>NC_137580.1:68446606-69699001 GCF_963210335.1 Falco punctatus
AGTTTTCAATACTCAGCTGGGCAAGGTCCTGAGAAACCCACTTTGAACAGGAGGCTGAGTCAGATGGACTCCAGAGGTCCCTTCTAATCTAAATTATTCTCTGAACCCTAGGAGAGAAAAGGGAAAACCAAAAGGTTCTATTTTTTAAAAAAATTAAAGATCTTATTGCTGATATGAAATTTGTTTGTTGTGACGGTAAAACAAACCCATGGAAAAAAATCTGGACACTTTGAGGGACATGCTTTGGAATAAAAATACTTGCTTTTGCTTGTTCTAACAGAGCTAGTTGTATGATGATGTCTTACGAGACAACGAAATTATTTATGTTTGTATTGTATCACCTTCCTCAGCTGTAGAAGAACATCTGTTCTATGGGAGTTATTCAGGTGGCAAAAAAAAAGCAGGGGGGAAGAGAGGAGAAAAATAAAAGAAAATGTGAACTTCAGGAAAAACTAAGGAAAAATTCTATCTTCTCAATTGTTTTCTCACTGTAGTCTTTCACTTTAAGTAAGGAAGTTATTGTTGCAAACTGTAAGAAAAAGTTTTAAGTCCAAAAATTGCTTGGTATTAGCATGCCTTAGACCTCCTATGATTTCCATAAAATGGACTCAAATGCTTTTAAGCTCAAGGCAGATTTTTACTATAATAAAAATATAGAGTAATTAACTTTTTGAGTAAACAAAAAGTGATTGATAGGGAGAGGCATGACAGGTTTAAAGTTTTCCCCTGCTCACACTCCCCCGCAGTTCTTGTGCCTGCTCTTGTTTTGCAGGCTTGTCCTTCACCTTAGTCAGTTCAGTGACTGTCCCCTATATGAATCTTCTTGCTGCAACTCTTTGGCCTGCTGCATCTTGTAATTCCTCTGGTTGTCTTCTGTCAATATTGTCTGGTGTCTGCCAAGTGCAGTCTTTTACACACCTCTCCAAGTTGTCCACCTAATTTCTCAAGGGAGCAATGAATGTAAATAAATAAATAAAAATAATTTTGTCTGTCACAGAGGGTTTAGGCATAAATCCAGTTTCTTTTGGTATGAACTTTTTCTGTAAAAAGGTTTGCAAGAGGGAACTGTAGCGTTCCCTCTACATGAAGAGGGAAAAAGGACATTAAAATACCATCATGATTTGTGGGTAGGAGCCTGCATTTGAGGAGGATTTACTTTGATTGTTGGATGACTGAGCTTCTGCACCTGTGGGTCAAAACGTAATGAATATTTTGCTACTTATTTTCCACTATAAACTCATTATATTCAGGAAGGGAAAGAACAGGAGTAACTCCTTTCACCTATGTTCTTATTTTTACAGGAAATGGAACATCAAGTATATTTTGTACCAGAGCCCAACTGTGTTGAACAACTGTATGCACAATGTTTTATTATTTCATTTTTCTCTTGGTGTTTTTTATGATTCTATTGTTTCCAGATGTGTCCATTCCAAATAAATACCAACTTTGCTTGGAACAGTCAGAAACCACTAATGAGCTGTTACATAGCAGCTTTCTCAGACTACTACCTATTTTCAACCAAATTCTCGGCTCTTCTTGTTGCATTTCTTAAGAGCATCTGATCCAAAGCAGCACTGGATATTTTTGATTTCTGATGCACTCAAGGGTGGCTAAAGCACTCAACATCGTGCATAATCAGCTTTATGAAGATATCCAAGATGGGCCTTTGCTTATGTGTATTCAAAATGTTAATTATGGACACATTTGTTGCATAAAATACAGCAAAAAGCTTAGGTCTTGTCCCAGTTCACATTACAGAACAATAGGCAAAATCAGAAAGATCACATCCTAGGATGACTGTGCTGGGTTAAGATTTTCTTTTCCACTTATTTCTGTTGCTTTGAATGTCATATTTGGTCTCCTTGTTGGGCTGACTTTGGCTAACTGCTGTCATACATATGCTCTTTTCATTGCTACTTTCTTCTTCTTGTCCCACAGGCGGCTGAACAAGTTGCATGCCAGAAGCTTGATGGGAGCTGGAAAGAGCATGAAAGTGTCCTTCCTGGCTTTATTTCAATATCTTTGCCAGATCCTGATGTTGGGTGGAACCTGGAAAGTATTCACATAGAAAAACAATTAAGAAAATACCATGAACAGTATTAATTTGGTTTTAAATGTGAATTTATCTGACTCATTTGAACAATATTTATTTCAAAGACTTTTTTTTTTTTAAAAATTAACAATGCAAATGTTCTACTTGTTCTTTTTTGTAGGTACTAATTGAGCTGGATTCAGAGTAAAAACTTCATAATTCCTTAAATTCAGAAGGACAAAATCAGCTTTAGCATAATGACATTTGACCCGTATTGTAAATATTATCAATTCTAGTTGCTTATAATAAGGATTTTATAGTACAATAAACTATATAGCAATAATTATTCTCTAATGGTCTATGGTTCAATAAATGCTTCACTTGCATATTGACACAGGTGGATTGATAAGTTCCAAAGGAAATCAAGCAACTTTGACTACTTCAACCAAGCTTGACCAGCAATGGATGAATAATGCATCTGAATACACTGGAGACTGTAGGAGTGGATCCTCTATACCTTAAAAGAGGTATAGAATTCTTCCTTGTAGGTCTTGACCTTTTTCAGGTGTTCATCTGTCCTTAAGTCTTTGACACAGTTTTGTGAGTATTACCTCCAGTCCTAGCTCCTCAGTCATTAATTTTCTTAATTCCAAATATGCTGTGTTTGCCTTACATAAAAGCACCTCCCACCAATTGTCTCACTTTTTAGGCAAACAACAATGTTGAGCAGTAGTAATGCTTTTTAATTCCCTTATTCTATTTTGATCATAGTGACTATAATTCTCTTTTAACTGGAGAATTGAAAATTGAACTTTGCTTAAGAAGGCTTCTCTTGAAACTGGAGCAAAATGGCTGAGTAACACTTCAGTCATGGGGTAAGAACATAATAAAAATGTCAATAGATAATGAGATATAACATTTATTGCAGTAGTGCTACATACAGTTGGATGTACCTTTTCAAAATTCTCTATTTTTGTTATGAAAAGCATAGATTTGCATCGCAGTGCAGAGACTGGGAATTCTGAGACTAAAGGCAGACTTCAGTGCTAGACTTAATGTGAGAGTATTTCCTTTCTTGACAGATACTATCCAGGTTCCAATCTCTGAAGGTGACTGAATGAATTAGAAACATTATCTCTTCAGGAATGGGAATGTAAGATTCCATATTTCTACTGTTTTTCCAGAAAAGAGTGAAACCTTTCTAAAAAATGTAAACTTGCTTGTTAATTTTTTTTCAGACAGGTATGTTGCAGAAGCATGAAGTTGAAGTGTGATCTCATCCCTTCCTCTGTCTTAGCGTATATCTGGTGATTAATCTGTTTCTTTTACTTTAATGACTTGATAATGACTTGATTCTTTACTGCATTGTTTAACTAAACCTAGTCAAGTGGGGCCTAAACTTTGCTCTGTGGCAGATACCCAGTTAGGCTTATGCTGAAATATTTACTGAGCTCAGAAATTAAAAAAAAAAAAAAAAAAAAAAAAAAAAAAAAAGAAAGAAAAGGGGTAGGGGTGGAGCTCAGGGGCTTGGGGACAAATTTGAGACTGTCTTCAAACTCAGAGAAACTTTCAGTGATTTTGCAAAATATTTTTACTCTCGGTTTGGCTGTTGCTTACTTATTTGGAGTATTCTGATATACTGTGTCCTTTACCTTTCTGCTTGAATTCTGGCTGAGTGAGCCACAGTGTAAATTGTATAAAGAAACCACCTGTTCAGCATCTGGCATCTTTAAAGGAAGGCAAAACTAAATTCATATTACGTATGAACACTGAGACTATAGCACTTCAGCTATCAGTTATTCTGGCATTAAGTAAGGAACCAATGAGAACAGGTTGGAAATGCCTTTGCAAATAATTTTAACCACCATTTTACTGAGAGGAAATTACAGAGACTGAAAGCATGCTGCTGGTGAAGGATTTAAATGTAGAAGTTATGCTGATAAATTTTTCGATATAGCTTAAAGGCAAGAAAGCTAAGGGCAGAGGGGAAGTGAAAAAAGTAAATAATTTCCTGAGCAGTGAGGTACAGGTTGATGTCAACGAGCTTTTCAGACCAGTGCTGATAAATAATTCCAAATTAATTTATTAAGCTCATCTGGCAAAATCTCTCACTTATTTCACAGTGAATCTCAGGAAAACAGGGATCAAACCATTCACATTTGCATTTTGCTAGGAAATGTATTCATCCCAAAGTCTTTCAAGTCAGTGGGAAGATTATTTTTCTACTAACAGCTAGACACTGTCATCATCAGTTGCACAAGTGCCCTGTTACTTTGCAAGTGATTTTAATATGGATTATTATATGAATAAAAACATAGAATTTAATAAGTCTGATAAAGTTCATAAAGTTATTGTCCAAGTTATAGGAGATTTTGAGCAACTGGCACTAATGTTTATTGATAAATTAGTAACCCATTTGTTGGGCAACGATCATTAAAACCCGGTGAATAGTTTGCATCAAGTGCTTGAATGGTTTGATTTTTTTCTGTATAATATCTGTGAATGTCTGGTGTATTTACCAGAACTGGTCCTTCTACAGTGGTTAATTTGTTTGATGTAGCTTACTCATTGAAAACAAGTATAATTATTTGTGCCATAGGAAATAAGTCTGGAACTGGCTTGCATATTAACCTTTTAATGCCTGAAACTTTCCATATCTGGTGCATTAGTTACAGACCAAATTCACAGCTTCCATCCACCCCTTCAGTTTCCACTCCCTCCAGCCAAACAAAAGCCTCAAAACAATAGAGCCTCAAACCTTTTGACTGGAATTGCAACTACTTCAAGGGGAAAAGAAGTACATCTATGTCCTCACACTCCCGTTTCACTCTCATCTCGGTGTTCTGGGTACACTGTTCTTATTCTAAACATGGTAATTCAACCTCCAGAAGAAGGGGGTAACTCTCTTACGATTAAGAGCTAGGGTGGATCTTGAAAGAAATGGATTTGGCTTCACTGCCTCTTTCCCGTGTGACCTGGAGCAAGGCACTGTGGTCAGATGTTCAGAGGTGCCAAGCTGAGTGGGACACAGCTGTCCCACAGGATGGAGAGGTCATGCTGCTCTGTCCTACCACAGCTATTGCTTCTACCTTGTTGGCGAATCCACCCCTCAGGCATCTGTCTCCTACTGGTTTCATAGTTCTTATGTCTGTTGTTCCTCTGTCTGTAAGGAATCTTTTCCTCTCTGTTTAAATGCTAAATGCTGTGTAAGGGCAACCCCGCTTTCCTATAGCTGCTAGTGAATGCTGTAATACAAATAATCATCACTTAATGTGGTTGAATTAAAAGACACATCTGGCAAAGTTGTTGTAGAGAATAAATGACTATACTATTCCTGCCTCCTCAGTGGGTAATTATAAGTCTTCTAGACTCTATTTCATTAAATATACAGGATTATCAGGAGTGAACTAGTGATGAATATTATACAGTACCACAGTAGTGTTGTGAGTTTAATGTAGCAGCTGTGTAATAGTACAGTATTTACCACACATTTTGCTTTATAGAGCTTGGTTTGGCCCTGCTGTGCCCTTGCTCATCCCTATGCTCATGCCCAAATCCTCCCAAAACTGTGTATATTGATACTTTACACATTTCTTTCTATGTCTACGGCTGGCATTGCTCCTGTCTCTGGCAGGGACTTGGAGCAGAGTTACTGTATTAGTGTGGTAAATGCAGTTCTGCTGGTGGGAGTTGTGCTGATGTAGGGGATTGCATGTGCTGAAGGGACACAACCCGCCTGCCACCTTGAACTGCAACCTGCAGAGGTGGTGAAGTTCCATACGAACAGTTTTGAGGAACAGACATGGGACTAGGCAGTATAGAAAAAAAAGAAGTTCCCTAATAGACCTGAAGCGCTACTAATCTGCCTTGGAAAGGTTTAAGAGGGTGTGGTGGATTGCCCTTGGCTAGCCACCGGGCGCCCACCAAGCCCCTGTATCGCTCCTCTCTTCATCAGAATGGTTGGGGGAGAAAATAAGGTGGAAAAAACTTGTGGGTCAAGGTAAAGGCAGTTTAATGAAGCAACAGCAAAGGTCACACATGTGGAAGCAAAGGAAAACAAAAGACATAATTCTCTAATTCCCAGCAGCAGGTGATGTTCAGCCACTTCCTGGGAAGCAGGGCTTCAGTATGTGTAGCAGTTGCTCTGGAAGGCAAATGTCCTAAAATCAAATGCCCTCCCTTCCTTCTCCTTTCTTTCCCTTAGCTTTTATATCTCAGCAGGTGCCATACGGCATGGAATATCCCTTTGGTCAGTTTGGGTCAGTCATTCTGGCTATGTCCCCCCCAAGATCCTGCCCACCCTCAGCCTTCTGGTGGGGGTGGGAATGTTGGAGAGCCAGCCCTGATGCTGCAGCGCTGCTCAGCAGGGGCCAAACCATTGGTGTGTTGTCACCACCTTTCCAGCTACTAACACCAGCACAGCACTGGGAGGGCTGCTGTGGGGCTCAGCCGGGCCCAACACAGAGGGATGGAAAACTGTGGTATTGGTGTCAAAGCAAGTTTTCAGTGGCAATTTACTTATCTTCAAAATGAATCTGAATTTATTGGAGGTTTTCCACTGACAGTAGATGGTTGCTGGTTTATCAGGGTCAATACAAATTTAGTTAGCAGTGCTGTTAGCCCCTATAGTCAGCAATGCTGCTGGTTTTTTTTTTTAGAAACTTTAGGTTCCTTACTGAGTATATTCTCCACCTAATTTCCCATCTTGTTACTGTATCTGGGGGCTGTTAGAAACCAATGGCATGTAAAATTACATTATTAAATCAAAACCGTTGTTAGAGTATTGTTATAGATATCAGATATATTTACTTTGGTATTGCTTATATCTTGCTTAATATATGCTTTCATGCAGAGGATCTCATGAAAAACATCAACCTGTAATCACTGTACCTAAACGCAGACAGTTTTCAAACCTACACATGGATCTTCACTGGCTCCCGTTGGATTGTGGGGCTACTGGGGCTATGTTTGCTCGTATTTAAGCAGAGACAAATCATAAACAACATCAGGCAAAATCAGAGAGGTCTTCAACAGTGTCACTGTGTAACAAATATAATGCAGATGACCGGAGCAAAACTAAACCCCTGCCATACAAGCATATTTAAGAGCAGTAAACATTTCTTAGTGTTCTTCCTCATATTCCTCACCAGTTGAAGTGACAGAGCAGGAAATAGAGGAGAAGACATGATTTACCGGTGATGCATAGCAAACAATTCAGAAAGATGTCAGAAAAAGGTCAGAATACATCCCAGATACTTTGCTTTCTTATCTGTTGTCCTAATAATCACTAATTTATAATATTAATAGGGGACATGAAAAGCAGGTGTAATTTAAGAATCAGAAAGTTCATCAGATATTAAAAAGCCTATCAGAAATTTGTGTATCTGCGGCCCCAGAAAGCCAAAGATAGTGTTGTCAGTGTTTAAGACAAGGCAGATATTCCCCGCTAGTTTTAAACTTTATATGGATCCTAAGACCAGTAATCAATCCAATCCTGAACTGCTTTCTCAGGCAAAACTTCCACTGAAGTTTCTTTGTCTGAGTGAAGACCAGAGGATGTGACATCTTTTGTGATTAAGCTCAACATTAAAAGAACTCCTCCCCTAGTCTTTGACACTGACTTCAGAGTTGGTTATAACAGATTTTCCTTTTAATAATTTGCCTGCCACAGCACGACAGCTTCTGTTGGATAATTCGTGGTATTCATGAAAGATTATAGCAGTGAATGGACTTCACTGAAGTGTTTTGAATCATTGCTGGTTCAGAAAATAAACATCCTTTTTTCATTCAGTCCAGATCCAAACTGTTGGAGTAAACAACGCTCTTTTTGTTGGAATGGACTTTCAATAAAGACACTCAACTAGCCAACAGAGCACCAAAACTGTATGTCTGAAAAAATTCAGTGTCAATGGTTTGTATTTTAAAAATATTAAAAAAATAATCTGTGGCCAAAACCCCTGCATTCAGCTGTAGCACAAGAACAATTTGCCAAACAATCAGCTGAAGCAGGAGGTTCCAATTTTGCAGAGCTTTAGGGGCTCCTGGCAGAGAGGAAGGCTGTGTTATATACATGCTGACAAGTACAAGATAAGCAAGCTTTCCACTTGCTGCAATCTTGTTGGTTTAATTACCCTCCAGTGCCTGTTTGTGATAGCCACCTGGGAAGTGGGTACTGAAGATACAAGTTTAACTCAGATTCTGCTAATTATCAAGTACGTGTGCGTTTAGGCAGAAAAAATAAGGCCTGGCTTAAAAGGGGTGAAAGCTACCACAGCAGTAAAACTCAGAAGAAACATCTCTGTTAAAAGCAATTTCCAAACCTACGATCAACAAAATTACAACCCCTGATTATCTCTTTGCAAAGTAAGTCAAAGCTACTGAAGCATTAAACAATACTATGTCATTTGTGTACTAGACAACTAACAGAAAGCTTCTTGCTGCCTGCTTTAATATACATAGATATACTGGAGGGGATCTATAGCATAGATTGAAAAATGTGATTTTCTATTAACAGAGCCTAATTTCTGCTTCCTGTTATGCAGGATTGAGGCAGATTCTGTAGCAATTTGATAATTTATTGGTTTTGCTTTTTGTTTTGTTCCAATGATGCAGTCATATGAGGAAATGCTACCCATCTGGTAGTTATGATTTCCTACTTTTGGATATGAAGTAGTTGGTCTTGTTACACAAGGAAAAAACAACCCTTGTGATATGGTAATACCGTAGAGTTTTGCCCTTGAGGGTGACATTCTATTCACATTAATAATACATAACTGTTTTCTCTCTGCCTTTCAAAAGCACTTCAGATGTTTATTTCACTTCACATTTCCAAGTTTTCACTGTAAATGTTTGAAAAGGCCTTTTATTCATACCCTACTTTTAATACTTAACACTCTGAATTTTTCCATGTAAATTAGCCCCAAATTATTTATAATTCTCATATTTGAATTTATTTCCCATTTCATTGTATTTTTCTAGCAGTGTTACTGTAAAGGGCACAGTATAAAAGCACATTGTTAACAGTTGTGACTTTATACATAATTAACAGCAGAGGACCACCTCTGTGGTCCATGACATAATGTAACTTTAAGCCGTTCTTTACTGATTTGCTGTCAGAGAAAGAATTCTTTGGGGACTGGACTCAAGCTGTTTGTTTTTTTGTTTTGTTTTGTTTTATTTTGTTTTTACACAACTCTTAATACAGTAGGGCCACATTCTCAGCAGGTCTTCCAGGCACTGTTGCAATATAGATACATAATAACAATAACTCTTTTTGACAATACATTCTTCTTCCAGTTGACTATTGCTGTTATCAATTATTTTTTCTCCATCTATACTGTGTTAGCTTCCATCCCCCTCCCCTCTTCCAGATTTATTTTGTCATTCACAACCCTCTTTTGTAAATAATTTTTATGTTATTAAGGAAGTTCAGAATATGTCCCAGATCACTATAATATTCCGTTATTTTCTTTGTTTTTGTTAGCTAGTTGAAAGACAAATAGATTATTAAGTATGAAATTGAGATATAAAACATCCTTATCCACTGTGATACCTTTTGTGGTTGTGTTTTTTAATTGTCTTCTGCTTCCTTGAAAACTTCTGATTACAGTGATAGAGACTTGCTTAGAATGTCATTTAGGCTGGTGGGTTATGTGCCTGAGAGTAACATTATTCTTTTAATATGGAAGGTCCTACATCAGATCCATGCCTGTGAAGTCTCTACCATGCAAGTTGTACAGGACAGAATTTTTCTCGGCATGGTCACAGAGCAGATTACTTATATCCGTCGGTAGGGTCAGTGAGTCTTCATCATTTGCTATAAACACACTATGAAGGTATTGCCTGCGAAGACTCTGAAGTTGAGAAATGGTAGCAGCTGCAAGCACACTCTGGAGCAGTGTCCCCAGCTGCTTGCTGTGTTCTTGTACTGTTCCCCTGTCATGTGTCTAACCACTTTTAGAGAAAGGGTACAGAGCTCAATGGACTGCTGATGGGACCCCATATGGCTGCTGTTACATTCTACCAGTGTCATAAATTTCCCACATCTGCATATATGTGCAAAGGAGGGAGAGGAGGAGTTTAAGAAATAGTATAGGCAAGTTTCCCAAGAGTATGCTTTTCTTAGCTTGCATCAAAGTTCATTTGAAACAAAGAGATAAAAGCAAGAAAGAAAATAGAAATGAGGATATAGATGCTCCCATAATGAAAGAAAAGTGGAACTCAGATCTTGATGAACTGAGAGAAGGAGAATTAGATTATATCTTTCCCAGAGTTCTGAAAAAGCTTATATTTAAACTTTAGGTATAATACCAATATTTTCAGTATGTCTGTCTAGTCAGGTTGTCCCTCAAGAATATCTCAGCTAATATGCATATTTAAGGCAAGGCAGAAAGAAAACGGGATGATTATGAGCTTCATTGCAATATTATTAGGAGTTTGGTACAAATATAAAAGAAAAGGATAATTTGAAGGCAAGTGGAGTATGGAATTAAGTACAAAGTGAGTTTACTAAATGTAGATGACAGCTAGCTAACCTGATAATGTTTTTTTTTTTAATTATAGTAACTGGTAGTGCTACACACTTGGATCCCAATAATGATCTTCCTGAAGTCAAACACTGAAATTAAGAAGGCACCAGACTGAGTTGGATCAGCCTCAGAGCTTGTTTGACAATGATCATGTAGTTCTTTCTGTTTGTCATTAACAAAAATGAAGTCATCAGAACAGTTTGCTCTTTTGCTGCTGTTGGTTTCATTGGCTTTCCAGTGTTATGCTAATAAAACCTTTTGTCAGCAGATGCAAATGAGACCTTGTTTAGCAATAGCAGAACTTTTTAACAAAACTTTTTTTTTTCCCATGCAGAGTTACATTTTAAGTGCAGAATGGAAACCACATGAAGAAGCAGATATAAATGTTCCTAATGCAAATCTTCAATGCTGGTTTGGTGACTTTTTCTACCCCTCGTTTTTATGTCCAGCCAGGTATGTCCAATTAATGTAAGACTCTAACCTTCCACAGATTCTTAGAAAACTCAGATGGGGTCTGAGGAATGAAAGTTTGATATTGTAATTTGACTAAGGTCAGTTGGAAAGAAAATGCAAATGAATCTAAAAAAAATACAGGATCTTCCTGCACTAAAGTTCCAAAGTTAATTGCGTGGATCCTTATTAAATGCCCTGAGACAGGCTTGGAAGGTTATTTTTCATGTTAACAAAAGAAAAGTTTTGTCCTTCATATGAATAATGAAAACGATTTTATTATGTCCACAAAGGGAAAACATTACTGATATTTGAGACTGAAATTCTGCTGAACGGGAGGAAATCATGGCTTTGTTTGGTTATAACTGCGTAGCTGTCACAGGCTGCCAGGCATTCTCCATTAGACGGAGTGGTAAAAGCTTGGATTTGAAGAAGAAATATTACGATTTAATTATGAAGTTCTTAGTCACAACTCATTTATTACAATAAATATGTTTGCCAACATTGGTTCAATATAGTATGTAGAAAAGTGGCCTCTTCAATAAATGGAGGCATGGTAAAAAGAGCAATAATTCTACTTAAAGGTCAGAAACTGAGCTCATGAGGAGAAACATAAAATGAAGAGCTGGACTGCAGTCACTCCTGCTTCCTTCTTCATCCAGGCAGGAAAAAAAACCACAAACAGCCACTGTATCTCCCTTTCATTTGATTATCTTTGTATGTGCTACATACTGAAAGCACTGGGTGAATAACCAGAATCATACTAATGTATTTGTGTTCACAGAGTATGAAATTAAAAGGTAGGAGGCTCAAAGGAGAACATCAGAGAAGCTGAAAAATGGGAAGGATTGCCACTGATCGTGGTTGCATGCACTGACATAGTGGCATATTCTAGCACAAGTCAGGACATACATTGGAAAAGATGATGCTAAACAGTGCATGTGATCTGCATCCCGCTAACCTTTTCTGGTTTATGTTGGAAAATCTGCTCACTCTGGAGACTAAAAATTAATCTAGAAAATAGGAACGTCTTTGTTAAACCCCAGACAATTTATCATTCCTTAATTAGGATGTTCTTTAGTTGGTACGTCTTTAATCAGAAATGAGTCCTCTGTTCTTATTTCCTTTGCTCTTTTGATGTCAGAAATCAAGTTAGGGGAAAAAATAAAATTTAAAAGCAAATCCTGTAGTAGAAATCTTTTGTATTCCTTAAGATTCTTATGTTTTAAGTACCTATAGGAAATAATTTTCATTAGATGAAGAATAAAAGAAGCAAATGTTATTCTGCATGCCCATTCTTGGCATTTGATGATAAGCAGCCAGAAAGTCAATGTGACCCATGTATCTAAACAATATGCTGCTGGGCATATTTTCTCTAATGCACTGTAAACTAGATCATGCATTGTATAGGTAGCATATGCATTTATTCTCTCATATTTGCCTTTGTAGAAATTATAAAAGAATATTTCACAGATTAATGTAATTGTTTTTTCTTCTTTGTTAGTCTTTTGCATGGAGGGCAGAGGTAATGTGATTGGTCCCCTTCCTTACAACTGTTGTCAGCAAGATGAATGAGAAGTGATCATTGTGAATTATTATCTTGTTTCATATCCTAGGCCACCTGTGAAAACAGAAGCAGATGGTGAATAGCAGAAGGGATGTATAAGTGTGGCAGTGTCTGTGGTGTCACACAATAAATGAGTTTTCCTCTTAGTCATTATCTCAGTCATGATTGTTCCTCAGGAAGATCTCACTTCTTAAAAGAGTTTGCTGATAACTGCTTGCAGAAAGTTTGAGCCTTCAAACTACAGGAGAATGTGAGGGAATTTCTAGGTGGGTTGCTTGACAGAAATATCTTTTATTTCATCTTGGTAGCTGTTCCCTTGTAATCCACCTGTGTTCAACAGTTGTAGTGCAAGTAGTGAGGCAACCCTAACCTTGTCTGATGCTGTGATCCACGCCTCATCATAGCTTAGTACTAAAGGTAACCGTACTCACCTAAAAATAACCTTTGATTTGAGAGAGGAAAATACTGGGTTTTGAGTATTTTAATTGTTCATTTTTTAATGTGATAATGACAACCAAAAAGCAATTGCTGAGCTGGGGATACAATGAAAAGCTGCCTGTTTTTCTGTACCCTGTGTGCTGCTAAGCTAAAGTTTTCTTTTATTCATTTCCAGGTGTTATAGCAGCCTTTTTTCTGTTTCACAAATGTGCATGAAACACCTATTTGCAGGAACAGTGGCCATTTTTTTTTTCTCAAATATGACAAATGACATTGCTCACTGTGTTGTTTTAGGGGGCCAAAAACTGGTGAAAAGTCTTGATTCATCTCTTAAGTGTGTTCTGTTTTGGACTAGGAAGGGAAAATGCTGCTTTCAGTTTTACTTATGCTTTTACAAACAATTTTGAAAAAAGATAAAACACACATACCAAAGCAGATGAGGTGCACCCTTGTGCTTTGTTGCATGCAGAGATGAGATCCTGTCTTGTCTCCTACTCATATTCCTTTCTGTATGCGCCTGAAAAGCATGACACTCATTTGTGTAACAGCACAGCTCTGAGAAATTGGTTTTCATTAATTGCCTAGACTCCTGATCGTTGGTCCCCATTTAGTAGGTATGGCCTGCATGTCATGTTCCCAAATGCATTACTTTATATTTCACAGAACTGAAAATAATATAATTTGAAAGGATGCAGGTTACTAGTAAATTCAGAATAGTTTGTCTTAAAAAGCTGTCTTCCTTGTTATTGCTGTATTTTACTAAATCTACCATCATCATTAAGGACTTTGGAGTATAAACAATGCTCATTTAAGTGAGACTTAATACGATAGAACTCACAAGAAAAAATGCCATTCGATGCTTTTATTTTTTTTTAATACTGACACTAACCCTTTGGTTCTAAGCTATCTTAGATACATTTCACTTGTTCGTGATTTAAGCTGAATGCAATGTGGAATTAAATGAGAGATCTTGTAAAAAATTCTGTATCTGTTACGTATGTGCTGTTACTTTTTCTGTCATAACCCCTGAGAAGGAAGTCAAGTGTCTTTGATAACTTTGATAACTGTCTTTTGCTTACTAAAACAGTATCAACTGGCATTTATTGCCTTCATAAGTTACTAGTTCAGTTGCTGTCAATGGTACACGTGTCTAAAGAGTGTCTGCAAAGATCAGCTAAGAGGGAAAAAGCACCTTTCCAGAGAGCTTAGATTCACTATCAAGGAGCCTGAGATCCATTGCAAAATATATTTGGATCTGGAAATTAGAAAAGGCAGAGGACTACTGTTTAGCTTTGTATTAAGTTAATTCCACATAAGATTTTTCTTGATTATACCGTGGAGTGCTGTCAAGCTATCTGGCTTACTGATACCTTGTTGTGTTCTGTACATTACCTAGTGAATTAAGTCTTTCAAGATATTTTTGGCACTTATCAAGATTCCAATATTAATTAAAAAATTGCACAATTTTATCATCTATTGAAGGACTCATCAGAAATATTTTTTATTTTTAATTCTAAATTGCTGCTTCATGCTATCCTTGCTTTGTGAAGTACTGGATAATAAAAAGTCAACAGTCTAAATTGTTTATAATTTCATTACATCTATCTTTTAAACACTTTACTATTTTCTTTTGTTCTTCACCTATGCCAAAAAATATCTTTTGCAGTTTAAGATTATAACTTTGCTTTCAAAAACCCCAATTATGATATATCGGTTCAATAGTTTCACATGCAATACTCTTTTGATAGATTATTGTCAACTGTAGTTGCCTTCAGTTTGCATAGGCATAGTTTTCGAATCTCGTTTGAAGACGTTTGGTTTTCCTTTCTTGCTTCTAATTTCCTGTTTTGATATTTTATGACTTTGTATGTAGTGTAAACTGTTGGGAAATATTAGTAGATATTCTCAAGAAATATTGTTTTGATTCTCTGCATGTTAAATTGCTTGTTCTATTCTTTCCTAAATAAGTATTTCTCAATTTTTTGTTAGGTTGAAATGCTAAAATATGAACACAAAGTTTAACTGGGGACTCAAATAAAAAAAATATGATCCAACTGGATAGTAAGTTTTCCAACTTCTCAGAAATGTGCAAAATATTTTTTTTTCATATTCACTAAAACCATCACCCTTGGCAGTTTTGCCCAAGATGACGGCAAAGATAAGATCAGGTACTAGTAGATTTCATTTGTTTTCACTTTTTCCCTTGCCAGGTCTTTCCCTCTTCCTTATCATTTCATTGTATTGTTTTCTTCCTCTGTTTTCTGCCCTTACACTACCAGAAAACTATTCTTTTGCATCCACGCTCTAGGTTGTGCGCTTTCCAATCTCTTTTGTGTCCATACTCAGCCTCTTGCTTGTTGAGGGTTGGACTGATGGAAGCTGCTTAAAATGGAATGTTCTTAGGTTAAAGGCAATGTGGCAGATGTGATGTGCAGCCCAGGAAGAAGGGCTTAATGTGGCAATAGAGGATATAACTGTAAGAGAGAGAGGGAGATGAAGCAAGATAAGACAGGCAAGGCAGCTGAGTGCCTTCTGCAGGTGTGCCTTCATTAGGTCTGCCTAGAATTCTGTTTGGCATAAAACTTTGAGATTTTGGAACCAATGTTCATTCAGCATTGGGAAAAAGATTGAGATGTGGATAAAAAACCCCAACAACTATAAAGTGACGTGCTAAAGAGATAAATAGGCTCCTGCAATGGGAGGGATGGTGTGCTTTGCCTTGTCTGATACCTTACTCAGTCTGGACTTCCCAAAGGTTGTTTTACAGTTCTTGGCTACAGTGTTGGCTTAATACAATTGATGTTTATTTGCACAAAAAAGAGGGGCTCTAGCAGGTGAGATGAACTCCGTAATGTAGGTCCCTAATTTAAATCAAAGGCAAAGAGGTGGCAGGAGCCATTGTCTGAGCAGTAAAACAGCATTCCAACAATGAATGGTAGCAAAAAAGATAATCTGCTGTTCTGGCATTTTTTTTGTTGCCTAGTATTTAGTCTGTTTGTAGGAGGTATGTTAGTAGTTGTAGCACTGTGACTGTTCTTAGTTCACATCCCAAATGAAGCTATTAAAGAAGCACTGATTTTGTTGTAGTGGCTCTGAATGTTGTGGTTTTATTATTGAATATAATGGTTAAACATGGCATAGCGTTCTTTGCGGCCATCTGCTTTTTAAATGTTTGATCAGGATATATGTATATAAATAAAAAAGTAGTATCCCTGTTAATTAAACATTACAAAAAATTAAATGCCAAAAATTGTTTTTGTTTATTGCTTTCTGCTGTGGTTGTGCTATGTCTCTTAGAACACAGAGGGACAGATTTGTTGTTTCTGTATCATTATACTGCAGAGAAATACCTGATTATGTAGCCACCATGCAGTCTTTGACAGGTTGTTGCAATTCCAGTCATGAAAAAAATCATTGCATCCATCCTCATGAAAAAAACTCACTTAGAAATTTGGATGGAAGGATCGCACCTTGAAAAGAACAGTCATGGTATCTCAGTTTAACTGCAGTTGCACTGTCTTGTCTTACTGGTTTTACTCTGGAGGGGCTCAATGCTTTTGATTTTCCAAAGTGATTAGTGATTTTGAATGCCTTGCTAAGAGTTGACAAGTTTCCGATGTGAGACACATAGAGGAATTTCCTTCTTATTTTCAGACAATCAGGTCCATGTCATGTTTTTTACAGACTACTCACACACTGAAGAACTCAAAATCTGAAACAGTTTTTCATTTTTTCCTGCATTTTGTGAAAAGAAAATATATTCCTTAGATTTCTTTTTCTTCTTTTTTCTTACTTTCTTTTTTTTGTTTTGTTTTGTTTTGTTTGGGTTTTTTTGGTAATATAAGTACCTATTGTGAAAAAAACCTACTGATGCTAGTAAGTGTTCTTCCCAGAAGAGGGGGGGAGGGACAAATCTTTTGGTAAAGGAGAATTAGTATGAACCACAGCCTTCTGAAACAAACAGGAATGTATTCCTGCATCTATCTCTGACAATGACTTTGGTTGTGAATTTTATTTTTATTTCTAAACGTTTTGTCAGGTATGTCTTAGAAATTATTAATAAGTCACTGTTATTTGCTCTGCTCAGTTTCTAACTAGTTGAGCAGGACACAGCACATTGCATTCAATGGAATGAGTACTAGTGATTTTACATTTTAAATTAGACACAGATCATACAGAACACATAACTAATTCAAATGGTGCAGATTCATTTGTATCTATAAATATCCTTGAAAAATTGATATGTTGCCAGTTTTATTTGGATATTCTTCCAAAACCTTCGTCTTGTAAATATGTGAAGGGACACATCTTCATTTCTTTGTGGAGCCTTGAGTTTTTTCATTATAAAACCCCTAATTTATATAGAATGAGGGAGTTGTTCTATACGTTAACCACAATAGAATTGGAAGGGGATCTATTCTTATTAAAACTGTCTCAGGCAAAATAATTTATTACAACCACAAAAGTATTATTGGTGCACCAGTTGTAAGGAATGAAACTTTAGAGACATCTCCTGGGTTTTTTCACCAGCCACAGAGTTCAGGAGGAGGCTAATGTAATGCTTTCATTTATTTTGGAGAACCAAGAGAAAATAAGGGTAAGCTTTATTTATTTATTATTATCATTGATCATATAAGAAGTTGAGAAAAAGCTATGCTAAGCCTATAAATTGTCATTTTTTTCTTTCACAGGGCAAAGTGCAACCAGAAATTGTCTTTTTTTCAGGTGCTGTTAATGGATAGCTCTATGAAATAATGCACACACCTCCAAATATTTGTTTTTATTGTCTATTTAATTTTGCTTAAGAAGTAATGCAAGGTAATGAGTTTGAAAAGTAGTGTTTGTGAAATCTGCGTAAAGTTAATGTGAGGTAATGATAATTGCATTATGTCCCTTTCGCAATAAGGTTCAGTCTCTTAGTTGTTTATTTTTTATGGTCCAGTGAAGAGCTCCTAATTTTTTTTTAGGTCTAAACCAGTCTCAGCTGCTTTCAGACCACTTTTACTGTACATGCAACACCTCAGGGTCAAACCAATCACTACCACAAACTTCAGTGAGAGTGAAATGTGTTTTTGTGTCTGCAGTTACGACATTCTTTCCCACAATCTGCTTCCACTTTCTTTAACAATAGCCTCCATGTCTGATCCAATAAGCTAACACACAAAAATATGTCAACTTTTGAGCCATGAGTTCTTTAAATGATAAAGAAATGTCTATCTCACTTCTTATAAAAGCTTTTTTTTTTTTTTTTTTTAAGAGTATTTTAGAGCCTTTTGCATTTACTGGCTGTAAAAAATATTCTCCAACTACAGTTACTTTTATCATGTTGGGTGGAAATGGAAAAAAAGTCACAAACCCCAGACTGGTAACACTTTAAATTAGCAAGCAGTGAGCAATTAGAACAAGATCACAGGAAAAATTAAGAAGTCTGTAGCTCAAACTATTACAGTTTTAATAAAAACATTTATTTAATGCTTGGTCAGTGTAAACTAATGCTACTGCTTTGAAGTCAGCCGATCTAGACCATATAACGTAGTACCGTAATAGGAAATTAGTGCTTTCTATATATGAAGTGTCATTTTAAAAAAAGTAAACAAGCTTTAACCCACCAAACACCACCCCTACTACCTCCCCCTACCCTCATCCCAAAGGGGCTTCCTCCCATCCCTCTTTAAATCGCTGTCTGACTTCTGAAGTGTTCTTCAGGCCCATGCCCACCTGCCTGCGCTGTGAGGACAAGCGTATGGGTGGTCTCTGACCCAAACACATGTGCATGGCTCCCGGTCTCAACAGCTGGGAACAGGGCAAACTACTGCCTCTGTTGGGTCCAGGCGCGCCTTGCTCCCACATTCAGGAGAGAAGCTGGTGGGATGTCAATATTAGTGCTTTCGGGTGGTGACCAGCCTACTGTGCTTTAAGCCAACATGTTTCAGTGTGGATGAGTTTCCTAAGTAGCTGAAACCCTTTTTTCTTCCCCTGGCTTTACCCACAAAAGCCAAGATAAAACTGTGGTTTTTAGTAGGTGAAAGACAACATGATCTGTTTAGTGAGTTAATTAATAGATATATTCCCTTCTGGGGTCTTGTTCTGGTTTTGAGACAAGAGTAACCTGATGGCTGTTCAGCTGTGCTTTCCCCATGCCAGATCAGGCTTCCCTGTGATCTGTGTCCTACTTACTCATCACATTTTGCTTTGCGTTTACGTGAGCAACATTCCTTGCTGAAGCTGTGTAGTACCATGCCCAACACGTCAACCCGAACGTTGTTCTCAGTGTGTGGAAAATAGTGGAAAATGAAAAGATTGTTGTTGGATTTTCTTGGATTTAATGTTTATAGCTGAAGGTACATGGTACGTTACTACTAGGCTAGGCTGTGTTTCCATAAAACTGCTGTTTGCAGTGTGATATAAGCTCTTGGGACAGACAAGGAGTTAAAAGGTAAGGCTGCCAGCCTCCTCCTGTCCCCTAGGTGTAGTGCGTTATAGAGAAAAATGCACATCAGGGGAAGATTTCTGACCATGAACAAGGGGAAGAATATTTCAATGTCACCAGAATTCATCAAATCTGACAAATCTGTGTAGACCTGTAGAACTAAAGTAAGTGCAGCTGTGTTCTCTGCATTGCAGTTTGTTGTATTTCATGGGTAGCAATAACTATAGGTTACAAAGCTTGTTTAATTTCTATTGGCAACACTGAGTGTCTAAGAAATAATAGTATAGTGGTGATGTGTGAATCTCAAAATAGTCAGAGGTTTGTTCTACTTTGGATAGCAGTAAAATGTGCAGATGCTGATCTGAGCCTATTGGATCTCTCAAAATGGGCTGGGGACCCCAGTGCAGAAGTCTCCTAAGTTTTTTGGCCACTGTGAGAATTAATTTTGAACTGGATGGAGCAGTGCCCAAGGCAGCTGAAATCAAATGGTAGCAATCAGCAGCAGAGACAGCCAGAGAGAAACGCAAAAACTACACAGGTAATGTAGCCAGTTTCATTTCAATTTAACTCTGGCATGTTCTTTCTTATTGGCTCGGAAAACTCTTGGCATGTAGATCAAGATATCCAAGCAGTTTGAGCAGAGGTTCACTCTTCATCTCTTGGAAAATGCTTTATGCCTGCAGTTAAGGAAGTTCAGCAGAAACCTGCATCTTCAAACTGAGAGTACAGTGTCAAATTCTAGTCTGTTTCCATCCATACTAGTTCCACCAGAGCAAGTCTGTTTCCAGATGTCATGCTCCCTTCAATATCTGAAGGCACCAAAGGAGAATAATCTGCTCTCTAGTGTGAAAATCCGATGCTGGGGTAGAGAGTTGTGTTGTCTGTATAGCAAATAGAGTTGGCATAAACTGTTTGAGATGGAGCAGTGAAGTTACAGGATCAGAGATAAGGAGCTTAACTACAAATTTCCAGATTTTCTGACATTTAAGGGATGTGTATTTTAAAGAACAGTATATCCCCTGCCTTAATTCTGTTTTACCTAAGCGTTTTTATTAAGAAATGCCTTTATCTTTACAAAAACAGCAAAAATGACTGAACAGTTTGCACTTCTAGATGTAGTGAGATCTTCATTGCATCAGAAGTTCACCTGAGACCGATAGCTCTCCAGGAGGCTGTCAAGAGCGATGATGTCCTGTGAGGTACTAAGTATAGTTCTCAGGTGCTTACAAATTTGTAACCAACATGAGCAAAAAAAGTATTAGAGGCCTTACAGAAGTTTATCAGCTTTTCTGGCGTGACCTATGGAGCCTGCAACTTCTGCATGTTCATGCCTAACTAATGAGGCTTTTAACTTTTTGACAAAACCTGGGTTTGAAAACAGATTAGATATCGTCAGAACCCAGGGTCCCTAAAGCAACCGCCCACTGAAGAAACCCTTTTTGATTCTATGATATTGAAGGAAATCTGTATTATTTAGATATGATAGTTTCTATATAATGAAAATTGAGACCAGGACTCTATTAGAAATCTGATTTGTTAGTATTTATTCCTGTATAACTCTTGCTGGCAAAATTCCTTGGCCTAAAAATTCTGCTGTTAATCCCTGGCTGAACTAGATTTATTTTTAAGTGTCAAGCAAATTGATCAACCCTTTCTTGGTTTTATTACAGAACTTTAAAAACTGCCAGATGCTGCTGGTGAGTGGCGGTTTATGAGGGTTCTTGTCAATAGCCTGAAGCAGGGTAGGAATACAAGGGCAAGGAGGTTATTTTTTAAATGTGCAATGTGATATTTTGCGTAGCACTTTTATTTTAAGACAGGCAAAGGGCCGTGAGGGCATTTTGTTTTCACCTTTTCCCCCTAATGGTTTTTGGTTGTTGTGTTTAGAGGAAAAATTGTTGGGTTTTTTTTTGACAAAACGACTGATGGTTGAAACTTGTCATGAGTTCTATTCAGCGCTACAGACCATGAGACATTGAAAGAAGGAAACAGGCTTATAGGGCAGCAGTGTTACTTCTGGGTGTCTATAATTTAAGAAAACATTCTCCCTATCAGACCTTCCTAGCTGGCAGAGGCACTGAAGTTGTTGGCAGTAGTGGCTGGTGCTCACTGGGAGAAGAGAGTCTGTGTCTATGGGTCGAGACCCTCCTGATCACACACGCTGTTCAGAGAATACCGAACATGGTCACTGCCCTACCAGTTTGTAAGAAAACTATAGAACTTTGGCTAATTACTTAGACTTCATGCAATAAATCTGGATTTGGCCACTTGAACCATCTGTGATTCTTGGGGGAAGAAAAAGAATCTGTGTCAGGTTTACAAGCTGAGGGGCTGGTTATATGCTATAATTTACTTCCATAATGAAAACTTAACAGATCACTTGTCTGAAGTTAGGCTCCTAAATATGCAAGCAAAAGTATTTTTTCCCAAGATGCTGAATATTCTAATTGTTCCCATGATTTAAGTGATGCAGGAGTTGACCTGCAGCTGTGTGGACACAACGCACTACTGTTTATGTAAGTAAGCATGTCCTTGAAGATAAAATGTAGACAGGTAAAACACAAATTTGAACAATTTGCATAAGGCATGGCAAAGACTAATTTTTGCCAGTCATGTCAGGGAAGCTCTTGACCCCTGTGCCAGTAATTTTGTGTATATCCAAGTCACTCTTTTTGTTGGAAATAGACCTTTGTGCCCACTGAGAGGTGGTTTGCATAGGAAGTTTTGAATCTCTGAATTTCTTTAGCCTTTGAATAAGGGATGGGGATGGAAAGAAGAAAGAGAGAAAGAGTATAATTTTCAAACATAGCACACACCCCACCTCACCCCCAACTCCAAACTTCCAGATTTTTCAGTGTTTCATAATTAGAAAATGGTTTGATTATTTTGTGATAAATTTCCCTCTCTGGTTATGGTCTAGAGAAGAGATATTTTAAATTGAAAGATGCCTTTCCTTCCCTCTGTTACAGGAATTCAATATCAGGATTATGGTTTAAAGGAACGCTTACCTTTTGACTATGGAATTATTGGCAGGGCCTCATTATAGTGTGTTGGAAAGGGATTTACTAGCTGTTACATTCAGAAATTTTTTCTGGTCCCTCCACTTTAGGGGAGGAAGTCAGGTTGGACTGCAGTGCAGAAGCTGGTGGGGAAAGTCCTGACCCAGTTGTTCTGGCACATGCATGATGCAAACAAGACATTCTAAGAAGAAGTGATAAATTTGGCAGTGTTCATGTGGCTAGTTTCAGTGAAGATAACCAGACATCAGCAAGCCTGAGCTACTCTGTTCAGTCATGATCAATCTCAAATAAGAATCTTCTAGTTCCATTAACTTAAATGCATTAAAAAAAAAAAAAAGAAGTTATATATATACACCCTTTAGCAATGGGAATCCAGCATCTACATTTCTGCTACTTAATCAGTTTATATATTTGAGTGATATTACATATAGAAAAATTCATCCGTGTTATGTTAAAAAGGGGGAAATCGTTCCTTATCTCATTCTATGTGGTGTAAACTGGCAGAGTTTAATGAAGGCAGGGGAGTTATCCAAGGGATTAAATTTGGCTCTGCATATGGAAAAAAAGAGATAGACCTGTAACATGAATTTCAGAGCTATGCTTGAGAAGATCATTAACATACAGCTGCATGAACAAGAATTTTTGTTTCCAAGTGGCTGGTTTTATGCCCACTAGCTGTTCATAATGTTTGTCCACTCACCTGTGTGCTTCTGTTCAGAGAGGGCACAAAACTGCTGCTGAAGCTCTGTTGGTTACTTCCAGAAAGCTGATCTGTATTTCTCAAAATATGAGACAAACCATGCCACCCTTGGGGGAAACTAAATTGTTTGCCTCCAGAAAAGTGAAAAATACCATATCTTGCTTAAGAAACAGCTCTGGTAGTATTTTCTTTCTCTTCACAGCTACCTGCACTACACAGTTGTGGCTTATTGATTTGTCTTTATTGCAATGTGGCTGTGCACCTATATGCTGTGGATCCAAATTAAATCTTGATTTAAAGCTGAATATCATAAGTCTTTCTTTTTGTCTGGGGTTTGATGTTATTAACTTTGCCTGGAAATACGGGTTGAAAGGGAAGACAAAATCTCTGGTCTCAGGTCAGACACCAGAATCATCTCTGGACTGCAGATTGACACCTCATTTCTTTTATGTTCCAACAACTATGTAACAATTTCAAATTAAAGCTCAATTCAAATTCAGGTCACTAGAAATAAACAGTATCATTTTAGTAAAAATGTAATCACCATCTATTTATCTATTATGTAAAAAAAATATATTTAAGACCAGTTTTTTATTTTTAGTTGCACCTATTTGGTAGCAAACTTGGAAAATATTTGTTTGTTTTTTCACACAGCCATTATGTGGAACTGCAACTTAGCGCTCTTTGGTCTAATTGCTTTAAAAAATATCTGGTTGCTTGAGGCAAAGATCTTGAACCATACAGATTTAAATGTTTAAGCAAATCAGTGACATTATTAATTTATAAATCTCTACTTAGCAAGCTGGAGAAACATTGTTTATTTTACCATATACAACTGAATGTACAGATGGATATGTGATTTCTTCTGAAGTGTGATCCTCACTGAGTGTTAGGATTTTGTGTTTATCGTGGTCAGTGTATTCCAGAACAAGTTCAGTTGGTTCACAAATTAACTATAGTAGTAATAGTAGTAGTTCAAGCATCCTTTCAAAGGGTTATATTCTTATTATATGTTCAGTAATATTTTGAAATCATATACTGTTCAAACCTATGTATGTTCAAGGCCAGCACTGTAAAATTCTGCTTTTATTATATTATGCCTTCACTAAAATTTCACTAAGATAAACAATAATTTGATCGAAATATATCGGATATGATATCAATCATATCCATGAAGCATGATGTAAATTCTTGCATTTGTCTTTAGAAAGGCAATGGGTGTATAGGACTTTGCATATACAGCATATGTATACACCTTTGCATATACATATACACCTTAATGATAATATTTTTTAGCAGCTGTTGAATGAGAACATGCTGGGTGCAAATAATAGCCTTTATGGGTAGAACTAAACTTTGGATTTGACAACATTTTTAAGTAATGACTGCTAAATGGTTGACTAAATTTACTGCAAGTTTTCTCTGAAGAGCTTTATGGATAAGAAAGCTCTAGAGAAGAAACATACTGAACAGGCAATTAAATATACATTGATATTATCTAAAATCACGGGGCAAAATTGTGTTAAAGGTGCTCATATGAGACTATGCAAACAGGATGAATGTGTAGACGTCTACTGAAAATAAAACTGGAGCATGTGCAGTTATATACTCTCTTTATATGTTATTTTTAGGAGAGGAATATGCCCGGTTGTAGCTTTTGAAGGCAAACCAAAACACTGCTAGCATGGAGTATGTTTGTCCACTACACATATCTGTGACCAGAAGGGAAAGGTAAGATTTGCCACAGGCAGCTGTCTTAACTGAATTGTAACATGCTTTTGTTCAAAATCCCATAAATTCATTGTATTCATGGGCAATTCTATTTTGGCTTGCATGAACCTGCAGCCTTCATGTACCTGAGGTTAGGGAAATGGGATTTCTGTCCCACATTACTCTTGGCCATTGCCACCCACAGTGCGCTGCTGCATAAATAAAGTCTAAAGTGGAATCCCCTGAAGTTTTGGTGATTCCATTTAATAAATCACGTACAAAGGAAAAAAAAATATTCCCTTAAGCCAAAGGGAAGTGATAGAGTGAAGTACGTGGGTTCATCTGGTCAGAGTCATGTAAAAATGTGTTTACTCTTCATTTTATATACCCTCTGATGTGTTGATATGACATCATTCCGTATAAAGCTAGGAATACTGGACACATAACCATGAGTTTGTATGAGATGCAGTGAACACCCCATGAGAGAGGGAACAAGACATAATTTAAAGTTGGAACCTGGAGTGATTTATGAAGGTCATTGTCTCACTGATTCAGATACTTTCCATATGTTGTTGTAGAAATCCCTTTATATATTGTATGTGTAAAACATGTGTAGCAAATTAGTTTCTATACAACTTTCCTCCTCTAAAATGTATTTATTTTAAAATGTTGATGTGATTTTTATCTCCTATCTCTGATATCTCACTGTATTTTTATTGAAAGAACACTTTAAAGTGAAAGATCTTGAGGTGACTTTGCTGAAGTTTGGTGTGGTTGACAATAAACCTGGAAGTGCTTTGATGCTAAAACATCCTATTGCACTGGATTTATGGCTTGACTTCTGTATCATTTATTAGCAGATACAGAGTATGCCCTGTATGATGCTTAAAGCCCTGAAGGTACTGACCTAGTATTGGAGAACAGAAGAATTTTTTGCTTACCAGCTGTAACACATTATAATTTTACCTTATTTTATTTTTGAAATTATTTGAAGATTGAACTAGTTACATTAAAATTATGTGACGGGAACCTGATTACTAAAAGTGCATTACTGTTTGAGGCATTAAAAGACTCCATTTAATTTACTAAAATACATAGAATACTTTTATTGCGGGAGACTTTATTTCACTGGTTGCTTAATAAATGAACAGACATTTATTAATCAAATAAATCAATACCACCCATGGTAACTTGCCCTAGAAGTACCTGCCGAGGAGAGATGGATGAACAAAGCATGAGGAAAAGATTATCTGGTCTGGTCTGTGCCTTTCTGCTTGCAATTTTCTAGAATTTATTCATTATTCAGCATTAGTCGCCAAACAGTGTCTGCAGGGTAGTTTGGCTTGTAGCTTGTTCAGAAGCAATTTGTAGTGAGTATTCAAAATATACTTCAAATTAAGATTATTGCTCATCAATATGGGGGTCAGTTTTTGTTCTTTATGAATGATCCCTTACTCAAAAAAATCCTTTGATCACAAATGAGGCTCCTAAGTGTTACTATGATGTAAATTAATAATAGCATGAATCACAATGTACCTATAGCTTGACTTTAGACCCTTCATAATGATCTCCACAGACTTTAGTGGTATTCAGAACAAACTTTAAAATAAATGTGTCAGCACAGACTTTTGGGACTGCCACTTTAAAATACATTAGGTACACTTTCTCTACTCTTTTATTAGAAATCCTTGTTTTGGTGGCTGTGTCTGCCATTAAATTTTTTGCTAGCATATCCATGGAAAGTGAATTGTAAAGAAGACACAAATCCACCTGAAACCAATAAAAGACTCAAATATTATTAAGAAATTATGAACTATGTTTCCCTGTAACAGGGACTATGTTTTTAGACTCTTTCTCCCACCTTCGTATCTTAGAAAGTTTTAAACTGTGAAGTTGCACAAGATAGCATAAACCAAGCTTATGACTATCAACAGCTCGCTTTGCAAGTGTTTAAGGCATTTTCAGAAACGTGAAACACCATCGGTGCTGAAAAACAGTAATGGTAATTCAGTTTCTTGATTAAATGAATCAAAAGTAAGCATGCAACTTGAGCAACAACTGCATTTCTTTGGTTTCTTTCTTTCCGTGGTGTGTGGCCATGGGGCTGCTGAGTACGCAGAAGGCTAGGCTGAGAGTGCTAGTGAATGGCACAGTAGCAGGTCTTTGGACATCCTTTATCGTATCCTGTGCACTCGGAATGTTCTAGTGCCACATTGTTCTCCAGACTTTCATGCTGTGTGAGCTTGCTGCTGGAGGAGAGAACAAATGTGGCTGTAAAGCTTTAACATCTCCTGTAGCCGTGAGTGGTTTGCTGGATGAGCTCTCCAGCAGGTAGGACAGGTAGTTCCTTGGGTGTCCTGTCATTAGCCAGAGCCACTGCTGCTCGCCCCCTGAGGATTGCTAATGCATCTTTTTG
The DNA here is from genome assembly GCF_963210335.1 of Falco punctatus. Classification (NCBI taxonomy): domain Eukaryota; kingdom Metazoa; phylum Chordata; class Aves; order Falconiformes; family Falconidae; genus Falco; species Falco punctatus. The sequence goes on from NC_137580.1 coordinate 68,473,898, forward strand.
GACTTGAGAGACATTAGTAGGCCAAATAGGTACTTTCCTCACAGTATAAAGGGAAGGACAAACAACTGTTTCCAAGGGAAGTGTGTAAGCAGCTTCTACATGCATATAATATAGGGTAAATTTGCTGGGCAGGGTTGTGTTACTCATTTTCATTCTTGTGTTTTCACAAAATGAATTTTATCCACAGGCAGGGGACTGGAACAAGGTGTATGTGGTTATTCCACTCTCAGAAGAACATTTAAGGTGAAAATGAGAAGTGAGGGGATAGAATGCTGGCTCTTTGAATGGGAATTGTTTTTTACATTATGGTCATCTCTTAATGTATTACCCTTGCCTACAGGGAAGCAGTAATGAGTCAGTGTTTGTGCTTAGGCACTAGCCTGCTGACCACAGATTAAAGAATTATGATTATGTCAGTTGGCAAATTCAAAATGAGTCCACAGTCACGTCTTCCACATTTTTCTGGGTGCTTAAAACAATTTATCATCAGCTGCTTTCTGGTGCTTGTAGAACCACTGGAAATCCCATCCCAGTCTACCGCTTATTCTCTCTAATGTCAGTTAATTTCCCTTTTTTGCTCTCACTGGGTGATATGGCTAATTGGAGAAATGGGAACTTCCACATCAGCCCTGGGAGAGCCTCTTCCAACCAGAGTCCTTCCTAGGCTAGGACTGTTCCTCTTCTCATCACTAGTTTGGACTTACCTTCTGCCTGATGCTTCTTTGCTTCAGCAGCTCTTTGCAACTCTCTTCTTTGTCATTGAGGCACATGGGTATATAGTTTTCTGACTCTGTAATAGGTCTTCTTCATCAGAGTCATTCAGGTTCTTAACAGAAATGAAAGTGCAAACCAAATGCACCCCCAGCATGGAATAATTCCAGTTGTCTCAACTGAAAAGATGAGTAATTTATTTTTCTTGAAAGTGCTATGTTCACTCATGAAGCCTGAGGCGTGATAGTCAGAGATTAATATTAGAGGGTTATTTTCCCCAGAAACACAGTTTTTTTACGTGGCGTACAGCAGAAGTTTGTTTCCAAGAACTGCAATGTGTGGAAGATACATATCTTTTCTTGGCTCATGTGTCATCAATTGTTTACTAGAATTTGGTTTCAAAATCTTTGTTAGCTGCAACAGTATAGGGAAGGAAACAAACAGCTAAAGCTTCAGATCTAGAGCAGGCTTTGTGGCACTGATACTTAGGGGGGGGGGGAAATCATTATTCTTTGAATACCTTTCCTTTGACAGTTTACTCCTAGAATGATAAAATAATTTAAGTTGGACAGGACCGCAGGAGGTTGTCTTTTCCAACTCAATGCTCATATGGATATTCCTACATTCAGAAAGGGAAGTTGCATGTCAACTGACAAATGCCCACTCATTCACTTCCACGGCGTGTGTTGCCCCTCATCTGCAGGAGGTGGCACTTGAACCCTTGAAATGCACCGAATATCCAGAGTGAATGTGGTTTTACATCACAGGTTCTGCATAAATTGTGGAAGATGCCCTAGTAACATCAGTATCTTCTAATACAAGTGGTTTAGAAGTGGAGTGATAGCCCATGAAATGGGAGAGTTGGGGAATAAATAATAATAAGAAAGGAAATCTTGGAATCAGTGAAGTTAGGCTGGGTATGAGGATGTTTATTAATTTCCTTGGAATGGCTATGATCCAGGAAGGGGTGTGATTACTGTTCTTAACATCCTGTTCTTACTAGGAAGCACTTTTCAGAATTGGGAACTGCATACCTAACAAATGCATTCAAATAGAACAAAGATTTATACCAATGTGAATGAAACCAGAACAAGGAAATAACTAGCTTATAGCTGAACAGAAACAGCCAGTGCTTTTTACACAAAAGCCGAAAGTATTGGTGGATTAGTCTGACTTTTGATGCTTTTTAATTTTTCAAGAAAGATGTTTCAGTTATCCTGTGCCAAGCACAAAAGAATTTCAATTAAGAACACACTGCTAACTTCTCAGTTTAATCTAGTAAAAGCATGACATAATTTCACCCTATTTAACAGAAGACACGGATTTTGGCAGTGATTTTGTACTACTCTAGTGACTAAAACAGAGTTAGGCAACTCTGATATTTAGGGCCAAAATGTATGATATGGAGCATTAATAATGCAGACCTGATCGTCCTTGGCTCTCCATGCAGTTAATGGAGAAAGTAGATGCAATTCCTCCGGCACAGAACACTGTGCACCATGAGTGCATATTTCAGAAGCATTTTTTTGTACTTTTTTTCTGAACTAGCAGCCACTGCCTCCCAGTGCTTGATAATCCCTCCCATCTTTTTATACAGATGTTCTGGGTTTTTCAATATAGTGTCTGTCTGGAAGGAGTAAATGTAGAGAAGCCCTAGGAGAATGAAATTTGACATTTCAATGAAAAAGCGTGAAGAGAAAGTAAGATCTATCTTTCTGGGTCTAAAACCAATAACTTGCAAGCAGAGGCAATGATGAAAACACTGACAGGTTGGGATTTCAATTGGTATTAGATCATTAAGGGGCCATTAAAGGTCCCTCCTGTTGCTGTTCTGAGCACTTACAAAGCCCCTGTAATCATGCTTCACCTCTGTGGCCTTGGAAACTAAGGAAACTGGGAAGATTGTAAGTGCTATGAAGTTACAAAAAGATGAAGTGACTCCTATGTTGTTAGCCATCGTAACAAGTGGGATTCCAGCTAGACCATAAGTAGTGAATTGAGGCAGAATTATTCTTGCAAACTGAGATATAAAAAGGATGTTAGAAAGAATTATGCCTGACCATGTTTTGTGAGTGTCTGTGAGAGGGTGTGTTTTTTTGTGTTTCAAAGAGATTTTTACCTGTGGTTTAGCTGTGATTTCTGTCACTAGTGCTGGTTTCTAGTCCTGTAGTTAAGACACCAGAAAACAGGAGACATGTGTAGTAGAAACATATTGAGTACTAAAAGAGTTTCTAGTGATGGGTGACAAAGCTGAATTCAGGCAAAATTCTAACTGCTAGATTGCCTGTCTGCCAAAATCTTTCTTCTTTTCTCCTAGCATTGTGTCATTACTGTGCCATTAATGGCTGTTATACAGTCATCTTTATAAAGTCTGGGGTTTTTTTTCCAGAAAGATACCTATATGGTCAGTCACATTTACAGGATTTGATTTATCTGGCACTTCTGGTCTGTGTACTTTTAGACTGGAGACACAAAACTATATTTTTGTAACTAACTTGGAAATACTTGCCCCCCATGTATTCTTTCATGACTTGGAAAAGGAACAACCTGGTATCATGACACTGGACACTCTGTTTGAAGGGACATGATCTGGAACCCAGTTTCCTGGCAGTGTTGTGGGCCAAATGTATGTTAATGAACGTGCCAGTCGATTGAAAACAAGTTATTCCTTGCCATTCACCTTTTAGAGGAAAAGAAATGAGTAACATTTGCTTTCCCTTTTCTATATTCTACAAAACACACTTAATACCGTTGTCTGGCTTTCCTTCATTGGGAAATACTGGGTTTGATTACCCCCTGCTTTCCATTCTGTATAGGTATTGCCCTTTGTCCTGAGAAGTTGTAATATATTAACATGTCAGAAACAATGGCATTTGAAATCTATTTGTCAAAAATATGTCATGGATGAATCATATCTATTAACTTTGCCCAAAGCTCCTGCTCAAAAAGGACTTCATCCCGAGCCATAATATTGAATTAATGATGTAAATATAATTACAGAATATACAAAACTCAAAAATAAGTTCAAACAAATAAATGATGCGGTATATGTACTATCACTGAAAGGATATGGAGTTAAACCCCCCAACCCCCAAACATCTGTGGCCATTGTTTGTTATCAGTGTACATTGCCAGTCAAGAATGGCTTTGGCATGCAGAATGTTATAAGTGTTAATAAATTCCGACGTAAATATAAAGCCCTACCAAGGAAAAAATAGTATGCTATGGTGTACAGTTGAAACTTCGAGCCTACCACAAATCCCAGAAGCACACATTCCCAAAACAAGTGCTTTCCAGCAAATACCAAACAAAAATAGCTTTTCAACAGAAGATGTCTCTGGAGTATAGAAAATACCAGCCCTCTTAGGACAGTCATGCAGGAGAAAGTTAGTAAATAGCCATCATAAACTTCAGCTTCTTCTGTGGACTCAGCCAATAATCATCATGCCTGGGTGCTGGCGAGAAGAACAAGGTTATTTTCATTTTCTCTATGCGACAAATTCCTCCATTCTCCAGATTAAATGAAATAAAGCCCTTCACTACATCTGGTGTAATAAAGTTATTCTATTACCCCCTTCTAGTCCAGATGAGGCAATCAGAAATGAACACTTTTCCCTTACAGCTGCTGCTTCTGCTTGTTTTGATCAAAATTGCTCTGTGTTCTTAGTGACTGTAAATCTGAAGGAGGAAGCGTTTTTAGGAGACGGAATAGACATGCATCACCCTCTTTGGTAAACATTCAAGACTTTTTGTGCTTCAGGGATTGCAAAAAAAACCTCTGCATATTTCAAGATCTCAGATGTTGTTCTTTATTAAAGGGATTTTCCACAGCAAAATCTCTAAGCATATAATGGATATTATTCAGCTCAAATGAATTCATAATTATGAGTTCAAACAAAGCAAAATCCAGGATTTTTTTGAGAATCTTCATAGATCTCACATTACTAGGCTTTACTAGCCCAATCCAGAAGGGAATGAATAATGCTTAAACCACTAAGCCATCAGGGTTTTTAAGGAAATCAAAAGCATCCATCCTATCTAAGAAATCAATTCCACAGAAATTGTTCCATTGTCTAATAGTCTGGGAAAGCAAGCCCATTAGTTTGTTGGGCTGTTTTTTTAAGCTACCAGGGTTTTATCAAGACAGCTTCCTTTTTAACTATTATGATTGTTATTTCAACGTAAGTTGACCTAGAACATGCAGATAGGGTGTATTCAGGGCAAGTGCTAGCACATAGGCTGCATAATCTGAGATTAGTCCATTCTTACTGTTCATTAACTGGTGGCCACGATCCTTGCTTCTTGCTACCTACTGCAATAGCACCTCAAGCTGTTTATCTGCATCTCTGCCATCTTAGAACAAGAAGGACTCTGAGTACATGCTACAGCTGAATGGAGGCCATCACAGTTTGGCATCAACCTGGAAAGAAGAAGATGAGGAGATTTAGACCTCCGTGAAGCCTCATGGATTCATGTTGGATAGCTTGGATTTCAGAAAGTCCCAATTCTAGAAGGAAATTTTAGAGTATTTTGCTATATCTCTGGTTTATCACAGAAGACATACTTCACCTGACCCACCCTTTTCAAGATCAACCATTTTGTGTGAAGCATTTCAGACTGAACAGGAGATTTACTCCAGGCAGAAAAGAGGCTCTTGTAGTGACAGGAACCCAAGTAGCTGCTATATTCCTCAGGGATCTTTGAGGAAGAAGAACTTTTCCTACAGAGTTTTTCACAGTCCAAGTTGGGAAAAAGTGGTTTTATGACATCAGACCTGGGGATGTCCGTGTTCCCAAGAATTCAATTGTTACACATCTCCTTTTGAGTCTGTAGGATCAGGTGTGCTTCACATCTTTGCCATGTGCCCATCAGCTTTCTTGGCTGTTACTGTCACTAGAAAGTTCTTTTTCTGTATATGACTTGGGATACCAACTCTACAACCAGTCTGTACAGATATTATTCTGTTACAGCCTACTAGTTTTTGGAAAAACTAGGATGATGTGGAGGGGAGTGGAACACTTGTTAATGGGTCCTACTTCACCCAGTTTCACATCTGCCATACCATTGGTTGAAGAATTAATTATTATTATCCCATTATCTTTAACTCAGACAATGATATAGTAATATGTGAACAGAATATTTGAAAGGGACAATGTGGGCAAAGATTTTTATAAAAATGTACGCTAAGGAATGTAAGAAAATCTCAGGTATCTTGTACCAAAATAAAACATATGAAGTATCTCTGATTTGAACAGATTGATGTAGGTAGTCACCACTTTTCTTTCCCTTGATTTTGTGCATCTCAGGCTGAGCTTCTTAGAAATCAACTGGTGAAATATTTGAGGTTTCAGAGCCAACCTTTTTTCTCAAAGTCATTCAAACACATGTAAATTCAGTTTCCTCTCTGTTCTCTCCCGGTAAGTTAATTATCTCTAACTTATTCAGGAGGCAGCTTTGAAATTCCTCCCGTTAAAGACAGTCCCACTTCTTTAGAGGTGTGAATACCGCTCTGGCAGGCTCTGCATCTCTTTCTGTACATGACCGGCCTGCATAACATTCTTTGTTTATGATTCTCCTTTTGCTTCTTTGACTTAGGGTGTTACTTTTAGTATGAAGTGTTTTCATCTAGATGCAATGTAACGATCAGACACTTAGATGATGAAGGGTTTGGGAAGACTGCCACCTAGTATTTTTCATGAAAAGACACAGTAACAGAAAACAAGATTCCCTGTTCACCTCAGGGAATCAGGTTTACCTGATCCAGTTTCTTGTCTCTGGCAGTATTCCACATCCAGTGCTTCAGAAGAAGATGGACACCCCTCCACACTATGAAATATCTAGCAAATATGTGTTTATATCGCTGTGTAACTTAGCATGGTGAAGCTACAAATTCACTGAAGGTCATAAAAGGAGAAGGCTGTGGAGTGGTCACCAGGGATGGGAGCCTAGAGGGACAGAAGGTAAGATAAATATTTCTGGAGAAATTTGGGTTCTGAGAACCCTCAAGCTTAAAAAGAAGACACAGGACTTGGTCTAATGCCTCTTAATGGAATGTCCTGACTGGCCTGCTGCAATCTTTGTCACCTGGGAGACAGCATTTATCATCTTTTAATAGAACTTCTAAAGAAGTTGAGTAAAATAATCAGTAATCTCATTAATAGAATCTTTGAAGTGTTATCTTCCTGCTAATTTTCTTTTGAACTTCAAGACTTTGAAAGATTCTGGCTTTCCTGAAATTAATACCAAATCTTTAGCTGAGTTGACCCCAAACCAACGCTCTATTGTGATGAAAAGTGGGTGAGAGTCATACTCCTGTTACATTATTAAATCTATACCTGGAAGAATGTATAACGTAAGGAAGTGAAGGTTCCTATATCATGTTGGAAATTGTTCTTCAACTTTGGTTGTCCTTCTTGCTTTGTCATTGACATCAGGAGCTCCGGCTGAGCAGCACTATAGTCCAAGGAATAAGGCACAGTCTTAGACTCCAGAGTTAGTCCTGAGTGACCAAGTCACCAATTTAAGCAAGATGGGATTTCTGTACATGTTTCCCTACATGCACTGTTGCCAGGCATGCTTCATATTCATTGCTAGCAGGTTCTTCCTTTGACAAGCCAGGCAGAATCAGTTTTCTTTCTGTTTTACAGTGAGAAAATTGATGCCTTGCAAAGGCCAGGGCTCTTCAGACTGGCAGTGGTTGGATTCAGATCTGAATTGCAGGTAATTCTGCTGAGCTCTATGGAACAATGATTATAAAAAGGGGTGTAAAGTAAGAGAAGAATCAAGATATTTCCATTTAGATCAGCCAATAAAATTCTCCACTAAAGTGATTAAGTGCTTTTTTTTTTTTAAAAAAAAAAAGCAGAATGGATGCTTATTCTCTTATCCCATTTTCTTCATCTTCATTTTGTAGACCTTACAAAGTTCATTCAAGGTATATGGTAGCTACAGAGTAAACAAAAATTTCCATATTTTGTTGATTGTCTTCTAGGGAAGAAGTGTCAGACTATACAATTCTGATTATTTTTTCCAACTACAACATTAAGCCTGCAATGTCAAAGGAAAAAAAAAGCCCTAAAATCTTTGTATTTATTTTGTTTTATATGTTTTTTTTTTATTGGAGAACTATAATGATATAAAATAAAATCTGTGTATTTCAGATGGGAGCAGGCTTTCTAATTCTAAGGTCAAAAAAGCAGCTGACTCCTTTGTGGTTTTCAGGGTTAGAGATTTTAGGCTCGGGATTCAAACAACTGCAAAAAGTCCTTCATTCCTAATTTTACTCATTTTTTAAATCCTGCATAATTTCACGTAAGTGGATCTTGATGCCTGTATGCTTAGATATACTATTACAAGAAGAATAAAGCAGCTTATTTCCTATGAAAACTATCTTTTTGATCCATTTCTGCCTTATTTAACCTGCTGCAAAACATTTTAGCTCAGAATAATGGAATTAAATGATTAATTTATGTTTGTTTTCTTTATTAAAAAGATACTGTGTAAGTTAAGGCAGAGTTAGAAACAAATGCACTTAAATATATGAATAAATTTTTTTGTGTTCAGTATCATAAACTTAAATATAAGGAAAGGCTGTACAAGAAGAGGCTAGAGTAGAAACAGTATGTCAACAAACTTAAATCAGTTATGGTACCTTTCTGTTTTCTCATCCCTTCCTCTCAACCTAATGTCTATTAAAAAACTATTATACGGGTATCTTTAAGAACACGCATTACTATCAATATATTCAATGTTGCCTATACCATCCCTTTTATAAGTTTCATGTCACAACTCATGTGCCTAAAGTAAAATGTATACACGTCAGATTTGCAGGAACATAGATCTTTATGACTAGCTTTGATCCACTGAACAGTCCAGTAGTTCCTGTAGAAAGTATATATTTGGTGGCAAAGCTAGGCAAATTACATATTTCATGTGTTCAGAAGGGGGAAAGCTGACCTAAAATGGTAATTGACAACAGTTTTCAGCATTTTCAGTCCATTTAAATAATTTAATCTTAGTGCAATTTTAAGCTATGACAACAATTTTTCTTAATATCTTTTCTCCCCTGCCTTGAAAATGGACTTGCGTACAAGAAGGTGCAACAAATAATAAAATAGCTAAATGTTTATGATTTTTATCACATCACTGCAAAGTTGCATCCTACACATTTCCAGCTCCTTTACTGAGGAAATAACTAGCTTTAAAGCAAAATGATGTGCTAGTATTTCCTACTAGCACTTGCAAATAGCTTTAACTATCAACAATAGTATTTTCTTTTTTGAATTATATTCCTGACATTTGAGGTGCGTATCAATACTTTTAAATTTTTGTATACAAAAACTCGAGCTAACCATTTCTAATTAGGTCTGTTCCAGATTCATGGTCAAAAAATGTCTATATTCCAAAACTGGTGTACTGTATTCTATAACAACCCACCCCCCTCCCAAGGAAGACAACCTCTTAAGAATTTTTCAGCTAGGGATTTTGTTTTAATATCTCATCTATTCATACTGTCAATTTGAAAATCTTGCCGTTAGTTTTTTACCCCTACAGTCTCAGAGTTAACCTCTAGTGATCAGACCTGTTTCATAATGAGTTCTGTGTCTAGAGTGTCAAGGAGTTTCCTCCCTTTTCTTTGGTTAGGAATGATGTATACCTGTGCTTTTCAGGGAGCAAAGTTAAGGCTATACCGTCCTTTCCCCGCTGTTCCAGAAACTAGCAAATTTCTACTTGTCTCTACTCCAACATTGTTCAGGGTAAGATACTCTTAAAAACGTGTATAATGGCAGTTTGGAAATGAATGAATAGTTTTGTGCATAGTTATATCATACAATGGAATTATTTAATCCATACTCAGCTTCCACTGGTGTTTGTTAGAATCTTCTGTAGAGCAGAAGAGGAAAAACACTTGTTGAAAAAGACAATGTAATTCCCAAAAAAATAAATCTGATGTGAAGACTTGGGACAGGTAGACTAGGAACTAAGTTTATCTTGTTCAAAGCATTTACTAGATTTTAGGATTATGGTGATTATATTTAAATTGTGACTAATAAATATGGTAAACTGGACATAAAAGTATATTTGTTTTGTACCTGATATGAATGCATGCAGTTATGGAGGTGTGTGCAGATTAAGGAAGGAAAGAATAATATAGCTGCCTTACCATATGATATGTAAATGTTGGACATTGAAGGAATGAAGCGAAAATGATTATGTCATCTATGTGTTACATGGACTGTACTGTAAGACTGATTCTACATATTGGAAGATCTTAGACATCTAGCTGAGGAAGTTTTACATTTGCTATTACACTTGCTGAGGCTTCAGTCCTAAAAAGTTCATGGCATGGCTGCCTTCTTTCCTTTGACTTGACTGTGGAAGTACAAGCTAACTGCTGCACCTGCGGGAGGATTTTTGGGGTATTGGCAGTTACTGGGAACATTGCTGGGAAACACAATCCTGCACATGAGAACTACAAAAGTGTAGAGTAATCTGTGCAAAACATGTATTTAGAAGGTATTACCGAAGATATGTTAAAACATTTATTTGAAAACACCTTGTAAATACCTTAAAGAGTTTAGATTTTACTCTTATTTTGCAGGTGAAAGAAGAGAAGTTTGGAGCAATTCAAATATAATTTCTTTTTTTTGGTCAGAACATCTAAAGAGCAAAGGAAACAGAGGGTTTCTCAGACTAGCCAGAGGAGGAAGAGTTGTCATCATTCTCCTTTTGCCAATTAGCTCACAGGGCAAGGAATGCTTTGAAGATATTTTCTCCTGCAAATGTGATGTAACCAGCAAGCTGAAGTAGGCTGACCAGACTACGAACAAACAGCTCTGAGAAACTGTCGAGGTTTCTAGAGCATAGGAGTGGCGTAATACCTCCCAGCAGGTAATACTGGGGGGATTACCCTCCTGCACTGACCTGCTTAACCCTTCTGCTCAGTCTTCTGCCACTGTTGGGAATGGCTCACTCCCAGGACTTGCAGGTTTGGGCGCGGAAGATGGGGAAATACCCCAGTCTGAATATACAAAAAGAGTCTAAAATGTTTACAGGACATCAACCAATGCCCTGCAGGGCACCTTTTGGGTAAGGCTGGATAAGTTTCAGCTGGAGAGAGGGGACCAGGTGTTCCCAATGTCCTTTCATGGCTTTCAGCTGCAAGCCACTGCAGCCAGTAGTGCAGTGCGGGATGTCGAGCTGTGAGGAGAGGCTTCATGTGCGTGTTTGGAGAGGTCTGTTGGTTTTTGATTTTCCTTTAATTTTTTTTTTTTTTTTTGCCTTCCCTGTGATTCCTGTAGGGTGGTAGAAGGGTGGCTGTTTCTCTTTGTACCATACAACTGAATTAAGAGGATGTCCTTGAGACTTGCTGCAGCAGGACAGCACGAGAAGGGGCTCAAGTCTGGCCTAAAGCTGGGCTTTGCTATATATTTCTGAAGTTCAAGTTCTGTTATCTTACATCTGTGTATTTATTTGGGCTTTTCTAGTGTTTGGATATAACACAGAGGGGAAGTTAGCCAGACATTACATTTTATTTCCCTTCCAACCCCATGTTTTGTCATTTTTTAAGTGATTGACTGGAAGGAGATTAAAGAGGGTGCATTAATATTTAACTGTGCTGCAACAAATAATTGATGTTTTTAAAGTTTTCTTTCATTCAGACTGGTCTGGAGCTCTCTAGCCTAGTTTATTTTTGATTATAGAAATTCATTTCAGTTAAATCATTCCTTTATCAGCAGGATCTGCCCACATTTGGTTAGACTAAATAGCTCTAGAAACCACAGTGTTTTTTCCAATTGCTTTGAATCAAAGTTGCATTAAGAAAAAAACCTTTTGCTGCGATTGTGCTGGATCTTGTTAATACAGAAAAAAATTACATTAAGAAATCTTTAACATATAGCTGTGATGCTGTACTAGTCACAGTTTCAGCTCAGTTGTGAGAAAAGACTCCTGATTCTCTAGTTTTCCCACTTGTAGTTTTGTGCATGCCCACAACCTGGAAGCTTCTGTCTGCCCTTTCATTTTGTCACTCTCTTGACCAACAGTGTCTATTAGTTCTTCTATTGCTTTTCAATGTCTTATCTTTTGGCAGGCAAAGATAATGGGCCCAAAATGAGAAAAATCTTTCTTTCTTTGACGAACAGCCGTATTTATGTTGTTGATACATCTGCTTTTACTGAACAGCTTCAAATTGCTATACAAGACATAGAATCATTATGTTGGAAAAGTGATTTAAGATCACCAGGTACAACCATTAACCCGGGACTGCCAAATCTAGCACTAAACCACGTCCCTAAACACCACATATATGCATTTTCTAAATACCTCCAAGGGGGGTGACTCAACCACCTCCCTGGGCAGCCTGTTCTAATGCTTCACCACCCTTCCTGTGTAGAAATTTTTCCTAATGTCCAATCTAAACCTCCCCTGGCACAGCTTGAGGCCATCTCCTCTTGTCCTGTTGCTAGTTGTCTGGGAAAGAAGACATACCCCACCTCCCTACAAGGGAGAAGGACCTCTGAGTGACACTAAAAAGGTTTTTTTAAATGTCCCCACAATGCTACAGCCCTGTATACCACCCCATTAAGTGAAAAGTTGACAAATCCACAGAATGCTTTCATCGGGATGTTTTTTAACTCCAGGTCATGTTCTGAATCCCTTTGCTCCTGCCAGTAATTGCATTCATATAATGTGATGGATTCACAGGACTGCATCTTAGCTCTTAAGAACAACAGCCAGATGTTGTAAGTCAGAGCACCCCTGTGGTGTATTTATTAGCATATTTTCTTCTAAGGTGTTTTTCTAGGTTTTGGTAAATAAGCGTATTGTCTATGTTCTCACAAGTTTCACCTGTGTTTTTATGTATCTGATTAGTTCCCTTACTTACATCCTCTGTGTTTCTTCTGCTGATGGTCCTAATTTTGGCACTGCAGAAATGCAGAAAAATTTTTACTGCTTCATGAGCCTGCAGGTATATACTATATCTATTGAAATTATTCTTCCTCCTTATTTTGGAACACTGGTTCCAGCTTTAGCCAATTATTAAATTGGCTAAAATACTGAATTAATACACTGTACCAAGTCTTAAAATTTATTCCAGGTGAGAAAGAAATGACATTTAATGTGTTTGAGATTGTATCTGTAATGTATTAGTATATCAATAGATTGAATTCAGGAACTCGCCATTCAAAAATTGTTTATAAAGACTTCAGACTCACTTATCTTTATGGACTTCTCCTTCAGCATCAATAATCCTTGTCATAGTGCTTGACCTCTGAGGCTGGTGCTCAGAGAGACTGAAACTCTAGATGGAAAGTGTTCAGAATAACTTGCTTTTTAAAAATGTACTATGTTGTATATTGTTAAGTACAGCCCTTTTATCTATGATTACTCCTTTTAATGTAGCTTTCCGGTTGGGAAAAGGAACAGGAATCATCATGCTGTATACTTTATGCTGAGATTTCATGTTTTGTAGGCAGTAGCTCTGCATTGTGTTGGCAGTGTAATGTGGCCCATTGGAGACAAACTCTGCTCTCTTCCTGAGCAGTCCTGTCTCACATTGACCAAATGCGTTACTGTGTGAGAAATACAGTGCAACTTCTCCATGGTAGTCTTAGCATTTCTAAGAGATGCTCAGTGCAGGTGTAAGAAGCAGAAATCCCTGTGTGTAAGGAAATTAATTGCAGTATGGAATGTTTCTTGTGCCCACCAGCACACAGAGTGTTTTGTGATATTCCTGGGAGTTGGTTGAAACGGCAGTTTTTCACAGGTGAGCCAGATCTGGGTGTTAATGGACAGCTGTTACAAGAACAGACATGACACCTGTAGAGCATTGGGCTTAAATTTCGTTCCTTTCTTAAAAAGATCAAAAAGACTATTCTTGAGTTTTAATGTAAATATACCTGTTTTCTTTGTTTGTTTTCACAAAGTTCATGTTAGTTTCAGAACCTCTATCCTTATTGCTGCACATTAGAACTCTGAATTCTTCTGTCTCTGCGCCCACTTCCCCAAACGAAGCACCTCGATCCAGATTCGGATCTGAAACTCCATGAATCAGTCACAAATTTGAACTCTAAATCCATATATATATAAACACACACACAAAAACCAACATATGTGTTTGTGTATATATGAGTTTATGTAATTCTATATAGATGCATGCAATTCTTAAACTCTAGGAGAAAAACCCAAACCCAATCTACATCTTCAGCTAGAGTTGGGTATGCTGTGCTGCGATCAGGGGAATGGTTCAAGCACATGACATGTCTAAACTGTCCTAAAACTGGTTTCTACACACACAGCAGCGGGCCTGCAGCAGGGTAGGCTTTAGCTACTGAACGTATGCTGGGGTTTTGGCAGTCTGCTGTACTGCTGTGCTTTGCTACCCTGGCTAGGACAGAGCTGGCTGCTGCAGGTACACCGAAAACACACTTGCCTCAGCATAGCACTGATAATGTTGTTTTGAAGTTTGTATGTTAAAAACTCTTAATATTGTATTAATCCTTAAAACACAGAAGACTGGCCTCATCCTTGAGATTCACCGCTTTGAATATTTTCCTGCCCTGCCGAATAATTTGATCTGCTTTCCAGATGTTTGCTCTTCCTCTATCTCATGAATATCCGTTACTATGTGATCCACCTTTCAGAGACTAGCTCTCGCTCCTGCGGCCCTAACCCTTTCCTTCAGCTCTCTTCATCACAGTCTTTTAGTGCCAGCACATACATCACCAGTTTCCTATATGTCAACCATGTGGAAATCACCCGAAGTAGTTGGGATTAAGTGCTTAAAAAAAAAAAAAAAAAAAAAAAAAAAAGGGATATGTTGATTAGTTTGATTGCTTGTTGTTCCTCATAATCAATGATCTCCTATCTATGAAAATATTCTTCTAGGACAGTTTTGAATGAGTTCTCATTATCGAGTTAGCTGGAAAAAAATCTGATGTTACCTTGGACTATCTTTCTTCCTTGTATTTTTTTAACTCTAATCTCAAATGCTAGCCCATCAAGAATTAAACATGCTCAAAGAGATGGAAGAATGTATTAATGAGGAAAGATAAAAGCAACTGAAAATGAGAAGTTTGGCCAAGCAACTTCCAAGACAGACCGTGATGGCTTTCTATTTGTTACATGGAAATTCCAGGGAGGGTGAAGAACTCAGACTTGGAAAAAAGGGGACTATAACTGGGAATGAAGGAACTGAAAAATTCTAGCCAAAACATCTGGGGGAAAAACCCTGTCCAAATACGGAGATATATTATACTGTGGAATAGTTTCTTCTGATTAAACCCTGTCATTTGAGGTTTTCCTTTTTTTAAATCATGGTTTTAAAAAATAGAATGTGTATGGAAGAAATCTTGCACAATCAAGAATATGTTGACCTGATTTCCAACCTGCTCTGGAATTTTAAAATATGTTTTAAAAATCAACAACTAAATAAGATCTTTTTGTTGTTTTGATTTATTTTATCACTTAATTTGTAGATTTTTTAGGAGTTCTGAGTTGCATCAAACCTGCATAATGCTCAAGCACAGCCAGCCTCTTTTGCACAAGGGATGTGACTTACGCAGAGATGCCTGAATTGGGTCTAAATGAAGTAGCTTTAGACCAGAGATGGTGTATTTGCATGCACACTGCATCCTGCTGTCCGGGCTAACACAGCTTCCCTCCCAGGGTGTTCCAGTTAACTTGGGCAGTTCTGAGCTTGTGTGTGTATGCTGATGGGGTTCCCAAGATGGGTCAGGAACACGTGTGTTAATTTGCATGAATCAGTGGCCTATAGATGATCCGAGTTATACCCAGTTGTGATAGCTGTGTGTTAACATGACCTATCTGGTTTGATAAACTGAAAGAAAACTTCTCAGGCCTGATAAAGAGCACCCCCGTCAAGTTTAATACCCTGCATATAAAAGAAGATACTTCTTCCCCCAAAGCAACTGTTTCAAACACTTTAACATCCTTTTCCTTAGGCCATGTACTGGTTTTCTTTTAAATACCTGAAGGCATAATTTTGCATGCCTCTAAACAGAACTTTCAAGAAAGTTCTGTAGAAAAAACAGGTCATCAAGGATTAAGTTTCTGACTTTCAGAAAGCTATAACAAGGGTCCCATTATGCAGCCTTACAGAGAGAAAGAGCTATTGCCTTTATCCAGAACACCTTGTGCCTTATGCCTCCTGTTTTGAGCACTTTCTTTTATTGATGGCCATCTATTTTTATTCTGTCAAGGTTTAAATACTGAAAAACAGATATATATTATTTTGTGTCTCAAATAGAATGCTTAACACAAAAAGAAGCAGTTTTATTTTCCTGATATTTTTTGGATACTGTCAGTCTTCTCTTCTTTGCCATGCTTGGATATATAATTGAACAAAGTTCCCTTCTTACTTGTTGTGGAAAGAAGCTTGGCCCCACTGTTCAGTATTGTTTGCCATCATTCTCACAGTGAATATGTAGTTATTTATACATGTAATTGCTTTGCAAATCTAATTCATAAGAGTTCACCAATTCAACACATTCCGTTCTTAAAACTGCATGTATTGATTTTCAGAACTTTAGTGCTTGAGCTAGCAACACTTGTTCAACATTTGCTTTGCTGTTATTGGGAAGGGCGAGCCTAACCCATGGCATAGACCAACAATAATACATAATGTAACCTCTACAAAGGACTTCTGTTCTGACTGTCTGACCTGGATTTTCTGAAGAGCTCAACACCTCACATGTATTAACACATCTACTGATCTGGATGCTGAAGCAAGAACTAGTTTCTACATTTTTACAAGAAAGCTTTGTTTCCATTAAAAAAAAAAAAAGTCACCTGCAGTTAAACATCGGTAGTATGATCTTTCTGAAGATTTGGTTCAGGAAAAGAAAAGAAATATAAGTAGCTGTCATGGCAATAATAGGACTAACTTTTATAGTAAGGAAAAAACAGTTTGTGTGTCCACTTTCTGTGGTTATATTTTTCTTTTTCCTCTCACAGGCATGACTCTTGTGCTACATACTGTACACAGTTCAACCTCACCAACAAACCACACTTTGGGACTGATCTAGGAGTTCCTTCTCCAGTGTCATGTACAACAGAACAGGGGAATAAAGCACACTAATCCCCAGATGAAATTGACATCTCTTCCTCAAAAATCCTTTTATTCTCCTTTGTACCCCTGTGAAAGTCAAGTTTATAAAATAATGAACTCCAGGAAGGAGCTGGAGCTCATTTACTATTTGAATAGTACAAACACTTTCATAATAGGTTGACATTATTCAGTGTGCAGCAAAATGGAACTGGTGTAAAACTGCTTCTTTATAAATACTTCAGTTGTTTGTTACCACGAGAAGAGATTAATTTACAAATTGTTCATCTTTCCTGTTCGCAATTCCAGAACTGCTAGTCCACTTGTCTCTAGCTACTGTGTGCAGTTACTGTGCAGGCTGCCAGGAAGAGAAACATAATGAAATAGCGTGTCTCTCAATTAACAATGGCAGATGAAATGGAAAGTATTACTAAGAAAACATTTCCCAGCCATTCTTCTCCAGAACACACAAGTGCAATTAGGAACAAGAACAGACATCCTCTCTACTGCCTGTTGTAGGACAGTTGTTTGAGACGACGCGCTTAGGGTCAGAAATAACCCGTACAAAATTTAGCCCACTGTTATGAAGTATAAAGCTGCCAACCGGGAACTTTTTGGTTCACAGTGCTGTATGAATTGACGTTTATTAGTGTGTTATATATTGTTATATAAATGTTAAATGTATGTTATATAATATAACAATAGACATGATTATAAATTGACAGCCTTTAATGTGTTTATCTTCCCAAGCATGCCTAGAGATAATGAGGTGCCATTTTTGATCCTTCACCTGATTAAAAGGGTGAAGAAGTGCAGAGAGGTCATAAGAAACTAAGAGAGCAGGGAATGGGACCAAAGTAATTCCAAGGGTGATTGCTTGGAGCCATGTCACTTTCACTCCTTGGGTGTCTTCTCCCTGCAGGAAAAAGTGACAGCACAGATGATAGGGGGACTTGGCTACCCCACTCTTAGTTAATGCTGCAAATTTGTGTAAACCATAACTAGCTTGAAAAATTAACTTGCAGTGTGTGAAATAATGGGCCTGTTTCTTCTAGGATGGTGTAGCCCTGTGAACTGATAGCAGAGTTGCATGTGGTACCTTAGGGTAGGTCTTTCCAGCTCTCTCTCTTGGTATAGCTTGGATTCGGTATTTTGTGGTAGCTCTGATAATAATGCAGAAGGCAATATGGAATGCTTTAAAAATGAGCTCTGAAAGTTGCACACAATAAATACCAACTTAATGCCTGTAGGCTGTCGTAGAGGCACGTTAAGGCTCCTTCATCCAAAGGGAAGGAAGGTCAAAGGACTGTAGCATGGTGGTACAAAGGTTATTCAGCTTTAGAGCCAGGAGAAAACCTTTTCTGCTTCTTGGATTCTCTTCTAAACACTGCTTCCTTTTGCATAAAATATAGCAGTGTTAGTTTGGACCCTTTAAATACAATTGCCTAAAACATGGGCTTAAGGAAGGAAGTGAAGATTTTCTGTCTGTGAGATCAGTCAAGAGCATAAACTTCTGCTGCTATGGCTGTTGACTTGGGAGCTGCTCTGCTCCCGTCCCCCTTTCCAATTTCACATGCCTTTTAGCTTTCATCTCATTCCAGCTTTCAGGATGGTGGTCTGTCCTCCTCTTTCTGATTCCCTCCTCTCTGCTGGAACTGAAGCTGTAGCAGAAGAAAGAGCCTCAATACTCAATGGGAGGGATCATGAATTTGTAAAAAAGGACAACTTGTTGGCTTTTTCATTTTGTTCTTTCTTGCTGCCTACTTCAGTACTTTCAAACCTTAGTGTAGACAGTTTTGCGATGACATTTTTGTTCCATGGTTGCATACATGAATCTTGGTGTATTTGCTATTATACTCTGTACAGAGTCGAAATGAGAAACATGGAAGTAGTGCTTCAGGTAATTTAAGAGCCTGCAGGCGTTCTGTGAGAACTTTTGGAACGATAAGTGGTGAACTCAAATGTTTCATGTCTCTAAAAGCTAGAGCTAAGCATGTCTTTCCCACTGTCATCTTTAGCTCTTGTTTCTTCTTACAGATTTCTCTCTGATCATAGTGTGATTTGCTTGATCTGAATTTCAGAATTGAGAGGACCTTTTTTTGGTTGGATAGCTTTGGGCAGTTATATGAGCTTAGAAACAAATCCCATAGATAGAAAATGTAACTAAGAATATTTTTGTAGATGAAAATTTGTATCTGTGAATACCCATGTGCAACATAAAATGGCATGGAAAATGAAATCAAAACAGCGCCTGCATGAGGTTTTAAAGGAAGATCTTACCAGAATTTTTTCTTCTATAGTTTAAATCACTTATACTTTGATTAAAAAAAAAAAAAATACATAATTTCGTGAAATAAAAAGAATCCATTTGCATTTTTAATAAACTATTTTAATGTGAAGTACAGAAGATGAACAGGTTTACTGTCCTTTTAGATGAAAAAAACCCCTGTCTGTAATTTTCTTGTTTTTTCTGGGTCAAACGACCTAGATTACTCAAGTGACTATATACATAACTACCTCTAATTTTTTATTTTATTCCTTTGACTAATACATGCTATTATGTTGGATTGACTGATGTACCAGTTTGGTTGAATATGACCCCAAACGTGTGGAAGTGGCAATATCTTAATTTTTTTTTTAAATAGTCTCTTAGCACTGTGATGCTTGCCTACCTTTACTCTTCAGATACTTCTTCTAATTTACAGCAAACAGCTTGTACACAGGATAATCCTTAGATATATTTTAAAATACCTGGTCCCAGTTGAAAGACTGTAGATCCACTTTGCTGTTCAAAGTACCTCATTTTTATCAATGGCAATTAAAGCTAATAATGATTCATCAAAAGGTTTTTAGCAAAATAAGAACATTACGATGGTTTAACTCCAAAAGTTTTCATTGTCCTTGAAGCTGCTGTTTTGCTGTATTTCCTTTTTTCAAAGAACATTCTATCTGCAAGTATGACACTTGAAGATCAGGAAGAAGTGACACCTCACTTACTAAGAATGTATCTGCCTTTCCATTAATAAATGTTCTATTATCTTCAGAACAAAATCTGCTTGGATGAGTATACAGCAGAGCATATGATTAATGAAAAGCCAAGAACAAATGTGGATGCTTTCCTTAGTGTAGGGAATGGTCTAACACACTGATGTTTTTCTCCTCTTTATCTCTTGGGATTCAAAAATTACACTTCACAGATCTCTATTCTTCTATTTGGCTATTGCAACAGTAATTGTTCAGCAATTGAACTGGGAATTGTTTATCTTGTGCATGACTGGGTTGTTTATAATTACTCCAGAGAGACTTGTTGAAAATATTGTTGGTTTTCTAGTCTTGTCATGATTCTGGGAGTACTCCTGTGAATGGACTCCAGATGCCCAAGGACTCCAGCTAGAGATTTTCAGTCAGGCAGGATTGCTCCTTAGGTGCCCTGCTGTTCACAGAAGAGGCTTACTGGGTAGGAAGGCTTGACTGATGATAGCAGAACCACTTATTTCTAGTAGTATTGCAGGTATTGAAGTACCTGTCTCAAAGTAGGAGAAAGATCTTTGCACAGGAGTTAGCAGGGCTCATTAAAAGAGCTTTAAACTAGATTTGAAGGGGGAAAGGGATAAAACCAGGCTTGCTAGAGTTAATCCTGGGGGCAGCATGCCAATATTTGAGAGACAACGTGCTAGCAAGGTCCTTTGGTCTGCCCCTCAGTGGAGGTGGAGGATGGAGATCCATGTGGCAGCAAAGACACAATAGTTATTGATGTGTTAGAACCCAGAGAAGCACCTGGGAATGGCCACATAGGAATTAGGACTTCTCCCCCACAAAATGTGATGGAATGCAGCCCAGCTGAAGTGCACCTATACCAATGCACACAGCATAGGCGACAGACAGAAGGAGCTGGAAGCCATTGTGCAGCAGGAAAACTTATATACTTGCCATCACAGAAACATGGTGGGGTGACTCACACAACCGGAGTGCTGCAATGGGTGGCTATAAACTCTATAGAAGGGATAGGCAAGGAAGGAGAAGTGGTGGGGTAGTCCTGTATGTTTTGGATGGGCATTCTCTTTGCTGGGTAAAGAACTGGCTGGGTAGCTGAGCTCAGAGTGGTGGTAAATGGAGTTACATCCAGCTGGCAGCTGGTCACAAGTGGTGTTCCCCAGGGCTCGGTATTGGGGCCAGTCCTGTATAATATCTTTATCAATGATCTGGATGAGGGGATCAAATGGCTCCTCAGTAAGCCTGCAGATGACACTAAGTTATTGATCTGCTTGAGGATAGGAAAGCTCTGCAGCGAGAGCTGGGCAGGTTGGACCGATGGGCTGAGGCCAATTGCATAAGGTTCAACAAGGAGAAGTGCCAGGTCCTGCACTTGGGTCACACCAACCCCACACAACGGTACAGGCTTGGGGCAGAGCGGCTGGAAAGCGACCTGGGGGGAAAGGACCTGGGGGTGCTGGTCAACAGACAGCTGAACTTGAGCCAGCAGTGTGCCCAGGTGGCCAAGGAGGCCAATGGCATCCTGGCTTGTATCCAAAACAGGGTGGCCAGCAGGAACAGGGAAGTGATTGTCCTTTTGTAGTTGGTACTGGTGAGGCCACATCTCGAATGTGTGTTCACTTTTGGGCCCTTCGCTTCAGGAGGGACACAGAGGTGCTGGAGTGTGTCCAGAGAAGGGCAAGAAAGGTGGTGAAGGGTCTAGAGAACAGGTCTTATGAGGAGCAGCTGAGGGAACTGGGGTTCTTTAGCCTGGAGAAGAGGAGCCTCAGGGGAGACCTTATTGCTTTCTTTAGTTACCTGAAAGGAGGTTGTAGGCAGATGGGGGTAGGTCTCCTCTTCCAGACAACTAGCAACAGGACAAGATGAAACAGCCTCAAGCTGCACCAGGGGAGGTTTAGATTGGATGTTAGGAAAAAATTTCTTCACAGAAAGGTTGCCAAAGAATTGGACCAGGCTGCCCAGGGAAGTGGTTGAGTCACCACCCTTGAAGGTATTTAAAAGCTGTGTAGATGTGGTGTTTAGGGACATGGTTCAGTGGTGGACTTGACAATGCTAGGTTAACAGTTGGACTTGATCTTAAGGGTCTTCTCCAACCTAAACAGATCTAAGGTTAGCTATACCTAAAACATTTGTTACAGATGCAGTCATTTCTTTAAAACCTCCATGGCTGGAAATTGTGCAGCTGTTTCAAACAGTCTGTTTCTGGTGTATGTACTGTCCTCCTGGCTCATACAGAACCACTCACAGGCTGGGCAGTATTCATAACTATAGATGCCAGTGAACTTAATTATTTTGGTCTCCACTCGTGACAATTCAAATTTCAATTGCTCAGATGAATCGCAGTGTCGAGCAGGATTTCTCTCTTTCAGCGTGAGTTTTTGCATTGGAAAAGCTTCCCATGTCTTGAAAGGCATTGATGCAACTGCCAGCACAGATAATGCTGAGCTAAATTTACTTCTTGATGAACTTGCTTGTTACTAATACCTATATTCCTCTCTTCAATTTAGCTTTCAATCATGTTTGTGACCAAAAATTTCAATTGCATCTACTCTATGAACCTGCATCTCCAGCTGTGTAGCTCCGTATATTTTTTTCCTTAGAATATTCTATTGAGATGCTTGTGAAAAATAGAATAATTATGATAATTAAGGATTGTAGAAGCTGGGACCAATAATGATAAAAAACTATAAAGGAGGTGTAAAACAATGTAAAAAAGCCTGGTAGTCTGCACAATATTGGGTGGGTTGTGCTGATCTGCATTTGGGTTTGAACAGTTGGTGCTTAACTGAGACTACAGGAATTATTCTACTAGCATATTTCAACAAGGAATTTTTATTATATGCAAAACATATGTCAGGGTAGAAAAAATTAAATCTATCTTTTGTTTCTATGGCCACAGGGAAGTGAACTGGAGTCCTATAGCATACAAAGACCTATAATTTCTACTTTCTTATTTCTGGCTTGTTTGTCTCTCTGTTATAAAATATGGCAGAAAAAAACCCAAAATATGGTACCACTACTCTTCTGTGTTGCTACATAAAATTCATTAGGTGAAAATGCTCAGATCATTATAAAAATTTATTAGGCTCTGTCATTCTGTCAACAATTAGTACTGAGAAACAGCTCTTGTAACAAGAAAGATTGTGAGAGACCTGAGAGTGCTCCATGCGAAGACTGAATGAAAGAGATGGAACTGGAAATACTAATCTGAGGATATTGGTCTATTGCATCTTTGGCAGTACTGGCTTTGGTTCAGTATAGCAGCATTTGGCCACAGATAACAACATGCTGCTTTAGCCATCTTAGAATTATCTGGAAGGAAGCAGTACAGCTACAATAAATTGGAAACGGGTCAATAACAAGACATATTTAACCACTGAATTCTCTGTGTAGCAGAGTCAAGTCAGTGTCTGACACAGTGATATTTTTGTTTCAACAGGAAAAGGAGACGCCACCTGGAAACCAAGTGATTGACGGTGATGAGTTACCTTTATCTTTTTTTGTCTGTAGTTAGTTTTTCTTTGCCTTTTTCCTTCTTTGACATGAGTTTTGCATTGCAAATTGATGTTAAAACAATTGCATCAAGGGTATCACTGCGGATAGGAACCTCTTCTGCCAGATTGACATTCCTTATATTTAAAAAGCATGAGTAGGTTGTGTAATCTCTGGTTTTCTAACAGTGTAGTTTGCACAACAAAGGAGCAGTCCAGGATGTGTTAAATATAAAATGTACGACCAGCTGAAAGGTCCATAAGGAGGTGATCAGGTTGAAAACAGAAGACGTGAGAATGTGTTTTGAGTGCACAAAGTTCCCAGGCCTGCTTTCCCAGCTATTTGAAGTGCATATCAAACAACCCAAAGCAGCAGTGGATTTTGCTGCTCCTGTCAGGTGTTGTCACCTCTCTTCCTGCTAAAAGTGCTCACATGTTGGTGTTTGACATGTTTTGGCATGGATTCTGATGTGCTGAGGGTTTTTCTTTAAATCTGGTGAAGGAATACCACTTAGGCAAAGACTTTCAGAAATAATTTGGGGTGTCACTTTGTTTTTGGAGATCCTCGTTTGGCAAACTGGGTTTGATGTTAGTTTGAGGCAGGGGGGTGGATGTTCAGTTTGGTTTTTTCTTTCATGCGTGCTTTAAGTGTGTAACACACATGTAAAAAAATATGTAATTCAGTAATATTACAGAGCTGCTATTTCTCAAAGTACAGTATTTATTTAGAGCTAAAACACCAGAGACAAACTAAATGGGTGAGCTCTTTAGGGGCACCTTTGCTACCATCTAGTTCCCTAGAGAAGTTGTTCAACAAAACTCTGTATTGCAGCATCTTTCTCAGAGGAGGTTCTCCCTCCTATTCAGGGCAAATCTGGCCCTGAAGTCAGTGGGAAATTTGTCTCAGGGAGAAAATACAAAGTTACGTATCTATATGCAAGGCACCTGAATAATTTTGAAGCCTCAGGTTCTCCCTGACAGCGTGTGCTTTCACGCTCTTTGTATCACATTAATAAGTACATCTGCTAGGGAATAATTTTTTATCATAATTTTTTTTCTGTCACTTTTAGTGTGTGAAATTGCTATTCCTATGTTTTATAAAAGGAAGAGTACTGACAGTATGGCGTGCTTTGTGGATTGCTAATATTCACTGAAACATTCGTATTTTAGGGTAGTTGTTGAAGGGTTCAAAAACCTGGGCTGCTTTACAAAAGAAAACGTGATAGTAATTTAATATCAAGATGTCTGAACATTCTGCACAAATAATTTATTAAAGATGGATCTGAAAATCAAAATCTTGTGTATATTCCTAATTGTTAGAGAAACTATAAACTGATTTTGGCTCTTGCTGCTTAGGCCCGTATCTGGTAAAAAAAAAATAAATATACTGTAAAGCTAAACTTTATGATCAGATTCGAGGTCTGAAATGAATGGCCTTATTTTGGACAGTGATGCAGCTGTAGCAGTAATGTTTCCTTGAAAGAGAGCATCTTAGTTAGTCTCCGTTAATAAGGAGCAATGTGGGGAGAAATAAGCAAGCAAGCAATTAGGGGGAAGGCAGAACAGGGATGGCACAAGAAGCAGCAGTTACAGGACATCACAAGCCTAGTTGGGTGAGCTCTAGGAAAGAGTAGAAAACTGAGAATTTACTGATATTTTCATATTTATGGTAGCTTCATAAAGTGGAGCTTAGGACCAAAGCATCAGCAGCATAGCTTGTAAACCTAAACCCGTAGTCTTGCCTAACTATGGTTTTAGATTAGTCCAGGTTGTTATTGTAGCTCAGGTAAAAGTGAATGTGGTCTTGCACCATGTCTAGGCATTTATCTGAGTGCATTCTCTGCATCTTCTCTTCTTGAGGGCCTTAGGCTTGTTTTTCCTACATTTATATTTTTCAGTAGTTTCATTTATTAATTTGTAGAATAGCTTATCCATATGTCAGGTGACTAACCATTTCGCATAGAAAATAACACAGGTAGAATCTGGTTTTAGCAGTTCACCCAAGGAATGTGTTTCAAAAAGTAATCACTGTTAATCTTATTCTGTATTACTGACTTCTTTAGAATCCAAAACAGCACATGAACTCTTCTGAAGTGAACCTGCTTGAGGTCTTCATTTCACTAAGTTCAATAGCATTTGTGGCTTTGTAAATCCCACCAGTTGGCTATATATTTTTATTTTACACATTTTTTCTACAATTTTTCGGAGAAATCCCAATTTTTCTGGTAGGTCAGGAATGTATCAGGCACTTCATTCTGCACAGAGAGTTTAGAAGATTCTCATGGATGATGGATGTTCTAATTATACAGTATTTTCAGACACGGTCTTGACTGTAGTATAGTTGAAAAAAAATAGTTGCGAACAAAGTTTATTTCTGTTTTTGAGAACATATCAAAATAGTATGCATGCTTAGAGGAGTGATCCCTAAATATCACTCCATAAAATTCTGGCTCCATCCAGCTGGTGTTTTGTGAAAACTGGTGTTGGCAGCTGGAGTGAGACATAAAGATCCCTCACTTTCTTCTAAGCTTTTCCTCAAACATTTGTAAACTAGCTGTTGCAACAATACACATGCAATTATTTCACACTTAGCAAATTCAGCCCAGAACTCTCATTGGTCACCACCTATGAACATAGCAGGGAGTGCGATGTCGGGCTTATTTTCATCTTTGTACAAGGCATTTATTGCATGGTGGTCCATGACTCTACAGGGTAGACTCAGCGCTAGTTCCTTCTGTTTTTTTCTTCTGGACTCTAGGAATTTATCCTTATTTTACATGTCCTAGATGTCAAATCAGAACCCTTTTACAAGGAGTTTTGTCAGGTAACAGCAGCTGAGGAACAAGTGGGTCTTACCTGTTTGTACATAACATTTACCACTTTACATTGAATTGTAATGCAGTGTGCAGGTCTGTGTTTGTCTTTTATCTTTGAACATGCAAATTCAGCACTGAATGTGTTTTATGTGATTTATTAGGCTGATTCTTTGTTTAGTTGCCCTGTCACAGAGGGCCTGCAAAAACAATGGCAATGGCTCCTGAGGAATTTCTTTGACAATGGAACAATTCCGAAGTGGCACAAGCCATTCTCTTTCATCTCTTGAGCGCTCCTAGTCTGTGTGTTTCCAGTGCAAAAGGAACACAGGTCTATTACTTCTGTGATTTAGCTATTCTTTTCTGAAGCAACTTTATTCCATAGCAAATTTCTGCGTTTAGTCAGAAATTTGCAACCTAGACATAGAAGAGGATTAAAAGACCATCCTTCCCTTTCCATTTACACCTCCTAATGGATTTATGTTCAATATAGTAAACTAATGGTATGTTTTTCCAATTGAATTTGGTGACAGAGATCAGCAGGCAGAGTATAGTGGTACCATATAAAGTGGTAAAATTGAGTTTCTAAAGAGATGAAGAAAACTATGTGAGAAATTTAGACATGAATGGAATAATTAATGAATCTGATAAGATACTGAGAGTTCCCTATTCTTCAGAGAATAACAACATGGTGTAGCTGCATTCAATATAAGTATTAATAGCTTGTGTTGATTGGTCCAGGGACATAAAGATGTCACTATAGACAGTTTAGTGTGCAGCTGTGTTTTCAAATGTAAGCTATACACTAGGATGTGTAAGGGTGAAGGATCACATAGAAAATATAAAATGTCTTTATAGAAAACTGCTATGTTTTGGAATAATGCTTTGTGCTAGTTATCCTGTGGAAAATTACTCATGCAAATAAAAGAAATGAAAATGAAAAGTCTAAATTTGTTTCCCTTAGACAAGAGGGAAAGAGCTGCAATAAAACAATAAAGCATTTTCAGAGGGGGTAGTGCAACAAGGGCACATTCATGACATTTCAAGGAAACAAACTGAAAAGTGATGAAAAGAAACACCAACAGAATGCACGGTTGGACTGGGAGCTCCACTATAGTAAGTCGTGGAAGGCAGGGATGGAGTGAGAGTCAAAAAAGAATGTGATGTTTTATAAAGATAACAAAATGAATTGAATTATCTGAACTGATTTTAGTAACTGTAAAAGTTCTGTTCCATGTTATAAGGATTATTTACAATTTTGTATGGATTAGAAAATGGATGAAAAAATTCTGGGAGCATGAACCTTGACTGGGATGCAGCACTGCTATGTATATGCCCAGCTGTTGTTTTTTCTTTTTTCATACTGACCTTCTGGATGCCTTCTTTACTAGACAGAGGTCCAGCTTCAAAAACATGGTTGGATAGCACTTTTTCTCCTGGTGGCTCCCAACATAGGTGTTATGCACTTTCCTGGGAGCTGGGAAGTATAAACTTGAATCTTCTTAGACTGAATAGGGCGATTTAAGGAAGGTTTCCCCACTCTTTTGGTAACTGCTTTAACCTCCTTGTTTTTTTACAGTAGGCAGATAAACACTCCTTTTCTACAGAAACTATTTTTAATCTGCTGAATTATTTAAAATGTATCATTTGCAGCAGGAGTGGGCTTTAGGTTTTGCGGATGACAGCCCTCTCTTGATTCGGATAGCTGAGTGCAGGAGAGGAAGAAAAAAATTAGTTTGTTAAACAATGCATCATACATAATTCCTAATCTTTGATTGTCTCTTAGGGATGAGACAGAAAGGAGCTGTAGTGTATGATGAGTGTCCAGAGCCTTTATCTGAGCTGGTCCATCTTGTGGGCAGGTAGTTACATATGGGTACGTACTTTCCTCAGGGCTTTGGACCACTCTGCTGGTGACTGTAAATGTCAGGATACTGATCTGCTGGACTTTGGGGCTGATCTTTCATTGCAAAGACACATGCTAAGTATATGCTGCAATATAACTGAACGGAGTGTTTTGATGTTTGTATACAGTCACACTAAACCCACAAATGAAACCAAAGTCATAAACCAATTGTTTCCTGTTAATCTAAATCAAAATAAGGTAAAGTCCTTGATATGGGATCTGATCCAACTTTCAGTGTGGTTATAAGCATTTTTTCATTTTATTTAGAGATATTATCAGGACCTAAGTGTCCAGGGAAAAGAAAAACTTAACATTAACATTTTCCAAATTAAAAAGAAAATAAAATCCTGATTTTAACATTTTTCAATCTGATGGAAACACAAAAGTGATTATATAGATGAACAAGTTCAATAGACGCTTGCTTCCTAGACTTCCCGGATCACAGACAAGGCAACAGCAAAAAGAAAATGAATTCTTAATAAATTTTCCTAGAGGGTATGTTTATTTTTTGAAGTTAGTTTTAAGCTATGAGAATTGTAACTCCTAGCTACAAAATACCTCCAATCAAACACTTAGGCTTACAACAATGATGTCTTTCATATCATAATCACCTTCCTCCCCAAGCTGATAATTTTCTCGTATAACAATATTCCTTAATGGCCAGGGTTGTCCTTTAAGCACAAATGCAGGCTGGAGACTGAAAACAAAAAGAACCAAATAGCAGATTTATCAAAGGGCAATGTGGATAAAATGAAAGCTCCGTTTGGGAGTTTGCACGTTTCTACAGCCTCAGGGCTGCAGTATACATTTCTGTCAACACTGTTTATGTGAAAAATAGCATTGACCATAGTGCAATTGGTACAACAATATAGCACTCACACGGTTGTGTATAGTAACACATAATCTTAGGACCGTATTCCTATGTTGAAATGAAATGCAAAAGTTAAAATATTTTACGTGGACAATCCTGTTGCACATTATATGTCAAATTCTTTCGTATAGACTTGTGTGTCTATCTGTGCTCACCCAAGATTAGACATAAGTTATCAGCCTCTGCAATTTGTCTGGCAACGAGCACGTTGTACGTTTGTCAAGAGCAGTGTGGGCGAGCTTGTGTTCAAGGTTTGTAGTCAGATTTCAGAGTTTCTAATTGTTCACCAGCTCAGCAGGAAATCAAGTGGGGAAAAGAGCCTGTGCCAAAACTTTACTCTTTGGTACAGAATATCCAGTAATTAATGCTTTCTTTTTTGATGAACTTATTGTTCCAAGATGGGAAATGTGGAGCAGGGGGTGTACTTTTTTTATTGAATTGTATCTGACCAATGGTCCTCATTCTTCCTCACCTCCCCCATAAAAACCCCAAGTCAGCTATTTTTCAATTTTCTGTCTGTATTCCAGTTTTCATCCATTTCCATGCTTTCTTTCTGGTTTGGTGTTTTTTTGGGGGTTTGTTTTTTTGTTTGTTTTGTTTTTTTGTTTTTTTTATACATTGGTACTTTAGATCATTAAGCAGGTAGCAAGGCAAAAAAACCCTGAGAAATCTCAATGATATAAAATGATGTAAAACAGCACATAAAAAGAATGTTGACAATCAGAAAATCGTCTCTTTTCAGAAGAAGGAAGAACAAGAGTTATTCAGCATTTTTTTTTCATAAGCTGCAGCTGATTCCTAAAAGGAACTAGTTCTTTTACAAACAAAAAGACATCGAGCTTGCAAATGTTGGTGTAAACAGCGCATCGTAACTGGTGCTCAGCTCTCACTCTTCTCATTTATTTTTAATAATTACTTCATAATGCGGATTATGAGGTGTATTTTACCACCCCAGTCATATGATTCCCAGTCTTCCCTTCTTCAAATATTCTCTCAACACCAAAAGAAGTGCTGGTGGACTGTATGGTCTTTATCATTCAGAGGATATTCCTTAGTCTGCCTTATGTTCCTTATAAAACATTTAATCTGTTTTACACTTCATTCTCCACTCTTTCATTAATCTTTATAAAAGTGGGCTCTGCCCCAAATAGTTTTCCCAGTGTTCCAGGAAAAAAAATATATAGTTTTTTTTCTGGGGTTGCCTTTTTCTCCCCTAAGAGAAAAAATATCACATTTCTACAGATTTGTATTTCTAGGGGATTTTTTTGAAAAGCACAGAAATGTTTGTCTCACAGTCTCCTTTTGCTAAAATGTATACACTGTCGATACTGAAGCACTCTGGAGATGTGAGAATATATATATGTAGTTACACATTTTGACAATTACATGAATATTATTGAGTACCCATCTAATTCAATAACAACAAGGGGTGTTGTATGTGCTGCTCTGGTTTTTTATGTGGTATTACCCGCATATACCTATGTACCATTACCTACATACTGCTAATTTGGCCCCAATCCTGTTCCACCAATTTCAGTCATGACTTGGCCAGGTATTGAGAGAATAGGAAGACAGTTAAGAACGTTTGTCAAATAGATTTTCATTTCATCTATAGGAAGCACATGCCAATACAGCATTGTCCATGCATTATTCATGTTATCTGAAAGTGGCAGGTTCATTATAGTTGCAATATATTGCAAATGCTAGAAATGTGTTTTTAATATACAACAATCATATAGTACGTTAAAAATACATATTTCTTCCACATGCATATTTGAATGGACACTGTACATCATGATTCATCACTGTCCACATTCCAGTGTCACATGTGCCTGATTTGGCTGTTTCCTATAGCTATACTATGCTGAAAACTGACTGAGGTACACATATATATCTAGTTTGATGTCACACTGGCTTTAACACAGGTGTGTACCTATGGACATGTATCTGTTTCTACTTAGCAGTCTGTTGAGCAGCGTACCTTAAAAACATTCTGCATGTATGTATTTTGTCTGTATGCATACAGCCTGATTTTCCAGCGTTCCTTTTGGAATCTGGTCCTTAGTATTTTTTGCTTAAAGCATATACAAATGTTCCCTTGCTCTGTAAAATGGAGGAAGAAGCTGAAAAGGCACAATAGGTCAGTTTACCCTAAGCCTTTCAAGAGTTTCACTGAGAGAACTGTTGTCCATTTGTAGTAAATAATATAGGCAAATGTTGCCTTTTTTCAGTGTGTGGTCTATTTAAGTGCAAGACTTGGATTTTTATAAATTTGTTCCTTGTTTTGAAATTGCTGAGAGAACATTTCAAGCAAAAGCTTTTGGCTGGTAAGTTGTTTGCAAACAATTTATTTAAATTGTCTTTCACTGTTCATTGTGTGTGAATTGGTGTTAATTCCTGCCCACATGTATAAAGCTTCCATAAACTTTGGGAGGGAAATCAATGGCATTTCCCAGGGGCATGCAAGCATTTTCTGGGCTGAACTCGCACACAGTTATGATTTTGATAATTTCACAGAACCTGTGTGTAGCTAGGGTGTTCTGGTTGACTTCATGGAGTTATGAGAGTTCTTAATTTTTTAAAAATCTTTCAAACGTGTTTCTGATGCTGCTGATCGGGGCTTCACTACATTCCTTGCAGACCAAGGATACCTTGTGGAAGTTAGTTGTTGAGACGGCAATAGTTTGTGACAATGGGCTGAGAAAGCCAAGGTTTTTTTCTTCCTATCTGCAGGCAGGAGGTTTGAAGTAGTGGAAAAATAATAAAGGCAGAACAAAGAAGCCAGATGTTGTAAGAAGGACTAGAGGAGATTCAAAAAATACTTTCAGCAGGAGGAAAGTACAGGCATGCTTATATGATGGGAGGTGGTTTTGTTGACCAAGGTCAAAGACAGTGAGCTAAGCTAGGCTGAATCAACTCTCTGAGAACAAATCCTAAAGTATTTAAGACAGTTTCACATCCTCTAGGGACTTTCTCATAACTACTGCAGCATAGTAAGTAAAGACAAATGGTGTTTGAATCCTGTGTGAAGCCAGTTTGTATGTCTGGCTGGTTATGCATGCAGTGCCCTCAGAACAACTAAATGGCTCAGAGGAAAATAATTCAGATACTTCCAGAGGCATAAGGTTTTGGAAGAAATTTCACTAAAATTATGAGGTTATCTCAAGGGCTTTCCTCGGATGAGATCTCAGAAGAGAATCTGTGCCACAGAAATGTTTGATTTTTAATAAGGGCTAGAGTTTTATCTTTAGCTTTGCCATGCAGCTTAATAGCACAAATAGAGTTCTAGATTACACCTTCATCTTTCCTAATTTGAATCACTTTTGGTGGAGAACATTACTTTGAATGTGTATTGTATCCACAGGAGTTAGAGAAAGGCTGCAAAATGGAAGCCTGTCAAAGCCTAGGTACTCTTGCAGCCTTGTTTCTTTAATGCCTTTTTGTTTCTTTAAGGAATTCAAGTATCAGCTTCATTTTAATTGTTTCTGTTCATATATGCAATATGTTCATACTGAGCTATTTGTATTACAACTAAGAAGTCATAAGTCTGTGAGCCTATGGGCTCCACATTAATCAAGATAGGAGAAAGTCAGGTTGTGCTTTTCCCAGTGGTACTGAACTTCCTTTAGCTTTCTGTACTTTTCTTTACCTAATCAATTTTTGATTAATACCTAATCAAATTATTTATCCATCTTCTCTGCAGGCAGCGTCTAGTCAGCCTCCCTTATTGCGTGTCTTTTATGGGTCTTCTCGTAGGCTAACGAAAGTATATGATCCATTTTTGACCTACATTAGTCTTTTTGGGAGCTGTATGCAACCTGGTGATCTGTCTAACATAATGCAAGTGTAGCATTGTCAATTCTACGTTACATTTTATAGAAAAATGCTTACATTCAGAACATAGCAAGAGATCAGTACAGTATAACCTAAGATTTTCTACCTCCAGGCCAAGGTGACAACAGGGCTAGAACTGCGGAAGAGACTTTTTTAAACTGCTGTCTGCTCATGCAAGTTTAAACCATTTTATCACTGAACAGAGTATAAATTTTAGATAATTCTTTAGGGATGACAATGTAGTTTTGAAATTTCAAGCAGATAAAATCTACTTTAGGCTCTGCAGATCTTGAAAGACATTTTACTTTGATACATTAAACTAGTCCTATCAGAGTAATCCATGTCTACCAGCCAAACCTTTTCATCAAGTCGCTAAAATTTGCTTGTATAATTAACTTGCAACTGAGTAAATTGTTTTTCTAGAAATTTCCAAAGTAGGATAGCTTCAGAAACTTCTGTGATTAACCCAGTAAAAATTTTCAAATTAACAGCTGTGAGAATGCTTAATGAAGACTAAAAGACCAATATAATGGCACATCTTTACTATCTCTGAGGTATTATCACCACTGTATTTAACAAACACACGAGTCTGGGCTAAATCATTCCCTAATAAAGTTTTAGTATCCATGGAATTTCTGTGGATTTGTACAAGTTGTAATGTGAAAACAGTTTTTCCAGCTGAAATTAATGTATGGGGCTGTGGGAATTAATATATTGAACTGTGTGAATGCTCTGCTTTTCACATGTGAGTAGATTTAGAACACAAGCTCGAGATTTCAATGCAAAAACTGTTCCTTAATCATACATGCACAATGAAGGTATTCAGCAAAATTGATTTTGAAAACATAGGGTTATTATCTTGTTTTCTTTCTCTGGTGAGCTAGAAAGTGAACTATGAAAATAGAGAACTAAGTCTGTGATACACAAGGATTTTCTGTGTTTAGAAATTACTGTGGTGCCAGTGAGAGAGTCCTAGAAGCCTTCTCTGTAGTGTTTAGCTTTTACCAAGCAGCACCTCTTCCAAGCTTCCTCCAGAAACCTGAGCTGTGAGAGGCATACAAATCATTTCGGCTCCAGCCCGTTTCAAATGCTCATCTTCTGACTATGGAGTTCCACTAACAGCAAAGTTGAAAAAAATACCTGTAAAACTCGCAAGTGAAGGATAGGGACATCATATTCTTAAAACCACAGAAGCATGAAACATTTACACAGTTAATAGGAACAGCAGCAATTTGTATTAACATGAATAAAATATGCAAGGAATTGAATAGTTTTGCTTTATGATAAAGAATAAAGGCAACAACAACACGTGAGCTCATCGTTTACCAGCGTAGTAGTCTGAGGTGTATCTCTGAACTGTTTGCCCCGTATGTTAGTTGGGTCTAGCATCCTGCACCTGGCTATGCAGCTGTAAGAATGTGTATTAGTTAGTTTGATAATTTGTATATGGAATATGGTCTGATCTTGAATGCAGTATGAATTTGCTCTCAGCCCATGTCATGCAAGGTCTTTGAGCCCACCAAGCTATGCCACAAGGAAGTTAAACTTTAGGTAACTATTACTCTGAGTGACAAGGTAGTGTTGTTCTGAACCGAAGTGGCTACACTGAGCTCTAGCCAATTCCTAAGCCATTCAGTCACTAATATCATTAATGACAGAAGCTTTGAAATTATTGCTCATTTTTTGGAAGTTAATGGGAGATGGAGTTGTCAACATGTGACTGTAGATGATGATGAGTGTTAGAGGGCTTCTGTTCTGTTAACTCCACAGTGCCTGTGGTTAACAAAATGACTATTATAAACCTGTGGACTAACGTCCCAGCAGTAAAAAATCACATTTACCTTTCCTGTTGGGCTAATGACAGGTATACCGGTTTGTACTTATTAAAGAATCCACTACTGGAATGTGTGTAGTGTTAACAAGCATATTTTAATATATATTTATTAACCAGTAATATAAGACATACTGCCAGTAAAACTGTTACCATGTTTTACTGAGGATAACATGACCCTATGTAGGAAAGAGGGAGTTATTCCATGATTTTTTTATTGTTTTGTTTCTATTAAAACTGCTGTATGTTGAATACAGAAAATTTCTTTCTTTCTTTCCCATGCCCAGGAATTAAGATCGTAAGAAAATCGACTGCTTGGGGCTCGGAATAACTAAATGTAGTTTCCTATCTTTCTTTATTATTCTTGTAACAATGAAATTATGGGGAAATTGCATTCCTCAGTCTTTTCTTAATTGCAAAGGAATAATAATTTGGGTGAAATGCTCTTTAAAGAGTGTGGGTCCAGTTTTTTAAATACTTTTATGTGAAATATTGGTCTTTTGGTTTGGGATCTGTAGCTGATAAGTTCTATATTAAACTAGTGGCTTGAACTGATACTTGCCTAGAAAACTGTGGATAGAAACTGACTTAAATCTAGTCAGTGCCCTCAGCTAGCACAGAACCCCGTATAAGTTCAGATACAGTCTCTGTATTTTTGTGTATATTCACTTTTCAATCGTGTTTGATATGTGATAAAAGAGAGGAATGAGAGAAGATGGAAACAAACCATCGCTTCTCTAGTTCTCAGGGCTCATGAGTCTTAGGTGAAAGTGAAAAGGAAAAGATTCACAATAGAGAATGTGATTAAAAGGTCTGGTTTAGATTGCTGTATAAGCAGGAAATGATGAATGTTGGCAGAGTCTCAGCTGTGGAACAAAGCAGTGAAGAAAGCTGATGCTGGTGCTTTGGATAGACAGGAGAAAAAGAGGACCCAGAAAAAAGGAAACTGCAGACATAATTCATTTTGGCAGAGCCTGAGAAATTGGTTATCATTACCACCACTGTATGAACAGTTACTTATTATCCATTCTGCAGAAAAACAAGAGAGGGTTAATTCTCTAACCAATAGACTGAAAATAAAACCAGTGACTTGGGCATTGAGTATTAGCATAAAGTATAGCTAGATTGCTTGTCCTCTGTCTGAAGAAACATAATTTTAAGGGGAAAATCACATACTTGTTATTGGAAGTAAAAGGCTCAGCACGCCCATTGGGGTTACGGTAGACAAGTTTAGCAGTTGATAAGCCTAATTCAAGTTAATAATCATCCTTACCACTGAAGGGACAGTCAGAATGAAATATATGCTTTCTAATTTATTAATGGCTAATTAATTTCTCATGTTTTCTCTGCTTTTAAGAAAAAATGTGGGTATGCAGATTATTCTTTGGATTATTTTGTAGGGTGTTGCTATAGAGTAAGGAAATTCTAGGCTTTCTCAAAGGATGGCCAGTGACTCCCCATAACCTCAAGCCAGCTCTAGTGCTTGCTGAAACCTGCAAACAGTGGGAGATGGCAGTTATAGTAGCCTAAGAATATTTATTTCCCGTTCTCATATTATCACATGTGAAGATTCAAACTTTTTATATTCAAAATCAGCTGATGAGCAATGTTGTGAAACGGTTGTTAAAGCAGCAAGCTCCTTGCCTAAAGACCCGATGCAAAGTGAGGCACACTTGAAATGTACCTGAAAATACATCTGTAGAATATTCATTCTTCATCTTGATGACATTTGCTACTGATAAAAGCTCAACTTCCACAAACTGTACTTATTTCATCATTTGTTTCTGAATGGTATCTTGTCTGAAGTGCTTCTTTTAACCTATACTGGATGAAGGTGGCTTGATTTTATTGGTCATTTCACACCCCTTCTGTGAAAATGCAACAATTTGAGTGCTTGTTTGACATATTTGTACTAAAATATCCTTGATTTATATAAAAGAGAGTATTTCCAGTGAAATATCTTCTGTCCAGGAGCTATGATTTCCTTCCTGCTTGCCAGGGATGACATTTGTTGACATCTATGCTTTGTGGAAACCTCAATCTTTCATCCTTCTATGAAATATGAGGATGTATGGTTCTCCTGCATTATGCAGGAGTGCTGGCCTAGGATAAATCTCTGAAATGTATGGAACCTCCTTCTGTATTTTCTTGATGAACTGTATTTGTA
Organism: Falco punctatus; assembly: GCF_963210335.1. Taxonomy (NCBI): domain Eukaryota; kingdom Metazoa; phylum Chordata; class Aves; order Falconiformes; family Falconidae; genus Falco; species Falco punctatus. The sequence goes on from NC_137580.1 coordinate 68,510,585, forward strand.
GCTTTAGATTAGCACTGTATTAAATAGTTCCTGCAGTCCTGAAAACTGCAATTAAGAGTCAGCAAGGTTTAAAATGATAAATACAACAAAAATTGGTATTCTTACTGAATGGATGTTGGAGTTTTCCTAGGAAGTATTAAACATGGTATGTGTGTGCACTGGAAATGAAATTTAAAATGTGTGTTGGAAATTTTAAAGCAAAGGAATTGGGATTTTTGATGCGTGTGAGATGAGAGCTGAATGAACCTTGGGGAGAGTCTTTCATCAGCACTTTCATTAGCAGTCCCTCAAATGTTAAATACTCACCCATTACCTTAGATGCAAGCGCTCTGTAGATCTGTAAAACAGACCTGAACAAATTTGTAACAAGCTTTCTGCTTTCCTGTGAGGCAGTAGAAAGAAAATGTATGGAGACAGTAAGAGAAGTTGCGTGAATGTTTGGGGGAACCAGAGTCCAAAGGAGCTTGGGCTTTCTGAGTGCGTCTAAAACGTGCTTGGTGTGCGGTCAGCTAACACTGCTGGTGCCTACCCCCAGAGCCAGACCATCCTCTGTAATCCTATGACTGCCTTCCAACCTTGGTGGTGCTTGTAAAAGTATTTTGGCCAAATCACCTTTTTGCTAGAAAACGTGTGCCTTTCAAAAATGCAGAGGACAAACACCTAAAACTTTCCACCTAAAGGACATGAATTTGTAGTTTATCCAGTTAAACCTCAGATTTCATAGCAAGCTGATGTCTCGCTATACTGCCTGGAGCAGTCTTTGGTTCTGTCAGCATCACAAATGAACAAAATATTTTCAGCAATAGAATTATCAAATTTTATTTCCTCCTTTTTTTACTTTATGAAGACTTTCATGCTGAAAACTGAGAAACTTTCTGCTTGTGTATTAGCCTTTTCTCCCATCCGTGCACTGGCCGGTATGACCCCCCTAAAGGGAAAAGCTACCTCTGCCTAGTTGAAAGCTCTCTTTGGGGCTAACTCCCAGCCTTCATATCGCTCTCCACCACCAAAAGTTCACACACAACAGGAATGTTTCCTGTAGTCACAACATGACTCTGGCAAGATTTAATGAGGCATTTAACTTTTTTCTTCTCCTGAATCGTTTCTGCCTGTTTCTGTACAGTAACTGTGATTTGCTAAAACTAAGGGAGGTTATAACCCTTGGCAAGTGTTCTCCTCTCATTATTTGAAGTTTTTGGATTGGTGTCATTTTAATAGGAGTTTTAGAGGGCCCAGCCTTGAACATGGTGATGCTTTGGAGCAATTGACCACTGTTGTCTTAATGGTGTTGCCTTGAGGTCTGTTACAACAGAATCCAACCAGCTGTTTAAAAAAAAAAAAAAAAGTTCTTAAATTCAAATGAAATCATGCCAGCTCTTTACAAGTCTTCAAGGGTTTTATGGCTTTATGTGGAACCCTTAAAGTGTGTCTTTGAGAAGCAGCTGCATTTGCCACACTTAAAAATCATTCCTATAATTTCCCTACTCAGGCCAAGCTAAAATAAAACACCTCTGTTGCTCTTTCTGAAACTTTCCACTCTGGATAAGGCCAATAAGTATTTTTGGAAATGTTTCTTAGAAAGGTTGGTATAATTAGGCTTGCTTTCTTTCCCCCCCCCTCTGTTTATTTGTTTGGCAGAAGACCATTTTTCTACATTGATCTGAAAGGGCAATATTCCATCTGGCCTCAGACTTGGCATTCACCCCTTTCATCAGTCTGGTCTTGAGAAACTGTCTTGTACTGAATGTGAAAAATGAGCCTAATTCATCTCTCCGCTTATAAATAGCTACTTTCCAAGTACTGAGTTGTAGTGCATGTACTTATATAGCAGGTACTTGCTTGAGAAACAGATTTATTGCCAGTTCCTCTTTTCCAAACTCTTGTTGTTGGTCTTGTTTGCTGGTTACACTTGATATTAGTGGAGCTGAGTCTTCCACATGGTGGTATGAGCGTCGGTCTTGATGCAAGTTCAGCTGGTGTCAAATGAGAGTCCTTTTAGTGCCACATCTGCTTTGGTGAAGCAAAAGGGGAGAGTGAATGTATTCCAGACAATACAAGAGAGTATATATCACATCAAGGTTTCCCATGAAGAGACTCTCAGAGCTGAAGTCTTCAGAAAGCATAGGCTTTGGGTAATGGCAATGAATCCTTGTGTTGCTTGACAGTAGCCAGGAAAGTGACTCAAAAAGTCAAACTCTGCCTTCTAGGCTGTTCTTGCTCTGTGATTACTGCACCTTGTCCAGAGCTGGCTTTTGTGCAAGCTGGGCTATGCCTCGTGAAGTGCTGCCTGTTCTGTATCAGAAGATAGATCATGTCATGATCCTGGCTGGGTTTCCCTAAGGCGATAGGGTAGTATGATATTTAATTAGTACAAATGGATGATAGCAGATCTTTCTTTCAACAAAATATTGGGAGGGAGCAGGGGGAAGTCAAGTTGAAAGTCAGACTTTGTTTACTTCTATTACTTCTAGTGACCTGGGTAATTCATTTGCCTTCTGCATGCTTGTGAATTTTCTGTGTTCTCCAAATTTTCATTGAGCACTTTGCACTGTTCTATATAACTGTTTCATTTTCTTCTGTGAAAGAATAACTCTCAGAATAACTTTTTAAGAGAAAAGACTAAATGGTTGGGATAGTGAGGGAAGTAGTCTTATAGCAATGTTACTGAAAGGCTAGATTGGTTAGATTGGTGCCTGGTGGGAATCAGTGCATTTCACCCCTAGCTTTGATTTCTCTACTCCAAAGTTGCTTCTGTTACTTTTTTTTTTTTTTTCCCTGGAATGTGACTGGCTAGCCAGTTCTTTCCACCCTACCAAGTAAAGAGATGAAAACAAGGAAAGGAAAAGCTAGTGAGAAAAGTAAAGGCTGAACAGCAGAGCTATTATTGAAATAGTAAAGGGCTTTGTACCAAACTTGAAAGTTGCCTGAACTCAAGGTTTCGGGCAAAAGGTTCTCCTAAAATGGCATTTTGGATAGTAAATGGGAATTACCCTCCTTATTTCAGTTTTCCTGGAAAAACATATGGAAAGAGGTGGTCAGTCATATTTTGGATCCGAATAACTGCTTTTCCATATATATTTACTTCCAGCAATTTGAAATAATTCCACTTGGTAGGAGCTGCAAAGGAAAATCCGACCTTTGATTTGATGCCTTCATGCAGCTAGAGGTGTCTAATTTAGTTGCCAAGTCTGAATATTTTGGATGAAGGATTTGATTTGTGTAATTTGAGACTGAATCTCTTTTTTTTGGCAGACATTAAAAAATTCTCAAATGAAAACCCCCAAGTTTATTCTAATTGCCCCAAGCAACACATCGCCTCTTAAGCTACCACATCAAATGCTCTCTTTTTTTCTGTCCCTCTCTGTAACTTAAAGAATTCCTCACTGTCATTTTGTTCCCCTTCTCAAATGCTGCAAAAACATCTGCACTGTTTCCTCCTCTTTTCTCCAGTTTCTCATTCACGCACTGCTCATGCTCACCAGAATGCATTGCAAAGTGTGCAGCGCGCAGGAGATGTGACCAGTTGTGCAACACTGGAGAGTGGAAACAGCTGGGAAGATTTGACAGTTCAGTTTGCTTGTCTTTGCAGAACTGAGTGATATTATAATGAATAATGCAAGTCACTCATGTCAGCATTTAGGCTTTTCTGAAATAGCACTGCCACTAGTGAACAGTAAGCTTTCACAGAACTGAATTCACGCTTCTGTTCTTCCAGATCTGTCTTGGCTTACTCTGCACGGTAATATCTCTTTCTTACACATTAGCCTTACCTAGTTTATACTGAGAGAGAATAATACCATGACTTACCTGTATTCATTGAAGGGGCATAATTAAAATAAGAAAACAAACGACCAACAACTCTGATTTTTGTTAGCATTTGGATAGTTGAAGTAATGCTCAAGATTTGATAAGTCCTATAAATCTTACTGAGCTAAGTCTCTTTGACTTATTTACCTTTGTAGTTGTGGCTTTGTTCTTTTCTTTTGTGAGCTATTTTCTACATCATGCACTCGGTTTTGGCACATGAATTCATTCAAAGATACTCTCCATTATAAGTGCAGCAGCTGCTCTGCAGATACCTATTTGACCTGGCCAAAGTGAAATCACCAGTTGTGAGTAGCATCAAGTCTGGTTGTTTTACAGACAACATGAAACTCTTTCATATTCAGTGGTCATACACATGATTGATAGACCTCATTATTTTTAAAGAACTCTTGCACTGTAATGTTTCCAGATGTTCTCCAATAGAAGCTCATGTTATTACTATAGAGAAGTATCAATCAGTAAATAACCCGTGTCACTCATTGCCCTTCTATGCAATCACAGTGTTCTGGTCTTGTGGTTTGGCTTCCTTTGTAAAGGAATTGTCAATTCAAATAGATTATCATTCTGTATGTTACACTGCAGACCAGCAGAGGGACGGTTTGCGTGCATAATATGATCAGCCTCCTGTGAACTAAGTGGAGTTAACTGTGATCAGAATTCAAGTGAAAAATCATCAAGTAAAACTCAAATGCTGCAAAAATTTGTTATAATGAATCAGTAGAGGACATTAGACCACCTGTTCTCAACTTTGGCTCCACTGTTGTGCTAGAAGGTACTCTGCTGTCAAGGGCTCTTCCTCTCATGAAGCAACTTTAGTGCTTGTAACTAGGGGATGCAAGTTTGTTTGCAACAGGCTTTCTTTCATGTTTGCTAAAGCGGGCTTCAAAAGTATGATAGTAATTGTAACGTGATAGTCAGACAGTTCTCATGTAAGTCAGGAAAAAGCAGAGGTGCGTTGATTCTTAGTGTAAGAACCAGAGGCTTGGAAGGGTTTTACTGTTTGTGGGCCCTCCCAAACTAATAAAGTCTTCTGTGTTGCAATTAATTTAAATAAAATCAGCTAAAGCTGTTGCTTTGCAAATTTTTGTTTAAGAGCATGTAAAAAAACCTGTAACAGCAAACCTAAATGACTTTGTCCAAATTGATTCAAAACAAGGATTGGTAACCCTTGTAATTTTTATACTAAATCCTGTGAAATTTAGTGATACTGGTTTTTAACCTTTGGTCTTTAGGGTTGTTCTTTAAAAGACAGTTCAAGATATGTTGTAGGAAAAAGTCAGTCTATGGCATAAAAGAAGGATGCCACTTGCGTTTTCCAGTTATGATCAGGTTCAAAACCTAGAAAAATAAATTAAAAGTGCTATGGTGAAAAATGAGATTCATTTTATGGGTCATACAGTTCAGAGGGACCTGGCCCATGAAGTTACAGCCCTTGGAAAATCCTGCCCATAGAAACTGTGTGCAGGAGAGGGATCTTCATGGACTCACAAAGCTTACTGATGCAGCTGTTTCCAGGCTTCATCTGTTCTAATGGTTCAGGTGCCAGTTCCAATAGTTACCGTCCTCTCCAAGGCACAATGAGGCACAAGTAACCACTCTGGTAATTTCTATGTTACCTGTGATAGGATGCTTTGCAGCCTTTGTTTACCATTGGGCAGTACCTGGAGTTTGTTCAGATTTCAGTTGCTCCCTCTTAGCAGGATAAAGGGTAAACAAGTACATCTATTCAGTATCTCTGGAGTCATGATGTGAGTGGCAAGTATTGATTTGTCATGAGGCAAAGAACTTTGCCAGAAAGTTTAGATTTGTTCGGAATCTGGATTAGGGGTCGGACTGCTTTACCATAACTACATCACTGCTGTATATTTGGGGACTTCCCAAAGAAAATAGTATTTGGCAGCCATGAAGACCTGTTGTAAAAGAGATGTTTTGAGTGTATAGATTTTTATGTTACTATTGAGGGTCTCTAAGCCAAGGAATCTGTAGCTGCGATTGCCAATCTGGATGAAATGAATGAAAAATTTAATGCAGAGCAACTGTGAATCTTTTTTTAAACAAGTGTTTGTGTGGTTGGGTTTTTTTAATTCACATATTTTTATTTTCATATTTAATAATGTATGTTTAGCATACATTGTTTTGTGTACTGGTCTTATATATATTTCTTTAACATTGTTAGCATAACTTTACCTGTTTGCACAATTTCTGACTAGAAACAACCTTTTTGATCGTCGTCTTTTTAAATGCCATTATGTCAAATTTCCAGGTGTCTGAAATTAATACAGTGATTATATTTACATAGGCTTTTGGAAGGTCCATTTTTGATATTAATCTGTCTTCCTTTATAATTTCAAACATACCTGTACTTTGGAGGATGCTGGCAAGCAGGAGAATGACATACTCAATCTAGTATCCAGGTGCAGTGGGTATGGATCGCATCCATAACAAATAAACTCAGATGGGTTTGGGTATAAGGCCCAAGGGATATATATGTGTAGTTGGAGGATGACATACTCTAAATCCATTTGAAGACTATACTAGTGGGGCAATGGGGAAAGCAGACTATTTGGTTTTCCAGATTTGTAGTCTCCACCCTATTTGTCCCAAAGCTTAATATTTTTCACAAAACCAATTAAATATACTGTTGACTCTGGTTCGTTGATGGTATCTATTGCAGATTCCTACACTTTCTAAGCTCTCTTGACTGATAAGATGTTATCTTTATCATTTATCTTTTATCATTCAGTAGACAAAATTACACTCCTGCCTTGTCTGCCCTTCACCAGTCTTTGTTAGCTTGTCATTGCACTTGGCTATCAAATGTAGAATTTGTTACATGACATTTTCACGAAGGAATGAGAGCTGCTGTTGCATATGCTGGGGATGGTGAGTTAATGGGGGAGTGCTTGGGTATTTGGACCATGTAAAGTATGAGTGTGTGAAATCTGGGTTTTTCTTCATTGCTTGTTACTATTTACCTGAAAGGAGCTCAACTTCTTGTGCATAGGGAAACAACTGGGACAAGAGCAACGTGGCTTGAAACACACAGAACTGAAATGGTTGAGCTGATGTGCTTCCCACCCCTGGGGCAGTCAGTTCCAGGTATATTGAACACCCCTCCATGTGAAAATAAACTGTGGCCTGCGCTCTGCCAAAGCAGTTGAGAAAAATGCATTGGCAATGTCAGTTGTAGCACACCACTTGGCTGCCTTCAACTCCAGTTCATATTGGAGCTCTAATGGGTCTGATACAGCAGCACTCAGTGGTGGCATCACTTTGTTGAGGCCGCAATAGTTTACTGTTAACCTCCACCCTCCATCATACTTTTGCATTGGCCATATGGGACTATTAAAAGGTGAGTGAGTCTTGCTGTTCACTCCTTGACTCTCCAGTTGGTGAATCAGCTCATGTGAATGGGAGCCAGGGAATCTTGGTCTGTGCAATATTGCTGCTGGTGCACCGTCCTGGTAGCAATCAGCACCTGCTGTTCTTTGGCTTGCAGCAATCCAACAACGAAGGGGTCTTGTGAGAGGCCAGGCAGGGTAGATAGCTGTTTGATCTTCTCTGTATTCACAATGGGTACACGAAAAGCCCATCGGTACCCTTTCGGGTCCTTGAAGTACCCTCTCCTGAGGTTTGTATCTAGGATACAAGAGACCTCTGGGCCAGTCACAGAAGTGCTTTTCCCACTTGTCCCCTGTTAAGCTCACTTCAGCTTCCAGTACAGACAATGTTTTGCACTCTTCTGTCACTTCAGAGATCCAGTTGGGTTCTGGGCCCCTATATCTTCATGGTGCCAGGGTACACTGTGCACCAGTCTCTACCAAAGCCTTATACTTCTGTGGGTCTGATGTTCCAGGCCATTGAATCCACACAGTCCCATATACCTGGTCATCCCTTTCCTCCTCCTGGCTGAAGGCAGGGACCCTCTATTCCTGCTTCTGGTCAGAGGATTCACTGTCTGACCCTTGCAGTGCCAGATCAGAAGTCCCCTCACCAGGATCAAGGGAGGTGATTTCGGTTCTTCCAAGTCTGAGAGAGCGTTCATTGCTGCCTTATCTCTCTACAGCAACTATGCTGACAGCCTTCTTGGGTGGCCCCTTCTTAACAGCTGCCTTCCCTCTCAGTTCACATACACAGGCTTCCAGCTTAAAGGTGGGTTCACCATCCCACTTCCTCATGTCCTCCCCCTGGTCACGCAGGGAGAACCACAGTGCAGCACACAGCATGTGCCTGGAGATCCCTTTCTTTCTGGCTGGGGCAGGATAGGACTGATTTCTTGCTGTGCCTCTGACAACAAGGCACTGACCCGTAGGGGTAAGGAGGTACAGAGATTTTCTTCAAAGTTTTGGAGCCAGGAAAACACTCTCTCCACAGCTGGTGCATCCATATTTGGGCTATACATCACTGCCAAGCTGTCAGAATATGATGCTGGGGCACTTTGAATCAGCTTCCTCCACGTGGCCCGTGTGCACAGGACATCCTCTGGTTCTCTGGAGATATCATCGTCTAGATTACTGTAGATGACTTCCAGCACAGCTAGTTCTCTCAGGTACTGAATGCCTTTATCTGTGGCAGTCCACTTTCCTGGGGAGTTTGCAAGCTCTTCCTTGAATGGACATCTTCCCTCACACTTGAGAGGAGCCATCTCCAGAGACTGCAGATTGCTGCCTCTTTTCCAATTCCTCTCTCAATTCCCTGGTTTCTAGTAAGGGATCCCAGCTGCTGGGCTTCCTTACCTTCCAACTGCTGTCGGCCCTGTTATCCCAGCATTGGAGCAGCCAGGCAGCAACCTGCTCACCTGGCTGGCAGCTGTAATCTTTCCATGTGTCTCAAAGTTCTGATGAGGTCGGGGACCTGGTAGTTTCCACTTCCCGTCTGAACTCTCTCACTTCTTCCTTCAATTTCTTTGTTGAAGGACCTTCTTCTTGGTCAAACCTTTCCTCTTCTTCCTCCTCCCTTACTGATCAATGATACGGATCCGTTGTTTTCCTTGTCCGCTGTTTGTTTTTCACTGCTGGGACAATTACTGTAGTTGTTGTTGTTTGGGTCCCTGTTGCATCCATGGTGCCTTCAGGTGCGATTTGGGTCCCCGCCTCAGCCGCAGCCTGGGAGAGGACCGAGCTGCGGCTCGATGGTGCAGGCCAGGCCCCAGCACAGCGCCAGAAGCTGTTGGTTTCACTGGGCTAGGCAGGGCACCCTTCTGTCGGGTGGTGCGTTGGTGTGCCAGGTTGCTTGTCTGTTCGAGTGTAAAGTCCCAGGTTATGGGAGGTGATAACCATCCTAGGAATCTGTCCAAATCCTTCCACACACCCTCCCACCCCGGGACCAGCTGCCTGAGGGCACATTTCAGTATCACCTCACCCAAAAGTTGTCTTCTCTTCCATCAGGATGAGACCGAATTCCACAAAACCTGCAATATGCCAACAGTATTAATTAGTAGTATGAAACAGCTCATGTAAGGGTGAACAAGGACCTCAGGAACCTGCATAATAAACCCATTCACATCAGTCCTGGGTGGGGAGAGGGACATGTATTCCCTCATCTTCCCCACAAGACACCTCCCCCAGCACAGCACAGCCATCAATGCCAGGGCAAAGCGCATAGTTGTTTGTATTAACATGTTCCCAAGCTCAGCAAAATAAAGAGATAAGCAGCATAGCCAACAAATTCTGTGACCTGCACAGCAGCTTGCCACTTAATAACTACCATAGCTGTAGCACACAATACAAAACTGCCATTGTCTCAAGCCCCATGCTGGGCAGCAAAAAAGACTGTGGTGGGTTGACCTTGGCTGGATGCCAGGTGTCCACCAAGCTGCTCTATCATTCCCCTTCTCAGCAGGAGAGAGGAGAAGAAAATTAGATGAAATAAAACCCTCACCGGTCAGGATAAAGGCAGTTTAATAAAGCAAAAGCAAAGGTCGCATGTGGAAGCAAAGGAAACCAAAAGATGTTATCCTGTACTTCCCAGCAGCAGGTGATGTTCGGCCACTTCCGAGGAAGCAGGGCTTCACTACATGTCCCAGTTGCTCTGGAAGGCAAATATAAATAGTGAATTCCCCACCCCACCCTTTGCTTTTATTTCTGAGTAAATGTCATATGATCCAGAATATCCCTTTGGTCAGTTTGGGTCAGCTGTCCTGGCTATGCCCCCTCCCAAGATCTTGCCCACCCCCAGCCTGCGGGGGGGTGTGTGGAATGTTTGGGAGACAGCCTGGAAGCCGTGTGAGCACTGCTCAGCAGTGGCCAAACCATTGGTGTATTATCACCACCTTTCTAGCTACCAATGCAAGCACATCAATGTGAGGGCTGCTATGGGGAAAAATAGCTCCCATCTCAGCCAGACCCAGTACAGGTGACCTTACCTACAAGACATCTGTCTGCATCATAAAAACACTACAACATCTGGAGTGCTTGTTTTGCTGGATGTGGCTAACTGTAGGAAAACTGAAAGATGTTACCAAAGCTGAACTCAATAAGAATTTTCATTAACAATAATCCCTGAACAAATATTTGTGTATGGGCACAAACTACTTGAAACACTATATAAATGTTCCTTTTCATTAGACCTTTTCCTTTTCATATTTCCTTTGAAGTTTCTTAATAAGTTTAGAACTCTGTTCCCTCTGAGCCAACTGGGGGCAAATGCTGATTTCATTTGCACTGATTTACTAACGTTACTTTGAACAAAACCGATACATTATGTTTCTTCTGCAAGAAGCATTTTCCTACGGTACTTCACTACTTCCAGTATGGCTGTAAGCCAAAAATTAAAGATGTGTGTGTGTTTACGCAAACACACAAACAGCCCAATTGACTACACAAATATACGAGAACCTCTTAGTGTTTTAGCTTGACAAAAACAGTGTGGGCTGTTTCTTAGAAATAATACAGATTTATAAAGTGCTTTCATTTTACCTAAGTTGATGGAAGTTTCTGTAAGGAATCTCTTTGTTGTAGACCTGCACTGGGTTATCGGCCTTCACTTGCCTCTTGTGAAGGCTTTTTCTGTTCATTGAATTTGCTCCATGGTTGTTTTTCAGAAAGCAAAGAATTTTAACTTTCCTACCACTAGAACCTGACTGGATCTGTCCCTGATTTTCTTAGCTATCTTTCCTTTCCTATATTAACTTCTGTATTCCCATCTTGTCGCAATCTCTTTGGTCCTTGGCAGTGGCAATATCTTTTCTTTCAGGCATGCTGACCTCTCCCGTTCCCTTTGAAGCACTTATGATCATATCCAAGAGCTGCATTCCAGCTGTGGCGCCTTCTGAGGTACTGAATATATTAAGATAAAAAGAAATAAGCTCAGCTATATTAGCAAGAAGCTTAAGTGTTTATGCAGGCATAAGCTTTGAGAAGTTAGATACCCCAAAATAAAACTTTAATAGGAATGATGAAGTAACAATGCTGAAAGTTTGAAGAACGATGCTCTTTTTCATCATGTTCTGGTCCAGTCAGTGGTTGTATAACATTTATTACTACTGTAATTATTTTGATATCTAAGTGGAGGATACTTTTACAGAATGTAACATGAAAAAATTGCAAATTCTTTAGAAGTGCTTTGTCTTATTTTTTAAGTTCATTGAAATAATTGGAACTAACATCTATTGTCATACATCATTTCTCTTCTGCTTCAATATAAAAACCTGTGTGTGGAGGAACTTTTTGTATAATCATAAAACAAATGCAAGGGGAATTTTTTCCCCCCAATTTGAGCATTACAAAGTCTGTAGTCTGCTCACAGTCATACCTGGAAGCAAAACTGAGATGTGTAGGAGACCAAGGAGGAGCAAAAATGAGGAGGGGTTAAATAAGACGGCAAATCCAATTTTAGGGTGCCCAGTATGGGCTCAGGTATGTAATTTGTAAGCATTATAAAGGCTCAGAATGATCCATAATAATTTTGCTAGTTGAAATGTGTTTGGAGAGGGTAACTTTGCCTTGGTGGGTTTCACTTCCTGGCAGAATAGGTGAGATCATGGAGATCACACGTTCGTTGGGCCTGTTAGTACTGACTCTCCGAGTCCTACTTGTGTGTTCAGAGAGAGAGGGGGAAAACTGCCCATGGCCCCATTTTGCTGTGGCATCCTGGGTGGCTAACAGAAGGCTCTCAAACACTCTTCTTCCAGCACACAGTAGCATTCAGGACTCTTTCTCAAAGCCGCATATAAAATCTCAATTTCTTTCTACAGCATAGGTAAACAGCTTACACAATGAGGAATGCTTCTGCGCTGTGGCTGATTTTACCTTCTTTGGCTGACTGTGAGGGTATCATCCTTAAGCACGTGTTTACTGTACCTTATTAAATCAGAGTCAAAGAAGGTGTTTTTCTAACTCACAGCAGAGGAAAGATATATATACCTAAAACTCCAGCTGGGGGATAATCTTGTTTGAAACCAATACAATCAACTCCTATCCTTAAAGTTATGCACAAGTTTAAGTGCCTCAAAGAACTGAAAACTTCCAATGTTTTCAAAACGTGTAGTTGGAACAGTTTTCAAATTGCTGGTGTTTAGTTTCTGTACTTAAAATTGGAACTGTTGTATTTTCATCATGACAGGAATGAACAAAAACCAGAAGTAAAGACTCCTCTGAAATGACTTCAGAAGTGATACGCAGAGCAGTGGGACTTGCCAAAGTTGTATTCTAACTCTATTTTTCTTGAGGGAACATGATTTTCACTGTTGATACTCAGAAAAATAAAACCAATCCTGTTTATAGATACCTAATTAGATTTTATTTTTCCCAAAACAATTCTTCTGGGAGGTCAGGGAGTGAGAGGGTTGTTAAGATGACTTCCTTCTATACAAGGTTCATAAACATAAGCAACAGGTGAAATTCCTGTGGTGTATAGGCCAGTATGTACCTACGCATTGTGTTAGCTTTAGGTAAACCCTGTTTTGGGGATATGAGGAATGGAAATGGCCTGAACATTTATGTGACTTTTCACATAAATGAAGCATGAACAAACAGATGAGCAAAGTAAGTGGAGAACATTAAACTTAATTAGAAATAGGTTTACCTATCACAAAACAGGTTTATATGGTTTTTGTCTAAGGGATGCGTAACTTCTTTTTTTTTTTAATTCTCTTTTGGCCACAAAGGACTACTTTTTTTTTTTTTTTTTTTTTTATCTGCTATGCAAGAATGAAGACCTTAGACTTCAGATGTTGCCTTCTTTATTTCATTAATGTTAATACAGGAAATAAAAAAAGATCACAAAAACACTATGTCTCATTATCAGGATGTTTCTTTTGATTCTGAACATGCCAGCAAAGAATGCTTGATCCAGCAACATCAAAAGATGAAGGCATTTGTGCTTAGTCGGTTTGCCTTAGATATTTTTTCTTCAAGACAGAAGGTTTAGCTTTTTTTCCTAAACTCCAGAGCATGAGACTGCAAGTGTACATCTCTTATTGCATCTGTATTTTATGGGAATATCTTACTTGGAGCACAACAGATGGACTCGTTTTAGCCAAGACTCAGAATCTTCAAATGTATAGTATTAATGTGTGGATACACAGGCCTATACTTTTATTGTTGAGAGGCAGAGGCTGTTGATTTTAGTGTCTCTATACTGAGGAAAAATAGCCAACAGCAGAAGGCTTGCAGCATTAATTTTTTATGTTTTTTTTTTCTTTCAGTAGCAAAAATCACTAAATAAGAAATAGTTGCTGTATCAATTGTTGACTATTTTTATATAGCTACTGTATTACAGTTTTTTTCCAACTGACCATACAAGTAATTTAAAATTGTTTTGGTGATCCTAGCTGTGCAGAAGTTGTCAAAAATTCCCTGCTGCATTTCAGCTAATGCAAGCTCCACTGCATTAAAACAGAAGAAAATATTATAACTAACACATTTTTAATTACAGCAATGCCTATGTTTTACTTCTGACCAGAAGCACATGTCTGTTTCAAGTTTTCAGAGAGCAGTCTTGATAGTACTGTAGATGAAATAGAGTAGGTTTTTGTGTGGATGACCCAACAGACCTGAGAAGTTCTGTTGTGCAGATTTTAATGGTGCTTGCAATTAATTTGTATATTAGAAATGAGCTGATACAGTTCAGTAGCTTTAACTGTCCATACTGTATTGAAAGATACACTGTGGGCTAAGTGTATGGTATATACACAGGCAGCAGAGTCTTACTGCTAAAATATGTATTTTATCGCACTGTAATAATATTGAAATAATCAGAATTTTTGTTTGCATGGCTTTGAGCCTTGATAAAGCTTAAAAGTCACCTGACAGGATTACTGTAGCTAACTTCAAGTCAGTGACAGCTAAATGGTATAGGGAGACACCTGAGAGCCAGTTAAATATGATGAAGTGTTGTTTTGCTTATTTTGCCAGTTTGGAGGGTATATATTTCACCTCTTGAAAGTTCTGCCGTAATATTCCACATCTGATGACAAATCCAAGGTGACAGTTGGAAGGCTCTTTCTATTGTTTCATGCTTTCCAGTATTCTTGGAGTGGATCAAGGTTGTAATGAATTCCAGAAAACCAAGAGAATTTCCATCATGCACAGTATCAAAATGTGGATCTGTACTCAACAAGAAACGCAATAATGGGATAGTCTGTGGGACTGGAGAGCATGGAGGGTTCATAATAGGATATGGACCCTCTTGTTCACCTTTTAAAATATGGACCAGGTGAGGAGCAGCTAGTAGATTTTCCTGTTAGTCAGCTCCGGGGTGGCCATTGTGAGAAGAGAGTTGCATGAAGCAAATACCCAGGCTGAGGGATGGAGGATCCAGCTGATCTCAGACACATGCCACGTGCTTTTCCAAAGGTGGACCAGGGGGTCACAGGTGGTTTTGTAGGAACTGATACTACTGTACTACACCCCTCTCTGCCAGAAATGGCTGTGTGAGGAAGCAGCTAACCTTTTTGTCTCTCATACAGCTTGGCAGGGCTGGTTCCAGGTGCAGACAAGGCAAGCAGAGGGATGACTTTCAGCAGCTCCAGTGGGTCTTATTTCCCTGCGCCATGCCCATGGAAACCCCGAGGGTGATGCCAGAGCGTGCAGGAGGCAGCTAGAAATAGGGGTACGGAGGGAGCAGCACTTCTTTGGTGCAGCAGTTGGGTGCAGCTTCTACCTCCCACCTCTCTGTGGAAGCAGGACCTGCCATCTCGGCTGTCCAAATGGTTTTTGTCCCAAATTCCCCCTTTGTCTCCACTGCCCCTCCCTTTTTTGCTTTTCTCATGAGTGTTTTCGGTACTGATCATTTGCTTTACCTCTAAGTAAATTCCGTTTCAAAATATCAGAATGAAATGCCTCTCAGGCTTTGAAATAATGTTTATCGTGTCTCGTGGTTGTTTAAGTTGCCTCCTGAGAAGAGAGTAGGCCGGAATTTTAATACAACAGTACTACAGATTAAAAGTAAAAATATTTATTAATTCAATTAATTTATAATGTTAAAAATTCAGGCCACCATTTTTACACATCAGGCATGTGTAAAAGTTTTCCCAGTTCTTTTCTGAAGTTGCTGAAGATTTGCACCTCAATACATGGTTTCTTATCCCTCAGGATGCACATTTGCAATCTTTCTGTTCAGGGAGAGACAAAAGGATGGTTTTCAGGCCATTTTTTCTTCCACTAATGAACATTATTTACAGAAACTGTGTGAATTATTCAAAGAAAAGTCTGAAATACTGATGTTTTAACATGTGCTGCAGTCTGAAAACTGAGGTAAATGAATCTATGCTGTGAATTTTGAAGCATGGGATTGACTCCTTGAGGACCAGGATAGACAAATGCTGCCAACTGTGTATCTCACTAGGGATGTGGGACCTGAAAACAACATGGTCTTGTTATCATGTACTGATGTGTTTTAATTATCAATACAACTTTTTTTAAGGGATTTTCCTACTTGGACTTAACTGTACTTTTCTGAAGCCAGTTCTGTTGCAGGGAGCTTGGGAACCCTCGCACAGTGTTGTCATGAGGACACCCTAAGATGAAAAACACCCAACATTTGAGTTTATTTTAGTGATTTTGGATTAGTCTGTGATTCTACATGAAATTGTATTAAGTTCACATGATTAGGTAGCTTGAACACAACTACAGAAGACCTGATATCATAGCATTTTGAATTTATCAGGGTTAAACTCTGAATTGAAACTTTCTGAAGGGGCTGAAGGAAGGTGCGGGGTTGTGTGTGGAGTAATAAAGTCACTTTGGCAAAGAAATGACCAGAGAAAATGTTTGCCTGAGTCTGTAGACCGTCTTGTACAGTTGTGATTGCTAAGCCTTCAACAGATCTCACCGTAAGTTTAAGATACAAATGGTTACCAATTCAATTTTTCTGTTTATACACTGAACTTTTTCTCCATCTTCCCCCCCCGCCCCCCCCCCCCCCCCCCCCCGAAATGTCTTGATAAGAAGTAGTAAATGCAAGTTGGGGTCACAAACATTATATTTTGGCAGGGAACACCAGAGTGAGAGCAAATTTGAAAGAAAGTGTTAAGCTTTAAAGGTCTGCAGTTTGACAGGCTGTTATCTTTTATGCTTCCAGCACAAATCTTTATGCTGACTTCTCATGTATCCTTCCATTCCCTGGGGGAACTGGGGTTCACTTGCCTGTTGCTGGACAAAAGACAAAGAAGATCTGTTCAACACATGTAGAACAGATGCTCAGGGGAGGAGGGGGGAATTTTCCAGCACAGTTACTGTAATATCCATTGCTGCTGTCTTGCTCCCCGTGTAAGTGCTGCTGGCCTCTGCAGAACTAGTCGTGGGGATTTTCCCATCTTGGAGATGGCCCACCCAGAAAGCTGCCCCTGCAGGCATTTGCATATCAAAAATACTGTTGTAGGGTGTCACCTGCTTCCTCACTGAGGGACCACTTTTTAAGAAAGAAGAATAAAACAGGCTGAATGTCTGGCTTCTCGGAGGCACAGCTTAGGGTATGCAAGAATATGAGGTCAGGAGAGAATACTTGCTACTTGTGGTCACTCATAGCAATGGGGATCAATAAGCAGGCATCCCTTTTTCATGCTCTGTGAGCAAGCTGTGGACAGCAGAAGGTGAGGAGTTATTAGGAGTCAGATACTCATCTGCGGCATGTATGTGTATAGTACAGTAGGTATATAATGTAGGCAGATGGAACTAAAAATATAGCTATATAAGAAATATAGTAACTTTTAGGGAAATACTTGATCCTGGAGTGTGGAAAGGCATTGTGATTGACGCTGAGAGAGAGGAAAAGTAATGGGTTTTATAATTTGCCTGGCAACTCTTGTGCAGATCTTCGAAGGAATTTATTGCCAGCGTGGTCAAACATAGGCTGAATTGCTGAAGATGCAAGGCATGGAGAAATTATCTGAGGCATAAAACATCAGCCAATTATGCTGCATTTTTATTCTGCTGTTTATGAGGCCACATGGGAGCACAAGAAAAAGTGGATGTTGAACAGAATTTGCCCTTCCTAATTAATGTGTGTAATGTTAGATTCCAGCCCAGCCTAGCTAAAGCAGCAAATACACACTCTGCTACAGATCACCAGAGGATCAAAAATGAAGTAAAAATGAAAATATAGTCTACTGCTATACATCACTGTTCCCCAGGCTCCGCAATTGCATCTGACCAATGGAACAAGCAATCACACTTAAAAAAAAGACGTACACCAGGCTGCTACAGAGTTGTAAGACTACTGAATGGCTTTATCGTAGTGCAATATGGCTTACTTAATGCTTGCATAAATCAAACTTTGGGACCCCCAATTAGAACTGGGATTTAGGGATTTGCAAAACACCTTTTCAGGTAGGACACATGTTTCAGGTAGAGAAATATTTGCAAAGTTCCCAGAGCAGAGAGGTGTTTCCCTGAACATAGAAAATAAAGCAGAAAAAAACCACAAACCATCCCAACCAAAAAAACCCAAAACATCTGGCCTTGACAGAAAACAGAAATGTTATTGTGACATGTAGCAACCTGGCAAAACTGAGGAGTGTGAAACCTTACCACCCAGCCTGGAAAATGGTCCAGGCTGCTTCTCATCTCTCTGAGGAAAAAGCTGTGCACAGCTGTATTTTTGTATGTGTACAAATATATACAATAGGTTAATGAGTCTATTTTGTTCTCAAGAAATGATGGAATGATCTGCTCAACAGCATGTTTTCGCTCCCCTAGATGATTTGGGTTCATGAATGTCCTGGGACAATTGAGGCATAGGCTAAGGTGGATGAAGCATTTCCTTGAGGTTATTAGTTGCAGCATATGATTTTGTTTAGGTATTTAGGACCGGGAGAAAAGCATTCAGAGTACTTTTCAGGTAAACAGTGTCTTCCTACATGGAGAATATCTCAGCCAGCTTGAAAGACTCGCTTGTTTCTCCCTCAGTAGTCCTGCCTTTTTACAGTAGTTTGCTATGCAATGTTGACTAAGGGGAATAAATGGCATGTGCTCAACAGTTATATTCATTTCTCTCTGAGATATCACAGAAGGCAATGTTGGATCCTTGCTCCTCTACCTCTGTTCTTATTTTCTACCTGGTTCTGTCTTGTTACAAGCAGAGTTATTATGGGAGGTGACGACTTCTGCAAAGTAGGTACAATCTGGCCATCTCTTTCCAGTAGGATGGAAGGGGTGTTTGCTGGGATATGCTTTGAGGTGCAATATCATCCACTTGTGTTGGATTAATTATTTCAGCTTCTTAATTGATGTACTGGAGCACCAAAGTGCTCTCAGTTCTGAATGAATATTGGGGTCAGAGGTGCAAACAGCAGGCTGGCAGTGCTGTCAGATCTCAAGTTAAAATTGTAGCTGTAGTATGCACAGTTTTGTACTTTTTGTGGAAATGATTTTAACACAACCTGTAACCAGTTAGGCTACAGCCATTTGTTTCATCAAAAACAGTGGAAAGTTTTCAAGAAATAGGTTGTATTCTGTTTGTTTGGTTTTTTTTTTTTTTTTTTTTTTTTTTTTTTGTTAAGATGAGGGCATTGAACGTGATACTGAATGGAACTTCAAAACATTTACTTTTTTCTTATGAAATGCTTTAAAACTGCTAGGCTCAGGACAGCTGAGTTGTAGTTTAAGATATTTTGATGAACCTCATAAATACGAACTTCCTTTACACTACTACAGTGGCCAAACAACAAACCAGAATCTTCTTTGAGTGCTAAATACCTTTAATGACCTTGATAATTTTCACTCACTTTCAGTGAAATTGTTTACCACCTTTATTACTGAACCTGCTAGTCATTAAATTAGGAGTTTTATGACCTTTCCTAAAAAGTTTACAAAAATGGGATTGTAAATGGAGCTGATAACAAGCAGAAAACCCCAACAACTCACACCAGGAAAAAAGCTGTAATGTAACGATCATCTCAAAATTTAGTAAAACAAAATGGTGGGAAACTCAAATTTTGTAGAACATAAAGGATCTTTATGGCATGGAAATGTGTACATGTCTGAGTTGGGGGCTTTCTGGAACATATTTTCATAAAATTAATAACATGGTCAAGTGGCTTTACTCTCATGTTTTCCTGAGGCGATTGCTATTTTATAGAGATTAGTCCACCAGACATCCCAGGTTTCTTATTATTCACACTTTACACTGTGGTTTAGACTAAACTACCCCTTGCCAGTTTTAGAAGACATTCTTTTTACTGTTTTGCTGCATCCTTATGTTATTACTCTATTAGATATCATGGTGAGTTTAATTTTTGAGAGCAATAACCTGCAAATACAGGGTTTTCTTTTTATTAGTCTGGCCTCCTGTTTAAGTGCATGTTCAGTTGCTGCTTTTTTTTTTTTTTTTATCACAGTAGAATTACAGTGCTTATCAGTTGTACAGTCTGCTTTCAAAATAAAAGTTACTTTAGATGCAGAACCTGCCTTTGAATCCTTGAACTGGCAAGTTATCGTGGTTTAACCCCAGCTGGCAACCAAGCACCACGTAGCCACTTGCTCACTCCCCTGCCCCAGAGAGGTAGAGAGGAGAATCAGAAAGGAATGTAAAACTCGAGGGCTGAGGTAAGAACAATTCAATAATTTAAACAGAATAAAAAGGTAAGAACAATGATAATAATAACAACAACAGTTGTAATGGAAAGGTGGGGAAAAGGATAAAATCCAAAGGAAGAGGGAGAGAGGAAAAAAAGTGATGCACAGTACAAGTGCTCACCACCTGCTGACCAATGCCCAGCCAGTCCCTGAGCAATGACACAACACCCCCCAACTAACCCTCCAAGTTTATATACCAAGTGTGACATCCCATGGTATGGAATACCCCTTTGGCTAGTTCAGGTCAGCTGTCCTGGCTGTGTCCCCTCCCAATTCCCTGTGCCCCTCCAGCCCTCTGGCTGGCAGGGCCTGAGAAACTGAACAGTCCTTGACTTAGTGTAAACATTACCCAGCAACAACTAAAAACATCAGTGGGTTATCAACATTGTTCTCACATCAGGGCCAAAACACAGCACTGTACCCCCAGCTACTAAGAAGAAAGTTAACTCCATCCCAGCCAAAACCAGGACACAAGCAAAGCACTTGCCCAGTTTTAATCACATCAGCTGAATTTCAGCCAAATCTTTCAGTGCTTAAAGTTCCTGTGTTTGAGCATCTTGGTTGTGATTCCGAGATCAACTTAATATGGTCCAGAAAGGCCTTGCATTTAAGTACCAGCTAGTTTTGGTTAGAAAGGATCATTTGGATCTTCTGTCACTTTAGCTGCCTTTCTGAGGGGATGATGTTCCTAGTTCGTATAACGCAGTGAAAATAGGCAGGTCACACAGCTGTGGTTCATATAAAGGATGCTGCATTGCCAATACTTTTACAGGATGTTTTTTGAACTTCTTGTTAGACTAAGCCTCTCTGCCTTTTCCTGTGCTCCTGTGGTTGGATATTAATATATATATATTAAAATTTAGGAATTACTTTAAAAGTTATTTTTGAGTGTGATGTGAATACATATTCCTTAGAGGAAACTTGGTATTCTCATGCCTTTGGTATTACTACTTTGTCTATCTTGCCTAAAAAAAGGGGAGAAGGAAGAAAGGTTCATTTGACCCTGAAATTCCAGATGCTTGAGATTAAAAGAAAGGACTGGGTTATCCCATAATCTATACTGGCACTATAGCTGCTAAGTAATTTAATGTGAATGCTGTGGAAATGATGATGTATGCCGTCAATTGCTGTGAACACAGCTGTGTTTCATCAATCTTTGTTTCCCGTAATGAGACAGAGAACTATCAATGACTTTTACATATTTGATGTCAGTATTTGGGTAAGTCTGAGGTTTAATTATTTTATGGAGTTTTGTTTCAGTCATTTTGGGTCTTTGTGTTTCTTATTGTTTTTATTCAGTAGCAAGTGAGGCGTCATTACTTTAATGGCTAACTAAGAGACTCAAATGAAAAAGTCTGCTTTGTTCATGGGAATGGAGATAGAAGACGACAATATCCCACTTTCAGACTGATTTTGCTGGTCTGTCATTCATCAGATGACAATTAAATCAGTTCCATTCCTGGCTGACAAGATATTCCAAGTCTGGGATGCTCAGCCATTGCATCCTTCTACACTAACATTTGCTTGGCTGTGGATTTCTACTTCTCTAATTTTTTTTCTCTCTCTGCTTCTTCTGTTTTCCTAAGGGATATTTATTTCCAACTCTTTATGCCTTCATACCATATTAAGTTAATTTCCAGTAATAACTCTCTTTTCCGTAATCAAAATTCTCCTAATCCTCACCTCAAGCTGTGGGGAGAAGTTCCCTTTAGCATTAGCTGATGGACAGGTAATAGTCCCAGTGGCAAGGGTGTCATGGTGCTGCAATAAATTGATGGAAAAATCCAAAATGATGTGGTTCTGGCATTGCTATATTGTGTTTTTCAAAGTCACAGAGCCAAATATGGGGTTTGATTTACTGTGATGACATGGAACAAAAGCCTTGATCCAAATTGTTGTAAGGCAGTGGATGGTAAACTACCCTGTTCCCATGTTACTGGTTTTGTGTAGGAGCTGCTGCCAGGTTGTAGTACAGATGCAATGTCTAGCAGAACTCCTGTTATCTAGATCAGGCAGTGATTTATCTTTGGTAGATGTTTTAAAGCATTTTTTTATATTTGTATATATCACCTTATTACAGACTAGCTCTATTTATATAAATCAACTTCTCATCCATAAGGAAATAAAACTATCATATACTTCTCCTAACACCTTTGCAATGTGTATCATGAATGTAACGTAATTTCAACTGAAGTCAAACATGGCCCTCCTGTGTTTTATTTATATCTAACTGAGGGCAAAGTATGTACGTATGTTCATATATGCTTCATCATATTTTGGCTTCATATTAGACTGCATAAGCAACATGAAATCTCCACAGGTAAGAGAAAAGGTGCAAACTGTGTGTATAAATTTGTTCTCAGTTTAATATTTAAGATCCCTATCTGAAGCTGTCTTTTCAGGGGAAAAAAATTTAATACTCAGGTAATATTTAGGCATATTTAAGATCAGTGCGGGCAGAAAAAAACCTCAGTTCTGCTATCTTGATGATAATTTGCAATACTGATTCTTCTGTTTACAGAAGAATGACAGTTTCTGCCTCTTTTTTTTGATCACTTATACCTTAATCTCCCTCCCTCTTTGTCCAGAAGTGCCTAGTTTTGTTTACTATGTAAGTGAAGAATGCTTTTCATTTTCATTCATTCTATTAGGCTGGATATTAGGCTGTAATATTTAGTATCCTGGTGCAAACCTAATGTACAGTACTGGTGGGATGATACAATGTGCACAAACATAATTTGGTTTTGAATCTCCTCATGAATTAACCTAAGTAAACATCATAATGTAGGTGACTCCACAAAGCACATCATAGTTGACAGTTGTCATGTTATAGCACGTTGATGGACTATATGAACTTAGAGGTGGATTTTTTAGTAATAGCATCACATTTTGTAGCATGAATTATAGGCTTGAAAAAAGACAAAAAGGCAATAAACATTACATTATTTGTTCTTGTATGTTTTTGGTTTAGTACCTTTTTTTTTTTTTTTTTTTTTTAAAGTATTGCTGGGCTTCAGTCCAAATACTAGGTATGATTTTACCAAGCTCTTTGTAAATATGTGCCTCAAAAATAATTTCTTCTGTTTGTCTTTTGCTGGAGCATAGATATAAGTCTCCCCAAGTAAGCCCAGAAAGAGACATAGAAATCTCTATAATATGCTAGGATTTGACTTGCAAGGAGAAGTGAGTTATTAAAAGAAATAGATGAAAAATGAAAGAAAACCTATGCCTTTAATGAACAGAATAAAGGAGAAAAGAGAACGTTGATTTAATCTATTTATTTGCTGTGAAGTAAAAGAACAGATGTTTTCTGTTAGGTCCCTGGATAAAATTCGGTAGGCGCCACTAATACTTAAGGACTGGTGACTTCTGATAAGATTGAAAATTGATGTCTCTTCTATTGTTACCAAATGGATATGGCAGGTTACGCTGCTGTAGGTGTCTCATTTCAGAGTACTTCAATATAGAAACAATATCTTATTTTGCTAGACTGAGACAAAACCAAGAAATGTTTTGCCAACAGATTTCAGATCCAAAGACATGTCAGCCATGAAGAGTTTAATGCTTATGGTAGGCAGTGGAACACACAAAGCTCCTTTGTTGTAGGTCTGCATCCCTTTGCATGCCTAGAAAAAGGATAGATTATCTTTATTTGCCTTATTTCTCTTTTTCGGTCATCTCTTTGAATGTCTAATTCAATAATTATCTACAGAAGTGTTTAGGGAGATGTGATAAAACTGTAGAGCTGTTGGAAGCAAGTCATTTTAACATTGGCCCAGTGTATCTGACCGCCTCTCCTTCGACAGATCCAAACATTAAACAGATCACATTTAATGGAAGTTCAAAGGCTTACCCAAAAGGTTCAGAAGGCTCTGTGATCCGGGGGGGGGGGGGGGGGGGGGGGGGGGAAGTTTCTTGTTTGCCTTCTTGGAAACCTCTCGAAGCAACATAATTCTGGAATTCAGATTGTCCCTTGGTGCTTTTTGAGAGGCCTGAGCAAAGTTTGCTGAGGTCAGGGTAGAGGGTCCCAGGTGTCTCATCAACTTTCAGGCAAGGAGAGCAGAAAATCCATGCAGAACACCAGTGAATTTAAATGAAGAACACAGGTTATCCGTATGTGTTATACATGCACACACATCCACATGCCTATATATATGTAAGGCAAAGAATCTGAAATCTTGCTTTGAATGTGAAACCCACCTCGGATAATGCACTACTAGGCAGAATCTTTCTACGAGCTGACTGGAGTCTTTTCTTCATGCTTCTCTTACAAGGAAGACTAGAAGGCCTTCCTTCTCAGCCTTCCTGAGATTTTGGATGTGGGACATCAATGTATTTAAATACATGCACCCACCCACCATACTGTCTTGCCTTCCTGCTGTTCCTGTACTTCCTGGAAGGTGCTATAAACTGCGTAGGGAAGTATTTAGCTTTGCAGTCACTTTTGTGTGCAGTAGCAGGTCATTTCATACAGTGTGCAGTGTCCTAAAAGAACAGATTATTCAGATTTTGGTACCATACGCAGAAAGTCACTGTGGCAACTATGGGACTCATCTGCAGGACCTGAGATCTAAAACACGGTACTTGGACTCCAGCCTGGGGCAGATTAGTTCCTACTTAGGGGTGAAACTTGTGGAGAATCCAGAAAATCTATAAATGCTCTAAGACTCTTAATGAGAGACTTATGTAACATAAAATGATTTTACTCTTTTAAAGACTTTGAGAAAGAGCATGGCATAGTTTTGATGTGATGTCTTAGGTAGTCAATATTGTTTATAAATCTTCCTTCTGTGATGCATTAGGTCAAAAATTATATTGACCTCCAGAACATTGCTTACTACTTAAAACGAGTCTCAGATATAACCCAGTTGACATATAATAGGCATTACAGAGTTGGAATGAAGTCAGATGAATGGAAATGTAATTTAACTTTCCAAGCTTCTTTTACTTTCAAAGTATTTTAAATGTTTGATTATAACAGATTCTGTAAAGAGTAGTTGATTCTCAGCTGTTAAGCAGATCCAAATCTCTAAAGAAGTTTTCCTGATGGGAAAGAAAAAATGTCAGGGAGAACTGGGCAACGTTCCCTATTCTTCTTGAGCATGCTGTAGGATTTTTAGCTGCTGTATGATCAAATTTACTTAGAGGAACATCTGTAACCTCCTATAGATTCTAATCACGGTCTTGTATCAGTATTACATGTAATCCCATCCTCAAATTTAAGCCATTCAGTTGTCCTGCTGAAGTCACTGAAATTAACAAATATAGAAGGAATTATTCACATGTTCAATTTGATACCAAGTATTCATAAATTTTTAAGGCCAAAAATTGCTAAAATCATCTAGTCAGGCTCTTTGCACAATTCAGGCTGTAGGTCATTAATCCACATTTTCTACAGTGTTTCAGGAGCTGTCTGGGACACAATATGTATTTTTGAAGAATATCCAATCTTGAATTAAAGGTTTCAAGTGACGGACAGTCAATGATAGCGGTGTATTGCCTGGTTGAATGGTTAACCTTCACTCAGAAAAAAATACACTTCTGATTTCTAACCTGGATTTTTACAGGTTCAGCCACTGGGTCTTGTGTTTTATTTGCTTGGTTTCAATAGCCTTTTTGAATCTCCTCCTTTTCTTCTCAGATAGGTATGCAAGGACAGCAGTCTACTCCTCCTTTTGAAGAAAGCAAACGAACTGAATTTCAGTGAGACCTTGAATCATTCTTGTACTTGTTTTGATAGCCCCTCTCAATTTTGTTATGCTTCAGATGTGTTTGCTCAGTCTTCTAAATTGGGAGCAACGTGCCTTGTCTGGAGAGACAACTTTCTGATGAGCAACAATTGCGTGATGCTCGGAAGCATGAGCAGCTTGGTTCAGATAGGGACATAAAACCCCGGACTCGTAAACAAGCCTCATTCCAAACTCCTTATGCGATCTCAAATATGCAGTATCCATCTAGAGTCTGCATGAGAAAAGCTCCCTGGTGTTGCAGCAGGGATGCAATGGAATGTACTCAAACCGACGATGGAATACATGGAGCTGACAATAGTTGCACACACAAACCCTTACTTCTTTTCAAGGAGAGTAGGCCTTACTGTGCAAGGTTTAAGTCCTGTTGATGTCCGTGTTCAATAAGCCTTTGAGGCCGCATAAAGTCTTGCGAGGCTGGGCCCTATGCTTACAAAAAATTGAACTAGAAACAGTTGTCTTAAGCGCTAGCTAGGAATTCACTGGAAAGGCACGTGCTGATTTGTGAGCACTTGTTTATAGCCTAAATCTGCGTCAACAGAATAGCTTTATACTGATGGTATGACGCCAGTCATATGACTGAGCATTGGTCTAAGACCAATCTAGGGCAAATTGCAGCACCCTCCAAATTCCAGCATCCAGTTTTCCACATGCAGAAGCCCTGCCCACCTGTCCTATCTTTAGAGCTTTTCCCCTGGAGTTCACGTCAACCATTCATACGAGGCGCGCACTAGAACCTGACTGAACTGGCTCGAGTTTCCTGCCAGGAATATAAATGTATTATCATGAGGGCCTTGCAAGGCTGTTGATATAGCTGATGGTCACAGTCAGAGGTTTGGTCATCTTCCCACTGGATATCAATTCACGCGGATGCTACTGTCTTTAAAGGGACAGCCGTGCCCGTGCCCCTGCCCCTTGCCGTGCCCGCGGGAAGGCAGGCTGCGGTTCTCCCGGCTGCCGCCAGGTGGCAGTGTTTACTGCACGCGATCCCAGCGCGCCCGGGCCAGCAGCACGGCAGCGAAACAGCCGGCCTCTCACAGCAGCTCCGTGCCCTTCAAAAGTGCGTTCCTCTGGTTTTGGGTGAGGATTCGGACCTACTGTGGTGATAGAGCTGAGATCTTCTGGTAATACACAGAATAAGAATCGCCTCCCTCTGATGTGTTAAAAGCAGGTAGCATCCCGCTGCCCTTCTGCGGAGTGGAAAAACTGGAGAGCTTGCACCCTTCTCAGATGATGTCCACGATAGCCACTGGTACCGCCGGGATCCTGGGGGCTTCCCCAGTGCAGGGAAAGATTTGGGGGGAGTGGGAGAAGTTGTCTGGCATGCTGATCTCTTGGCAGGCAGGCCAAAGTAAGATAACCCAGACCCAATGGGAGACATGCAAGAGCTGTAAGAGAGCTTTGTAGTCCTAGAAGTGCCAGAATTCAAACTAACCCACTGGCTTGTAGAACCAATTCCTATTTAAAGAACTAAAACCTAAAAACCCTAAAATAAAATTGCAGAATGGAGACGTTATTGACGAAATTAAGGGTCAGTTTCCCCATAAGGTAGAGGTGTTCACTGTGTTTGAGTGAAAAAAATTGCAAATTTGGTGTCCAAATAAGTACTTAGAGGAGGAAAAAAAGGTATAAATGTAGCAGATGTCAATTATCTTTAGACTGTGCACTTGAAAGGTGGTATGTTTTATCCATGAGGAGTGAATGTGTCTGGCTTTGCGTGGCTCTGGTCCCTCAAGCCAGTTTGGGAACACCTACATTGAATTTCAAGATATGATGTGGAGTGAGTGAACAGCTGAAGTTTGAACTTTCACATTTCCTTTATTTTATGGTTGAAAAACTATTTACACTGCACAAAAATCCATAGCATTGTTTCAACAAAATCTTTGCTCTAGGAATATTTTTACTAATAAAATATAATTTATGATGTCTTGTACTTCTGATCAAGGAAGAATATGCACCAGACCATAACCATGGAGGTGACTAACTTACTATTTGTTTTAGAAAAATACATGAATACTTGTCTTTCATTGTGATCTATCAAAAATCTATTTCTATTGAGAAGAAAGACCTTTCACATTGTAATTGCAGCAACCTGTGGGCATACATTTTTCTCAAAGGTTTTCATCCATCTTTTTAACCCATGAGCCATTCCTGTATTTTTTGGTAGGCATATTCCACGTGAAGTTAGATGCAAAATTGTACAGCTCCTTTGCATATGAACCTTGGACCTCTAAAATATTTAAAAAAAAAAAAAAAAGAAAAAAAAATCCAAAACACTGTCTTTTGGGTTCATACTGTTATGGGATATAATATAGATTAAAAAATCAGAATATAGTTGCATTGTTGTAGTACAAAACAGGCAAAGAAGGTATTTTCTTCTGCTTTGTTCTCCCTGAAGGCCAATAATACGAAATGTGCAAAGTCCCAGCTCAGGCTGGGTGCCTCTGCAACAAGTTACTCTTGTCAGCAGGGGAAAAAAAGAAAGCAAGAAGACATCTATGGTATAAAATATTCACAGAAAGCATGCAGGCTATGTGTAGAAGAGCTAATTTTATTGAATTCTTTTCTCATAAGTAATCTAGGGTGGTATAAAATGTTAAATGTTATTTCCTATTGTGATGCTTTGAAGTTGTTCATGTAGGAATGGTATAGGATGGGAATCACAGCTTTGAGCGGTAGCTGCGGCTGGGTGGGAGCATTATCACACAGGAATTTTACACAGGCAATCTCCTGATACTTCTCACCCTTCAGAAGAAACGTCCACAGGGCCAAGCTTAAAAAACAGTTCAAAATCGTAATTAATTGATTTATAGGTCTGGCTTAAGGGCATATTGAATTTGTCTTGCAGTCTTTTTCTGAAAGTAAAATAGGCTTAATTTCAAAACCCAAAGATACTTTCCAAATATTGTATCAAATCAATTGTAATTAACCATAAAATCTTATGCAGAGAACATCCTTAGATGTGCTTTCAATTTGATAATGTGAACGAGCACAACTTTTGGTTTAAGCTGCTTAATCCATTTAATGAAATACTATGAGCAAAAGGGAGAGCTGACTATTGTGATACATTTTTTGTCATTGATTGTGATGGGTTAAAATGGAATTGCTGGATGTTCCCGAGTATCACCCTCTCAGGAGCCATATATTTGCCCTCAGTCTTTGAGTTCTTAGTAAAGAAGATGACACATTCCTTTCTAACATGCACTTTAAATTAGTAGCAGCTCACACTTAGAAGAGGAATATTTGCAACTGAAATTTTTTGGTTTATTATTTCTTTTACTGATTTGTGAGGGCTTTGATTGAAGACTTCCATCTTTTGCTTTGTGCTTTAGCAATGGTAATTAACATTCCTGTGTGATTAATGCAGCAGTCAATCTGAAAGAGGATGGTGATTAGAATAATTAGATTAATGTCTTTTCACAGAGACCAGATAATTTGCAAGAAAAAGCACGATAAGAACAAGAATTAGAACCAATTTTCATCCCGATGGAAATTTCTAAAGGGTATCTTCTGCAGGTGGCCAGGCCATTGGGAAGGGGCTGTGCATGCAAGCGTGAAGGCAGATCCTAGGGTCAGTCCCTCTTGATGCATGTTGCTACTGACTGGCTTTGTCGTCCTCAGCAGGCACTACTGATCCAAGTTAGTGTTTTATGCTCTCCTGTTGCTACTGCACGGAGCTTTGAAGTATCACAACTTGAAATACCATGAAGCTTTTCTACGCCAGCCCAGATTACTTATGGGAAAAGGATCAAATAGAAAGCATATAGGTACTGCAGTTAGCAACACTGACATCATCACTGGTCCCCTTTCAATCCCTCTGTCAGCTTTGATTCTCCTACTTTGCTTTATTATTTGGAAATGGTATTAAATGCTGATGAAGCAGCATATATTTCAAGTCATGAAAGCCCAGTCAGTCGCTTTTAGGCAATCAAACCTTTCTTTGGGGTACCTGACATTAACTGCTCATGATATGGTGCCTGATCATGGCCTGGAACCTATTTCAATACTGCTACATTCCTGCTCTGAGAAGTTGGGTAAATTGCCATATCTTTTATTCCTCTCTCATAACTGGATCGTGAACTGGGTTTTTACAGCTGAAGGACACTGAACAGAACTACAATATTGGTGTGTTCTTCTTCAAAGTGAAGGGTGTCATGGCTTTAAGTTTCCAAATTTAAATCTCATTGAAGCTGAGAAATGAAAGGTTCAGTGATCTGGATACTCCTCCACATTCTCACCTGCACTTCATTCTTAACCGAAGCTGCATTTTTGTACATTAGGGGGATAGCTGATGATTGCAGCAAGTTAAGAAAAAACGTTACAGAAGGGAACAATTGTTCTTCGTGTCCCTTTATCCATAGTAAGGGTGCAGATGTCTGTTAGTGCAAATTGTTTGCTAAATCCATTTCCATTCACAGAATCTTGTAATAGGCTTAATGAGTAGCAACTCTGATAATATTTGCTGAAAACATTTATTACACTACCTCCCATACATGACTCTGCCTTCACTTGAAACCTATTTTGAGCTGGATAAGAATATTTTCTTAAGACCTGAGAAGAAATTTGATGAAAAAGCAACAGCATGAAACAGATTCTCTAGCCCTTTTGTAAAATTAGTGTCTAGTAGCAGACACCAAGTTATGAAATGATAGGGTTTTAAATTATGTCTTTGCATTATTGCTGCTGCTTTGTGTCTGATTTTCTGAACCAGCAGCACTATTTCTTGGAAATAAACAGTAGGGAAAATGGTTATTATGTTTCTTAAACCATACCACACCTGACTTGCTGATCTGTACGCAACACTGGAAGAATATAGGAGAATAAGTCCAGTCCAGGTACTTTCATATTATATCTTCTATTCAGTATAAGGCTCTAAGATATTGTTTAGCTTTTCCCTACTCACCTAGCCATGCTTTTGATTGGGAAGCACGGTCTCCTTTACGTCTATAAAACTGGCTTGGATCGGTAATTTCTTTAATGACTGTTACACTACCTCCCATGGCAGTCTCTTAGCAGAAAGCAAAAGAACTTCAGCAAAGATGCTATATAAACCCCCTTATTAAGAAATAAGACACTTTTATTCAGAAATATCTGTCCCAAGGGAGACTTTAATCAAGGCAACAAAAAGCATGGAGAGAAATTGGTTTTGGAAACTAAGTGCAAATTTTGTCTGCAACTAGTTTTGAATACTTTGGGAATACGTTGCCTCAGAAATCACCTCATTCCTTCAGTGGAGTGACCGTGTTTGTTACGTACGTCTGAAAAGACCAAAAGCCATTTTGGATGTGGAGCACAGGCGTGCAGAGATCATCACACCCGTCAGCACCAGGTTCTTGTTGTTTTATGTTACAGCTATGTAATGTTTAAATAAAAATAAATTAAGTGTTAAGCAGAAAGTCTTCCTGCCTTAGTACAAATAGCAACATACTCCTGGCATGACAATATAGCAGTTGTTTGCTCTGTGCTAGAGATGATCTCATAGCTGGTTTAATCAAAAAGGGACATACTCCGTTAGTAGGCCATAGCTATGGAAATTGAATCTTTTATCGTTTTGCCAAGAACTTCCTTTGTTGTCCTTTGGGTCACATTGCAAGGCTCATGCTGTTGTACGAGGATTTTCTGAGTGAGAAATCTGCAAAGTTTTGATTGTAGCGTCTCAGAAGGCTTTTCTCACGCAGGCTGGGATGCATTAAAGAAATGAGTGGACTGGTGTCATATACATGCCTACTCTCTCTGTTGGCTCTCTGCGCCTTTTTCCTCCTTTCCCCCTTATCTTCTTATCTACTCAAAATTCATTACGTGCAACAAGCAGCTGTGCCTTCATACAGTGTGTGTTGGAGCATATACTATAGTGTATTTTGATATAAGATATGTCTGGAGTACGTTTTGATAGATGACATATTGTCTTTATGTGGTTTGAGCACTATTACTTTCCTTTAAAGAGTTAAAAAGTGTTCAGTAATTTTTATTATTATTTTCTCAATATTGCAAAGCCACTGAGGAATCCACAAAGTCAAAAGCCTGCTTGTAAAGGTCTCTAGTTCCTTTACCCATGTGTTTGTAACTCAGAAATCCTGTGCGTTTTTAGAACAACTGCTGTTCATGAGCAGGATTTTCCAATCAATTATGAACAGAATGTTGAAACATGAAAGATACACTGTAATTGCATCAACTTTATTAATTCTTGTATTATTTTTTTTTATACTGCACTTTTCAAGTAGTTTTCTGTTTCTGTGTTTTCCAGGAAACAGACTACATTCTATGAAGAAAAGGCTGTTATTGCAGTCTAGAATAAACTTTTCTTAGATGAAAAGGGAAAGAAGCCTGAGGTGTCTGATGTGGGAACCTCTAATACTCTGTTACCTGGAAATATAAATGGAAAGTCAGTGTGATCCAGCAGTTACTACCAAAGAAACTAGAGAGACAGGAAAGAAAGAATCCCTCTGACCACTGCCAGATGCAGTCTTGGGACCTAACATGTATTGCAGGAATTAAAAACATCCACAGGTGTTGTAGAAAATCCCTTCATTTGAGTTCAGATCCTATTTGTATGGTGTTCAATAGCAAGACTCCAACAGATTTTGAAGGTGCCATATCGGAGCCTTATTTCATAGCCTGTGGGGGTGAATCCTCTTCCTTAAACCAGTTTTTATGCATATCTGGGTATGACCTCAAACCTTCCCACACGACTTTATGGAACAGCAAAATCTTGCACAAATGGCAATGTAAAGCAACACGCTGCAGTTTTATTTTGCTAGGATATGCAGTTCTGTTTGGTGTTAAAAGAGTCATACAACAAATCAGCAGATTTATGGCTTCACTGAAAACCGTGATGACATACCCTTGTACTGCATAGCTCTTGGTCCAACATCTGGGCCTGTGTCCAGTACTTGATAACCAAGTTATCTGCAAAATTATACAAACCTCATTTTGATTTAATGCAAGAAGACATTCTTCTGTCAATTAGTATAAGTTAAAGGTCCATAGGTGCCTGATCCAGCCAGACACTTAGGCGTGCTTATATCTCTGGGCGTGCAGCCTGGGCAAGCCCCTTGCTTGCAGTCCCACTGACATCCATAGGACTCAGCACTGGTGCATATCTCCAGAGCTTATTGGTGCTTTCAGAAGGTGTAAATCAAAAACAGACATTCAGACAAACCATGCTCAATTCCAGTTTCATGAGCCACACCTTATCTTTATCCCTTGTTAATAGGTTTCTTCCTAGGTATTGGCTGTATCTCCTGGTAGCAAAGGACCATATTTCACTTTGAGAGAGTTGGGACTATAACTGCATCTCTTGGCCATACTTTTTCCCCCGAATGCCACGCTAGGAATGTATTAATATCTCTTTGATAGGCCAGAGGAATGTGGAATGTGCATACTGACAGGGAGTTTAGAGCCTGGGGAGGGCAAGTGAGGAGAGAGGCTGGGCCGATGGAAATCCTCTTCCCCGCGGGAGGTAGGAGCGGTGGAAGTTGCTGTGCCATGCTTTCATACCGAGACTCTTCTCTGTTTTGCTGGTGGCATCCCTACATAATGTTATATCATCTGTTCCCAGCCCTTTGCCAACATCACCCTCTTTTGTGTGACCTTGGGGCAATCCTGGGTGAAATGTAACTGGAACTGGGTGATACGGTTTCCTCCTGAACTTGCAAGACACAAAACCAAGCTTAAAAACAAAGAAGCAAGAAAGAAAACACAGATATCTGTTTTATGCCCGTTTTCCTTATATAAATTTAGCTGTGATTTATACTTTCATGTTTGCGTTTCTCTAGTCCTGCTTGAAGAGCCATGGGTTGTTACACATTCTCACTGATTTAAAATGTGATGTATTTTTCTGACAATTCTTTTTAGGCTCCTTACACTGTGTGGTCTTACTGTGGGTGGACTCTTATCAGCTGTATGTTCCTTCATGTGCCTTCTATTTCTGCTAAATGAAACAAAGGTATATTGATACGTATCTTGTACTCTTTAGTCACAACCCCACGTGGCTGTTGGGTTTTTTTTAAACATGGATTATTTCTCAATGTTATCAGTATTGTTATGAAAAATAATTGCTGTCTTCGTTGTCCTTGTAGCTCTTTTCCACTTAGAGCATTTATTCAATTCCCTGGACAGTGTTACAATTCAAGCCATTATTAATACTGGAAACACCTAACTGAGGACAGGCTCCTTCAAAATGTCTGTATATATATACACATACGTATATATGTATTTCCAATTAGTGAGCCATTAATAAGAACTCCTTGAATATGGTGTTTCATCTAGTCTGTGTCTCCCTTGGTGGCTTATGAAAATGTCAAGGAAGACAGTACTAAAAGGCTTGCTCTGCTCACACTGTACATTTATTACATCTCTACTATTCACTAGGCATGTATCTTGTTACAGGAGAGCAGTTTGGTTTGATGTGACTTGTACTTATCTTTTTGTCTAATTTAATTTATTTCTGTAAAATACCAACATTTCCATTTAGTATCATTGCATCCCTCCTTTCTCCAGTTCATGTTAAGCCTTCTATTTCAAACTCTCAAAATTTAAAGCTATACATGTGATATTTGATCATGCTGGAGAGTATCCCTGTTATTTTTCAAATGTCTTTATCAGTAATAATCAGCAGTAACTCAAAGCCTGAAGTTCTTGCTAACATAGACAGAATCTTACTAGTGTTCTTGGGTATTTTGCCTTCAAAAATGATCAAGCAATAAATGTCAGGATTTCTATCTTTAGACAGTAGTTGAATGAGTACTGGGGCAGAGTACTATTTAGGTTGTCAACTCTAAGTTTCTCTCCCCGCCCAAGTCAGAGAACTGTTTGCAATTGCTGCTACATAAAGGGCTTGGCCAACTGTGGGATGCTGAACACTCAAAAATCCCATTAATTTGAGAGGGAATTGTCGCGCTCAGCCTTTCTCTGGACTAGGCTGTATATGTTTCTAGCTGGATTGCTCCAGAGACCTGGCAGAGTCTGGAGGGCATTTTCCTAGGCGGTTACACAACATTTTGCTCACAAATAAGCAGAATATTCCCAAAGAACTAAATGTTGTTGGTAAGATGACACACCCTCCCACCCACCCCCAAAGAATAATTTCTATTAAACCCTTTTTAATTTGTTATGGTATTATAGATCCTGAACAGTGCATATTCACAAAACAGTTGTGAAGCCACTGTCCTATCCCATTCGTCCCTCAGAGGGCTTTGATGCTCTTGGTCCTATTCCGTGGCTCACTAGTGTTATTCAAGTCATTATTTAGGCTTTGCAAAACCTGCCCTCAGGCTCTCAACTTCTTTGAACATGCCTCAGCTTTTCCAGCCTCCAAGTCCTTTCTTCATACTCTGTACCATGGAAGACTGTTGTGAAACACATTTTCTGCATTCTTGCCCCTTCAAGGGCTTCCATATTGAAATGTTCTCCAAACTGCTTTATTTGAGTGTAAAGCTCAAAAGTTCTGAAAACTCTTCGAGTGGAAACCCAAGTAGGACCTTAAAGGGGATCATCCTTTGCAGAGTTTTTGAAACAGCAGGTTTTGGGGGTGGTTTAGTCAAAAAGCAGGTTTTTCAGTTAAATGGCTGTTTTAAATAAAGTGGATAACTCTTGTGACATTTGCAATAATTCATTGAAAAATA
Organism: Falco punctatus; assembly: GCF_963210335.1. Taxonomy (NCBI): domain Eukaryota; kingdom Metazoa; phylum Chordata; class Aves; order Falconiformes; family Falconidae; genus Falco; species Falco punctatus. Next base: position 68,545,796 of record NC_137580.1, read on the forward strand.
GTATGTTTCTAGTGCCGTCTTATTTGGGGCTTTTAGACAAATACATGAAGATATTTTTCTGAACAACTGTCATTCAGCTTCTACATATTTGATCAGCCCTAGTATTGTTGTCTTGGCAAGAGTGAGAAAAGGAGAGAGGCATTTTAGAGAGGGAGGGAAAAATGAGTAGCTGAAACTATTTTTTTAGTGGAAAAGAAGGTGAGGCAATGGATGGTTAGAAGAAGAGTTGTTGAAATTGTCAAAACAATTTGACTTGTTTCAGCTACAGAAGGCTGAAAATTGAGGGAATCATCTTCAGCTGGAACAGTTGTTAAAAAGACTGGGGTTCAGAGTAATTGGAAGCAAGACTTGAGGACTACATTAGCTCTTCATTGGTGAAAATAAAGTACATTTAGTGTTTATCCTTAGTGTTTATTTTGTCCTCTGCATTTCCCTCCCTTCACACAACAAAATTAAATACAGTAGATGGAAGCAGAATTTACCTTAAAAATCTGATTTGATGGAAGGATCTTCTGACTGAAGAACGTTTAGGCTGTTGATCCCTTTCTCTGTACGTATTTAGTGGTACAGGATGCATAAGTATAAATGTTGGGCAGCTGGGAGCTGTTTGGGTTTGGAGAACTGGAAGCTCTTTGAAAACTGCAGAAGTAGATATGTTTCTGAAGTTTTATTTCATTGTTTGGCTTTCTGTCATCCAGAAGTGCAGTGTTTACTTAAATGTTATACAAGCTCAGTGTTGTAAATTAATAAGTACTGTTGTAAATTAGGAGTCTTGGCTTTAAGCTGTTGGACTAAATGTTATAATTGAAAACAGCTCTACAAATGTTCAGCTGTTGAGTCCTAACTTTATAGAAATACCTTGATTTCAGAATGTGACATTCCCAGGCAGTTCTAATTGTGTGTTAGGCTAAACTTGAGGTTTATATTTGAATTTTTGTGATCAAATGAAACCTGCCACATAAATCTGAGATATCCACACAATCCAGCAAAGTATGCCTTCCTTTTGGGGCATAGCTCCTGTGCAGCTGCTGTGTAAGATCTTGTTATTAAATGTGTGCACTGTCCCAAGAAACAGATTTTAATCTACATGGCATAATTAAGACTAGTTTTTCTTTCTGAAGGAAAATTTGTCACATTGACCTTTGAATTTCAGGTCACGTTTCTCTATCATGCCCCATGAAAACACAGTCACAGTAAAAGATGGAAGCTCAGAGCAAGAGAGAGGAAAATGTTGGGGGTAAGGTAGCTCTATGAGTGCCCTAAATGAGTTAAGTTCTCCCAAAGAAGTGTGATATGCAGTTGAGATGTGATGGAGTAGAAGGAACACGAACAAGTCAGTACACTAACACTGTTTCAAAGAGTACAGCTGCAGGCAGAATCAAATAGGTAAAAACTATAAATAAATAAATAAATAAACCCCAGGAAGATCTTAATAGGTAGGAAAGACATCAATGTGCACTCTTCATACAATGATCTCTGTTCTCACTTCCCTTTAAAAAAGGATGTATACATTTTATCCATAGCTGATGGAGGTATTTATTCGAGAGGACAGCAGAGCATGAACAATGGTAGTGGAAATGATTGAGCAGTAATAAGACAGACATTTACCATATGGGGTATGGAGATCCTTACAGTAGAGGAGGCTACATGTTTTCTGTGAAGAAAGGAGATTTCAAATAAGGGGTGTAAATCAGAGGTTGCTTTAGGTAATGTAGCCTTTGTGATGGTTTTCCATGCTGAACTCATCACCAAAGAAGCAGGAAAAAAACAAGTGAGTTAAAAAAGCAAACCCCCTCTCCTAAAAGGTCTCCGAGGTAGGCAGAAAGTGTTCATTGGTGGACCCTGCCAGAAAGAGAGAGCTCCTGTAGTCATCAGATTTGGTGAGGGATGGTAGTCAACAGTTAATAAGTTTTTAATTCATCACTTTAGTAAATGGAATTCAAATTTTGCCTTGTCAGTTCTCCAGTGTACAGCTGAGAGTAATACTCTCATCAGAGGCATTAAGTGTGAGGCATCACTTGATACCCAAGATGTTTCAAAAAGTAAACAAATGTGTTCCTTGTTTCTCTCCCCATTATGCTAGAGTGTTAGATTTTGAGGTTACTGAGTTTGGGAAGGGATGTTAGGAGGGGAACATGCCATGTGTTGCTTTGGTTAAAGAGAATGGCTCATGCATTTTACCTCCAATTCCTGAAGAGATGAGTTCCCACAGTTGCGTACATCCTGTAATAAGCTGGGGCTAAGCTCCAGGCAAAATTGCTGGTATTGCTAGTGTTGCAATTTCACAAATCATGAGACAAATATAATTCATTTTTGGGGTTTTATTCTGATATTTGAAATTACAGAGACAGTTGCTGTGCTGTTTTTCTGTTTGTACATTAAAAAACAACCAGTTTACACACATGCATGGTAGAACATGCAATGTGGTGTTACTTCTGGGTTTTTTCCTCCCTTGTAGGAAAGATGGTATGTTCCCCAGCTGGCTCCTGCTTTCCTCTCTACAGGAGCTCTCAGCTCCCATCCCTCCCATCCTATACCTTGGAGCAGGATGTGGCTGAGGCCAAAACCACCAAGGGTGATTTTGCAGCTTGGAATTTCCTCGTGGCTGTTGTGTCCATCTCCGAAGTATAGCAGGAAAAAAAGTGTTTGTCTCAGCAATTGCTTTTGTTAAGGGATGATTATAAATGGTGAACACTGCTGCTGTGGACTCAGCTTCATGACATTAAAATGATGCACCACAATTTGATTAATGAGCAACTGCTCACTTTGTTGGCTTATGCAGAGATTTTTTTGTGTCACATGTATCTTCAGGAGACGAAAACACTCTGTGTGAGCTGCCGTGCGCTATCCTTCAATTTTTCATGGCAAATAAAATGCTTGTTAAACCACAAGTACCTCTTACAATGAAGTTACATGTGGAGTTAAAGGGCAGTATTTACATGACTTCTTAATGTGAATGGATCTGTTGGTGGCTTTATTCCAACACCAAATAGTCAAGTGTTAGTCTTCACATAGAAACAGGCCTTTTTACATTAGATTGTAGAAGCTTCAGTGTTGAATTCTTGCAAGTAAGGAGGCAAACACATTTTAAAGAAGGTTAGAAGAAATCTGCACTTTTTTAAAGCCTCTGTTTAAGTAGGCTTCTTACTAAGAGAAATTATATAATTCTTGGCCTCATTAGAGGGAAGTCTAGTCAAGTAATTCTACTTTAGTAGCCAAGTTAAAAAAAAAAAAAAAAAAAAAAAAAGAAAAAATATTTTAATAATGCGATTACTGTTGGTGAAGTTGTTCCTACTACAGCAGGTTCCAGAATTGTTCATAATGCCAGCATGGCAAATGACAGCGCTCGGGTATGGTCAGTTCTGGTGCAAGTTTAATACACCTTAAGAAATGCATTTAAATATTTTTCCTGCCTCTATTTTTTTTTTTCTTTAATAGACCATTGGTCTGCATGTGCAGCTATGACTGGGATCTGATATAGCAAAGCAGGTGATAGGGTGTAATCAGAATTGCTAACAGGGTGAGGAACCATCACTGACCGTCACCTCTTCAAATTAGAGCTCTGATTTTTCATCTTTCAAGGTGTCTTTTTTCCTGAGCAATGCTAAACATCAGATCTTCACAGCAGTCCCAGCTCTGCTTTCAGTGATGCTCATGGGACTTGATTTATCAATAGGGAAACTAGTGTTAACCTTCCCTGCCCCATCCATGCCTTGTCCTGACTCCAGCAGTTTGTTCCAGTCCCATGCTGGCCCACAGTACTGCTGATGCTGCTGTCGTGTGGCATGGCAAATAAGACCATTGGCCAGCTCTGGGTTAAAATAACCTTTTTTTCTCTCATTTCTGTAAAATTATTTTCGTAAACACTTGTGCATGTTTAAGTTTGTGTAAGATTAATTTCTTCTGCTCGTTTCCTATGTGGCCCTATGGACAGCTGAACCAGCTCAGCCAAGAGGTGGCATGGGCAAGCGGGAGCAAGAGGCAAGAGTTGCCTGAGCTGGCCCCAGTGCTAGCAGATGAAAGGTTGGAACTGGAGCTTGGGTGTGTAGGTCTATAGCATGTTGGCTTTAGTGACAAACTAATTTCCTTGTCCCTGTTTTGTCCCACCAGCGTTCAGTGACTTTCCTATCTCATATGCAATCTGAGCTTATTTCCTAGTGTTAGTAATAACTTTGCTACTATGCTTGTGGACTTTAAAGTAGAGCATATAAAACATCTAAAATTGGTCTACGTTCTTATGGCTTTTTATATGTGAATTCCCTGTGTCTAGCATTGGAATTCAAGGGGGAAAATACTAGAGCTTCCTGGGTATTATGTATCTAACTGTCGTCTTTCCTGCTGTATTTATTTTACATATCAATGATTTTATGCAAGAAACTGGAAAACAAATGTATGCTTTGTCTGCACTAAGGAGAGGAGCAGGACGTACCTGAGCCATACATGAGAGCCTGGGGCACTGCAGGGGCTGACACACCGCACACTGCCCGGGGACATGTCTGCTCTCCCGCCTGCACCCCGTGCTCAGCTCATGCCGCAGGACTAAACGCTGACCGTATCCACTTCCACCCTTTGTCAGGCTTGCTTCATGGCTCAGAAGCAGCACGTGGAGGGTGGAGGAGCTTACATTTCTTCATGCTTGTATTAGCCATTGGCTCTGGATCAAGAAACATGTGAGCAACGTTTATTACATATGATCAACTGCAGACCTGTAGGGTCGTGCCACTTTCGCTAACATTTTTCCATTTAAACTCTTAATTCTCCCTCCTGTGACCTCAAAATGGTAATTTATCACAATTTTCTAGCCTTTGAACTTTTCTGATGTTTTAGACGGAGATCTGTGAATGTTCAGGGCCCAGATGATCTCAAGCCAGGGTGGCAGATCCTGGTTTCCCAGATTCTTGAATGTGAACTTTAGGGATGAGTCTTACAAAAGGGACCATTCAGTTCAGTGGAAGCCAGCTCTGTTTTCAGGGTCATGGGCTGGGGCCTGTGCCTGTACTGAGCTGTGTAGCAGGCGGAGGGGACACCCCCACCAAACGGGCCGGAGTGGGGGTGAGGGAGGCCTCTGCTCCCGCACACAGGATACCAATCCCACACTGGCCATTCTCTCTCCTGTGCTTATTTTATAATAACCTCAACCATATTATACCTGATGATTTGTTAAATATGCATTCAGATTTGAGTCCAAAGCTGAAACTGTGGCCAGGCTAAAGTCATTTGGAGTTTTGCCTTTGCCTTCAAAGGGCCACACTTTTTATCCGGGTCTACAATTGCACGAGTGATTTGAAGGAGCACTTTTCAGCTCCTCGGCAGAGACAGGTCTATTTGATGTACAGCTCTCTGCCACAGCAGCAGAATCTTTTCTCTAAGATGTTTCTGTGCTCCTCTCCCTTATTCCTTCTCCTGAAGTCATAAATCTCTGTTTAGGGCACCAAAACCCTTCTCCACAACAGCTGGTATTGATTTTAAAGATGCTCCAGGTAGAAAAAAAAGAAAAAGTCAGTGGAAGAAGTATAATTCCTGTTGGCAGGCATTTTCCACTAGATATTAAAAAAGAGAAATGGATCTTTTCTCTCTGTCATGCTCGCTTGTTAGAAGAAAAAGCATGCAAGAATTCTCACCCCCATCCCTCGAGCAGTGACCATCACTGCTCCATCCTGCAATGCAAAACCCTTCTGGGGGATGTAAGGGAGGTCAGAGGACTGAAGAAAAAGGTAGTGGGAGGGATGCTGGACTCCCCCAAGGAGAAATAGTGTAGATTCCTTTTAATGTAAATTTTAAAAGTCACTTACAGTAACTTTTAGAACAATGTGGTCCCCCTGCAATCTCTGTGACTGGTATACCTAACTGCAAATAGGCAGGATACTCAACAACTTTCCTTCTTCCTTCCTCCACTTCCAAATTGTTCTGGAGGCCCTGGCTGTTCTCTTAGCTCAAATAATGTTTGACAGTTCAGTAATAAGACAAAAGACAACCTTCTTTTTTTGTCTTTTTAAATCCAGATAATTTAATACAATAAGCAGAGACATCAAAGCAAAGAAACTATATACATTGTACAAAGCATTGTGAATCTGTTCTCTTTTCAGAATTTTGACATGTGCTATGTAGTGTGGTTAAAGCTATTAAGAAAATACAGACATCTTTCCATGCAGTCTTCTTGCTATTTAAAACAATCATGTGAAATCTGTTTTGATGCTGCACAGAGACACACAGAGCTTTATTTCTGCCTTTCAGTGGAGGTGGGTAGAATATGTTGGCCTTGTACTTCATTAGAGCAAGAGCATGGCAGTTAATTCTGAATGAGATTAGATTAGATTTATGACACAGTACAAGTTTTGTGTATGTAGACTGCTTTCTTGTTCCATCTTCAGAGCTCTGCTTAACTTCTTTTGAAGCACATTTGATTATCGTTTATTGCCTGGGGAGGGTGTTTTCAGAGGCTTTCCTGTCCTACACCATAAGGCTTACGTAGGACCGCTATTAGACCCAATATGGAGATGCACAGGATCTGCCCTTATGATCTCTCTTACCTACAGGGCAGCATATGACCCTGTGCCAACATTGTCTCTGATCAGCACAACACTTTCTGAAAGAGCTGATGGAGAGGACAAAGGCTCTAACATTGCTTTTAATTTTAGAAAATATCTTTTATGGACCGGGTGATGGTCCATAAGACTCCCAAACCCCTGTCTGCCTTCAAGCAGTTAAAATATACACAGACTTGAACACAGCAGGTAATGTAATTTAGTCATCTCAGGAGGAGAGGTTGAGCTGTAAGTTATGTTCTCTACTGGGGCTCCAAATATAACCTTAAGCCAGCTATGCTATTATTATTGCTCTCCTCCAACATGTTTATGTCAGAGCTATGAAAGACCTTCTTGAAGGCAGAGTGAGCTGCAGGAGTTCAGTAGCTTTGTAACCTACATGCACAATTCTTTAAGCTGGGGCATGGACAAACAAACAGAATGAGAAAATTGCCAAAATCATTCAGAGAAAGCTGGGTGGCTTGCTTTTTTTGAAAGTTGAGTTCAAGTTACTTTAGACCGCTATGATTATGCTTACTGGGCTCAGGGTATTTTGATAATTATCACCCCTAAAACTGTTTTACAACAGTGGGGAAGTGGTGCTAGCAAATTACTAAGCATTAAATTAATGAAAAGGGCGGGGATACAAGGTTTTAGATAGGGGAGAGATGAATGGTAGTTGCTGTGCTGTTTTATTTAGCAGTTTATAAATTGATTATTTTGCCATATTATATTACCTGTTTGCAGGTTTCGGTGATGTTATTGTCCCAAGTAAAGCCTTAAGAACATTGGAAGAACATTGTCACACAGAGTTAATAAGGAGACGCTGACAAATTCCAAAGCTCTTCTTCTTGCTTAAGTGAGAAGGTGAGACAGCAAGACTGATACTAAAAATAAATACGTATTTGTAAAAATGATGCGTGCATACACCAGGTCAAGGCACTTTTTGGCAAGATTTCCAAATGCACTGAGTTATCTTAGGATCCTGAACTTTCTAGTTTGGTAGAGATACCTGGTAGGTAGGGAAATTCAGCAGACTATTGTCAATACAGAAGAGTCTTCCTTCTCGAATCTAAATGCACTTTCCCCCTAACATGTTCTGATTTCTGCTTCTGGGTGGAAGTTTGGGAAATAAACATTTATCCATTATGAAGGCTTCTAATGTGAATAGTAAAACTTTGTGGGGTTTTTCCTTTGGCTATGACCCGTGATGGGCTACACAAAGAAAGGAGACCATATTTGGTAAGAATTGGACTTTGTTGCTAAGAAATACATTTTGTTCATATAAATAATGTATTTTATTGCTATAAAATATTGGTTAGAGAGCCAGGCTAGACGTTGGCTAAAGAGATAGGCATCCAACAACAACAAAACTGTGAAACAGACCAAGAGGATATAAGCAAAGGAATGGGGTTGTTTTCATCTTGAAACTTTAGATGGATTCCTGAGATTATTTAGTGCTTTTTTAGCCACTAAAGTTCCCACTGGGCTCTGATTTGTCTTGATCTGGTCCAGTCCAGACATTATGACTTGATCTTTTACATATTCTAAGATGTCACTTGTATTGCTAACCAGCCTCTTAATAGAGACAGCATAACTGCTGTCAGCCATTATTTCCCCTGGAATAACTACCTCACTGCATCCAGATAACCATGAAGATCATCGGTTGTTGCCCAACATGGAGAAGTTCCAACTACTACTCCAGTTGGGAAGACAAAGTTTTCAGACAGCAGTAGTAACTGCTACGTAAACTCCACCATAGAGGAGATAGGCTTACATTAAAAACATATTTATCATCTGCAGCTATTCCCTGTGGAAAGGGGATTTTGGGACTGATGCATCTCTTTAGGTAGACGAGCCCATAAAATCAGGCTAAAATATGTTTGAGCCACCAGCTAAGTGCACAGCTGAACCTAGCATAGCTGAAGAAAGACTTCATGGAAGTGTATGGGTCAAGAGTTAATAGCTGGGAAATATGCCAAAGTCTAACAATTGGAAAATACATTTGCTGTGCTGCTTTTTGGTATAAAGCTCGTAACATGTCAAAGTAGTGAGTGACAGTTACTTGTACTGCGTAAACTGGATACAACAGTTCCTCATCTGTCACAAAAAAAAAATCAATTAACATTTCAAAAGGCATTTTATACTTTTCAGATGAGACTGACATTCCAAACGTAATATTTAATCTGTATGTCAGCAGCTAATTTTCCTGATGTATTACGTCATTTTCTGAGCATATCTAGAGAAACAAGATTAATACTAAACTTCTATTTTTTTGTTGTTGCTTTCAGAATAATTATAGTGCAAATTTTATTAATTATGGAGAATGATAATCATTATCATAAAATAGGAATCACATGTTTCATGCATCTGTAATTCCTACGAAGTGAATAGGATGCTTCATTATTACCATTGGCAATAGCAGCAGCAATTCTTATTCTTTTCGTATGAATCAGGCTTTATTAGTATCAGGTCAAATATTATGTACTATGACAGAGTAAGACTCTCTAAGGATGTGGGTAATGATGCATTGCAGGGGCACGAATGAGCAAAAAGGAACTGTGGCAAGCTTTGGGTAATCCTGTGTTTCAGTCCAATCCTGTAAACTTTTAAGCACATGTTAAACTTTACTCATGTAAATGGTGAAGCTCTTGACTGAGGCCTGAATTATCTAGCTGGAAGGAGAGCATTGCTTTAAAGTGGGAGCTGCCAGCCTGTGGCATAGAAGGCACACGTGGCCTTTGAAAGATCTCGATGTATTTAACGAGAGCCCACTAAGAGGAAGGCTAAAGACCCACCAGCCGAGCATTAGCATGTTATAAACCTGCTGCAAGCACTGTTTCGCCAGCACTGGCAGGGCTCCATTTCCAAAAGGCTACTGCATAAAAGTGGATAGATGATGCAGTCCAGAAGGGTATGATACAGAAGATCCTTCCTGAGGGTCTCATGTTAAGAGATGCTCAGAGACATGCCTCAGTCTGCTTCGCTCTGTGATGTGTAGGTGGGGAGAGCTTATTTCGAAAACACAGAAAAGCACATCCAAGCTATAACAGCACTGTGTGTATTAGCGCAATTATTACAGCTCCTGAATCAGTAACGTCCTATCCATTTATTTCTTGGGTTAGGATTTTTTTTTTCCCCCAAGTGGTATAAAAATTCTGATGAAAAAGTTCTTGATGCACTGAGCCTTTGATACTTAGTTGGAGCAATGGGACTTCTGTAGTTCCAAAGTCTAGCTTTGCTTTAAATTTTGCTCGCTGGACTAAGTATTTGTGATCCCTAATTCAGGACGTTTAATTTCCTGCCCTCAAAACAGAGACTTGTGGAAAACTGCATGATTCTGAAGGCTTGCGCTCAAAGCGCGTTGAATACCTTTGGGAGAAAAATAGCACATGGCAGTGTAAAGAAGCATCTCATTTTAAAATGAGATGACAATTTAGCAAGGTGCAGCTGCTGTGTAGCTCACTAGAGGGCATGTGACCGTACTTTATACTCCCGAAGATACAGAAATTCTGAGTTAAGAGGGGTGGGGGGAAGAGAAAAAGGAATAAACCAGATATAGCTGCACTGCAAATAGAAAACGTTAGACTTGCAGCCCACTTATTTCAATTGCTCGTTCGAGTACGTTTTTTGGAAAGGAAGTTTAGATTAGCCTTGTAGTATACATACGGTGCCTTTTCTTTACTAGGGAACTGAGGCAGAGGTATGCTCTGCAATTTACTCTGAATTAATTTTATCCACTTCTTTGTTCTTACTATTTTTTCTTAATGTTTCTCTGGGGAAAAAAATGTAGATACCATACTGATCCCTTCTTATGGAAGCTGCCAGAATAAGCAACTCAGATATTCGCTATGAATATTTCGGAATATCTAGCATTTCTATTTGTAACCACTTAATCTTGTACACATGTTAAAGGAAATAAATTTTTTAAAACAATTATTTTAGATTTAAGTTTTCTGTAGGCAATAGAACCTAGAGGACCTGGTTATTTTTAATATATAAACTATGCCCCTACCTTGGAGCTTTAAAATATAGAGGCATTTGGGTCAGTTGTTTTCATCTGCTGTATAAACAGCCCTTAAATCTTCTGAATTTCCTAAGTATTTCCAGTTGCTTTCAATTCTGGGGTTAAAAAAAGGCATAATCCAAATAAGTCTAGCAAAACAGGTTTCCCCCTCATTTTTCTGTTCTGTCTTGTATTATGCCTGAGTGCAAAGCCATTTATGTCATCTACAACTGCAGCAACTTTGTATTTGCTGAAGGTGAGAGGACACACGTATAGTACTGATTGGTTAAGAATAGATGATACAGCAGAAAAGCATTGCTTTTGGGAGTCCTGGTCCAAATTCTGGACTTCACTTAGGTTTTGTTTGAGTTCAGACTCTTACTGGTACAGACAGAATTTCATTGAGCAGTAGCCTGTGTTTTTCCAAAGCATTGTTCTTCATCACCTAGGTCCAGAAACTACATCTGAAAGAGAGCAAACAAACAAAAAAGTCCAGCAATTCTCTTGGACTTGGCAGTGAAGAGCCCTGCAGAGGGACTCTGTAACTTCATCATTTGCTGAGGTGGTTTGTTGCATCCCCCATCCATCTCGAAAGAGGCAAGAGGCAAAACATTTGTGTGATCCATGAGTGGCCGCTGGAACCTGCCAGCTCCTCTCTGGCATGCAGTTCAGCTGAAACACATCTGCTAATTTTCCTCCCTGATCCATGTCACTGGTTGTGGCATTGCTCTTTCTCAGTTTTTCATTTGTGTGCTCCAGGTACCAGTGCCTAGTCAGCATCCAGCCCCACTTGAGTTTCCAAAGCTCTTCACTTTGCCTTCCACCCCTGACGTGGGGTGACATGTGTGCTCTTATTTTTCTGAGCTTGCTCCTCTGCTCAGCCACTGAATCACCCTGGATCTCCCTTCATACGGCCCACATGGCTTTTCTCTCCCTCACTGTTAGTGCTCCCTTTGTGAACTGATAACTGTATGTTTTATGGGGGAAAAAACACAGTGCATCTGTGCAGTGAATGTTAAAAACAGAGGGGAGATAAAAAGCTGCACTTTGGACATGTAATAACTAAAAATTAAATTAAGCTATCCTCCTTAATCATTCCTTGACGTTGTCTTTTGCAACAGTGCCTATAAAAAGCCTCTGAAAGATGATATGGTGGAGTCACAGAGGAGACTAGATAACACTATGTCTTTAATTATAGTGCAAAAAGATGTAAAACATTAAGTATATGAAAACTAAACATCAGTAGCTATACACTCCCCCATACCCTTCATATGTCATTTTAAACAGTCTCCTATTTGGGCCAGAACCTCTGGTGGCACCTGCACTGCAGGCTGCAGCCCGGTGTGCAGCAGGGGCTTTGGGACGGTGTGTCAGCCTGCCTGGTGCTGGTAGCAATGCTGGTGGGGCAGCTGTCAGCCCAGAGCAGACCACAAAACCACTTGAATAACCAGGCCGGTTAACCTGCTGTCTTCTGCAGCTAGCACCTGGCCAACTCGGTTAAAAACAGCTATTGTAGCTTGATACCACGCTACCCTGTGCTCGCCTAGTCACATCCACTGTCCAGGGAAGGGACGTGAGGCTGGCCGGTGCTGACAGGTGGCATAGCAACAGCAACGTTCGATAAAAACCTGCTCTGGGAAGTGGGGCCAGTTGTTGCAGAGGCGCTGTGAAGCTCATTTGACATGTAACAAAAGTCCTCGGGTATGCTCTCCGTCTCATCTGCATTTAAGATGGAAAACAGCTGGGGTTAAGCTGGCACACTTCAAAATTTTAAGTCAAATAGTGACATTAATGAGGGACTTATACAAATCATCCCCCTACATTACCTTACATTCTGACTCAGTAAACACTAAAAAATCTACTGTTCAGCCATAATTAGATTAAAAAAAAAAAGGGGGGGTGGGGGGGTGGGTGAGGAAAGCAGCAAGCTTTTTACTGAAGAAAACACTCAATGTATCAAACTGGCAAGAAAGTGGGTTGGGTTTTTTTCCCAATGTTGTTTCTCTTATTAAAGAAGAACCCCATTCTGCATCTGCCATGAAGATTTGGATGGTGGGTTGAGATCACACTGAAAGTCAGGGTGGCCTACATCAGAAAAGTTGCATTTCACAGAACATTTGCTATTGATATGTTGGGAAAGTGTCAGACTCGCGGGAGGACTGGAGAGTATTTGCATGATACATTAATAAGAAACAGTTTAGTATACTAGATTACTAAAGCATGGTTAATTTTGAAGCCAAAGCCCACACATTCTTAACTTTGTTTCCCAGCTAAGAGCCAGTATACTCATGTATTGTACAGGAACTGGAGCATTATTCTTTGAAAGCAAACCCAGTGTTTAGAAAATCCAAAATTGAGCTAACAGTGCAGCATATAGGCATCGCACAGGATGTTATTTTAAGCTGTAGTGCAGAAATGTCAGTACACTTGATATCTTTATTTGCAGCATGTGTATTTTGAGAAAGCAGGTTACATACTTCTTGCTTTACAGGTCCTGTGACACTGAGAGTTTCATTTGTCTTGGGAAGCTTGGCATCTGACAGACTGACAGAAGGTCTATTCAACAGTTCGGAGAGGTTTTAAGAGAGGCAGGGAGGTATGCTCCTCCAGTTTTGAGAGGGACCTGCTTTTTGAGACTCTTCTCCTCATCCCAGGATCACTTTGAAAAACAAGTTAATTTCTGAGCTTTGGAGTTTAACTGAACTTAACTCAGTTTAACTGAGTTTGCTGTACAATATCCCCAGCTACCACACTCGTCTTCTGGAAGCATTAACCGCCTTCCCCACCTTGAAAAGAACGATGGCCCTATAGGAATGTATGTTCTCTAGAGCTAATTTTAAACACAGTATCGAAAAAGTAGTCCTATTTCCTAAAATCATACGAAGAATTAGAACTAGAGTAGATTAAGTGTATTATTAGTTTAGTCAATGTAGTCAAAAAATAAAACAACTTCCAGGACAAAATCAGGTCTTGCAGCCATGCTGCTGCAGAATGAAAAAGCTATCAAATGCTGCCATAATTGGCTGGTAATCTGTAAATTCACTGGTTAGGAACTGAGCAGTCATTTTTATAATTTAAAGTCAGAGCGAGAGAGAGAGAGTGTGTGTGAGAGCTCCTCATTTTCTTGATTTTTTTTTTTTTTCAGGAGGGAATTTCTGTCTTTGATAATGAATGCATGGTAACAGGCAGTGCCTTTCACTGAAGCAGAAGAGCTCTGCCTCCCAGCCACTTTGGGCTGGGTATTTGCCTTGCGGTTAATTTCACTGTTGCTCCAGTGAGAAACTCTTGAGTTGTAGATGGTGTCCTCTGAAAAGCGTTCCAGATTCTTGCTCCTTCTTTTAGTTGCTTGGGGTTGGTTGTTTTTTTTTCTTTTCCATTCCTGTGATAGTAACCATCTGGATTGCTTTGATGGCTTGCTACTGACAATGTGGGTTGTATGTGGTAGCAAATAAACAGAATAGTCCCTTAGCCTTTAACAGGGTCACAAAGTAGTACCATGTGATTTGGGAGGGGGTTATTTCCACAAAGATACTCCTCACTCCTGCCCCAGTAATACTGAGTTGATGATGATCTGTAAACCAGTGGGGACAGAGATAACAAACAACATGTGTAGTTAGACAATACGTATGCTAAAAAAATTAAAACCCCAGATAATGTAACAGTAAACCCGTATTAATTTCCCTTTGATTACTTACAGAATCCCTGTGAAGAACCTTCTCTTACTCAGAGTTTTAAATGAAGTATTATGGTTTTATCACAATGGTATGTTTGTGATGCACAGAGACATGGATATAAAAGATTTTTTTCAGTAATTTTATACAGAATTTTAGAAGTAGTTACAGAATTGATGCTTTGCTTTAACAAGAAGCCTTACATAGAAGTTAGTACTTTACTTTTCTTTCTTCTTCATTCCCCCCTATTTCAATTTTGCAGACTATTTATTCTTATTTTGTGGAAATTTCCTCTCTGAGAAAAGTTAAGATTTAGTATGTGTCAGTAACAACTTATTTTCATTTTGTATGTAGAATTAGGAAGATTGCATGGCCCAGACATGAAATATGGCGTAGAAGTGAGGCATTCTTTGCACCTTGGCAGAGCCAAGTCTAGGCAGGTACACAGAAGTAAAACACTTGAGATTTTAAAAGTGTAAATGACGTGTCCAAAATTAATCAGACTGCAAATGAAAACAGAGTCAATGTGTTAAGTTACAGGTTTGAAACCTTGGGTTAAAACCTATTAAAAAATAACCATAAAATGTTCCTGGATTATTAGCTGTCTTACTTCTTCCTGTTGACTCTCTTAGTACTTGTTCCCTTTCCCTGTTAGTTTTTGCTCTCTTCTTCATAATGTGAATTCCACTGTTTTAGTAATTTAATCGTTTGTTCTCTCACTATCAGTACTTTATACAATTTTGATGTGGCTAGTAGCACCTTTTGTTGCAGTCAAGTACTCCTATGTGGATTCAAAATCTATCATTATTGACCTGGGCAATATGAGTGATTTCAGTACCTACTGTGTCAGGATACAAGTTAATATTTTGGACTATGAACTAACGCTTCAAGCCTCTAGGGAAGCCTAAAAGGTCTAGCCCGGGCTGAAAGAATTAGAATTATTAAATGAGAATCATTCTAAAACCTAACATTTCCATGTTTCCATTAATTCATTATGTTTTGATTTGAAAAAAATGGAAAATCAAATTCAAAGATCAAAGTCCACATAGCTTTCTACACACAAACTAGCATTTCATCTAGATTATACATGTAAATAAAGTTGCAGCTTGCTCCTAAGACATAAAAAGCAAAGGTCAGATGATGGAAATAAAGGGAAAAACATGTAAGTCTGTTTGTTCTGCATTTCTTGGCAGCCAATACATTCAGTATTCTGGTACTTGTTATGCAGAAAAAAAGGAGCTGCCTATTGTGGATAAAAGCAAAAAAGGCAAAGGACCAGTTCTGTTCCTCTTGTAACTCCATCAGTGTCAATGGACTTAAACCAGGAATTCATTTGGCAGGGGACTTTGAGTCACCACTTGAGGTTCCACTCCTAACTTCTTCTAAGACCCAGAAAAGTTATGCCTAGTAAGGCTTGCCGAAAGGTCTGATTAACTCTTTCAGCTGGAAAAATCTGGGACAGAGCAGACCCTGGAGCACAGTGCTAAGAAGAGCCAAGCTTTGGGAAAGAAGCTTGGGCTGAGGTTTACATAGTTATTGTCTTTGAATTATCAAAGGCCAGAGTGGGACTGAGTTACCAAATGCCAGAACGGGAGTAAATTTAGATGCTCCCTGGAGTATTTGTGTTCTGAGCAGTGAAGCAAGCTCCCTTCTCTATCGCACTGGGCTGCACACCAAAGAGCAGAGGCTCCCCTTCCTTCCCCTTCTGATCGTTTTTGTCGTTGTCTTACACTGGGAGAAAATTGGGGAAACAACTGTAATCAGGGAACGGAGTGTAAACATGCAAGCACAAGAGGAAAATTGCAATACATTGTTCTCACCTGTAGCTATTGAGCTTCACAGTTGTTCTTAATCACCTGCACAACTAGCCAGGAATGCAGCCTGCCTAGTTCATTGAGTGGCTACACTAATTTTAGCCTCCTTGAAGATTTTAGGGGGAAAAAATGTCCCATAATTCTGGATTTTGCTGTAGCTTTACTGAGCAGCCATATAGGTAATGTCTTTAAAACAATACGGATTTAACTTTTCTTTTTCTGTCCACTTTCAGCAACAGATAGAGAAATGAGATGGAGTATATTCAGTGCTAGCTGGAGGTTCTTTTACTCTGCTGTGCAGGATACTAATTTGTTCTTTTCCCACTTCTATGAAAATTACATATGGAATGCTATTTTTCTTCTTTCACAACAAACATCATGCCCACTGAAAAGCACACCTTTGTAGGTGGTCAGAAAGCAGTCATTAAGTTGGCATTTCAATGAAAAAGCTGTCAATTGAAACAAATAAGAATTTTAAAAGATTTCAGGAATGAAATCAATTTGAAAAACAAAATGTTCCATTTTTTTTTCCAAATCACTTTTTATTTAGACATTTACTTTATATATCGCCAGTTATTGCAAACATATTTTAATGAAAGGACTAAGTTGATCAGGAATGACATGTAAAACAATATTTCATTAAGAAGTGAGATGTGAGATGTACCTTTATTTGACAATTATTTATGAAGTCTACTTTTTTTTTTTTTTTTTTCAGAACACAGCCCACCTGGAGAGGCAGCTGGTAAGTGATCAATACCAGATTCTTATTTTATCAAATGCAGTTGTATTAGCCTGTTAGTAGGATGGATTTTGACTCTATTTAATGAACTAATCAGCATAAATTCTTACATTGCAGATAAGGAATTTTTGCCATGTCATATTATCTCTTGATTCTACAGCAATACACTTGTGCTAAAAAAAATGGCATGGGGTTTTATGTTCTAGAAGACCTATGTCTCTATCTTTTAATTGTTTTCTTAGATAAAGATGAAGGGTAAAATTGAGCAATCACACAGAGAAAGAAACAACCTCCCTAACTCCCTTTTTTTTGCAAAGCAGAAGCTCTATCCTTTCTCTCTTTCTCTGAGAGGTGGATATTTGTTACAGCCTGTAGATACACCATCCTAGGTCCAAAACCATTTGTTTAAGGTAGGTTTGCAAGAGAAAGCAAATGATTGAAGATACTTTTACATTTGTCTTAACATACAGTCTTCAGATGTGACTGCATTTATTAGAAAACAGAAGATAAATGTAATAAACAGCAATCAGCTTTTTCAGTACTTATTATAGCTAAGGTTGCACAATGATTTCCATTCTGACTCCCTTTTCAGCCTCATAATTTTCTGCTGCTTTCATTCCTGAGAAGGGAATTTTCCTTACGGTTATTTTTCTTTGGAAAGTTTGAGTAACTGGCTTCAATATTGCCAAGAATATTGCAAAGAAAATGGGTGTATGTAGACTTGCTAATTATAAGAATTTTCATTGTTTTAACAACTCTTCAACATATGCAGCTGGGGGAGGGAGGCTGAAATTTCAGCTATTTTCATATCAAGTCAGCCGTCTTTCTGGGCTACCGCGAATTCATGTTTTGGTTTGTGCGTTGTGATCCTCTGGAAAACCACGTGCTGTGCATACACAGCGGAGCTTGCATATGTCTTCCTTGCAGTGCTTGGTGCTGGGGACCATTCTGGTGGGGCCAGCAGCAATCCTGCACGCAGCACGGGAGGAGGGCGAGAAAACGCTGCCCGGCCATTGCTGCTCCTCTCCCTCTCGTGTGTGGCTTGCTCCTGGCTGTTCCCGGCAAGGAGAGGGAGACCAGAGGGTTTAACTTGTGGCCTTCCAGGCACACGGCCCGCACCTTCACTGCGTTTGGCTGAAACCTTTCCTTTCGGAAAGTACTTTCTCTGATAAATGCTGAAACATGTATTGCTTTGGGAGCATGGTCAGGCTGAGTTTACTCCGGTGACACAGTGAAGGTGTTTTGGAGAAAATAGTGAAGGGGCTTTAAAATGTTTTGAATTGACTGGCTGTCATGTTGGCTTTTGACGCAGTGTTTATTGATGGTTATTAATTTTGCTGGGCGGGTGGTGTTTGCCTTTGCTCTTCTCCCAAGAAATCGGTGATTCCCACTCCGAAGGGTTAATGGCTGTCAGAGGGGTTGATTCAAACCCTGAACTGTGAGCAACTAAGCTACTGGAAGCACAGTCCTTAATTAACTGTGACACCATCCTGGACTGTTTTAATCGGGAAAAGGAGGTATTTATGAGGAATAACAGTGACAGTCAGTACTCGCCTTTTCGAAACGGAAATCAGCAGGAGAAAAATCATAAATACAGATTTCCAAACAGTTTTATTGCATCATTTGCCTTCCTGCTCATGAGGAGCGTGGCATTAGGAATGAGACCGAAAAATACAGAAATCAAAGGAGGCGATGTTTCTTCGCCTGTTTCCGTGACCGGGGCCGCCCGCCGGGAGCCCGCCCGCCGCCGCGCTCCGGGCTTGCGGCCGTGCCTGCCGGGGCCGCGCTCCGGGCTGCGGCCGTGCCTGCGCTCCCGCTGCCGCCGGGGCCGCCCGCCGCCGCTCTCCGGGCCGGGCGGCGCTTACCGCGGCGGCCGCGCTCGATGACAGTTTTGGGGGGAGGGGAGCCTTTGGGGACAGGCCATCCGTGGCCGGGCTGGGCAGGCGCGATGGCGGCCCGGCGGGCGTGCCCCCCGCGCCCCCAGCCGCCCCCCGCGCCCCCAGCCGCCCCCCGCGCCCCCAGCCGCGCCCCCAGCCGCCCCCCGCGCCCCCAGCCGCGCCCCCAGCCGCCCCCCGCGCCCCCAGCCGCCCCCCGCGCCCCCAGCCGCGCCCCCAGCCGCCCCCCGCGCCCCCAGCCGCCCCCCGCGCCCCCAGCCGCCGGCGCCCCTGCGCTGCGCGGGCAGCGCGTATCCCAGCGCACAGTGGTCAGGGATGAAGGCGGAGGAAGAGCTGTACCCGCCTGGCAGCCTGTGCCGGCGGCTGCAAAAGGGGGTCACAGGGGTATGGCTGCGGCTTTCACCCGTCCTCTGGCGAGAGGGGAGGAGGAGCGGGCCAGCCTTCGAGGCAGAGGTCGCACCTACGGACTTCAATGGAAGCTCTGATGAGCCGCTCCCCCGATGCTAACATAGAAATACTGGCTGTGGAGAAGAGCTCGGCGGTGGCTGTAGGCTGCATTAGCACGGGGTCCTGCAGCCGACGCCCACCTGTCACGCTTTTGGGTATCGCGCCCCAGCCCACCCTCTGGGCGCCTTGCAGGGGCCACGGAGCACCCGGTGGAACAGCCGGGGTGAGGGGATCCCCGTGCCCTTTGCCCCCACCCCACAACGCATGCCTGCACTGTCTCGCCCTTGTACCACAAGGGGAGGGTGGAAATTGGAGGGAGGTTTTGTTGTGAGCTGAATACTGAAAAAGGAAAGAAATGAACCCAAAATGCATCCCCATAGAGAGCTGAAGGACAGAGGGGAAGAAGGAGCTCCTTAAATATGCTTTTTGAAAAGAAAATGTTGCATTGTTGAGCTGCAGCCTTAGCAAAACTAGGCATTGCTTGATAGCCCTGCTTATTTTTTTTTCTTTTTTTTTTTTTCCCCCCAGAAAATTAAGTAAAAGACAGAGTAGGCCCCAGGAACAATGCTAAGTGAGATTTGGCCATATCCAAGTTGTGAGAATTGCTGCAAGGGGCAATGGAAATTCTGTGCAGCTGGTGAACCTAAAAAATAATAACAGAAAACAGTACACCTCTGTGTTATACAATATCTTTCATACAACATGTATCCCAAAATGCTTAAGATAGAATTAAAAACAGATTTAATTTGAAGAACAGGTAATTTTGTTTATTTAACGGAAAGAAAAGCATAGGACATTAGACTGAACTAAAGCTGGTGTAAATCAAATACGGTTCAATTGAAGTCAAGTGGCTTAAAATATAGATGCTGTAAAATACACAAGGATTGTAATCTGGCCTATAATATTTTACATTTACAGTGTGAAGTTTTGGCCCTTTGGAGGAGGTCAGGTAGAGGCTTCCCCAATTTTCATTCTATTTCCTTTTTGTCCTTATATTGAATATATTATTTACTTGTGTTCCATTATTTCTAGTTTTTGTCTTGATTTCTGCTAGAATCTGCTTTTTCCAAAATTCCCTCTTTCAAAAAGTTTCAGAGGGAAAAGCAGGGAAAAAGGCAAAAGGAAAAAAGGTTGCTCCTCTTTTCCATGTCTATCTTGCCTCCCTAAAATCCTCCTCTCCCCCAAGAAAAATGAAAAAAGGTCTACAAGAAATTTAATCAAACTCCCTGGCAAAGAATATAAGGGGGAGGTTCATATAGAAAAGCAGAAAGGTAGTAGAAAAGCAATTAAAATGTTGATATTTTTCAATGCAAATACTAACAATTTTTTTTCTTTCTTTTTTTATGTTTTTTTTTTTTTAATCTTGGCAAGAATAAGTAGTGAAACTGGAAAAATTCTACAAAACCTTTGTTTAGGGCCACTCATTTTTTTTCCATTAAATTTATAAATAAGTTTAATTAAAAGAAACACCAAAACAATTGTAAAACAGAAATATGCATTTGGAAGACTTAAAATTCAAACGTTTGTTCAGTGTGAATACCTGATTTAGAAATAGTACAAGCTTTACTCTGTGGTGTGTCTCCTCTCTATGGGTGCAAATAAGACAAAGAACCCCCCTACTTTTCTTACAGAAAGCACACCCATTTATCCTGAAAGAGATACAAATGTGTATTTCTGTATTGATATATATATATTTTTAACATTCAATGTGAACTGAGTACTTGCAGCTCACTCATGTAGTTCTCTGTGCTTGCAGCTGGAGGTCTCACTGGTGTTTAATGAACGTTTGCCCTTTTGCCTGTCAGGCTTCCGTGACTGGGTTGTAACCTCCAGTAATCCTTCTGCCTACTGGAAATCTGCAGGAAGAATTAGCAGTTAAAGCTGAGCATGGGGATATTCAGACAATCTGCCTCCTAATTTGGGGCGTAAGTGCCAACTCTGGAGGATCCCAGGAAGATTCACGGTTATGTACGCAGTGGTCAGGAGCAGGTTTGGTCTCTGCAGTATGGTACGTGATGAGAGATTGCTAGTGACCATCCCATGGCATGTCCCACTGACTGGTTGTCGGGGTAATGCTTCTTTCTTTGTTCTGTATTGTTAGTTGCAAAATGTCATTTGGGGCAAATGACTGCACTGCTCTGAAATGTTTGACTAACCACAGGCACACACACACAAAGTGTGAGGGCCCTAGCTTCTCCAAACTAGGCATCCAAGCTTAGTGGTGAACTTTGTGGTAAACTCTTTGCCTGATCTTCAAAAATGTGACAGCCTGTGCTTAGTGCACTTCATGCACCGCATGCAATTCATGCACCACAACCGCTGGGTTTTATAGCTGGTTCCTCTGGTAGATCCCCCATGGCATTTAAACGTTTTAGATGCCCTCAATGTCTCTCAAAATCTAGGTTGTAGTGGCACAGTCATAACTCTGAAATGTAGAGATGCTTCTTGTATTTTTGCTTCCATATCATCTTATATGAGTAGATATTGTGAAGTAAATCTGTGTCTTTAAAGGACATAAAAGTTGCTGCAATGAGAAGCATACAAAATACACACCTAGGTTTGGAAGTCTGTATTTGACCAGCTTGAAGAACCCAAGTCATGGTCTGAACGCTAGTTAAAAGTGGAATACACACCCACACACCCATCCACCCCCAATACTAAATAGCTTGTTTCTCTACAAGTATATCTATATATCATGTTTTCATTAAAAAAAACCAAACCACAACAACCAACCAACCACCTCCTTCCCAATGTAGATTTAGTGTTCTGCCCATCTATTTCTGATTTCTTCGGTCTTGAGCAGCATGTTGGTCTGGCAGCAGCTGCCCTGCAGTGAAGTGGGTTGTTGCTTCCTCTGGAGACAACCCTATCAGGGTAGCGAAGCAAAACCTGTTTCCATTTCCTCAGAGATGCTGCAAAACTATCTTCCCTTCAGAGCAGTGAGGTACAAGGTAAGCCTTGCCCTGTTGGAAAGATACTCATTTCCATTCCTAGTAAATAACAATTAATGCCTGGAAACTTGGTTGAATCCAGCTGACTGATGACCTTCGTACTTAGCTGAATCTGGACTGACTTGAAAAAATGAGTTTGGATACCTCTTCTTAAACATCAGAAATGCTTTGAGCATTCCTCCCTAGTTTTTTCCAAATTTCTAGTGGTTATGAATATATGGGGACTTGGTTATTTACATCTAAGGAGTTGGAATGTGGCTTGATTTTTATATGTATTAATACAAGTAATAATTTTAATAAGGTATTAATAGGTATATATTTAACTAATTTAGACAGAGCCTACTTACAGTCTGGTCCTTTAGGTGCTGTGTGCCTCTCTTTAATACCACACATGTCCATTTATTTCAAGAAGGGCTGAATGATAGTCACATGAGGTCATCATACTGTGTTTTTATTGTCATGGATTCTCTTTGCATGTCTCATCAGTTTATTTTGTCCTCTTTGTAATCTTCCCTTATTCAAGGCGACTCTGGTGGAGAATACTCCACCAATGAATTATTAATTTCTGTTCCTTCCTGGGTAAGAGAAACACAAG
Organism: Falco punctatus; assembly: GCF_963210335.1. Lineage (NCBI taxonomy): Eukaryota > Metazoa > Chordata > Aves > Falconiformes > Falconidae > Falco > Falco punctatus. The sequence goes on from NC_137580.1 coordinate 68,568,438, forward strand.
TGAGATAACATCCCAAAAAGTTGTAATTTGAGGGGGGTTGCAATTGCTGTCACCAAAGTTAACAAATCAGTTAATAGATTCAGAGCCCAGCTAAATATATCATAATTTCTGAGTTGTATCAAGCATTTTGGAGAAGGGGGCTGTTTGAAATGTGAATTAACACAACCTTCCATATATTTTGATCAATAGTACAGACCCACTTATAATTTTTTCAAATGTCTTAGGAATGAGAAAATGTCATTTTGCTTGTCCGGTTTTTGTGGTCATCTTGCAAAACCTGCTGACTTGATGTTTTTACAAATTTGGCACCATCCATGAAGCAGGACAGATCAGGGCTAAGGCTTTGTGGTGGCATATATGGAGAACACCAGGAAGAGAGATGTGAGTTGTAACTTAAGTGCAGTTTATTTGTCCCCAGCAAGAAAACACAATGTGACTAGGGCAGTCCATTATCATAGGAAGAGGAAATGCAGTATTAACTTGTTAGAAATCAGAAAGCTGTCATCAGTTTGTGTTTCTCCACTTGATCCTACATGAATGGGTGGCTGGACTTCAGCCCTCCCATGTTTGTGTGCGAGGCTGCATATGCACGTGTGTATGTACACCATGTATGTATGTCTGAGTGGATTGCTTGATTTTCTGTGGCTGTGATTACCCATTTTGTGTGTGTCTGGTGTTTATATGGCTCTCTGCCAACTTTCTATGAAATTATCTGTTAGACCTTTTCTTGTGGCCCTGACAGCTGTTTGCTTTTGGGTTTGGGAGGGGTGAAACACCAGGAGGGCTAGGTGACAAAAGTCAGGTCAAAAACAATCAAAAAGGATTGGCTTTTATCACTTTCTTGTGAAATTGAAAATTCCTTTCTGATCTTTTAGAAACATTTCCTTACAAATGTCTTCAGGAATTATCAGAGATGAAGACAGAAACGTAATTTTATTTTATTTAAGGCTGCACAAAGATGGAAGAGAGGAAATGCTGTGAAGAAGGCAAACTTTTTTTTCCTTCCATTCCTTACTCCTTGCAAAGCTAAATCCAGGAATTTTGATTCTGAACCTAATTGTCTGAAATCAACTGTTAATAAAATTGCTTCCAGCTTCAAAGCCAGTAAATGTGAGCTCATTTGAAGCCCAAGCCAGAGCAAAGGTCATGTTCTGTAGAACAATTTAAAATCAAATCTGGTATTGGGGGCTGATACGTCATTTCATTTGTTATTTTAAAAAATAAAATAAAAATCAGTAGTAATTGCCTAAAGTAAGAGATCATTAGATAAAGATTTAAAAAAATAAATCTGCCCTGTGAGATGGGATTAAATCCTCCCAAAGAATTCTAAGGTTTGAGCTGTGGAAAAAGCTGTAAATTAATCTACTCTTTGCAAGATGCTCTGTTTAATACAATACAAGCCCTAACATGAGAACATGTTGCTAGCAGTCACATGTCGATAGACAACATTTTATAAAACTTACCCAAGGTGGTGTGGTTCATGGAGTATTCCCTGCAGAGAGCAACTAAGACCCCAGGACGGCTTCTGCTGACTGAGTGGGAGTAGAAACACTGGAGGCCAGGTGTGCCCAGCTTCTTGCCTTAGCAACTTCCTTTTCTGTGGCTGTTAATTCAGAAGAAATGAAATTTCAGGTGTGCATTTCTTCTTCACTCCTTCTGCCACGTAAAGAGGTAGCGTAACTGGAAAGGATAACTGGTGAGATGCTTAGAGGAGGGACCCCTTGGGAGAGGTGGTAAACGTGAAAATTCTCTGTACTGTTCCCAGTCAAGGTAGCGTTCGTACATGAACCTGTGGGACAGCAAGAGGGCTGCTCCTCTCACCATCTTTTTTTCCCTCCACTCCACTTTCACATGTTCAGGGGAAAGACAAGGGCTTGTAGCTGCACAGTACACAAGTGCCCCATAGTGATGTTCTCTGCACTAAATCTTTTGCAGGTAACAGGGAAAAGGAAAGAGCTGGGTTTACTCCAGTTCTGCTAATTTTGTGCTCCGCGTGCCTGTTTTTTCTCCGTGTACCTTTCTTTTTCTGAAACACAGTGTTCTGGCGCTGCGGCAGGGAGCTGCAAGTGCCTTGGAGCGTGTGGGTGTAGTTATTAGCACCTGGATGTTTTTGAGCGATCAGATGCATGTGCACGTCAAGGACACGGAGCAGGTGGCTGCACAGTAAGTCTCTGGGGTGGGCAGTGACACTGCGGTACTAGAGGTGTTACGTTTAGGAGTAGCGCGGTGCGTTAGTGGCTGGACGTGCCCTTTACCTGGGCAGCGGACTGCAGGCGCGGCTGCCAGATTTGGCAGGTTTGCGCCAGCCCCTTACTCGTACCGCAGGCAGGAGTAACGCGCTCCGCGCCTCTGAGCATTTCGGGGAGCCGGAGCAACTCCACCCCCTGCTCCGGGGGGCAGCGCCGTGTGGGGAGCCGGCCGGCACCCCCACCTCGGGGCTGGATGCCGGCGCCGTGCGCCCCGGGCCGGAGGGACGGGGAACCCCCCGGGCCGGGGGTGGGACTGGCGGGGGGACGCGGCGGGAGGGGGCGAAAGTGGCTGCGCGGCGCGTCCCTCCGCTGGGCTGGGGCGAGGGGACACCCGCCGGCGGCTGTAATAATAAGGGGGGCAGCGAGAGCCTGCCGGGGACCCCTGAGTGCCCGCCGGGGGTCTGCCCCTCGGCCCCGGCGCCCCCGTGGCGGGTGGGGCCAGCCCCGGGTCCCTGCTCTGCCCGCCCCGCCGGAGCCCCCGGCCCCGCACCGGGCGGGAGGAGGAGGAGGAGAGCGGGCGCTTTCACTCCTGCTGGCTGCAGAGGCTGAGGCAAAAGACAGAAAAAGAAGGAGGAGGGGAATAAAAAGTCAAGAGAGGGGGAGAGAGAGTGAGAGAAAACTAAGCCCAGCTTTTGCCGGTGCTGCTTGGATTGGATCTGGTTTGAGTTTCCTCTCTGCTGGCTTGTGCGGCGGGAGAGGAGGAGTGGGGGGAAGGAACTCCGCGCTCCCTCCCTCCCTCCCTCCCTCCCTCCCTCCCTCCCTCCCTCTTCCTCTGAAGCTCAAGCAAACGCGCTGGTGGGGAGCTGCCCTGGGTGCAGTTGCCTCGTAGCTTATTGCTCTCAGTTATTAAAGAACCGCCTGGACTTCTCGAGGACCTGGAGGAAAAAGCCATCGCTTCACAGACCCGATAGTTGCTCAGTGCCTATAGACTTGACACATCTTTTTCCTAGGAGATTCTTTTTTAAATTATTTTTCTCCCGTGTCTCTCAGAACAGCAGTTCCTTGAGTGTGTGGCATTGAAATCCGTTGCTTCGTTAACAACTTTGGGAGATACTTTTCAAAACTTTTTCCCCCCCTCTCTTTTGTTTTCTTTGCCTTAAAAAAAAAAAAAAAAAAAAAAAAAAAAAAAGCTAATCCTATTGGGGGGAGGGGAGATGATCGTGCTGATGTGGAATAAGTGCTCCTGCTGTCTCCTCTTACTAGCCGCGGTCCTGATCGTGGAGAGCTCCCAGCTAGACAGCTCCAGCTCCAAGGTGAACTCCATCAAGTCCACCCTGATGGGGGAGGCTCCAACTCAGGCAACCAACAGATCTGCAGGCATCCACCAGGGACTGACGCTTTCTAGCAGTAAGAAGGGCAAAATGCTAGAGCAGATGGGAAAACCTCCCAAGCACTATCACCGGCAAGGAGAGGTAGGACATCGCTTCATTGCTCGAGTGTCTGTCCGTCTGCGTGCTATATGCAAATAATTGCTAGTCTTGCCCTCACATTGTTTTCAGCACTTTGCAGTGTTTAATTAATTAATTTACTTCATTGGGATTGTCTGGGACAATATCATCTCATAATTGGTGTTAAGAACTGCGCGAATGGGAGTTGGAAGGTTTAAAACCTTTCATTTTTCTCTATCGGATGAATACCTGATGGAAGAAAGAGTAACCGAAAAAACTGTAATCTTCAGCATTTCTCTGACTCCTTCAAAGGGCTGCTAGAAGTAAAGGAAGACGTTTCTTGTTATTCTTAGACACTAAGTGAATGAATTTCAATAGGTGAGGAAAATTTGAGCGTGAAGCGAAAACTGTGTTTACGGCAGTGAAACAAGATTGGTTTTAAAAGTCACACCTAGAAAGTTGATCTCTGTTGTCTTTCTCCACGGTGAGAATAAAATACTGTCCCAGTGGTATAGTTTAAGGCACATTTATTTGCTTAATATGACAGAAAATAAGTTCCTTGTCCAGAATATGCTCCAGTGGTTGTGGAAGTTATGTTTGGTTATGTCTAGTTGAGATAAGCAGGGAGTAACAGCCCTGAATTTGAAGTTTGAATGTTAGGAAGAAAGAAAAGATTATAGAAACTTTATGAAAAAAAGACCCTGAGTTGTATATGCAGTCATCTTTCCTCTCTACTCTGCTTGGAATCTTGGAAGTCTGATAGAACATTATCTTTGTTCAACTATCTTTGCGGTAAACTCTAAAGCAGCATTTTAAGCCAACAGTTCTCTACTACTTTATCAAGTCTCAACTTGGATGGTATGAATGTTGCACATTGTGGTGTTGAAGGATGTAGTCTTCAGAAAGTACAGATTTTATACTACTGGGTATTATTAGTACCTCCAAATACAGCTGCTTTTCATAAGCAAGAAACAGTGTAGCAGCAAGGGAGCTGCCAACAGCACTAAAAAGGCAAAACACTCAACGCCTGAAGTGTCTGTATCTTGCCTACATTTTCCTTAAGGCAGCAGAGAAGCTGCAAATGAGTGAAAGGTAATCCACTACATTTGCTAAAGTCTGTCACATCAGCTTCCTAATAATTGAATGTTATCATTTGGGTTTGTGTGCAGGCATAACAACAGTGGTGGTAGTTTTGGGTTTTGCGTGTGAGAAATTTGTTTTTAATCTGCTCCAAGCTTTCTTTCCCTAGCCACTCAATTGTTGTATAATTTACCCAGAATCTGGTTGCCTCTCCTTACCTCTGAGCAGTTTAGTAACAGATGCTGTGCTGAAGTTTCATATTACTGAAATACTGTGCTCTTTTCTAGTGCACGTTGCAATAATTCCTATGTTAAATCACCTTGAGGAAATACAGGAGCATGGGACCATTTCTTATGTGTTCTCCCTGGGCTTTCTTTTGTTTTCTGTGTATTCACAAAAAACCAATATATAAGACCTATCTTCCTCCTGAGTGTTATCTCTGCCTCATGAGTTTCAGTGTGGGTTCTTGTGGGGCTGCGCTGTACAGCCCCAAACACAATATATAATTTTTGCCTCTTGGGGAAGTCTTGCTGCCTTTCCCTATGTGCAACATCTTTAGCACTTCAATGTGTATTCAGCACAATGTTGAGAATGATTGATTATAATTCACCCAGTTCCTGGAAAACAGGTTGCACTGCCCACCAGTCGTACTTGCAAGATTTGCCCCTTGCCAACCTGGATTGTTTGCTGGGGACTTCTAGTTACTGGCATGAACTCACAAGGTACACTGCAAGTCAGAGACAACACTGTAAGTATCTGTAATGGTAAAAGAGGTGGCATGCATGTTAAGATGTCCCGTTTGTAGCACAAGCAAAGACCCCTGGAGAATCAGCGACTTTGCCTCTCAGGGAGCAAAGCCTGACCTCCCGTCAAGGGCTGTCAGTGCTGGTTCCACCCTCCCTGGGACTCCGTCCCTGGCTTCTGCACAGTCTCATGCAGATATAGTCCACGTAAATGTTTTCAGCCATCTGCCTGAAGCAACACAATTAACACAGAACTACAATAAAAAGAAGAAAAGAAAGGAAGAGAATAGAAAAACAAACAAAAAAACCCCTTTTGTGATAATTCTTTATCTTTAGTAATACTTCCAGTTGCGGGGTTGGTAAGCTGCTGCATTTTTTAACAGCAGTGTCACACATCTCAACTAATTAAGACATGAAATTTTCATAATTTTGTTTTAAAGTATCCTCATATTAAGTTAGTACTTGATTTGGTTAGATTATGGGACTTTGTGCTGAAGTTTTGCATGCTGTTTGCTAAAAGAACAGGTTTATGCTTTTCTTCCTAAAACAATCTATTGCATTAGTTGAATTTATAATGTGTCAGAAGTGGGAGTACCTTTTATGTCTTGGTAACATTAAATGGTGAGCTCAGCGTCTTGTTTACAACTAGGAAATAGTCTTAGTAGGGACCAAGGATATGCAGCTTAAAAGAAAATTAATAGAATTTTGCTGTATCAGCTCTGAGCTGTGCGTTCAAGTCTCTGCAGATATCTGTAGTGGAAATCAGAGGGCTCTCGCTAAAACTGATGAAAAATCCATCAGCCAGCAACCTATTTGCTTATTCAGCATGGTAAACTAATGCACTTTCAGAACATTTCTCTAACATGTTAATGTAAGAGTTTCAATTATGTTAATTCTCAGGACTAGGAGCAACTTGGGAGTCTTTAATCAGCAATAAATCATAAGATACAATAGTTCATGGCTTATCTAGAGTGCTGATATATTTCAGCTGGTAGTGTCAGTGCTTCTGCCCAGAAAGAGAAGGTCCAGCACTCCTTCATCAGGCAAAGTTCCAGTTCAAATTAATGAAAATACTCACAGGAGCAAAGCAAGCTGATCCCGCTTGCTGGAGGGACTGGCAGAGAAAATGTGGATTTTAGCAAGACTTGCATTTTTATGTCTTTCTGAGGAATATTATATATTTTCTGTTCTTATTCCCTTTACTACCTTGGATCAGTAGAGAATAGAAGCACTGACAGGCTAAATCAGTGAGATTTCACTGTCTTTGCTGTTCTTCACAGTCACTCCTTTTTTCTCCTTTCTGCAAACCGTTAATGTTCTCCCAATTTCACAGAGAATTGGAAAGTACCTACAGGATTTGCACACGGGAAAAATATGCTCTGAAATAGGAGTGTACAGTGCATGTTAGACTGGGTTAGTTTTTTTGGGGGGGGCAGTACTATATAGTGTCTGCCATCAATTTCCTTTCAAAACTTGATTTAGAGAAATGGCTTCTAGGAACACTTCAGTACTGTAGCCACTCTGAGAAATTGTTCTGGATATATAATCTTTCTAGATAAATATGATACGGTAAATAGAATCATATATGAAAAAGGACAGATTAGCAATGATGGTGGCTTAGATTTTCTGCACGTTGGCTACAGCTTCCATTGTGTTAGGGCAAGCTTTTCTGTGTGAGTGCTCTTGCTCAACTATAGAGATGCAATTTGAAATGGAAAATCCCACGTACTGTAGCTGTGAGTGAAAGGCATAGCCATTCCATAAATTCCTGAACGATGGCTCTGTAGCATCTTTAATTCACTTCACCATCTTTTTGACTGCTTGCCTCTGGATTATAGTCCCCTCTCCTATCTGAGGCTTGTCTCCTTCATCAGTGCTAGGGTCTGCATTCCTTCACAGTCAACCACCTTTAATGATCTCGTAGGCTGAGACCTACCAAACGTTATTTCTAGCCGTTTTCATTCTTTAATCCATGGGCGATATTATCTTCTGCCCTTTCCAAGTCCTGGCCACAAGCCATTGTTTCAGCTCTTTCCCCAGCAAGATGTGTCTCTTGTTCCCTTTGCTGCTGCATAGCTAGTTGAGTTTGTGCTTCCCACTGGGACTGTCCCTCCCACTTCCCCCACATGCACGAAGGGCGCAGCAGTGATGAAGGGAAGAGCTGGGACAGCCAAGAGAGGGGACCGGCACAACTGTGGGGCTGAGTAAGAAATGAGGTCTGGAAAAGGGAGAGAGGAGTGAAAAGCTGGGACAGGTTTTAGCACTGCAGAGGCACAATAGACAGATCTCAGATAAATCTTTCTATTCCAAATGTACTCTGTTTAAAATGTACTTTTTTTTGTTTAAACTCTATCGCAGCTTGAGCTAAGAGGCTTGAGACCACAGAAGCCAAACTAAAAAGGCATTAATCCAAATGGCTAAGTTGACACTGATCTCATACCTATCATCGCATGGACATACATGTGTTTCTTGAACAGGACGTAGTTACCCACAAGGACTTGCTAGAAAATGCTTGGATGATGCTTTGTAGCAAGTAAAACAGCATGAGATGTAGTAATTGACTGCAGTGCCCTGAGAATGTTACAATAAAATGTACCAAAGACACCAAAAATGTAAACCACAATATCTTAAATAGCTAGCAACAAAGACAGTATAAATTATTTCTCCATGGAATTAAAAATAAATTAATTACAATACCTAGACATTACATCCAGAAACAGCTTGCTTTTTTTTTTTTTTTTTTAATACTACTAATAAAAAACCAACAGAATTGCTAAATCTGCAGAGGTCACCAGAGAATGTGTTCTTTGCTCTTGCTGTTTGCTGTTAGGAATCTGGGAGGCATACTGGTTTACTGGCAGCAGTCTTGCTAAATAGCCGAGTGGCTTGTCTCTTGATTGCAAAAATGGGATGCAGAGTATTATCTCCTTCCTGGGTCATGCTTCATGTCCCCTTCAATTTGTTGTTATTATTTGACTTCTTCATATAGAGCAAAACCTCCTATAAAGTGGCTTTACTACAACTATTTCCTATTAATGTTGCATCAATGCCTAGAAAAGTTCCAGGACCTTAATGTGCTATTGGGTGTGCAAATACTTAGGAAGAGTCAGTCTGGAGAGTCTGTCAGAGTCTAAGGACAGCACAAAAGATGATGAAGAATGATTACATTTTGCCCTCAGAAAAATGAGTCTGATTAACTCATTATGTTTGATTAACTGATGTTTTGCAGATGCAAATACAGCACAAGTTTAATTTTGATTTTAATTATCTCAACACCGGACGTATCTTGCAAGCACTTCATATCTCATGGTTTGTCAGTTGAGCCTTTGGTCCTTTTACAGTTGTACTTACAAATGCCTCACCCTGGAAATGTCGTTTAGGAGGAATTTAACTCTGCAAAGGAAGAGTCTCATGAAGCTCACGCTTCTGTTTGTTTCTTGAGCATTGCTTTCCTCTTCGGGTTTTGCATATCTGAGGTTTTTTAAAGTATATCCAAACAAGTTTTATATGTATGTAAAAGTGTTAATTTGGACAACACCTTCAAAGCAGAAACCTTCCCTTCCTGCCTGGGCTTGCCAAGCTCATGCTACCCCTACATTTACACACTGGTTGTGGCTGGCAAAAGTCAGGGTGTAGTGGGCTGGACTTGGAGGCAGCAGCCCCCACTTGGCTCCATCCTCGGCACATGGCTTGTCACCACGTCCTGCTCCTGGGGAGCTTCGTGTTGGTGTCAGCACTGCAGTTGTTAGACATTCGATTTGAGGAGCTGAAGTTTGTATGTCACTGCAGAAATGGGGAAGAAAACCAGAAGCTGCCTCTGCTTTTCCTGCATCAGTAAAACTAGGTGTATTTTAGATATTTTTAAAATATTTATTTTTTTTCTTTTAGAACTGAGGATAATTCTTTGGGTATCCTTGTTTTACAGTGTTATGTTCTAGGCCGTGTTTCTGGTACTTTTAGGTTGAAAACAGCTTCTATGAGCTTCATATTCATGGATGTGAAAGGCCCATACAAAAGCTACGAAGCTCAGAAGGTTTGTTTTGTTACTTTTTAAAAATTAATTTTTCCTGCAAAAGTTTTTATTTCTACTAGAGAACACGAATATTAATCTCTTCTTTTTTGATCAGATATAGGATGCGCAATGACTGTATGTGTCCCCAAAGGTTGCTTTTCTTCACTATAATTTTCCCCTTTCTGATTGAAAGGCAATCAATGGAAAATTTCATGAACACAAAGCAATTTTCAAATTGCAATGAAATGCAAAAATAAGTGAATTTGTGATACTTCCAAGCTCATTGCAGAATCCTTTGTTCAAGAATGAGCTACAGAAAGTAGTGTTTTAGAGAGAGAGATGACATAGAAGGATACATATGTTCATACTAAATGGCCAAAGCACAGCGATTTTCAAATAAAATAATGAGTTTTGTTCATCTCAGTTACAGTATTGATGGGATCAGCCCTAATCCCATCTATGATTTATACAGTTGTGTTCACACAAACAGAACTTGAGTTATGAAAATTAACGGATGTGAACACAGTGGGGATGGGGAGTTCACTCATTTAGCAGCTATTTTGTTCTTAGTAAAGGAAAGACCAGGGCAACGCTACAAAAAAGAAAATCAAGTTTAAGAGTTGTTGGATTTTTTCCCCCTCAAAGTGCATAAGCACACAGTTCAGCCTCTTGGGACTTTCTTAAAGCTAAGCTTTGATATGATTGAATTTTCATATGCACAGTAATGAATCTTGGAGACATGCATGTTGCACATATGTAGCGCAAATGGCACTGGTTTAGCATTTTTAGCAGTTAGCGAAGGTGGACTGTTCTGCACATGCTTGGGAATGAGGTGTTGCTTCACTCTGGAAGCCCTCTGCCTCATTCTCTGTGCATCATGTAAGTGTGAATCAGGCTGTGCATGCTTTTAAAAGTGTATTTATCGGTCCAGTGAATGAGCAGACAGGGTTCAGTTCTACGCATTTTGGCAGCTTGTGTTGAGTAGAAGCAGTGACTTGCTGTCAGTGTGATCTCTTCCCTGCAAGTCTGAAATGCCTAAAGCGGAGATGTCTTAAAAGGAATTGTAAACGGAGTATGTTTATGTTGCAGCAGGAAACTTTTATTCTTGGAATCTCATTCTTAGCTAGAATGGCATCAGGGAAAGTAATGCATCTGATGGGGACGATGCTCCTTTATTTTTCCTTTTGCACAGAGCAGGGTAGTTTCCAGAATTTTTTCTTTTGCTATGTGTTCTTACAGGAAGTGGTGCACCTCTTCTTGACAGCCTGCAAAGGTCCTAAAGCTGGACATTTTGCTGTAAAACAAGGTCTCTGGAAGCCAAGGAGAGAACCGTATGTAAAACCACTGACAGAAATACAAAATGCTAGTTCTATCTAGTAACTACTTTAGTTGGCATTAACTTAGTTAAATTAATTCTCAAAGTATCAGAAAAATTTAGACTGTAAAAAAAAAATAGAAAAAAGGTACTGACAGATATACTACCATCTTGTATTTACCCTCTTTTGCTTCTGTATGACTTTCTCCCCTTCTTTTAGTATTTTTTTTTTTTTCAGCAAAAATCTAGTGTTTCATGAAGTACAGCCACGGTACTCTAGATGGCCAGTCAAGTGTTCATGTCAGCTCAAAAGAAGCCATAGAAATCTAGGTCCTGTGTTTAACTGGGGCTTGGGTCCCATCTCAAATAGCTTGTTTGCTGAAGTCACTACTGAAAATAGATTTTGGGCTTCCCAATGCTGCAAGTTCTAAGGAGGACTGCACCTGCACCCGCTCTTACAGCTAGATTTGCTGGCGTGCCTGAGTGCTTTCCCTGATTTTCTTACCGTGGGTGTGTCCATATGGACCATAACACAGAGATGCTTTGGCTGATATGGTCTCTATTCAGGGTGAGTTTTTATAGAGCATGGGTTTAAAGGAGGAAAACCCTCTGTCCAATATGATGTAGAGATGCAAGCAAGAGATTGTGTTGGGGAGCCTTGGGCTTGGCAGAGAGTTTGCCTTCACAGTGTGGCTTCGGTAGCAGCTGAGTGAAAAACGGCCAAATGAAGCTTCTGTTGGTCTGACCTGGCAGGGCTAGCACAGGCTGCAGAACGTGCCGTATTTCTTTGTTCCTTTGCTTTCATCTTGAAAACGAGAGAGCAGAGCCTGCCTCCCATCCAGTTCATTGTGAATTTCCTGGGAGACTCAGGATCTTAAAAGAGAAAAGTTTTTGTTTCTATCTTGTGGAGCATTGGGTTGTCCAGGATACAGAGTCAGATCTGTGGATCTCCTACTTCTCTGGTAGGAGGAGTACTGAGGTGGATACTTACTTTCTTTTTCAAATATCATCTCCCCTGTCATTCTTCAGGCAGGAGGGAAGAAGAGAGGAGATGTCAAATGACCATTTCCTCCTTCAGAGGTAGACAGGACAACGGCATTCCATACCAAAGAAGGAGTTACAAATTGTGATTAAATAGTTAATGTACAGCTTTCACATAGAGAGAGAGCATATGGTGGGTTACATGAAGGGATAATCATAATGGAAGAAGCAGAAGGGAAGAAAAAGCTGGCTACCATCCTGTGCTTGCATCAGGGAACGGGGTGACCATTTGGCAGGCTAGAGCAGGTGGCATGGCTGGTATGTTCTCTGATGATAAATTCATGGGCATTTACAGAGAAAAACAGCGTGGTGTCATTAGTCTTCTCTTTGTGGGGGCATTATCTCATTAACTCCCTGGGGTGATGGGAGCCACCAAGTAGATGTGAAGACTGTTTCCTTTATTTAGCATAGCCTGAAAGTTTTACCAGACTTGTCATTCTTAAATTTCAGTTTGCCATCCACTCAGGTAGCAATAATTATACCATCTGACCCACGTAACCAACCACATGCCCTAATGTGTGAGCTGAACACTATGGGGTTGCCCAGCAAGACTGCAAGTTGTTCCTACAGACTGACTCAGTTCCTATTACTCCCCAAAAAGCTACATTTGAAATGTATATAATTCATAACCACATAATTCAACCAACTCGTGTGGTGGGGAGAGAAAGTGGGTGTGGGTCAGAACTGAAGAATGGAAATCCTGGGAGCTGTGGAAGGACTGGGAAACCAGGGGGTTGCCACACCTTTGCCAGGGTGGAGCCAAGTTTTGATGCTGTCTTGTGTGTCATCGTTAGGGTTAATGAGGAAAACTGCCTATCAAAACTTAGGCTTAGAAGTCTACTTTATATTTTGATGGAGGGGCTAAACTGCTTAGCTGCATAAATTGTCTGAATTGTAATTGTTTGAATAAATAGAGGGTTTTTGAAATGCTGTTCAGGAATGCTTGCAATCTTCTGTGCTTGGTTTTGTCGCTGTTGCTATCTTACAGACATCCCACTCCTCGCCAAGGAAATGGCTTTTTAACAAGAAGAATCCTCTGGAAATTACTTTCTGAGGGGGTCCTTGCCACAGCAGCTGCAACAAATTGCAACTGAAATTCAGTTCCAATTGTTTTTTATTACTAAAAGGATAAGTGACCAAGTGAATACTTGTATTATAGCTTCACGACAATTTATTAAGTATCAAATTGTAGTGTGTGGTGGTGTCTAACCAGAAGATTAAGGTTTTCTCCATGGAGGGAAATTTCTCTCAGACTTTGTACCAGTGCTTACGCTGAAAGAGGCTGCGGAGGTCTTGCCGATCCCAAACTGTCCTGTGGTTAGGCCAGATTAAAGGTTTCCTTCCACGGAACCTTCCACTGAGCCAGTGATGTCAGTGCAAGCAGTGTACAACCAGCACGAGGCAGCCCAAAAGAGAAGTCACGGCACTGCAGTCCAGTGTGTGCTGATCCACTCCCCACTGTGTAAACAAGTCCCTGGGGGACATTTTCTGAGCAAGCTGGTTTTGAGTAGCAGCATAGCTCTAGCATAGTTCAGATTATGTTAATTGGGAAGCATTACTGCGTGATTTTCCACATAAGCAACATGGAGTCCAGGGAGGTCAAGGAAGGATGGAGTAAAAACTTTGGATGGTACAGACTGCTTCCTTGTGTCTTTGAGCAGGGTTTGCTAGCTGGAAAGGAGTCACAGGTCCACTTGTCTTCCCCTCAGCCTCCCTGCTCCAACTTCAGGATCATAAAGGTGGATGAAGGACTCTAGAGAAGCGACTAGCAGGGGAAAGAAGATGCATCTTTTATTACATGGGAATAGGAGGTTCTACATTTTGGTATTGCACAAATATATAAAATGTATTAGTGCAAAATTTTCTAAGGACTTTGGAGGTAGGAACTCAGACTTTCTTAGCCTGTATTTATATGCATAAGAAAATCTTGGTTTAAGTATTATCTAAACAACAGTGATAGAGATAAATCATAAATCAAAATGCATTAATATTATTTTTGAAAATCCAAGAGCTTTTTTTATCTTTGCATTTCAATAGAAGTATAGAAGAAACAACTGGCTAGAGCACTGAAATGGGACAGTTATCAGGTGGTTGGAAGAATGAGTTTGAAAGTCAAAGTTTCATGTTTAGCTTTTCCCTGCTTGCTTTCCTGGTTTGCCAAACAGGGAAACACATATTTGGCCCTGTGCTTGACAGGAATTTTGGATGGCTTTATTAAAAAACATTTGTAAAATGTTTAAAGACCTTCATGCATGGAGAAGCCTGATAGGCAGAAGATGTTAATTTGAAATGTAATGTCAGTTACTGGTGCACTTCAATGGATTCAGGTTATGCAGGGTTTAAATACCAGACAGCAAAACTAGAGGCACTCTTTAGTCCCTGGGAAAGCAGATTTTCTGATGAGCTTCACGGGTCAGGTTCCCTCCTTCCCCAGGCACGCTGGCCTTACTGTCACTGCTGTAGGTTTGGGATTTTGGTTTTGTTTTGTTCATTACAGTTGCAAGGATGGTGCCTTTTCTTAAAGACTGTCCTCTTAAGTTATCAGTGAAAGATAGATAAGAGAATCTTTATTACAGGCACACATGTGCACCGCAGGTGTGAAGGGAGCTCTTAAACTGTTTATGAGCGCACAAAGCCCCACGAACAAAGCAGGCAAAAAAGAATGTTGTCATTTTAAGGAAAAATATGTTTTAAGGCCCTGTTAAAAATAAAGCCAAAAAGGAATAGCGAATGGGCTGCAGATTGTGTAACAAGGATTAGCACTGTGAAAATCTTTAATTTTTCTGAACAGGTATGTACCACAGACAGGGCCAGCGAGCCCAGATGCCACTTGACACTTGCAGAGCTATCCACTTTCAGGCTTTTGTCTCAGTGAGTTACCCACGACGCCCCCACCCCCCACCCCTGCAATAGGAACAAATGGACAAAGAGTAGGACAGCACTGTCTTGGCTCTGTTCTAAAGGTTTTAGATGAATAGAAGTCAATTCATACATTGTATGAACAGGTATGATAGTGGGGCGCGAGTTCTAGGTCTGGGGTGCAGTTGTCACTCTTGAACGTGGTGGGGCTAAAGTCTATTTTACAGCTAAAAGGTCAGAACAGAAGGGTCAAGGATGGGAAAATGGGAGAAAACCCGTTATCTTCTATAGCAGCCATATGATGATATCTTCACTTGTTCAGGAACAGCTTTCAGGTCCACTGAGGGGAACGTCCCTAATGGTGGTGACAATTCAGTACTGAAAGAAGTGATGTAACTGAACTCCCCTCCAGCACTGTTTCCCAGCAGATGCACCAAAAAAATGTGGCCACAGATGCAAGCTCATGCTGGCCAGAAATGCCACACTTTGGTTCCTTACTCTGCAAAATGTGCTGTCTCATTGCCCGTCTTATCCTAGAAGAGCCACATGCTTCTGCGCAGAAAGCCATCTCAAAGGTTGGGCCCTGTTTATAGATAGGATGAGTCTGAAGGACATTTATGTACCAAACTCGCTGAATGTTTTCAGTGGGAATTAGGTTCTGCATGCCTTTAGGAAGTGGGATCATGGCATTTTCCACACAGGAGAGGAATTCTGCTCAGAGGAAATCATCCGGTTGAGACTCCCTTACTGGAAAGCAAGCTTGAGGACAAGGAGCTCTCTCATCTTTCATCGCCTATGTAAGACAGTCTGCATTTGGTCATCAGAATAATTTGTTGTAATTATTATCACAGAAGAAGTTAAATCAGAATGATTTACGCTCTTCCCTCAAGATGAAATAATGATATGAAAGATCAGTGATATATCTAGGTCTAAGGTACCAGGCACAGTTCTTCTGGCCTCTCTGTATGGGTTTCGATCTCCATCCAGAGTAACCCTTTTCTTAAAGCAGTGCTTTTTTTTTTTTCAGTGTAAAACTGGACAAGGATGCAGAGATGTTGCAAGCAGAGCTGTAACGTTTCTCTTTAATGAGCCTCTTCCTGACCCACCCTATGTAAAGCAGTTGACACATCATGTGTTGTGCAGCTGGGACGGCTACCCTGGCACATGTATCTCACACATGAACGTATTCAATGTGGCCTTTTGGAAGCATCGGACCCATGCTGTTCTCCAGAGATGTATCTAAGTCATTTCCCAGATACTGTGGATATAGCAGCAGTAGGAGCAAAAGCTGAAGTAGAATTTACTAACTCAGATTTAGCTGATTCTGTGAAAACAGATTGCACAACAGGGACTGACACTCAGTTTCTGGATTTGATTTCCTATCTTTCCCTGATTTAACCTCCAGTGCTCCTTCTGGCTGTTGGTCAGGATTCATGTCTCAGGTTGTAGATTTTGTGCGTGTGTGGGTTTTTTGGTGGGGGTTTTGGGGAGGTTATTGTTTTGGAGGGATTTTTTGGTTGCTTTCTGTAACGCAAGACTTTTGCGAGGCAACACTTTAAATTTGAATTTTACCCCTTGACTGAAGGGCAGACCAGTTTCTATGAGATGCCAGCTGGAGGGCTTGAAGGGCTGTTTAGGTGGCACGGGGTGGAATTTCAGCCAGAATGATCCACACTGCTGAAACAGCACGAGCAGATAAGACCAGCCATGAACACAGTTTGTACGCTGTCAGTGGTACCACACATGTCTGTGTTACTGCAGGACAGGGAGCTCGGCTGCTCCTGGTGCCGTTGCGTTCACTGGAAGTCTTTGTGCTCATATGCTTTGACCACTTGTTAGTAAAATATCACACTGCTTTTACTTTTGATCCCCTTCTGTCCTAAATGACCCTATTCGCAGGAAATTAATTTAAACAGTAGCTACTAAAAGACATTTTGTGAACAGTTGCTTCTTCTAAAGTTTATTTTCACAGTATGTTTCACCTGAATATTTTCCAGAACAAAAAAACTCAAACACTCTGCTGTCCTGGTAACACGTGCGAGGGTGAGGCTTCCCTCTTCATTCCAGCCTAAATCACAAAACACTCTCTTAATACACATCCTTAATCATATTTGTAAAGATAACATTAAGGTTAATGTTTCAAAACAGCACTCTCTTAACAGCCTAATGACAAATCAAAATCAAACGACACCATTTCTGGCAAGTAATTTACTGGTGCTCTTCAAATACTTGTGTGAATGGAGCTATAGCTCAAGTACAAAGAAACTGAATTGCCAAGGGATAAACCATTTTATAACTGATTAGAATAACTAGTGCCTGAGCAGTAGACAGGAAAAAATAAGCAGGACTAAACAGTCAGCTCTCAGAATGCAGCGAGTCCATAAGCAAAGTTGCGCACAAATCTTTTAGACACTGATGCTGTTCAACTTACTGGTAGACTGTCTGGAAAATGGGGGATTAGTGAGGCACAGAAGTTTTTAATGAAACTTATTCAGAACAGTACGAACTTAAACGGACTACAAAGAGTGAATTGCTGTGAATGTCAGTGTACTGAGCATCTTAGAAATAAAACCCAGAGAACCCTATAGAAATTCCATTTCTATAGGTATAAAGCAATGTACATGGCATAATGTGATGGCAGTTAGGCACATACAGTGATAACTGCTAAATTAGAGTCACTTCAGCTATCAGTTCATGGTGATGCAGCAGCAGAGAGAGGCAATTTTTTTGTATTTTTTTCAAAGTGCTAAGCAGGGTATCAGGCACTGGAAACAAAACAGAAGGCATTTTTGCACTACTACTAAGTTCATGGTGCTGAGTAACTGTTAAAAGGATGCAGAAGCAGTCAGGGTTAGATGGGGGACGAGGACAGCAGGGGTGATCAGAGCAACAGGAGAAATTAAATAGGATACAATGTTCCTGTTTGAAACATAGATGCCCATGGGAGAACAGGACAGAGATATAAAATAATAAAGAGTGAGGAAAAGGTGAGTGGGGAGCGATCAGTCAGGATTTGTCCTAGAAGAAGAGCAGAATGTGAAATTATCAGACAGCCAGGAACTGCTTTTTCATATTGTATAGCTCATTGCCGCATGATGCTGTGGGAGCCATATGGAACTACTCAAATGGAGATGAGACAGATGCAGAGACAAGAGATTGCACTGGTAGGTACTAAACACAGTGGTAATACTTCCAGCTTCAGATGTGTCTAAGCTGTTATTGGCTGAAGCTGGGAGAAATCCTTCTGTACTTGCCTATGTTCTTACTCCTTGGAGTATTTGCAACTAGCGGGACGCTGGCCTGACCACTTTGCTCTGACACATTATGGCAACTTTTATGTACTTACGTATTTTATCAATAATTTATTATGTTTATCAACATAATAGGTCAATATCAATTTTATTTTATCGATACCATAAATAATCCAGCTTGTTACCTCCATTTATCAGGAAACTTAGGCATATGTGTGTGGTTCAATGTAAGTGTTTGTGTTGTCTTGTTTACCTCAGTTAGGATGTGCATATATCAATATTAGGTAAGTACTTAACTACTATGGTGGACTTGATCTTTGGGTCTAAGACAGTGGGCACTGATTTTCATATCCTCTGTAATGCCCATGGACATCAGTGTGAATACTCCCACAAACAGCTGTGTGGTTTGTTATCCAGAGAGACTTCTAGGCAAAATGTTAAATATTCCAAAGAGATTGCTGCAGTGAATGGAAAACATGACCATAATGAAATGGAAAAAAGAGGCTTAGGACAGATTTACAAAGTATGTAGCACGCACAAGTTGGGGGAGACATTTTCAAAGAATTTTCCGACCATTTAGTCAGCTACAGAAGTAAGTACTTTCAGAAAAGGGTCAGATTTTCAGATCATTCATCACTCAGGATGAAGGGTTTTGGTTTTGGGGGGTCTTTTTGCTTTCCTTTGTTACTTTCTTAAGCATTTTTTTACTCATGATTGAAATCTTCCCTCCCAATTCATCATTATACATAGGGCTGAGTATCTTCATACTTTACAGAAACTTCACAAATACATCCTGTAATTCTGTAGTTAGCTTCTATGGTAAACTCTGTATAACTCAGTGAATTGACTTAAATTGACCTTCAGAATCCACCTTCTTTTTCTTCTGCTCAGACTCTCAGCTGTTCTGCATGCACAGTTATCTTTGAAGGCAGAGTTTGCCATAGGCAAGGTCAGTAAACTTGGACCTGACAGCGGAGTGTCACTTCCTTGCTAGCTCATGCCCGAAGCAGCCAATACTTCCTCCTGCCTTTGGTGAAGTATATTCTAAGATGATGAAAATACACAACTCGAAGCAAAAATGAGATTTTCCTCTTTTAAATATACTCTTCATTTCAGTACTGCATTAATAGAACACTTTGCTAGTGCAAATTATATTTATCACTTCTGACGTTAGAACAGCCTTAGCTTTTTAAAAAGTCTAACATATCAAAAGTTGCTACAGTTTTGATGGAAATTACTCTCGTGCCAGGGAAGTACAGGGTTGGTAGGCTCCATCTGCAAGTAGATAGAGACAGCTGAGGACAAAGAGCCCAAGTATCTCCTCCTTTATCTTTCAAATCTATTTGACCAGAGATTTTAGGGAGCCTAAATAAAAGTCACAGCGTTATAAGTGCTGGCAGGGTGTGCGTCTTTCTCTGCTTTCACTGGATCTCCCTCTGCATCAGGCAGAAGTGGGGATCTGCAGTCTGACAAATCCTGTGTTCCCTTGGCTGCTCCCTCTAGCTGCAGTCTCCAATAACCAACTCTGACTTAATGAATATCAATAATACTAAAAAAACCCAACATTTAAAAACTTAAAAAATCCTCTTCCACCTGCAAACTCCAAACCAGTTAAGAGCCATGGTTAACAAACACGTTTAAAATACTTTAGCATTCAAACCTGGATTCCAACCACCCAAGTTCAAAAAAGAGCTTGGCAGAGCCACTGCCTCTCCCTGGCACTTGACAGCAAGATGTGATGTCTTGTGACTAGTTGATTGATGTGATCAATCTTGTCACATTTATGGGTAATGCAGTACATGTTTTTTGAAAGAAGTGACAAGTCCAGTCTGCTCACTTCTTTAAAGCAGAACGGGAAAGGATTTTGCTATCCTAAACTTGACTGCTTGTTAAAATCTCTGATTTTGACACAATTTTTGCTGGGCAAAAAAATCCCAGCTAATGGTCTGTATTTGTTAATTCTGCTGGTTTTGTGCATATAGCATATATGCATTATCTGAGCACACTGTTTTTAATGGGCACGTGATGTAGTGTTTACACGGGGCACAGATGACTGGTTGGTTTGTTGGTTTTGGTTTTTTTAGACTGATGTGGGGCTGTCAGGTCCCTTTTACATTTTTAGGTACGTAGTCTGATTTTTCAAATTGAGATTCTGACAATACTTCTAGGTTGTAACTGGAAGGCACTGGGTGCTTCGTCACTTTTGAAAATCAGCCCACTTCTCTAGATGTGTGGAGAAAGCCTGAGTCACAGCTCCGCTCCATTATCTGTGTCAGTTCTTATTTTGGCAATTTAAAAAATCTATCAAAAACTCCAAATTCTTCCCTTGTGTCCTCTCAAGACAGTGGTATTATGCCTTTGCAAGACAGTATACTTAAATTTTTTTTTTTAAAAGTTGTTAAATAATTATAAAATTAAAGTGCATGAACCAACACTGCACAAACACGTTCAAGAAACAAAGAGAGTTGGTATTAGACCTCTAAAAAACCCAAACTTATCTCCTCTATGTTGATGGACTCAGGAATGGAGAAGTTCCCAAGCCCTTTCTAGCCTGTGTGCAGTCAGCCACTGAAGCCAGTACAGGTCTGCATGATGTGGTAACAAAAACATCGGTTCGCTGCTTGCACCTTGACACCGCAGCATTGCTGTTGCTAATAGAAATACCTCAGTGAGACCAAGAGAGATTTTGGGTTTTGGAGATTGTTTTTGGTTTTGCAATGACATTTCTTTGCTTAAAAAAAGATAATTTAGAAATTGTTTTTATGACATAGAATTTGAACTAAGAAGTAGGCACTAATTCCCCAGATTTGGAGCAGAAATCCACCTCTCTTTTTCCTAAAGATATCTACCCAGGCTTTTCCAAGTTTCTTCTTGTGATTCAGCGAGACTTCCTACATAGGCAAAAAGAAAGATTTTAACTTCAGTGTTGTATTACCTTCAAAGCATTGTATTATTAGTATTAAAGGGCGCAGGAGCAGAAGTTAAACTGAAATAGAAGAACCGAGTCCTTTAAACAGTGAGTGCACAAAGTATTGGAGAAAGACTGGAATTACCTTCACAAGACAGGCCACTGCTATGTGAGTATAAATTAAACTAAACGCAGTGAAATTTGCTCTAAAAGCTGTATTCAGTAGATGACCATCCCATTCAAAAGTGTAAAGGGACCACTTGATTCACCCATGAGTGGAAGCCTGTCATATTAAGCATAGTATTTGTTTGGCTCAGTTATGCTAAACTTTTATGGCATTGATTCCAAAATCTTGCCATTGTATGCCCTCTGAATTTCCTCGTTATATTAAAACACTCTTCTCCAAGACAAATATATGATATTTTAAAGAACTCAAAACATTTGGAAAATGATAACATAGATGACCAATCCACACATTTACACAATGGGAAGTGGAGTATTTTCTGAGAACAAAACCAGAGGTGAATTTAATAAAGAATTGTGTTGTGTCATAAAGTTTAATAGGAAGTACACAGGTTGAAAATGATACTGTTTAAATCAATATTCCTTTAAACAGTAGCTTTTCTAAACTTGCCTTGGATATATTTGTTTTTAAAAGATGCATACCTAACATATTTTCTACTTTTGAAACTCCATTTTTTGACAAAATGTTCTGGTTCCAGAATTCCAGAAACATCAGAACATAGTGCTTTTAGTGCTTCAGAGGAAGCAGAAAAAAAAATAATGGAAAATATAAGACTTCACTGGGACTGCTCCCTTTTCCAATAAAAATTCTTGGGATAAAAAGCTGCTTTTTTCTTTTTAATCATTCAATGAAAAAAACGTGCTGTATTAACAATTTTTACAGATTATAAGCAGAAGAATATCACAACTTATTGCAGATAGGAAAAGTATTTGCTTTGGGAACCTGCAGTTGCTTTTGAATAAGCAGGTTACTGCTGCATTCATTTTCCATCCTTCTCGGCTTTCATGCCCACTCATCCTTCTTTCTGCAATGTTAAATTGTTTAGTTTAGGAAACTCTCGAGTGTATGGAAGTCTAAGTTCCCAGGACTCTGAAGTAGACTGGAACTCAATTCATCTGACAGACTTTTGAAACTGGGGCTGTAATTCCCAGTTCATTTAGATACTTAACAATCATTTAACCTCCTGCCTTCTTTATACTTGCCGAGTTGCTTTTTAGGCGGTAGAAGTCAGTCAGTCTTCAGATTAGAAGCATGTGGTGCCCTTCCAGCAGACAAACATTTTCATCAACATTTTGCAGAGATTAAAAATCTAAATAAGTAACCCCCAAGGTTGAAAAGAGCCTGTTCACCAAACATTGGTAAAATAATTCCACAGGAAAAAAAAAAAGTTCAGCAAAATGATCTTTCGTTTGAAATTTGGATCCAGATTTTATAAACTGAGTGGGGTGAACAATTGTGTCAGATTCAGGGCGATGCAGTTTGTCTGCAAAGTGTGCTGCCACAAAGTGGTAATGTCCTGCTTATGGAGAAATGCAATCTGGACAAAAAGTAAACTGTTCCTCAGCGGACTGTTGAAACCATGATGCTGTGAATGCTACCCCTCATGAACTATACGCAGTTCATGTACGTGTGCTATCTACCAGCTAGTTCAGAATAATACAATTGAGGACAGATTAATCTGGCAATATATCATTTTGAAAATGAAGATTTCTATTCTTTGAAGGAAGATGGTAAAATCATCATGTCTAGAAGGCAACAAAAATAGAGCACAATGAGACTTTTGGGAAAATCAAACATTCAGATCCCTGTTTATCTTTTGTTCTAATGTCGTTCCTTGTTTAAATTCATCATTATTGCCTCTATATTCTCCTTTCATGAGGAAAAGAATTCACTTCTATAGTGGAGCTAAATTTAGTAGTAGTATCTTATCAAGGATGGAGGAAAGTAGTGCAGGGACTTAATGGCCAGTTATTCTACTAAAATGCAGCATTATGACTCTGCTGCCTCTTAAAGCAGCCATGTGAATTTGAAATCCAAGGTTCTTTTGTGAAAAAACTTGGAAAACCTCATTCAGCCTGAATTGCATTGATCTGGTTCCACCTGTGCAGGTCCTCTGAATTGAAAGGAAATTTCAGCAATACAATACTTGTGAGTGTGTGATATTTAAAAGGGCTAAATCCAGTAGCTTTGTGCTCCAGGCTAAGGTGAATTTGTGCTGCAGTTGACTTAGCAAGTGATTGGTCAGGCTGTGGAACAATATTTTCGGAAGGTAACTAAAGCACTTCTATCTTTTGGAATATTCCTTTCAGAATTTTAGCCACTTAATTTTAGGAGTGGTATAGTAAGGAGAACGTCTCTGGCTTTTCCACTGTAATCGTGTATTCTGATTTGGACTTGTATATTATTTTTAGATTATATCTGGCTTATATATCTCCTCACCTATGCATATATATACTAAAAGTATTTATGGTATATGGATTAAGCAGGAAGGTTATGATGCATTTTCTGGTTTTTAGCAATACTCTGATATTACTAGAACTGCTTTTGAAATCTCTAGTACCAGGAAATGGAAAAATGCCATAAAAGAACATTTGTTTGAGAAGTTTTGATAAAGACACAAAACCTTCAGTCCTTGTTAGGGGAAAAAAATATCTAGAAATTAGGTCTCTTCAAAACTATCTTATTCATAATTCTAGATTTCATTGTTCAGTCTTATTCACTACTCAAATGATAGCACATTTTCTTTTTCTAAATAGCTTTTGGGGATAAGTTTGAAGTTTGGAATTAAAGTAAAATTATTGTGAAAGAAATTTCTTTAAAAATGGCATGATGTGCTTTTATATGGATTGTTTTTCAGCGTTTCAATTTAGTCGGTTTACAAACAGGATGAGGATGACTGTTGGAGATTAAAACTTTCCTGGGATCTGGCTGTGCACATTTTCTGGTTCGCTCATCACCAGTAATAATAATTCTGTGATTGTTAAGAATTTTGCCGGTCATGCACATGCTAGAAGAGATTTCAGTTATTTAGCTGGATCCATGTAAACAAGAGCAATAAATGGGGGGAAATATTTACTGTATGAATAAAATTCAGAAACCAGCTGATTCTAGATGGATCTGATGGGAAAATTTAACATAATCCCTTACTCCAGCACCCTGATTTAATGTGGAAAGACTAATTAAGAGTTTTGAACTGCAAAACTAGTGTTTCTTCGGTAAAAAATATCCCTGTGACAACAGTTGTGTTTTTCATCTTGGAAAACAAAGTTTAGAGAAAAACTTTGTTGTTAGCACAGTGCCAAGAAAAGAAAAATAGTATTTGCCATCCTCTTTTCCCTAGTACTTTTGTCATTTACCACCTTGCTCAGTTTTGTGGGCTGGGCTTTTCTTGCTTCTGTAAGGTGGAGTTTCTTCTGTAATATCTTCAAAGCAATGGGCAACTTTTAATTTTCTTCTGTCATAGCCACAGGGCTTCAAGTGGAGAGACACTTACATGGGACTCATTGGAGGACAGGGCATTTTCTCTGCATTAAGACTTTGAGGAAAACCAGAAGTAGCGAAAGAATTTCCTGAGCGCTGTTGAATCAGAATATAATTTCTATAGAATTGCAGCTCATCATACTGCCTCCTGTTTTAGAGGAAAGCTAACACAGGTGAGACTGAAGATGGCTAAAATATATATACTCTTCTCCAAAGCCTAGTGTTAACTGATTCCAACTTGCAAGCAATGCTTTGACTTTGACTAAGGTCCCCCAAAAGAACAAACCACAGTAATAATAAGTGTAGTTGATCTTGTATAGCTATGCAAGAAATCTGGAATGTGAAGTACAATTTAACTACTTGGTGCAACTTCACATATTCCTGCGGAAATTGGTGGGAGACTGCTGATTCCCACCAACAGAGAATCTAGCACTGCAAATAAATTTATCTTCTTTTAATTCCTATCACTCCCGAACTACAATGCCACAAAACAAACCTGCATTAACTGTTCCCTCATGTAAGTGTGTATCTTGGCATATCTGACACAGAACAGTAGTTAGGGATATCAGCTGGCCTTCCATGTCTGGTTTTCTAAAATTGGATGTCAGTTGAAATTGCCATGCAAGTACATGTTGTCTTTGTCCTACTCCTCTGCTTCAAAGTCAATTTTTAAACCACGGCTATAATACTTGTTTGCTGGTGAGGGTCTGTTAGCTGGCGTTGCTTCTGTCTCATGCTTCATCATGAGAATGCATTGGGAAACACAGTTGTTGGTTACACAGAATTATTTCTAAACAACTTCCTACTTGGTAAGGTAAGGATGGGATTGATAAAACAAAGAAATGTCTGTTTGGCATGTGGTGCTGTGACTTTCTGGGTAAAACTATTTGCGCAGTGTGGCATCAGTAGGTTTTTGAACTACATCAAGGAGATATTTATCAGCACTGCTGTTTTTGTGGCACTGAGAAAGGAATAAGTAAGTATAAAGGAACAGCTTTTTAAAGTTCTTCTAGGAGAATTTAAAGCCCATATTTTCCAACAACGTGAATGCGGCTGCATTTGAACACTGAACCAGAAAGGTTTATAGTGCATATGGTACCTATTTGAATTTTTTAAATGTCTAATTTCTGCTGTGGAAATGGAGGCCAGCTTGAGTTATTTATTGTGGGATGCAGAAGGAAATCATGACCCTTTGCAGGGACACGTTAGAATCCCTGCACCATTCAGCCAGTTTTCTCCTGTCACACCTACTTAAATTTTCAAAAAGACACTTTAATGTATTGAGTGTGCTCTGGATCATACTAGTTCCTGAGCACTTATGACAGCTTTCAGGGATTGCTGGTGGCTCCCAGTAGATTGTAATTCTAGAAACAGGAGCCTGATGCTAAGCATCACCACCTGTTCTCTATTATTTTCCTTCAGAAGAAAACAATGCAAGTATAAGATTACATACTAATGGAACCCATTTTCACTAAATAGGTACATTTGGTCACATGTAATTTGGTGGCCCATAAAAGAAAAAAAGAAAATAGTAAGCTGTTTTCAAAAGAGAGAAGCAAATAAAACTTAAATGAAGAGTTTCCTAACTACGTTAACTAAACCCAATTCTTACATGGCAGGTATACCAATATGCGGTATGTAAGTACATACAGATCCCTTGTTGGAATAGCTGTGTTTTCAATTTGATTTGTTGACATATCCTAAAAGACTCTGGACCTCATTCAGCTCTTTGTAAATCCACTACAGAGCTAGATTTGAACCCTTCTGGCATTTACACTGGAATTCCTAGTTCTACTTTGCTTAGAACAATGCAGGTTTTGTCTCTAACTGAGGTTCCTTTGCTTCCTCTCAGTAGAAAAAAAAAAGTTTATAATATTGTTATAATGATACTTGCAAATTACGTAGTAGTTTGCTATATTCTGTTATTTGCCATACATCAGTATGATCCCATGTTATCTCTCTGCCATATGTTCATGTGACCTATATTTGGATAAGTGAAGGAATATTAAACATGAAATCATCAGTGCATTTCTGTATAGGTTTTAGCATGTGGCATAGGTAGGTGGTACATTTTTCAAGCCTGGAAGTCTATGTATGCCTTCCTCCCCTGATAATCCTGAACGTGGTAGCATTCATTTAGAACCTGTGACAGCCTGGCTCATGGTAGTCACCAGTCCTGGTTATGGATGCAGAGCAGTCTTTATACAGTATCTATATCGACTTCTTAACAGTATTTTTTTTTGCTAATTTTCCTTTTGCCAATATGTTATTCCTAAGGTTGTTATAAAAAAGCAGTTGTTTGGTTTGTTTTTTTTTTTTTTTAAATAACAAAATTCCTGCTTGTGCTGCTTGGCGATTCTGCTTGGAAAGTCCACATCCGACTGTTGGTAGCCTTTCAGTAGTACTGCTTCTTGCAAACTCTTCAGTAAAAGGTGGTGGGTTTTTTTGAAAGAATGTTTGTTTTCTGAAGTGTATTAGTTACTGAATTTTGAAAATGAGATTTAGCAGTTAATTGAAAGGCAGCAAATGAAAGGTCATGGTGCTTTGCCCACAGCTTTGCACTTTTGGGAAGATGCGGTGTTACCAGCAGCGTCTGTTTGCTGTGTGGTGCTCAGGAGGTGCCGCCTGCCTGTGCAAGCCCCATGCCTGCAGCTTGGTGCCCTGGCACCCCGCTCGGGGCAGCTCCAGAGCTCCCCTGGCAACAGGCAGCTGCTGGGGACAAGCACAGGTTTAACTCCTTGCAAACAACAGTAAAAGTTTGCCAGTCACTTTAGGCCCCTTTTTTTTGGACAAAACTTAGAATCTGGAGAACTAAAAGGTTTGTAGTGCAGACTTCCCATGTGATCCGTGGGAAGGCATCCAGCAGAGACCTGTGAAGGAGCAATGCTGTGCACTGAAGTTAGAGCTGACAGTAGACGGTAGAGATCCAGCCCCCTTCACAGCGGGGGCTTGTTTACAGACCTACAGGTTTTTTCCTGATATTTAAGGTACAGAGCTCCTGTATCCCCTCATTTAGGGCAAAACCTTCAATCAGTCAGCCCATCAGAATCGATGGGGCTATGCGTGTACTTGGCACTTTGTAGGTGCTTTTTCTGGAGTAGGTTTGGTGGCTCTACAGAGCAGCTTAGATGTAAGTGCTGTCTTAGCCATAATTACCGATGGAGAAAGGTTTAGGATTAAAAAGTAATCTGGTTTATGCTCTCAGATGTATTTGTTCTGTAGTATCGAACTGAAGTCTTAACTCTGAAATTGGAACAGATTTTGCTCAGAGGAAGCAGAAAAAATAGATTTATGGAGTGCTCTACAGCTGATTTTTCTAAATGCAGTAATGTTTTTTAAAGTATTTTTAGATTTGAAAATGTGCCTAATGACTTAAATATTTATAGACTTGGTTTGTCTACAAAAGCAGATTATTAAACACTTTGAAAGCATTTAATTTCAGATGTACAAAATGGATTTTTGAAGATACTGTTAGACCACGACGTTACTCTGTGCACAGATGAGTAGACGTGGTGTTTTTCTGTGAGCGAACCAGACCGTTCGTATGTCTCTTTTCAAAAGTTTGTCCAAACTGCTCTAACATAACTTAAAGTGAATGCTTCCCACTAACACATTTCATAATATTTTTATGCTGTCATGTATTGATGACCTGCTCTTCAAATTTTTAATCATGTGCTAAGTCTTTAATAAGTAAATCTGTTGTGAAGCCCAGTGAAACTATGGGATATTGCGAGGACTGTTTGCATTAGGGAGAGATTACACGATCATGCCTTTCTAGCCTTTTGATTTCCTAAATAAATTAAAACCCTTGTTCTGAATTTGGCTGGAAAGCCCCTTTGTTGGCCAGCCACAAAATTTCCATTTGTTTGCATCAGATTTTTTTTCTCACAGAGCAGATAACAGCAGTGCTGGATTGAACATCTAAAAGGCAGCACTCTGGCAGAGTGGGAGCCTGCACCCCAGCAATGAGCACTGTACAAATAGCTTTGGTGTTATTCATGTAGCTTGCTAATGAAAACAATGATCCGGCAGAGTCATGAACAGAGTTCTGCCTAATGGAGTCTCATTAAAACAGCAGTTTGCTGCTTTTCTTTTGAACTTTTCAAAAGCCTTTCTTGAGTTACACCCGATAGGAATGATAAGGGTACTACTGCACGTTCCTCGGCAAATCTGTAACACGCAGGCGTTTTTCCATTTGGGGGTGTGTGTGTGTGTGTATTTACATGAAAGACAGGCCTTAGACAGACTCTCATTTCCAAACCAGATGTACTTTGACTTTAAGACTTCAAGATGATGAACTTGAGTTTTTTGGTATACGATAAACAACAGTGCCTTAGCCATGAGTAAAAAGAAGCTGACACTGAGAAGAAATGAGGAAAGCGGGTTGGCAAAGGTTTGTATAAATAATGGGAAGAGGTGCTGAGGAGGATCCAGGTGTTTGTGTTTTGCTCCTAGCATGCAGTCCCTACTGGCCGTCACTCTACAAACAGCTGGGTTTTCTGGGTGTCACAGACTGTTTCACTGCTGCTGATGCTCATATTTGTCAGTGCCTTCAATTTCCCTTCACTGAGTTTCATAATGAGGACTTAAAAAATACAGGAGAGAAATAGTGAGGTCAACGATTGCAAAGAGGGGTGTGTGTAGACCAGCTTTGTCCTCTGTTTAAGAAAAATGGTCTAACTGCATTGGCATGTGCTTCTTCCTTTTTTTTTCCAATCTCATGATCAAGCAGGGTAAATCTTGTTACTACAAGATGAGGAAAAATCAGAAAAGTTTTGGAGAGGGTTGTTTTGGAGCAGAGCGATTTTATTCTCTCAGGATGTTCTAGAAAAAAATATCAAAATAGCAATGTGATTGTATTTGCACATTCAGATAATATTCTAAAGTATACAGAGGCCTAGCTGATGAGCAGCACTTGTATGATACGGCTTACTGAGGGACTTTTCTCACTATCTACACTGGTATCAATGATCCCAATGCTCTTTTACACATTCAGCCTGTAGGCTTCCACATGATTACATTGATTTAATTGAGAAAAAGAATTACTACTACTGAATAAACCTGGATAAAGATACTTAAACTAGATGAAGTCTGTGCTATCTAAAACTTAAGCTAAGTATCAAGTTATTCATACGCCCTATTTTTGCAGCTCAAGATAGCCTGACAAGCTCAAATGAAGAATTTTTACTGTTTTAATTATACTGATGAAAATGTATGTTTTCCCTTTAGTGACAAAGCTTACCTCTCTACAGTATATCTCCTAATTGTTAACCCTTTAAGGCAGAGCACTGTCTTACCTTTGGGCCAAGTCCTGAAGTGTCATGTTTAAATGAGGTTCTGTTGATTAAAATGAGAACAGAGCACCAAAGGGACCAAGTATAGGTTTTCATTAATAAAACTAGTGTTTGCTATGCAACATACCTATATAAGTAAAAAAAAAAAATAATAAATTTGTAACAGCAGTACTCTAGCATGGCCTCAGAGAGTCCAGGCTTTGGAGGAGGCTTTACAGGACTATTCAGAGCAGCAGCTTTCCATGGTGGGAACTGGGACTCTAGGAGCTCTTCCCTCCCCTGCAGGGCACTGAGGGTGGAGGGATTCATTCCTCCTTCCTTTAGCCTTTGCATTCACAATGCAGCACATGTAGCATTGGTACCTGTAAAGCAGACTGCAATAGAAGCTGATAGCTTCTGGGCCACTGATGCCAGGGAGAGAAAATTGCAATGAAAATGGCATTTCAGCATTTCCCCGGAGCAGCTTTTCTACTCATACTCATCTGGACAGGGGTCAAAATGCAAAGTTGTAGCAGCAAAGTACCACAGAGGTCTTGTACTCTCTCCTCTCCTCCCTTCCTATGCATGTAGGAAGGCCGGCAAAAGAGTGGCTTAGGTAATGATGGCAAAACCTGATGTTTGCCCTCTCTCCACTATATTCTGGTGACCATTTTGCGTCACTCCGAGGAAGCTAAATTTCTGAGTTAATGAAGCAGTAAGTGGCTGCAAGGCTGTGTCCCAGCGCCTCTGTTTTGAGAGATCCTCTTAGTAGGATAAGTGCTGTTCATCTGTTGAATTGGTTTCAAGGAAAATGCACCTGGTTTAGGAGGCACTAAAATTTTAATGCTGATACTTTGTTATTTTATGGACATTTTCCTAGTTGGGAGAAACTTCTGAAGCCAGGAGGAATTCTGCCTTTTTTTTGGTCTGAGTGGTCTGTGGGAAAGGGCCCATTTTCTGCTTTTTTTTCCTGCATGTTTTCACAAAACATGCAAACACTTGGGTGATCTTAGACACTTGGATACGCAAAGAGCTGCCTAGTGGTTTTTGCAGCTCTTTCAGCAGAGCAGGTGTGTAACCATCACTGACATACCTGTTGGTTCAGTGCAGGTGGAGAGATCCTCAAGCCTGAGTGCTTGTCAGAGCATGGTGCAAAGGGCACCTTGCCAGGGAAACGTGCTGTCTCACTTGTTTTGAATGCAAAGTATTCTGTGCAGTCCTGTCTCCTGGAGAATTAGATGAGCAGGAAAACATAAGGAATGAAAAAAACCCAAACAAAACTAACAACTAAAACCCTTAAAATCTTTTCTGCCATTGTTTGGTCCTGCTTATGTAGACTATCTAAAGAACTGACCATGTAGAATTATAAGAAAGCACAGCAGCTAGACGTTGCCTCTGGGTGTGGTTATAACAAATAATACCAACAAGGAGTTCAGATATGAGTTGACTCTGTGTTTGTGCTCTGGGGCATCTAAATCTGAAAAATCCTTGCTCACAAAGCATGCAGTACCCTGGAGAATCCAACTCATGTAGAATAAAAATTGTCAAGAAGGTGGTGCAGTATTACCATGGTTCCTGTTTCTTTGGCTTTCCTATAAAGTATCAAATATACATGGAAGTTTTCATTACAATAAAGTTGAGTGAACTAAGAAGTAGTATCAGGTTGCTGCATCTGGCTTAACTTTAGAAGTGGAAATACAGTAATGGGATAAATGAAAGGGCCACCCACTATAAAGTGTGGGTGACCAGTATTAAGAAAAAAAATAATTAATGGATATATATTCCAAAGGCTGTTACAAAGAAACTGCTCTCAGACTGATGTAGTGCCAAGCATAGAGGATTAAACTTTTTAATGACTTTTTGTTGATCAACATCCAAGACATCTAGGAACAAAGAAGAGCTTCCGTAACTCCACAAAAAGAATATTATTTTCAGGCAAGAAGACAGTGCTTGAAGACTTAAGTTCAGAAGATACAGTAAAATGTAGTAGGGAAGAGGGTAAATACAAGTCTCAGCTGCAGAACAGCTAATTTTGAGGGTGGAGAACAGATTTATAGTTAATTCGGTGTTAAATGCCAGAATCCTAGGTAATTGCATGCTGACAACAGCTAGAATAGGACAATGTCTATTTTGGCTTGATTCAGATATTGCATAGGATTATTCCTGTTTCTCTGCACTTTTGGTTTGGTTGGGGGTGGGGGTGGGGTGGGTGGGACTTTTTTTGGTACCTTTTATCAAGAAATGACTGTCCTTTGTATCGAGTGGACCTGAGTCTGGATTTTTTCCCCCTCTCCTTTTTTTCTCTCATTTCTATGACATTACTTGTTTTTTCTGTGAAATATGTATTTTTTGAAATCCTGTTGTCCTGTCTCTTCTGCGTTATGGTCCCTAGCGCTGAAGGAAGTCTTGCCTGAAAATGGAAAGGGGCCCATAAGATCAAGAAGAGGGTGTAGTCAGAGTACAATGTCTGGAATGAAAGATGGTCCCTCAGTGGCTATTGCAGACTGAAACTAAGAGCAGTCCCTACGAACACAGGGGCTGCAGACATAGATGTAGTCTGAAGCCACCCTATTCTTGCCTCCTGGACTGCATGTGCTCAGTTCCCTCTTCTGAGAATTGGGGCCTGGGTTTGTTTGATTTAATAGTGAAGTCATTACACTATGTAAATATGTTAGTGTTCATCTGGTTTTACTCACAAGTTATTCTTGCCTTGCTGTGTTATTCCTGTTTTCTTGTTTGTGCAAAATTAACCGGGAGCATTTTAAAAGAAAAGGGGAAAAAGGGTAAATAGTGTTGAAACCTTGATTGCTGTGTTATTTACCACAGGCTGAAATTGGGTAGGCAGCTCTAACTTAATCATATAATAAGAGTACAATGATTATTTTTTTTTTTTTTTAATGATGCTGTTAGGGGTCCTTTCCTTTTCTGCCATCTTCGGCCTCCTGTGAGTAAAGTGTGATAATTTGCCTTAATAGCCTAGTATTACATTTTTTTCCTTTTACCCTTACTGTGGAGTCAGCTGAACAGTAATATGAGTCTAACCACTTCACAGAGGTTGCCTGTGCCCTCGGGGGGCTGTGACCCAGCACTTTCCCAGGACAGCTGCTCTTTTGCAGGTAGCCCCACTGCATGAGCACTGCTGGCTCCTTGTACAACTGTAACTGCTCCTAGAATGAGTCGGGATGAGGAGCTGTGTTCTCATATTGTAATTCTTCCTGTTGTTATAAAGGGGGAAGCCCCAAGTTGCATTACTGACTCGTCCTGCTTCTCAGTCTCACTTATGCAGACCAAATGTAAATACTAAAGAAGTATCCCCCCCTTTTATTTTTCCTTTCTTTTTTTTTTTTTTTTTTTCTTCTTTACATGTCCTTAAAACACATGAATTTCTGTGGCCATGTCTCTGAGATCTCTGTGGTGGATGAGCCTGGAGAGAGGGAGCTGGTGCAGGTGCCCTGGTGTTGTTTGTTTGTTCTGATATTAAAGCTGGGCTGACTGATTTTTGATGTCTGATTTCAATTCTCTGTAGGAGCTTTGGACTTCAAAGGACTTGGTCCCTCTCAGTTCCCCTTGCAATAGAGCAGTCACAGCCACCATGCTGCAGAGGGGCTTGTGTTGAGCAGGAAAATAGGGACGGTGTTTTGAATATCAGATGGCAATGATGTTTTATGATGCATAGGGAAAGAACTGGGGATTCAGAGAGGTGTATGAGCCAGGTGTTCTCACATAAACGACCATCAGGGAGACAAACAATAATGCTGACATTCAGTAACAATGTTAGATTGCAGTCAGCAGTCTGCTGAGGTGGAGACTCTT
This sequence comes from Falco punctatus, assembly GCF_963210335.1. Classification (NCBI taxonomy): domain Eukaryota; kingdom Metazoa; phylum Chordata; class Aves; order Falconiformes; family Falconidae; genus Falco; species Falco punctatus. The sequence goes on from NC_137580.1 coordinate 68,601,875, forward strand.
TGTTCATCCTTCTCAGACATACGGCATCTGGCTGTCTCTCCAGCTGACACAAACTGACGTTTTCAGGCCTGTCCTTTTAAATATGAGGGCCAGAGAAACTGCATTTGGTGTCTTAAATGCTTTGTATTCTGCAAGAAACACCTAAGAGTCATTTCCAGGTTGAGGTGCAGATGCTGTGCAAATGTTTATAACCTGGAAGTGTTCTCTTTCCAGGCACTGTAGCAGACAAAGGGAGTTTTTGTGCTGACTTCAGTAATACAGGGTTTCCCCCTTGCTTTTTCTAGATTTTGTAAATGTTTAAAAGCAAAGGAAGTTTACTTCCTTAATAGCAATACTACAGAAGGTAAAGCTGTCATCTCATTTTTCTTGCTGTGAGCGCATGCTTGTGAAGATAGCTCTCAAAAAAAGCTCCGCCTTGAAAGTCCATGATCATTTGGAGATGTTCAGACCCAGGTGTTTAACAGTAACTTGCTGTCAGTTCCCAGCAGCGTTATTCTACTCCCAACCACCATATCTGAGTATCTACCTGTGGTTTAATGCTTGTGCTTTGTGAGCCATAGGATCTGCTAGTATTCTTAGATTAATAGAAAACTCCATGCTTCTAGAGTTAATAGACCCAGAAAGAAAACTGGTTTTGGCAACCTATTGTTCATCTAATGCAGTAAATGTGTCGATCAAAAAAACAGCAGAATTTCATTCTGGAACAGATAACAACTAGCCAATTAGAGACAAAACTAAAAAGCAAAACCATCAGAAAAGGGGTGGGGAAAAGGCAAAAATGAAAGGGCAAGCATAGTCTGCTGAAAAGGCTGGACATAGAACAAAGTGTGTATTAACAAACCTTTATTCTTTGAGCGGTAGGTGATGGATTTTAAAATGACACAAAATCAAGACCTAGAGGCTTCCTGTCACATCTGCTGCTACATTGTTGATTTCAGAGATTACCTAATATCACTTGGATGATCTCTGTTGTAATGCTGCTGCTGGTAGTTCACCAGACGATAAGAATCGTACACATTGAGAAAAAGTCCATAAAAACTGGGGGTCACACTGACTGTTCGCCAAAATTCTGAACCTTCTTTAATCTTGCTTTCTGTATCCCATAGTCACAATACGAGGTAGGGAGCAAAAGGTTGAGCACCTGTGTATGCACACTGTGTGTGGGGCAGGAAACATTGCACGCTTCGTCTGAAATAGCAGAAAATTCAGCAGAGTGACACCAATATGGAACCAAGGTTGATAAATTTACATTAAAGGTGTGGTAGAACAGGAAGACCCATGGCTGTGCTGCCTTGGGAACTACAATGTATATGCTGTGTCCTGGTGATAGCTTTATGCTATTCTGTTGTATAAACCACATACATCTGGGCATAGTATGCTGCCCTTTAAGTCATTTGGAAAGGTAATTCATTTCAGGTTTTACCTAGATGAGGAATTGAAGGTGAATCAAATTGAATAAACTTGTAAGGTGGGTTACTTTAAATGCCTTATTAAATCTTTGAGTTTATACTTTCATAATACATGAAAAATGCACTAAATTACGGTCACTTTAATTCAGATTATAGTATCTACCCAGGAATTTAAATGATCCGCTTGCAGTCTTTCAGATTATCTTCCCTGTATCTCCTCATGAAGCCATGGCCAGCATTAAACAGACACTCCCTCCTCCCAGCAGGATGCAAAATGCAGGCAGTTCTGTAAGAAAAGGTGGTGAACTGTAAGCCGTGGAACAAGAGGTTCTGCTGTAGACCAAAAATGCTCATTGAAATTCACCATGTGGACCAGGAGATCACAGAGGGTCAGTCACAGTGTGAGTGTGATTTCCTATAGGAAAAGTCTTTGGAGGATTTCTGTCTGCACTGAAGGAGGCACCGCTTGCACTGGATACCTCTGCTTGCAACAGGGCAACACAGCTCCTGTGGTTATTTTAAGGTATTTGACTGCCTTTCCACCACATGCAGCTGCACATTCCCCCTAAGCACAGCTCCCTGCACAACTGCCTTCCACTTGCGGAACAGAGAGTTGTTTTCCATGACATTTTTGTTGGGACAAGGAAAGCCTGTGTCAGAAACCACCTCAGTCCTGAAGCCTTGTCAGTTCAGAGGGACCTCAGTGAGGTTTGTTTTTTTGATTGTTAAGATCTGAGTTTTCTTTGGCTCTAACAAATCGTGAGAGCTGGACTACTCCACGTTTTAGAAGTGTTCTTCCCCTGGTGGTCTATCAGTGGATTGAGTATTACTTTGAAACATGAATATTTATTGTTTTAATAATGCAGGCTTCTGGGGCTATTAGCCACACAGTCTGAAGGAATGATCTTTGGAGGCTGTGGTGTATGTATCCACGATGTAGCACTCTGTGAATCAGACCTCGTGAATGAACAGCGTTGTTTTAAGTAAATTGAAAAGTCAAAAATAAGTTATTGCTAGAAGAAAGTGCCTGTGCTTAATCTAGAGGTGGAAGATGGTGCTCTTCTCTCTGGGTCTGGCAGAGAAGTGGGTCAGAGATGTATTATTTTAACAAGAAGGAGGTTTGGTGAGAAAAATTGGATTGTTAAACTTGTCATGGCAGCTGAATGGAGTAAATCTGTTCCATTGCTACTACTGTGAATTTTGCTTTCAGAAATGGTCTGTGCCACAGCAGTCACTGAGAGTTGCGAGTTTCTGGTGAGATCAGTTTGAGACAGGATCCATTTCTGGAGCTGTCTGAGAGCACAGCATGATTTCTTCCATGGGATAAATTAACCATGGCTTTCTGCTTGTGCACAGTGAGATCCCTTGCTATCATCTATGCTTGTTTTGAGCTAAGAATAGAAAAAAGCAACATCAGCAGTGCTGTGGGAAAATTGCACTACTCCAGATGGCTGCTGATAAACTCTTTTCTCATTTGGGATTAAAAACAAAATAGTAGTATATGACGATCATTTCCCCATCCATATCTTAATGTACATGTTTGCTTAGCAGCCTGGAGAAAGCTAGGCTGATTTTTTTCAATTAGACATGAATTCATCTGAATACACTTGAGAAGCTATCAGAAACTAGTTTAATTGCCTTGCAGGGGAAAAAAAAACCCAGCCCATGAAGAGTTGGGAAGTTGGTTGGTTTGTTAAAAAACTTTGACTTTCCCCCTCTCCATTTTGCTTTATCACGTTTATGTGGTTCTGAATGAAGAGCTGTTATTTCCATTGTCACAAAGGTTTGTATCCTGTGATTGTGTTAGGTCTTCTCGTTGACTTTCATAGAGAGGATCTTCATTCTATCTCCAAACAGGCGAGTGGGACAAATCCCGCGTGTGATGTATTCATCTAGCTCTACAGGTGATATGTTGCCTGCAACTGTCCCATCAATGTTAATCTGTTAAAAGCCCAAACAGATTTGAGATTCCAACCCAGAATCAGGCCCAACCAAGGAGTCAAACAATTACTTGCATTCTTTGTAATTAGTCTTGACAGCTAGCTATTTGGTTAAAGCATATGTTTGCATTTCCTCATTTATTGTCATGCTTTTACTTTGGATTAACTAATTCTTCAGAAAGAGAGAGAAAAGCAAAAGTTGACCTGGTACCCCTGTGGCTACTCCATATGTTTGCTCTTATGAGGACCAAGTCCTTGGTCAGAAAGATAGTTCTGTCCTGTCCAAAGCAGGATGGGAAGGAGAGGCTTTCACCGTGGTTGAGCCAGTTGGTTGCTTCATCATGCCTGATGGCTGTGGAATATTAAGCAATATGCACATTCCCAAGACTAAAGGGCAAACAAGCTCTAACTTTCAGCTCTTATGTGGAGGATGGAAACTCTGCCCTCTTGCCTATAGTTCAGGCCAGTTTTGATCATCTAGTTAGCACACTGGCTGTAGATAGATCAGTTTCCACCTCCTTTACAGTCATTATTTTAAAATTTATAAAGGTGTGATGAATTGAAGTACAGCAAACAACCTTTTTTCCTGATGTAACAAATGAGTAAGAGACTGAGTTGCAGTATAAATTCATTTGTGGTAAGCTGTCTCACAGACATGGTATGAATATACCAGTTTATGTGAATGTGATATAAAAGATGAGTCTTTTGATAGCAGAAAAAGACATTTCTGCTGGATGTGATAGAATAACCCAGTGGCACAGGTATTTGCATAGGGTATTAATAACTAGGGATTCTGTATGTACGAGACTGTGACTAGTAGCCTAAATTTGATTTCTAACACACTGGTACCTAGGAAACAAGATTATTCCTGGGGCAATGTATGTGTCCGTTTTCTTCAGCCATTTGTCTCGCCTTTGCAATAGCTACCGCCTCTTCACCAGGTGAGACAGAGTGATGAGGGATTGACCAGATAGCTCTACAGTGCTCTTACTTTCTGGCTGTACAGCTAGCTGTGGCTTTTGTCCTGTTCTTCAGCTCAGTCCCCAGTACCATTACAGGACAGTTGTGTGAGACAGAAGCTGGCCAAGTGTCCAGTACAGTAACTGGAGTGATATTGTCATTTATGTGGTACCTGACACTTTAGCTTTCCCCTAGAGTGCTGCTCAGCATCCAAGTGAAAGGGTAATGAATAACCTCCATGCTGTTTCTTCTGCTGGGAGTGGTAGTAGCCATGATCTCCTGCCAGGACTGACTCTGCACTTGGACTTTATGATGTGTTTAAAAAGAAAAAGTTAACTACTTCTGGAGGAGTCACTACTGATATCTTTTCCACGAAATCACTTATTTAGGCACAGCTCCTCTCAGCATTGAAGGTGGGTCTGAAGCCAGCAGTGTCTAGGACTGATTCTGCTGGATACGTGATGACACAGTCTAGGTAAAAATGCCAGTGGCTCTTCCTGCCTTTCTCCGACGGACTTAGGTAGTACGGCATGGAGTTGCTTCAGCATAAAAACAAATAAGACATCATAACACGAGCAAATGAGAGCCTGGTGACTAAGATGCTGGCTGGGAATATTCTCTTCAAATATTTGCTGGAGGCCATGCTGAAATTCAAGCCCTTATCTCCCAAAGCTCAATTAAGCGTGTCTGCCATCAGCCTGCTGACTCACCCTTCAGCACATTACAGCAGCTGTGTTACTCTCCCTCTGAAGTGCTTCTCCATTATGTTTTATAGTGCCAGACAGAGAGACTCAGACTGACTGACTCCATAGCACAACAGCCCCACCACTTAGTATGGCTCCAGCTTGCGGTGACACTCTGTGGTGCAGGATGACCATGGCAAACGACTCCAGCAAAAATACCAATAAAACTTCATTGCATCAAGAAAAAGTGTGAAGTTCAAACTCCTCTGCCAAAAGGGGAAGACAAATGTAGAAATAAATCTCACTCCTGCGCTTTCCTCAAATCAAGGGAATGGTGTTAGCCACTTAGTCGCAATTGTCAGTCCTTTCCCCAGCATCACTGGGAAGTTCATACAAAAGGAAAAGCCTCAGCAGCCTCGTAGCAGGACTTGCTCAACTATAAAATTCCCCAGCTTTTCTCCTCTACCATCTGCATAATTTTACTTGAGTATTTCTATCTTGTACTCTTGGCATTTTGAATACAAATTCAAGAATAACAGGAATGGATATTCATATTCCCTCTCCCAAAAAGAAATGTTTAACATGTGTTGCAAAGGTTAGTCTTGGTGGACTATGTCCACATGGTGGACATCTTGGCACAGTACGAGTGGCACTTGTTTAAATATCTAGCCTGAATCCTCCAACAGGGCAAAAAATCCAGTACATCTTTGCTGTACATTTTTGGATGTGCATTCAACAGTATCTTTTATACAAGGATACAAAAGTAAGTGGAATGACTGAGGAGAAAACTCAGCAAGCAATGCTCTTAATCAGAGAACACATTCTGAAAATGCAGCTCATTATCGCAGGCAAATCTAGTTTATGTCATGCTACGGGTGACTTGATCGCCTGTAATCTGGGCTAAAAAATTAAATAAGATTGTTTAAATGCAGCTTCAGGGAGCGCTACATATTTTATCTTGGTTTCATCTGTTTTCCCATGATATCAAAGCTGTGTTTAGTGGATAGAGATTTACAACCAGAAAATGATATGTATAGCTGAAGAATGTGAAGGATGATGTGCCTTGTAGAATTAGTTATCGTTGCTGGGGAAGTAGAGCTGGTTTACAGATTGCTTTTTCCCTCTCCATCTGGGACTGATCTGCGTCTTCGCGTTGTATATAGGAAATGTTCTCTGCAATTCTCTAAGCATAAAGACTGTATTTCAGGCACTGTGGTGTAGGAGATTTTGAAAACCTTGACTCATGTATACACAATTGTCAGCATGTACATTTTTACAAGTATTTTTTCTTCATCCCATATATTTTTTCTAAAACTATACATATTTATACCTAGATTGGCTCAGCTACTGCCAACAATGGGGCAATTCTGAACACTTTTCCCCTTGTGTTAGCCAAGGCCGTGTACACACTATTCTGTTTTGGTTTTGTATTTTAATACTGAATGCTATGCAGTGACAGAAATTACTTTGCTGGGAGCAGTTGTTCCAATGAATGTCTAGAGACTAGGAGATAGACACAAGACTACGTAGGCATTTTTGTTCCTAGCTCCTTGTGATTGATAGCTAGGATATCAAATGAATGGTGGTTTTGGAAGAAAGATCAAGGCAACTGATGGCATGAGGCATTTGCAATAGGATTTTTCATATAGCTGGCTGGCAGCTGGTCTTTTGGGGCTTTGAATGGACTTGCTAGTTGTCTGAGCTACATGTAACACAAAATTATTTTTTGATGTGCTGCAGTCATTTGCCTTAGGTAGGTCAATGTTTTGGCTTATTTTTTTTCATCTTAGAAGTGTCATCTTTATTCAGGATGGGGCTCTAGAGTGGGACTAAAGGCTGAGTTTATGTCACTTTCCTTGGCAGTTTTTAATGTTGAAATTCTCTTTTGTTACTTTTACCATTCTTAAAGACAGAGCTGAGAGTTGGCAATTAGATGCGTATCTTAAGCTAGCCTTTACATGTCACTCAGCCTAAAAGCCAAAAGTAAAACTGGCACTAGATATGGTATGTGAGAGCATTCATTAGCACCATTGAGGATCAGGGAACCCTTTTTTTAAAAGCTGTTTGAGGAACCAAAGGAAAACTGCAAGTAGGCTTCTTGCTGACAAGTTGCAGGTGTATACCACATGCCCATATTGGAAAAAAGATGCAGTTATGAAGGTCTTGATGACAGACAAGGGTCTAAAATGCCTTCATCTTCAGGTTTTAGCTAGTCCATCTGTTTTTTATTTGCATTTCCCCCCGCTAACAGTATTAGTATTTTCCAAACTCGGTATAACCATTCACAGGTCTATGTAAAATCGCTTTTCTGTATTGTAAGATCCTTAGTTTAGAAAGGTCTCATTTAAGTCAGGGAAGTCTTACTTTTATGGTAACTGTATCATAAGTTGTAAGTCAATATTAATGATTTATTTCTGGAGCAATGAAGGAAAGGAATGATGAGGTTGTGGGGAGAGCACTTCAGATCTGCTTTGCTAGAACAGGTAGAATCCACTTTTGCCTTAAAACTACTGACCAGGTGAGTGCTTTTGTCTTTTATTGCTACTCCTAGTTAAAAGATCTGGCCTTCTTTGATATTCATCCTCTCGATGAACTCAAGGATGGACTCAAGCGGAAATGTTTATTCTTCAGGGAGAAAGACGTACACATACGTCAGGTTACTCCAAACAGCTGCACTCCAGAATCATTCTTCAAAGGCACATATTCAGAGGGCAGAAGTAATGGGGCAGCAGTACTTGGGAAATATCCAGCCAGCACTTTTTGTACTGTAAAGTATATTTTGACAAAGAAAACAACTAATGAAATCACGTGGGAAATGGCATGGTTCTCCCTTCCACTGATGGCACTGGAGAAAACTTGCTTGGTTTTATTATGAGACCTCTTGTTTCTTCTGCAATTCTCAACAGAATGGCACAAAACAAGAGAAATAAGTTCTCTGTCTAAAAGAACAGTTTTCAAAGCAAATTCTCAACAGCCTCAGAGTTTTTTTTTTTTTCTGAGAACAATATAATTCAGAGGCCTGAACCCACAAAAGCATGAGTTCTTTTGTGTCAACATATGTTTGAGGCAAGAAAAGGTGAAATCATGAGGAAGCTGGTTGTATCTCACCGACTCTTTAAGCAGATACATCTTCACCAGCAGCATGAACTCAAGGACTGTTATATGGCTGCAGTGAAGCATCCCTACCTGCATCTCCTGGCCCCAGTGAGTGGCATATCAACTGCTGGTTTCTTTGTGTGTTTGGGAGTTTCAGTGGTGGTATTTGGTGTTTGTTTTTTTTCAAATGGGTGGCATACATGTCTTGTATGAAAGAGTGCTTCACTGTGAACCTTTCTTTAACCCACCAGGCTTATCCTTGTACCAACGATAAGGAATGTGAAGTTGGGCGATACTGTCACAGTCCTCATCAAGCAACATCTGCATGCATGATGTGCCGGAGGAAGAAGAAGCGTTGCCACAGAGATGGCATGTGTTGCCCTGGGAACCGCTGCAATAATGGTATATCAATAATTTCTTGGTTTTCCTCCATAAAATCAACATTTTGATAGCATCTATTTCTCTGAGTGTTCCCAGCAACAGTATTTTTTTCTGGGTGACTGTGCTTTTGTTTCTAAACCAAGAAAATTTTCATTTTCTACTTCATTCCACTCCATTTTTTTTAATAGCATTTCTATGTTTAAGGCTTGTGTACTCCTAGACTTTTTCCCATTTTGGAGTGGGGAAACCCAAAAATGGTGCTGCCGCTGACTGAAATCACAGCACTATATTCAATGTGGTTTGGTACAGAACTGTACAGAACCCATATTTTTGAGGAAGCAAAAGAGACTTAATGAATCCTTGATCTACACTCCCGGGGTGGGGGGTTATAACCATCCTGTTTGCATTCCCATACTCTCTTCCAGAAACTGGAGAGAGATGTCTACAAGGCAATCTCCAGGTACTTGGACCATAAAGCCAGAGAGAGTGACAGCAAGATAGCCGGGCAGTGAGCGAGGCAGAGCTGTAGTGCCGTTAGGTGCCAGGGATCAGGGACAGAGGTTGATTAGAGCTGAGCATCACCAAGGCCAAGCCCCAGCACTTTCATAGTCCTGGTTCTGATCCTGGTCTGTGTATATCTTTCAATTTCTTTTCCTCTTGTTCAAATCTTTGACTGGCTGTCTTTTCCTCACAGGTATTTGCATACCAGTAACTGAAAGCATCCTTACACCTCACATCCCTGCTCTAGAAGGGCCACGCAACAAGAAGAACAGTCATTATGCTAGCAAGGATTTGGGATGGCAAAACCTAGGGAGGCCGCGCTCCAAGCTGTCACACATAAAGGGTAAGATCACGTTTGCACTACACTGCTTTGTTCCTTCAGGTTATGAATCATGTTAAGATAGAGCTGTTAAGATACAGCAATGCAATCCAGAAATAAGCAGTAATTTCACAGGGAGTGAATGTCTATCGTGAGAATTCACAGCATGACTCAAAAAGTAATATAACATCAATCAACAGTTCCTGTGATTGAAACAGCCTCTGCTTTCCTCTCTGTATCAGGGGTGGACTGACAGTCCATTTTTCAGCTGTGCAAGATTGCACACATCCTCCTCTTATAAGAGTCATGTAATTAAGCACTCTTAATTCTGCTTGCAATCCCGTAGCTGAATTTCTCCTTACTAACTCTTATGGCAGGTCTCATTAATTATTTCCTTGAACCTTCCTAATTCATCTCTTCCCTTGTGTTTACATCCTTTAAATAGCCACAGATGGAAACAAAATCACTCCTTTTGCTGAGCTTCATTTGCTTGTCAGTCTGCACTGAACTTGCACTTTCACATTTTCCCATGAGGTAAAATAGTTTGGTTGCTCTTTTTAGGACATGAAGGCGATCCCTGCCTGCGGTCATCAGACTGTATTGAGGGACACTGCTGTGCTCGCCATTTCTGGACCAAAATCTGCAAGCCTGTGTTGCATCAGGGGGAGGTGTGCACCAAACAGCGCAAGAAAGGGTCTCATGGACTGGAGATTTTCCAACGGTGTGACTGTGCCAAGGGGCTGTCTTGCAAAGTATGGAAAGATGCGACCTCCTCTTCTAAATCAAGACTTCACGTATGCCAGAAAATCTGAATGAGGATTGGGAAGATAGTATTAAGTGACTGTGGATTTATGTATTTAATGCATTATGGCATGGTGAGAAATAAGGACTGCAAATAAAAGCAGAATGGCTAAAGTAAAAGTTAGGGTAGGAGTAGAAGTCACACCAAATGCATTTCTTTTTGAGCTGGTGGTAAACACAGGCGCAGCTGGAGTTCTCCGACTGTGCAGCTCTTCTGTAAATAACTTCTACAGTTTGTGGGAAATGCTAGTATGCAAACAAGAACAGTGGAAATTAATGTCACTTACCTTGCTGTGTTGTCCCGTGATGTTTCAGGGGTTCAGTGTTAGGGCTGCAGTGGGTTTCCAGTGTGGTAATGACTGCCAAGTAAATTGTATACATTGTACTCCTATAGGAAGCAACGCGTGCCAGGAAGGCTCGTCTGTCAACGCATTATTTGCCACATTGCAGGTGTGAGAAATGGAAATATAAAGTTACTGTGAATGTCCACACACCCTTGTCATTCAGGGCTCACACCAGCAAAGAAAGCACTCCTGCAGGACAAGAGTGCTGTTTCACAGCCCTCGTGAAAGAGGTGAAAACTTGCCATCTCACAGTTTCAAGAAAGCAGCAGTTTCTCTAACAGGAGGCATTTAAACAGGGTTTTGTTTCCTATACATAGGTAAATTGAAATGCTTTATGTAGTTCAATGTCATAGTACGGCACTTAATCGCTTTTATTTGCCTCAGTTTACTGCTAGTATACGGGGGGTTGAACAGGTGAAGCAAATACGTGCATGCTGAATCCAGAATTATATACAGGCAGTTGCTCATTATTCCTAAATATACTTTCCTTGCCTAAGCATACTTGTATTATAGACATTTCAAGAAGAAGTAGCAGAGTGTTGAAGTGCCTAACACGAAGAGCTATGAAGTTGTTTCACTGTTGCTGTTATAACAGATGATGTAGACATTTGTTGAGGTATTTAGAGCATACTGTTACAAACTCAAATTTTTACATTTTATTAGTAGCAACAGGCTGCTGCTGGCGCTCTGCAGAAGTATAATGGCTCTGTTTCTTAGAGGCAGCAAAGAAAAAGGAGCTGCTGGCTCTTGTGAGCACCTTCTCTCCTGCAGAAAAGGATGCAAGAAGATGGTACGACTGCAAATGCCTCGTTAAACATCATGTGGTGTCACATCTTACCAGCCTCTAGCATGTATTCAGCCTGAACTTGAAGCCCTCTCCGTCTGGACTGTTCTGCCAGGAATGATGGAAGTACAGGGACTGTGGAAACAACTGACAACTCTACGTTGTTTGTGTACTGGTTACAAAAAAGGACAGTCTCTATCCCTTGACTTGTCTCCCAGATCTTTTCAAACTTTTTTCATTTTACTTATTTGCAAGTATTCCTTTGTTGGTAAAGAGACTGATATTTCTTTACAGAGGTATCATTCTATAATTGAGCTACTGCTAAGTTGTAATTACCCATTTTCATGTTTTGTAATACAAGGGACTTTTCCGTTCAATCTGAACAATGTTCAGATTCTATTCTGAACAATGCAGGTAGACCAGTTTGTAGTTTAATGTTGAAGACCATGTTACCCATACCTGACACCTTCTTCCACTAGTGGTTGTTTTAAAGCTATAGCTTGGCTACACCACCTATTCAGACTTCCTTAATTAGACCTCAGCTACATTGCCTTTATCTTTCGTAAGAGTCTAAATAAGAAGAGTATTTCACATGCCTCTTTTCCCTACTGGGGTTAAGTTTTTTATTGACCTAGAAGCACCGCTCAGAGACAGAGTCTTCTTCATTTTTATTAGTCTCAGTCAGAGTTTTATCTTGCAGTCCTATCATTGCAGCTCTGCTTATTTCAGTGTAACTGAAACTTAGAAATAGCATAATTTCAGGATATTAAACAAGTACAGGTACCAATTTTGCAAGTGTTATTTACAATGGCATAGCACATACTCAGCAGAAGAGCTCTATTACTCTCGTTGTGACTACATAAAAAAGAAAATGATACCCAGCATGAGCGGGTGGGTGGGTGTGTGCAAAAATTGGCTTTCAGTAATTTTAAGCTTTTCTTATCATTGGCCTATCCCCCTTTTCCTCTTGTAAGACATAGTTATTTGGGATAATTTATTTACAGGAAATGTTTAATGAGATGTATTTTCTTATAGAGATATTTCTTACACAAAGCTTTGTAGCAGAATATATTTGCAGCCTGTTGACTTTGATGTAGAAAAATGTATAATAAGATTAAATATATTAAATGTCCTTTCTCGGTCCTCCCCAAATATTTTACCCATATTCTTTTCCTTACCTGCTACTTAAGAAGAGTAGTTCTTTCTGGAAAGATATGCAAATCTATTGGAAAAAACCCCATATATTTTAGCTGTACAAGAAAAACATCTGATTGTACTTGTGTCTCAAAGCACTATGTAAGCTGAGTTTTAGGTAAAACAGTAAAACAGTGAAGGTCATCTTAAAATCCCCATGCGTCTTTTCTACAAAACCGGTTTAAGTGGCATCTATCTGTATTCTCTTGATATTCAAGAATGTGTTTTGAAAAAAATGCGCCTGGATGTATAATGTTCAATCAACTGGGTTAAACAGGAAACAGACGTGTTCCCTGGATAGTGATACATATCAGAGAGACTCACGGTAGGTACAGCTGGTATTCAAACTACGTGACATTTTGCTATAGGTTACAGCAGACATATGCACTGCTGCAAGTTCTGTAACTAGCAGTTCTGAAAGGGCACATAATGGCATTCAGCTCTAGTAACATATAACAATCCCTATGACACAACTGAAAATATTGCTACTAAAACCAGCCAAGTTCTGATCCCAGGAAAACCCCTGCAGAGCTCAATAAATATTGCAAAATAATGGCTGTGGTTATTGAGCAATGGTCTTGATATCCTTGTTAATTGTTTCTGATAACCCTTTGCTCAAACAGATGTACATTTGGAGGATGGAACAGTCTCCAAGTAGCACTAGTGTTTGTACAAAATAATGAAAAGGTTTTGCTACTGTTATTTGCAATATTTGGTTGGTAGGCCTTTGAAAATTCTAATGCTTTTAACAACTACATAATAAAGCTGTGAGCATCTTCAGAGCCCAATGACTTCAACAGAGCCTGAGACTGCCCAAGCCTTCAGAGGCTTAATCTGGGAACAAAAACAATAGACACAGGCCATTCGTTGCACACCACAAATGCTGAGCGACATAGCTGAACCAAATAGCATGCAAGCAGTTTCGCAAAACTGAAGTGTGATTGTTTAGAGGCCATTCAATGTTTTTGGGAAATATACATCAGTTTGAGAATAAAAGAACAGCTAAATTTGGGGATAATTGCTCTCACTCACTGTGTCATTCATCAAGGGAATTGAGAATCACTTTAGCTCAGTAACATTTCAGACATCTGCTGTCATGACACAAGCACTGAAGAGATTATTGCTGAACAATTCAAATACTTTTCCTATTAGCCTAAAATAGCTTCACAGCAATGCAACATCTCTTTGGAAATACTTACTAATGTTCCGAAAAACAACAGATTTCTACTCTATAGCAGCGTATATTTGATTTACAGTATAAATGTGGGTGTTCATCTATTACTGTACTATTTGCTTTGTCTTACATTGTTTGCAACCTGTAGTATTTATGATTTGAAACATTTTTTAATGAAAGCAATTAAAATAAATTTATGTACTTACTTGTATAACAACACTTTCAACAGCATACATGCCACACCTAAAACACAATTCAAAGAATTCAAGCCATCTTCTGCATATTCTGACTTTCCTGCTCATTGTCTCAATAGCAGCAAAAAACCCTACTCACCAAACACCATGAACTGTCTTGGGCAGAGGTTGAGAAGAGACATTCCTAAACTGTTCCTTGTCTCCAACCTGCCAGCCCTCTGCTCTCACTTCAGAGCCCTGCATCATCACCCCAAATAGGAAAGGTAAAGGCTGTAAAAGAAAATTTCTGTTTTTACATCCCTTCCAGATTCCTTTCCTTCTAGATATCCTGAGGGTTAAAGCCAGCAGAAACTCACATTGCAGGTACTCTGCGCCAAGGCTTTTTGGAGTCTTGAGATCTATCTATCTTCTAACTTTCAAAAAGTTAATTGCTAAGGAAGTTATGTAGATAATAAGACCACATTTACAAAAAATAAACAAACATAGCTCTTTGGATTGTCAATCAAGTGTTCTGAAAATAACTGATCACAGTGGGGCAAAACACACCAGCTTTCGCCCTCCCTAAAACCCCATCAACCTCACCTGTGGACCCTGACAAAGGGAATGCAGTTGTTGGTTTGGTTTTGTTTGTTTGTTTGTTTTTTACACTAGGCACAGCTTCATTGAACACAAAGCCATCATTAATTTTGGTTTTAAATCACACTAATAATAAAGTTATGCTTTCTGACCTAGCTCGCCAGTCTGATGTATGGCGCCTTTCAGAGGCTGCATTAGACAGAAGTGAAGGAACAGAGTTAGCATAGAGGTCTGCACCCCCTCTTTTAAATGATAACATTTCTGCTCAAGTGCCTTATTACCTAATACAATTTTTAACACACCCACCACCACCAAAGTGCGCGTACAGTTCAGGACAGACCTTACACCCATTCTTACCTTGTGTTTTACCTTCAACTTTATGTGACAGTTGTCAGCTGCTGAAGTGTGGCAAATGTCTGTTGCAGCCCTCTCTTACCTCGCTGCTCTGCCAGCTTTTTACAGACCTGCTCAAGGCAGCAATGCAGGAGGTAAGGAGAAAGCACAGAATATGGTAGTCGGGGTGGGGAGGGTGGACTGAAGAGAGCCAGCCAGAAGCTGGAAAAGGCTGGGAGAGGAGGAAATCTACCTCAAAATTTAATTAGATGCTATTGCATCATATGCATGTGAACGTTCATCGTATCCCACCCAATCATCAAGAATGGAGAAAGGACAAATGTGCTCTGCCTGTTCCTGAGCTGCATCCTCAACAGCACTAACCCAAAGGCAGGGGGAGGCCTAATGGAGTGGTTCTGGTCCGTCAAAAGCTAAAATGCTGAGCCGATGTCACCCTGGCAGCAGTGTGCCTCTCACCTTGGTCCTCTGTGCATTCAAATCCCAGTCATTCCAGAGGCTTTGCATTTGTCACCAGCCCTCGGACAGATTATTCAGACAACTTTGCTATAGCTCACAGCTTGCCCATGCCTAGGGATCCCACTGGAAGACTGCAGAGAAGGAAGGAAGGAAAAGACAAAAGCAGGAGACAGCTGCTGCATTGCAGAAACTCCAGCTGGTCCCAGAGCTATTATTTTGACCACCACTGATGGACTGACCCTGATGGATATACAACATTGGATGGAGCTCATTGCAAACTTGTTTATTCTGGCAGCTCCCTGTTTTTTTTGGAATTGCTTATTGTTATAGCATGAGTGTCAATTACTTATTTACAAATGTCTGGTACCAATAAACTCTTTGTTTTTTACAGAACTGGCTTGCAGCTTGATTTAGAAGTGGTTTGCTGCATGCCAACTTCCTGAAGCAGAGGAAATAATCTTTTAGAGGAAATCAACATTTTACAAAGCACGGGCTTTTCCCTTTTTTTTTTTTTTTTTGTTTGTTTTAAGAAAAAATATTTAGAAAAAGAGGAGGAAAAATACATAATTAACACAAAAGGTTCCCCCAACACAAATCTTAGTCTTTGAGGCCTTGGCAAAACTCATACTGTAATTCTCCACTGCTGTTATCAAAGTTGGCCAAAGAGCAGTCAACAAATCAGAAATGTATACCTGTGTAGCTGCAATGACATGCACATTCCTGTTTTATATTCTTTATACACTATTCTTTATTCCTGAGAGTATGTTATTCATCAATATTCACTTAACAGGCTTGCAAACCTTTTTTTTTAATCAACTATTAATCAAATATTCAATGATTCAGTACAACTGTAAGTGTAGGGCTCACAGATATTGTTTCGTTCCCTAATTACAGTAATTTTCAATGGAGCCATTAGATCTCCATTAGAAATTCATCAGGATGACTGCAAATAACTGAAGCAAGAGGCCTTCCGTCTACTACAATAGCATTTGGTGAGACCTCAAAATATATCAAAACCTATGAATATATCAAATTAATTGTCATTTCTCTGCACCTCTGGATTTTTACTTCTGGCGTAGTCAGATGTGGAAATGCCAAACTGTAATTCTCACCGTATCTCCAACCTGACAACAAATATATATATATATATAGATTAAAAAAATACTAATAATTCCCATTGTAGAGCCTGTTTTCATGAGGTTTGCAGCTCAAAACATGAGGTTTGCAGCTCAAAACACGTATTCAAAAGGTTCAGAAGTTTTGGAGCAGAATCCAGTATTCTTTATATTTATTCAACACCAACTTGCAAACATTTTGAGATTCACTTATTAAAAGCTCTTGTAAAAACATATGTTTATACAATTGCAATCACATACCATATTGTGTAATACACAGAATAAATACATCTTCCAAAAGCAGAAGAAATTAAATGAAGAAATTTTCCCTCTACAGCTTAATGCTGAAGACTAAAAGTCACCAATGACAGAGTGCAATCATTTAGTACTCGTATTGTACAGGAACCCTCTTAACGATTCAAACTAAAAAATATGAAAGTGCTTTAGTACAACTCCCCTGAATGCTTGAGCGACACCATAATTCTAACGTTGTCATCAGGGTGCACTGCTGCTTACCTTTCAGCATTTACAGCAATAGGATTTCACCCTGGGTGCATTGTGATAATTACTTCTTGAAAATAATTGGTTATAAACAGGCAGTTCCCATCGTGGTGTCATAAATCTGGCCATATAATTTATGTATTGACAGTCATTATCACCGCTGGTGACAGCCTCTCTGAATAAGTGAGCAGGAAGACACTCATACGAAGAAATCTTGCTTCGTGTGCAAATATTTTAACAAAAGATGGAAGTACTTAAGTTGCATCTTACCTTTATTAAGGGTCATCTTCCTTAGTGTTGTCTTCCCCATCTGAACCGGGAGATTCATTTCATGACCAAACATGTATTTAATGAGCTCCTCAGCTGTGTTATCAGAGTAATTTTGTGTGTCCTAGAAACAACACAGGAAATTAGTTTTCATGCAAGAGTTCCAATCTAATTTTACTTTTGGTTATTAATTCACATTTCTGCCTTTTAAAAACAAAATAGACTGTTAGAATTTGCAAACTGTTTCAGGAATATTCCACCTCTAATTACAGAATTTAAATCAAAGTAATTGCATGAACTGTAGAAGAAATCAAAACTGAACGGTTGTTTTTGATATTTACTGAGCACTAACAAATCGAGTAGACAAACTGTCAAGGAAATGCGCGATGAACTTTGCAACAGCTTGCGATAAATTTTAAGATTCCTGATTCTTACATCATCTAAGTATTTCCTAAAAGACATCTCTGAAACACTAACACTTAGGCTACGTAGAAGCTGATTTACCAATGAGCCCCTAGGCAGAAAGTCCTGTAGAAGTCAGCGGCAGCAGCTGAGGTTTAGCACTCCAGTAATGTTAGAAAATGTCTGTGTGTCACCATGTGGCACAGGTCACCTTTCCTGAAAAATAAAAGTAAAACCAGAAAACACTCAATGCAGAACTGAAAAGACTTCAGAGGTCGGCAGTAACAACATTGCAGGAGCAGAAAACAGTTGCAGGAAAAGTTTCACAGAGGAGAATAAGGAGGATTGGTTCAGGGATCAAGGTTTTATTGACTATTTTAGAAAGAAAATTACTGTGAAGATGATGATGAAGTGCTATAAAGTAAGAAAAGGTTGAGGGAAGGAAACCTGATGCAAGAATTTAAAACTGCATGTCAGAAAGGAAGAGTAGGTCATTATACTAACCTTGTGCACAGCAAGCCACTGTATTTTACCTGCTTAGCCCCTGTAAACACCGTCATGAACACTTCTCTAAAGCACAACTCGCACACGATGTCAAATAATATTTCCCTCAAAGTCATCTCAGTTTGAAGTCACCAATAAAGGAGGTGGCTTGTTCTATATTTAAATACATCTGGCTTATCCCCATTTTTTTTATTTGGATTTTTTTTTTTCCAGATGAAGGAGGTATCTAGTACCTACTATAATTTCTCATCATCAAGCTACTTCAACACTGAATGCCACTTATAGTTCATTCTCCTTCTCAGCCTTTTTATCATGGTCCTTTCTGCTAAAAGCATGTATTAGCATTATAGAATAGCTAAAGAGAGGTAGCAGGAGGATTTTGACAGCTATACTGGGGACATCTGAGGCTTTTCCATCTGGGGAAATTGGTGAGACTGTTTGGGATTTTGGGACAAGCATGGTAACTGCTAAAGTGATCAGCAGTTAAATGCTCATATCAGCTTTGTTGACATTTAAATTAGTATCTGTGGAGACACTCAAATAAATGTTGTAGTTTAAAGCTCATCAGAACTAGAGCTGGTGAAAAAAATCATGGAAAGGATTATTTTTTATTATTTTCTTTCACTGCTTCCATTTTGGGGTAGAAAAACCTGTTTGATCATGGATTTTTACGTTTGGTCAGTTCTAGATAAAAATATATTTTATACTAAATGCATTTGTTATTGTGCTGCTCTGTTTTTGCAAAAAATAATACTGCAACATTGATATTTAGAAAACTTCCTCGGTTCATAGCAAGAACTGTAGACTCCAGCCCCCCATGTCTAACCTCCCATCACGGAAATGGTTTCCAGTTTGTAGGAGGTAACATTAGCAATGGGAAATGGATTGTAATTCTCCTTCATTTAACATTCCTTTGTAAGATTAAGTAAGATTGTAACATTCCTACGAGTGTCGGAAAACACATCATCTCTAAGAAACAGTAGTTTTGGGTATCCCTGGGAAATTGAAGTTTACTACATTTTTTTAAGTTGTTATTTTTAACGTCTCAAAAAAAGTATAGATACTTAATAAGGGCTTTAGTCAAAGAGGAGGCCTGCACAGGATTCCGTTCAGCTAATTTTAACTGTCTGAAGGTTAGGTGTCATGACAAGGTTAGTCACACAGACAAGAGACGCTAAACAAATAATTCATACACCCCTCCACGTTAGAGCCTGCTCCTGTAGATGACGGTGTGCTGCTTGCCTCTTTCTCCACTCAGCAAAGGCAGAGCTCTGGCACTAGTTCATACCAGACCTATGGCTTTCAGGCGGGTAAGGACAGAGGAGGTGAATTGCACCTCGGTGCAGAGAAAGGAGGGGTTTGGGCAGTGTACGGACAGCAGGGAGAGCGGGTCAAATACTGCCCAAGATAATATTTGAAGGTCTATCACTACCCATAATTTAAGCTCCCCATAGCTGAGCCTAGAATGGTGCAGGTTTTGTATGCTTCTGACCAACACTTCACAAACTGCCTCTCATTGCGCCTGGTTCTTGTTCTCCACACCTCTACCAGAGTGCAGGGCTGCCTTGGCCCTCGAAGGACAGCTCTCATGCCCTCCTGAGCACCTGTCCCTCTGGCTCCGGTGCCTGGTCCGATGATGCCCCTGTCATAGACTGCTCGTTAAGTTTTCAACCAGTTTCCACTTTCATTAACCCTTTGTTTCTGGAAGACACTCCTTCTAAACAGCCAGGACACCCACCAGCATCTCCGACAGCAGCTGAACCACCAGCACGGCCCTATTGTTTTGTTTCACCCTTTCCCCCCACCCCAAGTCTGCAGGCAGCTCTCTGTACTTGAAGTCTAAACTCGTTGATGCTGGGACTGACTTTTTGTTCTGTATTTGTACAGCACTTAGCACAAGAGCATCCTAGCTCACAGCTGAAGGTCTATTATTTTTACTACCATACATAATTGGAAACACAAACATCAGATGGGATTATTTTGTTAACAATTCCTAAAGCAAAATGAAAACACAACACTGTCCTGCTTCACACCACAAAAGTTTTCAGCTTGTAGTCCATCTCTGCACTGCATGTTCAGAGAGCTTAACCTAGAAAGCGTGCCTGTTATTAGTAAGTTGGAAAAAAATTAAGTTTGCATATCAAAAAGAGGCTAGAAAAATACTGTACTAAACCAAGAGTGGAAAACCTCATACTCTGCATAAAGGTGAGCTTGTTACAGGCTCTGGTAAGTTACTCCATCTTCTCAGCAAGCATGTGAACCAAGCAGCAGGTATCTGGGAAGGTACACACCCTGCAAATGCAAGCAAGCTAATGGCAGTGCTTCGGTGTCCTCTCCCAGGAAGGTAAAACTGCTACTTCTGTGGCTGTACATTTCCATCTATAACAACAATACTTTAAAGCATGTCTTGCCATCACACTTGATACCATGCCAACTGCAGAAACTCTTATTATCTGCTGTTCCCATCCCATGAAAAACTTATGACCTTTTGCTATACTGGAATTACAAACTTGTCCTAAAGCAATCAGTAATTTATATTCCATCTCCCAGATGGGCGATGCAAACAAGCAGTAGATGGACCTTCCAGTTAGTCTTTTTTTTGTCTTTTTTTTTTTTTTTAAATAAATGATGTGTGACAGTCATATGCTAAACTCATTTGTCAATCTCATTTTTTTATCTATTGCCTGGAAAATGCAGCAACCTAACCCTGGACTGATGGAAGGGAGACTTTGGGGCTGTGAATTAACAACAGCCTGCTAGGGGGAGTGAGGACAGGTGCAGGCTTTGGCCAGCTGTAGAGGTGGAGTAGTTGATTGTGAGAAGGGTCTAGACAGGACCATTAATTAGGAAGGAGGGAAGGACAGGGCACTTTGTCAAGCCAATTTTAAAACCCATGAACTTTCACCTGAATCGCCCTGGTCCAAGTCCAGCCGTGACCAAGAGGACTCCAGCTTGTCCTGATGATGTGATGGTAAAATGCTTTGCACACACAGTGGTTGGTGGTCTTGGACCTATTCCCAGAGAAGTAGACTTCCCAGCTTGGCTCAACTTTGGTCCAACTGGCAATCCTTGTTTTGTTATAATGAGGCCCAAGGTGGAAATAAGCTGGAGAGACACATTCTTTCTTTCCTCCTGACAGATGCCTCTCTAAGGGCCCACACCAGTCTACAAGGAGCCATGTGAGTTGAGCCAGAGACATCACCTCAAGCTGCACCACGCTGAGCAAGGTGACACAGCCTGGTCACCACACAGCCCATCAGGAGGGGTCTCCTTAGGAAAGGAAGAGGCTGTACATACTGTGGTTTTATTAAAAACCCTGACCAGACCCCCAGGAGCATGGTACGTCATACATGGAAAAGCAGAGTGATTTTGTTCATATCCAACACAAGGCAGCCCTCAAGGAGATGTGATGGATAAGCTGAATGGTGCAGACCAGTAGAGCTGTTCGTGTCTCCTGGGGGGAGAAAAGCAAGTGCCTCCTGCACGTCAAGGAGGTTATGGATGTGTGTCTCCCTGCTCAGACAAGAAGGTAACTCTGACACTGACAGACCCATACAGGTGTGGTTCTGCATGAGCCCACTGGGGCTGAGCACATCAGGCCCTGTTGACCAATGCCATGACTCCTATTTGGTGCCCTGTACACTACGCTGATTCATGTTATTAAAAGCCATTCATCTACCAAATCAGGAAAAGGAAGTAAGTCAAAATAAGTTTTGTAATAAAGGAACTTATTATATGATATGAAACATAACAAGATCTAAAGGAAAACAATATTTGCCACCCATAAATTAAATAAACACTGCATAGCTTTTGACCCTAAAATGATGCCAGTCTTCAAAAAGGCAAGTTGGATATGGAAATATATTTTGCATATGAATGTCATGCCCCGCCCCCCCAGCAGAACTTCCCTCCTCCTTCCCAACGCTACCAGTCTTTCCTTTACTAGCCAATACCAAATAATTAAAAAAGAGAAATCTCACTGAACTATCACATCACTCCTGCTCCTGAAGGGGCAAGATCTCTGCTCATCGTATGTTTCTTGGAGCTTTGACCTTGAAATTGCTTTATTTTTAGTTTTTGGAAAGCTGCTTTGCCTCAGGATAGTTTTTCCTCTGCTCTTTGGTTGATTTTGCAGTGGAAAGGGAAGGGGTGTTTAAACTCACAGACCGTGAAGGTCAGTGCTGGGGTGGGAAGGGCCTTTCAGGTATTTTCTATGAAGTCAGACTGCATCTGCCCAGCGGCTTTTGTTTGCTGGTATTTACAGACCAAGCCTGGAGCTCTGGGACAATACTGCACCCAGCTATGCTCAGATGGTAGTAGGAGACTGAGCTTTTACATATTATCCTTTACCTATTCCTGAGTTTACAAAACTTTCCTTTTTTAAGGGCATTTCACAGAAGTCTATGTATCAGAGGAACATGAGGTCAATGATTCATAAGGAGTTTATTTGGAAGCATCCCTTACTCTTTGAGCCAAGCTGTACATCTATTATCTTCACCATTTTCAAAACAATCCTAAAAGCACTAGAAATACACAGAGGGACAAAGTCTACAGTTCTCATGGTTTTGGCTGGGATAGAGTTAATTTTCTTCCTAGTAGGTGGTACAGTGCTGTGGTTTGGATTTAGTATGAGAAAAGTGTTGATAACACACCGAAGTTTTAGTTGTTGCTAAGGGATGCTTACCCAAGTCAAGGACTCTTCAGTTGCCCATGCTCTGCCAGTGAGAAGGTGCACACGAAGCCGGGAGGGAGCAGAGCCAGGGCAGCTGACCCAAACTGGCCAAAGGGATATTCCGTACCATAGAATATCCCGTCATGATCACTGCTTGGGGACTGGCTGGGCATCGGTCAGCAGGTGGTGAGCAATTGCATTGTGCATAACTTATTTTTTTGGGTTTCCTCTCTCTCTCTCTCTCTTTCTTTTTTTTTTTTTGTAAACTTTATATTAAACTGTTCTTATCTCAATCCATGGGTTTTACCTCTTTCCGATTCTCCTCCCCATCCCAGTGGAGGGGTGGGGGTAGAAGTGTGCATCAGCTGCGTGGTATTTAGTTGCTGGCTGGGGTTAAACCATGACAACGGTTCATTTCAAATCCTGAGGTAACTCACTCAGTTCTCAAGATAAAAATATAATGTCAGAATTAACATTTTTTTGTTTCTTAATCCTCCATACCATTGTACATCTGCTTATATCACTCTTTCCACTAAATAAACCTAAAAATTACTTTCCCCTTTTTATTTGCTTCTGTTAACAAGCTCACTTCCCTCAAAAAAAAAAAATAGTCTTAAGGACCATGCTTCTACATAATTGAAACAATTTTCAACAGCTTTTGAAAATTTTCAAACAGCAACATCATATTTTGCCATGGTTTAATGCCAGCTGGCAACTAAGTGCCACATAGCCACTCACTCACTAACCCGCAGCGGGAAGGGGAGGAGACTCAGTAAAATGGTAAAACTTATGGGTTGAGATAAGAACAATTTAGTCATAGAAACAAAATAAAATATAATAATAACAACAATTGTAACGAAAAGGAGAAAACCAAGCAATGCACAACACCACTGCTCCCCACCTCCTGACCAATGCCCAGCCAGTCCCCAAGCAGCCATCGGCTGGCCCCAGCCACCTCCCCCCAGTTTATATACTGACCATGACATTTCTATGGTATGGAATAGCCCTTTGGCTAGTTCGGGTCAGCTGTCCTGGCTGTGCCCCCTCCCAGTTCCCTGTGCCTCTCCAGCCCTCTGGCTGGCAGGGCCTGAGAGACTGAACAGTCCTTGACTTAGTATCAAAATCACCCAGCAACAACCAAAACCACCAGTGGTACCAACATTATTCTCATACTCAATCCAAAACAAGCACTGTACCAGCTACTGAAAAGAAAATTAAGTCTATCCCAGCCAAAACCAGGATGTATTTCTAAGAAAAAAAAATACAGTTCTACTTCTATTAGTTTCGTCCCTTCGAGCTTTTTTTCATTGTTTTTTAAATGCATCTGACCTAGAAAAAACAAGGACAAATTTCAGAAATCTGTACCTACTGACACAAATGGTGAAACACTATTTTGGAATTGGTTTTGACTGGTGAAGGGAAAGACAGCCACTTTAACATAATACACAAAAAAGTTTTTGGAATATACTAGACAATGCACAGGATGAAGAAAGATCTTTACACTACTTAGCTGTTCTCAAGCAAGGCATGTTCTTAGCCAGAATCTAAAAATGCATATCTAACAATCTAATATCCATATTTTGAACTTAATAAAAAAATCTTAAGCATTAAAATTAATTTCACCTTTTATATCAAATATTAAGGGCTAGGTTTCTACTGTATTTTTCCTGTACATGCAGTAAATTGAACTAATCATCTTGTCTGTGAATGAGATCGCATTAAAATGGATGTAATGATTTAACCGAATTTACAATTCTAGGGAAATAAACCTCCCAGTATTTGTTACTGCATGACAAGTGCTTGGCAGAGACAAAACACTTAATGTAGGAATATGTATTCAGAAGTCCTAAGCTGCCAGTCCTGAAATGGGTAACCCTTTTGATTTATCATTTGGCTAAGTTGTCTAAGGAGGACAAATCAAGCGAGGTTTTCAGAGATGCTGACTTTTTAGCAATTTTCTTGGCTTTTGAGCTGAACTTTTCAACAATTTTCATTAAATAAATTCTTTGTATGACTGCTGTAATTGTTACTTTGCTGTTGCAACATTTGCACCTGCCATATCATTAGCAGACATACTTTCAGAATTGCAATTTGAATTTAAATCCTAACAATAAACATCTAATACACTGCATTTAAAAAGAGTCCATTTACTTTTGTAACACTTAGAAATCCGGTATACTACACCACACTCTTCAATCAAGTGCAAGGTACTTTCTGTGCACTTGAAAGCCTCAAGCCTTCTCAGTCAAACTGGGAGAACAGCTTTTCAAGGGCTCAGTCCAGGGGAAAGGAGAGGGTGGGAGTCCCAGCTGCTGCAGTCCATTCCCCTGCCACACAGCATGCTGTGCCAGGGGCTTGGACAACCCACTGTCAAAGGCAATGTGTGACCCACAGAGGTCACCTCTCAGTGAAACCTCTGCAAGAAGAAAAGCAAGGAAACTTCCTTTCCAGGACTTCTGACAGTGATGAGGTATTCTCTCAAGCTGAGTTCTGACAGCAAGTACTATGGTCTCACCATGTAGAAAAATTCATACCATTAGTCATTTGACTTAAAAGGGAGAGCTGTCTATACTCCCAGCACAGGCTATAATTCTTCATTTATGGCCTAATAAGAGGCATCCATTTCTGATGTTTACTACCTTTTCTCTTTGAATTTCTCCTTACTAATCAGATAGTACAGCTACAATACTTGGTTTCTTACAAACCCCAAAAAATAGAATACAACCGAGACTTCCAATTGTCCCAAATTCCTGCATGTTGTTGATTCATGGTGTTTTTAAACTGAATAATTACACCAAGATCCAGATAATTACACCAAGATCCAGATAATCTTTGTAACATAATTATAACAACACCTCAGATCATCTCAGCTGTGCCAGGATATGTTTATCGGCATATACTTCTCCTACAGAAACTTAAAAATAATTTACCTTTTAAGATATGCGGGGTAAAGTCAAAGATCCCTAGAATGTTACAGAGCTTTTGCCCCAGAGTCACCAGACTTTGCCAGATTGTTGGAGAAATCTGGTTTCTGTTCAGTTTATAAGTTAAAAGAAGAAAGATGCACAAGGGAAGATTAGACAGTATGAGAAGAGCACAACATTCCGGAAACCTGGGAAACTTCCTTCAATAAAACTATAAAACAAACTCCCAACAGTGTTTGCCAGGTTTTGTAATGTTCTTACCCATTAGTTTTCTGAACAGGCACTTATGGCTTTTCAGGGCTTCCGTTTGCACCAACCATCATTCTTCTGCCTGGTCCTATGCAGCAATGACCAAGACACCTGTACCGGCAGGTCTCAGTGCAGACCCGTTACTCAGTCCCCTTGCCTCCCCCGAGCCATGACTGCAATGCGCAGCGAACCCTCTCACACCAGACCCCTCCCCTCTGACTCCTCAGCCTCCTGGTTTCTTGCCTTGCCCTTCCCTGAACCGTCTCTTTTACCCTCCTATGGACACCGTCCCCTTGTTATTACCTGCAATAGCCAAAAGCCCTGTGGGTTTTTCACTCTTGGCCATGTTTCCAGTTTCAGCGCTTCCCTTGCTTTTTGCTCTCCACATGCTAATCAGGGGTTCCCTAGTGGGGTCCGTGATCTAGATGCCTGTTTAACTTCTGTCCTCAGCATTTCAAAACCATTAGTCAGGGCCTGGACTGTGGCCATCAGAATACAAGTACTGTAAGGTAAACAGTAACTTCCATATTTTCTTCACCCCCTGCATCTGGAAGACAAATAATGAGTCCCCCAGTGTATTGTTTATTCTCATCCCATATTAATTTTAGTTATAATGATAAGCTAATGGCTGCTTCTTGGCTATTAGGTGGAGCACAGCGAGGTACCACAAGCACGAAGATGGGTACCCTGAGATGGGAGGACAGCAGACCTGTGCCTTCATGCACTTTGCCATATTCTGAACCTTCTCTTCCACTAGCGAGCCTGGTCATTGTCACTCTAATGAGTTACCCGTGACAGTCTGCATTACCTGAAAGACAAATACTTGATGCAGACCAACCCATCGTCAGTGCAAACTTCTACGAGTAAAGACCCATTAAATCCCCAGGTGATCATGCCTTGAGCTGCATTGCTATAAATACACATCTATGCTGTTAAGCAGCCCAACTGCTAAACTCATCTGCAAGCACCATGCCTTCAGCTCATCACCGTTAACTCATTCAGGTTGGCCTTGTCTTTGTTTTAGATAATGTCAGGTTGCTTCTCCCTTGGGTGAGATAATACTTCATTTAGTAACTCCCAGTTTGTGGGAAGGAGAGAAGACAACATGAGCTTGTAGAAGACAGAGACAGCCAGAGGAAACCTGAAGACCATCTGCAGCTCTCCTGTCAGTCTCAGGCTCAATACACAGGTCTATTGGTTTGCTTAGATTTTCTTTCAGTGACAGCTCTTTCCTAAGGTATCCTTGATATGTGCACACTTTCATATGTGCAAATCATAACATTTTCCTTCATTTTAACTTGTCCCTTTGCTTGCCACCATTACATTTTATTGCAGATCTGCTTTTCACTCTGTATTATGCTCACATTTAGACTATATAAATTACAGAAATATGCTATAGTTTAATAACCTATGTTAAACTATAGACTATTCAAACTACATACAATTTACTAAATATTCAACAAAGTTTTAGGGTCTCTTATATTCATATCCATTTACCTAGCAAGCCTATCCATCTTTTTACCATAATAACAAAACCTGGTCCTCAGCAAGCACCAGTGATACTTAAATACATGTAAATTGATTGTATTTCATCAAGATAATACCTAACCTAGTTCTGGTATACATTAATGGTGATCTTCATCACAAATAAAAAGCATGTGGACATGTGAAAATGGAAACAGATGCTTTTCTAATAACTATAATTGAGAAGACCAATTTTCAGACTAGAAATGTTTGTTTGCATGATCAACAACGATGTAGCAGCTACGTACTATGATGTATGTTCTGCTATATGTTACAAACTTTTTTGCTTTATGATAAAGTATAAGGCTCTTAACCAATTGGGTTGAAGAAAGACGAGTGAAGGAATTATGCGGAAGCAGGAAAGAGAAGATACCACAGATCAAAGAGAAAACTGAAAGAAGAGTAAGAAAAAAAATGACCATAATTTGATGGTGGGGAAGACAGGACAGAAGTAAAGAAATTCTACTAGAAAGTACTTCTCTGAGGCAAAAAGGGAGGTGTTTGCATAGTCTTCATACACACATACATTACATGGTCTGGCTCAGGAGTGGCCTTTTGAAGCACTTAGCCAAGCTTCAGTTCACATCTGAGTACAACCCGGACTCCTTTTGGATAATACTGCGGTGGCAGATGTATTCCAACAGCTAATGGGCAGTTAGTCCATTGGAGCAAGCTTATCCAGAGTAACACTGTGCCCTCTAAAATGGCCTCAACACCGTCCTGTTCTACAAGTTCATTTCTACTGGATGCACTACTTGGCAGGGTGGAAAGATGAGAAAGCTTGCAAGGGAGGATGATAGCAGTTGGGTTAAAATGAGTTACCCAAGAGGCACTATTCATTTTTGCTGCTTCAAGGACAAATAAATATCCACAAAGGAAGCACATGCTTTCATGAAGCCGAAGAACGTACCAGCATGCACTTAACCATGATACAGATGTGTAGTAATTTCAGCGAACAAAATATGAGTACCAATCTTTTCTGACCTAAACCTCGTAAACCACAACTCAGAACTATGTATCTTGTTTTGGTTATCCACTAGAAAGATAGGGTTTTTTTCAGTTTTATGCTTACATTGTTTTCAATGTTATAGTCTTTGTCATCCACTCAAAAAAGAAAAGCAAAAGCAAAATGTTATAGAGGATGAAATGGTATTTTTGGCACCATCTATCACTATTACAAAGGTTATAGATTTTAAAAATCTTGGATGTTGATTCATGCTTATACACCACACGAAAGCTTTCCTTCAATTGCATTGGAAATCAATAATCTCTTAGGATAATATTTCTTTCTAGAGCATATGTTCACTTTCATCGTGATTCGACATGGGGTTGCTTTGATGGAAAATCAAATAAACAAGAAATAAAAGGAGCAGAAAAATGTAACTATATTTAGTATTTCAGCAAGAGCCAAGACAAAGACTTATACCTCAAGACACTACAATCTAAACTGCTGTCACATCTCACTCACTAGATAAACGGGCAAAAAACTCGTGAAGAGGTAGGAGCATAAGACCACAGATGAAAACAGTTTTACTGTGAAAGCTTTACACAGAAGAAAGTTGTTTCAAGGACAGGTTTTAATGACACAAAAAGAGTTCCTTTGTGCCTGATAAATTGAAGGTCGGACAGCACAGTAAAGATTTTAAGCTATGAAAGAGAAAAAACAAATTAGAAAGATGTTACTGACGATCAGCAGAGAAGAGCGAGTAAAGACTCTCTAGGGACGTGCACCCCAAGCCCCTTGAATTTAAAAGGAAATTAAATTAATCTCTGTGTAATTGAAGCATAGACTGAAACCCAATAATTTTGCCTTTAGCTTCAGCGCTGTCAGGATTTCTGCTTACATCTATGCATCATAAGCCCAACAATGAATTTAGCCTTGTGGTAAACTGTTCAGTCCGCACTAGGGAACGTCATCCAGAATCAAAGCTGGTACTGAGCTATGCTGATTTACAGCACACAGATCCACCAGTTTCAGACACAAACCTTCAGCTCGGAAATATTAGGGGGATCCATGCTTCCTACGAAACATTTAAACCAAGCACTTACGTTAGGAAGCTGGGCTCCTGACAGCACTGGGAGGAAGATAAGCCCTTAATTCAGGTGGTCTGAATCATCCCCTGGCAGCTCCCCCTGCTCTGCAAGGAGCACCGGCACCAAGGCTCAGCAGCCCCTCCACCATGTCCTTGGAACGTCCTTCGCACAGCCATGGCGGTAACAGAGCATCATGTGGATCCTCAGGTTGTACTGAACGCCTGTGCTTTTCTTCTGAACATGACTTTATCACTCTTACACCATAAGATTAAAACACATTAAATGAAGAAACCTACATAAATTCATCTAACATGGAAGAGATCTGCAGTCAGCTCTCATTATACAGTTTGAGCGTTATGTAGCTTGTGCACTGAGCACAGAACAACTCTGGCACAAGTGTTTCGTTGGATTTTCTCCCCTAAGGAACAGATTCTCTCTCTCTACTCCCCCCAAACGGATGTAGTAACGAAATAAACTATCCCAGGCCAGAAAATGCAGATGTGCTGCTCTGCGTGCTATTGACACCCAATGCCGCATCCACCGAGAGTGAAGCCAGAAATGTTCACCACACCCAAGACAGCTCTGAAGAGTTAGACAACTATGCCCTTCCTCTACCAGATTAAAAAAAAAATATTAAAAAAATAAAATTACTGGGTTTATTAACGGCTTTCTCTGTTTTCTCCTTTCTTCCCTGTCAGCTCATTTACCTGAATGGAGGCCTCACCAAACATGGTTTCTAATGAAAAATATTTCTTCTCAGAGACACTTAACATTTTTTCCAAGAATTACACTTGGGCTTCCCCATGTTCTGTGTTCTTTCGCACACGGCTCATCTTAGAGTAAGCAAGAAATGACAGTGGTTGGGGGGAAAGGGATGCTAGAACAATAATAAGGGAACAAGTGACTTCCAGAAAGAAAAAGAAACCATTTCTTGAAGTACAAGTCCAGCTACTCCTCCTTGCTCCCTCTCCCTCCCTCCCTGCTTCTATCTCACACACACATGTATGCTGTGCTTTGGGCAAATTGCAGAGCTTTGCACAGAATAAACAGCAGTTATTCTTACTGACAGTACTATATGGAGCCAATAACTGGGAGTAACTGGGGTCAGGCCCTCTGGGAAAAAGGTCAGCAGGATTCCAGGGTGTTTTCTCTTTCAGCACTAAGCAATCTATCGGGAGTCAAAATTTATCATTATACTGGATTCATGCTTGAACCTACCGACTTTTTCTTCCAGGAACTTTGGTCCATCTATAAATATAGACTACAAATATTCTTACATGCTGAAATGCTTGGCTTTTGTTTCTGAAACAGGCATTCAAATATGGTTGTAAGAGAATAAGTATACATGGACATATGAGCAAGAGTGTATAAGACACAAATCTATGGCCTAAGTAAAGCAAATTTTTTCTAACCATGTGTAACAAAAGCATAAACATGATTTTACTGAGAAGTTATATTTACACATATGACATTTGCATGCAGTATTATGAAATTAATCTAAGTTTCTTTATAAAATAAAGATAATTATTCAGCTGTAGGATTCTGCGAAAACAGATTTTTTGGAGACAGAGGACAAAAATCACAGCTCTGTCTATAACTGTGCATGTGGTCAAAAAGCTAGAAGTTACACACAGGGCTTCATTGATAATAAAATAACGTAATAATAATGTTAGCTTGTTCCTTCCCTTTTCACAGAAGAACAGCAGAAGAGACAAAAGCTGAACATTTGCTGAAACACGCCGAAAACAACTGCAAGAACTGTGCAAACACACACCCACCCACCCATGGTAGGAGGTAACCAGTTCCCTTGTGTACAACCGCCCCTCAGATTTGCTCTCTAATACTTTTTTCCCCTCCAAATGATAAAACTTTCCTTCATGACTGAGATGTTTTCCTTCCACGACTGGAAATTCACAGATAACTAACACATCCTATCCTATTTTAAAACCAAAATCAATAGCCACAAACTTCCACAGGTTCTCAGACACTCATTCTGAACCACAGGCCGGTCATTTACTTTCAGTTCGGCATCAGTCCAGCAAAACACTTGCACATGTAGTTAACTTCAAGCACATGAGCAGTCTCATTGATTTCAGTGGGACTTCTCACAGGTTTGATGTTAAGCAAGTGCAAAAGTGACTTGCTGGCCTAGTGCCATAGTCTAAAAATTACCCCAGAGACTGAATATTTTCATGCATGGAGCACCTGTCCCATTTTGTGTGAATAGATACTTAAAGATAATGATAATAATCACAAGAACCTCTGCTATTTCAGGTACGATAGGGAATGGAAGATTTTGCTGAACAGAAAAGAAAACAGTCATCCATCCAAATGGGTATGACAGCCACTATCAGGTGTTGTTTCTGTGTTTCCTAGGACAACGAAAATAACATTTTTGTGTTTCCACAGCAACGTAAATGTATTATGTCATGATGCAAAATACATTCACAGTATGCAAAGGAAAAAAAATACCTTATATATAGTAACATTACAGATGAAAGAACCCTCTCCAGCTCAAGTACAGTTTGTCCTCCTAGTAACCTGCATGATATAAAATCAATCTAAAATTTACATTTATCTGTTCCTGCTCTGTGCACTCTCACAGTTCTACATCACGTCAATGAAGCAACCTGCAATTTGTTGGGTTTTGTATATAGGTTTTTTGCATCGTACAATTAATGATGAGTATCAGCCAGAAACGGTCTTCCTCTGCTTACACATGTAGCTTGGAAATGCTTTTCTGACCCATTCATTACTTGTTATTTGGTAAACATGTAGTACTCCAGAATGGACAAAAAATCAAGCTTGAAACTGTAGGCACATCAATGATTGACTGGGGGCTGGCTCTGAGACTCAGCCCTAAAGAAATCACTGCTGTTTACGTACAGACCAGCACTATGGTGCATGCACAGGTAACCTGCAATGTGCAGGGAGTGCAGCATACACCAGGTGTGCTAAGCTTCCTCAGTACACCAAAATCAACCCCACACAGCGTGCAATAGGCTCAGTTCCAGGCTGGATTTGCTGGACCCATATTAGAACCACGTTGCAGGGATGATTTACATGTACAAAGGCTGTGTCATGCATATGCAATGACACTTACTCTCAGGTACACAAAGGTTCACATCCCATGTACCACAAGCACCCACATCTCTGTTCAGGATGTCTCTGACACAAAAATAAAACAATTAAACACCACAAACAAAACAAAACAAAAAAACCACACAACCAAAACTGTCACTCAATCCTTAGCAGAGGTGCCAGTAACTGAAAGGGCTGGAGCTGAAAGAACTGACTTTCCCTATGAAAACACTGAGCTGGATGATGGCTCCTGGAGCTGGGCCACCCACCACTACTCTGAAACCTGTGAAGTCCAGGAGAAACTGTGTTTAAGTACTACCAGTCCACCCAGAGATGAACCTGTGATCCCGACAGGATTTGATCACGTGTGAGTGGCATGTAACTGAACAAAATTTTTGCCTGCTTTCATAAAGTCATAGCCAGCACCTTGCTAGAAGGAGTAAATTCTTCCTAGCTGTGTTCTTGATTTTACTGTAAAATGTCAGCTTCAGGTGACAGTAAAACTGAAATAGAACTGGTGGGACAATGTAGCAAGGGTTGGCTGGCTGACCTGTTTGCGAAATACAATTATTTCATTTTTTATGAGAAAAGAGAGATCAGGGTCATCAATACAAGTATTTACAAGTGCAAGCTATTATCTTAAGAACTGTAGGATTTAGCTAGGGAAAAATACATTTACTGGAATGAACACTGACAAGTAAAATATTTAATCCCCAAAGTTTTATTTCCCCCAAACATAAAATAATATTACTTTGAATGGTTCATAAATAATATTAATGGAGAGATTTTTAATGGGAAATCTCTAATGATATATGAGAGAGGACTTAAATAGGTTTAACTGGGCTCTTTCTCAAACTTGGCAACTGTGTTACAAATGGTTTTGGTTTTTTTTACAGCAACGTTATAATCTGTTATCTGTTTGGATCAAATCCTAAAGAAGCTTTTTATTCCAAATTTGCAAACACCTCCAATGCAGAAGCAAGTACAGGAAAAAAACGTTTTTATTGCCCTACCAAGTTTAGAGAAAATATTATTCTAGTGCACTGTGGTGTGACCTCTCTCTCTATGCCAATGACTAGGTTATGCAAAGCCTCATCTGTGTTTCAAAATGATGTACATAAAGGAAGGCATCATAACATAGTCCTGCCTGCAGAAGATGGACAAGCTATTTGTCCAGATTAGCATAGGAATGTTTTTCCTCCCTAGCTGAGGCCTTTCTAGTTCTCAGCTCTACGCCTCAAGCAAAAGTAGTAATACTGAGACATAAAACACAGGTCAAAATTTAAGATCATGTAAACTGACAATATTCCCCCAACGTGATAATTTCAAGCAAAATAAAAATTCCATCAATGATGGCTCATCAACAGAGGTTAAGTTTAGGATTAGAAACAGGAATAAAATTGTTGCTGGAGTGGGAAAAGAGACCAAACCACTGTCTCAGAAAGCATGCAATGGATTTATGTGATAAAGACTTTAGGCACTCACCTTCACAGTAAAATTGTGCATTAATCTAACATTCTCTAGTCTGCATGATGAACAATTTTGAACCCAATAAGATAACTGTTAACTTTACTGAACTGATGATACATGTATGCCATGGCTTACTCCATTGAAAAGATAAAAATTCTAATATAACTTAGACAAATAATTCAGAAAAAGCATCTAGAGTATAAGTAGCAAATCTAAATCTCTCTGACTAGCAACCATTTAAGCATATATAAGAAGGAAACTGTTCAAGAGTATAATTGGGGGGGGGGATTTCTATTATGTGCAACAAATTAGATTATTTAGATTGGTATTTAACATGTAGTCTCTCAGTTAAAAAGCCATATGCAGGATTTAGTTTACTACATCAACATTCAGGTACCATAATTAGTAGGAAACACTATTAAAAAAAACATTAAATGAGATTACTACTCTGCTGTAAAATTTCTGGGTTACCTAGATTTTATGCTTGATAAATATTTCAACACTGTGAATACAAATCAAGAAAAAAAATATGGAGAAGCAGCAATTTTTCTGCTCCCCTTCCTATAATATACACTTCCAGAGTAACTTTCTTTAATCCTTAGCAAATTTGTGTTTGTATTGAATGTATTTTGTAGCCCAAGATTTCTTATCTGATGAGATTTTGCCTGAGAATTGCAAGTTCTGAAAGTTTTATCTTTTAACCAGCACTGTTGTGAAATAAATACAAAATAGTAACTGTGTGGATTAGTAAACAGAAAATCTTTACACTTACGACAATGAGCATCTTTGAAGACTGAATTGTTCGTTTTCTGCTATTTTTACCAAGTTTCATAACAGCATGTTTAGTGTGGCAAGTAACAGTTGTAACATAATGAACTTACAGAAACCACATACATAAACTAGTTAAAATCTTTCCTAGAGATCCCAGTTTCAGTGAGATATTGAAATAAAGGGTTTTTGAGCAAGAATGAGCTTGAAATTACAGTCAACTGAAGTACATGGGTTTAGCGCAGCTAAGCACGGGAATTACATTAAGCACATAATTACTTCTTTCAAAATAAAAGGAACAAGGTATATATTTGGAAATTAATTATCCATTTGCACAATCAGGAAAAAACAGAATTTCTATACAAATCAAACTCCTGTGCAAGGTATTCTGTAACAATAACCATAATAGTCAGCTCAAATGAGATCAACTTGTACTTTTACTATATAGATATTTTATCTCCCCCAATCAATAGTACTTACCCTTTTTCTATTTCAGTGTAATTTATCATCTAGATAAGCTAAACCCTGTCACCAATGAAATCAGTTCTAGGAGAGTCAAAATATTATTGAATGGATCTGTTTCTCCAAGTGTTTACACTCACAAATATCACTCCTCTGAACAGACTTACCCAGGAACATAATCACTACAAAAGAAGAAACCAAAGCCAGTGTCTGAACAGACTTTTTGCAAACAGGCTCTCACTGCCATTGGTTTTTCTCACAAAATGAAATGGAATTTACAAGGTTTCCTGTTCTCTAACAGCCACCATGAAATAAATACCTTCAGCATCATATTTTTTTCTTTTTAATTTTAACTGCAGAATGGAAATAAAAAAGCCATCACTACGCAAGATTTTGTCAGTTGCTGAGATTCATATAGTAATAAGGACAGTAATTACTAAGAGAATATTAACAATCCTCCCAAAACCAAAAACATCCTTCAGAAGCCAAATTAGAGATAGTGTAAATAATTTGTACTACAAGTCCTGTGTTAAAAAGAAAGAACTTCTATGTCAGTTTTAAATATCCTTACAACTTCTCAATCTACTTTTCATTTTACTTTTCACAAAGTTTTGTATTTTCTGTGCTTTCACTGAAGTTCTTCCATTGATCTTGCTGTGTATAATGATTGCTTTGCTCTCAGATAAGGAAAAGCATTAAGCGTTTTCAGAAAACTTAAGTCTCTGAACCAAAAATGAAGGCACATGTCCTATCCCACCAAAAAGAAATGTGTCTGCAAAGCCATTAGAGGTAAACTGATTTAGAGGGGGAGTTAATATGGTAAGGTTGAATAGAATATTTGAGAAGTAATTAAAGAGAATGAGATGGCACATCTTTTGGAAAGGCTACAAAGAATGTACACAGAAAAAGAGGGTAGCCAACACACTATATCATAGAGTCAAAAAGCTGTAGAGCTAAGGAAAAAAGTCACCAGCTGTACTTCTCCTTCAAAGAAACTATATATCTTATATTTGTTTTAAATCATCAATGTTGCTTCAAAGGTCAATCTACTATATGCATATTTTTTCCTACTTAGAAGAACTTGCAATATCTCCTTTTTTTTACCAACTCAAAAGAAACTACATTTCTGAAATTAATATGTCCTAATATATTATGCTGATGTTCTGACATATGCATCTTCAGTCCCCTTGGTGGAAAGTGTTGATTATTTAATCAGCTATTCAAGGCAGTGACCTTCCAGCGAAGTACAATACACTTATTTTTGTTACCATTTCAATGAAAGTACTTAAAGAGAAAGAAACTATGAAAAATTACCTATACCCAAATACTACCGTTCAGTTGTCTTTGAACCACATTAAGTTATTACCCCACAAGTCCCATGAATGATGTTTGTGAGCCTCCCTGCAATAATAAGTGGTATGATTAAAGCAGTTCCAAGCCCTTTAGTAGAACAATTAAAGTCTTGGTTATAACTCTGGAAAAAAAACTTTTGTTTCGTGTGTAAATTTTGATCAGATTTATGAGACATTGTTATAAACCTCATTTTAATACTTTGTTTCATGGAAAGTCCCATTACAGTCACTTTTTGTGGAGTAAAGAAAACTGTTCTGCTGGAGGAAAGCTATCAGAATATAGCTCTTATTTTTCTCCCAGTTCAAAGGCCCTGTGAAGTGTTTGCTGAAGGTTCAATTTTGCAACACCTTGAGCCTGATTCAGTTGCACCTAAATTCAGTGAAATGGTACCCCTTCCTTTGGTTAAGTGTTGGATCATACCCTACCACTGGAGAAATTATTCACATGAAAAGCAGACCTGTCTTAGTGCCACAAATAATTTGTACAAAGGACTGAAATACTGCTGATCAAGTATATCATACAGATAAAACCTTATTTTTTATCTATTTGTTTTGATTAATCAGAAATTCCAATCTGGTATCCCAGAAGATTAAAGTTTCCTTATGTCTAACAATGGCAATAAATCATCCATATTTTTAACACAGAAATGGTTTTTAAAAGTGTTGAGTTCCCTGTGCCTCGGTCACAGAAGTTCAGAATTTTCCTGCATTTAAATTAAGATCTTTGTCATTTCCAGCCTCCTTCAGGAATCTTTTCTCATAGGACAGATTAAGATGTTTCTAGTGTGCCAGAACTATCATCTATTTTTTGTTTGTTTGTTTAAATGAGCATTCCTGTAGGAATTCCGTAATATGTCAGTATAAGAAACTTTATGTCTGTCCTTTGACTGGAGCAGGGCAGCTTGAAAATTCCTAAATTCAACCGCAACTAGCAATTCTCTTCCTGCAGGGATTCCTGCAGTTCATGTATTCCTGGATTTCACTTAAGATTTAAGCTGTTACAGATACTATTTTATGAACTGATATATCTCCACAAATACTTTACATGCATTTTTTGCTTCAAAATATTTTGCAGATAGAATCCTCCTCTTTCACTCAATCTCAGAAGTTTTTCACATCTTCTTACTTATCTATTTGTTTAGCTTCCCAAATATACTTTTGAACTATTTAACTGGAAAAAAAACCCAAATGCCATACTTCACAATGGGCTAGAGTATGACCTGACTCACACTACATAAATCATGGATAATGATACCAAAATTACTGCACTAAAACTGATACAAATTCAGTTGGATAAAAATGGACCGTCTTCATATGCTTTGATTTAGTTTCTCTGCTTGCTTTTTCAAGGCTTGCCTGTTAGCTGATGGTTCAAATCATACCTTGCTGCTGACTTGTCTTTCAGGAAATCAGCCCACCTTCTGTACTTGCTTTTGCTGTGCATTTTCATTCCTCTATCAGCCTATTAAGCACACTATAATTACTGGTGGCTTTTGAGTGTACTTTCAGCGGTGACTAATGATGCGCTGATGAAGCAGAGCCTGGAGCCCACACTGAGTGCACGAGTGGGAGAAGCAAGGTTGATAATCCCAGCCGAGGGAGTCTCATCCAGAGGCAGTGGTCTGCTCCACCTACTGATTTTTGGTCACAAAGCTACAACATAACTGGCGTGCTTACTTCAAATGTGAATTATTTATCCCCGCTCAGAACCAAGGACTTCACATCTGGTCTGAAACGGTCAGCCCACTAAGAGGAACTAGCCATAAAAAAAAAAAAAAAAAAAAAAAAAAAAAAGATGAAGAGAGAAAAAGAGAAAAGGGGGAAAGGGGGGGGGAGGGGAGAAGAGAGGGGCTCACAGCATCCAACTTTATGTCCAACTTTATACCCCAGTCCGCAGCATCTCCGGGGCTGGACTCAGGGTCTTCTCTCTCTGCCTAATTGCCATGCCTCAGATAACCACCTGCAACTCAGGGGATGAATCTCCCTTTGTGAAGGAATAGGAATCTTTCCAACAACACCAACAGGTGCTGCATCAGCCCCTTAGTGAGGAAAACTACCAGAATTGCTAAAAACATTCTAAGTTCTATCTCTAAATGGAAGTACTGTAAATTAAGGTACATTTTCTGCCTTGCAAAGGACTTGCTCAAACTTGTGTAAACCAGCACAGTCCTTGGCTCACACTATTTTAATAAGACCCACGTGCATTAAACCAGATTATATGACACATGTTAAGGTTCATGTTTGATATCAAATTAAGTATCTGGATGATTTATGGAAAAGAGTTCACCTCCCTTTCCCCCACGTGAGGTTTAAGACTAATCTTCAACCAGATCTTCCAACACTTTCTGCATTTAGGCCTTCTCCACTTGAAACCTTCAATGTTGTTTTTATTATCACAAGAGACCGATACCCAGCCTAGCATCTGCTATTATTCCTTTGCCTTCTCTCGCTGGGAGAATGTATGAACCTAACATATATCACTGTGATTACTGGATGCTGCTAAATTCCTAGAAAAAAGAAGCATTGCTTTCCTCTGCCTCGTCGAAGGATTTGATTGCACTATTACTCTATGCACTAATGTGCTGCTTGGCTATAAAGGGAATTGTTGAGTAGTTTCTTTAAAAAAACCATAGCAATAAAACCCCCACAAGTTCCATAAAGTAAACGAACACCCACCATTAGCTCTTACCCACAAGGATCAGCATGACAGCTGTATTGATAATGACAGACATTTGGCTGGAATCACTTTGGGAGGTAAAAGTGTGAGTTATGCCTCCCTCCCTCCCTCCATCAAGATGCTGTGCATTAGCATCTGTTACCGAAAGAAAAGGCAGGTGATGCTATAGGTCATTCACCCCCTCTTGTCATTTCCAATGACAGAGAAGTTTCACAGGTCACCAGGGATATTATCACAAGTGATCTCCTCAGGCTGAAACAGGAATTCACTACTTCACCAGATAACTTCAGCCTGCCTGTTTTACTCTTTCTGTGCAACCAGTGCCATGCTTTGACTTGCATTTACCTGTTGCAACCCTGAAAATGCATTTCCATTTGTTCTTTTGGATGCTGCAGTAACCTAATTCCCGATGCCTTTAGTTAGGGCTTCCCACTGTAAATTCCAGCCCTGGCCCTTCTCCCACCGCCTTACTACTGATTTTTGTGACATTTGCCCCAGTGCTTTTTTTTTAAAAAAAAGAAACATGTCTGTAAGTATTTTGTCAATGCCCTATTGAAATCTGATTTTGTTTTGACAACATATGCACATTTGGCTTTCCACTGCTTTCCATTTTCCTTTGGTGTGGAAACCAGGCTGGTGAGGATCCTGATACATAACTTTCCTTCCTGTCTGGAACATGGTATAAATAGGTACAGACAGGTACGTCACAAGCTCCCATAAACAATAGTCTTATCCAGAGAAAATAGTTTCAAAACAATAAGTACGTCTGAATATAAATGCAGCTACAGGCTTGTGTGATTAATTTGAATCAATGCACAGACCTGGCATTAACCATGTGTCATTAGTTTCAACAGACCCCGTCCTCAGCAGCTGCCAGCAAACTCTAGTTCTACTCATTGTCTGAGGTATTACATGCCAAAAAAGGTGTTCCAGTAAGATTTACTGCCTCAACAGCCAGACTGCACTGAAACCTTGGTATTTACATGGGATTTCAGTATATGCATATCACAAGGGTCACATCCCTCTTTTATGGATGGCTCTTCCAAAATAATCTGACAAGTTGCTTGCATGCTGAGACCACTCGCTGTCCCGTAGACAAATACTCTTTTAGTAATCTGCTCTACTGTGTACATACATTTTTCCTTGTCTTATGCAATGATGAGAAAATCTTAGGGTCACAGACTGTCTTTTTGTTTTGCATTTTGTAGTACTTTAAGCAATGGGAACACACTGAGTAACTAGGGTGTACAGGCCAAACAAATTACTAATAAATAGAAAGTTCAAATTACTGGACTTAAAACACATCAGCAAAGCCCAATGAAAAGGCTGTAACAGCAAAAGACCTTTATCTATGCTGTGTATAAACATAAACTGCCTCTTTCCTCAATGCACCTCAGAGATTTGCCCCTTCTGTCCAGTATCTTAGACTGCATGGGTCACAAACTGATTATACGGAAAATGTCTACTCTGCGAGGTATCAGTAGCCTTTCAACCTATGGAACCACTTAAAGTGGTATCCTGAGCCTTTAGGTTTATCTACTCTACAACTTCTATAAATATATTCACTTAAAAAAAGTTAGAAACAGCCCAACAAAATTTTAGGAACATTCATTATGTGAGTTTTGCTTGCATATCTCCATTAAAAACAGCTGCACAGTTAAATACTATCTATTTCTGGTCCTGCCTTTCATTCAACAAAGCCATTTTAGAACAATGTTCTGTTACTGATAACAATTTTATTCTATATGCTTTACTGATAAGACTTTAAACAGAGGATGACAGTGCATATTACAGGCAATATATCCAAAGAATTACAGATGACATTTTATCTGTTCACAGAATGCTATGCACATTTCTTTAAACTATGTTTCAGAATCTAGCCATCATCATCTAAGTATTTTTCAAAATCTTATTTTAATGAAACACATTTAGAAGCTCATTTTAATGAAACACATTTTACCTTTGCATGCACCGAAATAAAGTAGGGGTTTGCCATACTGCATGCTCCCTTTAAAGGAATCAAAGGCAGAAGACAGTTTCATCACAAGGGCAGTAAAACCACCTGCACTTCCAGTTGTCTATCTCATCCCTCTTTCATTTCCTCTGCCTGACAGCAGGACACTTTATATGCCCCCCAGATGAAAAATAAAGGTAAACTGTTCTCATCCTTTGAGATCAGGACTTAATTTTGTGTACATTCTATGTACTGAACTGTCAAAGCCCAGTTGGCTAACAGAAGATTGCCTTTTGCACTGAAGCACTTCTACTCAACTGGGTAGCAATTAAGGTATAAGAATTAAATATTTTTAAAGCATAGTCAT
This sequence comes from Falco punctatus, assembly GCF_963210335.1. Classification (NCBI taxonomy): domain Eukaryota; kingdom Metazoa; phylum Chordata; class Aves; order Falconiformes; family Falconidae; genus Falco; species Falco punctatus. Next base: position 68,643,364 of record NC_137580.1, read on the forward strand.
GGCTATGATGAAGCCACCTATATCCTCCCAAGCCTGTCAGCTACAGAAGAGCTGCTGACCGCATCTCCTCCATATGAGGTGCAATGGTGAGGAAGGCAACTGTCCTTGTCGGTGGGGAACCTTATACTTACACTCTTAACCAACACACAAATGCAAGACAGACAAGTACTACAGCAGGCTCTAACTCTGCAAACCCTTTAGCACATGTCTAACTAACCAAAGGCAACTACTCAAGTTTTCGCAGGAACAGAACCTAGCTGATTACAGTCAAAATGGGATCACAACCTACCTATGGCCAGTGTGCACAGGACCAACCCTACCACAGTCTGAACAATACACAGCCACTTAATTTCTTCTGACTCATACCCTAAATACAGATATGATTCAAAAAACACACATGTTCTCTCCTTATATAGAGCCTGATCAATGTGAAATGAAGCACAGGAATTTTATTTTAATAACATATTTGAAACTCCTTCCTGTTCCATTTGTAATCTATTACAGTTGTAGATAGGAAAATTCTAAATAAAATAGCGAAAATATTTAGAAGATAAAAGTAAAAAAAAAAATTTCCAAAAAAGCCCAGTGTCAGAGAGGAAAAATTTGTAAATGCTCTTATATAAAACTTTTTACAAATACTTTGTAAAACCAGAGCATTGCCCACACTTCCATTACTTCTGTACTGAAATGTCCACAATGAATGGAACACTGCTTCCTAAAAAGATAATCAGGAGTTATGAAGACCTACTGAAAGAACTTAATGAATAAAAAATGAGAAGAGATACAAGTATGACAAACAGGAACTTTACTGGATGCAATAAAAAAGATACATGCTTACGTTGCTCAGACAGGACTTCCACAAAGACTGCATGTTATTAATGACCTAAATGGGAACAAGATCAGACCAAAATGCAGAATTTTTATAGATCCCACCCTCTTCAGAAATTTCCCAGAAAATAACTTCCTTTCTAGGCAGAAAAGCAATCTCTGGTAAACTGTATACAAATCGACTCAATTTGGCATAGTTCTCTGGTATAATCTTTGTCTTCAGTCTCCAAATATAAAAGATGGATAGATCTTATTTATGAAGGCCACTATATTCATTATACCTGTATTTTATGATATTAACCCATTAGTTTTTATTGCAAAAATATTATAACTCCACCCAACCTTCATTATAAAGTCTTCAATTTCTCTTATTGTAGGTCCAGAGGACCTAATCAAACTCCAGGAAAGAAAGTTATCAAATGATTTCTGTAAAGAATTTAAAAAAAAAAAACACAAAACATCCAAAAGCTCACTGCTGAACACACCAAATGAACTAAATAATGGGAAACACATTTACAATGTCCTTTAATGGTAAGCCTATCCAATTTGTGATTTAAGAGGTCAAGCTATTGGTTATTTTTGCATTCCTGGTAATTTAAGAAGCAGCAGACTGGGAAATGTGTACTCGCAGGCCTTATAAAACTGCCTTCCTTATTTTGAATAATAGACATCTATTGTAAAAAGCTTGCTAGTGGAAAAGCCCCACTCCATGTTTACACACTTTGGCTGGAGAGCCCGCTGCCCATGAGGCTCACAATGGAGAATGAGTGTTTAAAGAGACAAAGGAAATCAGCCACAGAAAATCCTGCCACCCATGTGTCTGGAAAATATGAATTGCTCCAAGAGTTGGGACAACAAGAATTGCTGACACCAGATGGTAACGTTCTCTGTGAGAGTATCGTGCCATGATCTTGAGCTGAGAATGGGGGTTTTTCTCAAGGGCCCGAGGGTAAGCCTAACGATCGGGCAGGCAAGAGGAAGGAAAGGACGAGATGGGAATACAGCTACAGCTCTCCGCTGAGGCAGCCCCGAAGCCTTCTGCCCCCGTTGCACCACGCCGGCTCCAGCCAGCCCACCCACAGAAACCACCAGCTTGGTCTTACACAGGCTTAAGACTATAAGACTTGAGGGTTGTTACGTTGACAAAGTCAGTGGATTACAATCTTCTATTTAGAAAAAGTAAATTGAGGCAAATCGCAACAACATCTATAAAATAAATGAAACTTTAAAAGTGTATGAAATGCTTGATTTCTCTCAGACAACAAGCACACACACTATATACCTAATATACCTGGAAAGGTAGCTGCAGACCTAAGAAAAAACTTGCACAAACCATTTAGCACTTTTCAGGGAATGGAAGTTGACTGGGGAAATCAAAGAGCAATTAACAGATTTTATTCACCTTTCTATTGTCAGTTTAGGGACACAGAAAGTGTTTAATAATTTCACAATTCAGTCACACAGCATTATTGTTCGATGAATAGTGCTAGCTAGAACATTTCTAATTAAATTTAATTTAGTCACAGCCAAATCGGACATTGCTCACTTGAGGTTTTACATTTCTGCATGCATGGAATATAATAGGATCATAGTTAGGACACTAACTTGAGGTGTGGAACGGTGAATTTCAGCTCCGTGCGCTGCCTGCTTCGGGCTGATCCGGCTCCAGAAACAGCAATTAGCCTGAAGGCAGCCAGCAGCAGTAAATGGGGTGATGTTCACCCTGTATCTACACATTTAAGTCAATCTTATTCTTCAAAAAGTAAAGCCAATGGATTCTATGTTCATGTTTAAGTCATTTCCAGGCCAAGTATCAAGATAATTTTAATTTAATGGTTGGCAAAGCTGAAAGTTGAGCACAAGGTAGTTTTAACAAGCTCAGAATCACCCAGACACTGAAATCACATTAGCAATTCTGTCTGTGAGGGCTAAGCCAAAACACTGACTGTGTTTGCTCCTGCTCGGGGCAAGAGGAGAGGCAAATAGCATTATGGCCTTAACTCGAGGAAACGCCAAGGCTGATATTGCCTTCTGTGCACTTTAAATCAGGATCAAAAAGCGCTGCTCTTCAGACAGTCACCTTTCACCTTTCTTCTTTAACCTTGACCTCTGTCATCCACCTTGGCCTCTGAGAACAGACTGCACCCAAAAGAACTGTTTGTTTCTTCCAACCTTATTAGCTCATCTGATACTTCCCTCTGATAAAGTCAGACTTGCTAAAAGGCAAAAACTAAACCCAAACCTCAGTGCTCCCTGAGGTGAACTCACATGGCTGGCCGTGGGGGTCTGTATCCGCGAATAGCGGGGAACACCTGCTTGGGTTGGGCTGCTTTTAATTTTGGTGGGTTACATAGGGGCTGAGCCTGCCAGCAGGGAAAAACCTGTGACGATGCACCCATTGCTTTTGCAAGGGATTGATCAGGAATATCTCTTTCCTTAACTTTTCTTTTAAGACAAAGCAGAAAGCCAAGTGAGATGAGTTTAAAATTGTTGTATTTATCAAGCAAATATTAATAAAGTACCTAAAGGCTTTTAATAGCTAAACAGAAGATATTTTCTAAGTATTTTATGCTTTTTTTTTTTTTTTTTTTTTTTTTTTTTTTTTTTTGGTGGAGATGGGTACACTCTTCTCAGATCTGGGCAATCAAAAGACTTCCTAGGGTGGTTAATCTGTCATGATGTAAAGAGATGTTGTAGTAATTTGACAGACCCAAAATAACCTAAACAGATTATGAGATTATACATCCTTAAACTACTGATATCTGAAGCACATTCCTTTGTTATACAGCAAGTGTGGATAGGGACAATGCATGAATAATGGCAAAACTGTATTAAAGCAAGCAAAAAAAGTTCACCGGTTGTCGCCTGAGTAATGCACAAGCTGCTCTTACAGTAAAAGCTTACATCTAGGAAATGTGGTCTGACATTAACTTTCAGTAGACTGAACTGCACTGGTTCCTTTCTGTGACTCCAGAGGAATAGGAGACTTAATTCTTTCTCTTCTACGCAGCACTGCCCAGGCTGTGTCAAGCGTCGGTGGGAAATGAAATGAAGTTATACTCATTATTTCCAGTCAAAAGGACAGCGGGCAGGAAGCTGAGAGACCCACACTTTGTATCCACTACACAATCACAGTAAGCAGGGCTCAATGTCAATGTGTCAGCTGCTTCAGAATAAGCAGAAAGAAAAACTCCATGCCTGCTCAGTGGAGAGCTGACCATGGTTTTGTGCTCTCAGCACACCTGATCTGTTCCAGTTCCCCTGACCCCACAAAAATTTACAACCCAACCCAGCACAACTTCAGGCAAGATAACTTTCTGCAAGCTGCATCTGCAGGAATGAAATTAGCAGCAATATATCCTTTGCCTCAAAGGACTGTGCTGAGTCTTCGTTAGTCAAGTCTGTACAGGGTTAGAGATCACTGGATAGGAGTTCTGCACAAGTGCAAGGCGTTACGACATTACATACTGCAAAACTTTGTTGAGCTACAATTTTTGTGGTAGCCTGGGGATTGTCGTGGTCAGAACCAATTATGTCACTCTGTACTTTTGGTTACTAAGTAAAATAAACAGATAAAACTATTTGGTTTTAGCAAGGTACGTAAGTTTTACTAGTAATTTTATTCACCCCTTACTTGCTGTCCCTCTCTCTTCCGCTGTCCTCATTTAGGATCAGAGAGCCTTTCAGGCTGGAAAGGACTTTGGGAGCACATCCTCCCACACAAAGCAGTCCCAAGTCTGAATTCATACCACATTGCCCAAGGCTTTCTCCAACTCAGTCTCCTCCAAGGATGGAGACCGCATGGCGTTGCTGGTACAATGGTTGAGTGTCATAGTAAAACCCATTTTTCTGTGTCAAACGGGAGCCTGTCCTGTTTCAATTTACGCCCACTGTCTCTCCTCCTCCTGCCATGTACCTCCTTGAGGAGGCTGGTGGCATTTCCTCAGTAGCTTCCTTGTAGTCACTGGCTGCCATGGTGTCCTCCAGGGCTGCCTCTCTTCCAGGCTCAACAAGCCCAGGTCCCTCTGGTGCCACTGCCAGGGCACTTGCCCCAATGCTCCCATCATCCTGGTGGCCCTCAGCTGAACTTGTTCTAGTCTATTAACATATTTCTTGTCCTGAAGCCCCAAAGAGTACTCCAGATGTGGTCTAATGAGCACTGAGTAAAGTTTTCTCTTTCAATCTCTGCCTCAAAAGCGATCTAACATTTCCAGCATTGACGGTCACTAGCTTCAAAGCAAGAATCACAAAGAACAACTGCAAAAAACTCCCACTGAAACAGTTTAAAATCTTTCAGCCCTTTAATGAACTTACCCCTGGAGAACCGTTTCAAATTCAATAGGCTGAATTTCAGCAAGAGATTACTTGGAGTTGATAATTTATATTTTTTTAAAAAAAGAAATACAGACCTTGCCCTAAAGCCTGCTCATGTCTCCGTACGCGAGTGCACATACACACCGTGGCAGCTCTGCCACGTGCAGTGGAGCCGCTTTTGCAGGGCACTGCTGACCAGCTCAGGTGCACTTGGCGGAGTTTGCCCGCAAGGAGCACCTCTGCCCGTCCCCATCCTCCAGCAGCGCCAGTCGGTCGCCATTGCTCATATCCTGTCTGATTTATGGTTTTCCTCCAGGGCAAAGACTTCAACAATTGACTTTGGGTTTGGGCCTACAATCTGACATATGTTAAACATTACTTAATTTTCAGGTGTTATGGGGTATAGGAACTGTGCAAATAATTACTTTTTTGGATCCGTGACTGAAGTTATTTTTAATATGACTTTGATTTCTCAGCATTTTGGACTATTTGTTTTCATTATGCTTGTAATACATTTCTGGCAACTACACACACCTTCCCGTATATGACAGGAAAATTATGAATGGCTTGATCATACAGAATGATTTATAAATCCGTTAATTAGTATCATGGATCAGTTATTTTAATCCTAAGGCTTAGCTGAGCTATACATTGGCACAATGAACAAAGGGAACAAATATATATGAAAATAGTAGTTATGTTATTCATTTAGTTTTAATATAAGCTGAAATCAAATCCTTGTCTGTTCCCTTGACATAATTTTAGGATCAGGGTGGGACACAATTGTGAATTGGAAGAAACTGTAAATACCTGTCATTGATTTCAAAGGATATTAGGTACCTTTTACAATTAAACCTGAAGCTTCTTACTCAGCATCTCCGAGTATCTTTTTAATTATATTAGATCCATTTATAAAAATAATTTATAATGACAAGGATAGCAAAGGTTTGCAATGCTGTGTTGTCACACTGATACCTCTACGCAGCAGCCCCTTTCCCTTGCTGGATTACAAATGCACATTAAAATTTCCAGCCATTTAAAAATAATCGTTAGGAGGAACAGAGAGAATATTCTTACTATCCAGAGACTGTCTCCGTCTGCCCCCCAACTTGTCTGGGCTTCAGTACAGCAGTTTCCATCTTCTCTGCCAGACTGCCTGGGTGTCAGCAGAGAAAACATTTGGTAGTTCTGCTTTGATTTTTTTGTCTCCAGTAGCTTCTCAAAAGATCACCTTCCTCAACAGGTCAGCAGCTGAATCAGTCATTTTAACAAAAGCAGATACTGTGCTTTACCTTAATTCAACCTTGAAACAATTCAACCTTGAAAATCTCGGAACAAGTTTTGGAACAAGTGAATTAATTTGCCTGAAATTTATTTTCTTGAACAAGGAGGGTGGAAGGAAAGGAATGGAGAAAAGGCTGAGAACTCAACTCAGAAGTCTTGAGTTTAACAAAGAATCTCTACTAAAAGGACCTGCTAACAGGAAGCATCAGACAATTAAGCAGAATAAGTTATTTCTTCTTTACCTATGCAAAATGAAATACAGGAGCAGGAAACTGGCTCTTTAGGCTATTTGCGTGTTTTAGGGTTTTTTTCTTCACATTCTGCACCTTTTCTTCCCCTGAATCCTCAATACCTGTAGGATCTAAAGAAATTCATTTTTCTTTGGCACACTAAATTTCATATACAGCTGACACTGAAATGTAACTTTAAAAAATCATTTTCTCATGTGGTTATTGTCTCATGAGTGGAAACTGGCTACGAACAGCCTATTTGAAAGGCAGACACATGTGCCTACTACTGTTAACGTCACACTAGAAAAGTCAGAGTCAGAATTCTTTTGTACCATTTGAAACTGTCTAATTTATTTCCTAAATGCGAGGAACTGGCGATGAATTTTGATCATCAAAAAGCAACTTGGCGTGACACTGTGTTCTATATACTTTACTAGGGGGCACACCTGGAAAGCACATTTTGCCTTAAGATTGAACTTTTAAAAATTAGTGCAATACATAAGCTAATGCTTTATCTAGCAGTAGTTTCATAGGCCGTACAACGTTTAGAATTTTAATGGCATTTTCTAGAGCACATGAAGGAACAATATATTTGGAATGCTTGGTATTATCCTCCAAATTAAACAACTTTATCCATTGGCATTGCAAGTTTTTCCTGAAGCTCTGGGAGCTAGCAAAACCACTCAAAACAAGGTATCTAATCTGGCATCTGTACAAAGAAAGATTACACAGTCAAACCAAAGAATGTGTCGATCATAACACTGGAAATATAACAAGTTTACTTTTTAATTCACTGCACATGAAACCTCTTTGCAGTGTGTTTCATATCACTGCTGCTCATCCCAATTATCAAAAACCCTTTCTTTCCCTATTTACAAGCATGAAACACTATAAGCAAAACTGCAGGTGTTTGCCAAAGAAGTTACTTCATTGTGGATATTAGTTCATAGTTTCAAAATTAATATTTACTTTGGCTTCCCTTAGACTTGTTTTGATTTTTTCCCTGACCATTTCAGAAAGACTTGTACAGTCACCTCAAGACAGCATGCAAAGCTGATCTTAAATTACAATGGAAAAAAGAAAACCCCATCAATGGTAATTAAGTTTGCTTTGTAAAGAGCTTTCAGGTTTTTCTTTTTATTTGCCCCCCCCCCCCCCGCCCCCCCTTTTCTCCCAAATCAATTCTTGGGAGCTCTCATGGTACAGCTGGTTGTTAGCTTCAGCTACATATAAAGAAGTTAAAGCTAATGAAGACTCCTTGACTGACAATTATAAGGAGGTGATTTTCAGGTGAGCAGATTTTGCTTATTTGCTTATACAGTGCAGGAAATGATAAACAGAACACAAGTGCAACATAAATCATTCATCTAGGTCTCTCTAACTGAAAATCACTTTGATTTTTTTGCTTTCATTTTTTAATTCCATGCCCATTTGACAGTCAAAATTTATTAGCATCCGAAATTATTAGTGTCAGCATCATGTTGTTAATAATAATTTTGTGACTTCTGGAAAATCATGGATTTTCTTATTTTTAAAACACTTTGGTTGCTGATTTATCAACTGTAAATGTATCAGCCACCTACTAAACCACCAATGTAGCATTAAAACTAACAAGTCACCTTTCACCCAAATTTCCCTTAGATGAAACATTGGCTGAAACCACAGACAGAGCTGGAAAGAAGCAGGTATAGCTACATAAAGCATATGTCAGATACCTGACTAATTTGGATAAGGTCCTTTTGGTCATTCTGCTGCTGTGAGTTCACACAAAGAAAGCATCTCCTCCTGCATCATCACCAGAAATATTGTATTTAGTCATTAACCCTTTCCCTATTAGGTGGCATTTTTTCTGGTGAGGGAGTGTTAATGATTCTCACGTTAACACATGTGGTGGCAAGCACCCACAAGTGATAGGCAAGGAGAGGGTTAAAATTAGTTTCTTTATGCATATGGTTCCTGTCTCAGCTGTGAGATCAGTTATAGGTCCCCGGCCAAAGATAACAGCTAAAATATAACAGATGCTGGTGCTTCCACAGCTGAGATGAAGTATTTCCTTTCATCCTCACTAGTCACTGATAATGTCCCAATTCTCTATTCACTGGAAACGTCAAGGGCACGAGCAGGTTATTACAACGTGAAATGAATGGACTGTTTAAATTGATCCCATGCCTGCACATGGTGTGGTGCTGCTCCAGTCCTAAGAGATTAAAACTCAGACCAGGGAAGACAATGCTGCACTGGCAAAGGTGGTCGTTGGATGCTGAAAGCCGGGGTCCTTTATAATAGGGTACCAGTGGGGAAGAGGGAGTTGGTTGTCATCGTCCAGGAGCCATCAGTGCAGGGCTGATGTGCAAAAACTTCCTTCCTGTGGCTATTGCCAGTCCAACTGGGCCTGTCACTTTCTCAGCCCAGTCAAAACACAAGTATTTGAGCAAGTAGCCACCCCATGTGGACAGCAACGCTGTAAGAGGAAATAAACTAGCTTCGCAGTGTTTGTACTTTTCTAAATATTTCCAGCAGTTTAGAGCGCTACCTGGCACTCATTCATACTTTGCATTTTTATAGCCATTTGAATGCATCTTAACCTGCAGGGTTGTGTGTTTTTCTGTGTTTAAAACACAACCACAAAATGTTTACACATCTAAAACCTGGTCTACGGAAAAACCTTTTCCAAGCAGCAATCAAGTTGCTCTTCATCAGTACAGTTGAAATAACTTTATAAGATACACCAGCAGCAAATGCTTGCTCCTGTGCAAAAATATTCAGTACACATGCATAAATATATTCATACATCAGGGGAGTTGGGATATACATAGCTACACAAATTTGGAGAGCAACTTTTTTGCTGCTTTCCTGCACAGATGTTTGTATAAGGCCAGCTTGTCTTTATTCCATTCCCCTCCCATTAAAAGAACCAAGTCAAAACTGGTAACATTGCTACACCATTAAGGAAAAAAAAATAATTAGGTGCAAGATGCTCCACAGTAAATGAGGATGGAATGGGTATGTACATTTCTGTACTAAAAATAACCTGGGAAAATGTGGTTTTAAGTTATGCTTGCGCATGCAGCTCTAGAGTGTGATTGTTCAGAGCTGCTATGCCAGGAACCAAGATGACATGAGATTACTGAGGTAAGGAACGTTTCAGTAAAAATCACTTCAAGAGAAAAAGGAGAGTATAACCAAGCAGAAACTGACAGGCTGTGGTGTTTATTGTCTTTGTATGAATGAAAGCGCATCTTTAGAAGAAAACAGATTATAAAGCCTAGATTTCAGCCTAAAGTATTTTCCACTCTGAAATCACCTTGCCAAAAACCCACAGAGGTGCAACAGCAACACACACAATTCTGGATTTCTCAAGACCATCTGGCCACAGGGTTTGTATGCATCTCAAGTTCTGTTTTTGTTAAACATGCATCTTGATTGCTACCCAAACTAACAGAAAAATTGTATATCCAAATAAACCAAACAAAATAATAAATGCATGAAAAGTCACTTAAAAAAATAAATCAGGGAACTGTAACATTCACTAAACCCCAGAAAATCTTCTATCAAATGTAATGTTCTGTTAGTGGGAGAGGGCTGCGTGAGCTATATAACAAGATAAATCTGTATAAATATTTGTTGTCCTTATACTTCCACTGGGAATACCTGTGTACAGAAGCTCCAGCCAGTGTAAAAAATAGCTGTCTATTTGGTATCTGACTCCCAGAGACCAACATTTCCAGTGGAAAAACATTCATTCAGCCTTAAAACTGTCGCTGACAGAAATTGTATTTTTTTCTCAAGTAACGGTCACATTTCTGTAAAAACTATCAGCTTCCCATGGGAGAATACTGATAGGTCACTAGAAAGCATAATTAATGAAAACCTAGAAGCAAATCTATACTGGTAAAGTATGAGCTTTTGTTTATATGTGTGTAACTGTGCCTTGTGGAAGTTGCCAACCACATTCCTCTCCAGGTTGGGCTGCATCTCTCATGATCCATCTGTTCTTCTCACCAAGAAGAGAGACTGTTATTTATTATGAATATTGTAGTATGACCAAGAAACATAATCCATAGAGGAGAAGGAGAGCATGAGACAGCCAAAGTCCATTTTTCCACTTGCGAATTGGGCATTATTTCAGAAAAATCTATTAGTCAAAACATGAAATATTCTCAGCTTTGTTACTTTATTTTCTCTTTTGGCAATAACATGACAATTTTTTTCTTTCTTTTTCTTCTTTTTTTTTCTTTTTTTGGACAGTTTGAATTACTTTTTATAGTTCTAGATTGGCTGCATCGGAGGCCATGATATGTGAGCTGAAGGAAATTTTGATTCAGAAGTGTAAAATTTCACCTTTCTTTCAGGAAAAGATTACCTTTTCAGTTACTCATTAGAATTTAATCTGTGGGACAGGAAATCTGCTTCAAAACTTAGAATTTCTGAAAACCATATCAAAATAAAAGGAGGAGGACAGGAAAGAAATACAAGTGCATATTAATGCCAAAGGCTAAATATAATATCAAAAGCAAATAAGGTCAGAAAGAGGTGGGGGTTTTCTTTCAATATTTAAGCCAGCATCTAGAAAAGAAGAAGTTGCAAGCCATTATTGTTTATTAAGTAGTACTTTAAAGGAAAGTCTCTATTTGAACAGCTGCCCTGAGATTTACCTGAATCTGTAGGAGAAACTAAGCTATGAAAAGCAAAATTTAGCTACTTATTTTGATGAATTTTAGCTAAGATGACCAATAACATAGAAGTCAACATTTTTGCTTAACCCGTTACTGGAGCAAGGCAAAATAACAGCCTTGCAGCTGTAACAATGCTGTTATGTACAAGGCCATGCAATCTTTTAAATGTCCTATATAATTACTGTACCTGTATAGGCTATTTTGTGTCCAGATATCAGAATTCAGAAATTTCTCAGAGGAGGTGACAGTGACATGGCATTTTGCTTTCTAAACGACTGAACAAAGCTGAGGAAGTTAAACACCTGCAAGTCCAGAGCAGGCATCTGAAGCGGTAGGCATTTCAGAGCGAAAGGAACATTGGTCTATCTTTTCAGCCACTCTGTTAATGAGTATTGTCTATTGATCAAATACTTGCCTAATAATTGTACTAGAGGATTGAATTGCATTAAATCCTCGCAAACACCAAACAAAGTAACACTTAATGTTTCATCAGTGGTAATCGTTGACGGGCAAAATTGCAAAGTCTTAAAGGCAAAGCATCCTTTCCATGTTCCCAATGACACCTCCTCTTTACCCTTTGAGTGCCAGGTTGTTAGAATTTGTCACAGTGTCATTAGGCTCACCGAACATATCCAAAAGTTTTCCTTGCTGCCTTATGGAAACCTCAAGTAAAATAATCTCTTTTCCAAAACTGGGAGAACAACTAGAGCTCTTCTAAATTTATTTTTGACAGAAGTCTTGTGGCAGACAGAGATGAACTGTCTTCCTCCTCCTCTTTTTTTAAGCAACATGTGTTAAAGGTATTATTTCATAAAATATATGTTTATTATGCAGATATCTCAGCCTGAAGGCTTATGGCTTTCCAGCATGTATAAAACAGTACATAACTATAATCCATAGAGAATATGGGTTTATTTAAGTCTCTTGACTCTCAGCAAAAATACAAAAATAGCATAAAGTAAATAGCAGGCTGTCTGAATGTAATAATCCTAAAGATAAACAAACACACCTTGCAAGTAAGCACAGAACAGCACTGCTGTCTAATTTAAGTTCCAAAACTTACTATCTCTATCGAGATACTGGTAAGAGCTCTTCACATAATTGTAAACTTATTAGTTTCAAACATGCTTTATGAATAAATCATGTAACCATATAAAGATATTTTAATAGCCAGATGCACTTTGGTTCCTCAATCATCTGATGTAGTAAGAAACATCTGGTAAGGAACCTGTCCAGAGAAGTACAATTTGCCTCCCCATAACAAACATACATACACATACACACAAGAAGATACCTTCCAGCCACAAATATGCAGGTCTACCTCTAAGTATTACATCTGCTCATGTTTAATGATTCTCTGCGGTTCAATATTTAACTATTTTAGCATTTAGTCATATGGACAAGTGCATGTGCTTTTGTATTCAGCAAACTACCACTAGGAATAAATGATAAAGAATTATATTCTTTACTGATTGTATCTCAACCAAACACTTGGTCAAGGAACCAAAACAGATGTCAGCTTCTGAATCTCAGGAGGTGGATGAGGGGGAACCTTCTGCAAAAGCCAAATAGGTTTTCACACCTAACACTTACACAAGGAGCTTTCAATGCTCCCATTGTTGAAGCTGATGCATACGGAGAGTTAAGTGCTGTATTTGCAAGAATCATTCCATTGCATCCAGTTTTAGTTCTCTGCACAAACCATTAGCGTTTTCTCATGAAAAAGAGAATGTTACTCAAAAAAATTAGAAAAGTTGCTGGAAAATCTGACAGTCTTTTGAAAAGGGATTTGTCAGCTTGGACAACAGTATACCATTTCATCATGGATGAAAAAATGAGAACAGATCACTGAAATCTAATTTATCCAGACCAATTTTCATCAGCATAACAATTGGCTCCATTCTTCTTGAGAAACATTGAGTCTTGAACGTTAGCAGTATCACAATGGCATTAACCAGCAAAAGCATTGTCGTATTTGTCACTGAAAATGGTTTATAGTGACAGAGGTGACTTCAGTTTGTGGTTTCGTTGTTGTAAGAGGTAATTTACCTGGTGGCCATTTATTTACAGGGATTCTTATTTTCTTCATTTGAAGTGTGATAGGCTGTTTTTACTGGTTTGGGGATTTTTTTTATCAATCCCTGGAAGGATCAATACACTTGTAGCATTTCCTTTATTTATGTGCATTACACTGATGCAACTCTGTTCGAACCTTTACGAATAAACATTTGTTTCTCAAAGAATGTGCAGTATGATACTTGGTTACTGCCAAGTTGATAATTGCAGGCAACTACTAAAGAACCCCAGATACACAGTGGAAATAATTTCTTTTAATTTTTCAATAGGAGTTTGTTTCTGTTACTGAGACTTAACAGACTGACGTTCCCTATTAAAAGACTGAAAGCAAAGACTGTGTAGCCTTAGGACAAATAACTACACTGCCGCTTAATAAACAATTCAGTAGTAAATTGTGGGGTATGATGACTAGATAAGATGATGCAAAAGCTATGATGCAGACCTTATTTTTAGAAAGTGTATCGGAGAAAATGAACCAGAAGAGTGGAGCCAAGTGGGTTTTAGTAGTTATTTCATAGCCTAATTAATAATCGTAGACACTTTTTCCTACTGCACAGTAAACTAAAGGAAACTCTTCTAAATATCTTGCATATTTTTCCTTCACTCACATAGTAGTTACTATCATATCACCACCGGATAACCAAGTTTAATATGGAGTAGACAAAACTCCATGAAAATGAACTCAAGTGGTTAAACCATGTTAGTAAAGATAAAAATTTAACAACATAATAAAAGCAGATTACAGGCAACATTTAGGCAATAGTAACAACAAAAATGCAGAGTATTCTATCTGAGCACAGTTCTTATCCAAAAATCAGTAAGAACTCTCCAAAATCAGTAAATCATAATCCTACAGATGGTAGCACCGTCCCTTTGGCTCAGCCAAACTCATAAACATGATTCAGGCAGCTAGCATACTTTGTCTTATCTGATAAGGTAATTCCTTTTCTAGACAAAAGAAACACAGAAAAGCTAATCCATTGGACTTCACTGACACTTTGATATGGTGCCATACGGGAAGTTATTAATTCAGCTGGTAAAAGGGGAGATTAGCACCAGGACTGTAGAAGACATAGCGGACATGACTACTAATTGTGGGGAAGTATTGAAACTATGAGGCTAAAAGGAGATTACCAGCGTAACTCCTCAAGAGTTCAGTCTGGGAGTTGATTATTTTCATTCAGTGACATTTTCATAAACAGGAATAATTCACTAGTGAGTCTGCCAGCAGCCCAAGTACAGTGGAGGGCTGGAGTATCCTATGGGAAAAAAAATCAGTGATCATAGGGATAGGCACGATACCCCCAAAAAATTATGCAAAAAAGAGCAGAAAATCAGAAATAAGGTTATACTAGATTTCTACTGTGACAGCTCTACAGATGGAAATGGCAGAGGTTAGAATGATCCGGCTGCATTTTCCAAACACAGGGTGACTCTCATGTGTTTATGCCATCTAATCCTGGATGTACCTTGAGGAATTTCCAGCAGGGACAAACATTTGTGTCCGGGTACAAGACACTAGCAAGGCCTCTTTTCAAAGACTGCATACACTTACAGTCAGCCAAGCTCATAAAACATTTATTTAAAACAGAACAGAGCTACCAGAACAAATAAGAGAAGAGAGGGTTAGGATGTCGAAAAACAGGGTGGCTTATTCAGCCTATTTAAATTAGGAAAAAAAAAAAGAAACAAACAAACAAACAACAAAAAAAAAAAAAAGAGAGAGAAGTTTCTAAAGGGACTTCAATTTTCCTCTACAAGCAGTTAGAACGGTTAACACTAGCAGGGCAGAAAGGCTTTTCAGACTGTGCTTGGCACAAATAGGTGCACACAATCCTCTCCAAGTTCATATTCCTCCCCTCCCATGAGGGCACCTCTCCTCCAGTTCCTGCAGGCCAGCACCGTGCCGGCACACCCAGCCATAATAGCTAGCCCAAACCCTTCATGGGTGCAATGAGGACCTCATCCACCCACATAACCTGCAGGCTACTGAATGCTAAGAGTAGCTTGCCAAAAAAAGACAGGGAAAAGACACACTTACAGACCCTCTGAAGAGTGGGGTCCTGAAGAACCTGTTGCCGTTTATCTGGTATTTACCCATGTCTTCGTATTTATGAAGGCAACAATGTCCCATGGGTAGGGACATCTTTCACTAGATCAGGTTGCTCAAAGCCCCATCCAACTTGACCTTGAACAATTCCAGGGATGGGGCGTCCATAACTTCTCCAGGCAACCTGTTCCAGTGTCTCACCATCCTCATCCCAAAGAAACCTGGCTAAGTAGTCGTAGTCCGGGAAAGAAAGTGGTAGTGTTCTGCTGAGAAGAAAACTGCATCTTCAGGGGGTCTTCTGGGATCTCCTCATTTTCTGTCAGACCTTTTCACATAGAGTTAGCATGGCTAGGGACAAATCCACAAATCAACCCCACTTTCAAAGCCTATCACTCCACTCTTTAGGCTCAGGAAAGGTTATCTTGTCAAGTCCTAAGAAAAAGCAAGCTTTTTTTCCTTTTTTTTTTGACCGTACCATCCTACTCTCTTCCATTTCTTTTTATATACACTGTGTTTTATTCTTACTATATCTATATAGGCCAAGTACATGGACATTTTTGCATTCTGTTGTAGCAGCTTTAGATACCCAAAGGGATGCAGAAGCAATTGAACAGTATATACCAGTTTTCTATACAGTACCTGACCAAAGTATTTTTTTCCATATTTTCAAAACAGAACAACTACAACAAATTATTTTTTGAGCCTTTATCCAAATGAATAAGTAAACAGATTCAATATAAACACTGACTGTTTAATCACTCATGAGAACAAAGATTTAGTAAGTCAACAGGGACCTCAACACAGCAGTTTCTAAATGAAGTCATTGGGGGAAACCAATGCAGAATGATGGAAAGACACGGCCAACATGAGCTTTCAAGTCACTAATGTGTTCATATGTTTTCGTTGTTATCTGAAGCAAAGTGTTTTAATACAAACGATACATATAAATGAACTTGAAAATAAAACCCCTCCAGACTGCAGTGCCGCAGAGATTAAGAGATTTTTAAATACTAGAAAGGAAGTAAACTTGGATTAAATTTAGAGCTCTCACCAATCAACTATTCTAGATTAGTTGCTTAAAAATCTAAGTACAACCTAGAGGACTGCAAATAAAGACTGAGAGGTGGCACTTAAATGAAACTGAAAAGCCCTGTAACTAAAATCAATCCACCTTTTGTTCCACCAGCTCAGAAGTGAGTTCAGGTTTCTGATTTAACTGCCTAAGAATACTAAGCTTATTCTACTATAGGCACTTAAGTATACTATAACCTGTCAGATGAGAACAAACATCAAGATGGTTTCACCAAAAGAGTACCCCAAACTCCACAACAAAACAATGTTTTTTATATTCACATTTAAAATTTTGGCTTAGATTCACTACCGTGTTGATTCACCACGCCCAATGTACAGCACTTTAGGAGCACAAGGCAGCCATAAACCCCTCTTAGCTCACCTGGCTATAGCAATACAAAGAGTCGGTATCACAACACTGAGCTATGGCCAGTAAACCATGCTGCAGCAAAGAATCCAGCCTGCAAACCTCTCCTATAGCATGATAATGCCATGCCTGTGCATGATTTATTCCTACACCAAGGGAAAACACTCTTGCAGCTCCAGGATTTTTTACACAGTCATGCAGTAAGGAAGATCACCAAGGAATATATTCCATCACAGGCTAGTTAAGATGGTAGAAATGACTGTATAGTCCTACTCAGATCACCCAATGGTTTTGTGGAGCATCTGGGTGCCATTAGGTTGGTTTTTTTGGATCTCATTTTATTGTCAGCCAAATGGTTTCCACATAACCTGCATTAATAAAGCTCTTTTACCAGACAATTTTGTTACAAACCAGACTCAAAATATCAAAACATGGCACTTGGTCTACTTTTTTGTTCATTATACCGCCCTATTACTGACAACAACATAAAAGCAAATGATGATGAACTATCATGCTTATATTATTTTCATTGCCACTGAGCCCTGGAGCCCTGCCACTAGAGAGGACCCCACTGTGCAAGGCATTCTACTAACAGAGTAAAAACAGCTCCAGACAGAAAACGGCACTCTGCAGAAAACCAGAGAGGGCAGTTAAACAATAATAATTTATACTGGGATGAAGCAGACTCAAAGAGAGGGGCAAACTAAAGAAAGGAACAAGCAAGAAAGAGGCTGTAGAAAGACAGAGGGATGCTCTACTGACAGGAGAAGAGGTTGAAGAGGTGACTAAGGGAAGCCCAGAAGTACCACCTAGTAAGTCTTGCAAACATTTTTATTTTTGTCCATTAGTCCTAAATACTCTGCTGTTACTAGTTTAGTTCTACTACTTCTTTTAAACTGGGCAGAGAAAGTTCCTTATATGTTGAGGTGTGCAGCCCTGCTCTGTGTGGGTGCAAAACAAACAAACAAAAAAATGTAATGGCCTCTTCAGAGCAATATACCTTCCAGTAGGACATAGTAATCACTGTGACTAATGCCAGTTATATGCAGTTCCTTCCCTCCCTCATCTTGCTGCCGCAGGAACAAGTGAGTGTGCAGGGTATGTTTTGTGTTAGCAGGATTTGGGTTTTCCCACCCTTGCACACAATGCAGAAGACAAAGCCAGCTGAAAAAATGCATTTTAACTTTGCAGCAGAAATGCAGAGGCTTATTAAAGTTTTATGTTCCTGTGAAAGTATATTTGAAGCACACGCCCTAACCAAAGTACAAATCACTAAAAATCCTGGTTTCGAAAATGGCTTGTCTGTTTACTTGGAAGTCACTAGATTATCTCACCCACTACATCTCTGAGAGACCTAGACCTACAGGGACATAACCATTGCAGATACTGATCAAGTAAAAGAATGAGGAGGCAATATTTTCTGTGTGTGCGTGTGTGCAAGTGATCTAACAAGACAAAAAAAGATCTGAATGCTATTTCTCATGCTTCCAGTAAAGGAAAGGTGTCATAGAAATGAAACCAGGGCTACAGACAGACCATCAAAGCCAGCAGAAACACTGCTGGTTGTTTTCAGCAGATGAATAACCCTGCTGCACTAACAGGCCAGCGCCTGCACTCTCAGCAGACCCTGCGGCGGTACGGAGTGTGCAGTGATGGCCGACAGGCCCCTTCACTTTGCCTGTAGTAGGTGCTTCCCCTATCAATGCCATAACAAACACTCGTGCAGAAGTAAAAATGACACTTGGGCATGAAGGCACAGCAGGCAATCACGGGCCATGGTGTTTCTGACTGGTTCAGTAGCTTGAGATATTTGCTCAGGTAACATTTCCTTCACTGTGTAACCCCCTCCCCCTAAACCCACCTCCCAATGTGCTTCGGAGTCACCACATTGTTCTAGCTGTGATGAGCTAAGGATATAAGTAAGAAAAGCATATATGGAGAAAGGTACCAGCGACATTTTTATTAAACCAGTTGATGCAGCCGAATACCTTATTTCAGCTGTTCTTTCATTTCCTGTTGTTCCCCTCTCACAGCCTGTTTTGATTTAACGCTATTCATGCAGGCAGGAGTACTTCACATAGGTAATACAAAGTTTATAAGACACAAAATGTGTGCGTGCATGCACATGCACACTTGCCCATTATTCCCACACCATCCATATCTGGAGTCTAGACAAAGCTACAAGAGCCAGAAGTGGGGAACAGGAAAGGGAAATAAAAGGTGAGGATTGCATCAGTGTCACCAGAGCCTAAACTGGGAAAAAAAACCAAAGTGAAAACTTGCATGTTTCCCACTGAGCTGGGATATGACCTTCCATCAACCCTGGTCCACGTAGACTCAAAAGATATTAAATCACCTCTGTGGCAGCAGCCCAGTAATCAAGAGCCACAATCCCATAAGAATTAAGCTGATGGACTAATTTGCCTTTGGGCTGCAGAAGGGCATGCTTTCAACTACAGGGTGTGAGCAGCGGCTGGTGCTGTGCCACAAACAGCTGTGATGAATCTACACAAGAACAAGGGGGTGATAGCAATAGTAAAAATGCTTCCAGATAATGGTTTAAAGTCCACAAACTCAACCAGCACCCATTTCTCTGCTCCTTAAAAACGGGACAGAGCAGCAAACCACACAGGAGATGGAGTGGAGGGCATAGTATTAAGGCATGATCATGAATTATTCCGAGTATGACCTTGCTTACGGAAAATGAATTTTTTTTAAAAAACATCACTTATTTTCTATTTATTTCTTTGATTTACCCTGCTGGAAAAATAAAATAGGCAGTACAATTTCCTAAACCACAATACTTTACCACAGACCATCTCATCTTTGTGCTGGTATCCAAACACAACAGGCAGGGGATATACCCCTTCATCTCTTTGGGTGGTAAATTGTTACTCAGTCCATGGAAAATAAAAGGAACAGATGCACAAAACAAAACCGTGGTCCTCAAATTTGCAGGTTGGATGAGGCAGTCCCATTCCCCACATCACCACTGCTAACCCTATGGAGCAAACCCTTGCCATGAGGGTGTTGGTGTGAATGACTGACAACTGCACTGCGGTAAATACACATTAACACTTACGGGTTGAAAGCAGCCAGGTTGACAAGAGCCCCATAGTAACAGATGAGTCAGCTTTGAACGGATCCTAATTGAAGACAGCAGTGTGGCTGGACGTTTTGCACCAATGTGCTGGCCACCTGCTCACAGGGTAGGAGAAACGCGAGGCATGGTTCTGTGCATCTTGAGAGGGAAATATTTTTCAGACGTTAAGCAAGTCCATGGACTGAATGACCTCAACTAAGCACAGCCATAAGATCTCAGGCACATTTTAGCAGAACACCACCAGAGTATAAATGCTGCTGTTATTACAGAATACATAATATATTTTGCATGGGATTAAGCACAGGGGATAAAGTTCTATTGAAAGCAATTTAAAATCAAGCCAACTCATAGTTAAAACTAGCTATTATTCTGAATTTGGTTGCTTTGTTTTTAAATAGGACTTTAGGAACAGTAACAACTTCAGGGTTTTGGTGGTTGTTCATTTAACAGCAGAAGGAACTGGACTAAATTTGACACAGTGCCTTACAGTCTTGTTCAGCCATTTGTAGTGGGGACATTATCGGTGATAATTTAGACATGTTCCAGATGTGAGAAAAATGTTCACTCATTGCTAAGATTCCTGTGTTATACATGCAAATAGTAATTCACACCAAAAGATGAATTATTTATAATTTTCCAGTCCAAGAGTCAAGGAAAATGAAAAGCATCCAGCACAGTTACCATCATATATGTGGCTAAGAGAAAACAGAGTTAGTCTTCCTATACAAGTGACATTTTACATATGCTTCATAGAATCGTAGAATCATTTAGGTTGGAAAAGACCTTTAAGATCATCAAGTCCAACTGTTAACCCAGGACTGCCAAGTACACCACTAAACCATGT
This sequence comes from Falco punctatus, assembly GCF_963210335.1. Classification (NCBI taxonomy): domain Eukaryota; kingdom Metazoa; phylum Chordata; class Aves; order Falconiformes; family Falconidae; genus Falco; species Falco punctatus. The sequence goes on from NC_137580.1 coordinate 68,664,207, forward strand.
CCCCAGTGATGCAGTTTCTACAAACAAAATTGACTTGTAGGTTGTTCTCTCTAATTCTTCCCTCTGCATCTCACCTGAATGCTTTAACATTCGTCATTGTCACCACGGACAAGAAGCTTCAGATCTGGGATCCATTTGAGATAATGATAATTTAAAATATCTAAGGAAGATAAACCTAAAAATTAATTTCAGGGCTTTGTACTTACTGTACACAGATTTTCCAAAATACTGTATTCAAAACTTATCTGAAAAAGAAGAGGTAGAGTAGGGAGGGGGAGGAAGAGAAGGAGAAGGCCGTGTATTTTCACCTAAGGGCAGGGAGTCGAGTTTTAGATTTAATTTATTTTAATTAAAGCCGGTAACTTTAATTAACCAGGTATGGTTTGAATACACAGATAATTCATTAGACTAAAGCCATAGCTGCATTACAGATGGTCATTTCATGTGCTGATACTGAAAGATCTCCTAATGTACTGAGCAAAAGTCCACATGAAATTCAATTTTCTGCTGTTTCCAGGTAGCAACCCTCCTCCCTCTGTCGTTTCCCCCACCCCTGCACAATCACTGCAAGAAACAAGATGTTCACCAATGAAAGTAGCACCATTTGCGCTTCGAAATGCAAGAGAAATCCTTGAAAAGATGATCAGAACAGTAATCATTACCACAGATCCACCCTATATAAATCCTTTTACTGAGCATATCTAGAAAATTTCTGGCAATTTAGAATGAAAATGTAACCGTGGACTGTTGATCCCAGATCCTTATCCATACCCCTGAAGCTACAGACTGCCACCTGCAAATGTAAGGTGAGGAATGTGCAGTGCTGCACTCTCCCTGAATTGCAAGGTGGAAGCTGGGGTTGCTGTAGGAAGGTCCCCGCTGCACCAAAGAGCTCAGGCATGCCAATTATCAACAGGTACTATGAATAACAAGACAGTTAATCACAGATTAATTTAAGATTTATGACTGATTCCCATAATGTCATCCAATTTTGTTTAAATCTATAAAGACAAATTGTCTAGGTTTTATGTTGTAAAATATCATTGTGAAACACCTCCAGAACTTACTGACTTAGACTTTGAGTATTATGGGACAACTGTTTTAAACGGATGTAATCTAGAGCAGCAACACTAATTCTATTGTCAAGGGATTTATCACAAAGATTAAGCTGCTAAGAAGGAGCAGAAATTCTCATCACATGACCCTGATGAAGCAAGTTACTCAGCATTTGACTATTCTTTCTGTACAAGTGAGAAGAGGTATAAGGTGAGGCTATCACAGAAGGCAAGGAGAGATCAACACGTAAGGCATGCTCGTCTGTATATGCCAGGTATGACATGCAGTGAGCCTTTGAAAACCCTGAAACAGCTTATAGCAGAGTGCCTTCACTCTGTTCACACTGTGGAACCTCTTCCACAGAGGTTCAGCAAAGCACAGGGAAAACATATCATGGGCAAAGGTCTCCAGAACACTGGTTCACACATGTTGCCATCTGGTGGGTTCACAGTTCCCACTTGCTGTACCTGAATTATAACAAAGTTTGAGGGTTTTCTCCAAATCTCCATTTGCTGACCCCCAAAAAGCTGAAGCTGCACTTCCCTACAAAGTGATGCTTGCTGACTCAGTTTCAGTGGGGACATCTATGTCCCAGGTACTTTGATGCTCTTCTAAGGCAACTCAGCCAGGGGAGACATTTATCTCTTCCCTGCCTTTGTAGAGCTTCTGTAGAACAGAATCTGGGATAATACTCCCTGCTCTTTTCCACCTGATCACAGTGGGTATACAGCTACTTGTGTTTCTACCTGCCACTGTCTTTCCTAGTTTCTAAAATATTTTTTCTCTTTCTACAACTTACTAGACCTAGTCCACACTTTCCAATTTATAGCCTACTTGAAGTCTTATTAAATGTGAATCTGACAATCTGAAATTATCAGTGCCTCTAAATTCCAGACCTTGTTTTAGAACTGCATGCAGCTTTCTTGAACTGTAACTTTCAGATTGAAATTATATATAACTGTTTTTGAAACACTAAAGCCCTGATTCACACTTGCAATGCACTGATGTAATCCCAGAGTAGCAGCATTATACCAGCACAAAACCAACATACCTCCTATCAGAATCCACTTTCACAGACTGTGTTCTTTAAAGTGTTCGTTTTCTCCACTCCAGACACACTGAACTTATTGTTTTAATAATCAGCATTAAAAAGACTGAACTTTAAAAAATACAATAGTATACAAGTAACACAATCCACATAAAAGACAAAAAGCATTTGTTCTTTCATTAGATTGACTTTTCCTTAGATGCATTTAAAATACCACATCATAAAATGTATGTGAGGAGACCATTTACTGCATGAACAATTAAACAGTTTTCTCTTTCTTCCTTTATTTGTATAGGCTACCCCACAAACCGCTTGGCCAAACAACCTGTTGGAATACTTCCAGAAAGCATTGAGACATCCACCAAAATATCAAAGGCTGTAATTACACTTTCATCGTATGTTCCAACTCATCCAAGAATAGTCAAGAAACATTAAAGACTCCAATCTCATCTGAACCTAATTACTGACAACTAGCTCAATACTGCCTATAGAACTCATCATCTTTGATTTTCTTCATTAAAGAACAAAAGTCTCATCAGTTCCCATGTTTCTCAAAGCATTTCTTGAAAGCGTTATAATTTAGTGGCGATGAATTCCAGGTCCTGGATTTCTTAAAATTTTCTAACTCCACTGTCCTGCTAGGTTCTTCATAGTGGGTTCAAGTTTGGTCATAACTCTATTGATGTAATGACTGGTTGAAGGGGAGAAAAAAAAAACAACAGAAAGAAGCACCACTAAGTTCATAAATATTTGGGTTGAGTTTTTTTTCCATAAAATAAAGGAAAGATTTTCCAATCAAAGGTGTTTTATGGTTTCTTTTCCCACCTAAATTTTCAGAATAGTTAATAATTTTATCTTTCCTCACAAAACACTGGTTGTAAAAAAAATACTGTTGCTCACATTTTACAGATAGGGAACTGAGGCACTTTGGAAGTCTGTGGAAGAACAGGAAGCTTTAGCCTGGTCTCCAAAATACCAAGCTGGTCTTCAAACTACTGACAACCCTTTCCTATTGCTGTTCTCAGACTGCAGCTGCAGTAACTCCAGGCTAACCACATTCTGGCTGAAGCTGTGCTGGAAACCAGACTTTAAACCTGTGGAAACATTGCTAAAAGGATTTCCCCAACCAACATGTTGGTCAGCTAGTTTTCAGTTTCCCCGCACACACACACACCAAGAGAGATGGTGGACAAACTACTTCAAGGAGAAGCACTCAGTTTGCTACAAGTACTAATCAAAATTCCAACGGAATCAATATTCTGTTCAAAATGTAATAAAATGGAAAACAAAAAAATAGATAAAGAGCAGTAATACTCAGAGGTCATACAGACCTGCAGTGCTTTTGAAAATCTTACCTATCCCCTTGGTGATTGCTTTAGTTAAAGTATTTCATTTAAGCAAAGCATGCTTTCTGGTGTAACTGATGGGACAGGACCCATGGGGATCACTCTCCTCACATAGATGGGAGGAAGTCTCAGCAGATCACAGGACTGCTGTTATCTCCTACAGAAAACACAAAAAGGAGGCACTGCAAGAAGCACTGGGCTGCAGCAAGGCATGCTGAAGACAGTCTTCAAACTCTGGAACTGCCTGTTCTTTAGTATTTGTTCTTTAGTATTTGGTCTATATCCTGCTAATCCACAGTTCTGTAACCGAGACATATCAAACACCCTGTTTCTAAAACTGAGGCCATACCAGAAAAGCTTCTATGCTAACACCCACTTAAAACCTTGTATTTTCACATCTGAAGATACACAAAAGCAAACTGAAGTCAATGACTTCTTTCTTTCCTCATGCCATTCTCACCCCTCATGTGTGGAATCAGCCACACGCTTCTTCCTCACCTGCCCCAGCTTTCCTTCTCAGTAATCCCAAACACCCTGGCTTCTGCCATTTGCCAACTCTCTGTTGTAAATCTGTTGTCCAGCAAATATGTTGTTGCCATTGCTTGTAACAAGCCAAGTGTTATCCTTGGTTTTGCATTACGCTACCAGTGGAGGCCTCAGGACATGTCAAGTTTGAGCTTGTTTAGTTGTAAGAGCAATTATCTAATAACTTTTAGGTGACTGTTACCTACTTTGCTTTACCTTTAGCCTTTAGCTTAGCTTTGTATAACTGTATGTAGGCAGGCTTACTTTTAAGTAGCAGAAGGCAGTAAGTACTATTTGGGATCCTAAACCAAAAAGCAACATAAAGGGCATAGGGCAACAGCATAGCCTTGTCAGCATGGACTCAGGGTGATCCCAGAGGTCCCAGGGCTAAAGCTACTGGCAACCAGTGATCAGTGACTAGCCAGGAGAGGGATGAGTCCTTGGAAGCTGAGTAAAAACAGATGTAGGGGTAACCAAGAGAGCAAAGAACAAGTCTCAAACATATGTCAAAACCACCATGTATAGTAAATTAAAATGTAACGTGCAATTACAGACCAGTGAAGAATGAGATAGGTGCACACCATGTTACCAAACACAAAAATGCCTGCAAGTGGATCCTAAAGTAAGGAGAAAGACTTCTCCCAAGGATGGACTCAGAATACTCAAGATGCACACAACTCACCTGAAACTTCCCCTTCCACCAAGATTGAAATATTGACCTTCAGACTAAGAGTACTAGTGAAAGGGTAAGTATAATATTAGAGAATTGGTACATACTAGAAAATGTTTGTATGCGTATTTTTAGCTGTATTTACTTTGAAGTATATGTGTCATTGTTATTGTGTCAGTTATTATTGTTATGAGCACCTGTATTACTGTGAAAAATTGGTGGGAATTCAAGAAACCTATTCTGAAACTTGAATGCAATGATTTCCTAAAAGTAACATGCTCACTGGTTCGTCAACTTCAGATTAATTCTTTCTTGGAGAGGGGGCAAAAATGGTTTTGAAGAGTCAGATTATTTAATAGGCAAGAGTGCAAAGAACATGATACTTAAAGGAGTAAAATTATTAACACTAACTTTTTTGCAGCTTTTCAGACTCAGAAGCAGTGATATTTCAAAAGTGATGGATTTCAAATCAATAGACAGCACTAACTCAAACAGCACTCAAACCCCAGGCAGATGATACATATCACAGAGTACCATTAACATATGGTGCTCGTAAACTATGCTACTACCAGCTCATATTCAGAGAGGTTTACAGTTATGTTCTACATGAAGTTATCTTGTCTTAAGGTATCACACACATGGATCACAGTAACAAGATTCACACCTAAGAGTAACCACCAGTCTCCTGGCCAGCTTCGGTTGTGAGCAACGCTAAAGAAGTAGTGCCGTTTCCCACACATTCAAGCTACAGCAGAAAGGGCTCCATGAATTCCTCAAAGCTACCTCTGAACAAGTGCCACAGTCTGAAGGGAGAGGTCAGCCTCATCCCCTACTCATGGCTGGGTTTGCATCACCTTTGCTTTTTTTGGGGGGGGCTGAACATCACTATTAGATTTCCCTTTCTCCAGTCTCCTTCAAACACAGTGGGAGGTCATCCTGCACAGCACCTGTGAAGTTATTTCAGCAAGAGCATCTGGCCAGACCTAGCACCTTACAACTGAGATCCTGCTCAGTAACTCAAAAGAGATTTGCCATTTCCCCAGGATTTTACACCACACATCAGGCACTGCCAATTAAAAAGTTTCAAAACAGTGGAATTCCTGCAGTTATATGAATAAGAATATATTATATGTATTATAAGAGTAAAGAAGCTGAATCCATAAGTAAGTTTGTTGAAAAAAATGGAATATATGGATCTATAATCCCCAGAAACAATAAAACCTAGCCAGTGGAAATCGATATCTAACATGAGGTTTTTTTCTCATTTCAGAGTGGGAGTTCTAAACTTTGGACGTTGGTGTTTTGTTGGCTGTTTGGTGGGTTTTTTTTAGAGTAAGACTTTATTAATTGCAGAATCAAATTCTCTAGAAATCACTCATTTTGCTTTTACCCTTTGTTTTATTGTTGGACTAAGGCACGACAATTTTTGCCAAGAAAGGGTAAGATCCTGTAAAACATAGCTGCTCTAGGGATGGCAAGAGGCTGTATAAATCCTCCCAAAAGGAAGGGATTTGTATTTTTTGTAGAACTATAAATATAAAGCAAATGGAATCGCTTAAGAGTTGCTATTTGCCCTGTTGGTTCTCGTTCATCTTGTAAACTAAATGCAATAAAAGAACAAAGACTATTTTCCATTTTTAAGGATTTTTTTCTCCATCAGAGCTGCTCAGACACAGTTTATTTTCCAGTTGGTGAATTCAGACTGAAGGGGTTTCCATCCTTCATCCCTATACTTGGCAAAACTTCTCTGTTTTTCAGAAATACAGTATCATGTCAATGTTTCATGCTATAACTTTAATGCAAGGTGAAGCCCTGAACTCTGTCTGATGAGGAATATAAGCAAAATGTTCTCAGCAAATTACTAGAGAAAAATCTGAAATAATTTATATACTCCTTTATGGGACCTCTTGAGGAAATATTTTAAAACAGCAAATACAGTGAAGAACTTTAGTATGCATTCAACAACTCATTCCTAATTTATCTAAGCCAGAAAGCATTTTCAAAAGAAATCAACAACCTACATGACAAATAATTTAATCTGAGCTGCTGAGTGCTTTCTACCAGGAATAAAAAGGAAGATACTTACTTATGTACTGACTTGTGGATTAGGATGGGTTTCTATATTTCAGATTTTTAATATGGTCCTTTACAATCAAACTATGATTATTTCAGACTGTTGCAAAAAAAATCTGTACAAATTTAACAGACCCCCATCTACAGTCTTTTTTAGGTATGGGGACAAAGTGAAAGTGAAACTGAGTTAGTGAGGATAACTTTATAGTACTTCATTAGTAACCCATGTCAGCTCTGAAAAGAAAGGCAAATGTTAAGCATACAGTTTACTCTCCTGGGTAGTCCTGTTTGGGTTTTACTGAGTAAATGTTCTGATGGCAATGCAGAGTCTTTAGAGAAAGGAGGTACAAAATATGCAAGAGTAATCCATCATGCAGAACTGGGAGGAAAACAAATACTTTGCTACTTTAAATAATTTTACAGAAAACACATTTTCCTCCCTATGGGTTGGAACACACATAATCCCTGTACTTGAGAAATACCTGTTCAGGTGAATCTAAAGGAAAATACTCCAAAATCATCCTCACTGGCATGCGTTATTTGTCCTTCATCTATTTTTTAAAAATACGATGAAACTTAGCAAAATGAAGTCCATTGAACATGGTCTGCACATAACCACCCAGCAGGACTTTTCACTGCTGCAAGTTCCAGTTTATCCCTTTATATCCCTTTATGGAGCTCACATATCAATCTACATAACATCATGTACATAGCTAAGCCATCTGAATCTCGTATGCTAAGTGAGAGGTAAGAAGATTTTCACAATGCACACTACTGGACACAGTATATTCATACACTTTTTAAAGACAAAATGTTGTGGCACACTTTTCCCAGATATGCTTTGAGAAAGGAAAACAATTTTTGATTCAATTAGCTGCAGAAACACCTTGCAACCTCTTTGCAACAATTCATTATGACCTATCATAAATTAGAACAGTGTTGTTCAGCAGTGAATGAAAATATCTGTAGGGAGGACAAAGAAATTAGTCCACACTGACATGCAAAGATGATTAAAATCAAATTCAGACATCAATAATTGATCCTGGGTGTCCCTCTATTCTTTGACCCATAGCTGTCAGTTGTCACTGGTGTAGTTAGACAGCTTTGTGGCTTTTTTTCCTTCAAGGTGATATGACAAGTTTCTAAAATGTTTTAAAAGTCAAATCTAGGAATTCATGCAATAAATATCATTACTGTAGAAGCCAGAACAATTAAACCCTTTTCCCAAGAATCTTAAATCATCTTAATCTGGATCATTATAGAACATGAAAACAGCAATGATTTAGGGATAAAAGTTGCTGCACTTTTTCTTTCGACACTAGCCATAAGAGCACAGATTTTTGTGACAGTTTTGAAATCGATGTAGGAGGTACGTTACACAGTCGGCAATCTACTTTGATCATTCACATATCATGTAGATCTGCAAATACTTCAAGATGATGAGATTTTTTTCTTTCCATAAAGCTCAGACAGTGTAACAGTTAAAGGATAGTAATTAACAAGTTTATCAGCTAAGAAGTGGTACGGGTCCATAACACACTTTCTTAATACTTGTGCCCATTTGCTTGCTTGTTTTGCCATTTCTCCTTAGTTTTTTAAAAAATAGATTAATGATTCTACAGAGGGGATACTAATACCTACAGCTGAAATTTCAAACAACATACAGGGAAGGGAGAAGAGTGGGAAAATCTGTAAGGAAGCTCTGCTTTCGAGTCAGCAGTGAGTAAGCACTGCTCTTAGTTTGACAGTCTTCTCCAACCTAAATAATTCTGTTTCTATAATTCTGTGAATAAAGAGTTATGAACTGATCACTAAGGCAGCAATAAAAATGTTACTGGACATTAAGGGGAAAATTACAGATTACCAGCCAATTAAGAATTTTCAGAATCTTTCTTTTATTATTCACACTTAAATGAAGATTGCTGACATCTAGACAGCAGTATTAAGCCAGGATCACATTTATTCTGTTAACAGAACTTTCTCATGTAGATAATGTACTTGCAAATCTGTTTGCCAGACAGAAGCAAGATGAAGAAATATTGTTTTAAATACTTATTTGCTAAGACAAAATAAAGATTCTACCAAACCAGAAAGAAAACTGGTTACTGTTAAAGGTCATCTTATATTAAGATATTCTGTTTAAAAGGGATTTGCTCCTTAGATGTTTGATCTCCATCCATTGTTCTGCTACCAAGTTCTAGTTCTGAATTCACAGAGAGAGCTTAGCTGTAGACAATAACTTTGAGGTAACGTATTTAAACACTGCATGTCTGTACACCCTGAGCCGGGCATTTTTGTTTCGTTTTTGATTTTATTTGTTTTTTCAAAGACTAGGCACTATTACCAGGTACACCACCGTGAATCCATTCTTGGCAGAGTTTTTTTCAGGACTCCACAGTCGGAGCAAGTGCATCCAAAGCAAGTGTAAGTAGTGATGGCCTACTGTTACAAAGATCTATAGCCTTAACTGTAATCACAAGCCTTAAGTAAATTTACAAGTCCAACATATGCAAATGACTGATTGCGTATTTGCTTCAAAGTGAAGGCTCAGGAGCAACATTTCTCATTAGATGTTTAATTAGCTGAAGAGCCTTTCTCAGCAGGTTTCAACTAAAGAATAAAGGATTAGAACTGAGCACTTCCCTTCAGCTCTCCTAAATTCCTGCCTGTCCTTTTCTGCTCTAACCCTCACCCTTGGAACACAAGTTGAAAACTGAAAAAATAAAATACAACAATTGTGGAGCTCCCGTGACTGTCAACATCCAATCAATCTGCTTTTGATTTGCATCTTCTGTCCCTCCCTTTGCCTGTTTGTCCTGCCCAATTAAGCTGCAAATGTCTTCAGGAATAGAATTAATGCCTTTCTACTTTTATGAAAAGCTTAGCAAAATTCACAGCTCTGGCATGCCATGAGGCAGATCACCACCAGGATGGCACCATGCTCGTTAAGAATCAAAATAATGACTCTTGTTACAACAGAAAAAAAACCTGCAAGGTCTCAGCACCTTTGCAGCTAAGCCAGCAGACTGGGTCCACATGGTGACCCTTGTGGTGATGCTGGTCTCAGTTTTATTTTGCAGTTCATCATCTATTCAGGGCATGTTCTCAGTCTGTAATTTAAAAACAAGAGTTTGGAGAAATAAGACTTAAAAAGCTCATTCCACATTATAAGGAAGTCTTACAGTCTTTCCTGACACAAGAAAAGCACACATGTCGAAAAAGACATCCAGTGAGACAAAACTGACTGCCTCAAAACACAATGGCACTTGAGTAAGACTTACCATCATATTACACATTCTCTTGTAACACTGCCAGTTGAGGCAATTTGTAGTCTTTCCTATTTTTCCTAGATATTTCACAGGAAACCTTCAACCTACTATGCCTGGCACAGCAGACAGAACCCAGCCAAAACAAAAAACTAATAACACTCCAAATTAACAGCCAAAGGCAAAACAACCACAGAAAAAAAGAAAAAAAAAAAGTGTTAGATTTTCATCAAGTGTACTTGAAATAGTTAGTTAACATGGAGAGTATAAGAGAAGTTCTGTTGACAGATGAACATGAATACTTCTGACATTTCCTTTGGCCCCAAAGGCCACATACCAGAACCTCACACAAGCATCTATAGGAAGCATTCTGTCACATCAGAGAACGGTGTGGCTTATTTAGAAGAGGGACATGTATGTCTTGATGGAAATACTCAGTTGCTCTTGCAATAAAGAAATAAGCACAGGGTTACATGCAAATTTAAACTTACTGCATCCTAATTTTGCAGTCACGCCTGTGCTGGCTCTTCTGCTTTTCAATATCCAGCTGGAGCTTCATACAAAGAGGCAGATTTTCATGAGGTAATTAAAATCTTGCTGAAAATGACATTTTTCACATACTTCAAGATTAAAAGCAGAGGCATTCAAAAAAACTGCATGTTTTTTACTCTTGGATAACATACAGTCTTTTCTTCTACAGGCTCTCACCATTATCCATGCAGAAGTCCCCTACAATTATCATTAAATTAGATTAAGTCCACGATCTTTATGCTATGATCAAAGTAGGTGCAGATGTTGAGATTGTATGAGCCATGGACTGCAAAAAATGGGATGGGGGCTGGAGGAAAATCACACCACTACCACCAAGTCAACTGGGCCATTAGTAACCAGATCTAACACAAATAGGTTATCTGCTCTCAAGATATTTCTATCTAATTTAATTTATTCTTGATTAATCTTACAAAAGAAAATATCCTAGTTCTCTTAAAAACATTCTTCACCAAGTTTTTGCCTTTGGGAAAAATCCCTCAGACAAATATTTCTTTTTTTAATGTCATATTCTTTTGCGTTGTATCATCTAAAGCAGGTCATTCCTTAACCTTTACAGCCCTCTACATTTCTATCTAGGAGACTCTCATCAAACTTTTCAGTAACTGAGGACAAGATTGTTCCAGAAGCACAACTAGAGTTCATGCTAGCCATTTTTTAATTACTTTTTTTTTTTAGTCCAGAAGATGCCTGTAACACAGCATGGAAGTACTTAATATGCGCAGAAGAGTTAGGTTAAACTATTTTAAATTTTTTCCCTTTTAGAGCCTAATTGTTTTCAAACTCCTGACAGAGTTAATTAGACAGAAAGAAAATGAAGAAAAAAAAATTTTACTGGCATTTAGTATTCTGAAGGCCCTGTTCTTAATTTCCTCTATTCTTTCATGTAATAATAGTTTTGGTTAAGCCTCCGGATACATGGTAAATTGGACTGAGTTGGAGTCCTTCCTCTTAATAGCTTTTCTTGTAAAAATGTCCAATGTGAATAAATACAATAGGTCCCATTAGTGCATAAGGTATTTGGAGACAAAAAACACAGAGCAGAAATTGATTACAACTTTGCAAAAGATTCGTAGCTTTAGAGAAAAGGTTCATTCAGTTCTCTGCTCATCTCCCCTGTGATGCACTGTAATGATTCAAACACACCAAGATGTGCACATGGAGCAAACCAATGCTGGTTCCCCTTTCTTTTGGCTTATTATATTTGAGAGGTAATTAACTCTTGAGCTGCCATGACTACATAGGTGACTGACTACATTACATGCCTTTTTAGAACAGTAGGTGGCTTTGCAGGACAGGCAAAGAATGAGAAACAGCTTTCCACAACTAGCAAAGGGAACAGGTAGACAGTAATATGTCCTAACCACAGTCAAATGCTGAGAAGTTGACCTGAAATTTGAGTTTTCAGATGGTGACAGGAGCTAAATTTTATTGCATTTCCATATAAGTCTCTTTTTCAATCATCATGCGCTAACACGGACAATGTTAACATACCAAGTTTAAAAAAGAAAATTTATTATATGTGCATCTAGAATCACAAGAACATCCTAATTCTCACAGGGTCAGGAGCTTTCCCTGCAGAGGACACATCAAAACCCCACACTGATAGAACATGGGTCGTTTTCCCCACTTTTAACCTCTGTTTTCCTCCCGTAATATCTCTTTTTTTGTTCTACCCCTTTCCTGCCTGCCCTAGCAACTCCCTACTCATGTCTTTCCCTTTGTCTATAAACATCCACGCAGCTGTTGATACATTTAATTGCTTGGGTTTTCTGGTTGCACTGCACCTGAAAGAGGTTACCATCTCCTACAGCCTGCTGCTGCTGGAAGTCACCCTCCCACTGACGGGCCTGTAGGAGCATTCTCCAGCTACTTTCAGTCAACATGAGACAGATTACCAAAGACATACAATTTAAACTAATTAACCTAGCCTAGATCCTTTTTGGTTAACCAGGTGTGGGGTCATCCACATGACCAGCTCAGCTGGCAGCTGTGAGAGGATAAAAACCTCTGGGAGGAAGGTTGTGATGAGCAGCCGGTAACCGTTGCACTTCCTCTTCCAGCTGCATCCACAGCTCTCCCACTTCAGAAACAGTCCTGATCCCACTTGCAGAGGATCACACTTTCCTCTGCAGATTAGCTGAACATGCAGTCATTACCAGCAGGCTGAAATCCGAGAAAAAGCAACTCCAGCATAGCTCTTCCTTTATGCTGTCCCAACTGCTCTTACTAGTCTCCGAGGACCTCCTCTGGCTGTAACTTGGCATTTGTAGGCTAACCATTTTCTCCCCTATTTGTGTACCATCAACGCCATTTGACTGTTCCTCTTCCTAGTGCTGTGTCCTCCCCAGGTTTCCATAACTCTGCTCTCATCCTCCCTACGTACTCTGGTCCTGTTCCAGCTAAACTGCATTAAGTAAATGAGATCATTTGGGTGTCTTCACACAGCAGCATGTGGTGGCTCCCTGGGACAGCCTCCTTCATTTGCTCTGTTAGACTGAGAATAACGTGAAATGAAACTTGCATCGAAGGTGCTTGTAAAAGACTGGCTGCTACAAGGTCTGTAATTACTAGGCATCCCTGAAGCATTACCATGCCTAAGCTGGCTGAAACATCCTTTGCAAATAGACTCCCTGCAGCTTTCTTCTGTACCTTTGCAACATTGCATTCTATCCTTAAGTACCTTAGTACTTAAATACATCACACTTCAAAAAAGCCATACTAAATTTTGAATTACAAGTCCTTTTTTTCCTACTTCTCATTAGATAGGAGAGAAAAAGTGTCCTTTCTCCATTTACAGAACACCCTTTTTCTGCCTCTCTTTTTACAAAAAAACACAGAAACATTGCAAAGTGTGCCCCAGATGTGTCATCATCCAGTAAAGTTCCACATGTGCAAAACCCAGCCTTAAAATAGAGATTCTATACTGACAAAATTATAGCTAGCAAGAGGAAACAAAAGGTAGTTATGTACGACTTACGAATACTGTTACTAGCCACTGAAGGGGAGTCCAGGGTATATCTCAGAAGGTTGAGAATGAAATCTCCTGACCAATATTATAATAGCATTCCCAAACATATCCAAATGAGTTTTTATTTCATCTTGAGGAAGCACTGTGACTGTGCCTCTTCAGGACCCGCCCCAGGACGTTCAACACGATGTGTGCGAAAACCTTTTATTCTGTGAACCTGGGCAGGAAAGACCTCGAGTTCATCTACGTGACATGAAGGCTGAAAGGAAACACAGGCAGGGTGAGCTGCCCAGGGAAAGAACGCAGTATTTGGTGTGCTTTGAACTAGCACAGGTGTGGTGGCATCAATTCCTAGTAGGATTTATGCATGTATAGCTAGGGAAATCTTAGGGAACCAAATTTAATTCTCAAATAGTGTAGGCAAAGACTGCTCAGTAAAACATATAATTACATAGCCAGATACGCTTTACAGATGGTGAAGAAGTACAGCACCTTGTCACAGACCTTGCTAAACCAAAGCCAAAATAAGGTTATCCTTCATACCATGTTTCTGATGTGTCTTTTTTTTTTTTTTCTTCTAGGCCCATTGCCAGAAGTGAGAACTAATGCTTCTACAGGAAAATAATCTTAAGACTTTAAGACACTGTCATCAGACTGGTCATTTTGCCAGTTGAGAAGTCATGCGCACTCTAATTAGACCTGCTAACAGAAAAATCAGATAAGGTATGGTGAAAAACAGCTCTGAAGCCAAGCAAAGCTTTAAAGCTAAATGCTGTTGGTACCAACCTGAATTATTTCAGCTAGATGAGCAAGGGGGGAGTTAAATCTTTTTCTCCACGTTTTCTTCAATGTTCAAAGCAACACTGAAAGGTCTTGATTAGTACTAGTAGAAATTAGAATACAGACTAAGTATACTTTAGCAAGTGCAGCACAGTAGAAATATATCCATAGAGGTAAGTGGCTGGTGGTGATGAGATGTATCCGCTGCTAGGCATTCAGAGGCTTTACTTCTTACTCCTAGTAGTCTGGTCCTGTGCGCTGAACACCCCCCAGCAGGTTGGAGTGCATTTTTTGGTTTAGTTGCAGATGAAGGTAATCCAGTTTATGTGCTGTCATACTGTTCCGCAAAGTGCACCAATGCATTTTAAGTGTGGGTGAGTGGGTGATGCATTTTAAAGGTCACTAACACACTGATGGAAATGTTAAAGACAAAGGAGCATCAACCTAAGCCCTCTTTAGGACTTAAAACCTCCAGGTTTTATCTTTTTATCTTTGCATATCCACAAGACACACATCTTTCTTCTTCACTGATTACTGGCCATTGTGGCAGGTTTATGGATTTCAGTGGGAACTGAAAACTAAGCCATTTTTATTGGGTATCTAATTTTGGGACTCTATATCTGATAATTTTTATTTACATGTTTTAAGAAATGGGAAAGTGTAGCTGAGGTGAAGACATGCAGCAAGATCATTCCAGATGGCCAGAGCTGTAAGGGAAAGAAACGGGATAACACTGGTGTGTTACAGACCCCACTGGGAAGAAATTAAAATGAATAAGTTAATGATAAATTATGAATGAAGTATGTGCCATGAATATTAACCACACACACTGTGTACTCTTGTGAAACTGTCTGTCTCCAGGAGAATAGTTTTGTAGCCACAAGACAGCATCAGTTTATTTAGGGGACATGGGAACACTGTAGGGAGTGGGAATCCTACAGAGTTAAAGAAATTGTCCAGCATTGTGAAAAACAGAAAATTATTCCTGACTTATACAACACACTAAGTAACAAAGACATTAAAATTTTATGGCGCTCCTAGGGATGGATGGAAGCCCATTTCAATAGCAGATTTAATTCTCCCCAGTTATAAAACATCAAGATTTACGCAGACTTGGGGAGAAGGGAAAGCCAGGGAGATATACAAGAAGCATCACATCCCAGTACAACATTAATTAACAATTAATGCAAGTGTTCTGAGGCTCCAAAAATGCAGGTAGAAGTATTAATGTCAGTAAGAGATATTTTTGGAAACGATACCTATGTGATTTCAGAAGGATGTTTTTTTAAGCTCTGGAATGAAACTTCCACATGTCAACAGTAAAAATAAAAAATAAGTTGTCACTTCAAATTTGCCTTGCTAGGCAAGCACCTTATTTCAGACCCTGTTGAGGGGGCAGGGGAGTGGGGGGGGGGAATCCTCTCTTTGAACTTTTAGCAGATGCACAATAGTAAGCATAGGCCATTCTTTAGCCTATAGTTCCCTATCCCTTGATAAAGTTTATACAGCAGTATCAGACATGAAGACTGTGTTAACACAGGGGTCTGAAAGCACAGTGCTCCCAACAGCCTTTCTGAAGGCTTAAGTGTTTGTGGTCAAACACTTCCTGACGTAAACATGTAACTTCCCAGATTTCCACTGTTCTGGCATGTGTACATAGCAAACAGGAGAACACCGCCTTGGAGGTCCTCACTGGCCAAGGAAGAGCTGAGGAGTCACCCAGAAACCTCTGCTGGTGCCTGGCTCAGGAACAAGGTTATCAGCTGCTTTTCCTCTTTGTTTTTATAGCATCAAAGAGGCTGAACCGATGCTGGTCAGAGCACAAGGTGCCCACATTAACTGTTGTGAGCAAGTATAATGAGTCCGGCAAGCAAGGACACAACCAACACCACATGCTTTCTATTAGGAGTGGGGCTGAGCTGCTGACTGTGTGTGTGGGCAACAGGTAAGAAGTGGCTGAGACACAACACAGGGCACGGACCTGGGAATAGTGGTAGACAGGCTGCGGCAGCTAGAGAAATTAATCCCTTGCTACAGTTCTGAGAGCATACTGCGGCAAGAATAAAGTTTAATATGTACTTTTTGGCTTTTATTTTAAAAAGACCAGTTTGCCTTGGTCTGAATTACATCCTTCTTTGAGACATCCAGAAGACTCTATGCTCTAGCCTTGTGCCTCAAAACATCACACATACAACCCTACTATAAATTCTATTCTGCTCCAAAAGTGCAAGCAATATCACTTCAAAGGCAGAAATTGAACCACAACATGTTTCCAAATACATGGAATAAAGGGATATAAACATAAAGCATTAACATTTGCTTTAAGAACAAAAAGCCTGAAGAAGTCAGTGTATACATAGTTTACAAGGTTGTCAGTCATGCAAGAAAGCCCATATAATGTAGGAATACATTGGCAATAAAAATCACATGAAGTATTGAAGAAGTGACTTCCTCCTTACTTTTCTTTAAGAAGAAAATTTTCTTTAGGTACACAGAAAAATCCAGGTAAACTGGACATAAGGCATGAATTTTACTCCACTTTGCAAACACCCAAGTTTTTGTTGTTTGTGGGTTTGGGATTTTTTCCCTTGTAACTTGCTTTTGGAAATGGCTAGGCTATTCTGGCATCAAATTATTAAAAATGTTTGCTTCAGCATAGGAAGATAATCTTTTTGGCTACTTCCTGTTTCCATCGATGCTAAAAAGATTTTACAGATATTTTATGGATTTGCTAAGAGTATTGCAGCTCTCTGAAGGAGGATCTCAAGTTTGGAAATGGAATGGCACTGGTAAGAAGGAAGTAACGTCATAACCATGGGATAGCACGCGCTCTCTCTCTCGAATATTGCTTTCCACTCTGTATACAGACAAACAGAAGGATGATTACAGAATTTTCTGTTCTAATAACTTGATCTAGCTAGCAGCAGCACCAGCTACTCAGCAAGATGGACTTCAGCACAGGGCTCTAATGGCTTAGAAACTAGTGTTACTGCACACATGCTTGGACGGTCAGCAAGACCTGGAGTTTCTGCCACAGCAACCTGAAGCCATGTCACCCTTGTCTTCAGATTGCTGCAGAGACATAGGAGCCCTGAAAAGACCCACTGAAACGTTAGTGTCATATACCTTCTGAGCATCTGCTGTGTAGAGCTATCGCTATACCAGGAAAAAAAGTAAGGCTGAAAGCAAAGACGAAAAATAGATTACGAGGCAGGCAGTGTTTTAAAACCACTCGCTCCTTATCAGCCTGAGGCTGTTAAAGTGAAAGCCAGCACAAATTCAGGCAGCTCTAAGGCAGCAGAGCCAGGGTGAGCAGGGGAGTGGGGGAGGCTTGGCTGCACGGCAGCCTGACCTTACTGCACTCTGTGTCTGGCTGGGGAACCTCCATCTGCAGCCTCCAGGGATGTAAGTAGCTCAGATGGCCACACACAGCTTTTACAGGATAAAACTTACGGTAAACTGTGCTCACTATCCTGTTTTCCAGGGACAGCAGCACACATTAACTATCTAACTTTCCACCTGTCCACTTGTTGTCACCTTTCAAAAGATGTCCTGATTCTATCTAAGGCCTATCAGGTAGCAGATACACAGAGCACATATATCCTGGCAAGGATAAGTTAAGTGAATTGAAACAAATGAGGTGTTACAGTCTATGACACAAGAAAGCAAGCAAATGATTAATAGTCCAGTGAAAGATAATCCTCATCTGATATTTCCACACTTGTGAGAAATCCATCCCAGCTGGAATTTAATGTAACTGTGGTCTATTTGGAGTTCCTACCAACTCTGCCTCAAGTACTTTTATAATTGTTTGCATCTATTTTCCAGTATTTTTTAAGAATTAGTGTACAAATATCTCAGAGACACTAAGATTTTAAGCTGATGTGTTCAAAGTTCTTTGTTTTCTAAGCCCAAGTATCACAGAACGGATAGCAAAACCCTCTAGCCTACAAGACTACAAAGTAACTTGCCAAAGGGTAACGAAGAGAAAGGCTGCTGCTCAAGTAGCATGAAGATATACTTCCAGGCTAAAAACTCTTCTGTAGCTAATGGTATCTGCCAATGGCAATAGAGCATGAGCATCGGTCAGACTGGGGAGGGGAGGAACATGGCTTTCTTATTCTCTGTGCTCCACTCCCACAAGGGAGGAGAAACACAACAGACAGGTTCATATCACTACAGTTTCCTATCGTAGGATGATCCACCTGGCAGGTTTTTAACTGCACAGTCATGTTCTACTGGAGACACTGATATGCACCATGCAGAAAACCAGTATATTGCATCCAAGCAATTTTTCTTGCAAATATACATACCATGCAGAACAAGTTAGCACCCATGAAATCACATTGGCAGCTTCCAAAACGTTGCCTGTTATGTCTCATGCTTTCTGAATAAGGCTTTTCTGAATCCTTCTCTGCAAGAGTTTGCCACTACCACACTTACAGACAGATTAAGGAGACATTCAGGACTGCGATTAGCTTGGTATTGAAGATTATATTCATAGACTGGTTATTCAGGATACAAAGCAGAAGAATTCAGGGTACTGTCCTTTCAAAACAGAGATTAACCCAAAGCATTTTTAAAAGTGGTCTAAAGCTTGATAAAACTGAAAAAGGAATTAAAACATGCAAGTGGACAGTGAAATAATTTCTATTCTACTAAGAGACAAAAAAAACCCTAGATGAAAGGTATGAAGTCTGTTCCTTGAAGGCAGCAGTTAACGGCTAGTTTACAGAAATTAGGGATTAATTCCCCATAGCAGTCTTCCCAGTGATCTAATCTCATCACCAAACGTCAGAATTTTTGTAAAGATGGGCGGTGTCCAGTGTGAAACTGCTGATTTACTGGATTAATGATTGAGCCTCTTTTTCTCATCTCTCATCTGCAGTGAGCAAAGGTTACAGGAAATCTTCTGTCCTAACTTACCTTTCTCCATTCATTTCTCACACTGTTTAAGGTAAGCCTCTGCAAACAGATCATGAACTCTTACTGAAACAAAACAAAGTTTTTCTACAGTTCTGTATCATTAAGGGGGGGAAAGCATGAAGATTCATGTAAAAATCCTCTCACAAAGCAAGTACTGTCGTGGTATACAAGGAATAATCAGGGGGAAAAACCCCTGTCACTAATAAGCCATCATAAGAACTCCGGAATCGTGTAAGATATTTTACTCATTTTTACAAGTTCTTCCATGCCCATTTCCTTCCGTAGAGTAAGAAGAGTTCTGTCACTAAGTGGGTGTGCGGAGGGGTGAATAGGAGATCCACAGGAGAGTGCCAAGATCTGGTAGAAGTTCATCTAGTACAGGAAGTTTAGAAGGTTAGAGTTTATAGGGACAAAGGGTCCCTCTCCCACTGAAAGCCCTGTTTCTAGAGAGAGAAATCAACCGGCCGCTCCATCAATTATCCAGGATGACAGACCAAATCTTCCTTCATTTCCTTCCTCTTTCCATTACACTGTGTACCTTCTGATATATTGCTGTTCTACGTAATAACAGGTGTCCTACCTTACAGTAAACTTGTTAAGGAAGAAACCAAGAAAAACGTCTGAAAAACCTGAAGACATAACATTTTTGGTACCTTTTGGGGGAAATCTTAAGGGAAAACGCTTCCAATCAGTGCCTCCCACCTCTCACTTGAGTGGAAAGACTCAAGGAGAAAAGACTTCAAGACAAGCTTCTCCGGGGAGCAGGAATACTGCACCTGCAGTGAGTGCAGAGAGAATGCTTTATGTCAGTGCAGTTATTATGACCTTTGCGAACATTCTTGTAACCACAGTCCTGGTAGGATTTTCATTATTGTTTTCTGTTGGGTTTTTTCCCCTCAGCCCTTTATCCTGATTGAGTGGGCCGTGGTGGCAGTAAAATAATTAGCTTGGTATTCATTAGATTTAAAGATAGGCTGTTAGTAGATAATGGGGAGGAGGCCTGGGCTGAACACCATACAGGGGGTATTGAAAAGGCGTGTGTTGTAACAGACACAAGGAAGGGGAGGCTTCTTTGAGAAGCATTCCATACTAATAATTTCTCTTACAGTTAAGGAAATGGTACGATCCTGCAAATTAACCTCTGAACCTAACCAGCAATTTATTCCTGTAATTTCTTTGTTTGACCTTTCAGAAACCCAGCTGTATCATAAGAACAGTGATGATGTGAAAGCTGGGAGCAAGGAATAGTCCCCAGGGTCACTGCTATTCTATTCACGTGCTATTCAGTAAACTGGTGTCTCGGAGAGGGAGGGAGAAAAATAATCTTACAGTGTCACAGCATTTTCTTGGAAATTTTGTAACATTTTGTTTTCTGAGGTTTTGCATTAACTATCAACAAAGTCAAACGCAGCAAATTAGGAAGTAAACACCTAAATAGTAAACTTGACAATTGTTCCTAGGTTGTGTTTTATGACTGGGTCAGTCTTCAGTTGTTACTTTTGCAGTACATTTTGAAACATCTCTTTCTGCAAATGCTTCTGGCTTCCTTTAAGTATTCCAAGTTTGCTCTTCATTGTGGAAAACTGATTTTTCCTAAGCAAGTCAGTATGATGCTCCATTTTCCTCAAGTCTTTAAAGCTTCCCCGCCCCACCCCACTCCCAAGTCAGATAGAACTACCAGGTTTCCACATCTGATTTAAGCAAATTGTGGGTTGAACATTTTTTGAACAGGGACTTTAACAGGCTGAACGCAGCTGAGGAAAGGAAGTTCTATAGACTAATATTTCAGCTAATGCCTTCTTCGTAAGGCATTCAGCCAAAACATTCATCTGCAGAATTTCCTTCCTAGTTATAGTGAGATTTACCCTTGAGTGTTTGTAGCAATAGATATTGCATTCAAGAGACCACCTCGCACTAACAGTCTCAAAGACAGGCAATGAGAACCACAAACAGTATATAATGCCCACCATGAACAACAGTCCCAGTGCCCTTGCAAGTTTTCATCATTTTGTCTGACTACTCATCTTTATGAATAATTTTTCAGAAACCATCCACTTTCCACTGGAGAATTCCCTCTCCTTGTGAAGATCTCAGATACAGGTGGCAATGACATTTCAGTTCACCTGGTGAGTTTTGATAGTGAGTGTGCACTGTTTCATCAGTTTTGAGGAAAACTAATTTAAGGATATATTTCATCATCTTTTGGTGTTTCAGGTATTTCAGGAATAATGACCCAAAAAAAGTACGCTTCAGTTCAGCTGACATTTATGACACAGGACGGTCTTCACTTATAAAAAAAGAAAGCACTTGTGCCTTACCTCACCACCACCACTCATGACTTACATTATTTCTGAAAAGTATCTTTTGGTTTTGGGTGAAACATCTGAATCTTCACAATTAATGTTCAGTTTGAGTCTTGCACCAAGTTTGCACTGAGGCAGTTCTACTGATTTTGGTGGAATTACTCCATCTTTCAGTAAATACGAGATCAGTGTCAGAACATGGAGAAAATCCCTTTTCTTCAAGCATATGGACAAATGTCTAGATGTTTTTTACGTCATGTCATTCAAGACCATGTCAATAAACTAATTCCTTATTTGGAAAGTTATTCCACCTAGATTAGATCACAGATGGTGTCTCTGTCTTAAAGAGAGTACGGGTTTTATAAGCAAAACATCTAATACTGTGGGTAAGACAGGATTATATTGGAGACACTGTTAATTTAAGTGTCGAATGCTTTTAAGAGTTGAAAGTGTTCACTCGTTAGTGTTATGAATTCACCATATGTTATAAATTACATGCATATAATGTAAAAAACAGATGAATTTGTGCAATGTCTTTTTTCAATTAAGAGATTAATTGGCCAACATGTTGAAAAAAGGCAAAATTAGGACAGGTAAAGCTGCTCTCTAGTTAAAAATAATAAAAAAAAAAAAATTAAAGGAGTCAAGCAAGAAGCTGCCTGGATAAAATCAATAACTATATTGGGAGAGGTGGGAGTGTTTGCTATTTGATGTTTCAAAGTCATTTATAAATTACACTTGCACTGATTGTAAAAAACAAACCAACCCACACATAAGTGTTGACATTCGTGGTTGTCTATAGTATCTGAAAATCACATGTTCAGATGGAAAGCCACAATATTTACTTTTTACTATCCCATGTGCACTGTAAAGCATTCAAATCCCATATATAAAAGGGCAACAAATTTATACAGCCTCCATTCTGCACCCATTTCTTACTGAAAAAAAACCCCCACCCAACCAGCTAAGAACATTGGCTGCAACAATCTGAAATATTCTTAGTTCCCAGGGAAAACAAATAAACCAACAACAAAACCAAACCAACACCCAAGATTATACCAGAGAACCCTTCAACTGACCCAAGCAGCTTTGCTGCAGCTGCCAGGGTTTGGCAAAGATCGGTCAGCAATGACATTTCCTGGCAAAACAAAAACCGGGCAAGAACTGAACAGTGGTGAGTAGTACTTTGTGATTCAGATTCAGATAAATTGAATTACAATCTGGAACACAAAATAACAAGGAGCTGTAAATAAAGGTCATAAATGTTTCACATCAAGATATACACAAAGGAGCTGTAAAGCATTACCACGTATGCAGTCCATTCAAGCATACATCAAATAAGCACTAAGTCTTGTCACAGTGCATTCCAAGCTGTTAAACATAACAAACAAATAAAAAATTATAGAGTCTTCATCCCAAAAGAGGAAGTAGGATAAAGTCTATTCATGTAGACATTCAAGATACCTGCCTTTTCATTCTCCACCCACCCCTTCCCCCACACCCCACCCCAGTAAGCAGTTTGTTCATCTTTTCCGGCCATTTTCAAGTGTTCATGGATTGCTCTTTCCCCCAGAAGTTGAAGTATGAATAAATCACAAAATAAAACCTGCCGCTTGTGTTATTGTTGACTTTGTGTAAACCAGAAAATGCTGAAATATTCACACTATGGCTCGGTCTCTTAAGATTTGAAGTCCACAAAGCACCTGAAACTATTACCTTCTCCTCTGATCTAAATCTCCCCAGAAATGCACAGTTCAGCAACCATTAGCAATGAAACATCTTCTGGGAGTTGAGATTAAGCCTTCTAGTCCTGCTAAATGCCTTATAAGGATTTGAACTTAAAAAGAGCCAAGTGCCCTTTCCTACTGAGGAGATCATAATAAAAATAAATTATCAGGGAGAAAGGAAATGCCATCAAAACAACACAGTGTAATAAGGTTAACGCTTACTTTACAATGTTGACAGGAGAGAAAACAAACCAAAGTTAACTTCTCCAGAGGTCTAAAACAAGCAGTAAGACTTAAAACCAAAGCCCAGGTCTTCCAATTCTTGCTCTCCTGTCCTAGCTAGTTGCCTTAAGTAAATGCCTCAAGGAAAGGTCAAAGTACAGACTGCTTTTCAATTTAATGTACACTAGAAAAGAGCTGAAGCAAATGTCAGCCTTAGCACAAACAGCATAACCAATTGATGAATGAACTGATGTTTTTGGATCCGCATTTAATTGAACAGACCAAAAATCTTTCAATGGGCTTTGAATGAAATCTTTAGGGAGAAATCCTGGTTCTGCTGGAGTGAGTAGGAGCTTTGAGTTCCTTAAGCAATGAAGTCAACAGTTAAGCAATGAAGCAAACAGTCCAGAGTTGACCACAGAAAATATTCAGGACTTCTCACCTCCAAGTTCAGCTTGGACTTTTAAATTCTACTGAGGATAACTACAGTAGTCTGCCAATTCCAATCTGCAAAAAGGCAAGCAGAGCCAGCCAGACTCCTTCTGTGCAGTCTACTGGAGACAGCATCACAAACCTGTGCCTCACTTCACTTCCTCTGAAGTGGCAGACCACTACATCTGACTCACAGGAACAGCACAGGAATCACTCCAGTCACGTTGATGGAGGTGCTCAGACTGCTATAGTAAGGGCCACAAAGAAACCTTATAAACAATGAGTAGAAAAAAACCTCCACACTTCACGTAAACAGGAGACACTATCCTGCTCCCAGGGAAGCCAACGATAAAACACTCACTGACGTCAATGGGAGCACATTCAAGTCTCAATTTAGGTTAAATTTGAGGAAAAGTGTTCAAGCAAGTAGTTTTTGTTTTCCCCTTTACCCTCTCTTCAAAAGCGAACAGCTCCATCCTCACTAAATCATTCTCATGTTTGTCAGCTTCCTGCCTTTCCCGGCATGGTGGGATCCAAGCAGCCAAGCTGTTTATAGATACACACAGACTCATGCATGATTTTAATTTTATTTGACTCTAGAGAAGAGTAAGACTTGCCAGGTGTGGTTTCTGACACTACAGGATTCACTCATTTTCTTCATTCCCCTCATATTTGCAAAAGCAGTGGTTACACATTCAAACTGTAAACCTCCTGTGGGTGTGGCAGGAGATATAGTCCATAAATATTTGCGAGACCTCCTACAAGCACTCCTTACAGCTTTAAGAACTTGATTCACAGATTTTCAAAGACACTAAGATACCCATAGATACAGGAAGGGATCTGGTCAGATTCTCAGAAAGCATTACAGGACATAGATACATAATACCCAATCAATTTCAGAATTGATTAGGTACATGACCTCCTTGGGTAGAATTATAGAACTCTAAATCCTGCTAGCATATATTTGCATTGATATCTGTTAAGTGCACTGAAAACGCGGATTGAGGACCTTTGCTCCCATTGACGTTTCCCAAAGCATAGGTGGGCTCTTAAAAGTTTGTGTCCATGGTGCCTAATGACTCAACAAGGATGATTTGTAATGGATTGATGTTACTGAACACTGACATTGGAGTTAAGTGCGAGTGCTCACCTTCAACGTTCAATTGCAGTCCAACAGTCACAGCTTCAAAAATTTGTTTCCCAAATGCCTCAGTCCCACATGCATTCACCCAGGGATTTCCAACCACTCAGCAAGGTTCCACTGAGCATCTTATTTCCTTTAATTTATGAGTCTCTCCAATAGGCATGAGTTGAGGTAAAGCCTAACCATCTTTGAGAAAGTCAGAGGGATATAATAAATAAGCGTGTTTGTTTCAGCATATGGCATTTGCTGCTTGTTGAGTCAGTGAAAGTCTCAGGGACTACAGTAACTGGAAAATGAACAAAGGAAGCACACAGGGAACAAGGCAACTATGAGCATATCGGCCAAATATCACATATATGCATGTTTGAGAATAAACAAAGAAAAAGATAGGGTTTATGCATTAAAGGGAATTGAATGTCTCTACCCAGTTTGTCTTTCTTGTATAGTTACATCCTTCTGCTCAGGGTGACATGGCTCCTTCAGAAGTCAGTTATTGAAAATTCCAGTATTGTTAGAGCTTAATATTGAGACCAAGTTGCCTAAAATATATGACTTCCTGAATAGCTGCACATAGTTTTCCGACAGCATTTTTGCCTCACAGAGATGTTACAGGGTTGGGCTCTTCCCCCCTGCCCCTTCGCAAATATTTCCTTTATTGTGCTCTGAACTTCAGAGGAAGATCCAGGAGAGTAGCTGTGCATCAGTCAGGCCCCACGCTGGGTCTCCTCAGGGGTGGGGAGCAGGCACTCCAAAGCTATCCTGCATGGCAAGTCGGGTCTTTCCTAATTACTAACAGGCTGACACAGCAGCCACCAAGCTATGTGGGGATCTGAAGATGATTAAGTCTCCCCTGACATCACTCCAAAAGACAGTTACTCACCCTCCCCCAGCTTTCCCCGTCTTTTATAGGTGAAGAAAGGCCACAGCTAACATCACTGCTTCTGCAGTAAGGCCAAAAAACTAGAGGAGAAAGTGATGGCTAACCACACAAGATTCATGGTATAAACTTTGTTCAAGAATATAAAGCATTCCTGAAGTACAATTAACAGCCGCTGCTCCTGAAACTGCCAACATCTGATGATTTATCATTTAGTCTTCTTAACACCATTTCAAAGCCTTATCTTCAAGAAATCAGGGCAAATGAGCATACTGTCTGTTGTCTCAGCTTAGTACTTAGCTTTGGATGCTTTTAGTTTATTCTCCATTTAAAAAAAAAAAAAAAAAAGTGCCACATAAAATAACACCAAATTCAGTTTACACTTCAGGCAAGCTAGCTTGGTTTGCCAAGGTTTCCTGTACAGACAGTACTGCAGAAAGAGAGCTAGCTGGAAGGCTCTTAGCATTGCAATCTTCTCAGATGTATTAGTACAGCTTTGTTCATTGTTCAACGAAATTGACCTGTCTGATACAGGCAGACCATCAGCAAAATGTCTAGAAGACACCTGCTCAGCAGAGAAAACTAGCAAAAGTTGAGCACGGAGAAGGCTTTGGCACACCAAATCAATTCTGTACAGTCACATCAAAAAAACATTCACAGGCAACCCAAAAGAAGTCAGCAGAAACTCCAGTAACTTAAAGAGTAGGAGACCATAATACAAACTGTTGGCGTTTACGGAAATTGCAGACATAAATCAAATACAGAAAATAGCGCTTTTAAAAAGAATTTTATTTATTAATAAACCCTACTTCCATAATCTAGACCATACACTGGCACAGGCAGAAACCTATCAATTTTCACCTTCTCATTCAGGACACTTTATGGAGTCAAATTAAAAGAACATGAAATTAAGGTAAGTGTCCAATAAGTGGAGCACTTTCTTTAAAGAAATAAATACCAATAGAGAAGTCTTAATAAAAAGAGTTAAGCAGAAGGCAATGCAGAGAGGCTTGTCAGAAGTCCATAATATTCTAAGTGAATTGCTGGTTCTCAAACTTTACTGAACATTTTCCAGCAATGTACTTAGCATGTGACCTTTCTGTGGCTCCACAGTTTCCCCAACTGTTTTCATAGCTCATAAAACGTTTAGGAAGTGTTTATAAAAACTGCTTGAGGAAACCGTGCCACAAAGAACTTGAGCTTCACGTCTCAGCAGTCCAGCTTTGATTTAGTTCTCTTCGATGGGATTTCATTTTGCAAATGCCCCACTAACATCTGTATGCAGGTCCTCTTGGGATAGCACTGAGACATAGTCCAGTTTTATGTATATTACTTGGCCAAGTTCCTCCAGCATGTGATGGTTGACTTGCCTCCCTCATGAAAACACACATGCAAGCGTTCCACACATACACTTACTGATGGCCACTTTCAGTGATCTGACTGTGTTGGGAAGAAATATTATGTCATAAACACCATCGCAACATCTGCGACAGATCCTTTTGGAACTTTACATATGAACTGCCAAACTCAGAGAGCACTCTCACATCAGAAGTCCATGACTGATGGTGCTTGACCTACTACCCTGCAAGCTCACCCTGGCTTTTTTATGCATGCTCAAGCAGCCTGTTTAGAAATACATAGCCAGAGAAGTGTCACTGATGAGCTCTCGGTATATATCTCTCTGGAGAATGTTTGGAGAGTGCAACAATGAAACATGATCATGCAAGAACAATGAGGTTTAAAACCAGCATTTTACTACGCTTAATTAACTAGACCCAACATTCACAGTGATCTGTGGAACTCTAGTCTTCAGCCATGGACTCATGACTTCCTGAGTCTCGGATATTAATTAGCAATTATCAGTAGCTTGTGAATATGCTCAGGATAAGGAGCCTTGCCTGCAAAGAAATACCCTCCATTGATTTCCTCTACTATAGCTTTCAAGTTAAACATCACCAAAACATTCTACCAAACAAAATAAGTTTTTCAGTCATAATGTATTTTATGTATAAATTAAGACGACAATTCTGCTGGTAAACAATGCTTTAGTTACATATATTTTAAACGTAGCCACCTTTAAATTCTTGTAAGTACCAAGGGAACATCACCTTGCAAACTGATGGCCTTGTCCACTTGGCTAAATAGTCATATGCTTCACCAAGATTTTCTTACAAGAGTTGAACAAAAGGCACTTAAAATCTCTTCATGCACCTACCTCCATGCACCTAAACTAGTTACTAAGACACCTTGTGAATAATCCTTAATACTATGCAATGAAGTGCCGCTAATAACTATAGCAAAGATTTTATTCTATTTTACTGGTAGAGATTCAATATCTTTCTTAACAGAGTAAAAGAAGCACTATTTGTAATAAAAATAAATTACGACGTACACATAAAACTTTTAGCACATACTTTTGACAATAGAACTTTCCCAGTTCAAGGCTGTTTTATGACACTAAAAAAATAACATTATTCAAACCCAGGAATCACTTATGTGATTTTTGAGTGTCTAGTCAAGCGTGCACATTCTCACCCCTGTTAATTAATTATCCACTCCCAAGCAGTAAATAAGAAGCAGTCATTACCCTTGAGGAAAAAGCATGACACACGTATCAGGTGTTAGACATAAAAACCAGCTTCAACTGGTTATTTGGTTCCCAGGCTTAATTTAGGAATTCAAATGAAGCAGCCAGTGGAAAACAGCTACCCCATTTCTAGGTCTGAGGACTGCAGGACTCTTTAGGAGCTGCCAGACAACAAAACAGTGCACCTCTCTTTAGGATTCAGGTTACCATTAAGCTCGAGCCACTTATCCATCTAGATAGCTGTGGGAGGGACAGGAAAAGTGAGTGCCCCTTCTACATAGTCCTGACATCGTTTCAGAGTCATGAACAAACCGTGCTTGTGACATTGAGAAGAAATCATAGCACGCCCCTGTGAACTATTTTTTTAAGTCGGTTCCACTAAATTTTTCAGAAGCCTATTATTGGCTACCTTTTATCAACAAAGGGCTCTCTATAGTGCACATACATCGCCTTACATCACTGCTTTACTTCATTTTAATTCCTCACTGAAAAAAGAAAGCCTGCAATAATGCTCTTGCTCCCTTCCACCTTGCCTGGATGACCCAGTCCAGTATTTCTCAGCATCTTGATGGCTAAAACGGAGACACAAAAATCACAAGCACTGAAGATCTGAGAAACAAGGTCAAATGAAAGCAGTTTGAGTTGTGGCAAAGTGTGACTTTTATCGCATATAATGGTTTGTAATTTCTTTCTCTGAACAATTAGCCACATACTGTGCTACAGGTGGTTACAGTCTATATATTTGAGTACATCCCACATAACTTATTTAACTCCTAGCTGTGGCTTTTGTACTTGAAAGAGCGGCCAGCACACCCTGTAACAGCTGCAACACTAAAATTACAGGTTCTAAAAATCAGGTTTTGTGTGTGCTTGCTGCCAGTAAGGTTAAACATAAAAGCATAACTGAGAAGGCTTGTTTTGTGAGCACAGAGGAAAACAAAAAATACCATTCTACAACGATGAAAGAAGGCTTCAGGATATTATCAAATCCCTGCTTATAAAAACCATGGAAAAAATACAAGAGCTGTCACATCGGTATTTAAAAATGTACATAGCTCATGATTTCTGTGCCCCAAATCCCTACTTCACAGCAACCCAGTCTCAAGACCCTTATTTCCTAATGAACCAAAACCAGGCCAGAACCACATCTGCCTTATTCAATGGGATAGACTGGAAAGATCCAATATTCGCCAGTAACTGAAAGCCTCAGACAATTCCTCTGGAGCAAAAGTCAACCTAGAAACTGGAAGAAAAAAAGGCCAAACTCCAAAACACCCCTGCCCCTCAATGTCCCATAATTTTAAACAGGTATGGACAGAGTAATTCAGCGGACTCCTGTGTTTATAGTAACAGTACAAAACAGCACAAGCAATGTTTCCCATTAAAAAGGACAGTCTCATTTGAGGTGGTTACCCAAGAGGTCACTTATCGAAGTCGCAGTGCCTAATTCCTCATTTCTTAATTAAGAAAACATCTCCTGATATCACTACTTCTCTCCCTCCATCATCCACATCTGTGCTTGGCAGTCACAGAGGTAAACTGAACATTACCAATTCCACATCACCATCATGCCACTGTTTACTAAGGACTATAAAGCTATAATAATATAGAAATAAATATCACATTCAAAGACCTTCAAAATGTATGCTTGCTTGCACTAGTTTCTCTAGATACTTGAAATTTATCTTTGTGCTTCCTCAAAATATACGTGGCTTCATCAAAACATAAGCCAATCTAAAACTGCTGGAAAGGATAAGATTCATGAAATACGCAAGTTAAATTTACTGTGCTCAAGGCAGGGTAATTCCCTTTTTGCTGAGTTAAGCTGCAGTCCTTCAATCATCATTGTCAAGCAGGAATTAAAGAGGCAATCAGCAAGAAACGTTGCTAGATCTGGAGAGCAATTCCCAAGAGGAAGTGCTCTGGGAAGGCTCTTTGACATGACATGACCCTTCATGGTCAGAGCAAAATCTTTCTCCACAGTGCTCAGGAAGTTCCTCACTATACTAGGACAGATTGCTGAAATTTGCTTCCTTTTTTCCTTGTAGGGGAAAACTCAGGTCTATTTAAGAAATCCCCCATTAGTTAGCTTCGCAAAACATTTGCTTTATTACTGTGCAGTTAATACTGTAGGCCTACAGTCGCACATCTACAAGATTAATTCACTTATTCTGTAACTACATTGATGAACTGTAGCTGAATAGTTTTCTTTTACAAGTAAAAGGGAAGAATATTTATTTAAAGCAAATCAAGTACATGGATTATAAGTAAAAGCTTCTAAATAGATCTTTTTTCCAGGGAGTTGAAATGGTATGGTTAAAAAAAGATCGGAGAAAGAATACTTGGGCAGAACCAAGACTGTCTAGAGTACCACACACCAACCAACATTTCTGGAGAGCCAGCAGGATGACCATGAACAGTGCTCACAGGAGCACATCCAGTCCCACAGTCCCTTTTGCTCCACCCTAGTGGGGGACTTGCATCACCCCTCCAGAGCACTTACCTCCACCTAACTGAACCAGCAAGTAGAGCCATCCAAGTTAGTTTCTTTCTAAAACACCTTCCTACCACCTGGGCTGACAAAAGGACTGATGTTGTGCACTTGAGTGGAATATTAAAAACTTTTTTTTTTTTTTTTTAACATGCCATTTCTCTAGTTTTGATACATTTCTGTCATTAACTTGGGAATTGCCATACAATTTTCTATCCTATAAAAGAGTGACGTTTCAATTGATGTAGAACGCCTTTAACTGGATGGCAGCCCACTACTTAAAAGGCACCTTGCTTGCTTAATGCAGTAATGTTTCTGCCAGCCTTGGAGCACAGACAGCCTGGTCTCATGTGGTTTTACTTGTGCATTTGTATCCCCCTTTATTGCAGATTCCACACCCGAATATGTAATCTTCAATGGTGTTATGCCTGCTTGGCCAGAACTAAAAAATGTTATGCTCCAGCCTTGCATTTCCCAATACGTAGATGAACATGAAGGATTTACACACACAGAGTACTTCTGACCTCCTGCTGTGAGTGGTATTTCAGCAAGACATCTTTTTTTGGCAAGAGTGGGGGAGAAGGGAATGAGAGAATTCCCACCTTTTTGCAATGAGTCTAGGACCTCAACAATTTAAGGTAAGGTGATCAAATGACCAAGAGAAGTGTCCCGTGTCTAATAATTTTACAAGGCTAGATTGTTTTTCCTCAAACACTTCTTGCTACAGCTTCCACACTTTTCACTGTATAATAATATCACAAAAGAATACCCAATTTTTTAAAAATGACCGTGTTTGTTTCCTAGGCTTAGAAAGTAGCTATCTAGTGTTTAAGAAAAACAACCTGAAATGTCAGTGAAACTAGACATGCTCTGCATACTATCAAATCTAATACAGTATCTAGCATCTCTGTTTTCATCAGAACCTATTTTTGCCCAAATCATTATTGGCCTAACAGCTTCATATTTATTAAAAATTGTAAGATAGGTCCTGTTCATGATTACAACAGTATCAAAACAGATCAAACGTAACTTCAGTAAGTACTCAGTAATTACACTAACAAAAGCAAAATGCCACTCATATATGCTCTTTCTACATTCCTCTGAGCTACTAAACCATCTGATCTTTTGATTACACCACTGTATAATCAAAGAAACATCATGAAACCAATTTCAGTATTGTCAGCCTTAATTAATTTATATATCATTTACTTCCTTTCTGAGGGTCTATAGGCCAAGCTATCACTCTGCGTGGCAACTCTAAAAGCAAAAATTCACAAGATTTTATGACCTGACTGTATTGTTACATGAAGAAAACTTAAGTCACCTTTTAGAAGTCTTCTGCCTGTAGAGGAGAAATGCTGAGTGATACTGGCTTACCATTGCTGGAGTAAAAGTCATTAACTCAAACTAAAAGCAAAAAAAAAAAAGTTCAGACAAGTTACAAGAGCTTTGAGAGAAGCTTCTCCCCAGTATAAAGAGGAGTTTTCTGATAAAATGCTCCTTTGTCCCAAAATAAGAGAACAGTGCTACGCCCACTATGATTTACAGCATGAGCTTCAGCGTGAATATGGACAAGAAGTCCCAGTCCTGCACTTACTAGTAAGTCTTCAAAAACATGATCCCACAGAGCAAGCTTGTTCAGGTACAGCCAGAAACTTGAGTGGTACACAACAGCCAACGCTTTGAACACCTGATCTCAGCATATTTGTACATTCCAAACATAGCAAGTTATTGCTTCCTGGCTGATTGCTAATACATCTGTATGTTTGCATTATGCCTGGGGGCTGTTATAGGTCTCCAGCAGCATTTTATTAAGATACTTTATATGTATTTTCTGAATTCTATTAAGAAATTTACCAAGCAAGACACTCCCAGGAAATTGCAGATAGGGAAAAAAACAAACCCAAACAAACCAAAACAAAAAACCCCACAGGTGCACCCCAGCCTCCCAGGGTCACCATAGCATTAAGAATAGATTAGATCTATATCAGATTAGATCACACTTAGGAAGACTGAAAACTGCACCCAGGATAAAGCTGCACACTGATGATTATTTGGTCACCTTCAAGAGTTAAAAACCATGGAAAGCTGAGACAGTGAAGCAGCTGCATTTATTTCCACAACTAGAGGTTGGCTGTTGTTCCAAATGGCCCAGCTCATTATCTTCTAGAATCAGATATATGATATGGCATCAATATGGTTGCTAGTGCTCCACTGCTCTTGAATATTAGAGTCCTACTGGCCCAAAGCTAGCTGTAGATTATGGTCAGGAGACCCTCATTCGCAAGGCAGAATTTTTCTTCTGCATTAACAAGTGCTTGCAGTGCCTATACTCAACTGACCCAAGCACCTTATGTACCCCATGAAAGGAAAAGACTAAATAATTACCAGGGATTTACACATTAAAGGACTATTAGATTATTCTTTTATTTAAATAACTCAAAAAAAAACCCAGCAAAAAAAAACAAAACAAACACAAAAACATACTACAAGAGATAAGAAACCCATTTATTTCCAAAGAAATGACAATCCACCAAATGGTTAAAGGCAAAAAGCTATCAAAAAAAGAGCCATCGCATGTGTCAGTGTTGATATTCAGGCACTGCTTATCGCCTTGTGACAACTGTCTTTGGAGTCAAAAACTGCCCATATTTCATGTGAGCCAATAGGAGGTTTGAAGAAAATGCAAACCAGACATTTCCAAGCTATTCTGGAAGAGCACGGATATATCCTTACTTCTATCTCTACCCTGAGCTCACTTGCAGCACCAAACACATGGCCACATCTGACATTTTATGCATGTCAAGCCTGTCTCCACCATTACAGCCTCACCTGCGAGGCACTAGGTGAGCATCAACTGGATGTCCACAAACCGAACACAGCCTTCTCACCCAAAGACACGCTAATTCCCATGTGGATACAAGACTTCTCAGGGAAGCAGGGAGGCAATACAGAACTGATGTTTGGGGTTTTTTTTGTTCTGGGTTCATCCTCCACAGAAATTTGTGGTTGGAGTAAGGAATTACATTAGGGCTTTAGTACAAAGATAATTATCTTGCTTATTGACCCAAGTGCAGGATGTTTCCTTCCTGTAGTCAGACCTGTTTGGTTGCAGTGACACGTATATGAGTACCCAGCAGCAAAGTAAACGTGACTTGCCCGATGAGGAACAATGGTCTCACTGCGGAGAGACAGCAGCATTTCTGGATATACAATTTATTCACATGTTTTAGAGCTAGTACAATCTGTGAGTCACATACTCATGCAGAAAATGGCATGTTTGTTATTGGGGAGGGGCTTCAAGTCCTTAAACTCAGTTCAGAAATCCTCCTACTTGGGGGGGGGGGGGGGGGGGAGGAAGTTCGAAAAGACCCAACAGCACAGTTTCAAATTATTGAAGAGGGAGCTATGAACATTAAGAAAAAGACTAAAATTCATTCTAGGAATCTAACAATTCATCTGAGAAGACTGCTGCAGGATTTTGAATTTAGCAAGACTTACTGATTCCAGGAACTAATGATTATTAAAAAAAACCCAAACAAACCAACTCTAAATGGTAATGAAATTATCATAATTTCCCTAAGGAATTTTAGCTAACAACTTTCTTTCAGGATCATGTTGAGCATACAATACTTCTGAATAGCTTCCAGTTATTGAACATCAGCCTTTAAGATAAGCAAGTTTTAGCCCTTTCCTTTGCCCATGGAGTACAAAACAGAAAACCCAACCTGTGACTCCCATTCCTTTTCTACCCTGTTCACCATTCCTCTAGTCCTCATCCTTCCTGAGGTCTTTTGTTATACTAGTTCATTCGTGAAAGAATCAGAGTAAAAACTACATGGGTATCTGGACAGTCTACAGGGTATGATCTTTTGCTCAAAGTTACACAGTCTGGTTTCATGCCCACCAAGGGTCTGAAGCAAAGGAAACATGGTGGTCTAATCTAAGTCCTATGGCAGAGATATGCTATGTCGCTGAAGCAAAATACATGATCCCACAAAATCTGAAACATATCTGCTGCCTTTCTGCAGAGAGATGAAAGTTGACACGAATGGAAATTGAATTATCCCCTTCCCCTAGAGGCAGTCATCTTTCCAGGTCAGAAGCATGCAAAGAAAAAAAGGAGGAGTTTACATGTCATGACTTGTACCATAGCTGTGACTAAACAGGTAGTATCTCCTATTTTTTCTCTCCCCCCACACCCCTCCTGACTTAGATTTTCCAAATATTCCTCATAATAGAACTTTTATGATCTATTATAACGTGGGGGGTGGGGTGGCAGAAGTGGAGATTTAAGTAAAGCATTAGTTGTGGAAAGGTGCTGAAATTGAAAATTGTGTGATTTTACATAAAGGAAAAGAATACTGTCACATTACCTCACTGAAACATATGGTTTGCATTGATTCTCAAAAACCATAAATAACATTAACACTAGGAAAATAATTATGAAATTTTAAAGAAAATTTTGGTGCAAATTGGAGAAAAGGAGAAATGGCAAAAGGAAACACTGTCAGACGCGCAATTGCAAGAAAGCCAAGAACAGATACTTTAAAGCAAGCTTAAGTTTCACAAATATTTAGTGGATGAAAAGCCTAGAGACATTTAAGAAAAAAAGCAGCAAGACAGCACAGTTACATCATTAAGGCCACCATGAAAATTGCTGAACTTTAATGAATTACTAAGTCCTCATAGGCCCCTTTCAGTGACTTAATCAGAATTCAAGTTTGATAGCAACAAC
Source organism: Falco punctatus (assembly GCF_963210335.1). NCBI lineage: Eukaryota > Metazoa > Chordata > Aves > Falconiformes > Falconidae > Falco > Falco punctatus. The sequence goes on from NC_137580.1 coordinate 68,699,938, forward strand.
GATGAGTTCTACCATGTGCAATCTGTAAACATACATATAAGCCAACAAGTGTAACACATCAACTTCTTTAAATACCCTAAGCATTATGATGTGGGGGTTTTTTTGTTTCCAATGCTGTGAAAAAATGATCTTCCAGATGACCTGTAATTTGTCTTGAAAATTTATCTTGTTTCATAAGCATTCAGAAGCATGAAAAATTCCATGATGTACCATGTTACTGCCTTAAGTTGCACATTTTTAATTCACTGAAATTGCTGAATCAAATGTTGGCCTAAGATGCCACAAATACAAATCCGTTAATTAATACTGGTTTGTTTTCATACTAGCCAAATAGTTGGTACACGGTCAATGAAAAAAATTGCTGAACAGTAGTTACTCATAAAGTCACAGTAATGTAATCACTTTGTCTACAGATACTCTTCAACCCTCAACCAGCTTGCATTATAATAAAAAGTTTTATTCATAAAGATGAGAAAAGGTTTATTAAATATGCTTGTTCTGCTGACTTGACCAAGTCAGGTTACTCATGTAAAATAAGACACTGATAATAAGGCAGTGTAAAGTAATTGAATTCCTCATCTTTCACAGCATTTAAGAAACAGCCCTATATTTAATCCATTGAGCTCTATTTCATGTAGATGAAGCACAGAGATACATTTCTTTTCATTTTTGTTGCTTTAGAACTTGTCACCATTCTTAAAAATACAGCAGTGTCTGAGGGTTTTATAGGAACCCTCACTGACCTTGCTAGGACTGCCACAGAGCAGGACTTGCAACCCACTCTCTAGCTCTGTTCTGCATGTTCGTGCTTCCATCCTATTATTCAGGAGAGAAGTTTTGTTTATTCTTATCCAAGTTAATTTCCATTGTACATGCTGAAACTCTGTTACTGGTTAGTCCAACACTTGATTGTGGAGTTAGGAATATGTAAGCACATTTTTTTTCAGGAATTGAGTATTAAAGGCTTCTAAGTCAACAGGAAAACAAAAATGCAAATATGATAAAAGAAAAACTTTCCAGGGAAAAGACACACATTTTTAAAAGCTTGTTTCCCTGGATCCTTTAAGAAGTGTTTCCAATAGAAGCAGTCAAACGGAATTTCATTTTACTTTTCTTTTTCAAGGACCGTTGGAGTGAAAAAGACAAATGTGCTTCCCATAACACTGAGCTCAGTTGCATGACAGGCTACAGTAGGTTTGTGATCATGTATGCAAACAGAGGCTGTCTAACTATATCTGTCTTGTCTTTGGGGTCTTCTGCAGGGAGAAGCTGATGACAACTCTGACAAATACATGCTATTTCACTATGGACAAATCTCTTTGCAGCACACACCTCTGCCATTATAAAACTGGCGATAACAATAATGCCTAATCTAACTGGAGCATACCTAGGGGAACTGAGTAAGTAAACCAGCTCCTGCCTCCCAAACAACTCCAAAACATGTCCAGGAAGTGGCTAGATTCTCCACCACTGCAGCATTATGGCTGTTGGTCACCATGATAGGTGGAGCTTATTCATCTTATCCTGAATTTACTCTCTGGCATGGGATTGTTGATCCTGTGAGACTGGTTTTATGTTCAAAGCATTCTCAAAGCTTTGTTTCCTTTGTGGCACATTCTGTATCCATCAACATCAAGCCACAAGCTCCATTTTTTCCTTGTTAATTATGCCTATGCTGCTCTGCTCTGGCTTTGTTCATTGCAGAGCTTTGATAAATGAGCTTTCTGCCCTCATCATTCTGAGGACACAGAGAGCAGTCCCATCCAGTTCCAAATTAAATGATGGAAATAAGGAAATGGTTTGGTTTTCATATTAGAAATTGATGATGTGTGTAAGCAGGGGGGAGGGAAAAAAAAAAAAAAAAGAGGGGGGTGGTGTTGGAAATTCCAGAACTAACCAGACTGGCCCAGAAGCTCTGACTTCCTGGAGCCACTGGGTCATCCAGCTCTGGATAGGTGTCCAGCTATAAAACAACTTTTCACTTTATTTTTGCACCCGTGCAGCCTTCCAGTTTGAAAAACAGTAAAGCGCCTCTTCTTTGGGTAACTTTTCTTGTGAGCACACCCTGAGCCCTCTGTTTAGTGCCTGCCCGAGCGCTGCATTAGTGTCACAAGACCACTAGGAGATGTCCTGGCTTTCTGACCAAGTGATGCATTCACATTTGAAAATAACTTTCTGTTCAGTTCTGTACTTCAAAGATCACAGATAGTCTGTATCAGCTCACTCCTACCTCTGTGGAGGTCAAGAGAAAAAAGCAGCCTACAGCTCAGTTTTGCATGAACATCAGTACAGTGCCCTCTCCCTCCAACAGCAATATGGAGTAATACAGTTGGAGAAAGAAAAAAAGAAAAAAAAAAACCACACCCACAAACCAGTCCTAAAAGCACAAGTTTATGGCTGCTCAGTTAGAAACTAATGATAAGGTCTTTGTAAGGGTGCCAACACCTGCTTTTCACAGAAGAAAGCTGCGTACTGTACTGGTACTAACGAGTAAAATTACTGTGGACTGCACAGATTGATTAGAGGACAGGAAAGCAAGAATACCATGAAGAAAAGTGATTTCAAGTTGCTTTACATAACCAGCTAAGATTTCTGGCTTAAGCAGGTATAAGGATGCCCCATGCCTGGCAGTGTTCAGGGCCAGGCTGGATGAGGCTTTGAGCAACCTAGTCTACTGGAAGGTGTCCCTGCCCATGGCAGGGGAGGTGGAACTAGATGATCGTGAAGGTCCCTTCTAACCCAAACCATTCTATGATCCTATGACAAAACACATCTAAACAGCAGCAGTCACCTGGCCACTCCTTATACCCCATCCTCTGTCAGGGAAGCAGCAGTTCCCACCAAAACAAGTCAGTTGTAGGACAGCTCGCTTCAAGACAGTACAAACCAGCCAGTTCCAGCTCTGTGCTCACCAGGAGCAGCAGTTGCAAGGCAGTGGTTTTCTGCTCTTTGCCCAGGGCATACTCGGAACAGGGAACATCATGCACTGCAGCAGTCACGTCCAGAGTACAGTAGCCCAATACCATGGCTAAGAGCGAGCACGTTTCTTTCACTTATGATGTTAATTCCCTCTTTTTGTCTGTTTTCTATCAAACAAAAAATCCTTCACTTTTTAGTAATAAATTACACTGAAATGTATCCAATGGTACCTAGAGGGATAACCAGCTGTATTTAAGTTTACTTAATTTCTTTGTTCTCATGAAAACTTGCAAGTTTCAGGCATGGTATGAATAAGGCAACAAAACAGACTTGATTCAGAACCAGAATCTCAGTGTTCCCATGACCTGTCTCCTTTGTCCTTCTCCTGTTTCTGTCTGTATCTGATTTTTCTTATCCTCTCAGCAGCAGGATGGCACAGCTTTTTTTTTCTTTTTTTTTTTTTTTTTTTTGCTAACTGGAAGTCATCATTGCACCGGGTAAAACAAATGCAGTTTTCCTGCCAAGCACTTTTACCTGCTGACTTCAGACTTGGATGTCCGTTGCAAACAGGGTACTAACACCTTAACAGTTAAGTCTGAAATAGACTTAGTTAATAATTTTATTTCAGAAATAACCCCCACTGGACAAATTCTGCGCTGAAATAAACATTGTGCAATGTTCCAAGACTAAATGGGCTCACCTGAAGATGCACAGAGCTACAAATATGATGCAATTTGTTTTAAAATAACTAAGAGGAAGATACAGATTTCTGGGGTGACAAAACGTGCTACATCTACAACCATCAATCCTGCCTGACCAGGCCATACAGCTCCTTCTGTGAATGCATGCTTTGGGCAGTGGGGCCAAACAGGCCTTGTCCCTCTCCTGCCATTCCTCCAATACGGTCACCCATAGAGCTATTCAGATGGTAGGAGCTACAGTACTGCCATTCTCCCTCCTTCAGCACATGCATCAGCATCCTCTGCACACATAGACTTCTCTGACCTTATGTTTCATTCACTTGATGTATGTTTGTCCTATTCCCATAAAAAAGCCCCTCTCTACATTTTAGTCATTTGGACTAACCATCATCTTGGGATACTTTTGTTTCACGTTCACTGGTCACTTTTACTAACACACTTATTTTCATGTCAATGCTACTTGGCTGCCCTCAGAACTTTCAAGCCACCGTGAATGGGATACCTGCATGCCTAACTTTATGAAGAATTAGTTAAATATGCACATGAAAAAAATAAAACAAAACAGGCAGTACCAGACCAAGCTGATAAACGTAGCAATAGCTCAGCAACCACCCAGTTGCATAACATATCACAGGCCATCTTGTCGCATCAGTTTTCTTCATTAGCTTATTACACATGCCTAATAGATGTCTATACCAGCAATGTATGTATGAGCATGCACACAAAAAGGATCTTAGTCTCTTGGTGCAAAGTTCTCTTGCTGGTAGAAATGAGATACTTTTCAAATACTTAGTTGGAGTTACACAATTTCAATTGAGTTTTGACTTTCCTGTATTGGAGAGAACTTAACAGTTTAACAGTCCCTTACAGAAATCACATTCATATATCTCCAGAACATAAAATCAGCTAAGCAGTCAGGGCACCTAATCCCAGAAACATGAGAAGCCACGTGGAAAGTCAGGGTATACAGGTGTCTTTCCTGGTGCCTACATTTTCTTTTCATACAGTTACCTCAGGAAAAGCTCTGTATTCACCCTATGTCTAACGAAAGAGAGTGGAAAAAGTTGAAGGGAGGGTTGTTCCAAAATAAAAATAGAGTTTGTAAAGTGTGGTGACTTGTGTAACATGCCTTCTGTTTCACTGACATGCAAGCAATGCACATCTGATATTCAGCTGGGTTTTTGGTGTTTTGTTTTTTTTTTTTCACACAAGATAGTGGGATTATATCAAACACTGTGTGGCTCGCCACAGCAGAAAGGGAGGTGTGCCACATGACTTTCATTTGATCAACATGAATAAACATATCACTAAAAGCTTTCTTAGGAAACAAAGAGTCTTCTTGAAATAAAAAACATTTTTTTGATTTTGAAAGAGAGCCCACAACAGAATTCATGGAATCTTTGGACTTTGCATAACATGGAACATTTTCTGGGATAACCATCGTGGTGCAATAGTCCTCAGGACTGTCTGGTTGCTGGCCTTCAAGTAACAACATACGTGTTTTTCAGATACTGTACACTCAGCAGCTAGAATAAGGTACCTTGAAATACCAAGGAAAGTGAAGTCCAGATACAGGGACTAGCTATTAGTCTTTGTGCTGGCAGTGGGCCAAATTGCATTCACTTTACTCACAGGAGCTATCCAGTTGAGGTCAATGTGACAGCTCACATGAGCAGAGTGCACAGGACTTGGCACAACATGTTGCAGAACTGCAGATGTGGAAACTCTGCTACAGCCAGAGACAATGAGATCCGAAAGACAAGAAAGGATTTGAAGTTGTTTCTGCTGACCTGTTCATGCACTGAGACCCAAACAGACAATCACAACTCCCTGATGGTAGAGTTTATTGCTTGTAAGTTATTTATGGCTTCAATAACCTCTATCTCAAGAAGAACTCACCAGTTCAACAGGACCCACTGATATTTTTCTGAGCACCTACTGCAAGCTAGATCCAACTATTAGGCCTTGAATAGAGAATGTAATTAAAGATTCACAGTTCCCACAAGAGCACCTTAAGACATTTAGCACTCCCCTACACCCAGAGTACAGGAAAATGATTTTCCCAAGACATAATGTGGAATCTCAGACAATTTTGTTACTCAAGACTAACCTTCCAATGCTACTCCTGTTATATTCCCCCCATAATATAAATCAGTTCTTAGTTTTTTTAAAAAAAGTTTTATTTATTTTAAGCCACCAAATTGTGGAAACATTGAGCAGCTGTATTCGTTTCCCGTGCATTTTTTCCAAATTCATGAATCTGATCACTTTCAGTAGATATACTATAGATGAAGTGGAGCCATCTGAGTGTAAAGGACCTGTGTATGAAAAAAAATCTGAACAACTGCAATCTTATGAATTTGCATTCCATTTGAAATAACTCACAGACAGCAGGTTGGAAGCTCCACCAGTTTTGACTTGTGGAGTGTTCCTGTGATTTTTCTCCCTCTGAGGGCATATTTACCTCTCCCTAAAGAGACCAAGAGTTCCATCCTACAACTTCAGATGGAGCACTAGGTGTGAAGGTCACCTGCACTATAGCTTGCTGCCCCTATGAGCATATGCTCCACTTAAGTACTCTTTCCAGGTTCTTCCTTGACTATGTTTTTTCCAGAACATGCCTTCAAGGGGAACTTCTAAACCACAGAAAAGGAAAACATTACAAGTTACTGCAGATTGCACTACCAGTCTGGGAGAGAGAATGAAAGACGAACAAAGAGCAGAGAAAGAGAAGAAGAGAATTCGGCTGAGACCCATTCCCAATCTCCACACCATCCAAACTCTGAATATAAAATATGGAAAAAGATCATGGGAGTAGATCTGGGGAGAGCGAATAGGGCATTTGTGGTATGAGGGGAAAGCCTGTTAACTAAGTAAGGAGGCTTGGTTGTAAATTAGATCAACCACATCTCATCAACATATTCTGACTTACCACAGAAGTGATATTTTATTCCATTTGGTGTTGCTGCTAAATTTCATCCATACAGACATAATATTGTTTTGGTTTAGCAGGAGTGTGATTATAAGCATCAAGATAAACAAAACAAAGATTTTGGTAAATGTGTTAGAATTTGCTTACAGCTAGACCAACTCGGTGCAGGTTCTGGGCTTTCTTCACAGTATTTGAGTTCTAGACCATTTTGGGAAAGAGATTGATCGCGTTGCTGAATTGGCACATGCTTCCGTGAGTTTGTTAGTTTGGCCATTAGTTCTTCACAGTCATAGAAGCAACATTAGCTGACTTAAACCATTACATACGTCACAATGATGGGTTTGATATCCGATGCACTGACACTTAAATATTGCACTGTAAACCAGTAAACACTGGTTCAACTAAGCGAAGTGATGATGTTTTCAGCAATCCAGGATACACATACAATATGAATAGATGTTTTTGAATATGTCTCCATTCTTATTTCCTCTTGCTCCTTGTCTCCCCTTTCAACTCTCTCTCAATGGCTGCTTTCTCCCTGCTTCAGCAGGAGCAAAACAAGGTCCCCAGCCTTCCTGCTTGACTCCTCAAATAAGCCAGTTCTTAAGTCTGTCCCTATACATGGGGCATCCACAATCAGCTCATACACAACTCTCATATACACATGCAAACATACCATCATCTTGCTCTCTTGCCTCACAAATTAGTGGTGCTACAGGTGCAGACAGATCTCTCTGAAGACTGCTGCTGGTATGCCAAACCCAGGTCATCCTGCCCAGGCTCTCAGTGGACAGTTTGTCACTGTCCCAGAGTTTCCCATTAGCACCAAGCCATACTGGTATTTCTTTCACATCCCATCTTACAGCGGTGCAGCCTTTCTGACCCTCGCCCACTGAGGTTGTATTCATAGGTGGCACAGGCCACCTGCTTCAACATACAGCATGGGGCTACTGTGTGCACTGATTGAAGGTAAAAGGTGACAAGGGTTCATGCATTAAGCATGGCTGGAAGCATTTCTAATTCACCATTTTGAATGTGGAACACAGGTTTCCCACATTATCTCAGCTTAAGAATAGGTTCAGGTACATAAAATCAGAGAGGCAAAATTCTTACAGCATGTTCCTGAAAGGAGGACAATGAACAACATACTCCCTGTCCAGCAAAGAAATATCTATGCATGTACACCAATTTAAAATAGATATTAATCTACGTTAAATAGCAAAGTACAGACTCCCTCCTGCCCACACGTGGAGAAATTCAGCATCTCAACCAAGAAAGAGCTGGTAGATATTACTTGAATTTGGCCACGTTACATGTATCTGATAAAATCTTTGTGTCTATGCAGCGTTATCAAGATTGAGCTATCATTTTTCCCCATTAATTTACATTACTTGGTATGGAAATTGACTACTGCAAACTATTCACAGAGTGCATTTGCATCACCTGGGTAACTGAGCAAACCTAATAAGCCCGCTTGCTCTTGAATTTACAGGGACTTCTCAGATGCATGTTGAATGAGTGCTGCACGTGCCAAGTTACTTAGAGCTCTGCATCAGTGGGTGTAGGCTGATTCCAAGCTAATGGAATATAACACTAGCATCAGACATCTTGCTTGCTTGATGGTTCAGCTCTTGTTTTCCAGCTGTAAAATAACTAAAGCACATCCTACTAGATTTGTTACAGGCCCCCCACTTGCCATGTGAAGTCTGATGAAGAGCCTTGAGCTAATCCCAAAAAGCACTCTCATAACCTAGCCCTTAGCAAAACTTACACTGATCCTTCACACTGCAATCAATCCTTGTTTAGTTTTGTAGTCCAAGTAAAATAGCATCTGTCTTCTGTCAGCTATAGAAAGCCGTATGTGACATTGGGCACTGGAAAGCAGTCAAGTTTTGTGTTTTTGCAAGTTCCAAGTTACACCAAGTACTTCAGGACATCACAAGTAAAGAGACAGGTTTGCTTAATCAGGGGCAGGGTTGCATTCAGTTATACCAGAAGCTTAAAGAGTTAAGCCAGTCACTGCAACACTGTCTTTTAGTGACTGACTCAACTCCTGCAGTAGCAGCATTTCTATTCAAGTGTTAATTACAAGAAAGCACATTTTGAATGTACACAAGAATCTGCCAAGAGTGACTTACACTTGTACTATTCTGCTTTAGACTTCTCTGTGAATCCCGGGTTTCCTAAATCTTTCCCTTTGTGCATCATTGAAAGAAGGAGACAGCAAACACCTCTGTCACAATGGTGACATTATTAGCCATTCAATCACATCTGCAGAGCTGGCAAACAGTTCATAAAGAAATAAAGCATTTTGGAAGGTCTGCAGGACCAAAGTCCTACCAGTGACCATGATAACATTTAGCATTATGAGTGCTCTCGTGTCAGCACTCGGGCAATCCTGCTTAGCATTGCTGTTGCTTCCGTTTCTCCGGGAATGCAATTTTGGTAAGCCACCTTTGTTAGCTTTTGCAGGTTTGCAAGCTAGTTCAAAAACTAGTTTAGGGAGAGCATTTTCAGCCAAGTTCAGTGTGATCAGATCAACTCCGCTTCTTGATGTAATTAGCTCATACAGACAACTTTCCCACCCCATGAAGCTTTAGCTACATTGTTTCCAATACTTGTGCAACAAAGAGTTATTGTGCCTGAATATTAAGTGCCACCTTTTCTAGTACAGCCATACATGTAACACTTTTCCTGATTCAAAATCTGACTATGCTTGATATATTTTATTTGCATGTAAAAAAACATCATTGCTTCTTCCACTACCTGCTCTAGCAGCTTAGAAAGTTCTTTTCTTTTTTTTTTTTTTTCCCTTCAGGCATCTCCACCCTCTAAGAAAATTTACAAGAACAAGCCCTTGTAAATGTTGTCTTTCATATTTATTAAGCTGTCCTAATTATTGCAAACATTCTTCCCAGTATTTCAGACTTCTTGTATACCTTGCCTAACAGCTACATGCTGTTGCTGACATCAGCATAAGTTAAGTCTTTCTTGGTAGGAAATGATGCTGTTTAGAAATAGAAGGCAACAATAATAAATTCAAGGGAAAAAAGGCAAAAATTCTCCACAACCTAACTGACAAACTGCTGTAATGATCCGAAAACTGCAGATGTGTTTCCACTAAGTTTTTACAATGTTTATTTTTACATTATTTTCTTTTCTTTTTTTTAAATCATCTTGTTTTCCTGTTGTAATCTCTGTAAAACAGATGTGACATCTTGGGCTTAAGGGCTTTAAGCTGATTTTGATGGCTCAGTCTTGATGGTACTCATGCAGTACAGAAAGGCCTCTTGCGGTGGAAAAGAATCTGCTGCGAAGAACAAAGAATCACCTGCGAGGAAAGAGGTTGTCCTCACTGTGTCAGTAATGGCAGCTGGCCCTTGGATTTAGGAAAGGGGTCCATCTGCTGCCTAGTCCTACTCGGTTAATTCTCAACAACTGGAAGAATGCAATGGGTCATACCAACTGGCCTCACACATCTCTTTCAAGCAGCCTAAGGCCACTTATACACATGCACTAGTGTTAGAGTAAAATTGGTTCAGAGAATGGCAGGAACATGGACTCCATCCTTGAAAGCACTTAAGAGCAAATTATTTCTCCTAAAATTAAAAAAATTAGAGTTATGAACTGGACCAGATAAATCAACATCTTACACAGCCAAATTAGAACCAATGCAGAACAAAAGTTTTTGCCCATCATATGTCCTCAGAACAACAGGATGAGAAACGCTATTGTCTGAATGTCCAGCTGGTACGAGTGATCAATGGTCTTAAACGCCTTGTTTGTCTGCCATTTAAGCTGCAAACGCTTGCAGTGAGGTGCTGAACAAATTCTTGTAATTTTTTTCCATTATGCATTCCCAGGTTTCACTGATGTCTCACAAAACCAGGCTCACAAAACCAGGTGGATTTTATGCACTGCTATGAGAATACTAAAGTAGCTGCTGCTTCTTTCTTCTTATGGCCCTGCTCCCTTCTTCCTCAAGACTTCTCAGATTCCCACCCTTCAGAGTGGCTCTCCCTGGACAGGGAATTCTACTCATGCCTGCTGTTCAAAACATTTTGTGGTGAGGATGGGTGTTATTCTGAAGTCAGCCACAGAGTTTCTAGCTAGTACCTAAAAAGAAAATTACAACATTAACTCACAACTTTCTGCCATCTCACTCTCTCATTTGTGGCACTTCAGATTGTGCAACAGCACCATGCAAACCCACCCCCAATGAGACCCTTACATCAAGGGCATTCAATAGCTACACACTGTTGACCTGCTGAGGTGCTGGTAAATTCCTCATTCACCTGCAATCAAGCCAGGAAACCTCTCTGTTTTCTCAGGAATCTGGATCCCTGGACAAACGGTGATCAAATATTTTTCTCCTGATTCTCAATAATGTCAGACCTTTTTGGAAAATCACCTTCCGTACTTACTGATTCCATGCAAGCCTACACATTCGCAGAAAGTTTGCATTCAGAAGTCCCAAGGGGGATAACAATGCTGTAAGCTATGCACTTAGGTATTCAAATTACAGTGCTGCTAGAAGATAAACATTTACCTTGTTTTTTTCTGTCTAAGAGCTCAGGAGTATGCCGAGAGTTCTTTTAAGCAAATGGTGATGGTCATTTAGTGCCAGTCAGATACTCAGAGTGAAATACATTTCAAGATACTCATTCCCAGCATGCTGAGAATCTTGAAACAGATGTTCATTTATTGCAGGACAGATCATATCATTCAGATGTCCCTCAAACAGTCATCTGCCTTGGCCTCTCAAGGGACATGTTTTATAGCATTACCTCAGAAAACTCAGAGAAGCAGACTGACTATTACCACATATTAAACACAGTTCCAGAAACAGAGGAACACACCTTATGTAGACAAAATGAAAGACGAATAATAATGGACGTGTGGTCTTAGGCCCTCAGACACTCCTCACCACCGCATCTTACCACAACTAAGATAGTGAATAGCGCAGAAACATTAAGAATGGGGATTTCAGAGCTGCCTGGATTATTTAGATACCCATTAATTTTCAAATATGTTTGATGGGTCAAATGCTGCCCATAAACTCTTAGCGATGGATCAATGGCCACATCGCCAAGACCTATAGGAAACTGTTGTCATAAGCAGACAGTAGAAACTGAAATGACGAACTAACCTAGGGTTGCAGGCAACACATCCAGAATTAATGTTTATTTGTTTTTTCAGTATAAAACTAGCATCCAGTCTTTCACTCCTCTTCTTACACATAAGGAATCTGCACAATGTGGAACAGTGAGACCATGCCTTCTGCCGCAGGCATGGCTGAACGCGCTCATCAAATCAACTGTCCAACAAAATACTCTTATTGGTGTTCAGCTACTCTAACTCAAATCTTTATGTCAGTATTCCATTTCTTTTGCACCTCAAATCAGAGACAAGTCAGCAAACAATGTAGTCCCATAAGGCATAAATAAGGCAGCTCTATAATCAAACTGAGCGTTCCACCTCCCTGAAGATTGTTCTTTCCAAGCTGTTCAAATATTGAATAACTCCACAATATAATTACCCCTTATATTCGATCATGTGCCAAAGTTAAACTAACCGTGCATTGTAATATAATATAGTTCCTTGAACCAGCTAAACTTTCACATTGTTTATATCTCTGCCATATGTAAAAGGACCACCCAAACTGAGTATCAGGTAAAGGTTAATTTCCCTGCTCAGTGAAAAGGAAGGTGTTAAAGAAGATGCTAGAGATGACACAGTAGTAAGGTGGTTCAGTGACACAAAAAAGGAGAGGGGAGATTTGTGTTTTATTCCTGATTTTAGCCTCTGACAGCTTGAAGAAAAGCAGTTACATAGCTTGTTTGGCCATGACTCAGTACTTTCTTTGTAAACTGGAGGCAACTCCATTGAGATGTATCTGTTGCCTAAAGATTTTCTGAGCCAGAAAATAAATACAACCCTCTATTAAAAAACAACCACAAAACAAAAAAACAAACCACCTAGATTTTACTTTCATAAACTGGATTTTTTTTTCCTTAGTGTTGAGCATGACAAAAGGAGAACACACTACCTCCAAATAATCACAGAAACTTCATTTGTCCAAAATGTAACATTATGGTTTATGTCTAAATTTTGAAGAGGAAAATGTTCCATTCACTAAATCTGACTCTAGTAAATAACCATCTATTTTACATCACTGCATAAAGTTTCAAATCAAGAGATATTATTTGAGCCTGGGAATACCACCTGCTATTAAAGATCTTTTCCTTTCCAGATAAACATCCAACTTTGAGACATGTAAAAGTAAGAAAACACTAAATAATCTATTAAAACAACAACAACAAAAAAGTTACATTCATAGATACCTTTTTGGAAAGTATTTTAAGACCATGTGGGGAACAGCTGATGAATTTAACAGGATATTTTTTTAATATGGGTCATATTAAATACTAAGGATCTCTAAAAAAAAAAAAAAGTAGTCATCAGCGCCCACTAAGCTTAGAATATGGTATTTCCTGACTATTTCAGTACAGATCAGTATCAGAGTCCAATTTTCCTGCATTTTCCACTGTGAAGTCTTTCCCCAGCCATTGTCTGAAATACAAGGTAAGACAAAGCGTGAAATGGGTTTTCCATATGGAGTGGAAAAGACCCCGCCACCATTCAGTTTAAGTGAGGGGAGAGATGCTATTATTTACTGTCATTAGACAAGGGCAAACCAGAATCTCCCAACTTCTGATCCTGGTGCTATAGCAACACCACCTTCAGACAGGTCACTCACACAGTAATCCTCAAAAGGCGGCTAGAATACTGAATTTTCAGTGGAGTTAAGGGTTCACATCCAAATTCAGAGAAGCACTTTATAGTATGTGGTTTGCTGGCCCAGGATTTTAACTTCCCTGCTTTACTTTCAGTCTGTGAAACCTGGCTAGAAACACGTAGCAAGAGGGCAAAAGAAACTTCTACAAGATTGGGAATAGGATTTCACAATATGTCTTTTAGGTGTCTTAAGTGAGGTTCCTGAATACTTTCAGTGCAATTCCAGCCTTGGTTTCTTTTTAAGCTGAGGGAGACGGAACCTAAGTGTGGCTTTACCCTATCATTAGCTTCCTTTCTGGCCATTCGCACTATAGCTCTGGAAAAAAAAAATTATGAGGCTTTCTAGAAATACTGGAACTATTAAGAGTAGGACAGAGAACAAAATGGTAAACCAAAATAACACACGAACCGGCAACAGAAATGACTTCTAGAAGATGAGGGTGATGGAGTCTCTGCTATTGGCTGAGAGAAACACAGCACACTTGGTATTTCTGTGCTGTACATGTCAGCAGATCACACATTTGAAAAGCCTGTAAACTGGTATAACAAAACTGCAAGAAGTGACTAGAATTAATGTACAGGTGCGTACAGTCAAGTAGCTTTCTCATACGGGTACTACCAGGCAAGCCTCAGAAAGATCCTAGAAGGTCTTATGATTTCAGCCTTCTAGAGGGAAGAGTAAGATGAAAAATAAGATAAATTTGTCAGAACAAGCCTCAACCTATCTACAAGCCTGAATGAATCCACAGTGTAGAAGACTTATTACTATGATAAGAAGCCATTCCACTAGGACAGCTGATGAAGGGATACTGGACTGTGTTAAAGACAGGGAGGGATTATCCTACACTTTGTGGGCTTTTAAGTCATTAAAAGCACTTTATAAATTCCTCTGGCACCAGGAGTTACATAAGGAAAACATAAGTTGCTCTATATGAACATAAGGTTTTTTTAAAGCTTTCAAAGAAAGCTCAAACTCAGTGCTTCTAATACGTTTTCAATAAAAGAAGAGATAAAAAGAGGAAAAGAGATTTCTGTATGCAACAGCCCATACAACAATCCTCTCTAACAGCTCATTTCAAGCCAGCTGTACCCTCTGAAAGTATTTGCTGTACTTACACAGGGTATTTTTGACATGCCACATAAGCAAGTTGCAGGTGATGGGATTGTCAGTCGGTGCAATTTCACATCAGTGCATTAAAAAATCCCCTCTAACAAACCAAAAAACCAACGACCTAAAAATAAAGAGACCCATGCTCATCTTTGCACACTTACTTTGTGGTACTCAGCTCTAGCATATGCAACAAAGAACCTCAGTTTTTGATTCTACTTTCTATGCAGCCTCCTCAGTTGACTGCACAACCTTGAACATCACATGCCATCAGAGAGCAAACATGCACTTCTGAAGTTTGTAAAAAACAAACAAAAAAAACCCAGGAAAAAACAAAACAAAAGACCAAAACCCCCAAACACTGGTTATATGTGTTACTGCAGGACAGTTCTAACCTGACGTTTAGCTTGCCTGGTTTTTGTCATACAAAAAAAACCCTCAGCTGCTGCCACTGACTGCATGTAACAAAGAGAGGCTGCATTTTGCTTTGTTTAAACGCAGTTACACCAAACTGCTTTAAGCCACTGTAGAATTTAATGGCATTTGTTCTCTCTGTGCCTCTTGGAAACACATTAACACCATAATTAGGGCTGGCAAATGACTTGCTACTCATTAGCCAAGAGAAACAGAAACAAATTTGAATTGTATTTAAATTGACTGCTTGTTGTATATTGAAGGTAAGCCAGCTATTCTCACCAGTGGGAAACAATCAAAGTCTACAGACATAAAATATGCATAGAGATGTTTATTTATTAACAAATGCATGGACCTTGAAACAAAGATACCTCAGAGAATGTTGCTGACCAGCACTATATATCCTAACCTTGAAAGAATCAAACTCCATGGCCACAATGCAACGTTTAATTCTTAAAATCCATCTTCAACACCAAACAAATTAATATGCCTGTGTATAGATGTGATTAAGTTTAAAATTTAAGAAAGAGGATTGGTGTCCATCAGAGCAAAAGCCCAAAAGATTATTAACCAAGAATTGAAGGTGACCTGAGACAGTAAGCTCTTCAAAACAATGTAAAGCATATATAAAGAGCAGTGACTGAGTAGCAGTGCTGGACGCATCAGTCACGATTGTCTTACTATAAATCCATTATTCCTACTTGGAAAAGAGCTATTTGCGGTGCAAAGAGCTTTTAGACAATGTGTGATTAAACTAAAATCAACTACTAAACTGGAACATCTTCACTAAGGTGGTAGAAAAAAATTAAGATGTGAGTAGGTCACCCTTCAATCCTCTTAGAAATTTCTCAAGCTGTTATCCAAACAGCACATAATTGGGAGTGCTCCATTTCAGAAAAAAACAGACTGCAAGAGGGAGGACGTTCTAGCATTTAGGAAACTGGCCAAGACTTGCAAATATGGGTTTGATTTCTTGCTCTCACAAGGGTTTCCAGTGTAACTTGGATTACATTACTGAAGGGATTCCAAAAATCAAACTTGGTAACAAATTTAGCATCAAACTTTCATCAAAGAGTAGTTGCTTAACTTGGAAGCATCTAAGCATCTACCTTCCAGTTAATGAAATACGAAACTCTCTGTTTTGGAGTACAATAGCATCTTAAACCTAGGAAAAAAAAGTGCTCTCTAGTGAGGTCCCCAAGGAACACCCTCAAGAAGCCTGGGCAGCAGACTCCAGCTGCAGACTTCCATTACCCACTCCAAATGGTGCTCCATCTCCTGCTTTACTTCCATATGCTGGGGATAGGACACACACAGAACAGACTTTCTGTAGACACGCAACAAAAGCAAACCGTGTCTGTGTTTAGAATGCAGCTGTCACACCTGGCCTACAGTGTCTGTCCCTCACTTTCACACTATTCTCTTTGAGAAAGCAGAAATGGTCCAGGTGAGATGCTTAGGCACTGCAGTAATAGGACCACACCACACAGATAGAAAACATCCCCATTTGGGACTGTAGATAGGGAGGAAAACGAATGGAGTGGTGGGCCTTGCACAACAAGAGTTTAAAAACTTTTCTAGGTCACAGTCCAAGGGGAAAACAAGCCCTGGGGACTGCAGCATTTTCTAGCAAAGGAAAACTGATTAGTTCTATAAAAATGTCCTGACAGTGTGGCACACCTGTACATAAGGCCTTTAGTGAATAACACCACCACGCAGTAAAATGTGTTTTCTATTGTGTTACACGAGGCCAAAATTTAGATTAATTTTGCTTGACATTTTCCACATCATATCATTACCTTTTTCATCAAAATTGAAAAAAAAAAAAAAAAAAGTAATAAGATAGATTCCCCCGAGAAACATTTTTCCAGTGTGAAGAATTTGTATCAGGGATTCTGGCCAACATACAAATTTAGTATAAAACAATCAAATGCAATTTTACCTGTAGCTTTCTACACTCTCCACCCTCAGTCTGCTGAAGGTAGCCCTAGTTTTCTTTTCTTCTCCTCTGTCCTATTTAGGGTACTACAGTGAGGCACCGTGTTATGAAAATGACCTCCTGGTTTGTTTGGGTTTCCTTTATCTTCAGCTTTAACCTTCAGCTCTTGTGTGGTTTTAACCGCAGCTCACATTAACAGAGAACGTAAAACCCTATTGCTACCATATTTCAGTTTAACAATTGAAGCACAAAATGAATAAACAAGAAGCTGAAGATCTATAATGACAGAGATTCTTACCTTCAACTTTAATCTCTTATTTTAAGACTCCATAATTTTCTTGCACTCTCTCCCTGCTTCACTGCCAGAGGGACTGTTGGAGCCTCTGTAGGACAACCAGTAATCAACAGATTTTTCCTTAAAGAAAACGGCCCTTTCTAATCTTCCCCTGTGACCTGACAACCATGCAAGAAAGAACAAATTTTGCTAGGTGGTTTTGAAGATCTTAACATTGATGTGCAATAGTAGTCAAGGACTCTAACAAGTTAGCAATAGAAATGCTGGTTAGAAACTAGCATTTATTTTCTGAATCACTAAAAGTCCAATGCACCTGGCTTACCTTTTTTTATTTTTTTTAATTTTATTTATTTAGTTAATAATGACACAAATACCATTTCAAAGAGAGGATATTTACTCTTGGGGTTTTGTTATTCCCCCCCATACACATATTCCCCACCTTGGGCTGCATACTGTGTATGCCTCGAGCCTGGCCCATGTGCCTGGACTCCTTTTGATGCAAACAAGGCAGGAGGGATGGCACCATGCCTTATGCTACCCCAAACAGACTTGAAATAAGCCAACTACACGCTGTGGCATAGTAGTTTGAAGGTACTCCAAACACCTGCAGTTTAGACGTACTTTTAGAAGTGCAGAAGGATAATTTCATCAAGGAAGAAACTGTGCAGCTGTAACTAGACACATTCAGGAGTGGCTGTGGATGCTGCAGCTTTTCCTCAGCTGTTCATCCAGGGAGATGAAGAACCAGAGGTAGAAGTTGATAAAGCCATCAACTCAGTGCTTTGACACTTCAACTGAAGTGTTGCTGGCAGTTCCTCACTTAGACATTCAATTCCCACTGGTTTTAGTCTATGAAATTTTGTTCCTAAAGACAAGTTGGTTTGATTTTTCCTTATAAAATGGCGACACATTCTTGTGCAAAATACCAGTATGACATCTTGCAATAATATAATATATTTAAAATAGTTTTTGAGAAAAAGACTTACAGTTTGCACAGGAACTGGAACCTGTCCTACTTTAACATAACACTAGAATTTTGTGCATCTCCCTTTCAATCCACTGTCACAAATGAAGACAGAATATCAGACTAAGGATATACAAGGTCTATTTCTAAGTCAGGTGGCTATTTCTAAGCACTTCTGTGTGACATTTGACAGCAGAAAAAGGCATTTGGTCATCATTTTGTACATATACAAATCATTAAGATTTTTACTTACACTTTATACATACTAATCAGCCACAAACATTCCCACACAAGCCATGATCAGGAACAGAATACTCACACTTGAAAAAAACCTTCTCCTTTGAGCTATCAGCATCTCAAGGACATACCAGGAAGTGGTTATTTAAAGAGTTTTCTGATCTTCACCAAGAAGTTTGCTGCTAAGTGAAAAAGAATGTACAAGCACAAAAGCAGCAGAGCTTTGTATTACAGTTACTGAAGAAGAACAGACTTTCCCATTCCTTCCTTTTCAGTGAAGTATCATCTGCACTATCTGTACTCCAGGAACATCTCTGGCGCTGATGTTTTCATCCTTTCCACAAATCCTTTCCCACAAATGATGCCCTTACCTGATTAATCTTATTGTTGTAACACTATTTATAGTAGTCTAATTTCACTTCTAATTTGGGGAATTTTTTCTGCCTGCCAAGAGCACTCATTTTTTTGAAACTCAGCCCCAGCAATACAAAGAAGGTTCCTAAAATAGCCCACGAGCTGTTGCAAGTTAATGCCAGAATGAAATCAGATATTTGCCTGTGCTTTTCCTGCTACTCTATCTGATCTCCACTGAGAACTCCTCAAAAGGTGTATTTTTGTTTACTGTACTTCATATAATGCCTAGCTGTAGGGAGATGGGCTCGATGTATGGATCTGTGCTAATCTTACCTCTGAATTCACAGAGGACCATATTATGAGTATTTATGCATTTGAATGCTACTTTTATGAAATGCTAACCAACAGACTTGCTCACAGGAAATAAGGCTACATAACGTGAGAAAGTAAATATACACTGCAATAAAAATGAATGAGATAAAATCCAGTGATTTAAAGCACTGTATCCACAGTTGCACAGAGAACATCTAGAAAGACCAGTTCTTTTTTGAAAGGGATGCTGGATCAGACTCTGCCGTTATGAATGCAGGCATGTCAGTTGTTATGTCAGCCAGCAGCAAGCATAGGAGAATCCTTTCAGTTGTGCACCCCCACAGGGAGCCAAAAGAAGTTACTCCCTTTTAACTGAATGATATTTGAAGGTTTTTTTGTTTAATTGGGGTTTGGTTTTTTTTTAGACTGTGAAGATGTTCTGAAGCAAAGGATGGGTAGCAATCAGAATTAGTTACATATTAATTTACATTTTACTCGAATAGTCTCAAGTCTACGTTTCAAAGAAGTTCACACGAACAGAGCTTTAGCAGGGTATGTTTTGCACAGTGTTACTAAAATTTGGCAATAAGAAACAGTGAATAAACAAAATGTAAGCAAAGAAATCCCTGATGAGGAAACAGTGTTTTATGATCAGTAGGTAGGACATTAATCACAATGTTTTAAACAACTCATACAAACACAAAAGTGATTCAGAAAATGTGGATTTTTGAAAGGTGCAACGTCCACTATATTTTTTTACAGCCATAAGGCTGCCCCCAACCTCTAAATTAATGTTTAGAACAAATAAAGCCAAAAATATTAAAGTTGGTGAAAATAGTTGCTTTTAAAAAAAAATATTAACACCACATGAAGAGATACGTTCAGCTATTCAAAATCTTTATTACTAAATGTTAAGTTTGGACAACTTCTATTTCCTCAAATCAAACCTTTTGGAATTCTAGCTAAAGATACATTTTAGTAAAATGGCAATACTCTCTCAGCACATATTTACAGCGCTAAATGAAAATAAGCTGCCTAATGTCAAGTTTCAGTTAAGTGCTTTACCAAAAGTTTGCAAAGCTACTTTCTAAAACTAATGAGGAATTCCTTTTAAGGTCTTCACTTAAACCCTTGCTGTCTTTTTGTTTCACAAAGGATTTCAGAAAGGGGGACTGGGGGTGGAAGACGGAGGTAAAACTAACAGTGGTACAATAGTACATTCTCTCCCAACTAGGAAGGCTGCATGGTGAATCTTTCAGCAATACAGGAATATTGGCAAGAGTCCTTCCTATCCCCTGAAAGAGTCATCTGGATTACATCCTTTCTAGCAGTGCGATTAAACCACTTGTAAGGAAAGAGCTCCCTTTTCATTAGGTTTTTAGGTTGGTTTGTTGGTGGTTTGTTGGTGTTTTGGGTTTTTTTTAATTGTTTCCTTTTCCTTTTTTTCCTTTCAAAGAAAACAACTGTAAAACTAGCCCCATAAAAAAAAAGAAAAAAAAAATTCATGTGGAGTTCTGAAGACTCAGATTAAACTTTACAAGTTCTTCAGAAAGAGTAACTGGTTTGGTTCATATTTTCAACGTGCTGCAAGAGTCATACTTATTCATGGGTCTGATCACGACACTCCTGTGGGGTGAAGTTACTACAGGGTGACAGCACTGATAATTTTGCAAGTACGAGGATGGGAAGAGGGGACCCAACATCTACAGGTGGAAAGTCTCCCAAAAAGTTCTTTAGTTGAACACACTGAAAAAAGGTCTTAGCTGTAATCAGTATTTCCCCAGCACAAGAATTTTGAAGACAGATGCTAAACCAAGTAAGTAAATCACCACACTGTAGATTTCTTCAACACCGATGCATTAACAATATCAAGGGAAAAGTTTTTTTCCACCTCTGCAACTCCAACTGAAAAGCGATGATTTTGGCTACAGTTTAAGCACACCTTTGAGTAGGCTTTGGGATGTCTATAACCATGGAAGACAGAAGTTTATTGCTCGTGCTCTGGTCTTAAATGTTGGCTTTCACAGGGCCTGTGGGAAATCCTCTGACAGCAAGCAAGTTTGAAAGCAGCTGTGATTACAGTCACTCTGAGGCTGCCAAATACTGCATGTGGGGTGAGACAATGCCCCATTCAAATTTCAGCATGTTTTCTGCCACCAGAGATTTTAAATTCTGATAAAGAGTGAGCTCCGGATTAAGACATTGGACAGTACGAGCATGGCAGGAGGGGTTAAAAAAAAACCAAACAAACCACAACCCAAGATCGTTTCATCAGCAGCACGGTATGAACCCAGGGCACAGGTACCAGTTACGGTGATGGCTGGGAACCTAAGAGTAATACAGGGATCCAAATTTACAGAATATTTTAACTCTGCTTTTTACAGCACACTTTCCACAGAGGTTCAAATACCTGTTCTTTCTGAAGTGACTTTTTACATCACTGCCTCCTCTGGTAAATAAATCACTGCCAGCATGCCATTCACAGCTACTAATGCTTTGAAAGAAGCATACCATCTCACACCAAGACTGTCGAGTCAACAATCTCTCCAGATCTGACATCTCTTACAACAGAGCCATCGGGGTACTCTGAAATCAGCTCAATCCTTTGCTCTCCACAGAGACATTTGTAAACTACATTTGGCACAGTTCTTTGCCTCAGTACATTCAGACCATCTTCCGCACTACTCTGGACTGTATCCTGACATTTGATTCATTCATAACACAACTGTTTCATTAATCTCTTCTGTTACTATTTTACAGCCATCGTTATCTGCATGACAGATTATTCAACATTTCTTACAAGTTACTTGTGGACTTTTCTCATTTGAGCACATTCTGTTTACTCGTATTGAGTAGGTCTGTTAAATTTTTTACATGAGTGTCAATGAGTTAACAGAGGATGTTCAAATGGAAAGGTAGTTGTTTTGATTTGCTGCTCATTTATCAAGGTTGCATTTTGTTTGTCAAAAGATGTTGAGTCAGTTTGGAAATTCTGGAGTAGTACTGCACATGCAAAAAGTTACAAGAACAACAAATTCAACCCATTTTCAGTATTATTTTAGTTTACCTTAAAGGTTTAGGAAGGAATTTATGGCAATTTATGTGAAATTAGTTGCAAGGATGAATACTATCAAGACAAGGAATGAACCCAAAGATTCTATACTGAAAATTAGGTTGCTGGACCCAGTCTTAGATGTACCCTAACTCCATGTCAGATCTAATAAATCCTTTACATTCTCAGATGTTAGTTACCCAGCAGTGCCTATTATCAAAACAATGTATTTTAAGTCCTGCAGAGGTACAGGCAAAAGCAGAAAGGAGGAAGACATTCCTCAGTTCCAGAAAAGGCTGTTTGGGATGACAAGTTGTCTTGTAACATGCAACCAAAAAATCTTTTTTTTTTTTTCAATGAACTTGTGAAACGCACAGGAAAGAAATTCTGCATTCCCCAGAGACATCAAGCTTGCCTGTTTGACAAAGTAACCTGAGAAAAGAGGAATAAGAGCTTTTAATGCCACAGAATCACTTCATCTCCTCCATGAAAAAAGAACCACACAAAACAAACCAACCGAAACTCAGCGCTGTTTGCTCATCATAAACAAGTTACTAAACCTAACAGAGTTTAAGGACTTTGTGCACGTGAGGAGCTAGTTATGACGTGTTTGGGAAGCAAGTAAAAGGGAGCTGTGTTCTGATGTTTTGTTGCAATAGTATAGCTACTGTTCTTTGCCAAAACAGAGCTTCTTGCATTTGCCACAGTGCACAAATCTGGATTTTCAGTTTGCAAGTCAGTAGTCTTAACTATGGGTTTAGTGCCTTCCTAATGATTTTTAAATAAGTAGAACACCTACATTTCAGGGAACAAGGCCTCCTTCCTCTGAGAAAAGGAGAAATTCCTCTTTGGCTAAGGTCTAGCCTCTACTCTGTCTGCACTCACATACTAGGCTTCATCCTTTGTACAGCTGGCTATATTTTTACCTTAACACTAATCTACCCTACCTTTGCTATAAATTTATAATTATGTATAGAATGGATAATACTACTTAACTCAGAGAGAAACCTCTTTGCTCATCATTGCATCTCTCAGTATCTCCCCCACTATGAGTATAATATACTGGATCATACTGAATTTGAGTAAAAGCACTGGAAGCTACATTCAAGATTTTAAATACACTTTTCCCAAATTATCAAATGCTGCTTCTTAAACAATGAATACAGTCTGTGACCAGCTAATTTAAAAAGCCATATCATACATGCAAATACACTTTAAATAAAAATAAAATAAAATAAAATACCAAAGCTATGTTTAACTATATATTAAAGGCATGTTTAGGTAGCTTAATCTCCACCTAAAACAACAAAGAACGTGGATAGTCTTTCATTTCTTACTATTTGTTCAGCAAAATCCTTCATTCTTTTACCTTCGTCATGAATGCTTTTGACAAAAGATATTAGGCTGAGAAGGCAGAAATCAAACTCTAAGTACTGCTGTAAGAGTAACAGCATCTTAATCTTTCAAGAAAAGATTCCAGCTTTATGGTGCAATAGCAGACCTGCCTCTGAGATCACATCTCATCCTTTGTGCTGGTCACTGTATTGTACTGTTCCAGGGCCACACATTCCCTTCTGAAGCCAACCTGTCTATGGATGAAACAGAACTATAGTCCGTAAAGTAAAACCAGTGGAGATCTTGGTCCTTTGTCATCCAGTATGATAGAAGCATCAACTTAAGTCACCAGGACAGATTTTTTTTTTTCCTCTACCACTAAAAGGTTGCACTCTACTTGGTGGTTGGGTTGCAGGCACACACTTGAGCACAGACACCCACAGGAAAGTGAAAAACAGGGTAGAGGAATCCTAGATCAGATTTCTAATGCTGCCAAATAAAGCTGTATTTTCTACCGGCTGACTTGACATGAAAGCAGAGAAGAGTCATCCACCTTGTATGCCAAATTAGAATTCTGCTAGTCAAATTACTGTCTTCTAATTCCACTTCCAAAGTTATTCCCAGAATTCCTACTCCCACAAAAGTGAGCAAGCAGATTTTGTAACAATTGGCACTGACAGTCAGTCAAGAAGCTGCTGCTTGCTATCTCAGGTATGTCAGTTCTCTAGTGTTTGCAAGCATTTGTTAAAACGTGGTTAACACACCAACATTTTTGTCACTAAAGCCACCAGACTTAAGTAGAGATGAACAGCAAAATCTCCATGATGTGCCAGGAGTGCTATTTAAACAGTTGAATTTCAGAAGCCCCGAATACTCAAAGATCTGCTGAATTTGGGGGCAGAACCAGCGACGCCTTTGTCTGTGCTTTGCCCTTCAGGCAAGTTGCAAAGAAATCTAAGCATCTTTCATGACGTCCTCAGGTTTACTAGTGACAGCAAACGATCTCTGATGCACAAGTGTCCACACTCATCCTGAGATCAGATGGCTGTAAAAAACTCAAAGTTCATTACTACTGCCCACTGATGTTTAACTTCATTAGCAAAATACTGGTGGAGGCACCCATCACAGCAACATATGCCTGAAAGAAAATCTTGTAAAGCGCTTGTTTACCATTCGGTTCATGGCAATCTTAATTTTTTCACTTAGCAAGATACATTATAGCTAGCTACTCTTCTCCCTGTAATATTTCAGGGGTCTAACAATCTCTATTCATAGCGTGCTTGTCTAGCAAGGTCTCCACTTAGTCTTAGACCTAGTTACAAGTTGTTTATAGAGGTTTATACATGAAAGCAATAAACCTCCCAAGTCTAATAAGTAAGTAAACCCTGTTATTTCAGAAGGCACAAAACCACTGAGGCAGATATACACACTACACAGAAAAGCAACATAACCTTTATTTATTTTTTGCTGTAATCCAAGAGTGAAAGTGCTCTAAGTCTTTCTAGATATCACAGGGACTTAATATCTTTCAGAAATAAAAGGCAAGTTAATTCTTAAGTACGGAGCCACAATCAGCACTTTCACAACAACTTTGCTAGAACTTTGCAGTTATTCCTGACATCTTTAGTTCACTTTTCTCTTGATATATAATACATACTTCTGTTTCAGGCTGTCATGCTGTGTTGGCTCTCCAAGACTTGTATATATTGTACACTGCCAGCTATGAAGTCATGCTAAGATTGTGAAATACATCAAAGCAAGGACATTCAAAGTTTCTTCAGGCATTCTCATCTCATTTCCTCCTTCTCTGCCTTAGCTGCAGTTTATGTTGCACTAAATTCAGGCATGAGCCTAAGATTCTGGTAATCCATCAAAAGAATAAGATGCAGACTTTAAAGACATTTTTCAGAAGTACTGTTAGCGGGTGAACCTCAAAGGCATTGCTGAAAACACTCAGTATATTCACTAAACCTCAAGTCTTCGTGACAGTCTTTGGAATCAGCTAGCATCTTGCTTTTCCTTCTTCCAAGTAACACAAAATATTTAATGTGTTTGGAAATTAAAATGCAGTTTTAGTGGTCGTTTTGTTTCATTGTGGTTTTTTTTGTTTGGTTTGGTGTTTTTTTTTTTTTTTTTTGGGGGGGGGTAACTCAGAGGAAGCTTCAAATGGCTACATCTGCATTGATTAACTTTACTTGTAAAACACATTTCTTGTGAAACTTGGATATGACTAGATATCCCAATATAGTTAAGAGTAATTTTCAGAATTAGCAACCCCTCAACATTTAGGTTATTACTACAGCTATTTTCACTTACAGGTCATATGCTTCTAAAACAGATCTTTAGATCATGCCACTGAATAGCTCAAGCAAGAGCTGTAGTTAAAGCTATCTGCCCACCACTGCTGAATTCTGTATTAATTTTTAAACCTGTCTTGTTATCAGCATAATGAAAAAAATATTATTCCCACTGATTACGTTAATTTTTTATATATAGTTAACATTTAGGCTGATATCAAGTTGCTTTAACTTCTCATGTTCCACTGATGCTAAAAGAATCTGATTAGTTAGGAAAAATCAAAGATGAGAGGTCCCAGAGATCTGGTATTTAAAACAGAAGAGTTCATCTATATGCTCCAACTTGATCAGTTTGCTGAAATAGCACTGTTCGTTGTCTCTATTTCTACAGTAACTCCAAATATCTCTTTCACACGGGCTCCTACTCAACAGCAGCTTGGAAACTTCAAAATCTGTTGCATTTCCTTTCTTTCTAATGGACTGGATCTATTCCATGAACACACAAATCCATTAAGCAAGCACACCTGCGGCTAGGGTACAGTCAATGAAATTAACAGGGTTGATCAGCACTGAATCTTTGACTATTCTGATTTTGATCTCACTATTGTTACAAGCAAGATTTTGTCCAGCTCACATGCAATGACATGGAGAGTTCGGCAGTGGCAACGACCTAGAATTTAGTGAGAGCTCAGGAATTATTCCTGTCATACAGCAACACAACTGACCTCTGGCTTTTAGACAGATTGAGCAGTAACTCAACATTCCACTGCAGTTCATAACACTGCTTTACAAGATGATACTGGGAGACCTCATCAATTTGTTCTTTCGAGGTTTTCAGGTGAAAGAGATGTTATAATACCAAGCCATATCTGTCCTTATGCTATGGGCTGGCAAACCAATTCTTATTTCAACCTAGATAAATGATCACTAGCTATATGGGATGCTGCTTTCTACCACCTGCAGACTCCCTATCAGTTTGCTCCACTACATGTCGGCTCATTGGCTGATACTGCTTTCACCCATGGCTGAACCAACAAACACCAGTTAAAGCCATCTCATTTACTTAACAATTAAAATGGAACTGAAGAGCATTCTTGATTCTGATAAAAGCCCAGTTAATTGTGTTCATTATGAAGCCACCTTTGTACACCAGAGTTACCAGGAAAAGTTCACAGACCAGCTTCCCCCAGACGGCATTGGCAGACAGCCCAGTGTATCCATGCTAAGGAAATACTCTCACAGCATTCTGCCGTTGATTGAAAAATATTTTAATTAATTAATTATTAAAATTAAGATATTTCAGGTTAGCAGCCATACTGGTAAGGCAATTTTACACTGCATCTAGCATAGTTTAAAGGCTCATTTTATATTTAAAATTCAGCAGCTTAGAGGAAAGAATGCAGTAGTGGCCAGACTTTCATTGGCCTAATTGCTCATCACATTTAAGAGTGACAAGCCTCTTTTTCTTGCAGTTATATTAAATTTTTCAGGAACTGGATGCATTTAAGTTACTGAGAGTGCGGTTTGGCTGGTTTAATGATTCCACAAATAAAATACAAAAGGAAGAACTGCGTATAGGTTTGGGGATTATTCTTTTCCCACTAAATTATTACTAAACAAATGTAATTTGTGGTCTTTATAAAGAGATTAAGTTGATGGAACCACTACCCACACTCCCATTCAGATAGGCTAAACACTTCTGTTGATGCATTTTTGTCTGACAGGACTTTCCAAGAAATCATCAAGACAAAACACAAGTACAGTTAATATTTCATTTTTCTCAGTGTTATCTTTTCTGTCTTTGTTCCCAAGGAACCAGATGATCAGAAGCGTTTCCAGGCCTCTGTACACAGTTCCAAAATGCCCTCATGCATTATGGCCAACACGAAGCTCTCTTCAAGGTTCACTGTTGGTCTCTACAACTCACTTAATTGGGGGATTCTCATCACTATCCTTCCAGGTGGTCCAGCCAGACAACATTCTCTTCAAAAATATTAATCTACCATATATTAAAAAACATAGCACTCTGGAGCCAGTCTAGCCAGCAGCAAATCGCAGTCCTGCTCCTATTGCCTCTTGTTCATGGCAGTATCAGCTCCCTCTCTATACACACACACACACTAAATACGCAGCTTCACATTGCACTCAGGAGGCTGTTGCAGTCCTACGCCACTTCCCAGCTATACGGACCCCCGTTCTTGAGAACAATCCTTGCTCTCTCTCCCCTGTTAAGCAACTGACTGCATTAGTACTCTGTAGCAAGAGGGGACAGATCTTTTTCTTTGCTTTCCAAGAGTAACATTATACCTTGCCCATTCTTAGAGCATTTCTCAACATGTCCTAAAGCCATATTATGCATTGACTGCTTTCCTAATTTCCTATAAAAATCCTACATCCTGTTTTGATTATGCAATACAGAGGCATGGGCACTTCAGGAGAAGAGCATGGGGCAGGGGGCGGGGGTGGTGATGACTGTCGTCTTCTCCCCTCCCACCAACTTTTATGAATAAGATAACTAGACAGATTTCTTATGAGTTCTCCTGCACATATTTAGAAATGAAAAAAAAAAAAATCTAATAGAATTTCTTACTCTAAAATACGGAAAAGCATACAGAAAATGCTATTGTACAGTCTACCGGAATGCAGAATAGTCTTTGCAGAATTGGAATGTTTAAAGTCCAGCTTTTCTGAATACTAAAGTCATGTTAACTTTTCCCATTATTTTCACCCTCTCCAAACACCAACGTATCTACTTGGATAGTTACCACAACTCAAAACCAATGTAAAACAATGTCAAATGGAAAACAAAGACAATCTAGTTAACATCAGATTTTGACATGTTTTTCCAGCATTCTTTAAGCCAATTTAGAAAGCCACTGAGGTTCTTTGAACTATTCACAGAGCAGGGAACTGCACGAACCAAGCAACTATGAATAAGTCTTGCATGAACCAAGCATTAGCAGATAGCTCACAGAAAGCTATTCCTGATTTGAGCTACTCTACTACTGTATACCTAAGCTAGTAACAGCAGCAACAGTTTCCAACAACTACCTTAACAAAACACTTAGCACCAAGAAGGTGCAAGGACAAATACATTCTGTACTATTTTTAAAAGGCTGTAAGTCACCCTAAATCCCAAATTACAAATAATGTCAAAAAACAATAACTGCCATGACTCTGCAATAGGCAGAGGGTTCCTCTAAACAACTAGGAGCCCCTACCACCTCAATTGTAAGACTACTTGCTTGCATTCATAGTCCAAAAATCAAAATGAAGAATGCAGAATATACCCAAGGTGGGGGTGAGGAATAATCGGTAATGAAGCGAGCCTGAAGACAACATAAAAAGTTTGAAATCTCATAGAAATCCTTACCTACAAAACCAAAAGGTATCATAGTCTACTTGAAGTTGAGAAATACTTCTACAAACTCAAGTTCCAAGAATATGCCAAAATATAAACATCATATTGACATTTGGAGTGGGAATAACTCACTGCTACAGGTTTAAAAAATAGCTTTACCACTTGTAGACTGACAATCCAAAACTTGTACCAAGAGTAAGGCCAGTCTCAGGCATGCACATATAGTGAACTCTGTTCCAAAAATAGAGTGAAAAAGTTTTTATTAACAGAGAGGAGAGAAAAAAGAAATAAAGATGAAAAAACAAACAAGCAGGGATTCTTATTTGTCTTAAAGTTTAAGTTCAGGTTCATGTTTTCAAGGAGGTTTTCCTCCATTTTTTCTTTATTCCTTGCAGAATGACAAGGGACTTGTCACAATTGGGCCCTATTGATCCATGGTAATTGTGAACTCAGTGACAGTAAGCAATTAAGAGTTGCTTAAATGTAGGCTTAAATTGAATCTTGATAGAAGGGTGAAGGCGAATGCAGACACATCAGCACAAACCAAGAGGAAATATGCTTTCCAAACATGGCTTTTTCCTGACTAGGTTTGCCATTGCTGAGTACCAGAGAACAGCCCTTGGTCTGCTCTACTGGCACCACAGGCAAAGCCTCCATGCACAGGCGCTGGCTGGAGGCTACCAGCAGTTGCATAAGGCACCGGGGTCCCAGTACAACAGGATCACTGCACTACCAGCAAAGTGGGATGATGGGGAGGGGGGAAGCAGGACTATCTGTATCTCCAGCACCTGTGGGATCCAGCAGACTTTTAAAGGACTGAATTTAGATGGTACACAGCAAACGAGGGGAATACAGGGCAAAGATCCAACACCCACATTGATATCAACCCTAACAGGTAGATGAACCAACGGAAAGACATGTTAAATATGACTATTACCAAAAAGATTCTTTCACACACTTCCAAAAGACCCTTATGGGGTTCTATGTGGATGAACAGGGTCTCCAGAGAAGAAGAATTGCCTGATAACTTGTGACTAACAAACAAGTTTTTGCTCATCACTTCTTCCTGAAGCCACACTACAAGTGATCTATGGACTTTATGAAATCTTTCTCTGCAGTCATGCAAAAAAGTAAAAGCCAGGAAGCCTCCTGGTTCTTGAGGCTGAATTTCCTACAACATATAAATGAATGTTCACAGTGATCTTATGGCTGAATAATGCTAGGCTAGGAACAGAAATATATATATTAAAGATGTCTGTTTTGATTCTGATCAATAGAATTCAAATATTTAATTACATTTTCATTGGTGAGGGCTTTACTCTCTCATTCTTCATATTTTCTCTCCTAGATTAGTACCAGCTTTCTTATATACATTGTGTATTTGTTGCTTGAAAAAACAAATGAAGATGAAATCAAATATCTTTCTCTGACAAATTGCTAGAAATTAAGGCTCATATTTCATTAAATTAATAGCACTGGACAATTAGCTTACACCTGTACATCAGCATCAAGAGCTAATCAAGCAATATATGTATTAGAATTTGCACTAAAGAAATCCCTGAAAGGGACTGAAATAGAAGGTAACAGGATTTTTGTATGATTTAGAAATGAAACTGAAGAAAGAAAATCCCAAACAATTAATTTCCACAATTACAAGATCACTGGATGTATATAGTAAACGGAGAAATGAATGTCTGTGTTTTAACAGCTTTTCCACTTCACTGGGTGGGAACAACCTGCTGTACCCTATAGCAACAGAAAGTGTAAAGTTCATAGTATA
Source organism: Falco punctatus (assembly GCF_963210335.1). Classification (NCBI taxonomy): domain Eukaryota; kingdom Metazoa; phylum Chordata; class Aves; order Falconiformes; family Falconidae; genus Falco; species Falco punctatus. Next base: position 68,730,736 of record NC_137580.1, read on the forward strand.
TACTATTTATGTACATAGAATAATAATGCATAGTATGTACTATAGCATTTTTTATATATCAGTATATAGAATAACTAGTATTAACCTGTGTTCTGAGCCTAAGGTTTGTATGCAAATTAATCAAGCTCTTATTTACTACTCAGTACAAGCATGCCTTCTTTCATTATCAGTTTGGGCAAGACACCCTGTATTCAAATGAAAACTTCAACTGTATTAGTTAGGATACAGAGAATCCCATAACAATGAGTCTTAGGAAAATTAAGGTAAAATAGAAACATAAAACCAAATAGTTGGGTAAAAAGCTCCTAAGTAAGTCAAAACCCCTACTTTAGCAGGGTTACTCCTGATCAAGAGCTGTGCATGGAAAACTTCCAAGAAAAATATTTGGACACACCAGCAAACTGGATCTTGCACCTATGCATTGCACTTCTCTAGTGTTCTTTGTTTAGAAAGCTTCAGAGCATTCCCCAAGATTAAATGGATTTTCTCCACATTTTCTCAGGTCTAAACTGTACAGCCACTGCTTCTGACCTAAAATGCAATACTTTTAGTAGCGGAATACAGCAACTTTTTAACCAGTATGCAGCAGCAACCCTATAATACCAATTATAATAGGAAAAAGATAGTAGACTATTAACGTAAATCACAGCTCAGCTGGGCAAGTAAGAGCAGGAATTTTGTCTCTCAAGCAATCTAGTTCTCTTACAAGGAAACAGCTGTACAGGGCCTGGAGTGGGAAGTAACTGAGCGGCTAACAGCTCCACTGCAAAGACACTGGGGTCCTGGTGAACAAGAGGTTAGTGACCCATGCAACTTGGCAACAACAAAGGTTAACAGCTTATGCAGCCATACCAATTACTGTTATGCTTCCTTAATTAAGAAACTTTGGACTGGCTCCGAATTCAGTGTTGGGCAACCTCCTAAGGTCCTTTCAACCTGACCGATTTTTATTAGTGTCACCAGATTACCAGCATCACAATGCTAGTTAAAGACCAGCTCTAGCAGTGCAGCATCTCCCAAATAAAAAGCATCTGCTTCTGCAAACTATTGTGTCCCAGGATGTTTCCTGTCCAAGATCTAGCCTCACTTGGCTCTACCTTGCTTTGACATCAGACAAGTTTTCTATATTATAATTAAGTATGTTTCTAAAGAATAGCACCTATCACACTAGCCAAGTTGGTTGCTCCATGCCAGCATATTTGAAAGATTACATGTATGATTCACTCCTTTAATGCAATTACTGTGATGTTTTTATTGGAAAACTCTTGCATTCCTGTGATTCTCAGTGCTATTCCTTGCAAAAAGACCTACAAGCACAGAACATTGGGTTTGGGTTTTTTTTTTCCTTCACATCACCAAAATAAGTACAATCAAACCAGTGAGATTTCAAGACACTTATCAAAAGTCAAGCCAGGGCTTGTCTGGTGAAAAGCAACAGTCACTATGTCTATCATACATTAGATGGAAGAAAAAAAAACAGAAAAAAAAAAAAAAGAAAAAAGTTGCCCCTCCACAGTAATACTTTCTCTAAAAACCACCAGCTGAACTGAGAAAGTTACTGACCATGTTAGACCATTGATTTATATTGTCCAAACATACACATTCAGCTAAAACATCCTATTAAACCACCATTCACCACCAAGTCAGTTATACATGATACAGCTGTATCTATACCAAGGTTGCTGCAGAAACAGTAATATCTCCATCCCTGGCAGCAGAGGGCAGGGGGGGAAGGAAAAATGACACTCAAATATTTAATAGCTATTCAAAAATTTGTTGAGTGTGATTAGTACATTCCAGGTAATAGATTAAAATGACTTCATACTTCAGGCATCTCAGAATGTTTAAAGGATTACAATAGGTAAGTATTACTTTAAGGAAGCACCACATGGGATCACTTATTATGAAGTCAGAGCTCAAATTAAACACATGGAAAAGAGAAATACTTTGGTAATTTACTCTACGCCTACCTCTAAAACTCCCTGTTTCATCTTCTGCGCTGCCTGCTCAGTTCTGTGTCAAATTGTCTCCTAATGCACTCCTAAGTCCTGCCTGTCTCTTGTTACTGAACAGGCGTGTGGCAGGCAGCAAGCCAGCTGGAGGTATACGCCTTGATAGCTAATCGATACCAGCTGATTCTCTGCCTCCTATAGTTAGTGTGATCCACTGAGGCAGCAGAACCACACTTCACATCCATACTCTAATTACGAGCACACCTGCCTTACACCAGTATCAGACACTGATCTTCAAGCTGGTGCAGTTTCACTGGGAATAAAGACTGTTTCAACCGCTGGACTACTTTACCCCAACTTAAAGTTTTCCATACAAACCTCTCTTTCTTTTAAACTTGGTGAAATTCTTTCTTCTTCATGAGAAGGAGCAAAAAAATAAAACTTATGGGGATGATCTTTTTGCATGAATTCAAAATGAAGTTAATATAGGAATTAAGAACATACAGTACTTTAACCATTCATCCTATTCATACATGGCATGTTAAGATCAGTGTGAACAGAAAAGGAGTAGCTCTTTGAAAAGCACTAACCTACACACACACCTTTACAAGTTCCTTTTCAGTTTTGAGCTCCACCACTTCCACCTCCCCAGACGCCCTTAACAGACTGAGATCAGTAAGAGCTATGGTGGCAGACATTAACAACTTTCCCCTAAACAATCAGCCACAGCACCGCCAAGTCTTAGGTCAATATTATGGCAGCCAGGCTCTCAGATAGACTAGACTTTCCATAAAGCATCAAACACTGCTTCTTGTGCTTTTCATCTCCTCCAGCTTTCCCCCAGAAACCTGGCCATATACACAGATCCAGATGACTTGCATCTCTCCATAGCAGCCCAACTAAAAACCAAATTGACAACTGCTTCCCCAGAAAGCTCACAAGTTAGGACAAATCTCTAAAAAATGAAACTATTTGGTAGCGGGTGAATTTTAGACATGTACAGAAACAGCTTCATTGAAATGCTCCCAAGCCTAGATGAGAACGAGCTTTGCTAATCAGATGTAGAGCCTCAGATACTCCTGAAAAAGGCAGCAAGCCCTCTAAATCCCAAATCATCCAGAAGAGCAAAAGGGTACAGACATATTAAGATAAACAGGGAGAAATGCCTCCTCCACAGACAACAAGTACCAGAAAATACCAAGATAGCTACAGGGATAGAGAGCTGCCCAAATCCTTTTGTGCACCTGTAGGCAGGAAACAGGATTTCATCCATGTATCTGCCACTATCAAGCACCACCACTTCTCCACTATCCCAATTCATGCCCTCTTTTTCCCCAGCCTACATTTGGAAAACCCCTTCCCAACCTCAGTTAATTCCCATACCTCAACACTCGCTTCCATTATTCAATGCAGGAAATGAGAGGCCGCTCCTCATCGAAGGTTTGCTTCTCTTTTAGGTTTGCAATGTAGAAAAAATAAAATAACTAACTGTTATTAACTACGATGCTTCTTTCAAGAAAAAAAATCTCAGACAAAGCAAGCCTATGCTCACCCACACAAATCTTCAAACAATGGAATAAAGTCTTCCCATGGCATGCCAGCAGCTCACAGGTGCACCCCCTGTTTGAATGTCATCACCTGTGTAGCACAGGTGGTAGGAATCAAAGCCTAAATCACCACTCAGCCACATTTCTGCTGGTTCAAAAAGATAACAGCAGCATATCAATAATGTTTACAGCTGTAATAATTACTTCTCTGCATGTCTCAAAACAAGCCACTAATTTTCTTTCTACTACTTTATTTGCAAGGGCATTAACAAAATAATTTATTTTAAAAGTGAAGAGAGAAGGGCTTTCCTCCCAGAGCGCTAAAACTCTCCAGCTGCAGAGGAATGAAGGCAGTGGGATGGTTATCATTGATAATATGCAGCTGTAGCTTGCTCCCGCTAACTAGTTAAATAGCACTGAGGAGTGAAAAGGTGGAGGGGTAGTGTGGTCTGGCCTCTGGAGGAAGGAGAAACAGTATGGACGGTAGAATCTGACTGAAGGTAAAAGCCTTGCTGCAGCCTGATAGCTTATGCTGCAACAATTGGTGCCCCATGTGAGGAAAACTGACTTGGACTCTGATTGTGACATCCAACCTTTCCTTGAATCTTCTTGGTGTATGATCTAAAGAAAAAAAATGCAAGGCGGCTATAATTTTCTTTGTGGGAATCAGATTCTCTTTTCTGTCAGATCTTCTTTTCTATTGTCTCTCTGCTGTTTGGTCTTAAGGATTAGCCCAAGAGATCAAAGCTAGTTGGCTCTCTTCCTATACTGTGACTCCTATCCAGCTTACTCGGTCTGAGCCACTTTCCTTACACTTGTCCATGCTTTCTGATGTGGAAAACTATGGTAAGGTAAGAATTTAACATTTCCTTAAAATGCATGTTTTGTTGGCATTGATGTTTTTAGCTGCAGCGTGAAAATACCCCATTAGAAATAATATTCATTGCTCATCTATGATAAGTAGAGTGAAAACACTTCCAAAGCAGCAGCACTAGAGAAGGGTGTGTGTGCCATGGAGTAGCATGTGCCCATTTCTTTGCTGCTGTCATCACATTAGAGAGCCTGGGTGCTTCTTCTTGCTTACATGTACACAGATATGTACACTGTGTCAAGCTTGATTGATTTTTCACTGGAAATTGTCTCCTGAAGTGACTGAGAAGAGGCATCTTTAAGATGATTGGGAACAGTCAGTGTTTTACAGCTCCAAAAGAAATGAATACAGTCTATCGGGAGTCTGCAGAGATATTTCCATTGGCAATCAGGAATGCCATTATTAACATTTTAAAAAGCATGAGAAAAATCCCATCCTCATTGCCTCAGTAATCCTGGAAGGAGGAGAAGCCAAGAAACTTGTATGTTTAAAATTTCAGTTATGTAATTTCCTTCATGTTTCACAAGAGACAAATCTGCTTGCCTTTTTCCATGTACTATGAGAGCCAAAGTTTTCCCATGCATTTCATTCCAACTTTGTTCTCTATTTTATACCTTCATTAGTATATAACCTTTGTGGTTATATGTGGTTGTACGTTATGGTCCATTACACTGAACTATGTATTCTCACTTTTAAGACTACCATATGAAAAAAAGGTCATGGATTGGTTTTAAGATAAACTGTAGCGTGAGCTGTGGATAAGACATGTGATATGTAGTTTGAATAGCAGGCTTCCTAGGCTTCATTAGCAGAACTTATCTTCAGTAGCAGTTCTGCTCCTTCAAAAAAACTGAGTTTCTGAAGTTACCTCTTGGCATCTACTCTTCTCTTAGTATCTATATGGTTATCTCATTAATATATAGGTTATGTGGTTGTACATGCATTCTGCTGTTTCTACTTTTTCTAAAAAAAGTAAGTTTTTGATACATGGTATAGTAGGAAACATGGTGGAAAGTACCTGTGGTTACGTGAAAAGCAGCATGTTTGGACTGATTTCACTTTTATGTAGGGCACCACAGAAAGGCACTCGGGAAAATGCCTCAGGAGCTGAAGCCTTTCAAGGCCCCTCCTCTTCTCCACAGATTGAGCTCCTCATGTAGTGTTACTCCTTACATAAAAAGAACAGGTCTATATCTGAAATATAGCCACCTATAGAGGGATCAAGGGCAGCAGCTAAAATACAGCAATTCCTGATATGAAAAAATTGTTGAAACAAACCCTTCAGCAAAATAGTTGATTTCATGCAGACATCTTTCATTTATACTTGATAAATTGTTACATAGACCTTGACTAGCATGCACAGTTATTTTGTCCTTCAACTTCTCTGATATTGATTCACACCTTTCTGCTTCACCACATTTTCTCTACTGTCTTCTACTATCGCTGTCTTGCTTAACCAATGCCTAATTTGCCAACAGAGCTCAGGGTCTGTTTGCTTCTCCTGTGTATCTTTTTGTTCTATGCATCAAGGATCCCTATAAACTACATCAGTGTCTAACAAGTAACCTGTTGCTCACCATGTCGTGGTTTGAAACTCTGAAATATCACTTTTTATTTCAGAAGAACTGAAATGTGAGAGCTGTCTGTTGTTATGCTTGTACCACTTCTTTTCTGAACTTGCCTCACTCTTGAGGAATCCTTTTAGTCTGGGAGCAGAAACAGGAACTTGTTCAATTACAAGAGATTCCTGTACAATCAAATTAAATGTGAGTCTTCTATCACCACCACTATAAGTATTTACATTCTTTTAAAACCCACCACTTCATAATGAAATATGTCCATCCCATTAGTGGCTTCCAGTTGTCCCTGATTCATGGTTTGACCTAATGCATTTACCTTTTTTTTTTTTTTTTTTTAAAAAAAAAAAAGCACTGCACCAAAACAGGATGTTCTACAAGAACTGGCAGTGAAACCTGCGATCATTAAAAATCTAGTACTACATTTTGCAACATTTTTAATGAATCACTGGATAAATATTTGGCCTGAGCATGATTTCTGAAAGCTTGAATTGACTTTTCTCACCCTATTTTCTTGTCCCTTAATGCTTTGATCTTGTGTAAAAGGAAGAATGGACCATAAAAAAACTTAGATATTCTGGCTTCACAGAACATGTTTTTTCCATTGTGACAGTTTTTAATAAGGTTTCTGATTTCTTGAAGAACTGTAAAAAGAGAAACTGTGATCTCCCAAAAAAAAGAAAGGAAAAAAGAAAAACAAAAGATATCCAAAAGAGTTATAAAAGGGATTTGAGGATATTCCAGTTAAAGTTCACCAAAACAAGTACCTCAAGATGTATGTTATGAAATGGGTATAGGCTCTATAAAGAATAGCTATAATTGCACACTGGAAATGAAGGCTTTTTATAATGTCATAAAATTACACTCTGTTAAAAAGATCTATAATGAATGCAGAAAGATTTGCTGAATGTGAGGAAGAAATACATTAAACAGTAAATAAGATAAACTCAGAAATGAATTTTGAAGCTAGAAAAATTGAAAGACACCTGGAACTGAGAGGGAAAGCACTGTGCTGCTTACAAATCATAGAACTGTTAGTTTACTTTTCTACTAATACCATTTCTAGTCTTATTTTTCTCTGTAGATTGCCCAAATTGTCACTATACTTTATTGCTAAGCTATCAAAGACTATATAGCTATATCCCAACTAAATTATCTCTTGTGCACTAGGAATAAAACAACCAAGAGAAAAATAAACATCCATGATACACATTAGAAATGTACATATACTTTTTTAAAAAACCCAAACTTCCCTACAGATATTCCAAGTTTTCTGACTGCCACGGTAATGGCTTTGATGAGGACCAGCAAGGCAATGAAGAAAATGTAGTTTAAGGTTTCTTCAGGGATTTTTGGGGGGTTTTTTTGTTTTGTTTTTTTTTTTTTTTTTCTGAGCTACATTATCCAAACCAGTATCTTATAAACTGCTCACACATTCGTATGTTTTTCATAATGTAATTTGATATAGCCAAATGATCATTATAGTCTCAGAAAAAGTTCATACCCAACACTTGCATTCACTTTAAGTTTTTAGCTTCACAATTTACCTTCGTCAAGAAATTTTTATTTCTTGATTAAATAATTTGGCCTCCAAGTTATGTCTGAGGGTCCTGTTTTAAATACATGCCTTTGGAAAAGAATCTTTAGAAAGAAAAATCAGACACATGCAGTGACCCATGGTTTTATGAAAAGCAGCAGCTTTTCTTGCATCATGCATCTTAAAAGCTGTATAGAAACAATCCCAAAATGAAAACCACCAGGATAATTGCTTGGATCTAGCAACTGCTGACCCTCTGTCCTGGAAGGTAAGAAGCAGTGGATTTCATAGGGAGAACTGTCTGTCAAGCAAACCAGCCAGACCATCACTTTTCCTCATTGCATATCCAAAACACAGCTTCTGTGTTGTGAACCATTGCCTTTGGGCCTTGAGGTGCAAAATCTAAAGTTTTTCCCACAAAGACTGAGTGATCATTTGCAGCAAGGAGTAACCCAACCTCATAACTTGTTTTAGTCTTAATGAGATAGGAGCTAGGGATTGAAGGGGTCAGTAGAAGACAGAAGCAACTTAAATCTGCAGTGAGAGAAACGCCAGTATTCATCAACACACAGAGGTCTCATGATGTGAACAGCAGTGCTTGATTTTTTTTTTTAATGTTGACTGCAACTCTCAGATAAATAAAGTAGGAAAAAAGGAGAATTCCTTTCCTTGGGACCACCAATCAAAATTAAATCCCTGACTGGGAGTGATGGAATGAGAACTTAATAAGAAAGAGGAAAAATGTTCTTTCATCGGCTTGAAAAAGCTGTGAAATTTATCTATCTTGTCTGCTATTCTCAGTCACAGAATACCAACACTCCTTGTTCTTTTGTAGACAGAATATATGGCCTAAGAGAAATGAGTACCGGGGGGCAGGGTAAAGGCACTTAAAAGATAGTGTGTTTTATCAGTGACAAAATATTTGTCTGCTCATTCTTGTTTAGAAAAGTGCTGCTTTTTATCCTTTCAATAAATATTTTTCTCTCTCTCAATTCAGACTATTAAAAATAATAAGAGGAATATAATACAACTTTAAATGGGAGTTTATATATCACATGCTTTATGACAGCTGCTTTTATTTCACTTTAGATTAACAAAGCCTTTATGTTGAGACTTTGGAGCTGACCTTACAGAGCAGCAATACCGTTAGCCCTGAAGCATATGTTTCCCATTTAATGTTTCTGAGGTAACGTTCTTTGTGAAAGTGAGAGAAATGAGAATGAAAACATGCAGGAAAAAGAAAAGTCTGAGTGTCCTCCTTTTGAAGAGAATTGAAGTCAGTCTGGACACTTGAAAATATGAAGTGAGAGGCCATGGCCTTACAAAGGGTTTCTCAACGTGATCCCCAGAGCTACAATGCTCAGCTTTCCTTTAGTATGCCATAGCTCATTGTCATTTCCTCTCAAGGGGCTGAACATATTTTGCCATCTCAATTTGAAGTGAAAGGTCTCGCTTACATCAATGTTATTTCAGTTTTAACCAGCATTACTCAAATGATTTATAAGCATACCCAACCAAAAGAGCACTGTTGTGGTATAGCGAATAAACCCAACAGAGTTATTCTGGGGTACAGCTGAAAGGAATTTGATCTGCTGTATTTGCAAGAGTCATGAGTTACTGTTATGCATGGAAATCAAACTAATCTTAATGATGTTTTATCATTGTCATGTTCTACTGGCTCAACACAAGAGCAACGTACTTGCTTTTTTCTCAATAAGCTTAACAGTGCCTACACACAAGTCCTCCATCCTGCTTTTGCTCAATACCTCTGTGTATCAAATCCTGTCCAGTATTCTTTAGTTACTGTCACAGCCACAATTTTATGCTTGAAACTCTTTCTATACTCTTCGCAGTTGGTGAATCTGAAAAGCTGTAGAATAGAGAGTCTACAAGATTCAAGGTGAACTCAAAGGAGACTGACAAACATAGGAAAGAGCTGAACAGGGGCACAGTTTGGTAGCCAGTGGATGCTCTTTCTATTTGGGACCTTGTCAAAGAAAATAAAGCTGAATGCACAAGAAAAGGACAAGACCTGTAAGATTTGGAGGAGAAGCTGACAAATTCAGTGCTAAAATTCCCATCCAGGCCAGTGGAAGCTGGATCAAGTTTCCTGTAAACATATGGCCTTTCACTCAAAGCAAGTCTCCCCTTTGAAACACACTTCTGCAAAGCCTTCCAACAGTAATGATGCAGATTTGCTGGAGCTGCAGCCAGGTTCCAAAGCCCAGACGCTACCCCTGCACTGTTATCTGCGACCAGTTTAGCAGCTTAGACTGGGGACATGGAACTTTTTTTTTTTTTTTTTAAGAAGGGGGTAATAAGTTTGTTTGCTACATCCATGTTGAAGCACTTCAATTTAAATTTAAAATTCTAATTCAAAACTGCAACATTTGTCCCTTCCTACTGACTCAAATGAGAATTCTTGGATCCTGAGCACTTCTGGAAATTAGAGATGTTCTTTAGGGGGCAAAGGAGCAGACTACTTGGAGCATCCCTCTGTGACACTCTTTTCCTAAGTCTCAGAAGTTCCAGCTGCTTTTTGCCCCAGGACCAATGTTAATTTTCAGAAAGAGTCACCAGCAGCTGCAGGATACCTTTTCCTAACCTTACAGATAGTCTGAATTTACATTCCCGATATCAGATGCAAATAGACATGCAGGTTTTCTAAGACTAAAAAAAAACACCAACAACAAAACCCCCCAAAATCCCGTGTGGTTATTTTAACTTACACTGAGCAAAGCTGTACAGCCATACTATTTGTTTCACCAGGTCTGTTTCCTCCACACTCATATACTCTTTACACTCAAGTTAGACTCCTCTGACCAATAACACAACCCATGAACAAGCCAGGGTCCTTCTCCTGCACCACCCAGGCTAAACACATCTTTCAGTTCATAGCTTCTGCCCTACCTTTGTGGTCCCTTTTCCTCACTAGTGCAACACTTTGTCTTTTTCTGCTGGGCCTGCAGACATGCAGGACTCTCTCATATGAAAGGTCAACATATGCCTGCACTCTTCCCTTTCAGTTTGGCAGTATGTGTCCCCATCCCCACCCTCACCCACCCACCACCCTTTTTTTTTTTAATGTGTGTTTTGTTTGGGTTGTTGTTTGGTTTTCTTTGTTTTATACTGTATAAACCCGGTATTGGGGAAGAATGAATAACAAAAGCATGCTCATATGACATTTTTGCAAACAGCTGGTATTCCTTGGTAATATTCCATGCAAGAAATTCTGTCTGCCCTTACAATCCTGCAGTTTCCTCTGAGATATATATATATATATATATATATAAAACTTCTTACCTAAACTGTTGGTTTGCTGTGTTTCGCTGTTGATGGAGCTGCAGTTAAGTGACTTCAAAGTCTAAATTTGTGTTTCAGCAAGGTTAGATATGTTCATATCCAAGGAATCTGAAAGATGGGACGCTATAAAGGTCACTTAAAGAAAAGGCAGACTTAAGTACCCAATATGTCTTACTCAAATTATAGTCTGAAATACCACACCGTCCTTGTACTAAGGTCTAAAAGGCTGTTTTCACCACATTATAGTCCGAATTACAATTTTCTACCAACTTTTTCTCCATGATTAAATACAAACTGGGGGGAAAGCCCCTCTTCCCTTCCTTCTTACTCTGTTTTCTTTAATAGCTGGTCTTGTTATCATTAAACAGCATAAAACAGGCCAGTATTTAGATTGAGTTTTCTGTTTTTCTGTGTTTGAATTGGTCATTTTTACTTCATTCTCTTTGATGTCTAGAAAATAATCTTTCTTCATGCTGTTTGTATTGAAAGGCCAAAAAAAAATTCTGTGATTCTTTTGGTGTGCTATGAATAAGCATAAACATGTTGGGACAGGAAATGCATACATGCCACTACAATTAAAGAAGAGTAATTTGTTAGCAATTCCGTAATACTCCCCAAATGCAGAAATTCTAAACAGCGTGAAGTCATCTGCATAACTCTTCTTCTCTTTTCAGCTGCCAGGGTCCACAGGCTCTGTCCTTCATAGCACTGATTATCACAGGGAGTGAGACAGCATGCCAGTTTGTGGACTAGTATTGATCTGTCCTGGTTTCAGCTGCGATAGAGGTAATTTTCTTCTTAGTAGCTGGTGCAGTGCTGTGTCTCAGATTTGGTATGGAAACAATGCTGATAATACACTGATATTTTTGGTTGTTGCTGGGTAGTGCTTATACCAAATCATGGACTTCTCAGTTTCTCAGGCCCTGCCAGGGAGAGGGCTGGAGGGGACACAGCCAGGACAGCTGACCCAAACTAGCCAAAGGGATATTCCATATATTATGACGACACGCTGAGTATATAAGGTGGGGGTGGGGGTGGAAAGAACGAAGGAGGGGGACATATTCAGAGTGATGCTGTTTGTCTTCCCACGTAACCATTATGTGTGATGGAGCCCGGCTTTCCTGGAGATGGCTGAACACCTGCCTGGTGATGGACGATAGCGAATGAATTCCTTGTTTTACTTTGCTTGCATGCATGGCTTTTGCTTTACCTATTAAACTCAGTCTTTTTATTAAACTTACCTATTAAACTGCAAGATAGATAATCTTAACCCATGAGTTTTCTCACTTCTACTCTTCCAATCCTCTCCCCTGCCCTACTGTGGGGTGAGTGAATGTGTAGTGCTTAGTTACTGGCTGGCCTTAAACCACAAAAGTCCTTTTTGGCATCCAATGTGGGGCTCAAAGGGTTTGAGATAACAACAGATTCGACTGGAAAGTGCCAGTCTAAACATACCGCTGTTATTGCTATTTAGCTATTAATCAGCTGGTTTCTGTGCTTGCCATGGGCTTGCCTGCCTTATTGTGTATCAAGAGTCCAGTGCTTGTTAGTGGCCGCTTTTTGCTCTCGCTGCTTGCTGCACTGCTTGTCATCTTACTGCGCTGTGCCCGGGAACATTTTGGTAACAGCAGTGACAATGCGCCCGAGATGGCAGATGGCCAGGGCATCGCTGCTGTTTCTGTGCTGCTGTACTGGACAGACTGGAACTCCAGCGTGAACTCGAGTCACAAGAGACTGTGACCTGTGGATGAGTCCATGTGGGAGCAGCACACCCCAAAGCATCTGTGGCCATGAATAAGTCCATGCCAGAGCAGGTATATCTCAAAGCATCCATGGCTGTGGTTACATGCATACCACAGTGGGTATACCTCTGAAGGAACTGTGACCCAAGGACAAGCCTACTCTGGAAAAGGTACACCTCGAAGCATCTATGGCTGTGGATAAGTCTATGATACAGCAGGTACAGCCTGAAGCATCAGTGGCTGTGCACGAGGTCATGCTGCAACAGATTTACTTCTGAAGGAACTGTGGCTGTGGGTAAGGCGATGCTGGAGCAGGTCCATAGTCATGGCCCATGGATAAGGCCATGTTGGAACAGGTGCACCTCAAAGTGATTGTGGCTGTGGATAAGTCTACACCACAGAAGGTATAGCCCTGGAGGGACTGCGGCTCATAGACGAGGTTCCACTTGGAGCAGGTACAACCCTAAGGGACTGACTGCAGTCTGTGGGTAAGTCCAAGCCAGAGCAGGAACAAGATGAGGACTTCATTGTAATGTTAAACCTTATGGTCTGGTCCAAAAGGACCAGGGGTGGAGATTGTAATGGAAATACCTTTAAATTGTTGTAACCCATACTTTGAGGTGTGTGTCACAGGAGTTACTATGGCAGGAACCACCTGCATCAGTGGAGGACAAGACTTACAAGTAGCAGTACAAGTGCAGCAGTGACCTGACCTGGCTTTGGTGCCCAATAACTCCAAGTGACACACCACCTCTCCTGTCCTAAGTGACCACCATAACAGATGGTGCCCGAAGTCATGGACTAAATGAACTCAATAGACATTCTGTGGGCATTTTACAGATGTTACATATCCCTATAGGCATTGACATCTCTGTATTTTAACAAAGGATGGAAGGGTGGTGGTAGTTAATGAGGTTGTATTGGAAATTGCGGCATGATGCAAAAAGGTATGGAATAAGGGGTGGATACTGTCCCGATTTCAGCTGGGAGAGAGTTAATTTTTTTTCTTAATAGCTAGTGTAGTGATGGGTCTGGGATGTGGAGCGAGAACAATGTTGATAACACACTGATGTTTTCTGTTGTTTCTGGGTAATGTTTATACTAAATCACAGACTTTTCAATTTCTCAGGCCCTGCCAGCGAAAGGGCTGGAGGGGCACAGGGAATTGGGAGGGGACACAGCTGGGACAGCTGACCCAAACTAGCCAAAGGGATATTCCATACCAGTTGATGTCATGCTGAGTATATAAGCTGGAGAAAAAAGAATGAAGTGGGGGGACACATTCAGAGGGAAGCTGCTTGTCTTCCCCAGTAACCATTACATGTGATGGAGCCCGTTTCCTGGGGATGGCTGAACACCTGCCTGCCCATGGGAAGTGGTGAATGAATTCCTTATTTGGCAGCGCTTGTGTGCATGGCTTTTGCTTTACCTATTAAACTGTCTTTATTGCAACCCACGAGTTTTCTAACATTTACTCATTCAATCCTCTCCCCCACCGTGGGGAGTCTGTGTGGTGCTTTGGCGCCAGCTGGGGTCAAACCATGACATGGACAATGCAGCACCAGTCAGCATGATATAGTGCACATTTCCTTCATATAACCACTGAATCTCCCATCTACTAAAGCAGACTTTTTTTTTTTGTAAAGTCCTTCAATATTATGATTTCTGATGCTTTCTCAGCACGCTCCGGCAGATTCTGCCTTTCCTGACACATTCATTCACAAAGCTTGTCAGTTCCATGTGCTGCCTCTGGAACTCTGGTGCTAACGCTAGATTAAGAACTGCAGTTTTAAAAAGCTACTTCTTAACATTTCTGAGAAAGTGTCTATTGTATTTATCCTTATAGAGAAGTTGTGTGTTCTAATGACAGAGAAAATGTGGCAAAAATGCTGTGCTTATAGCTCTTACAAAATAAGTTTCTATTACTCTCCCCCAGTCTCCAGTGAACTCTCTCACATCCTACCAGAAGACAACCTATTTTATGTCCAAACAGCTTAAGTGATGGTACCAAAGATGTACCAATTTACTACATAGCCTTCTCCTAATTAAAAGGAGGATTTCTGCTCTACCACCTGTTCAAGGCTGTCTCTCTGTTGCAACCTATTTAACATGCATCTCATACGGCCTTCAGAACCCCCTCAGGACACACCAAAACTTAACCGACTGTTGAATTTTGTCACTACTTTGTCTTTTCTAAGGAAACCAGTAATTTAGCCACTGAATCCTAATTGTATACATGCTAAAGAAGGAGTACTTTCTTGAATCAAAATGAGTTTATCCTTCTGCTACAATAAGAATTCTCAAAACCAGTTTAAAGTCCCGAACTTACCAGAAAGTGACACCCAAAAGACGATCACAGAAAGGAACTTTAAATGCAGCTCTTTGACAGATGTTAAAAACAACACATGTTCTGCACAAATGTAGTAAATTTATATATAATCATCCAGTTATTCAAATCTGAAACAGGAAAAACAAAAACATGTTTTCCTTTTGCACCAAGAATATGTCTTATAAATTAAGACATGAAAATTGGGTCTTGTGAGGTTACAGAAATGCTGACAGCTGAAATTTTTTGTTCCCACATTAAGTTTTTTTTTTTAAATTAAAAAAAAAAACAAAAAAAAAAACCCCAAAAAATCCATTCTCTCATTTGAGACAAATACCATTTCTAAAGAAAGAGCTGTGGGTGTAGACTGAAAAAATTAGTACTTGTTTGTTCGTCGTAGCCCATCAGTGATTTTGTGCTGACTAAAAAAGGGTTTTGTAAAATCTTAGCTGATGACAATGTGCAAGTACTGTTTGAGCTACAGGGAAGCTAACATAAACACATAAACTAACTATGTAAGTTTATTTTTTCCAATTTAAAACTTAACTTGAAGCCCTGAATTACTCCTGCTGGTTCACTTTACTAGGAGATAGAAAAAATTTGTTAACTTACTGGGAGTCACCATTTGGTCCCTGCTATGTAGCTGTCTCCTGTACAGCCCTGTTCTGAGAAAAGGCCTATTGAACATTGCATGACAATAATTTACAGCTGAATTTCCACTAGCAGTGCTGATTTGCATTGTGCTACAGATGGAATACTCTCATCTCTCCCACAGAAGTTATTCACAGCATGATACCACATTTTAAACTCGTCTCATGGTTTAGTGCACTGTATTGTAAAATACATCAGAGACTTAATTATTTGGATAAAAAACATAGCTGACTATGTGAAGGGAAAACAACACTTTTATCGGAGTCCATGAACTTGATAGTGGCCACATACTCATCAGGCTTCCCAACTGCCCCATTATCCCGCTCTGTACAGTGAGCCGCCCAGGCTTGTATCATACCTGGAAGCACTGGCAAGAAACAACTTTTTCCAGGATGCCAGATGTCTGATAGAGGAGTGGGGGAAAAACATCCACCCAAAACCTGTCTTTGGGACAGAGGCTGTCATCAGCTAAGGAAATAAATGGATCAAATTTGTACCCAGCTCTTCCAAATGGCTGGAAAGGCAGTGACATGGAGAAGGAAACGAGCAAAGCCTAGATGGGAAGGCAGGTGGAGGGAGGAGGTATCCTCATCAAGACTTCGAGGACCTGAAGGAGCCAAGTGTACTCATTGAATTTGTGGTGGCAAAGTGGTTTGTAGACATCAAGAAAAAACAAACAAAAAAACCCAACAACCAAACCACACCAATGTAAACTGACTTTTGAAAACTTTCTTCTGGTTCCTATTTGTTTCTTTGTGTATCATTAATACCTTTAAATTTCCAGCCTTTAAATTTGGGTGACTTAATGTGGTAAGGTGTATGACATCAAAAGGAACTGGGTCCACACTTCCTGTGTGCTGTGTAGGGTGTCAGACCTGGGGCGGTTTTACCTGAAGATACACAGAAGGCTTCCAACGTGTGCAGATGAAGTCTGCCAAGCAGTGACATAACTGTCAAGGAACCCAGAGAAAAATCCAATCAACCTGCAACTTCTCGGCCCTCTTATATCCAAAGCTCAAGTATGACTTGTATTTGCTCTCGGTTATGTCAGTGCTCACTGGAACCAGGCTTCAGGTCTGCAGTGTTTGTACAGGCACTTATTTTTTCTCCTGTCTGTACCTACACAACTTTAATTTCAGGAGAGCAAGTGGTGTGCAGCTCTGTATTTTTGCATCAATAACCAGCAGATTTCCAGCCACTAAATAAAATAACAGTCTACCATGCTTTAAGCCCTGAAAGATCCTAGATACATTCCAGTTTATAGAGGTACCACATTCCTGAATGCAGCACATTACAAATGCTACAATACATACAGCATTGAAGAGAGGAAGTATACAGATTTTTTTTTAAAACCTTTCCTTTCCAGGTGCAGATTTTTGCCCCTTTTGTCCCCTCATGCAGAAAGGACAGAGATTCAAAAATCTCCAACTTCACAGTATTTTGTGACAGTTGATATTGGAAAGTTACAAGCATTGGGGTTAATTACCGAGTCTGGGGCTCACAGACCCAAACCACATATCATCTTTGTAACCATATACTTTGCACCCTTTCCTTATACACACTATTCAGAACTTTAATAAACCATCTACAGCAATTCCACTTTTCTAAACAATCACATTGCCAAAACCAGCCATGCTGGCTTGTGAGACAACTTTTACAGCATTATTCTGACATTACATATTCAACAGCTTGCCATCATGAAATATATTGGAGCATGTCCTCAGATTCAGCTTGTTTGAAACGTTTTAAAATATAAAAAGCATCTGTTCAGGCTTGAAGTCCACAAGCTATCATGATTATCAAACCCAAGAAAGTATAGTATTTCTAATTAGTATTGCAGTTTCTTAAACTTGTGTTTTTAAGAAATGCTTTTCGCAATTGAGAGTATTGCCTCTAAAGTGTAGTTATATGAAGAGACGACAGGAAAGATTCATAATCAGAATTAAATATAAAAAAATATCGAGTTGTTAGCTATTGGGTATTTTAAGAGAAGTCCTCAACATGTGTTGAATCCATAGAAACAAACACCCTGCAAAACCTGGAAAATAAGAAAATGAAGGAACTGAGTACTAAATATGTCCTGAATACACATGGATATCCATGTTATTGAGTAGAAAGTTGTCATTTTCACATATCCTTGAGTTGAAACTTTATACGTTCTGTATTTCTGACACTTGATGAAACATCTCCTAAGGATTAGAGTGCATAACAGTAGCAGTGTGACCAGTGTATCAGTGTAGCTTCTGTGGTTATTACTATTACAACCATTATACCCTTTTCAGGCATCATAGGAATATTTTTTGAAAGTATATCTTAAGTCATTTGCATCCCTATGGAGCATTTTACATATGATAAAAATACCTTTTTTTTTAATGCAATCAATGCCATTATTGCCCTACAGAAATCTGTTCCCTTCAGCTAAATCAATCCCACTACACATCTCCAAAAGAGGTGAATACTCCCCGTACTATTTAGATAGGAAAACTGAGAAATTGTGCAGCTTCTCAGAATGAGGAAACACAAATAGCAGCCAGATCTGGGTTTACTGAGCTTCTAGATACATTCACCATTCACAGGACTTTTGCCCTAGGGGCAAAATGTTTTTACACACATGGATGAATTCTGAGGCTAATCACAAGAAGGTGAATGAGTATGGCACCCCGACTCATGTTGTCACAACAGAAGATATATGGGGACAGCCACCGAGTTCATCTAGCTAAGTATGTGTAAGTGAAAAAGTATTCTTTCTTAAGTCTGTATTTCCATATGCCTTTGAAATCAACAGTTTACGTCTCATTTTTCCACTTTTTAAAAAAATATTATTTACAGATGTATATAGTCTTACTTGCAATATCTTTATTTCTTTGGATATTTTGCATATTTCACGTGAAGCAGTAAACAGACACAAAACACATCAGCCTTGCAGCATAGTTCTATGGCGAAACCTGTGCATTAGTGACTTTTGTCCAACCTTTATACTAAAGAAAACATATCCTGGCAACACGGGTGAAAACGAAACAGTTTAAATGTTTACTTTAAGTAATCTACTCAAGAGACAGTACAGCACAATACGGTGAATTAAAAAAATTCCTTGCATACTAAAAAAAACCCTGATACGGTGGCATGGGGAAAATCATTAGTGAAATTGGAGAAAGTGGGGATTAGTAAGACAATTAAGAAACTGGCAGCCTGTTACAGCAAGTGTGACATGCCCTATTTTTCCATGCATCCCCCCAGCATTTTGAAAAGCCATGTCACATCAAACCATACTAACAGGAAACTAGAAGAGGCTTTGTTCCTGTGACTTGTTACAGTGGTCTGTTCTCAGTGCACTGAGAAACAGAGCACTTGGAAGAGTATCATTCCTGCCAAGAAATGCAATAGGTACACAGCAGAGACTTACTAGATCAGCATGTCAAAGATACTGGTTTCTAATTCAAAGTTGTCTATTACTTGCAGAGGATGAAGGAAAAGGATATCTTGTGGATCTTGGTGATTCAGTGGGAGAATAGAGAGAAGAAAAAAAGAAGTCTGGCTGATGTTCTTACTGTGCTGGCAGTTCTGCTCAATCACCTTTTAAACACAAGGCAGGTCTTCGATCTGTCTCTGCCAGCAATATTTGCCCTGAACCCATACTCTGCAGTAAGTACAGTGGGAACCAGAGGAGCTGGTTCCACAACGGTACAGACATCGTCCAAAAGCTGGTGCAATTGGCAGCATTAGTCTGCAGCTATATCCCACCTCCTTTCCCCTTGACAATGCCATAACCTACACAGCCACCTATACTGCAAAGAGAAACATGATACCATAGATTGCTGATAATTGCTTACTTTTGTTCAAAAAAACTAAGGATTGGATTAAACAAAGGAAAAAATAATTGTGTTTTTAAGGAAACACTAGCATATTTTATGTGTGTATTCCTTTAGTACTAGCACAGAAGATTTTATTGTGAATGCAGTCCAAAGGACTAGAGCACCACTCCATCTGTCCTGTCTCACAGCAGTGCTATGCCTGGTGCTTCTTAGAAATTAAACATCTAACAGAACTGAGAACAAACTAACTACGCGGACTGCCTACCTTCCTGGATTTCTCATGTTGTTGGGAAGGCTAAGAACCCACCTCTGTGTGTGGCAATCCATAAAATGGCTTCACTGGGTTTTCTCTAAGTAAGAGAAATTCAGCAAAGCACATCTTAAATTACTTATTATGGCATCATCTTGGGCTAAAATGAGAGCCCGCATCAGGAAAGAAGATGTAAGGGATGGGAAGGCGTGGGAACTGAAAGATGACACATGGTAAGGGATGCCATGTGTCTAAAGAGAAACTATGCTATTAGTTTACAAGATCTAGCCTGCTTGGTATACCCGAGTAAACATCATAGAGAGCTTGTTTTGGATGCATGCAAACCAAACAGGTGATCACGGGGACTGAAACAGAACAGCAGCCCACACAGTAATGTGACTAAGATGCTCAGCTCTACTTAACTCCATAGATACACACAAGCCCAATGCTTACTTGCAAATGATTTTAGCCTTAGTTTTTCAAGGACAACTAAAGAAGCTGGATACCCAAATGCTGCTTATTTTCAGTTAGATTAGGGGCCTTACTTCCTTAGATTGACAGTTTCTCACTAGACTTGCTTGGTATTTCTATGGGAGCAGTGTACAAGGCTTCCTTTATCAGTTACAGGAAGCCTTTCTGCCTGCCAGTCTGGCATAGGCTCAGTTTTGGTTTTCTCTTTGCCATTTCAAAAACAGAGTTATATAAAAACAAGAGGAAAAAAAGCTTACCCACTGGCAGTGAGCTGTGCTAAAAAGCATCCAAGGCAAAACTGTTGTACTCTGTACTTGTTCTTTGCAAATTCACACTCTGACAGTAGATTTTAAGATCTGAAACAAAGCCCCAATTCAACTTAAAAGCTAGTGAAAACAAAGGTATTGATTAGAAAAAGAATCATATAAGGGACAGTATAATAACACTTTCAGTTTAACTTCTACCTTTCCACTACTGCTGTTCAAATTCATTAAGGTTCTATGCTGACTGCATTTTTATATATAATATAAAAAAACATTTCTTGTGACAGTGGAGAGACAAATGCTTTATACATGTCTTATTTCAGGAGATGCTTGAAGACTCCTGTAATTATTCTGATTTTCTAATGCTTTCACCCATTTCTGACCTGATATTTTATTTCAGCAGAGGACTCCAGAGCAAGGGGACACCAGCTGTTGCACAGCACCTGTGGAGCAGGCTGATACTGCCACCTTGGGGAGGACTCTCTCCATGTACTTTGAGGAGTCTTCGCAAGTGTCAGATAAATCAGTTTGATTTTTTCCATCTTATCCTCCCAGGAAGACAACTTCTTAAAATCCTCTGCCCATACTGTTATAAGACCTTCCAGATGTGTCCCAACTCAGCCTGTATTACATTCGTAACAATACTGGAAAGCAATGAGTTTTTTAGCAGGGAAGCTTGGTTAGCCAAGTTTTAGGTATCATTTAAACAGTGCCTCATTTACATTGCTCTTAATTTTACAGCCATCTTGCCAGCATAAAGCTCTGCTCTGCACCCACCTGGGCAAGCTGTATTTTGCATACAACATTCCTCTGCTTCTGGGATTCTAGTTTTCTTGGTAGTCTAAATCCTTGTCCATGCACAGCTTGCTTAACCTCCTTGGCAGGCTGATGGCTCAGGGGGATGTGACTGCTAGGACATATACTGCCTCAGATGTCATGAGAGGGATTACTGCGCAT
Source organism: Falco punctatus (assembly GCF_963210335.1). Lineage (NCBI taxonomy): Eukaryota > Metazoa > Chordata > Aves > Falconiformes > Falconidae > Falco > Falco punctatus. The sequence goes on from NC_137580.1 coordinate 68,751,995, forward strand.
AGGAACAATCTGATGAAAAGTACAAAGCTAGACTGTGACAATTCAACCAAAGTCAATACTTCTAGGCAAATTAAAGGAAGAACGTGGATTTTATCTTCATGATACTCATAGTTTTATGAGACTGACCTACCCTTTTGCTTTGCAAGTGTCATCCCAATCCGGTCTTATTTGAGTCTGTACCCAGTAGCAAACGAAGGGGCCTTGCTAACACTTTATATATAAATATGCCTTGAGACACAAAGGTTGTGCATGGCACTGAGCCGCTAGGCTTTCCACAGTGCCTCAGCTACACATACAAGAAAAGACTTAATGTCTCACCTCTCACCACAATAGGCAGGCTTGAGAGCAGGGAGCTGTCTGAAAGCAAGTAATTTGTCTACGTGCTCTTAAAAACAGAGTGCAATGAAATTATTACACGGCCACCTACAGCCAAGTGACACAAACTATGAACTCATTCGTGATGAATAATATGAACTTAAGTGAGGAAGCTGTGAATGCACCATTAGCTCCTACCTTCTGCCAAAGCACTGGCTGCACTTCTGGCACCACAGCAGGAGACAGACTTCTAGAGGCACTGAAATCTCAACTCCACTGCTGTGGCACACAGGAACAGCCTTGGTAGTGTGGTAAAACAGTACTTACAGGCTCCCTCAGAGAGCTATGTTTTGGATGACAACGTCCCCAGCAGGATTGTGCTCTGGAAAGCACCTTTTTTTCCTCCCAATAGACAGCCTACATACCAGATTCTTGTTCTCACTGTAATGACTCATATCTTAATACCCTTGGAGCAAACATGTGTGTCCACCCACCGGGGATTTACAGTCAGATGTGGCTTATCTAAACCTTTCCTTGTGAACAGACAAGAAGGGCTCACTCCACTCTTTCATTCCACTACTAAAAACTAGTCATTAAAGCACAATTTTATATTTATTTTCCACTAAGGTATAAGAGTTCAAATCAGTTACTTTCCCACTTGTGGGCAACTGTCTAAAAAGTGACAGGTCTTTTCTGGACAATCTCTTTATCCCTGGTTTTAATACTACTGTAACATGGCAAAGAATTACGCGTGCAAGAGAAATGTATCAAGCTATCAAGCCAACAGCTAATGCACATGACTCAGTGGTGCAAGCCTTCAGTTTGCCTCCTGATTCACAAATAATTTCTACATTTTAATCCATTTTTTCATCACCTAAATCCATCTTTGTCGGGCAAACTGCTTTACATCTGTATATGGTATATACTGTGCTTTAAAAATATTGCAATTATTAATTCATTGCAGTAATAAGAGAAAATGCATATGCTCTTCACATGCATATATGAACACACATTCAAGAACACGCAACAAAGTAATCCCAGTACCTCCATTATCACTCTCACACTTAACTGCTGGTAGAACTCAAGTCACTTTCAAAAATACCAACTTCATGCAATCACTAAAGTGATTGCAAAAACTGTACCTGAACTAAGCTGCAAAAATTCAACAGTGCCAATTACTGACCAAACATATCAAATTGAATGAGGATCTATCAGTAACAGATTAACGTGTACATAACAGTGTCAGTGTGGTACGTTGCTGCTGTTAGTTCCAAAGTTCACATACGAATGTATTTTTACACTACATGTGATTTATGAATAAATTCTGAATGAGAGTGGAATTTAAGGGAAAATAAGTGACATAATATGAAATTAATCTAAGTCTTTATGCATAGACTACTTACAGGAAAAAACCAAAACAAATCCTTGATCATGATCTAAGAGGAATGCACAAATGTGTGCCTACCGTGTCATATTACTATGCTACAGAGAAAGAATACAATGCACATCTAGACAATGAATAACTGATGACAACCATTTCATAAGGTGTCTTTTTAAAAAGGTATTCTTTTTTTTTTTTTTAAAAAGGCAATTAATCATTGAAAAATCCACAAAAACCTCACTGTGAATTCAGTTTGGAACATCATCGTACAGCATTAGAGCATTTAACGTTGCCTGTAACAAAATCAGCATGTTGATAGCTCTTGCATATCTGGCCTTGTACTGAAGTTATTTCAAGATTGATTTGGGCATGGATTTAATATGAGGGAGAAAGCTTGAACTACACGTGCAAGAATCTAAACCCAGTAATCACAAGAAATCCCATTCTACAATTGTCTATGATCTCTCTGAGTACCAATATAGTATCTTTCTTAAAAAAAGAAAAAAAAATCTTCCTGAAGTTTAGGTGTCACTGATAAATTAAAATCAACTACTTACCTGGCAATACAGTTTTCCATCTGAAACACCTCTGATTTTATTTAATCAGCCAGTATTCCTGTTGGACAATTAACATGCACCAAACCCCCTTAAAATACTGGACTATAGAAAAGCACAAAGAATATGAGAGAGCTCAGAACACATCTTTCATCAGCTGCTGCTAATCTGTTCTCTGCTGTGAAGAAGTGTTCCTTTAAGAGCTACTTCTCCCTATCCATTTTTTTCCCTGAAACATGGTCACTTAACAGCAGCACATATTTTCCACCATTCTATTCTTCCTTAGTTTTCCTCCTTTTCATAACCTACTCTCCTTGCAAGTCAATAATTTTGTCTTGCACTGTTGTTTCCCAACTCCCCCCTTCTGTGTTGCCTGTCCTTAGTTTTATCTGCTTTACTTGTTTCTATAACTCTTCTCACACCTGATTCTTTCCCAGCTCCTCAGTTGTGCCAGTGTAGGAGCACAGCCTGTTACGTTGCTCTTGTAGCTGTGACACCTTCCATGGGGTCTTGTTATTTCTAAGCAGCAGACTGGGAAGGACAGCAAAGATCTGTCCTCGGATCAGAGGTGTATGTGCTGTACTGAATGTGTCTACACCACACCTCCTCTTAAAACATTTTAGGCAGGGAAGGACACTCAAAAGACATCAAATTTGTAAATTTTTGCTGGATTTTTAAAGTTACCTGAAACTGTTCATGATATTTGTTCTTCACTTTGTCCAGAAACCTGTCACTAAAGCATAGACAATGACAGACAGCAATGAGATGACCACCAACTTTGTTGTCTTTGGAAGAGCTCAAGACTGGCAAAAGCGCTACTGGGAACAGCCTGCTGGGCAGCTCAGACTTTTGAGAGTCATTGCTCCCAAAGCTCTGTGACTACATGCTGCAGCCATGGACACAGCTGCTGCATTTTGGGAATTATATTATGAAATGGCTATAAGAGTTCTCCACATCTGAGCACCTGACACTCCAAGCTACCCTCACAGCAGTCTGAGCAAAGGGCAGGTGACAGACACCAGTGACATCAGCCTTGCTGCCCCACTTCAGGGAGGAAGCCCTGCATCTAGCTCTCTTGGTCCTGAGGGCTGATTTGCTTCTGTGTCTGGATGAAAGTGATCACACAATTCAGTTCATCCAGGTAACAAATAAATAAATAGAAGTCTCAGCCCTAACGGTAACTCGTCTTCAGGTGACCATAGCCATGCAAAAGTGAAATAAAGAAATACAGATGAAAAATCGAACACTTTCCAGACTAAACCTGAGAAGAGAGGTAAGTACTGCTCTCTTTTGTACATGGGCTCGACACAAAGAAATTTAGAAACTAAATGTACCTATCAAGTAAGCTTTTTCTCGCAGGTGTAACAGTTAACACTGTATCATGACAGATACAGCTTGTTGAAGAGAAATGCTATTTAAAGCAAACTAAAGTCAGGTTACCACACTCTCCTGTGCTCTGTATAAGACCAAAGCAGAGGGTGATGGGTTCAAAATCACACAGAAAATCTGACTGATCTGGGAAGAGGATGCTCATCTCTCATCTGCATGTCACTACTGCCGTATCTCTTCAAGAGACAATAACTAGAAAGTTACTGTAAGTTTACTCATGCTAGAAGTTTTTTTTAGCCAAACTGACTTGAAGCAAATATTTTGAAGCTCCTGGGGGAAAAAGTACAGTTTACATATATTTGTTTTCAGTGTTACCCTTTTCCCTTATACCATTCTCTATCTCTTTATACTTCACAGTATTTAAGAGAAAAGTCTATTTATTCAAACTATTTTTACTCTAAGCCAATGAAACATCATTATCATTCTAGTTTGAGACTGTTTAGGACTAAGTCCATGTGGACATTAAAAGTGTAAGAGATGCCACCATGCCTTTTCTCTTTAAACGGATCTTTTAAAACACCTACAAAGTATGTTTAAAAATAAGAAGAAAGCAACATTTACTTCTGTTTCATGATTACAACTGGCTCTCAGCTTATATACTGGTTGGCTTTTAGTTATTTTCCCCTTAAAAGACCAGATGCTGTGATTTCATCAGCCACAAACAAACAGGGCAGGACAGCTGCCTGGGTGCCAGGAATATGAACAATAATGGTTGTATTTCACTGTGTCATTCCAAGAAGACATTAGCACAAAGAACACCTTTAGCAACCAGGACTTTTCCCAATGATCCTCTGCAAATCACAGACAGCATATCAATGAAGATGGCTTATCAGTAGAGGACTACTAGCATTTAAATCTCTCTGGACTTTTTTTTATTTCAATAACATAGCTTAATGAACAAAGAGTAGCAGATAACTGATTTCAGAACTAACGTTAGCATCAACTTTGAGTCCTCTCTAAAAATGGATAACCCAACACTTCCTTAGGTAACTTATGCCAAAAATTATTAGAGATTTAATTCTTTTTCACCCTTCACGTCTAAAACAGATTAACCTTTTAGATTAATTAAGCAGGTTTTTCTAACTCCTGCTTATCTCGGAAGTAAAAAGATATATTTTAATGCAGTTTTATACACCTTGATATTTAGGTTAAAGAGTCAAGGTCATTGCAAAGTGGACTTTACAACTTCAGTGCAATCATGCTAACTCTTGTGTGACAAGAAGCCTACTTTGGTAATAATTTCATTTACATCTGTAAACGAAAGCTCGATCTCTTATTCTTATTAAAAATTTCTGTACTCTTTTATTGGCAAAAAACCAGCCTGTTTTCTCCATTTCCCTCCACCTGATGAATCACAGCAGTTAAAGATAAGCTCTCCAGACCATCACTTAGGTTGATGCATTTGATTTGTGTTTTTTCCTGAATTGCTGAGAATAGTTCAGTTTTATGGGATACAGCTGGAAATGCAGTTGGTATTACATAGAAATTCATCATTCATTTTTTCAACACACAGTGATTTGGTGATTTTAAAAAAAATCTTTTCAAAAAGCTGTAAAAAGTGTAGAAATACAGGTATGTGGAAACTACTGATGTAAACTAACGTGTGACACAGCTAAACAACCATTTTTCCTTATTTACACCGACATTTTTAAAATGGAAAAATTATATTAACATCCATAGTAAGAGAACTGAGATCTGCTAGTACTGCACAACCATGTACTTCCACTGAAAGTGGTTGTCAGTTTCTTGGGAAAGTGAAAAACCCCAGAAATTTCAGCAACTCAGATAGCATGAACTGGTTTACTGCCAGGAAAAGAACATATAACTGGTCTGTTAATACATAAGTGTATGAGGTGGGAGTGGGGAAAACTAACAAGAAAAGATAACTATTTAAGATTTGTTTTTCATTACAGCAACTTCTGGATCCCACATGGAAGGATTTCACTGCAGCTCTACTTACTCATGCAGACAAGGCAGAAGAGACTGAATTCAGTGAGGAAACGTACTTGCACACTGCCTCAGGTACTCTGTTGTCACTTTTGTGATCAGTACAGCACAAATATATATTTTCCTAGACAACCAGAAGAGCATAATTAAAGAGGAAAGAGCTATTGTCTTAAGAAAGCTCTTGAATTTTATAAGACATAATTATCATGTGCTTTTACTTAAACACAGCAAGGAATAAAATTAGTTTTCAGGTGCTCATTTGTCCGTTTTCTATGGTAACATTTAATAGAAATAAAAGAGTAGAAGCCATTGACTGGAAAAAATCCATACCGAATACCTTTGAACACACAGTTAGATATATCTCTTTAGATTACCAAACTACTTGCCTTTCATAGAGTACCTCACACAGCTGCATCCAGAATCCTAGCTTCAACCACAAAATCAGAACAAGCTAGTGCTCTAAATCACACCCCTAACACGTATGTAGTCACAAATGAGATTTTATGCTACACCAGATTGTATATTGCAGTTCATACAGAACACGCATCTGGAAGAAAAAAAAAAAGTAAAAAAAGGCTTGAGTTCAGACTGTAAAGGAGGCTCTTTGCTCAATTCTTCAAACTTTCAGTTGTTTCTCTGAATTCCAAAGATTGAAAAGAGCTTTCCAGTATTAAAAACTAAGATTTATCTACTGTAAATGTATGTCCTTACCTTGATTCAAAATTAGTTAGAATTGAGATTTTGAACTTCAAGAATTTTGTTTAATAATGCATTACTGGATATGTAGTTTCCAAGGCAGATAAAATAGCTCCCATGTGCTTAACACTATTTGGCACATTTAAAAGAACTAATTGCTATTGCTTATTTCCAGATACATAAAAATTTAACAGCTTATGGGCACATACAAAACTGATTCAAAAAAGAAATCTGCTCATCTTGTCTTTTGTGCCTGTTCCTTTTGGGTTTTTTTGTTATTGTCATTTTGTTTTCTCTGTTTACTGGATGACATTCAAAGCCTGCAAAAAAAAAAAATGGCTAAATTTTTTTCATTTCAGTCGTTAAAAAAGCACTTACTGTTTCAGTGGTTAGAAAGTAACTAGTTAATTAAATAATATATGTCAAAATATCAGAAGTATCTCTAAAAGTTACTTAAAAGGTTTATTGTAAATTTATCTAAAAAAAGTTACTTTCAGGTTATTAAAAGGCAGGAATTAAAATAAGTAATCTGAGGCTATTACCATAACAACCATGACTACTTGTACTACATTATTATGGAATAACTCTAATTGTAAAAACTGAAGAACCTATATCTGTTAAAACCAAAACAACTTTTGTATACAGTATCATTGCATAAAAACACATTAATACAAAAAAAAAAAAAACTTTTCATACCTGTTTGGGCATTGGAAATGGGTTTTTTTGGTAGTATTTGACTAGCTCTGGCAATCTATTTCCTATTCACTCTTAGTACTGTCCATCACTTGGAAGGAAATACGTAGGTGGACTAGATGTAGAAGTATTTCAGCAAAGTGACAGCTTTAATCTTATTGACATTGTAACAGATTAACTGTGGGACATGAAAGTATGTCCATTTGTATATGTTAGAGCACAGGCCACAGTTTCATCTTCCCATTACTGTAGTCTGCAGACTATTGAGACAGCACAGCCAAGAACAAAGCTGCAGAGGCTTATAATATACCTGAGAACTGCTTGGAAGAAGAGGAGAAAAGCTACTAAAAGGTTACTAGAAGAATGTTAATTGTGGTCTTCACTGACCAACTGCTAGTCCTACACCTCTTGAAGAGCAGCTAGCAGAGAAGGAACATGGCAGAATTTTTCCCTTGTTTAGATGTTCTTGCTCCACAGATCCTTTAACCTTTTAGCTGTCAAAAAATATGCTTGCCTTCCTGTTGCTCTATCATGCAAAAGCCTTGGCAATTAAGTCTTGAGCACTGAGTGGCTAACTGACAACATTTAACCTCAAAGATAATAAGCATGGTGAATGAGTGAATTGTGAAAACGTTGGAGGCACAACACATTCTGTACTTCTGGAAGAGGTGTCAAACAAAAAGGGTATTAGCCATGCATTTCAGAGGGGTAATATACTCATGTTTTTTATTGTGCTTGCATTACTTTCCATTTCAACATCTGAAAAAGCTTCTAATAACAATTTATTTATTTAATTCCGCTGTTTGCCATGGTCTCTGCCCTGCAGACTCCTTTCCCTTTCACTTCAAATGGAACTCCTTTGTATGTAGCAACACATTGGTCATTGGTATGAAGATCAGGTTGGATTTGCTCCCAAATCTTCTTCTTGGGATTAAGTTCCTTCTCAGGATCTCCTGTTTCAAAACAAAGAATAATCTAATAGCACGCAACACAGAAGGCAGAGCAAGAGCTCTCTGTATGCGCACACATGTAACAGACCACATAGCATCACTGCACACACTTTTAAGGGGAGGGGGACACATTACCTGCAATTCTCAAAATGAAAACTTTAATTAGAATTAGGATTGTCTAGGAAACATCTCCAGAACCTCTCTCAAAAACTTGATTATTCAGGGGGAAAAAAGGTTGTAAGTAACAGAGCACAAATACTGGCAAAAGGAAGAAATCAAACCATTTCTGGCTGTTGTTTTACAAGATTTACTAGACACCAAAAGGATTCCTAAAAATTAAGTAGATGTGGAACACAGAAATACACTACTCACCAAGACACAGGTTCATCAGCATGTTAAATTTAGGAATTAATGATTTTTTAATAAGCAATTAATAGTAAGTGCATTTGGCAGGTGCCCCTACAGTTGAGAAATACTGTACTTAAGACAAGAATAGTCCAAAATTAGGATACTGACATATAATTTTAGCCTCAAGTTTTAACACTGTTCTGCTGTTCTTTGTACTATTTGATGACAAGCTCTGGTGCCTAAAATAACAGAAGCATCAAGGGTCAGCTTACAGTTTAGCAATTATGTCCCCAGTCTCTGTAAATCTCAGTTCCCTGTTTCCATGTATACATCAGGATAAGCTACCTACGCCTAGAGGTATTGACATTCTAACTACATTAGCAAATCTGACTATTTTAGGGATCTCTAATGACCACAAAATGCAGGTTTCTTCTACTAATGTTCTGAAATACTGTTAACAAATTACATTGAATAGTGAAGTATTTCAGAGTCATATTTTCTCCTATTTTTAAATAAGCATGGAATGCAAAAATATAGGAACAAAACAACTAAGCTAAATAAGCTCTCTTGCTGTAAAGATACTGAATAAACTGATGTCTGCTGACATAATCTAGAAAAAGCAAGACAACCAATTCACTGTAAAATAATTTTCTGTTCAAAAGTCAAGTAATTTTCCTATCTTAATTCTAATACAATGCAGATTCTCTTAAGAGAAAAGTGATTTTATTAAAGAAGTTATTTAATCATAATGTTGTTGGGTGCTCTTGACTACTTGTGTGTAATATAGGCAGGACTAATAGAAAAAAACACCAGATTTGTTTTAAATACCATTAGAGCACATTTAAATGCCAAAAGGGATCCGATGCTATTTCATTGTCGATATACTCTCTCTAGATGCAATTTACTTGCTTGGAGTGCCACATTGGCACCATTCTGCAAAAACTATTAAAATCTTAAGCTCCAGAACAAGCAATAATCAAAAAACAAATCCTAGTAAACATATCCTCCCTGAGGTCCTCTCAGAGGCACCAGAAGTTCCTAAAAAAAAATAAATAATAATTCTCCAAGTGAGCAGAACATCAAGTACTCTCATCTTCCACTACTCAGTGTCCCCAAAGTTTCAGGAAGGAAAACTGTAAGGCTATACGGATTTTAACGTATGTGTTTTCAGTAGCTAGTTGAAATTCATTATTGCTTGGTGTATTCCTGACTGGCTGACCACCATGCGGTTAAATAACTTTCTCTCATTCCAGCCCGACTTATTGTTTTTCTCCTTTAAATGTTTTCAATGATTCAGTCTACCCACATTCTCAATGTTCTCAAGAGTAAGTTACTTGTGCCTGTAGATAGACCTAACTTCTGCAGCTTCTACAACTGTGTAAGAGAAGCAGACTAGGCCCGATTTGCCAGAGCAAGATTCAATAATGCAGTCGAGTTATTTCACAACCACAGTGCACTTAATATTGAAAAGAAAAATCAGTAATACCGTTAATAGATTAAACATTTAGAGCTAACTGCACATTTACACGAAAACAAAAATCCTGCTCAATGTTCACATTTGTGAACAAAGAGAAACTTGGATTTAGACCAAAGTGAGTGCATACGAACTAATAAAATCATTAAATAGAATGTAAAATGATCCATTGTGCATTTCCTTTCCCCTCCTCAAATATAAAAAGCAAGTGATTTTTTTCAGTAAGAAAAAAACCCTGACTTTTATTATAAAAAACACACTTTGGATGTTAATAAATTTCTTTGGAATCCTGCATCAAGCTCCCTTGGGATCTGTGGTGAGCTCATATTAGATTAACACAGGCACCAATTTTAAATACTACCAGAGCTTTAGGCTGTGCATTTTCCTATGACTTCTCCTCATTGAATTCTTTCTTCCCAGAAAATATTCTTTAGAAGGATTTCTATAAATAAAATAAACTTGTAATGGTTTAATGAGCTTCCCACTCTCTTTACATAAAAAGAAGCAAATAAGAGGTCCCAAATTTTGTTAATTGTCATTCAGTCTACCAGTTTCAATAAAGAAATCATCATAATAAGCAAGAAACCTCTCTACTTTGTAACAGCTTAGTAACTAATGAAAAAATATATCTCAGTGTAAGAAGGGGGAAAAAAAAGATGCAGTGACATATAATCTTAAAAGAAGTTAGTATCACTTAGCCCACTGCAACTATGTAACTATGCAAATGAAGGAAAGCACCCATATACCAAAGCTTTGATTAAAGAAACCTGTTAAATACAGGCTAACCACTGTACTCCAGTTGTAGCACTTTTTTTTAATGGATAGTTATTAACTGAACTGCCAGGGATTCTTGGACCAGAATAATTATTTAATTATGTAACTTAAATAACCGATTTGTTACTGTGGTATTTCTGCATAGCAAAGTTTTGTCAGTGTCAAATATATTGCAATTAGAAAGAAAATTTCACAGTTGGCTGTGAAAACTCCAACAATTATTGCTGTCTTATGGCAATTACTATATATGAGGGATAGCATATGAGAGTATATAGTATACGAAGGTATAGACATGCAATGGAGAAATTTTTTTATGGCTTATAAATCAGACCCTTTCAACGGAAAATTAGAAAGTTTGTAAAGTTCTTAATACAAAAATGTCCCAACAGATTTTGAAGATTCAAGTACTGGAGTATAAAACAGTATTAAAGTTCCCCTAAGGGCAATGACACCAAATAACCAAACAAAAAATAACACTCTTCCAGACAAACAGCATTCCTTATCAAATCACTCCTCTGTAACACTCAAGATGGTTCTAGGGAAACTCTCATGTTTCTGCAGGAAAAAAAAAAATGTCCAATTGCTTTGAATCTAGATACCATTTGTTTACTTTGACTAAAATGACCAAGGAAAATTAGCCTGCATCTCATGAATATTTCATATGGTGGAAAGAGAAGGCTTAAAAATAACTTGATTCCAAGCTGCCTGATAAACAGCTGTGTGCATTTTAGAGTTGCTTTATTGTTGCTTCTGTTGCTTCATAGGCTTTCATACTTCAAACTAAAATAAGACCCAGCTGTCCTTTCTATTTTGATTTCAAGGACTCATACTGAATCTTTATGCTTTAAAACTACTCTTTAAAAGAGAATAAAATTAGATCAGAATATAAATGCTTACAATTAAGCACTGAAATTAAATAACAACTGACATAGCAAGGATTCTATCCTCCTGATAACAGTATCAGTCAAGTGCCACATTGCCTTTGAGTAAACAGCAGCTAAGAAGCACCTAAGACTTGAACAGAAAAACAGATAAGTAGAAGATACAGATTTACAACACCATTAAAAATTGGGAAACAGTTTTCTAGTCTCCCAATGAATTTCCCTCCCTCGGGAGGAAAAAAAAAAATGAAAAGAAAAAAAAACACCAAACCAAACACCCCACCCCCCAAACATGAAAAAGGAACTAGGTGAGGAGGGGAGTCAGGGAACCAAACCCACCAGAAGTTGGTAAGTGGCAACAATCTCTAGCTAAAAGATTTTAAAAAACCCAAAAACCTGAAGGACACAAAAAAACCTACATATGAACAGTATTAATATCTTTGCTTACAAAGACAACACGCAAAAGACAAGTATGCAACAAACTGTTACAGAAGCAGATGTCAAAAGGATTTTTTAAGTCTCCATCCATCAATGCTTTTCTTGCTTTCTCCTACTCACTTCAAAATAACAAAATCACAAGTCTTAAAATTGTTTAAGTTTTACATAACTGGGAGATGCATCACTCACTTTGCACTATTAAGCATTACGTATATTTTCAAAGTGAATTATTAGCTTTAATCTCATACCTACTGATTTTTCTGAGCAGCTATTTATGAAACATTAGGAAAAAGCAGTCATTTCAGACTACAGTCTATAGCCCTGGATATATAGGGCTTTCCAAAGGGACTGTAAGAGCCTTCATTTGGCACTTGACAGAGCTCCACCTCAAGAATGAAACTGACAAAAGTTTGTATGTAAGTATACAAAACCTTGTCTCTCAAACTGCAGGTCATAACTTTAGAACTAGTACAACTTTCACATCACCTTTAGCTTATTCTGACTTTTAAGAATCAAAACGTCAACAGTCTACCTGTATACCTTAACAGCTGGGAATAATTTTAAAACCAATATTCCTATATCTGATTTGCTCTAGGAAAACCTTTTTGCTGTAAAAACCCTGGAGTCAAATAGTTTAGTTACTTTCAGAAAACTTACATCATTAGCCATGGGCAAGAACTAGATATGCTGGCTAAAACAGAGACTAGCACTACTACTCTCACATTGTTTTCAAATACCAGGTATATGAAGTTAATTGAGATGTAATTTTGGAGTAAGGTTGCGTCAGACAAAAACAAACAAAAAAGACCTCCCCCACCTCTCATAAAACCCAGATGACCAGACTTACACACTGGAAGGGTTTACTCTACAGCTTGATGCTAGCTGTTGCACATTCAATTCTACAGCAACAGAATGCAATATGAGTATACCATTACATGTAACAGAGGTCACACATCCAACATTTAATCTGTCTTTCTTTAATCATGGGTAGGTGGGTAACTACTTGAAGTTATGAGTGAGTATTCCTACACTTTAGTCAAGGCAATTGCTGAAGCCTTTCAGATTTCTGCACAGATTACCAACTCTGTATCTCAACTAGCAAGCTTGGTACACTTTTAATACAGAAAACTAAAATTGGAAAAAATGCTTCAAGACTGATTTCGTTCTTAAACACAGTATTATTTTAAAGTATTTTCAATCACACCATTAAACCACAACAAGCTGAGCTTTCCTCCTGTTTAAAAACACCTAGACCACTGCTTCCTTTATCATACGCCAACCAAAATACAGTATTTCTTTAGAGTATCAGTTTCAATCACAAGAAGTCCAAAAACATCTATATATATGCATATAAGTATATAATTATGAAAGGTATTTCATGCAAATTTGTTTAAGCATAAAGCTTGCCAAGAGGTTCCTAAATAAAACCACTGCTGTATGGCTAGAAATTCTCAGAGGTGCAATGGCTTAAAAGGTTAATATGCAGAAAACAGAAAGCTACACCATCTTCTACAGACATGAAAGTCAACTTTGGAGCAACAAATTCATCCCGAATATTTTGTTGATAAATGTACACACAGAGAACTCTAGCCAATATGGGAAATACTGGGAGTTAGACCACTTCTTAAGGTGAAGTGATGCAGTGATCCTGACCAAAAGACCACTGTTCATCAACATCTCTGTGGTCCACACAATTGACCTGAGTAGGTCTGAACTTGTCTTGTGCTGCACGAATTCCTGGGGCAAAGGATAAACCTAGCCAGCTGATTGTAAGAGAAGCCTGCAGGCAGCTCCCAGTGGTACCAGTGCCTAAGCCACCTGCATGTCTTCACCTTTATGCAACAGTGCAACATCGAGTTCTCAGGTAAGCCTCCTTTCTGTCTGACAGTCAAAATGAATCCGAAAATACAGTATCTTGAATGACCAAAAACAGTTAATCTCTTCGCTCCCTGTCGATAGCTCATGCTGCATGTTGATCAGAAGCCTGTCTGATGCTGCACTAACTTGGGGTTCCCATCATCTGTGCAATCTAAGATTATTTATACTATTCTCTCTTTTCAGCATCAGCTAGAAGAAATAGCATTTTAAATGACACTTCACAGAGTCTGAGCACCTTTCTTAATGGGACCCTAATGAACCAGCACCTATTGATGAAAAACACTTAAAACCATGATAAAGATAACAAGATAACAGCGCTAGGAAAGAGAGCAACAAGAGAAGTTGAATCCAACCATATCCCTTTCAGCCTGTGAGAATAATGAACTAACATTTGGGTAGGAGGGAAAGATTCACTAACACGTTACATCTGTGATTTTTTTTTGAGTTATCATTGTGCAGGACTGAAAACTAATAATTTTCTTAGATGAGTGGAAGGTAGAAGTGGTAAAATGGATGAAAATTATCTTTTGAGAAAGTTTAAATTTTATTATTTTCTTACTTATAATCTGAAACACCCCCCCCCCCAGATTTATTGATTTAATTAAGTGAGAAGAAGTCCAATGTCTGTCTTTGAATACCCAAAAAGTCATTTCCTCCCAGACAAACAAAACACCCCTGATATTTTGAATATTATATGTTTCTCTCATAAATAGGAGATTTCCACCCCCCTCCAATCCTCTCCATCCCTTCCTCCTCCTCGGAAAAAAAAAAAAAAGCCTAACTCGAGTTCTGACACTTTCATTAGGGCCAGAAGCTAGAATCAGGAACTTACTACTTCATCCCTTACCAGAGGGAAAAGACATCGGGAAAGATGCTTTAGATTTGCTTACTGTAACTTGCACCAGGCAAATATGTTTGTCCATACATTTCAAAAGAAGTACTTACTGAGACTTATCGAGAAAGTGGCTAATTCTATGTTAAAGTACTATACAACTTTTTCAAGTTACAGTTACTTCCTGTATTTTCCAAGTTTTGGCAGGTGGTTAGATATTTTTAGTCCTTTATTTACACAATCTTGGCATGCTAATAATAAAAAAGTTTGAATATAACCAATTCATAAATTCTCGACAAAAAAGGCAGCCAACTTTAAAATACTGTTTTATCTGCTTCAGCATTGAGGTCACCATGGCATACCCATTTCCTCCAATTTCCCAAATATCTACTTACCAGGAAAGCCTTCAAAAGTGATCCTATCCCCAGGTACTGCCCCGGCTGGGGGAGCCAGAATTTCCACTTTTTCTGGGGAGCTGGCACACATCACCATTGCTTGAGATACTACTCCTCTCATCTTTGCAGGCTTCAAGTTACAGAGTAGTATTACCATCCGATTCTGCATCTTGGTGGGAGGAAAACAAGGATGTGAGTACTTAAATGCCACATGCTTTGGAGGACTACAATTATTTCGTTATAACAACAGAATTACAATGAAAAGACCTTGACATGGATGAGAGAAGCACACAGCAACAGATGCACAACTTTAATAACCCGACACCAGTAACAAACAACATTTAAACCACTTAAGAGTTGTCCAGTGAAAAATGGAGTAAATGCTGAATTGTAACACACTTACCATGGAAATACAAAATGTGCAATTCAGAAATCCAAAAACCGTTTCAAGGGTTGGGAGTTTCTTTCCTTTTTATTATAAATGGCTCAGTTTTTAAACTGTCTTTAGATAAATTACAATTCCCTAAGTAAGCAACTAGACCTAATTAAATTCTTCCTAACAATGCAAAAGTTTTTAGTGGTTTTCTTTTTTAAAAGATGATGGTTGTGCTAATTTTAATTACTGTTTAAAATTCAACATTTATTATTTTATAAGTTATGTAATTAATAGCTACTGATATTAAATAATTGAAAAATATTTAAAATTAACATTTAAAAAGTTAATAGAAGTGACTTACTTTATTATGTAATGTTTGCAGAAAACAGGGTTTCAATTGCAATAGTAAACCCCTCAGTATTCACACATAAGTGCAAAAAACCACATTGTTTATGAACCATCAAAGAGTCTCATGTTTGGGTATCATTCTATCTGCATTGCTCTTCAGAGGTATTTTTACAGTAAATAATAAAACCCTGACATGTGTCAGCTACAAAGAGTCAGTTCCAGTAATTCTACTGATGGCTATTCTCTGTAACCCCATAAACTAGAGGAATAGAAGAAAATCTAGTTTCTCTAAAGTCAGTATAAAAATAAATTGGGGAGTTTCCTCACAGATAGACAGGATTGGGCAAAAATAAATTAAAAAAAAAAAAAAAAAAAAAAAAAAAAGAAACAACCCGACTCCCACTACATGAAAAGTTCTATCAGAAATGCATGGTGTTACTGAAAAGCAGCTGAAGGTAACACAGACAGACAGTAAGTGCATGTTTCCTTCTGCATATGCGTTATTATCCAGTAAAGCAAATTCTGGTTAAGAACAACAGGGCAAATTTCTACATTTAAATGGAAACAAAGAAAAGCAAATCTCTGTCTACAGGGAACTGATAAGGCTTTGGTATCTCCGGAGGTGTCTCATATGTAAGCAAGCTGAGAATAAGCAAAGGAAATCCAAATGTTATCTCCTTAGAACAGTAACAACCTCCACTGGTATTCCAAAGAGCCAGTCCTTTTGCTTCAGAAATCCAGGAACTTCAAAACTGACAACTCAACTAGTAAGAAACTGATTTAGTTTCAACAAAAATATTAGTTGTTACGGTTTCTGTGGTTGGACACCCAGCTACTTTACATTCAAAATAAAACAATGCATTTTCCCAACACGCTGGTAGAATGAAGCAAGGGAGGGGGAAGAAATAAAGCAAAGAAACTCAAATAAGGACAATGCAATCCTGAAGTTTACCATACAGAAAACCCAAGGCCTTATTCTTGCAGCACAAGTGTTAAATTGCTCTTTTTCTTAGGTAGTTCTTGACGTTACCTGTATAAGTGATTATCAACTAACCATCCTTCCGTATCTCAAAATCAGATACTGTGACAGACTGCAATGGCAAGTGAAAATGAGTAAAACCAACATGCTGATGCCTTCAAAACCAGAGTGAGTTGGAATGCCAGCAGCAAGAAAAAGTCATTCTCAATTATACATGCTCCTCTGGATCTTGAGTTTGCCAGCAAAACACAATTTACAAGTCACAAGCTTGGTTACACATATATTTCTATTTTTTTCATATCTGAAAAGAAACAGTAGCATTTAATATAGCCTTGAAGCATAACTCTACCAAAGCAGAGGAAAAACAATCTTTGCTGTAAGAAAGGTGTCTTACATTACACTGAATGTATCAATAAGTTTTGGGTCATGCTGCAGTCACCGTTCCTTAAGATTTATAGAAACGTTTTCCCTGCAGAATACACAAACTGAAGCTCAAAAGTATGTATAAAGAATGTAATTATCCTTCTAGCTAAAAAAAAAAAAAAAAAAAAAAAAAATTAGAACTGCAGTACCATTTGTTAATTCCTGAGTGAACAACATTAGTCCTTAAACCGTGATCTAGAGAGAAAAAAGATGCAGCCATCTACGTAGCAAGAAAAAGTTTCTGCTATAAAAATAAGACTATATAATTTTAACAGATGTAGCTGTAATGCACCCTCTCAGAAAGAATGCTTGTAGGATAGTGTTTCTGGAGACTGATGGTGGCCTCTTTTCTTCCTGCTAAGTTTAAGATACATGCCCTCCATTCTTGTCCTTCACTTCTGATCACTGACATCAAGATCTCCTAGGTTAGAGGGAATTTCGGGAGGTAAAAAAAGCAATACTTGAGAATTGTCTGAATTTCAAGAATGATTGCCTGAGACAGGTATTGGTGTTAGGAACACACAGAGATTCCCCTCAAAAAAGCAAATGCAGTAGCAAAAAGCTATCAATTGCTGCTGACACTTCAGAATGTTCCCCAATTGTCCCCAGCAGCTCCTGAAAGAGCTCAGCATCGGCACGGTCCACCCCATGCTTCAGCTCCATATCCTTATGACTGATGACAGACGTATCTATCTAAACATGATACTTGAGGGTGCAACTTCAGAGTTGGCTTCACCACCAGTGATGCACAAAACCACAACATACCATATATAAATGGGCATGTAAGAAGTTTTTGCACCCATAGATAACTTGTGCTGCATACTGAAGTGTTAATGAAGATACACGTTCTGCTTCCTAACCAAAAGTAGTATGACAGGATACAAATACTACAGCCTCAAACACTTCTATCATAAATAGCTGAATATATGAATTACATCTATAGTGCCTGATCTGATATATATACATTTTTATTTAAATATACAACATAGTTACATGCCAGGCCTTCACATTTTTGAACACCTCAAAACCCACAAAAATATGGAAGCTTGACTGAGAATCTACTGCCCAATAGTACTTGCAAAACCAAGACACACTAACTGTTCCCAAAGAATGTGCAAGAACAAAACCCAATTCTCTGTCAATGAGTACTTTAGATTATTTTTGCCAGACAGAAAGCAGGTTAAAGTGAAAGGACTGTTACTGCCCCTGCACTCTATTACGAACTTAATGTCTGTCAATTTATTTAGAAAGTCTTCTAAAATGTTTTTTCTTGAGAGTAGACTGCTAAAAATGAGCAATTTTAATTTCTACCCACTGCAAATCCAGTAACTGGACACTATCAGGTGATCAGTGCAAGAACAGTTATTGGATTCAGTCATTTTTTTCAGTTCAGTAACTTTCTGTAACTTAAAAACAACATTCACAACTCCTACATTTCCAGTCTTAACACAGGGACAGGACATGAATAGGGATTGAAAAGGCATGGGAGAAAACGTAGCTTTTCCACACCAAGATCAGTTCTTTTATGACCCATTTTGCAGTTGCTCTATACAACATTATTTTAATTGCCCAGCTTTCTTGAATGTAAGAAGCAGCCTTCAGTCAATTCCTCCTTTCCACTAACCTTCTAGAAGTGTGAAGGAAAATGTAATCTTTAAGTCCTAGGTTGTTCCACAGACATACGTATACCATGTCAAACACAGAAGTGTATCAATTAAAAAAGCATGGAGGCAGACTCTACTCCAGACAAGGAAGTAAAAATATGCATTTTGTATTCCACTGTTAAGCCACTCACTGCCAGCCAAGTTAAATTTACATACTCTTTGCTCTACTCTACACCAAACACTTCAATAGGTTGTAAAGAGAGATGGAAGGCAAAGGTTTCAAAAGTCTGGATGAGAGCAAAAAAGTTTCTATGGGTTCCCTGCTACATACTAGAAAACCTAATAGGAAGAGTCACATCTCTTTGGTTTAGGAGTCCACTGCCCACCAATGGCATCACAGAGGAGTCAGAATAAGATCCCAGGGTAGAAGCACTGCAAGCAGAAAAACTGATTTGTGGTAACAGTACTTTTCCATTTACTGGCAAATGTTGTTAAGCATTACTTCCATTTGCATTTTATTTTTTTTTCATGACTGTAAAAATCATTTAGCAGAATGAAAACACATCTAGTAAACAGACTGAGGCCTTAAAGACACTTTAGGAAAGGAAAAGCTCTCAGTAAGTAACTTTTTCAATACCTGATCCAGAGGAACATGTTTCACTAAACCACTGACAACAGTTCTAGGGCTTGCTTCACCCACATCAACTTCTTCAACATACAGAGTGTCTGCATCTGGATGCTTTTTGGCAGTAATAATGCAGCCAACACGAAGATCTAGACAAGAAACATCTACAGGTTTTGCATCACCACTTCCAGTTGCTGGCTGCTGTTTCTTCTCCTTCTTTTCACCTATTAAAGAAAATTCAGTTCATGTAATGAACATTTAAAAAAGTATAATTAATCTATATGACTACTGCAAGGGAAAAGCGAGCTACAATCTTAGAAGTGCAAATACAGCATAAAACCCAAATGAAGAGCAGAGTTAGCACCTCTATTACTAGTTTCCAATGGAGAATCATCATACAGTCTCCAATTTAGATTGTTACTGCAAGTAATTACCACCTCAGGACAGAGGTATTTTCTGGAAATATTTGGAAATCATTTATAAAGTGAAGTCATCCTGAATTTTAAGTGTAGTAACTTGTATGTAAGTGACATATACAGTCTGCCAAAGGACACATCAATAACCCTAATAGTACTGTTTTAATAATTAGCAATTACCAGTAAGTCTTGCGATGGTGTTTCATCAGCAAAGGGAAACTAGACAATCACAAGTCATCAGGTTACTAGTGCGCAACAGATGACTGTGGACAATGCTGTTACAGTTGCAAAGCAACCCTTCAAGATGACCTTAGCTAACATTCTTCACTCCCAAACATACCAGTGTGTGAAAATGCTCATAGCTTACGAGGTTCCACTGATACAGAGTCTTTATCCATGGCAATGTAAGGGTTTATCATCACCCATGTGCACTGTATAGCATAAAACTGCAGTGAAGCAATATTCCCCACACTTAGCTGTTTATTTAGATATTCTTTTCAGCATGAGCAAGTTATTAGATCCAGTTTGTATAGAAGACTGTCCTGTTTAAAACACATTCAAGATTTTTTTAAAAATTACATCCTCTGAGAGATTGAGAGATATCTAAGAAGTGCTTACTTAAAACAAGCATATTCTGTGATTTTTTTTGTTCAAGATAGCTTACATATTAATGAAAACTAAGATCCCTTCCTTAGGAAGCAAAAAAGGAAAAGTGGAGCATGCAATTTGATTCATTTGCCATTGCTATCATACAGGGTTGGAATTAAATAATGCATTCAATAAACAGGCAGTATTTTTTTTAACATAGCTCTTCAACAGAAGAAGCATTAGCTCTTCAAAAATATTTCAGCTCATTATGATAAAAAATCTCAAGCATTTATGACTGGGTTTTATTAACCTAATTGTAAATAGATTACAATTAGATTAATAAAACCAGCCATATATACAATAATTGAAGAGAAACTGAAAAAATACTGTCAAAATAGTTAATATTAAACATCTAAGACTATTTCAGAAGACCTGCTATCTTTATTCTTGGTATCACTCCTCACTACTCTCCACTTGATGACATTTCTCTACAATAGCCTGGAGCCAAAAAACCAAGAAAATCAGCTTCCAGCACATTGTTTATTACACTTCAGAGAGAAGTCTGTCACCAAATAAGGAAAAGAGAAGATAAAGTATACATTAGCATATATACAGACATACAGAAAACATCCATTTCAATGCCACAGGCTAAAGAGAGAACAGCACTCTTCTGACCAGTGTCAGTCAGCCCAGAGACGTGCCACAGATTAAGTTTGCAAGAAGTGAAACAAAGAATATGTAAATGACCATAGAGGAAACAGATGAGATAGGGGACAGAAAGCAAAGGGATTTGAGGTATTACATAATTTCATATATTTTAAGACTAAAAAACAAGTTTTACATATTGGTCACGTTGATTGTTAAATAGTATACGTACAGTAGATGTTGAACTCCACAGAAACAGTGCGTTCAGGTCTACTATTTAATATTAATGCCATATTTCACCTTTTCCCAAATATAGTCATTGAAAGGAAAACGTCAAATAGATTGCTTTCCAAATTTAAGCTATCTATACAAGATGAGAGGAAATACAGTAAAGTTTTATTTTTCCTTACCTCTATTACTAGTTTCTGAGTATTTGCATAAAACAGTTAAGTTACCTGATATGACATGTGGCCTCTGCTATTGTATTTACAACTCTGTGGAATATTGATATGTCAAAGGCCACAGTACATCAAAAAATATGAAATAGCCTATAAGCCTGCACACAGCTCATGAGAAAAATCAAAGAGATACAGTACCCCACATAATACCCAAATTTTGAAAAACTGTACAAATCAATTAATAGCAAATTAATAATTTACAATCATTCTGTCACACAAAACATGAGTTTAAGTCACAAGATAGACAGGTGTACTTCTGTGCAAGTGTAACAGACATGTCTTGTCTTCTGTTAAAGGAGTTTATTAACCAGAAATCAATACACAGGAAACATATATATATTCTCTACATTTCCATCCTGTTGCCAAAACCTATCTGGCTGTGTCCTTCACCCAATACTTCCTCTTAGCCACACAATTTCACCAGCATTGACATGGATGTATCTGATCAATTCTGATGGAACTTCACTGCCTGTAAGGATCTTTCAAGGAACAGCCCCCCCGCCAAAAAAAAAAAAAAAAAAAAAAAAAAAGGCAGCATACTTAAGAGGATGCAGAAAACTGATTTAGCACTCTTCCTTTAGTATTATGTTATGCTGCTAATGCTTGCAATGTATTTTGCTGAGCTGGTGTTTTCCTTTTGCTTGCACTGTTTCCATGGAAGGGGAAAAAATAACAATAATAAAAAAAAAAAATCTACACAAGCCTCAGAACAGAAACCCATCCAGTCTGCCAAAAAAACTTCTCTGAACTTTGTGTCCTCGTCTTCCTTCCCCGCTCCCCTCTACTTTTTCCTCTTCTCCTTTCTGTGTGTGTATTCTGGTTTTGCTGTATTCTGTTGTCGGTTTTCCGAGGCAGCAGGCTTGGGGCTTTTTTTATTATATTTTTTAAAATAAGGAAGTTCAGGGACATTAAAAGAAATTTGGTATGTATCCCATTTAAGTAAGAATCTGTAGCTTACTTGATGGTCTTCATTAGCTTCAAGTACTTCCAAGATTTTAAGAACTAGCACTTGACTCTTCCTACTGTAGCTGCACGAACTGATCTTTTGTGTGCCCAAACTGACATAAAAGCACTTACATAAATTAAATACCTTAACTGTCTATCACAGCTAAGAAAACTAAAGTACCTTTTTTTTCTACTTTTTCCTTCTTTTTCTTTTCTTCATCTTCACCTTGAATTTGATCTTTGGAACCAGATGATGTGATTGCCGTAGGTGGGGGAACATCATCTCTAAATGAAGTTGTAGAAACAGCTGCACCAGGAGGAACTGCAATCTGTTTTACTAAAATCAAACCCACAAAAGTTAGAAGGGGTACAAGAACGTTGAACACTTATGTTTTAAGTTTCCAAATAAAAGTGGAGAGAACTAAAAATTTTGCTTTAAATACCTAAACCACAACTGTTGAGTAATGAAGCACAACACTATAAAACACATTTCAGAATTCAACCTACATATGATTATTCTGATCAATTAAGAACAATGCCTTTGACTACAAATTTTTAAATGAGAGAAAGTGCTAAATAAAACATAACATAAACAAACACCATCTCTTTTTGTAGTTTATTTCAACATCTAGTTATCTTTGCTAGTAACTCCTTATTTCTTCTTTGCATTTGTCTAGTTTCAGTTTCTAGCTACTAGCTCTTGTCGTACTGGAAACTATTCCATAATGTGCTACAGAAAATGATTTTTATATTGTAGTCAATCATTCCTCGACTCTTTTCCAATTAACTAAAGAAATTGAGCCTTGATAATCAGATTTGAAGAAACTACCTGCAGCCCTAAAACAATCTGTTGATTCTTCCCTTCCCTAATTTCTCCATGTTAACCTTCATGTTACTTTTTAAACTGCTGATACAGAATACTGGACATCATCTCACTATCAGTCTTACCACGTGAAAGCCTAATGACATCACTTCTACATTCTGCTCTTCAATAACTTCATTAAGGCTTTTTACCACATCATTGTACTGGGTAGGCATCGTTAGTGCACTAAATGTCATCTAGGCTCCTCTTCCCAAGACAGGTTAGGCCAGATGTTCTTTTGACATCCCTTTTAGCCCGAGTTGTTCTATGATTTATTAGTTTGCAAATCATTTAGCATCATTACTATGCATTTCTCCATTCTGCATCCACACTTCTTTTTACACTTCAGACATTTATTACGCTTCCTGAACTGCACTGTGTTTGTTCCTGCTCTAAAGTGATTTGCATAAATTATGTTTTTATAAACAACTTTTTAAAATCATATGTATCTAAGATATCTTGTACAAACAACCACTTGCTTACTGTTTTGCTTGCTAGTTGTAGGAAGATTTTGTTTCTCAGATTTTTCAAAAAAAAATCACTCAAATGATTTTTTTGATGTTCTGTGTCCATCTAATTTCTGTACTCAACTACTTAATACTATCATAGCTAACATACACTAACTTACTTCAAAAGAAAAGATCCGAATATTGTCTTACTACCTTTCAGATAAACCAGCTAAATACAGGAAGATGCGCGTCAAGCTAAATGTTAATTTCCTTGTCCTTTCCCATCTTGGAAAAAATCATACATCTTGAGACTTTTCTCTCAAGCATAACAGAGATCCTGTGAAATATCCTATACCCGTCAAGAATTGCTGCAGACTAACAGACAATGAAGAAATGTAAACTAATGGTTTGGTTTAGTACATGAAAGGACTTTATTCATGACCAGAAGAGAAAAAGAATCCCCTGCATTTATAAAATGCTAGTCCTTTTGAAGACTGAATGTGTTGTTTTAGCAGTAAAACATTCAGTACGACTGAAAGCTAGCAGCCAGCTATACTGTATACTCTCTCATCCAGTTTACAATACTGACAGCGTGGGTAAAACCAGTAATAGCTGTTGAGGGCAGAAGAGTCTTTCTTTGGAAATAGTTTCAAAGACAATATGCTGGATCTGAAACACTTCAGTTTTGTTTTTTCTTCTTTCTTTTTTTAATTTGAATTATATAATGATGGTGTGAGCTGAACCTCTCACAGAAGGAAAAAGTGCAATGAAAGTCTGGTCTTACTAAAACATGAAATAAAAAATTCAAAACACATTGTTTCTAATTTTACATTACCACAGATTTTCTATTAAGTCATGGCCCATCTGTACTTTGAACTACGGTTTAATTTTCCATTGGGAATTTTCAGTCATGCTAGATTAAATATTCAGAATATCAAGAAGTGTTAAGACATTCAGCAGTTTCTAAGGTATTATAAGGAGTCATTTTAATCAGTCAAATTCAGGGCTAATTATGAAAGGCACTTACAAAAACATACAAAGAACCAGTTCCAATGGCTGATTAAGATTTGGCATATGCACCCGTTAGGCTTTCAGCTTACTAAAATACTGGAATGTCGTAAGCATGGAACCTAGGAAAATCCAGAATTTTTAAGAAATGCCACAGTAATATACAGAAAGACAAACGTCAAAAATAAAGATAGCACAACATACGACCAAAACTAACTATAGTTATGTTGTATGAGGATAGGAAATTTTTCCCCCACCTCCATTTCGAATTTCTGCCTGTATCAGCTCCTGTTTCAGCCCTTCAATTTCTTTCTTCAGTTTAGCATTTTCCACACGGAGCTTCTTCTCTTCTCGGAGAGATGCCTGCAAGACTAGAGTTGACACTATATTAAAAACAACAGGTTTCAACAGTTTGCATTCATCATTTGGTAAACAAAGCTTTTGTTTTAAAGAAAATTAAACATGGTGACCAAACCACCAAAAAAGTGGAAATGTTCAAGGAGCAGATCATCAGAAATGTTTTGGAACCCTTCTTGTTGAAATGGCTATTATTTTTTTTTTTTCAATAATACTTATGTACTCAAGTTGCCTCTCAATATACTAGCTTCTCACTTCCCTAAAGAGACTCCCAAGAAAAAATTCCAAGAAACTTATTAGAAAAAGCTCAAACATGTTTGTAATATGGAGCACGTTAATTCACTGACAGATACGTACAAAATATCCAAGTTGAAGGTATGATGCTCTTGAGAGAATACCATAGTGGTGGAAAAGTAGTAACACACTCAGGTAAATGCATAGTCTCATATTCTTCCTGACTCCATTTCTCCCCCCAAAATGGAATCGTGTCCTAGCAAATTTCCATAATGTCTTTGTGTCTTTAATCCTTCCTCACTCATGCCTTTCTATTTTAGAATAAACAGCTTCAAAAGAATCCACAAACCACAAGACAGAGAAGCAGTGCTACTATTACAGGCTTTATCTTTAAAAACTTGGAACACACTTAAAAGGCTGACAGCACCAATGTTCTTGTTTCTTCCTATGAGCATTCAATGTTAACTATCTGGTTAACAAGTTTATCGTAAGACAGATAATTCCTTACTAGCCTTCTCCTTGAGCAGAGCAACTTGTTGCTTGAGGTATTCAATAACTTGATCAGCCTCTGCACCCTTCTGCTCCAGTCTGTTCAGGACTGTGTTGCTGGCTGCCATCTTTACCAAGAAACGGGCTGAAAACCTATATAAACAACAGAAAGTCTAAAATTAATGACTTCATAGTGTAATAAAGCTACCATCTCTTACGCCTTGAAGCGGCTCTAAAATCAGCTGCTCAATAAGAAAATCTGCTAAGTGAACAAGCTAGGCTCTCACCTCCTAACGCAAACCCAAACAAAAAGAAACAAATAGAATCTGATGTTTGACAGCTGCTCTCACATATTTTAGAAGAAAAACTGCTTTTCTTCCCAGCTGCAGAAAACATGTTCTTCCTTCATGAAACAGAAAAAATTCCACCTTCTCAGAAAGAAAGTTGTGAATAAATAAGGGAGGGTGGGGTGGGGGGGAATAAAAAGGGAAAAGGTTGGACAGGAGAACACCATATCCTGGCTTTAGATGATAAATGTATTATGTGTATGAAGAATTTTAATGAGACTAAGAAAATAGAAACATCCCACTTCCAAACTTTTCCAACGAATTAATTCAGAATATACTGAATATTTCATACATTGTGGTTGTGTCTACATTAAGAATTTACTTGTATTTTACTTTTAATCAGAATTCATCAGTATTTTTACTCATCTCAGATTAACACAATTTTTATTGCAGGTTTACACCTTCAGAGTTATTTTAGCACCAATTTCTATTGTCTTATTTTGCTTCACTAAAATGGAAGGCCAGGCACACAGGTAACAAATTAAAGCAGCAGGAAACACAGAAGATCAGTAAAGGCAAGAGTACAAATAAATGTTGTCTAACCTTCTTTTAGAACATTCAGCTCCTTTTACTGGGCTTCTCTAATGCTCCAGAAACTAGGCACGCCTTCTGTACATCCCTGATCTCTTGAAATCTAACAAAATGTAAACACTTGTGTCTGGAACATTTGTGTCTACCCATAAAAGCTCAACAGAATGATAAAATACAGTTACAGTCACTCATATAGCATATAATGCTTTCACCCTCACACTTAAGTGTCTAGATGAAGAAAGGATCTGTACTAACAGCTGCCTCATCTGTATACCAAGAAAACTGATTATAGGTAGGAAGAAAAAACACCTTGCAGATCTTCACAAGCATCGGTGATATAATTCCCATGTATTTGCCCATCAACTGCAACAAAGGGAACAACTGGTAAGACAATGACAACCCAGATGCATGCACTGGCTCCACAACTTTATCAGAGCCCAGAAATGCCTTTTCTCATATCAAAACTGCAGAAAACCTCCTATATTATTGCAAGATTATTCTGACACAATGACCTCCTAATGTTTTTAATGTATGAATATTTGCTGTTGGGATTTGCAACAAAAGCCATGCTGAAGACAAAACAGGTTTAGAAATAACTGAAAGATGAACACATACAATCATGCTCATGCCGGTACCAACATAGCGCTTCTGCTTCACTCTCAGTATTAACTTACATTTGATACCTGATCTTCTATTAAAATAACTCAATTCTCCACAATAAATACCTTAAAAAAAACTTGGGGGGGGTGTGGGGGTGGTGGGGAGACACAACACAGTACAAAAGACAATGA
Source organism: Falco punctatus (assembly GCF_963210335.1). NCBI lineage: Eukaryota > Metazoa > Chordata > Aves > Falconiformes > Falconidae > Falco > Falco punctatus. The sequence goes on from NC_137580.1 coordinate 68,779,415, forward strand.
ATCAAGAGTAATGTAATTAGAAGTTCTTAAAGTAAAATTAATGAAGCCAGAGAGAGATACAGTAGCCAGATAATGCATGGGGTATATTACTCCTGCAAAAGCAATGAATGATCCAACATCTTGCCTTCTTGCCATCTAATACAATCAAGGTCTGTTCTACACACACTGTTATGCTTAAAGATGCAAGAGTATTACTGCCATCACACCTTCCACTCACCCACAAACAGATTTTTCATTTAGAAAAAAAAAAACCACTCATGGAGAGAAGAGCAGTAATATCATCTCTCTAGGACAATTAAAGGAATTTTAATATTCAAATTAATCTCTTCTAATAAGAAAATAATTTTGTTTTCATGCGCAGTCTGAAAACAGAAGGTTTTAAATGAAAAGCAGTGATTCTAATAAGTTACTGATTTAGATGTCAAATGGAAATAGACACAAAACTATTAAGGCACAACACAGCATAATACAAAGCCTGGGGTATTACTGTCTGCATACCAGTAAGATTTCTTGCAAGCTACACATTCTCCCAGGGGAGCACAATCCTTAACAGTGGAAACTTTGCCAACAACAACAGAAATACTACTAAAACTTCAAAGTGAATACAACTGGTACATTCTATAGGTTTTAGCCAAGTTGGCTAATGAACTGAAGACCTGGAAATGAAGTTACATGATTACAATGGGTAGACATCTTCCCACTTGTCAAATAAATTTCTGTAAACCAAGTATTATAACAATAACACAAAGGAATAGGTATTTCCAATACTAATACAAAAAGCCAACAGGCTGAAATTAACTGCTGCAAAGGCATAGGAACCCATACAGCACAGTAATAAAATTGTATCTAAAAGGCACATATTTTTTAAAAAAAGATCTACCCTTTATAATAAACACAAAACACATTAAAAACATCAGCACTGCAACAATCAAAGGTTATAGTAAACAATTTTTGAAATATCTCTCCCTTATTTTCCTTGCCTTCTATTACCCTGACACCCTCCCCACTCCATACAGGAAAAAAACCACCCTACTGTATAACACCAATTCCTATCGGTGATATACGACCTAAAAATAGGAAAGAGAATCAGAAATACTATAGCTTAAACCCAGAACCGTATCTTATTACAGATAAATTCTGAGCTGTTTTCCAGAAATTGATCCAGAAGCCAACTGAAAGTAGTCATTTCATACAATTGTGCCTAATAAGCTGCTTTCCCTTCAAACAAAAAGCAGTTCTGAAAAACAAGTAAGGAGTAGCTATATTCAGACCTTCTGAAAAGGGTAACCTCCTGAAGTTACCTGGTTGCTCAGCTAAGAAAACCTTTAACCTCAGACCACTGAGGACTCCTTTGCTACCTGCAAGACATTCGGAACTACTCCAAAACTGCTCCACTATAATGGAACTCAATTTTCAAATTAAAGATAAAAGTTCTGCAGTTATTCATGAAGCTACATATCAACACATAAAAATCATATAATTTCTCATAATTTTACTTCCTTATTAAGAGTTGCCTATCTTCTTTTAAACAGAAAGCACTGCCCCCTGTGGTCTTCTAAGAAGCTGCTGTACCCTCACAGGAAATAAAAAGGTACTATTCTACTTCATTTCTTAAGAAAATGTACTATGGAAGGGTCCTCAAAGTGGCAAACTCTCTACAATAAATCAAGACTCCTCATACACTACAAATTACCCCAAAATTTCAACGTGTTTTCAAATACTGGTCCATCAACATTGGCTTTGACCTTAGAATATATCCAGATGAAAAAATGAACACACCAAGAAGATGCTAAAACCACAAAACTTGCTGTAGCTTACTCTTCAATATTAATATTCTCTGTTTTTAAAAGCAAGAAAAAGCCAACCCCCCCATAAAAATAATGACAAGATTTAAAACTTAAACCCTAAAAACTGTTTTTGGAATCTATCCACAGTCCAAACATGGAAGCAATTACTTTTCACTATTGGGAAAGCAATCATTTTGAAAAAAAAAAAAAAACAAAAACAAAAACAAAACAAAACCAGAAATTGGAAGCCAACTGATTCCCAAAACCTAAAATAATTAGCTCTAAGCATTCCTTTTTTCCAGCTGGAGATTTAAAAAGGCTCAGTACTTCCAAGTTCTCAGAGTCTTCTTGCAATGCTTTGTTCATGTCAACACACAAAGCAGGATTACTAACTATGGTATCTAACCTGCAGGCTGCTTAGTGAGATTTACTGCCTACAGACCAACATATTACCCATGTATGCACTGAGTACATCTATGACAGTGATGCAGCTTTATTTAAGCATTTTCAGTTCAGTATAATTTTATGCTGCTCTCCTAGGTCATAGGCGTCTTATTTTTTGGTCTCATTCCTTCCCACGGGCTTTAATGTAACACAACCAAAACTTGTGCATTTGTTAGTAAACCTGAGCACATGATGAGACAAAAAGTTGCCAAGTTTTGTCTCAAATGATGCACAATGAAATAAAATCACCACAACTCCCTGCTTCTCCTCTCTTCCCGTCTCACATACACACCAACTCCTCTGACCCACCATTGCTATTCACTTTGTGCATACTATGCAGGAATATGGTATTTCTGCAGCAAATCCAATCCTACTGATCTTTAGCAATGAACAGACAGCAATCATAGGATGGCCCTGACAGCACAAACATATGCCTTACAGAGAATGCCATGCTTAGGAATAGCCACCAATTAAGACTTAGTATCATGCAAGGAGCCAGCAGAGAAGGAAAAAAAAAAGTCTGTAAAAAGACATGTTCGGTTTTCAGTTGAGACGCTCTTTTTGAATAATGAGTTTGTTACTGCAAAGCAGAACCAGTGGGATCAGCCTTATTCTAAAAGTTATCGACAACACAAAGGTAATTTCTCCAATGTAAATAAAGTTTATTAATTTAAGCTACAGAAAAATATTTAATAGCAATTCCTCTTCCTATGTTTTTGGTCTTAAGCCTCGAGAAGCTCTCAAATTAAACTCCTTTTCTTCTTCGGGAGATGTCTCAAGACACTTTACTGTGGCCAACTTGTACAGCAAAGGATTCTACTTTCTGTAAAAGATCGAAAGTATCAACAATCACTTGTTTCTGCAAGTGTGTTCAGACTTCTATCTGAGCATCTTTTTTGAGTATGGTCATTTTTGGCAAACAATCTTACAAAACCCCATAAATGTAACAGAATCTGCCAGCTGTTTGCCAGATTCTGCTTTCCTATGCTTTGCACTTCTATGAACTGTCAGGACACAGTGAATCAAGTTTAAGAATCTCACATCACACCTTTTTCATTCTGTGAAGTAAGGAACTGTAGTGCGCAGATCAAACCAGAAAAAGAGTACAACTATGTTGGGGTTTTTTTGCTAAACCAAAGTGTCTGTGCAATTCGGAAATTGTTATAAGTTGTCATATCTTTCCCTGTCTCAGAAAATCAGGATTCATGCTTAAAAAAAATAAAATAAATTAAAAAATCAAAAATCTCAATTCTCTCTTGCAGGTTTCCCCTAATTTCTGATGAAGTATTCTAGACCTGATGCTGTAAAGGTCTTTGGCTAATATTTACAATATCTGATGTGATTTCACATTTTTTGTAGAAAAACTTAAGGTTTAGTTTTCAAAATTATGACAATTTAAACTACTAAGAAAATCTCCAAAACAGAGGACAGCTACAACTGATTAGTTTTGAGATCAAATTTTGGTTTTGACTTGATCATCTCCCTGCTTCACCCTAATCAAAGCACAGAAGGTTAGCAGCATCTCTCAATTTGTTTTTAGGGATGCAATGGTCTGTAATATTTAATTAGAAATTTGCAGTGATATAATTCTATTGCTAGGACATTTTGGAAATCAGCTATATTCAGTAAGTTTCATGGACTTTCCTATCACTAACACAAAGGTAGAGTGTTTTACTGGTTTTATACCTGTTACACATTGTAAAATGCAATCATGGCTTTTACACTCAAACACTCCTTCCTTCTCAGGAAATGCAATTCTAAAAGATTGAATTATTCTAGGCTTCAATAAACAAAGAAGAATCAGATTTAGTTATCGGAAACACAGGTTTCCCACAGTTTTATCTGTGGAAAAAAGTAATTCCTCAACCACAAAATAAATTCGAACATGAAGCTGTTCACAAATAGGTTTCAAAATTCGTGCCTTTGCAACCCATATACAAATAGGTCATGGTATCAGTAAGCAGCCATGCAATGCTGAGAAAGAAAACAGAAGTATCAATCAAAGTCCTAGTTTTCTTGTTATAGTACAGCAAAGAAACATAGTGCACTCCATTACACTTAAATATTATTTCATCCACATTGAAAAGATGGGCATGTGTCAGTTAAGATTTAACAACCAGCTCACCTGTCTTTCAGTATGAAGTATATTTTTAGGTCTGTAGAGGAAGAAGGTAGGTTTCTTGAATTGCACATTGTCAAAGTCAGTTTACACAACTAAAAATACGATTTAAGGCCCTAAGCAAATATATGTAAATGATCAAAACGTAGATGCTCACTATGCTGGTTTTGGCTGGGATAGCGTTAAGTTTTCTTCATAGCAGCTATATGAGGCTATGTATTGGATTTGTGCTGGAAACGCTGTTGATAATACAGCTGAACTGTGCTTACACAGTCAAGGCCCTTTCTGCCGCTCACCACTCCAACAAAAAGCAGGCTAGGGGTGCATAAGAAAGGAACACGTGGGAGGGGACACAGCCAGGACAGTTAACACCAACTGATCAAAGGAATATTCTGTACCATATGACATCATGCTGATCATATAAAGCTGGGGGGAGAAGAGGGAAGGGGGGGTGGGGCATCATTCAGAGTTATGGTGTTTGTCTATTCAAGTAACTGTTACACATGATGGAGCCCTGCTTTCTTGGAGATGGCTGAATACCGGCCTGCCAACGTGAAGTGGTAAATTAATTCCTTACTTGGCTTTGCTTGTGTGCATGGCTTTTGCTTTATGCATTTAACTACCCATCTCAACATGCAAATTTTCTTAGTTTTACTCTTCTGATTCTCTCCCCTATCCCACCAGAGGGGGAGTGAGCAAGCAGCTGCATAGTGCCTAGCTGCCGGCTGGGGTTAAACCAGGGCACTCACCGAGGTCCTTTGCCTACAGCAAAGGACACCTACCAAAATATTTCTGACAGAACAATAGCAAACACTTGAAAAGCAACACCTAGCAATGACAGCACAATTTAAAAACAAACGACCAACCAAACAAAAAACGCATAAAAATTGCAAATAAACAAACCCCCACTCCCCTGTATTTTTTGTCAAGATTTTGAGCATTATTGATAAATTGTAGTGTAAAAACTCAAAATCTAGAAATTATCATCAAATAAATCATTGTGGAATCCGATTTTTGACTCTCTGTATTAGATGAGTGATCCCCTATCAGGTACTAGAAATATGGCACTAAAAACGATCAAATGAAATTTTAACTATTACCCTTGTATTCTGCTAAAGAAAGAATGCTCTTTTTAATACAAGTCAAAAGGGTATTACAGCATAAAATATAAGGGGGTATTGTAGAATATGGCAATACAGTTTTGCAGACTTATAATTGCAAAAAGACCTAAGAATTTATCTTCCTCTTCTCCCCAAACAAGTGATTGCTATGACTGGGGCTTTAAGGAGTTGAACAGTCCGATATTTTTTTTTGAGCACTTAAATACAATTTTTAAAGTATTCATAAACTATAAACTCCTGTGTAGTCAGTACTGAAAACAATTTGCCAAGCCACAAATTAAGCAAAGTTGTACATTTCTGCCACATGTTATTTCAAGTCACATCTTTTGCACTAAGAGAGTCAGAATAATTGCTTTGCAGATTTCCAAACAACTAAAATGTCTAAACACAGTCCATCCAAGCAGCAATGCCAGCCCTAAGGAATGATTTGCTAGCTATGGAGACTACAGTCCAACCCTTCTGGCTGCCAGATCTATCAGTCTCAATCGCAGCTGCAGACAGGTCTTTTAGTAGTCCTAAGGGCCTACGCTTCCCTATTTTAAAGGGCTGTAAATAGCAAAAACACACGTCAACTTCTTCAGACTGAAAAACACTGCAGCATGAAAGAGATTTCTTAAAAATGTGATGGAACATTGTACAGAAAAGGCTCGTCCACTACTACTAATTTTGAGGCAATAGAAATTACCCTGTAATAACGATTTTTAAATATGAAGACAAGTCTGTCTTGAGAGGGAACGATGTATCTAAGTTACAAGCAAGTCACAACATTAATGAGAGGGGCAAAAAATCAAATATATGAGTAGCAATGAATGAATTAGTAAGACAAGGCATATCTTAGAACAAATTAAGGTAGAAGCATTCAAAAGAGTATTATGACAAGCTTAGTTTAGATTAAAATGGATCTCTTGGATCTGTACAGCAGAGATCATTAGAAACTAACTGGAATAATTTTTACTTCTGACTATTATTTTGTTCAAGTTTTCACTTCAAAACTCAGTAGATGCCACAACCTATTATTAACCTCATCATATCTTAACACACTACAGCTGCAACATTCAAAAGGCTAACGCAAGTTAAGAGTATTTACAATTTCATTCACATGCTGGCTGTAAGCTTGTGCTAAATTTGTACTCCGGGAGAAGTTTCTACTAATGCTTGTCTCAGTTCAATCCTGAACTAACTTTGTACTCTTTCCCATTTCTGAGCAGACACACCAAGGACTAAACAAAGCAAAGACATGACTACAAGGAGTCCTGTCCAGGTCAAGAAAGAAGTCAAGCGATTTGGATGCTGTTTGTAACAAAATTTTTGCCTACAGAGCTACCAAAATTTTTCAGTAACTAAGACTATATACAAAGTTACATGTAGTTTAATTTATTAATCTGAGAAGACTGCCCAGTAATTAATTCAATAGACATGGATAGCTCACAACATGGGTCACAAAAAGCAACTTCTTTGCAGTGCTTGACTTAAGTCTCAACAGGTTACACACCCAGTACATCTGCCAGGTCCCCTGGAAATTCAGTAGAGATTCATCTGGTTGTGCTTACAGTGCTGTATGAAATTTAAGTAGCAGCTCATATGCCAAAACAGTTGGACAGCCTTATGTATTTTTTCAGCAGTGTGTATCTTTTGGATCCCACTGCATTAATATTTTAATAGTACTATCAGAATCTTATGGTAAATTATCACCACGTGCAGAAGGAATTCTCACATAAATCCCATGATGGAAAAGACACAACACCCACAACATGCTACCTTGTTTCTTTGACCTTAAGCACTGATTTCCAAAATCTAAATACATCCAATTCTTTGGAACAGAGAGCTTACATTAAAAAAAAAAAAAAAAAAAAAAAAAAAAAAAAAATCAAGAGTTTGGGGTGGGTTTTTTTTCATTGTTGTTGGTTGGTTGGGTTTGGGGGTTTTTGGGGGGTGGTGGCGGTGTTTGTTTTGTGTTGGCTTTTTTTTGTTGTTGTTCGGGGGTTTTTTTAATAAAAGCTGAATTTTCCAAACCACATTGTATCTAATGACTATCACTGAATATTAAAAAAAAAAAAAGTAGCTGCTACTCACGCCTCAAAGTATCATCATAAAACTTCCTCGACAGGTGATGGACTTCACAATTACAGACACACACATATGCCTATAAATTCAGAAATATAAGCAGACTCAGCTGTATCTGGACAAGCCTGCAAGGTCAGCATGCGCCGCAGGAAGTGGAAGAATCTGTACAATGGTTCACCCTCCAGGGTTTTACTGGGGAGTGAAAGCTTTAGATTACTGTTATAACTACAAAGTTACCCATAAATCAGATAGCAGAAGAATAATCAGAACTGTACTGAAATCTACCTGTTGATACCAAGTAGAACACTATTTCTTAGGTATTTTATTGATTTTCAGAACTTTATACCAAAAAAGTGAGCATTCACTCTACCTCCTTAATTAAGAACAGGCACAGCAGTTACAAAAAGGTAAAGAAGAATTGAATGTTCACCCCCTCTCTTCAAGACAGGTCTCACTTGAGAACAAAAACGTATTTGAGAAGTATCTCTCAAAACTTAATCTTTTTCTCTTGGGTCTGTCAGAGAAATAAGGATAATAACCCTTGTCAAAAATCCTAGCTGCTAAAAAGACATTTTAAAGATACCTTCTCCTCTGAAACTTGAGGAGTTTGGAAATAAGAGTATCATTAAGCAATATATGTCATGTCAGCAATAGTCTACAAAATACCAGTATCAGTGAGGCAGTCCACAGGAACATTGATCCCCCTTTTCAGTTTTAATTGACAATACTCTTCATGTCTGAAACCTGCCTACTAGTTTTCTCACACAGTTCAAGTGTGGTAGAAGATAATCTTGAAATTTGTTACTTTTAGATTAGTATCAGCTTTCCTACATGTAAAAATAGTACCCTGTAACACAGCTAAAGGAAAACAGGATTTAACCATTCAGTTAAAGCAAGTACTAAGGTTAAAGATAACCATTATATATTCATGAAAGCATTCAGCAAACATCATGCAGATGTATGGCAAAAGAATCAACATTCTCTAACTACAGCTGCATTAATGATTTCTGTTATTTACCGAGACAAATTTTAGGTATCCTTTTATGTGGGCCAAATAAAATTAAACTGAAAAAAGCATGTTCATGTGCGCACATGTCTGTGTGTAATGGATGCAAGAGTAATGACAAATGTCTCTTAATAGAGAGCAACAAAGTTGTCAAAAAAAAAAAAAAACAAACAAAAAAACAAAAGGGAAAAAGAAGTCCTCACAGAACTTTTGAGCCTGCAGTTGCATATCTTATTCACCTCGGCAAACCCCTCCCACACACACGATGACCCAACTTCATTCATCACATAAATAATTGTACTACCCAGTATTGAATTTACTCACATAATACAGGAGGAAGATATTTTAATGAAAATGTCCTATAAAGATACTAACCTACCCTGTGCAGAGAAAATTATTCATTCAGCAGTGAAGTGAAAAGTCTAAATTAACTTTTAAATTTAAAGTGGGCTGACAACAACTAATCCTCAGAAGCCAGAAGCAGGTATATGTCACTTCAAAACCACATGCCAGGAGTATCTACCTCTGCCTATTCCTGGCATCTGTCTCAAAACACGGGCCTTTCCTTTCATCACATACAGAGTGAAGAGACTTAAAATTCCTAGCAAGCATCATGCATCTCATCTACTTAGAAAAATCTCCAGATATAACTACGAAGTATTGTAACTACCTTCTCAATCAATGGTTTTACTTGTGTGGTAGAAATATAGAGAATATTTTTTCCCTTTTGGTGATAAAAGACAGAGACTCTGGAGAAAAAAGTTTCAGATTTACACTTCTGCACATGAAGACTTCACTATTCTCATCAGGAAAACAACCAACTTCTGCAGCAAAGACTGTACAGCAACTACCTGTCAATCTTTTCTAAATAAAGTGTAAAAAGTAACAATTCAAAGGGTACTCAAAATCAAAATGCTATCTTTTCTTCTGCTCAGACATGAACAGCCACCAAAGAGTTGTATTATTACGTAGGTATTTCAGATATTCTATTGATTTGAAACAAAGACATTTTTACAGAGATGCCCTCGGTATACAAAACCACCTACCACTTCTACCTGTACAGCAAATGCTGCTTGTATTTATCAGTTCTTTTCTTTTTAAATTTAGAATCATTTAATTCTTATTAACAGAGAACCACTTCTAAGATCTTATATGATTATTTTACATTTTGAAATCAGTTTGCCAAGACTGATTAAATCAAATGTATCTTGTTTGCATGAGGTTTACATTTGACTATTGTAGTTATTCTAGCTGACACACAGAAATTACCTTCCCAAACCAAAGAGGGCAATCTTGAAAGTGTTATTTTTGGTCATAGTTGTTTTCTATATTCTAGAGGGGAACACAAAGAGTTTTGTGTTATTACCTTTTAGCATCCCTTGCAAAATTCTAGCTGTTACAAGACACTGCCTCAAGCTGCTTCTTCCCTCTGTTAATTTAACATTGCATACACTTAAGAAAAACTTCTCACAAAAATGTTATGCATTGATACTGAAAAGAGCCAAGTTAGGAATATCACTCTTACAAAATACCTGGTATTTATGAGCAGTTGATAGCCCAATTTCTAACGAATAAACTCAGCGGAGGACAGAATAGCAACTTGGTTACTGAGCTGATAGTATGTTAGTCTAGGTAAACTTCTAGACCACATCTATAAATACTTAAGTACTGCTTGAGAGAAAGCACAGCAATATCGCATCTTGTAATGGTACCAAAAAAGTAAGCAGCCCTGTAATTGTCTTTCAGAATCCTCTTTGTAGTTGCATGTAGTGAGAAGTACTTGAGGTTCACAGCTTTTAAAACTTTCAGGTTTAATATTATTTTCTCCTCTTTTAATACCAGATCTGTGCAGAGGGAAAATAAAACCCAAACCCAACCAACAAAAAAATCCAACACAAACAAAACCCTTGTGCACTCATCTTGGACATTGAAAGGGCTGATGTCAGCTATTGAGACTTATAGGAACTGACAGAAAAATCCTCCAAGCAGCTTTTGGGGAACAGCTGTATTTCATCTATGAATTCAGAGATTCTTTTGTTTCCATAGCTTAAGACAAATTGAGCTACAATCTAATTTTGCTATGTTCCAGATTATTCTATTAAAAACCCAACCCTTTTAAAACAATTACTTCAGATTAGAATATCTTGGGTTAGCATCTTCAAAAAGTGCAAATTTGCAGATAAGTTCTCAGTAAAATTTAATTATAAGCTATATGTAAAGGAGAAAAAAAAATATCTGTGCCCAATTCTTATCAATAGCATTACTTTATAGACAGTCATATGGATGCAAAATTACTTACCTACACGTAGCAGGGTCATTCAACCCTTAGGAAAAGATTAATTTCCCTGGTGTACAATTCAGCGTCATATCCTAGTTGGCAACAGTGACTTCCTTAGTGTGTGACTGTTACCAATTACTAGAGCACTTCACACAGGAGGTCTCAAACCTTACAACAGAACAAGCGTGAATATGAACTTACAGCCTTCACTCCAGAGCAGCTGCTACCAAGCCAAACATAATGCCTCTTGCATGCCATGTGCAAACCTGTGCATTCTTCTGGGAATAGCAGTCCTAGCTGCCCTGGCCAAATAAGATGCACTTATCTTCGAAGTCTGAAGGAAGATGTCACTACAAAGCTGTATATTAAACTGTAATTGAGAAACACTCTGGGATAGAAACCAGATCCAATAGCCATGGATCATTTCCGAGAGAACGTCCTGAAGTCAGAGATTAATCTTTAAACTATTAATTCATACTCAGTTGAAATTATGTTGGGAAAGCTCCTGATGAGAAGGAAATGGAAATAAAAGTCTTCTCTAACGGGTGGTTTTATGCCAAAAGATTGTACCAAATGATCTCAAGAGGAGATTTGCTAACTTGAGGCAATTTTTGATGTTTTATGCATTGCCAGCCACTTCCAAATGCAGAAAGCATCTCAGAATGTCTGCTTTGAGATAATTAGGATATGAGCCAACACACCAGGGAAGCAGTTATGAGAAGAATTCAATTTTCCTCTAATCCAGCAAAGAATCTCTATCAGGTTTCTTCCAGCATTCTGAGGAAAGAAGAAGGACTTGTTTGACATGAATTGTGCTTAACAGATGGTTAAATATAGTATACATTGCTTTCCAATACGAAAGCTAGATGAAACTTCCCTCTCTAGCTCTTGAGGTCAAGCACAGTTTGCAGGCTGTTAATGGGTATGAAGTGGCATAAGAACTTAAGATTTGTATACAAAGTTATGGAGCGTAACAAAAATTCTAACTACTAGGTCAGCAGAAGCTACTCTGGTGAACTTTCTCTCTGAAAATTGTACGCAGCAAAGAAGAATTTATCCAACTCCCATTTCAGTAAGGTATCAAAGTAATTTTCTTTGAAACAGCGAATGTCAATAAGTGATTACAGCTGCTGTTACAGGCCCCCATTGATTCATTTAATCATCAAAAATGGATTCATTTCAGACTATCATGACTCCAGGTTGTAAATGTAACTTAAGAGAAACCTTATCTTTCATCTTGGTAGGAAGAGATGATTCCTTTGCTTATTCATTTATGAATAAAGATATGTATTATTTTTAATGTTCACAGTGTATAGGCAAAAAGGGTTTTTTTGGCAAACATTCCCTCCTTGGTTTCTATGGATAGAATGGGTGACCTACCCTTACCAGACGGCCAGTGACCAACTGACAATATTCTGGCTGAACAGAATGAACCAAAACAAACCACAAATGTGCAAGTAAACAATGGAAGGTGCTCTTCTCCGAGACTTCAAAGAAAAGATTATTCATATGCTGACTTATTTTCCTGGTTAGTTTTATCCCCCTATTCCTTCCCTGATCCCATGGTAGGAGACAAGAATTGTTGAGTAACAGAAGAGGAACAGACCCAAGGACATTCAAGAGGATGAATATACACAACAATTCAGAAACAAATTGGTGGTCACACACTACTGCTAATGCAGTTCAATGTAAGCAGCAGCATTAGAATTATTGGCATAGATTAATTACCATAGTGAAATAAATAGCATACAAAGGAACAAATGAGTGATTGAATTATTGAATTGATCCTCTTTTCCCATTTGAAGGGGGGGAAGGGGGGAGGGAAGTCACAACCAGTGGTTAGAAAAAAATCCTATAAATTAAACCGATTTCTTTTTGTGTTGGCCAATCATCTGGTATTAGAGTGTCACCCAGTAGCAGGCCATGACTTGCATCATAAGCAACTGTCCCCTAAAAACTGAAAAGGAATCTGGCACATTGAATTTTGTCATCAGGAATGCCAGAGATTGCCACACCTAAAACTAGTTATAATTGATTACAAATTTCTAACAATACTGAATTTATAAGCATTTGTCTGCTTGGACAGTCTAGGAATACTTAAATGCATGTGGTGACAATCTCAAAATATTTGGAGCTATCATGCTACCCAAGCGAACTAGCACATTTTTATTATGTTTAAAAAGTGCTTTCCCTTGTTCTATCAGATCTGTTCAACTGGCGGGCGCCACAGGGGCTACATTTTCAGGAGGGAAATACCAGCTTGTAAAATCTTTCATGCTTGTTATGGACTCCCACATTAGAAAACTTTATGGCTCAAAAAGTATAAAGGTAATTAACTAACAAATCAATTAACACAACACTACACTACAAACATTATAGAGAACAATTTCTCACCTGTAAATCTATTCCCTTGCCATGACTCCCTCCTCCAGTTTAAAGGGGGGGGGTGGGGGGTGGGGTGGGGCGGGAAGCAGCTGAAACTTGCAACTGATCTAGAAAAGTGTGAGGGAGACAGGAAGAAACAAAAGGAGAGGTAAGTCAGGAAAGACCTGGCTAGCCACATTTTGTTATAGGCAAACTGTCTCAGCTGCTCAAGAGGCTTCCCAAGCAATATTCACATTGCACTCATGCATACTCATGACCCCCCACAAATGCCACAGAGATTTGCTTTTGTCCAGATCCTCCTTTCCTGTCTCTCCACTTTTAAAAGACTTCAAAGAAGATCAAAAAGCTTGAAAGAGGCATAGTAGTTTAGTCTATAGAAGTGAAGATAGATGGAAGACTTGGTCTCATTCTTCAAACACAAAGGAAGTTGATATGAGAACGGGACTAAACTGTTCACCAGGTCTACTGCAGACAGGAAAAAGCAAGGAAGATTTGTTAGACATTTGGAAAACTTTCAAGTAAAGAGTAATAGACTGAACAGACTGCCTATGGAAGTTGTGGAATATCCATCACTGGAAAGTTTTAAAAACGGGTTAGTCAAACATCTGTCATAAGTGATTAAGGTATCATAGATTAGAATGAACTTGAGATCTTTTGGCCTCTTCTGCTAAGGTCTTTTCATTATACCCAGCATTAGAAACCCATTATTTCCCTCTTTTATATCCCTAAGTTACATTTGATTTTTAAAAACATGTAGTAAACCCTACCTTTCTAATTGTGATATTTCCACATATTCAAGTGTGATTATTTCAGAGAACGAAACACATAAAAAATTTGCTAACTGTGAAAACAGGATAAAGAAACCCACCTGTGAAGTAAAACACCAATACATTAATTCTAAACTCACTCTGAAGAAATTGACCTCTAACATCATTACACAGACAGTACTACATTTTCTTGTTCTCCAAAAGAAAAGAAGATTTGTGAAAACTAACTGGTGACTTAGTGATGTGCAATCACCAAGCCTAGTCAGTAAACCATTTTACAGGATTTTTTTTTAAAGCAAAGTGCTTTTTCCCAATCACAGAAAAGAAAAAAAGACAAAAAAATCAAAACAATGAAAGCAGAAGGCTGCTTTGGGAAGTATTAAAACCTTTTTGAAGCCATATTAAATTATGAGTAGGGATGGCTTCTGACACACCAGGGGAAAAAGAAGCTATCAGAGACCTCCCCCCACCCCGCTTAATACTAAGTTAACCATGAAAACTATGTTGTTCCTTACTGTGTAATACTAATGTAACCATGGAAATGAAAACTAAACAGATTTCCCCCTCACCCCCAGTACAACAGGAAATCTAACAAGGGAAGTGTTTCTTGGTGATGGTAATGAGAACCATACAGGTAACTAGAAAGAGAATAAACGGGGGTTTCTGCAGCTCTCTGCTGGACTGGCATCATGTAATTCATACTGTTACAAGAAACGCTATTTACTTAGCTCACGTCTGATGTTCCTAGGAGCTGCCCTCTATGCTGACCCCTCAGTTTTATCTGTGTTGTCTAGTATTTGACACTCTTTAGGGTTTAGGAAACACTCCCTTAGAAGAGACATACATGAATGAATGAATTCACAGGGCAGCTGTGACATTCAGCTATCAAATCAATATCAGAGAAGTTCAAAAACATTACGGTGGATACCAGATTTGTCTTCCTGCACACCTGATCAAGCCTTCTTACAACAACTACTTTGCATTATTCTTATTATATAGATATTTCCGCAGTATGCTTACAGGGACTTGTAAAGTAGGTGGGATTTGTAGGCATCTGAGAGCTGTTTTTTCTTTTCCCTCTTGGTCTAAGCAGGTCTTGGATAATAGATATCTCCTGTTTTGCATCTCAAGACATTTTTTTCCTTGCCAATTCAACACCCACCCTTCATTCTGATGCCACTATTTGGGTTCTTGTCCTCCAGAATGTACAAACTACTCTGCTGCTTCTCAGGGCTTTTTCAGAAATGTGCGGAGTAACATGACACCCATAACATGATTTCTTCTACTTTGGGGCAGGGGGAAGGGGAGCAGACTGAGAAATTGGTACTTTTCTAATTTGATTCTACTGCTAATTAGTAAAATTGCTGTTCTGTGAAAATTTACAAGTGGTTTGTTGATTCAGAAAGAACATGCACAAATCATTACAGCTGATTATTACCTTGTTATCTCTTACTATCTTGTAATATAAATTAGCATAGTTCTATAGTATAAAATGTGCTGTATAATAAAAGTACAGAAATGTTTTGAGGCACTTTTAGAATATTTCCAGAAACTGTTTTTAAAGGTTCATGCCAGCTGAAATAAGTGTACTGTATCTCAATATATTTACAGACTAATATAAACCCAAAGTTTTTTACTTTCTACTTTAGTCCTAATGTAAGAAACATCAACACACACCCTTAACTCCCAAAGTCACAAACAACCAGGTCTCCATGATTAAGAGATAATTTGGAACACTGATCAATTTATTGTGACTATGTGTCACTTGAATTAGGAATTCAGCATATAGCACGAGAATTCAGTAATAAACATTAAAGTTAAATATATATTTTTCAACATTCTCTACGTTAGGACTCCATTCTTCAAAAATGTGATTCTACCAAGAATATTAAGCAAGCAACATTACAAAGAACCAAAACGCTTTGCATAATGGAGCATTATTCACATGACAGTTTACACCTCTCTTCAGGAAAACATTAATACTATGAAACTTCCAGGTCAGTACAAAGTCAAAGACTCTAGTAAACTAGAATCCTTTGACTAATTGTTAGAAATAATTTTAAGAAAACGCCATTAATTGATTTAAAGGTTTTTGCAAAGCACAAGAAGCCCTAGGGGGGTTGCTTGCTTCCCTCCCATCATGGTATTCAGTTAACCTCATTGCTAGTTTTCTTGGATAACATAGAATTGAAATAACAATAATGTATTAAACAGACTTCAGTCAAACATATTTAGGAGAAAAAACATCAGAGAACATCTCTTAAATCAAAAGGATGAAGAAACGTCCATGGGCTGTTTGGCACTCCTTCAATAAAGACGCCCTATGTTAGCTTGCCATTACAAATCTAATCTACTATGAATTTAACAATCATGTCAAAGCAACTTCATCATACCTTTCTGCACTAAACTTATTTTTCAGACTGCTTTCCCCACTCATACATGCTTCATCATCAGAAGCATCAAGCCTTCAAGGCTCTAGGCAACTCAAGAGTCCTATTATTTCCAATCTCATGGACTATTTTCAGGTTTTTAAAATGTCCTTCTTTAGCAAATATCCTTTTTCATTTCATACCATTCTCTCCAGACTGTCCACTACTTTCAGTCTGGGGAATGAGTTGTTTCCTTCTCTATTTACATTTAAAGCTGTGAAAGAAACAAATACATCTATAGCAATATATGGAAAATATGCACAAGCTTCATATTTACAACTGGCAAAAGACATTCCAGAGCCCAAATTTGCTAAAGATAGTTTTAAGAGTCATTATAATCTAAGTCACTCTGCCTTCAACATCTTGCACCATCAGGAGGCAATGCTGCTAAAACATCAAAGCAACTCACCCATATATTGCTTAAAATTCTTTTAAGTCAAAATTAACATAACAAGACCATTTGTGACAGTGTGTGTGGAATGTATTATAATGAAGTCACCTTGACAAGCAAAGATCCTTGAGGCCAGCTTTAAAAAAAAACAAACCAACAGCACTTTACCCACTATTTGATAAGATTTGTCAAAGTTTTATCAGTTACTCATTTCTAAAGCCTTATCCTTTTTAATAACATCCTGTATTAAAAATTCAGTTTTAGGACTTTTGGGTTTATTTTACAAACTTGGGGTTACTCTCTAACAGGTCTGCCACATGTATTATTATCTAAACATAAGCAGAGAACAATATACTATGTGAACAGTAAGGCATACAAAAATAGGATGCTATATTTAATCACTATGGCCTCACCTTACTACAGATTTCACAGAATGGCTGGGATTGGAAGGGACCTCTGGAGATCCTCTAGTCCAATGCCCTTACTAATGCAGGTTCACCTAGAGCAGGTTGCACAGAGCTACATTTGAATGTCTCCAAGAGGAGACTCCACCACCTCTCTGGATAGCCTATCTCAGTGCTCTGTCACCCCCAAAGTAAAGACCATCTTCCTCCTATTCAGGGGGAACCTCCTGTGTTGCAGTTTGCACCTGTTGCCTCTTGCCCTGTGGCTGGGCACCACTGAAAGGAGCCTAGCCCCCTTCTCTTGACACTCACCCTGAAGTTACGTGTGTGCATTGCTAAGATCCCCTCTCAGTCTTCCCCAAGCTAAACATGCCCAGCTCTCTCAGCTTGTCCTCATAAGGGAGATGCCCCAGTCCCCTCATCATCTTTGTAGCCTTCTGCTGTACCCTCTCCAGAAGTTTCCTGTCTCTCTCGAACTGGGGAGCCCAGAGCTGGACCCAGCACTCCAGGTGCGGCCTCACCAGGGCAGAGCAGAGGGGGAGGATAAGCTCCCTCGACCTGCTGGCCACGCTCCTCCTAATGCACCCCAGCATGGTACCACTGGCCTTCTTGGACACCAGGGCACACTGCTGGCTCATGGGCAACTTGCTGTCCACCAGGGCCTCCCAGGTCCTTCTCCACAGAGTTGCCTTCCAGCAGGTCAACCCCAGCCTGTACTGGTGCAGGGGAGTGTTCCTCCCGAGGTGCAGGACCTTACACTTGCCTCTGTTGAACTTCATGAGGCTCCCCTTCCACCCAGCTCTCTGGCCTGTCCAGGTCTCACTGAATGGTAGTAGAACAGCCACTTCTAGTTTTGTATCATCATCAAACTTGCTGAGGGTGCACTCAGTCCCCTCATCCAGGTCATTGATGAACAAGTTGAACAGGACTGGACCCAGCACTGACCCCTGGGAACACCGGTAGCTACAGGCCTCCAGCCAGACTCGGTGCTGCTGATCACAACCTCTGAGCTCTGCCATTCAGCCCGTTCTCAATCCACCTCACTGTCCCTCCTCTAACCCACACCTCCTGAGCTTACCTATGAGGATGTTATGGCAGACAGTGCCAAAAGCCTTGCTGAGGTCAAGGTAGACAACATCCACCACTCTCCTCTCATCTACCCATGTAGACTTACATTTCACATAAGCACCCTGAACCACAAAAGTACTTGTGAAAAGCAAAGACTATATTAAAAAAAGTTACAGTATCAGAGTTAAAGAAACAGAAAGAGCAAGAAATGCAAGGATTAATTATTTTGCAGTAGTATTTTCTTCATTTTACTGGCTGGTTAGTTCAATGTATATAGTACTTTGGTAATATTGCTATATGCTGGTTAGCTGTGGACTTACAACCTAACAAGCAACAAATCATGAGCTCATCCCTGTTATCCAATCCATGTATCTCTGTACAAAATATGTATTGTACTTTAAATCTTGCAAGTACATCTACTGAGGATGCACCAAATATTTATACTGTTTTCCACTCACTGAAACCAGGGGAAATGCATAATGAATATATATACCATTTTCCAAAATAGAGAAAGGAGCTGCTTGTCGATTAGTGAAAGCCATTCCTATGCAAAGCTCAGTGGATACTCCATGCCTGTACTTTCCAGACTATTACAGCCTTTTCTTCTACAGCCCACCACTATCCCACTTCCAAACTGCCACTTCAGTCGATGGCCTGAATTAAGTAATTTCAGAAAAAACACTTCACGTGCTTGCTTCCTCCCCACAAAGTGCTGTATCTGTACCTGCAATGCCACCCTACAGCCCCAGCACATATTAAGCCCCGCGATTAAACCCTTTCTCTAAATTAAACAACTAACACAACGCCGTTTCCTCTAATTCGAGGCCCTCATCCTGCCCCTCCGCTACAGGGGAATTCCCCTCAGAAGGACAGCAGCGGCCTCCCTACGACCGTCGCCACAGCAGCGCATAGCTCAGGGCAGCCCCGCTCCTACCCTTCCCTCACTGCACCGGCAGCTCGAAGCAAACAGGGCCCCGCCGAGCTCTCGCCTTCTCGGCACAGAAAGCCCGGCCCGCGGGGGAGGCCCAGAGCAGCCCCTCAGAGGCAAAAGGCGGCCGAACTAAGCCACCCACGGGCGCGCTAAGAGCACGTTGAGGAAACAGAGCCACCCCCACGCCATGGTGGAGCTCGGCCGAGCTCGCACGGGGCCCGCCGACAGGCACTCACATGAACCGAGCCGCCGCCACACACCTTCATCCGCTGAGGTAACAAGGCCCCTCTGCTCCGGGCTGCCCAAGCAAGCGCCGGAGGTTTGTAAGAAGGCGCCTGGGAAAGCCTCGCTACCCCCAGCCAGCGTGGTTTTTACAGCTAAGGCGCTCAAAACGTCATTCTCAGCGTGCTGAAAAAGTACATACACACGTGGAGGGGTGTTAAACGCTTTGTTCCTAAAAAGTCCCCCCCGAAAAGAAAGCTCAGGCACTGCGCTGGCCGCCTCTATGCCTGGGTTCTTCCGGCGGCCGGGAGTGACGCTGCGGAGCGGCGGGGGCAGCCGAGGGCGCTGCCGCGGTGTTCGGGGGCGGGGCGCGCAGCGGGGACGGCGGTTCTCTTTCACGCAGGTACACCCCGGCCCCGACACCAGCCCTAGCTCTCCCCTTGCCCCGTTAGGCTAAGCTTAGGCCGCTAGCCGCCGCCGAGGGCAGGCCCTGCCCATGGCTGTTGGGTAACGGAGGGGCTGAGGGAGCTGGCGGGCGCGGTGGGAGTGAGGCGGGGGCGCAGGGCGAGCGTCCCCCGCCGCGCCGTGAGGTGTGCGGGGCCGGCTGGGCGGGCGGTGCGGGTTGGCGCCTTTGTGGGCTGCGGGCGCTGGCCTGGGCTACTACCTCAGGGCTGGGGAGCCTCTGGTGGTCCCGTTATAGGGCCTTCGAGGTTACCGGGGTGCCCGGGGTTACCAGCGTTTCTAGCAGCCGTTTAGCAGTCTGGTTAAAAGCGATTTCTCTTTTATTAGATTTAATTCCTGAACAGCCGTGTGTACCGTATAAATCGAATGGTAACAAACCCCGTCTTTACGTATATAGGGACACTGATGTAGCAGGACAGGCAGACGGGCTGTAACCAAAAGACATTGATAAACAGGTCCAAGAAATAACAGGTTTATAAAATAGATGTGACTAAAAGTCGATCCTGATGTATCAAAATGAGGTTATATGTTTTCATCATGCCATCCAGGTGTTATTATTTTTTCCCAAGAGCTGAGTGTTCTAGCTGTAGGCATGAAACTTAAGATGTCCATACGTCTCACTCTTATGCTTGGCTTTCAAAGCAGCAACATCTTAATCTATGTAGTGACATTGCAAATGTGCAAGATAATGCCAGTAACTCTTCTTGTGCAAATACATGCATAGAATACAGAGGCTTTCATGTATGTATGACAAAATTCTCCAAGTACTACTGAGATAAAGCATTTTTTAGTCTTTGCTGACAGCTTATGTTTCACTTGAGTGAAGCGATGCTTTAATTATCCCTACAAGAGGAGGAAAAGGAATTACTATGTAGCATTGTCATGAAACAACTCTTCAAATATTTCCTAGTTGCCTATGCCAAAACCACCGTGATACCTGTCTGGTTTTGTCCTCCTTTTGTGTATTCATTGAAGACAAAATAATGACATTGGAGCCTTGTCAAAATCTGGTTTGCATTTTCCATATGTCTTGAGTAACGGTATTATAATGAAAATTTTGGCATGCTGTTTTATATATTGCTGAATTGGTGTAGCTAGAATCTGAAGGGAAGTGTTTCTTCGCTGCACTAAATTTATTAGTTTGGACAGAATAACAATGTTAAATTGTTTTTGTAAGTGTGCTTAACATGTGTGTGTAGACTGTAATTATCTGCCCATGACTCCATAGTTATTCTTTATTTATAGGTAGAATACTTCTTAATTCAATGAATGTTAAAAAATTTTGTAAGAGAGGACATTTTGATGTTATTCCACAGGGGAAAACATTTGGTTAAACACAATACTGCTTGCATTTATATTTTTAAGCAATCATATGGTGTTTGTAGTAGAAGTTTATACTGTGGATGAAAGAAAGGTTTGCAAGGTGAACTACACTTAATCCACAGTCCCCCTATGTGCTGCAAAAATTAGGCCGATGAGTTTGTATTTTTTATTATTATTATGAAGTTAGCATGTCCCAGCTTGTTATTGTGATTGTCCTAACAAACTCTTACTTATTTTCTGTGCTCCCTTCCATAGAAATCTGTATTTGACTTTTCTTCAATATCTGTTACACATTTTAATGTTAACTTTATCAGTAGCTGAGTGATGGTGGACAGTGGAAGTCAAATTGCAGTTGTGTTTTTTTGTGAAGTAGCAACACTAGTTAAAAATTAATCTTTAATTTCAGTTACTTTATCAAAATAATAATTTATATAGTTGCAACAGGAATACTTTAAGATTTAAGAGGAGAGGAAAAGATTTTGTGAAAGAATTTCTTCTTATGAGTGACCTACTTTGTTGAAAATACTATGATTTAATGAAAAACATTGTAAGCATAGGATTTTCAGGCCACTGCTCTCCTGAAATTTTTCTCAGTTGCTTTAAAAATAATTCAGTAGCAGTACTGATTATAATTAGGTTTTAATTCTGGAAAGCTGCCTTCATTAGGCAAGGGACCTTTACACCGGGGTACTTGGGGAAGCATTTAAATAACTAGCCGTTTCAAATTACCAACAGGTTGTAGCACATGGCTAGTTGTCTTTATTTCTGCATGTGTATGCTTTAGAAACCACAGATATATTTCATGGGATTGATTCATTCAGGTGATTCTGTTTGTAAGTACAATATTTGCTTCTGAGAGTCAAATGTATGTATTTCGCTATTTGTATTTTAAGGGCAAAGTTCTTAGTGTCCATTGACTTAATTGCCTTAGCACTGCTGTAGTTAAAAAGTTATGTGATGGCTAGAAAATGCTAGATTCTGAAGAAAAAAAATACTTGTTCGCTGAGAGCAGTAACTATTCAGAGGAGCGGATGACTTGCTCGGTAGATGAGGGGCTACCTTTTGTATTTTATTTCTAACCGTTGGACGTGGAAAAGCTATCAAATGAAAGATTGTCAGAATTGTGCTAATCTGAATATTAAATAGTAATTTATAAAGGTCTTCTGTTTCTAATGGATTTTGCTGAGAATGTTGGTTAGTGTTTTTGTGTACTGTAAGGTTTCTAAAAGGGAGGTTTGGATGGAGGTAGTGAGCTAGGGAAGGTCCTTCAGAGGCGAGATGCGAAATAGGCCATTTCTGGACTTGTAATCTTTATGCCAGACCTGTTCTGCAAATGTGATAGACTGTCTGTCATACACAGAATAAATGGTGCTTTGGAAACAACAGCTCAGTAATTTTAGATGACACTAATATGACAAGTCTTCACTTCCTCTTTCACCGTCACTGTTTTGGATTATCAGAATTGCATTTCCAGGATTCAGTCCTAAAATTGAATTTGCCTTAACTGTTTCTGGTGTCAGTTTAAAATAAAAACCCTTTCTTTCTCTCTTCCTCTTTTAATTTCAGAGTAATAGGGAAGTTCTGCAGGCTGTAATTCATTCCTCCAAATAATAAAATTAATGCAGTATGTGTCTTTTATGTATAGAAAAGGTGAGTTTGAAGTGTCAAGTTGTGTGCCTTGAACATGAGGAGGATATGTAGCACTCTGTATGTTTATAGTTGTGCCAGACCTTGATGAGCATTAAAAAAAAAAAAAGACACACACACCCCCAATTTAAAAATAGTTAGATACAATCATTTTCAGATTCATTTTTAAAATAGGTATAACACTTCTGTTTCAATTTAGAGGTGTCAGCAAGTTACTGGAGAAATTACTAGACTGAAAAAAATGAGTTTAGAATAAACCCTTTTATTGAAGCTGTAAAGTGTATCCCTTAAAGGTGGTGAAAGGATCAAGTTTGTAGTTTGGGGGTTACTTGGTTTATTTTTCAAGTCAGTCCTTGGAATGTGTGGAAGTTGAAAGTTAAGGACAGAGATCAGAGTTTAATTGTGAAGGCAGCTATTGAGAGAACTAGCTCTGTTCCATCATCAGAGAGAATTTGTTTCATTGCTTTAGTGAATTCCACAGAATTAACTGTAGTAAGAGAATTTGTTTTAATACATGCCTTTTACAGTTCTTTATTGATTCCTTTAAGGGGCTGACAGGAAAGACTGTTTGCTTATCTCATACCTTCCTTTTTGTCTGTGTGCTTCTTAACCAAAGGAAGTGAGTGATAGATCTGCAGTCTAAAAGCATTGCAGGTAGTGTTAATTCATCGTTGTAGGCCAAGTGATCTAGAGTATAAGAAAAGTTTAGTCTCTTAAAATGGTTATTGAATTGATGATATTTAACAATTCTTTTAATTAAAATTCTTCTCTAAATGTCATCTGAATGCAGATACAATGTGTTAGAAAAGTATTATCTAGCAGATTCTTTTTTCTGCAGTAAAACTGAAAACATACCTTACCTGAAATTATATATTGTGCATTACGCATTTAACGTTTTAGAGACAATGCAATGGCATAATTTTACTCTCTCTCCCCTCAACTCTGTTTTAAGTTCTTTTTTTATTTTGGAGCAATTATTAGAGGACGGTTGTGCCAAGCAAGATTATAATTCACTTTCCAAATGAAGTTTGGTTTTTTTTTCATGGTTAATAAGTATTTTCTTTCTGAAACTGTGTAGTGCATTTGGCAGAGAGGATGTTTTTACAGGAATGTGGGTCTTGCTATAAATACACAGTTAAAGATTTCCAATTGGAACTTGCTGTGTGCCAATAAATCTTTGTGCTTGCACTCACTCCGATTTATGTCTTTCCAATGGAATATTCTGATTGTAAATTGCATTGTTGGCATCCTAAAAGCACTGTGTCTTTGTAAATAAGACATCTAATACAAAAACACTACTATGAAAACTCCAATGCTTACTGCTGCTTCAGATTTATTTTCTTACTTTTAAAAGTTTGATTTCTTAATGCTGTGCATTTGTATTTAATATGAAGATGTATATTAGAATTTAAATGAACATATCCTGTCTTTGTTTCTTCAAGGAAAAAATATAACTACAAATGAGAGCAGTCTTACATTTGCTTTGTATCTTAAATTGGCTGTATAAGTTAAACCAGAATGTAGATACTAAAATTTCCATTTATACAGACTTAGTAAATATGTTTGGTATATAAGGATCTCTGTACAACCTGTTACGGGGTCACCCTCTCAATTAGGATTCACAAAACAAACTTGGTAGGTTTTTACTGGGAATTTTAAGCTGGGAGCAAAGTTGTTCCCTTAGAAAAAAAACTTTTGAGAAGTTTCACACAGTTTCTCTTGTGTGACTTCTGAGAGAAAAGCTTTTCCTGAAAGCAGCAGGTCAATGTTGGCTGAAAGAATTATAAAAAAATAGCACTTAGCTTTATTAGTGCTATGCATAATCTTGTTCTACTTGTTTTTTGTTACATGAAGTCCCCAAGATAATAAAAAATTACCACATCTAGTTTGAAAGAGTTATGTTGGTTTTATACTTTAAGCTTTTCATATTATTTCTTTTATGGACTTTAAATTCTGACAGTTCTTCCTCTGCTTTCCCTGGAGTAACTGCATATTTGCTTTTACTCTTTAGAGTTTATAATTGCTGTTCTATAGCTGACAAGAGAGTTAGTTATGCTTTCCACCTCAGTGGACCATTTTTGTTGATTGTGTACCCAGATACCTCCAGACTTTGTGCCATAATGTCTCTGGAGTTGAAGTGAGCTGGATGGTACTCTTCTGCATAGGCTCATTAATGAAGTGGGTTATTTTGTTCTGTGGCTTCTTGTCCCACGTTATGTGGGAGTGCCATCTACTTCCCCATCACAAGTTCCAGACTAGGGTTTAGTTAAAAGCCTGGCCTTTTAGTCTCTGTTTGTACATGTATCCTTATACACAAGTATGTATGTGCTATGGAAGCACAGAGTTAATAGTGCCTAATGACACCTTGTAGTGTCTTGAGTCACCATCTGGGCAATCCAGAAATGAGCTGAGCAGAGGCTTGATTCAGTGTTTGGATTTTGGTACTTGTTACCTCAGATTAAATTCTTAATTTGGTAGTAAAAAGAGGGAAGGCAGTTTTATCTGAGGCCTAGATGACTGTAGAAGTGTCTGTTACTTGTGCATGATTTAGATTTTCATATTCTTGAATGGGGATAATGGTTAGTTGTGAAAAAGTGCAGAAAAAATGTTTAGCTCGCACTGAATCAAAATGCATAGTTTGGAGGAAAGAGCTTGCTTCTCCTGGAGAAAAAAAGTGGTCATGAAACTAAGTGCTCCTGGAACTAAATTGTAAGAATTTATTTCACTTGACTGTCTCACAGAAATATTTAACATAGATTACTTCCTTAATTTGTTATTGAGTCAGTGTGTGAGCTAACAGTTACCTACAAGGAAAGAAATGGTGGTGGAGCAGAAGGCTGTTACTTCATAGCTTTAAATATTAGGAATGCTATAGCATATAGATGCTGGATTATCGCTAAAGATGTGATAATCTGGATTCCTGGCCTACTGATAAGAGGTGGTATTTTAGAAGAGGTTTTTCTTGTTTGGTGCCTTTACTGGTTTTTGAATAAATAACTTACTATATTGCAGTGGTCGTCTGAAGATTCCTTGTGTTAAAGCATTTATCTGCTCCTAAAAATAGTTTTGATTCTTGAATCTGTGTTTCAAACTGTGGCTATATTTTCATCTTTAAATGTAGTGTTTATGATGCAGCAGCACTGGATTATTATTATTATTATTAGTGTTCTTTATAAAAAAATGTCCCGTTCCTTCATAACAAAGTGTTTTAATTGCATTATTTAGTAAACAACTAATAAGCCACGTCACAAGAATCTGTATCTTTTGCAGATAAAATTTTACTGTGTTCTCTTTTTAGGGAACACAAGTTGCTCTGAAGGGCTTAAGACTGTATGAAAAAGATGTTTCCGTTAAAAGACACTGAGATGGGTGCATCCACCTTCTTCGCCTCAGCTCTGCCACATGATGTTTGTGGAAGTAATGGCCTTCCTCTGACACCTAACTCCATCAAAATTTTGGGGAGATTTCAAATCCTTAAGTCAATCACTCATCCCAGGCTTTGCCAGTATGTTGACATTACCAGAGGTAAACATGGTGAGTATCTGTTTAGTAAGGAATATTTAGATATAGTTACAGTTATGTTTTTGTGGCAATATATCTGAAGATGACTGAGCAGAATATTGCCTTTATGGCAGTGATTCAGTCTCAAAATGACTGTATGCTTTTGCTGTTATTGGCAGTACTGGTGCTTTTGTTTCTTCTCTACAGAGTGAAGGCAGAGGTTGGTTGTCTGTCCCCTTATGTTGTGGTAACTGCTAAAAGCTAAGAACTTTCTTCTTTTTATACCTCACTGTCATGGTGTAACCCCAGTTGGTAATGAAGTACCATGCAGCTGCTAGCTCACCCCCCACACCCTCCAGAGGGATGGGGAGGAGAATTGGGAAGGAATGTAAAACTCACGGGTTGAGATAAGAACAATTTCATAACTGAAATAAAATAAACCCAACAATAATAACAATTATGAAAATGAGGGAGAAGGGGACAGGAATTAAATCCAAAGGGAATGGAGAAAAGATAACAAGTGATGCACAGTACAGTTGCTCACCAGCTGCTGACCAATGCCCAGCCAGCCCCTGAGCAAGGATTGGCTGGCCCTGGCCAAAGTCTCCCAGTTTATATTCCGAGCATGACGTTCCATGGTATGGAATATCCCTTCGGCTAGTTTGGGTCAGCTGCCCTGGCTGTGCCCCCTCCCAATTTCCCATGCTGCTCCAGCCATCTCTCTGGCAAGGCCTGAGAAACTGAAGTCCTTGTCTTAGTATAAATATTACCCAGCAACAACTAAAAACATCAGTGTGTTTCTAACATTGTTCTCACATCAAATCGCAGACACAGCACTGCACCAGCTATTAAGAAGAAAATTAACTCTATCCCAGCTGAAACCAGGACACTCCCTAAAATTCTTATACTCGATTGCTGTGCCATGTCTTTGTGTGGGACATAGAAATCCATGATTTTTTTGATGCTTACTCCTACACCCGTGTTCTAATCTTGTGAACATTTTCATGTAATTGTTAGGTTTCTTGTACCTGATTTGCAGCTGTTCTTGTTGACTCAGTCATCTTCTGTCTTGCCTGCAAGCTTCCCTTATTTTTTTTATTCTAGTTCTTTAAGATATCTCCCACTTAAAATTACTTTATTCTAGTACAGATAGTTTTGTTTTAGTAACTGTTATCACACTTACTGTTAGCTCAAGTAAGACTTCAGTTAGTTTTTTCTGCTCCAGATGATCTTATTCTGTTGCAAGCTCAGCAGGACTACAGGACTTATTTTCCACAAAAAGGCTGCAACAACTGTGACAGTTTAAGTGGTTGCCACCTTTAACTTATAAATCAGCAGTGTTCCCATATAAAAGTGCATTGTATGTATTTGTTTGATTTGCTACAGGGTCTAGTACAGTAGAGCATATAATTTTTTTCCCCTTTAGAATGCAGTATGATAGGATGTTTCAGATTTCCAGAAAATGAGGATATTGCCAACTCCAAACACTGAAGTATTCCACGGGATGGGGGTCTTTGTGTGTTTTCATTTGCTCTCAAAAGATTTTACATTTTCTGCAGTCAGAAGATCTGGGAAGTTTGTTCAGTTTCATCTTGTGTTAGCTGGTACCTCTTGAAACAGAAACAGGGATTTTCTTTACAATACCCTTTAGGATGAAAGCTTAAGAAACATTAGTTAACAGTAAGTAAATAAAAGATAGGGTTAAATAGGAAAACATGACCTTTTTGACAATGAAGAGTCAATGATGTGAAGGTTTATTAGTATGTATAAATATGAAGGAGAAAATACCTTCTGATAATTCAAGTAACCGCAGGATAGCAAATAAAATGTCTATAACCATGAAGTCAGGAGATATTTCTGTTACTAGTGGTTAGAATAGTAGTTAATTACTTTAAAAAAATATGGCAGATTTGGTGACAAATTCTGATAGTGACAGAATTTTCCCTTGTCAGTTCTATGCATAGTGTTTTAATGTTGTTTCCTTGCAGATGTCTCTTTCTACTTTTAGGGAGAAATAAGAAAGCAGACTAGGAAAACAATGCAAACAAAATTAATTAGATGTATGTATACGCTCCCCCCCCCCCCCCCCAAGACCCTAAAAAAATGGAATATAAAAGTAATAGGAAAACATTCAGCTAAATGTTTTGGGTTGGGTTTTTTTTGTAAAATTAAACTACTTGTAAATCTTTGCTAGCATTGTAGAAGGCAATCTCAATTTTTTTTTTCTTCCAAAGAGAGTTTAAGTGGTCCTTTGATTTCAAGGAGGAGAAACAGCTGAGTAACAAGTATTCCAGCTTTAATGTGATGACTTGTGTTCCTCAAAGTATTTTCCACCTTTATCTTACTGTAACAGTCATCTTGTAAAAAATGTTTGAAATGCTTTAGTTTGATTTGGTTTTGAATCTGAACGTTCACTACTAGCTGTTCTATAAGTACTGAAAGTAGCAAACTTAGCTCTGTTAGGAGTTACCTTGCACCTCAGTGTAACATCTTACACCTTTGTCTTTTTCTACTTTATAATTGCTGTCTTCAGTACAACAACAGTTGTTTTGTCTTTTCCTCTGTATTCAGAGGCAACCCATCGATCTTGGGTACATGTGGGACTTCCAGAAGTCCTATAGCTGTTTCCTGGGCAAGAGGTAGTAGAGCTAGTAATGTGCTAGTTAGCCCATCAGGACTGAAACTCCTGTGCTCATTCTGAGTCCCTTTTCCCAAAGCTGGTGTTACTTTGAGTGTCTCTCTTGTCAACCCACTCAGATTTCTGCAAATTTGTAGATGCTTATTTTCTTTGAGACTTCTATTCTTTAGTCAAATCTGACTGACATTAGCTGAGGCGTTCAACATTTGTTAGGACATTACTGAATGGATGGATCAAAAGTGCTTTGCATAAGGAAACAGGAAAGATAATCTGCGTTATCTCATAAATTAAAATGGTGGTGATCTCCAGAAGTTGTAAATCTTTAACGTTTAATTATGTGTCATTTTCCATACAACATATATCTAAATACTTTAACATCCACCAGATAGGTAGATTGAGAAGTTGGTAGTCCCATTGTCTCGTTTGGATTCTAGTCCTCTTATGTTTTTTCTTTTTTTCCAATTAGAGAGACTGGTTGTGGCAGCTGAACACTGTGAAAAGAGTTTGGAAGATGTGCTACGAGAAAGAAAGCCAGTCAGGTAAGGTGCCAAGCTAAACTCAGATCCACTCACCATAATTTCACATAGCATCTGTGGTGAAGTCCCAGACCTTTTTTCAACTTTTACTGGTTTATATGAATTTTACTCTGTTAAAATTTAACCTAAAGACATTGTTTATCAGGTAAAACGCGTGCCTGAAAGAGAGAGTACTCGTTTTTGTGCAATTCTAAAAGCTGGAAGAGTTATGGGGAATTTTTTCACAAATTAAATACTTTGTAACTCATAAAATCCTGTCAGTCTTGTAATGGTAGTTTTGGGGTTTCTTTTTTAAGAATGAAGTTAGACCTATGAGAGGATAAGCATCTTCAGAAGAATTAATTTGAAGATTGTATGTCTGCCAGATGATGAAATACAACTTTTGCTAGAAAGGACAGAATTTGGTGTGTTTTTCATATGCATAAATGTATTAATTTATTAACTAGGAAGTGGATAGGATGCCATATACATATGCTAGGGTGCTGCTAAGTGATTTGAATTTGGTTTAATATAGTCACATCAGCAGGCTTTAATAAAAACCAAGCCAAGAATATTTGCTTTTATACTAGGATGCACAGAGCTGTATCTTTACAAACGAATTCCCCATCAGACTTATTGCTAAAAGCATTAACTGTAATTTTAAACTCTGTTACCTTTGGAACAAAGAAGTGGTCTCTTGCATAAAGAATATGCAATATAGAAAATGTGAAGAGTGGACGAAGATAAATATTTCCAGTTGGGACAGCAAGGCATTGTAAGCTAACTGGGTATTTCCAGAACACACAGATTTATAAATAAGAAACACATATAGAGAAATCCAAAGTCTTCATTCTAGTTTCTGAGAAGTTTACAACAAGCATTGGATTTCATCTGTTGATATTCATGTAAGCGTAGAGAGGATGATTACTCATTAAATAAGCGACAAATTTTTATGTGTCTTCCTGATTAACATTAGGAATCTCAGGTCAACTGTGTTTCAATAAAGTACTATCCAGACAGACTTCCTGTGACGCATCACAAATTAGATTTGTGTGCAGGGACTAATACTGGGTCTGTAGCCTTTTGAGTCTTTGCAACCCCTAAATAGGATGCTAATGATGTTGTCTGGCAGAGATAAATCTAAGTGCAAAATGCTCTGTGCCTGTGTGTTAGCTTTTTTTGAACTTAAGCTTGTATGACAGTATGTGTTGTAGCAGACTATAGCTTGAGAAAATGGGCAAATATTGCTTTTGTTTTTTCATAAGAGATATTTAGGTGTAAACAGCTTTTCATGTGTGATATATATTACAGCATTTCACACAGTTCTGCATTGGGTTCTTATTATGCAAAGCTCCAGAAATAGCTGAAGAATCGGAAGGTCTTTTCTTTCCTTTTTCATTCAGTTCTCGCACTGTTCTTTGAACGTGTGTATATATCTTGGTGTCAGATAAGGAGCCCAGACTGTCAGCTGCCTCTTGAAAAAGCATGCATGTAGCTATTTTAATTTGCTTTTAATTGCTTGATACAATGTACTTATGTAGATTCTCTGACAACTTCTGTTGCAATTTAATCCTGCAGCCTTGGAATTGTAAGGGGTGAGATGTCCTTTTCTGAGGGGCGTGGGGGGTGGAATATGTTTCTCTATCAGAAATCTATAAAAAAACTTTGTCAAATAACAGTTGTGGTCTGTATGCACATCCATTATGCCCCTCTCTACTAGCATGTGTTTTGTGGCATCAAGAAAGACTTTTTTGACCTGTTTTTAAGTTTGCTAAGGTATGCAACTTTTAACTTCTTAGCATGTCAAAAAAACAGTTTATGACAGTTGCCTCGGGTATTTAAATGGCTGTGGCTCTGTTGACAGTAAATGCATAAAGCCTGGCTTTATTTTTTTTAGTTTTGGCCTAAGAGAGTTTTTACCAAGATAAGTTACACTACTGTCTGATCATTCTTTTAATGAGCCGATTGGGATTTCTTCCGGAAGTTGTAACACCTGAGGTATAGAGCTGAAATATAGCCTGTATGACTGTTCATAGCTTTGACATTAGTGGTTCATATACTGTAAATTACAGCTCTTGCAGTAGTAGCTATTATGTAGGTAAATTATGTTCACTCTAATTAAGTTTCTTGAGACTGACGTTTTCCTTCCACTACTGTTTCTTTTTAATGAAAACAGACTTTTTTGGTTCTTATGTGAGACCCATAAACTTCCAGAAATAACTTGAATGGACCAATTTCCAGTTATTGGTTATGTTATCTGTCTATATCAATTACCTTTGGAGGGAAGTTATATTGCTTTTTCCATGTATACCGATTGTATTCATCAATGATAGCACAGCTGGCTACACATCCAGAGTTGATGTGTATGCTATTGCAATTAATTTTATAAACCACTTATGGAATGCAAAACCTGCTTTTCTGTTTTCTAGATTAATTTTCCTTACGCTTGCCAGTAACCTAAGTCCTTCGCACCTGTACCACAAGCTGATCTAAAATCAGCAGGAAATCTTCTATTATGTTAGTGCTGAAATTCAAGACATTAGATTATGGACTGCATCTTTCCATACATACTGGAAAACAGGCCATACAGCTGTTTGGTAGTTATTTGCAGTTAATCTTTCCTGGAGATATGTATCAAGTGTAGCGTACATTCCTTCATAGATGAATTCTGTTTAAAAAAAAAAAAAGAAATGCAGTAGAGTTCTTTATTCAGTTAACCTCAGAGTTTCACCAAGTTTTCCAATTCTAATGAATCAGTTGCACGTAAGGGCCAAACACTGGAAACCACAGCTCGAACCATTTACTTTCTCTGCTCTGTCACAGTGCGATAAGTCATTTTACTGAGCATACCACCAAAATTTTTCTAGAAATTGGGTTTGTGATACATTCAAGAATTCATTTGTTAGGTGACAATATTGTGACAGCAGTCTCCAGGAATTACAAACATGGTTTGTCATTATCTTCAAAATTAACATGCTTAACTACATTTTTAAAGGGTAATGCAAGTAAGTGTTTGGTAATTTATGGCCACATTATCTTCTCTGTTGAGTGGTGCGTATTTGGTATCCTAGAAAGGACATTTGTTGCTGTTAGAACTCTATCCGGTAAATTTCAGGAACTCTCAAATGGATGAAATGAGACTGCTTTTTGCAATTCTTACCATAGGTAACTAGATGCAAAAAAGGAATTTAGTACAATTCTTCAGTGTTTTCTATGTTTTGTTTAGAGGATAGCCACATGGACATCGTAACTACAATTAATGCTTCTAAAAGTGACATTAATTCCCATTTTCTTTACTGTGCCTCTATAGGGCATCACAGTAACAGCAGGAGAACTCTTTTGCAGTTGTGTGCCACAGAGAACTTGGGCTGCAACTACAGATAAGAGTTTTAAGATAGGGTAGGATAAGAATTTTAGGCATTGATGTTCCATTTCTTATGAGCCCAGTTTCCATTGTCTTCTGTGTGAGAAATTGTAGTCTGGGTCACTTGTTTCCTGTCTGTTTATTCCCAAACTATTGTCCTGTTGTTACTGTGAGTCAGAGAAAGTGTGCACTTAATTTTGCTTTGTAACAGTCACAGTAGGCAAAATCAGCTCTCTGCAGTATGTTCAGGAGTCAGTTAAATTTTTAGGGGGCTAGGAATTTATGTACATACTCAAGCAAAAATAGCAAATACCTGATTTAAGCTCATGATAGTTTACTGCTGTTCAGAGATTTGAAAATGTGTCTCAGTCTGGCTAGTTTCCTCTGTCTTCTTGTGCATGCAAGGATTTTTTTTCTTGTGAATGAATTGAAAATAAGTCACAAAAAGTTATGGTGGGTTGAAGTTTTGTACTTCAGCAGTCTCACTCGCTAAGGATACTTTTCATGTTTGTGGCAGTCAAAATTTTACTGGATTTTCAAAGTTGCTAGTTATTTTAGCACTTCTGATACCACAGACCAGAATGTAAGATGCATATATTTTTAAGGATCTCCATCTTTTGAGCACATTTACAACTACTCCTTTGGGATACCTTTTCCAGACAGTGTTAAAGGAGTTATTTTCTGTGCTCCTGTGCTGTTATAATAGGATTGTGAGCTTTTCCTTTTCTGTCATGCTAGAAGTGTGTTTCTTCTTTGAAGAAGTTGGTCTGCACTTGTATTCATAACAATAAAAATGCCAGCAAATACTGACATTCAGCAGACTTTTGGCACCTACAATAGAGTTTCTGGATTGGTCTTCAGTTTGTGGCTCGGGCAGTCTAAGCCTATTCTATTCTTCGATAAAATATAGTTGTCATATGTTTTGAAAGTTATGGTTTTGAAAAATTACTGGTGAACCATCAGAGATACAAGGTATAGTTTGTTATACATGGAGCATTTGATGGGAAGCAGACTGTGTCTGCAGCTATTTACTACTTCGGAGAAAACATGATTTGACTGATGCGGATGACTACATTTTATTTGGCTGTATTAAACAGTTGTCTGCTCATTGATTGCATTAGATTTTTGTATGCCATCCTTGCTGTTAGTGTGCTTTTGGCAAACTTCAAGTGAAACTACATTACAGAAAAGATTATTAGATGCAGGGTGTGTGTGTAGTGATTTTTGAGTAGCCAGAGATTCTTAAAAAAATATTGTTAAGACAGGTGCAAGTCATCAAAAGGCTGAAGGTTTTACATGATTTGACTTGAAGAGCTGCATATGAGCAGAACTTCAAGGGCTGAGAGTATTCTGCTTTGAATCAAGTCTGTGTTGGAATTTCACATGAGAAATCCATATGTCGTAATGAGGCTGCACTTAGCAAGGATAAATGATGAAGTAGTAAAATGAAGTAGCATTAATAAACAAACTTTTTTTTCCTAAGCATGTGTGAGAGTCAATAGTTTGGGTATTTGCTGTCTGTAGTTTTCCTTTATTTTCTTGCCAATGCTTTACTTCCAAAGCTATGATGAAAGATTAACTGTTAGTCCAGGCTTGTTTATATATTGTCCAATGATGCTTTGCTTCATATAGGAGTATTTTTTTATTTCTGTAAATAGTTTTTAGCCTGCAAATCTTTCTGTAGTGTTCCTTCTAGCATAGGTTGTGTCCTGTGACTGTCTTTGCTCTCAGAACGAGAAAATGATTGGGATGGAAAAGGGGTATAGCTTTCATGAGGTAGTTGAGGTGAACATTATTGCTCTTGATGTCTGAGTGATCTTTTTAGGTATGGAACCAAATTCCTTGCTTGTATAGTTGGCTGCAATTTTTGATGGCCGCACAGACATCTCGGAACACGTTTGTCTCCCTTACGTGTGGAACATAACAGAGAGCGCATGCTTGTGCACACTTGTTTCTTATCTGCCAGGAAAAAGAAAAAAATCCTACTCTTCATGATTATCATGATATGATGGCTGTATGCAACAAAGTCTGTAGAAGTGGAAAAAATATGTAATTATTTTTCAACCTTTTGCTCTACTATGCTCCTTTTGTAGACACCATACATATTTCTGTGCTAAAGGCAGTATTAAAGATCTTCTTTAATAGAACTTCATAACTTCAGATGAGTTATGCTGAGTTAATTGAGAACAAAAGTAGCTAAGAGTTTTGAGTCTTCAGTATCGAGTGAAAGAGGGTGTTGAGTTTCTTTCAAACAGACCGAACATCATCCTCAGCAGGAGGGTGGCTTCATTCTGCAGACGTATTTCTGCAAGGAATTGTGTGAGGATCAGTGTTAACATTCCAGTCTGCATAAGTGAGCAAGCTACTACTAATGAGCTAATGGCTGAAAAAACAAATGTCAAATTTCTACTAGGCAAATCTTACTGGATTTAAGTCATATTATTAATCTTAATGTTGATTTATGACCATTGTGTTTAGAATAAAAATTGCCTGTAGACTTGTGAGAGCATGA
Organism: Falco punctatus; assembly: GCF_963210335.1. Taxonomy (NCBI): domain Eukaryota; kingdom Metazoa; phylum Chordata; class Aves; order Falconiformes; family Falconidae; genus Falco; species Falco punctatus. The sequence goes on from NC_137580.1 coordinate 68,814,793, forward strand.
TGCGGTTAGTATATGTTTATTCTGACTTCATGCAGTGTGTGACACTTCATCCTGCTTTTAGGAAGGAAAAAAAGGAAGAGCTAGTACACATTAAACTTGCTATGCAGTGCATACTTCTAGAAAGGGAATATATTTTTAAAGTGCAAGTTCTTGCATTTGGAACTACTGAGTGATGTCTTCAGGGCAGCATTTGTCACTAATTAGGGATCAGACAGCTGCTTTATTTAGACACATTGATATGCTTGCAAACATCTCTAATGTCATTGTGGTTTGAGGTAATTTCTTTTGTGCATATGGATGTTCTCTCCTTAGGTCCATGCCTCTCTGTTTCACAGTGCAGATAGACCCAGATTTGTGCCTTTCCTCCAAGCTGGCTGCTTTCCTGCCTGGAAGCTGCATTACTCCCATACCATCAGTGGTCCACCAGAATTGAAATGATAGATTTACAGAGCGTAATGTTATGGGAAATATCGTGTAGCCCTTCTTCCCCCGCCCTGCGATTTTGTGGGCACCATATCATGAGCACAGCACTAAGTTAACTGAATTGCTTGGCTCCTGAACCAACAGGATCTTCAGATGGGCAGGCAGCTATGTGGACAGAAGGAACTTGTTTTAGGACTGAATATGTGCACTTGTGGGTGTGTTTATTGCTAGGTAGACAACAGGGAATCGGAGATTGCTGTGACGGGAGTGTTTAGAAGGCTGGCAGATCAGGCTAGTTTTAAGGTTTAAAACTGTTCCTTTCATTCATTAACAACACACATCTTGCTAAAGGTTAACTCATGCATGTTATTAGTCATCACTGTGTAAACAAAACTGTTAGTCTTTAGCACGTACTGTAAATTAGCTGTGAGTATACAGTACCATGGAGCTAATGCTGTACAATTAAGTGGTAGCTGTGGTTCTTGGAAGTCAAGGTGATCAGGCTTTAAGAGTAGTTTGAGTGAAGTAAGAACCAGTGTGGACTCATCTTTCTTCTACTATTATCTAACTTTTGTGTTATCACCACTTTCCAGTCCCTGCAAGGAGTGGTCTCCTGTACTCCCAGTACTGCTTATGTTTTGCCAGTCATCCTTTATCTCTATTTAGGAGTGTCTTGCACATTTACAGCCTGTTGTGCTTGTTGTCCTTTGATCTGGTAACTGTTGTTTCTCCTGTACGCAACTATATCCATCTCTATTTGCCTCTTTGGTGATCACATTTCTCATCTCATTTTCAAGGAAATTTAATGTTAATTAGATGCTGATTAATACATTTCCAATTTATAGTCACAGTCATCTGCTTTGGCTACACTTTAGTTTATTGTTAACTCTCTAGATAGGTGTTTCCTGCCTGTTGTGATGATGTGCACTGGGATATAGATCAAAGTGATGCACTTTTAATGCCTTCTGGAATTTTACTTGTTAGCTATGAAATTCCTAACAGCACCATTGCTTATTGGCCTAGTTGCAAAGTCCCTTTGATCACCTGCGTTTGCAGACTATTCTTCTCTTGGAACTTGCCATTCACTTTTGAGTAGCATCTGTACCATTGATGCAGAGATCCAGATTTTTTGAGCTAACCACCAAAATGCACCTAGATACAGCTTTTACCTTAGGTATTTAGAATTTTTTTTAAGTATGGTATAGCCAGGTTGTCTGTTAACACTGTTGCAAAGTAGACTGATTTACAGGAAATGCCTGGCTTTAGAAGAGCTTGCACTGTTGCAATTTTTGTTCATAGTTTTAAAAATTCTGTTGCGCCTTTATAAAGTGGGAGTGGGTTTCAGGGGGTTAATTAAGAACATGGCTTTTTGCTAATGCTTAATCCTCTCACGTAGAGATGCCTAAAGTGCAGTCTTTCTCTCAAAGGCTGCGAAATTTGTAGAGATTGCTTTAGTGTGGTTTCCTGAAGTTCTACGTGCCTTTTCTGCTATCCAATAACTCGTAAAAAAGAAAGCATGCTCAGTTATTGTTCCTACTAATATATGTTACTTGCTGGAGTTAGAACTTATATTTGTTTCTTTGAAATTACTTTCCATTTTTTCTTTAAATGTAACCTACTTTTACATCTTCTAGTGTGTTAGCTCTGCAGCTGCTCTATCAAGAAGTAGCCAACAGGCCTGTCTGGCTTTTTTAAAAAAAAGAAAAAAAAATTTCACTGGCAATGCTTCACAGAACCGCAGAAATTAATAACAAAAAAATCAATCCTGTCTGGCTTCAAGGACAGCATTATTTGTTGTCAGCTAGTCACGATTCCTAGAGCTGTCAGTTCAGTTCATACTGCCACATAGCTGCAATAATGTTAACTGTATTAGTAACTACACATCATTTTCTGCTTTTCTTTTAAAAATTTTCAATGATCAGAATCTTAATGAGATTTTTCTGATCTACCTGGGACACCACAGATGGCATGAGAGAATCCATGTCCTTGTATAATAAATATAGGGACCCATCACTTCTGTTGCAGTGGGAAGAAGGAAGTCAGTATGGCTAATAATAAGCAAAACTCTTATTCTCATGCCGTAGATACAAGTCTTCCCTAAAAATAAAGTAAAATATGCAGTTGTCCATTGTAACCTTAAATGAGAGAGGGCACCCTTATGATCTTAAAATATCTGCTCAATACCTGGCCCTCAGTTGCAGTAGGGCAAGAATGCTCTACCTTGAGAGGCTAACCATGTGTGCTCCCTGGCTCTGATCAAAGCCGCTGTGGACAGCTGCAGCTCAGACTCTTGCTCCTGCTTGTGCCTTCCTGGTGCTGCAGGTAGGAGTTTGTGCAGGAAATGCTGACTGAGGTTGGCAGCTGGTTTAATTGTGGGGGTGGCCTTCAGGCTGGCTGTACCCTCCTTGGCCCCCAGTGCTAGAGTGTCTTTGTGGAACCCAGGAGCATAGGTTGCCACAGATGAGATAAAAAAGCCTTGGATGACCTGTACTAAGAAAAGGGATCTTCCTCAGACGATCTCTTTATTAGCAAGTAATGTGATACAGTAGGAACAGATGTGTAAAAGCAAAGTGTGCTATATATATGTTTTAGGGTTGCTGATTCCATATAGCTCCAATCTGTTCTGGACCAAATGTCTATTAGCAGCTGCAGGGCAATAGGCATGTTCTGGATCCCACCTTTTGGTTCACCTAAAATGAATCCAGTTTGTGTGCTCCAGAACCACCCTGTGAAACAAGCGTGGTAGGAGGGGCTTATCAGGAGGGCATACTTTAAAAGTATGCTCTGATCCAAACTCAGGTTCTAATATAGAACTCCTTAAGCTGCCTTGAGCTCTGTGCTGCAAACACAAAACTGAAGGTTGCAGTTCTCATTTCTTTACCTTAAAGCTCAGTTTTGGTTTTATTTTCTAGTGATTTCTGAAATCTTATTTTTCTTCTGTTCTTGTAACTTTATCAAAGGTGATAAACAAATGGTACAAGCCAACTTCAGCTGTTTTGCCAGGGCTGCATTTACAAAAATCATAAAACACTGGGTTTGCTTTTCTTTATGGGAAAAAAATATTTAGCACTGTAAAACCACTGTTACAGTCCTCTGTGTATGCTGTGCGTATGCACGTTCTTAAAAGCAGATAAACTAATGAGCAAACAAATTGGCTTAAGGGAGAAAATCGATCACTTTATAGAGAATGCTTAAAGCAAACTTGGAATTCTGTGGATATTACTATTTTTTTCAATGAATACATTTGCTATAAACTAGGAAGTATGTAATACAGTAGTGAAACCCTCTGCTGAAAGACTTAACCAAAAGCACTGTTTCCAAATAAAATATCTTTAATTTTTTCTTGTTAATCATGTCACTTTAAAGTGTTCCTAGAAGTCTTCCTCTTAGTAATGATATCTCAAAATAATTCCTTTGCTCTCAGTTGAAATTATGACAAGATCTTTAGTCTTGTAATGACATGATTGCAGGGTTGTTCCTAAGGGCAAATGTAGACTACAGCCCACTGCCTGTCAGAATGAAAACTTCAAAATGTTGCTGTCCTGCTGTTTGTTTCTGAAGAATTCTTGCTGTGATGCTGATATTTGTAGCAGAGAATCCTCAGCCCTGGTAAAATCATGGTTATCTTTATAAACTGGATATAAGGTTACAGCTTCCAGTTTGAGGCTCGAGTTCTGTCTGGATAAAGACAGCAGAGGCAGAAGAATCTTCTGTCATTATGTTGAGCTAAGCCTGAATGGTATAGCAGTTCAGGGTGAAAAGAGGCTACTTAAGTATCTGAAAATAATGTACCTTGAGCATATGAACATTTGTTTTGTTAAGACAGTGCTTCAAACATGCAATCTAAGGTGGCCCACTAATACTGTACGTACTAATGTACATGGCTGTGCCTTTGATTAAGAAGATGTTTTCCTTCTGTCCTTCTTTCCTTCTGTAGAAGGAAGCTGCACTAAGTTAACTGTAGCACCGTAAGACAGTTCTGCTAAAATCTGCCCATCCAGCCCACTTCCCTTTTTTCCTGGCAAAGGCCATACTAGCAAACTGTGCAATATTACCTTTTCTTAATGGGAGGAGGCAGAAAAGTAGGGATGAACTTAATCAGCAGTATACTGGCAGCAAACATTTGAAAAGCAGTAATTTTGAGTGACTAATGCAAATAGTAGTAAGGCTTGCAGACTTTACAGAATTGCTGCTGCACAAGCCCAAGGTTGTGTATGTTATAACTATTGAAAGCTTTGAGTAACTTCTGGATATGCATTGGGTGGACTAACAGCGTAGGATGGGTGGTTTTGATTAATTACTGTAAATTCTGATAACTTGGCTCAATTAGAAATTAATGCTTGGGCATTAAACAGTATTTGTGTTACTCAGCAGGGACTCGTCAATCATTAAAGAAATCCTCTGACCATAAACAGAGAGAGTGGAAATAATATTTTTTAAAACTTGCATAGTAAATGATTGTGATGACTATAAAAAATTATTTTATCATGCTCTTCCACTTGAAAGAGCACTTTAAACATGCTTGACGTCAACATAGTGTTGCCATAATTGACATTAGGTCAACACTTAGACTTAATTATATTTTTTTAAAAAGCTTACATCACACTGTGAACTTGACAATACATAATGTAATGTAAGCTTTTTAAAAAGTATATTGATTTATTTATTTATTAAATGATAGATTTCTGAGGGGAAGATGTGAGAAAATGATCTTTTGTAAATTTAGTCTAACTGAAGTAATTATTTTGTATTGGTAATAGCCTCGAAAGATCTGTAAGGGTAGAAAAGAATAGTAGGCCAAACTGTTCTGTTAGGTGAATGCTGGATAGAGATCCCCAGCTCAAAATAGGATTTTTGTGTAGAGAGTGCATCGACTTGATACTTACATTTGATAGTCTAATGTGCCAACTTCAGCCATTGGAATCAATGCCTTCACAGCAAGTGTGTGAAGTGTAGATATGAAGGGGAACTTTGACTTTTGATCATTGGTTTGAATGGAGGTTGCAAGGGTTTGACCACTAAAGTAAGTGTGTTCTCAGATATGAAGGTATTCCAGACCTCCACAGCCTTCTGGTTATATGTAAGATACTAACCTGTGTTAACTGAATCTCAACTTTTCTGTCGTTAAAGTGATGCCAAAACAGGAAGAATACTTCTTAGTCTTCGTCTTTGCTGTTTATGTTCCTCAGAGATTTTTTTTGTAGGAAAGGGAAATAGATTTCCTCAAGCTCAACTTTCCTACGTTACAAAAATCCAGAATCTGTTGAGTTGTGCATCAGCAAAATTTCTCAACAGTGCAATGCTGCCATGAGCTAGGTGAAGAGTAGTTGGCTGAGGGATAATGAAAATGTTTGTGCAGCATCTTGCTTTTGTGCTTGATACCCACTTTCCTAAGTCTATAACCACCTTTTATACTGCCATATATGCTGAAAGGATGTGCTGTCACTAGTGAGTTACAGGAATCACACAGACTTTGTAATGCATAGTATTCTTTTTCTGTGATTTTTTTTACTGCAAAGTCAGTGTTGTCAACTCTTGCCATTGTATTGTAACTACTGTTTTGTGTTATTTTCAAATGCCACGTTAGTACAGTTTGATCACTTAGATATTACTTCAGAATATTTTCTTCGAGAGAAAAATCTTACCTATATAGCTGTAACCATGAGCTTTTGCGATCCTTCCCACCTCCTCCTAGTAGTAGTAGAACTATTCTTTTTGAAGTCAGCTTCATGAATGTGTAGACCTGGTGGCTTTTTAATTCCCATGGTATGAAGTTGTTGGTTTTGTTTTTATAACAAAGGTTAGGGCGAAAAATCCAAACCCATGATTTTGTTATACCCTCAACTCTCCAAACTGAAATAATTCAGATGTGATCTTTGCTGGGTCTACTACTTCTTCTATCATCTTTTTTGTATTTAAGCATGTCGTATTATGTGTTAGTCTGGAAAGATTGTTAGTATGTAAGAGTTGTGACAGGGCAGGATTTGGGAAGCAAGTGAAGTTTGCCTGCTACAAAAGTCACTTTCAGACTACTTAGGTGACTTAGAAAGCATAGGGTCCGTGCAAGACACTGATCTGCAGTTGCCAGTTGGCGTTTCGGCATGCAAACAGCAACTGTTTTTATTTAACGTGGAGGAAGGTAAGGAATAGGTGCTGTCTACTGTGTGACCATTCATCATGCATCTGTAGAAGACACTTTTCCTTCAATGATTGCATGGTGCAAGGCTCTGGTAGCACTGCTACTTGTACCGTTTACTGCATAGTAATAGACAAATCTCAAGGCCTCTATAGTCATAGAGCTGAAACTTAATACACTTTATGCCTAGAAATGTCGATGCTGGTGCGTTTAAGTGTGAAGGAGTGATAGTCCTTGCCCAGAGCATGGGATTTGATGCATGGTTTGGAACTAACTTAACAAGACACGCCTGAGCAGCTGAAGATATGGTTTAGTGCCTTTTATTGTAAAGGAAGAGTATCCTAGCTGCAGTTAATTCCCATATTTGCTTTTTATATGTCATCTGATTAGTTTTCTGAGTCTGTCAGATGGTGAGAGACCTTGTGGGAATTGTTGGTCACAAAATGTGTGGTCTTGTGAAGATGCATGTATTTGTTCAGATGAAGTCCAGAAGAAAACAAAATAAAGATTTTTGGAGATCTGACTTCAACTGATCCTAATTCTACTTTTACATTTTACCAGTTCACTCCTTTTGGAGAGGGAGAGGAGAATGAGATGTGTTGTTTCCTTTATGATGGAAATGTGATGTATGATACATGTATATATATTTTGAGGTCATTGTCTTGGTTTTCATCCCTTCAGCTCTTGTTCTGTTATTGTCACCTGTGACTCTAGTTCTGTTGTGTTAGTTATCTTAGAAAGTATAGTCTGATAAGAATGCTGAGTCTGATCTGGTTTTAAATGAGAGCTATTTTTCCTAATCTTTACATTTTGTGATTTAAATTTAATTTCATTGCACATTTTGGTCCAATAAAAAGTATCATTATTACACCTTTTACATATTAGCGAGCTGAGACTAAGATGCAGAAGGTGACATCTCAGAAGTTAATCAGTGGGAGATCAAAAACTGGGAATGTGGATGTCTTTCCCCTGCTGTGCATTAAACCAGATGGCACTAGAGGTTCCATTACAATGGTGTTTTATAAGCTGTGCTTACTTTTCAAAAGGCCTTTGTTCAATTGCTCCTCGAATTTATGGGATGAAAGCTGGATGTTGTAAAGGAATTCAAGGTGTGATGTTAAAATTTTTGCTTGATGAGGAGCAGATACACTTAAATCATTCAGAGTGATAATGAGCTGAAAAATCACCTATTAAAAATTGTGTGCAACCTGCTCTGTATATGAGGTTGTTCTTTATCTGTGCCATCATCCATTGTTTTATGGACTTTTTTATCATATGTTACAAGTTGAGACCTTCATAAAAATGTAACATCACTTGTGTTGCTTTTAAAGTCATGCTTGCAGCTTAGAACTTTAAAAAAGAAATGACTTACCAAGTTTCCTCAGATGAGCAATATGAACTTGTTGAAGATATCCTGTGTGAAATACCTCTGCACATGAGTTAGAGACTTCCTGAGGACTCTGCCTATAAAATTCATATTTTTTGTCTTGCATTCTTTGCTTGTTGCATTCCCTTCTAGTTCATTTCATTCTGATAATGTGAATGCGTTTCCAAGTAGATTGGCAGTGTTTACAATCTCAGTCCCTGGTGCCATTTTTTAATCAAACACATAATAAAGTGCTAAATAAACCATTCCCACCTGCATCAAACTCTTTATGTTTCTGTATAGGATATTTTGTAATTTATTTACCCAGGAAGACCTGATTTATCTGCACATCTGGTTTTCAACCCAGACCTGCTTTTTATCCAGTTCTACAGCTGGTGGATTGAGGCATAAGGAGGTCAGATGGCTTTCCTGAGGTCAACATAGTGATTGTCTCAGCTGGGATTATACCCAAACTTTATCCTTTGCTGTAACCACTTGGCCACACGACTCCTAAACATTCTGTCCACATTGTTGGTGGTAATGGAACTAACTGCAAATGTAATTTTCTTTGTTTTATAGTTTTGCTTGTATTGAAATATTGTCACTTTGTTGAGTTCAGAAACATTACATCTGTTCACAACCTGGTTCTGTTCCACTTTGAACAGACACAATTTTTTGTGATGAATCTCCTTCCTGAATGCAAATGCCTGTTAGTTTCACAAGTTCTGGGGTAGTGATTGATGACATCACTGGTTTGTGTTGCTCTTCTGTGCTTCATCAGGGCAGACCCTGTTTGACACTCCTCTTTGGAAGAGGAACGAATAAATGTTTTTGCTTCTGTGTATCAGTGCCATAAGCTTCTTAAGACTCCTGGTTGCTGAGACTCTCTTCCTCTGGAGTTTACTTCACAGCAATAATACAACGTTATAACAAGATGGACAGATTTGATAAAGGACTTCTATAAACATGCATTTCTCTGTATAAATTGTACCTTTCTGTGTACCCATGAGTTGTAGACACTGGAACATGGTATCATCAGCAAAATTTTATTCTGTTTGGTCTTGCTTTGCCTTCCTGAGGAAAGTAAAAATAGTTCTAGTTTCAGGTTTTGTTATCGGTTTCCTTTTGCATTAAGTTGCCACTGCATTGAAGAAGCATGACTACATTTGTAGTACATTTGTCTCTACAATTGCAGAGAACTACAGGGTTCTCTACAATTAAGTAGACAATGATGAGGCTTGCTCTCTGGTGCCAGCCCTCTGTTGTTTCAAATTCCAGTGGAGCTTCTGTTCGTTTCACTAGATGAAATGCTCTTATTCAAAGTAGCCCGTTAGGTGTTGATTACACTGTCAGTACTTTCCAGGCACAGCTTTCTTCCTTCTGCAAAATGAATTAGGTACACTGTGTCAACTGTTACAATAGCATAAAAGCAAGTGAAATTTACAGCTGGCCAGTTGTAACTTTACCAGTTAAAAATATCACAAATGCATTGGTAACAACCAGAAATGTTTCTTCTCTCCCCAAGATTTTGCTGCTGCTACTTTTCTCCAGCCCCAGTTACCTTGGCACCTGTACTGTGTCCAGGTACATCTATGTGTTCTGGTTAACTACACTGTAATAACTACAGCTGCCTGGATCAAAGCCATAAAAAGGGAGGATTGCTTTGTCTAGGAGACAGTAGGACTGGAGACAGTAAGTAGGCAAAGGAAGATCTTTTGGGATACCCAATTACTCTTTCATTGTAAAGTATTTAATTGCAACAGCAAAAAAGAATGGAGATAATGTATTTCTGGTTAATGCCATGAATGCACTTCTGAAGTGAAAATGATGAATAGAGTGAATTCAGGTACAGATTGGCATTAATTTTCCTTTAAAATGGAGGAAAAGAAACTTGTGTGAACCTGTAACTTCCATGATACTGACATGAATGCTGAAATTTTATCCCTTCTTCATTGTTTCTTATCTCATGTTGGAGTTCTTTTATTCCAACAGTTTAATAGGTCAAGTCTCCTGACCCCACCCATCTCCAGTTTCCAACTGTATGATCTACAGTCCTTTTGTTCTTAAGTATTCAAGATGTCATGCATCAAGTAGTTTTTATTTTCCTTTCAGCAATTTGTGGTGTATGTAGGGACCACTGCTGCTGATGGTCAAATGCATTTTTCCAAAATCACTTTTTGTACTGTGGAGTTAAGCAGTTGTTTTATTTGTTGAAATTTAAAATTGGCATTTTGGAAGTTAGAGCAGTGGAGCACCATCAAGAGAACCTCATGATAAAATAGATGGCAATGGCAAGGACATTCTACCAACAGAATACTTGGTGGCTGTTAATTTCCACAGTAACTTATGGATGAAAGACTTGGAATAATGGGTATCCTGTTAACAACAATTTTTTGAGGCTTGTAGGGATTATCTTATGTTCTGACATTATCAGAGGTGATACTCAGGAGGCAAGCTTGCTTTTTTAGACCCAGAAGCAAGCTTTTAAAGAGGTTGGAAGCCAGGAAAATATCAGGGAGCATTTCATATATGCTTGCTCTGTATTCCTTCTCTCCTAGGCATCTGCCTGTCATCTTTTTTTGGAAATAGAATAGTGGTCTTTAATAGTTTTTGGTCTGAGCTAGTATGACAATTTGTAGGGTTTGGAAGACCATTAATTTTACCTAAAATGGACATGATGAGTTGCAGAAAGTTGTTTCTACCTACAGCATCCTATTATGGAGTCCGGCTTTCTGGTTCTAAAAGCAGTTGCATTATCATCCCTATATATTATCACAAATAATATGTTAATAAATCATGATCAGTCTGAATAGTACATAGGCAATATTGTTGGAGTGTTTGGGGGTTTTTTGCAAGAGTTCAGAATCCTACATTTCTGTCAGTTTCTAAATGTTTTCAACCTTTTCTGTTTGATCTTGTGCTTATGGTGAGCTATGGCTTGGGCAGCTCTCCCTAGATGTCTGTTGTCAGGTACTGCTCTGTCAGCTGGATGAGTATGCTCACTCTCAGCTCTCGATTTTACTAATTATTTTAGGGGCTTACTGCCTTTATTTGGTTCCTAATAAATCTCTCTTTCTCCCTTGCTGTTTGTTAACATCTGATCCTTTTGAAGAAAAGTAGGACTCTGAGTAGGACAATTTCTTCTAGTACAACTCCTTTTCACCTTGGCCTGGCTCCTGTTCCCAGTCAGATGGAAAATTATAGTGGGTGCACTAAGAAGATTTATTTTTTTTCTCATCTCCCTGAATCCAAGAAGTGATGGAGGTGTCCTAAGAAGTCAGGTTATTTCAATGGTGGGTTTGAAGCACCACAAGAGATTCAAACTTTGCTAAAACATCTGTTTCCTGACAGGTTAGGCTCGTTATTCCTGAGGTAAACTTCCAGAAAAGGGCTTTGTGTCCTTAAACAGTAACAATTTAACAGGCTGGAGGTTGATCTGACTGTTATGTGCAAAAGTTAATGTTTTTTTTTGTGAGGGCACAATGCAGCCACCTGTGTATTATTACAGTGTGGAAATTAGTCAGTTGTCTGGCATAGCTTTTGGTCTGACAAATTCTGGAGATAATAAAACAATTATCATTTTTGTTGGGTTTTAAGTTGTCTTCCCTTCTCTCTCCACGCACAAATGCCATGCACATGCCTTTCTTAGCCATGCTACTTTTGTGCTGTTGGCTGGATTTGCTTATATCGGCTTCTAGATTCTGCCTCCCCCTGCCCCTTACAAGACGAGTTTGAGGAATTCAGTTATCCTTTGCGCTTCCTTTGCTACCGTTCAATAAATTCAAGTTAGAGACCTAAACCTGGTATTGGTATTAATCCACATTCTTTAAATTCTTCCTTTCTAAAATGAAGAAACACAAAATAGCCCCTTTTCATGGCTACATTGCTTCTTCAAACCAGGAAAAAAGCAGGCAATGATTAAATCTAAGCATTATGATTTTACATGCGTGTAACCCTTTTACTTGAAGAGAACCCCTTTTTGAAAGCCTAGCTGAGTAGGCTACAGCTGAGTAGATTGGTGGTATCCCGAATGAGGATTAAAACGAAGCCTGCACATTTAAAATGTGCTGGTAGCTGTAGAGAGATCATGCTTTTTTTTGTTTCTGTCCATGAGTGTTCCTTTTGTAGAGAAGCTCCTGTTGCTTCTTTTTTTCCTTTCCACCAATGGGAGAAAGAATCTTAAAGCAAGTCTTGTTAGCAGAGCTAGGAAACAGAAGATAACGAGTGCCCCTTCAGATCTGCCATTTGAAGTGCATCTCATACTTTCATGCTTTTGCTTACTGCATCCTACTGTATCTGCCTTGATCAGTGGAATAATTTGCTTCGCAATAGTTTAAAGTCACATCCATGATCATCTGCTGCTGAGATAAACAGAGTATTTCATGCCACATGACTGTCGTTATGGTTCTCCTTAGGTCAGTGGTGGAGCATGGATGGTGTTGAACCTGCCACACCTCCATGTAGCTGCTCTTTCTCTTCTGCTGTTTCTAGTACTTTTGTTGTTGATGGTTTTCCCCCACCTGCTGTTAAAGTAGGGTGCTGAAACGTCTGCAGTTCAAGACCCCCAGTGGCTAAACCACTCCTCTAGATCTATCATAACTAGCTAAGTCGATTGGAAAGCTGACTTCCAGCTGATCAGGGAAAAAGGGTCTGAATCTGCTCGGACCTCACCACGAGCACTGGGTATTGTAAATGTCCTCCTCACTTAAGACTGTCTTTTCTTTTTCTATGTATGGTTTCTTGGCTTTTTGTTTTCTAAAAGGTCAACTTAACTGAAGCCTGGAAGCAGCTCCATGAGTATCCCTCCTGCCCTTGCAGAACCCCACTGTAATGCTTGCAGTGTTGATAGTGGCTGTAGAAACTGGGAGAGAGCTGAGCCCCACTGGAGCAAGGAGATAGCCTCGGTAGTCATCTCCAGTGAGGCCAGGGACTGCTTATGAACTTGGCCTTGGAGAATTTAAAGCAGAGATATTTCTTGTGCTTGATAACAGTGATGAGTGTTGTTGTCAGGCCTAATAAATGAAATAAGTACTAGATAATGTGCAACAGCACAATGAGGAGCTTGTATTACAGAGTTCTCTCTCTCCTGGGTTGGTGGTGTACGTGTGTCAGCTTGAAGGTGAGGTACTTGGCTGAATACATCTGCCCAGCAGGTTGGCATCAGGAGCTTAAGACACTGATAATTACGTGCAGTGAAAAAATAATTATCATTCATGTGTTGCTCGTCATTGTAATGCTATGAAGGATTTATTGTAAAGAATCCAAAAGCAGTATTTTCAGGCATTTGCCTGCGTTCCGTTATGAATTGCAAGAGAACGTGGAGAATTAATGGGTGGCTGAGGCCCCCTAATGCCAGCAGAGCACACTGCACTCCTCAGGCACAACGGCCACTTTATATTTACTCTTATTTTTTAATGTAAAGAAACACTTTTTAGGCTAAGATTCCTTATGGTGTATTAATTGTTTGCCTTAAATTGCTTCCTTACTGGAAACATGAATTCTTGATCATTGAAATTTTATTTTTATGTCTTCTTTTACAAAGCTGTGCAGACAGTGAGAGAAATTATTCTGGTTTGCAATTATTCTCATTAGTATTTGCTTTGCAGGCAAAAAACTATATAGGGAAGCTGAACGCTTGTGAGGTAAATTTTTGGTCACAGTTATATGTCTGCCCAAGAATGACTGGGAGGAAGCATAGCTAGTGGTGTCAGATGCTGTGGTGTATTATGTAACTTGGCGGTGGGAGTGATGGGGAAGAAAAAGTGCCAGCGAGGGAGGAGCAAGACAGTTGTGGGATTTTGGTTTGGTTTTGTGGTTATTAGCCATGTGGTTTTGGTTGAATTGCTAAGACCTTGAGAATCACTTCCGAATGCTATGATCTAAGATACAGCAGTGTGGGTATCTGTTAGAATAGATTCCTTTTGTGCTTAAAATTTAACTTAAAAGTGTGTATTTACAACTAGTGTAAAGTAGTATAGAGCTGCCCTTCAAGGAAGAAAATTAGAGTCTAGAATCTGGCTCCATGTAAGGTAATTTAATGGTGGCTTTAGACTATTACTGAAACAGCTCTTTTCAGTATTTCTGTGTTGCATAGTCTCAGAATTTGTTGGAATTTGTCTTGTTTTTGTCAAAATCTAGCTATGTACTCTTGTGACAAAGTTTTGGCATTCAGTCAGGTATGAATAGCAGCTAATAAAGTTTTAATAAATCAATTTTGGTGTTTAGTTGGCTTGTCACTCTCACCAGTCTGTAACGTTCCCCCTCATTTTACTGTTACACAAATTTTTAATGAGGAAAAGAAGGTGGTGAGCCTAGTGCAGAACGCTGTTGCATGTCATTCTTTAACAATGAAATCAAAAAGTGCAGATGTAAAGTTTAGCCTTTATAAGTAGATATGCTTTGTTTTCTAGACATTTTGTAAACTAGTGTCTTCAGAGATAAAGTTGCCAAAGACACCTGAAGTGTACTCAGAGGGGAGTAGGGAGGACATGAGAAAGGTAAAAAGTTCCAAGGAATCACTCTGGGTGACGTTAGATCTGTGTCTTTTGTTCTTATTTTGGATGCATTTTGGAAGCCTAGTGTTGGTGGTCTCTACAAAGGCCTACCCTACTTCAGGGCTATCAATTCTTAGAGTAAATGGTAACTGTTTTCAAAATACATTGTTAAGTCAAAATGGTTTGAATGGTAATCTCCATTGTTTTTTTTCCAAAGACAGTAAGGTTGATGCTTCCAAAGTTGTGAAACAGAATGTGCTGAAAGTGAACTTTTCTGCCCTTTCTGTTGTTCCCTGTTTTAGATGCTGAGTTGACTGAAGGCTGTAGGTGTGATCTAGCCGTGCCTCTACCCTATCTACTAGTCACGATCCAGTTAGCATCTGAGTTTCAAGAACTTTTGTTCAGTTGAACTTTTCTATGAACATCAGTAGCAGACTTAGGAAGAACAAATAAAAATGAAGGAGGGTTGGGATTTATATTTTGTTTTGCTATTAGTTGAGGTATATCTCCTAATTTCTATCACAAAGGATATTTTATACTTTGTCATAATTTTCTGCTGTTTTGAAGGACCAGTTCAGGCTGAAGAAACCTAGTTGTGGGATACAGTTGTGTGTGGACCTGAACATACCCTACTGTAATCAATGTCTATCCCTTAAACTGTTCTGGATTTACAAATGTCTCACTTGTGTTTGGAATAGCTGTGGAACATACCACATTTTTACAAATTAAAAAGGGAAAGATTCAGTATAACATTCTTCTTTTTTTCTTTCTTTTTTTTTGGCAGTTCTTCAAGGATCTTATGCATAGCATATGAGGTTTTGCAGGGTTTGCAGTATATGAACAAACATGGAATGGTCCACCGAGCACTCTCTCCTTGCAATATTCTTTTGGATCGAAAGGTACAGCTGCAGAAATTAGTCTGGTTTTTGTTTGATTTTTGTTTTTTCCTCTTGCTGCCAATGGGCAGCATGCTATGTCATATATGAGCACTGGTCAGTCACAGCCTTTCTGATGGGGAAAAAGATGTTGTGGTCGTTTTTGTTGTGGGTTTGTTGTTTGGGCTTTTTTTTTAACTACAGTTTCCCCCCATTTCTTAAATTTCAAATGTATTTCAGATTTTTCCTCTTTTTGCATTTTCTTCTATCCCAAACCACTTTTTTCACCCTTTTCTTCTTACAGTGGTATTCTAAGTATACTTGTCATCATTGTGATTAGTTACAAGACCTTCCTAGCTGTTTGAATATGAAAATATTTCTTCTGGCTAATTAGCAGTTAATAACATCTCTTGTGTTTCGTGGCAATCTGATACTTTTAAGATACCAACATATTTCTTTGTTAATTTTAAATTATTAAAATTCCTGTGTCTTTCAAATCTGTTGTCACAGACTGTTGAGTTTGCAGTGTGGAATACAGGTTCTTTTCATAAAAGCTGGGAGAAATTAATAGCTGCTGTTATACTCAGAGCAGTTGCTTCATCTGGACTGACAGCTGAAGAGCTTGGTCTGTCTGCATAACCCCTCTCTCTTTCCCCTTCTTTGTTTATATAGAATAGCTAGATCCTTCCCTTGGAAGGAAGGAATGGTGTTTTTAATATACTTGTAAACAAATGAAAATCATAATGATACTTTAACAAGCAAAAGTACTTAGGATTTTAAGATACTCCTAAAATCAATAAAGGAACAAAAGCGGGCCATGAGACCATAAACTTCTAAACTTTTCCCCTGCACTTTCAATAGCTTGCTGATGTAGCCTTCACTGTTGAATGATCTGCAGGCTGGCTGAGTATAATTCAAAATTCAGCAGAAATAATGTCTCAGTTTAACATAACTTCTGGACCTATTTTTTGTTGTTTTGGTGTTAACACCTGTTTCCAGCAAGCACCTGGAAAACTTGGTTTTTTTGGAATATGTGTTGACACAGTTAAGTAGAGCAAGCTAGTAATGAATTGATGGGAAGGGCTGCAGGAGCAAGGCTGGGTAAATAGAAAAGGTGAGGGAATACTGGTGATACTTAGGGAGTTCTGGGATTCAAACAGGATTTTGAACAGTTTTCAAACAGGAAAAATGTTCAGTAGAGTATTTAAGCCTTTTTAATTTACTGAAAATATACTGTAACTTTAAAAGTTCTGATTTTCTTGTGCATTCCAAACAATCTGATTACTTAGTGCCCTTGGAAAGTGAAAGTATTAGAAATAAGCACCTTATTGACTTGCCATGGAGTTCTACATAATAGATGAGACAGAAATGTAAGAAGGTGATTTTATAGGTATCTGTCTTCTGGCAGCTAATGCAACTTGAATTTTTTATTATTTTTTTTAATTTTTTATTCTTTTTTTTTTTTAGCTTAAACACAGATTTTTCCAGGATCAGATTCTGCTGCTCTTAATCATTTTTTATTTTCCTTTTCAGGGACACGTGAAGTTGGCTAAATTTGGACTCTACCATATGACTGCTCAAGGTGTTGATGTTGATTTTCCTATAGGGTAAGGTAGTAGCTACACAATACAAATATGTCAGGGATATATTTTTTCAGGAAACAATTTATGCTTTGAGGAATCATCTTCAAAAATGTGTTGTATGCACAGATTACAGGTTGCTGGTTTGATTCATACTTGTTGCATACATCCCTTACACAGAAGCTTCTGATAACGTCACTGAAGAGGTTATCATCTGACTAGATGAAATTAATGAAAGAGAATGGATATCACGCAAACATACTACTGTAATTATATGATGTCAGCCCTTATTGCCTAGATTTGCCTTCAAATGGTAGTAGTTCCCTGGGACTCAGACAATCTAATTTCAAATTTAGGAGAAACCACAACCAGCGGTTTGCTGTTGCACACCGCTGTAGGCATCTTGCTCTTTATCATTTTGTGATTTATTTTCAAGTGATCTTACTGTCTAGCCAAAGTGCCATTACAGTGTTTCCTTGCTGTTTTTTGAGGTGTCATGTTGTTTACAGTTGAAACACTGAGCTGATTCTTGAAGATATGCCCAAAAGAAATGATGTTTCCATTCAAAAGGTGGTTTCGGATTTTGGGATTTTTTTAAGCTTTATAATGAATTGTTTATAGAAAAATCAATAATGTTGTTTTAAAATCATCTAGCAGCAGGTAAAGTATGTCCTCAACACCTTTGTTATTTTTTATTTTTTTTTACAAATTCAGAAGTTATTTGATGGGAATGCTGTCAGTGGAGGAGAATACTGCCACCACAGACCCAGTATGGGTCTAGGATACATTTAGCTAACGTACAAGTGCTAGAACACAATACATATTTTCATTGAGATATGTAGGCATACTATTTTGAAAGCTGCTGTTACTTTCTCTCACAAAAAGTCAGAGCTAGTGATTAAGATTTGACCTTTTGTGTAGTAGGCACTATGTATTATACAACTGGAGGGAAACTTTGCTGTTATGTGTAGGTTTTGACTGGATAAAATAGAACAATCTACATTGCTATGAGTTCTAGTTTTTCAGAATGCAAAATTATTTTGATTACTGTAACTGGAAAGGTAGGTTTTTGGACAGACAGGATATTAACGTTGCTGCATCTTTCTAGGTACCCATCATATCTGGCACCTGAAGTAATTGCACAGGGAATAGTAAAACCAAGTGATCATACTCAGTGTGAGAAGCCTCAGCCTTCTGGCCCTAAATCAGATCTCTGGTCTCTTGGTATAATATTATTTGAGCTTTGCATGGTATGTAAGAGGATGATTCTCTGGATTGTGACTCTTGGGGAATAGTTACATTAACTTGGTTGCTCTTGAGTTTGGGGTTCATGACACTTTGCCTATTACTCAAGTCCAAATACTAGAATATGTTAGTATTCCTACCTGGACAGTATTGCTGGGGGTTCTAGTAGTAGGGTGCATATTGACTTGGTATGTGTGTATGTGTTAACCATGAAGGGCAGCTGCCTGTTAAGCTACAGTGATGTGAGTGCATGATAGAATTCTTAGTGAGGAATAGCTTCTGAACCAGGAAGTCTCTCTAGATAATCTGTTGTTTAATTGTGCTTTTAAGCATGGAATATTTGTCATGCCCTCATTCTCCTTAGAAAGGTTGAGAAACTAATAACAGTTGCATGGAGAGGAAGAGAAGGGAGAGTCTCTCTTGCTGTCAGAGCTTAAAGAGCTTCTATACAGAATTACAGGTTTAATTTGGAAGATGCTTACTTGACTCTAGAAGTTGAAATACATTATAACAGCATAATGTTTGCTCTTTGTATATGTTAAACTGGCCTTCTTTGATTCAAACACAAAAACATTCTGTAGGGAGGTATGATCTAACAAATACCTCAATGTTGATGTTTAGTCTCATTATATAACTAAATTGTCAGACAATTGCATGGTCAAGAATCTGTTTTATATAGTGATTAGATCAGGATATTGGAAACAGTCTTCTTTTGCATATTCTACTGTAAATTTGCATAGTGTTCATAAATCATGATTTATTCTTTTGAATAAGTACATTTTGTTTAAAATGTGATGATGGTATTCTTTGAAACGCCTTTAGAGGGATTTTCAGGTGACTTTTCAAAAACACCGTGTGATAATACAAGCTATGATGATTATCATGTTTAGTAATGAATTACCTGTGTTCATGTTTATGTTGGAGAAAGTACAGTTCTTAGAAGCCTGTTTCCTTTTTCTGAGTTAATAATAAGCTTGCAGTTTTGCTAAGGCAGCTTGGAACTTTGTTTTGCCTTTTTGTTGTTGTTGTTGTTTCTTTTGTATTTGTTCTGGGAAAGAGACGTTATAAATGATACATTTTTTCTTTATGATGGCATGAAATGGTTTCTGCTATAGTTGAGGTAAATAGTTTTCCTGAATCTAAAATTCATGCATGGAAGCTTAGTTCACTCTCTTTGTATATAGATGGGTGTGTATGGTATCTAAATATTTTTATGTAGCAACATTCAACTGTTGATTTGATTTTGTTATTCATTTAGGGGAGAAAATTATTCCAGAGTTTGGAGATAGCAGAAAGATTGAAATTTATCATAATGTTAGGTAAGTAGCACAAAATCAATTTTTCAGGTTTCTAATCAGCTCTATAATTAGAGCTTTACAGACTAGTCAGCTTGTGATGTTCAGACCTAAGGTACTTTATCTTTGTCAGCTTTCATCTCCAGAATTAAATAGGCATTTGAAATATGGTTGCTTGTCTAGGGAAGGTGCAGAGGTGGGTGCCAGGAAAAATACATTTGCAGAAGAACTGTGAGTAGGTTAGAGAAAGGGCAAACTATAAAAAAAACAAAAAAAAACAAAGAAAAAAACAAAAAAAAACCCCAAAAAAACCAAAACAAACCATGCTCAGAAAAGGTTGTACTTTTGATGGTTATTTGTTGTTTTATGTTGCAGGAGGTTTCTGAAATGAGTTAGGAATTTTATGATGCTAAAGAAAACTGTCTCTGCACTAGCAGTGCTTGTGTACCAAATCCCAAGCAGGGAGAAGCAGGACTCAAATAGGAAGACAGAAAATAAAAAGAGCTGAGAAGTGTATTACTGGATCCAGGCTTATGTTTCTGGATTCACCTACAAACTATAAAACATTACTGTAGACATGGAATTATTGCTTAATGTAAATGAGTATGGAAGTGGGTACATTTTGTGGCCTTTAAAAGTTGGTTTATTGTAGAATTTATGTATAAACCATGTGGAGGGAAAGGACATGAATTTGCAATTTGAAGTTTTGTCAGTAAGTTATTATCTAGAGCAAATACCAATACTGTTGAAGTTAGTTACTGTTGGTAGAAACACAGTTTTCATTCAGTAGTTAGTGCTTCGGTGCTGAAATTTTGTTTTGTTAACAAAGCGTCCTGAAGCATTTCAGTTCCCTTCAAGTTGAATGCAATTTACATGTAACCTTTATCCACTGAAAAACCTTCATGTCCTGAATTAGGAATTATTTTCTCAATAACATGTTGAAAACAAGTTATGAAGTACCGCTAGTATTATCTGCAGGTAGCAACAAAACAAAAATTACCTTGACATTCTAGATGCAGATACTTAAATTGTTCTAGGGATATTTTTTTTAGAAGTGGAAACACTGTTTTAAATTATTTGACAGAAACTGACACTGTGGATTTACTAAGCCTCCAAAAATATTTTCACTGTTAAATGAGGTGTGCTGATTAACTTCCTTAGGCTTCGATTTTCTGTCTGCATAGGTGATTATGATAATTTTCATTTCTAATTTTGAGAATTCACTTTTATATGATGTGACAATGTCAATAAAAACCCAAAGTTAAGTGCTTTTTATTGGGGTGGGTTTTTATCTGGTTCACTGCTTAATTGTTACCATTTTTTTCAAAGTCTTGAACTCTTTATTGTTTTTTTTTCAAAGGCTGTGTAGATGATATTGTAACTGTATTGGCTGAAGAACATGGTTGCCTTGATATTATTAAGGTTTGTGGAACTAGTTTACTTTTCCATACAGTCTTATCCAAAACATTTTATTATTGTTGCATAGTATTTCATATACTTTTTTTTAACTTGTTTAGTCACTTGATGTATTGCAGTATAAAGAAAAATTTTGAAGTCTAAACTACTTATCTAAGATCCCTTCAAATAACCAGTACTGGTAAAATTCATTCTTTGCTAAAATTCCTGTCAATCTCAGTAAATGTTAATACTCTCTGGATAGAAAAAAAATCTTTAAAGTGTTGGGGTTTAGAACTTTTCTTCTGGAGATTTAGTCTTCTATCTGGTCCACTTTATACTTATTGATAGTGTAGGTTTATACAGTTCAACTCCTCCTCACTCCCAACGTTGTTCACTGAATTTTAGTGTCTGTATTTTGAGACATTATGTGAAAGGATTCTGACTATTAGCAGAAGGGAGTTCCCAGGTACTGCATTGTTTCAAACTGGGTACAGAATATCTAAATTTAAAAATAAAAAGCTAAGCTGCATGCATTGCAATTTTTTTTCCCCCAAAAGCAAATGGAGGGCTGAGGGTTGAGAAGAATAATTTCCCCAGCATTTTAACTAACTTCGTATGTGTAGGTGTGAAATTATATTGCTCTCAAAGGAGTAGCCTGTATGTTAAAAGTATGAGCTAAATTAAGCTCAAATTAATTAATGCTGAATTAAGACAGTAATAAACAGACCTCCTACATATTTTTCTTATGTTCTAGGACCTTTCTGAAAATACCATAGCTCTGCTGAAGAAATGCCTTATATTCCAACCTTCTAAGAGGCAAGTATTTAGTCCAAATGCCTAGTAAACTCTGCTGGGATACTATGAAATTAGATGACCTGTTGCTGAACCTTTTTTGGAGTAATGATGATTTATGCTATATTTAAGAAATTCCTGGTTTTGTTGCTTTTCAGTGTTTAATGGAAAGGAATTGGGGGAGGTGGAGGGAGGGGAAATCAAGCGTGCAAAACCTTGAGATTGAATCTGAGTATTTTTGGGAAAAACTGTTCAGGCATTTGTAGTTCTAAGTTCACAGTTTTTACTGCTTCAGTGTCTGGAAGTTGGTGGTGGTTAATGTAGCTCAGTTGTAGCCAGAATTAGGGCTGCTTTCTTCAAGTTTCCTCTTTCAAAGTACATTTTCATGATGTTAGTCTACCACAACTGTCTTTGGCAAACAAAAGCAAAAAGTATGCTTTTGTTCTTCAATCAAGGCTTTGCATCTTTCCATCTCTGCTTAGAGGAATTAAAGGGGATTAATAATATTGTTGCTATGTACATTAAATTAAGGTGAGATCTGTACTTGATCTGTAAACAGACTGCATGGTGTTTTAAACATCATGAATTGAACAAAATTGGTAGACATTTTTGCTATTAAAATTTCTGAAATCCAATATAATTTAAAATAACTTGCTGATATTTGTTAGGGGGCCATTTCTTACTGAAATAAAAGATTTTTATTTTTTTTTGGAAGCACTTTACTCTTAGTGTTTTATTCTCATTTCTTAATTCAAGGCCAACTCCAGAGGAACTGCTGCATGACAGTTTGTTCAGTGAAGTATCCTCAGTATATCCTCTCTTCCATAAACCTGCTGGTCTGTTCTCTTCTTCTCCAAGGTGTGCTAATTTAACGCTTCCTGAAGACATAAGTCAATTATGTAAAGGTAAAAGCAGGTAGTGGGATAAATGTCATTGGAGGGGGGAAGGAAAATAAAATGTTTTGGGGTTTTCTTTGAATACTTTGTTGGAGAGAAACTATTACATGCTACAATTATACATTCTTGTAGTAGTTGTTTAATGGGCAGAGATATAGGCAAACATGTTTTAAGGAATGTGTGCAAGTCAAAGGAGGGCATCTTGATTTTGTGTTTCAGCCTCGGGGATTAAAAAGTTATCATTAGTATTCAAGAACGGTTGAAATATCAATATCATCTTTTGCCTTTAGAATCTGGAGATGTGCATGTGTAAGGTAGGGGTTTTTTTCACTAAATTGTGTTGTGAATTGGTAATTCTGCTGGGTCATAGTATG
This sequence comes from Falco punctatus, assembly GCF_963210335.1. Lineage (NCBI taxonomy): Eukaryota > Metazoa > Chordata > Aves > Falconiformes > Falconidae > Falco > Falco punctatus. The sequence continues at coordinate 68,837,667 of NC_137580.1, forward strand.
AGATGATTTTTGCACGTATTGGAAGACTAAATCCTTGTGAAAAAGGTCATATTCTAGAATAAAAAGATGACATTTCTGAGTTTGAAACTACAGTATGCTGGAAGTGTTACTAGTCCTCGTTAACTTTTTCTGAACTCAGATTTCTACATGTTTAGAATACACTGTACAATTTTTTGAGATAAAGATTTTATACCTTGTTGTTACTGGTATGGTATGATGTGTGAAGGGAAGATGGATCGTAACTACTCAGTATGAATCACTAGTTTCTTATTTTTACATTTAGCGTTGTGTTGTGTACAAAATAGTGTGGGGGGTGGGGGTGTGTGGGGTTTAAAGACACAGTAAGCAAAAGTCCACACTTTAGTGTATTTATCTGAATGGTTCTCTTTTCTGGCACCAAGGCAAACTGCAGAAATAATTGCTTTTTTTCTGACTTCTGCCCATCTGCTGCTATTTTCTTAAATCTTCTTAAATGGCACTTCAAAAGGGAAGATCACTTTTCCTCTTAACTTCACATGAAGGTCTAGGACTTTTCAAGCATAATTATTTATTTTTCAACAGTATTTGTTTAGAATGGAAGAAGTACAAGCTGCCTAAAAAGATGTACCTCATTTTTATGTGGTTTCTACTAACAGGTGAAGATAGTGACTACCTAGCAGAAAGATCAATTGAAGAGGTTTATTATCTCTGGTGTTTGGCTGGAGGAGACTTGGAGAAAGAACTTGTCAACAAGGAAATCATTCGATCAAAGCCACCTGTCTGCACGCTTCCCAAGTAAGGAAGGAGAAGCCCTTTAAGGGAAGGGAGGATGGATGGAGAAAGCCACTGGTTCTGAGAGAACATTTTTGGTTTTGTTTTTCATTTCAAGACCTGTATGTATGCAAAATATTAAAAATAGTATTCTTGTTTAGGGGGAAATATTGTCATTTCCCTTCTTACCCAATTTAAGGCATTGTTTAAATGCCTTATATTTCTCACCTAACTGTACTTCATATGTTTTGTAAAATAAGAAGAAATGTTGATGAAGTGCAAAATACTGAACTGGAAGTCCCTAAATTAAGCACACTTTGCAGTAGCATTAAGTTTTAGTAAAAATGTCTCACTGTGCTTCAACAGCAGATTTGTAACTGCAGTTTAATTTAATAAATTCGGTAGCAAATTCTCACATTCTGAATTTCCTTTCACAGAGCAGCAGTGCTGAATGGTCAACCTGATTATTCAGCAGATCAGCTGACTGCTTTTCTTTAAAAAAAAAAAAGCTTATTTTTATGACTTGATCTGTAACAGCATGTTATTCATTACTACTTTTATCTTACTGCTGCACACATTGCAATTTTATATGGTTTTAATCCCACAATCTGATGTTAATAACCATAATTATGTATCCATGTAGATCAGTTACCTGGTCTGTGTGTTTAAAGACACATGAAGTCAGTGTACAGCCAAAATGTAGTAGCTTTAAAAAAAAAAAAAAAAAAAAAAAGTGTCAGGTCTAGATTTTAAGTGATGTTTTGGTGGTAAAATTACTGTGAGATTTTGAGGGATTGCCTATTTATGTACCCACTGGTGAATGCGTGTGCATTCGAATTATAAGGGGAAAGCATTTTTAGTCATACTATCTATCTTGAAGGTGAGGTGTTACTTTAAAAAAAGGCAATCTAACTCCATTTGCTAAGCAATACTCAGAATGCAAGCTTAACTTTGGAAATCAATTTCATGTTACCTACTTCAAAAGTATCACCAAATTGGTGGTAATGCAGACAATTTGTGTATATTGGATGTACTGGATTCATTTGTATCCTTAGACGGACTGCAAAAGACAAGGTCTGGGTCAGACTTCTGCTTTTTGTCATGGTGGGAAGTGGTTTTCATATGACAATAACGTTTTATTTTTGCTTTTCACAATAAATGTCAGTCCTGGTCTGTGCCAGGTCAAGGAATAAAAGGGAACAGTAATCCCATATCTCATTACTCTTCCTTTGTGTGCAAACCAAAGTTACAGAAAACCAGAAATGTGCCTTTCTGCAGAAAAAAACTGAATAATTTAAGGTGATTCCCTTGGTAGCAGGTTTCATGCCATACAGAGTCAATACAGTATACTTCTAAGCGCTAGTATTTTGTTTTAAGGAAGAAACTGATTGATGTAAGGATTTTTTTTTCTAATGCAAGTCTTGTGTTATAAAATGACCTGATTGTTGTTTTTTTACTTTTCTCCCTTTTGAAGCTTTTTATTAGAAGATGGTGAGAGCTTTGGGCAAGGACGAGATAGAAGCTCCCTCCTAGATGACACCACTGTGACTTTGTCCCTATGCCAACTCCGAAACGTAAGAGGAATATTGTGCACTTGTTCTTACGGCTTCACTGCAGAAACATTTGTTTAAAGGATATATGGAACAGCAGCTCATACTGCTGTTCCTGCAAGTGACAGTGTTACTGCTTCCAAGAGAACATTATTGGCACCTGAGTCAGATTCTGATCTATGCTAATAAATTGCTTTGCAAAAGCTTACTAAATTTGATTTTCTTCGGTCCCTCCATCCCCTTCCTGTGTCCCTCCCTTTCCTTATTTTTGTTTACTGCTTTGTTCTGATGTAGCCGGAAGAGTTCTATAGTACCTGATATCCTCCGCAATTGTTAAACTAATTGGACAGTGAGTGTCGTCTTGCATTCCTTAGTTCCTGTCTGTCAGTGGCTCACAATATTCAAAAGGAAGATCAACACAATTCAGCTGCAGCTCCTTAATGGCTTTATACTTCAAGTTGGATACCAAGTTTCTGGTAGTTAATTACTGATCTTTGGAATATATAGCTATGAAACAACTAGTTCAAAAGATCACTTTAAACCATTTTTCCAGAAGGCAGTAATGCAGTTTTCTTCCATCTTCAGTGGCAAAATCAACATATGATAACCTTAATTTTGCCTGATGTAATGATGAGTTACAAGATTTACTGCATATATCACTGAAATGTTTTAATTGTTCACATTCTTTGCACGTGTAAAGCTTTATTGCTGTAGAATTAGAAGTTTATGCTGCACTCTTTGCAGCTTGCTTTTTATAGTAGTGAATGCAATTCTGTCACAGTCTTTATAAAAAAACCTTTCCATATGATTACAGGGGTCAATACAGACAGGAAGGTGACTTCTGAAGTCTTGACCTCTGCCACCATTACCTTAATTTTGAGGGCAGTGTGGCAAATACTGAAGAAATTTGTTAACACAGTAGAACCTTGCATTACTTCACATAAGGGCATGGAGACAGACCAAAGAACCTGGTGGTTTGCTTGATTGGTGGGTTGTGGAGTGATGGGGGTGAGGTTAAGAATATGCAGCGGCTATTTTAAAGGCAATATATACACTGCAGCTGCTACTGTTACCATGTAGTATAGTCTGGTTTAGCTTTGTAACTGTGTTTCTTTTATAGTATTAGTTTTGCAGCTTGTATTGTTTGTTTCAATGTTATCACTATGGAGAGATTGCTAACCAACCCTGGTTATGTAATTTTATGCTAAGAGGGAAAGAGTCATTTAAAACTTCCTGTCACTGAGGAGACTGTTGTATCGGTAACTGATGAAACAACCTTGTACTCTCCATGGGCTGTCTCATATAAAGGAACTAAATTAAGGTTCAGTGATTGGTTAGCTGTAATATGGGATCGAGTATTGTTCGAGACCCCTTAGAAGTCTTAGAGATACCTGTAAGGAGCATGTGTGATGCTTAGTTAACATAGTACCACCTGTTGAATTAATATGTATGATTTTTTCCAAGAAATGTAATGCATAAACATGTGTGGACTATATAATTTTGTTTGAATGAGACATACGGCATGCATGTTAAGTAGAACAATCCCCTGTACATAGAGCGCTGCAAGAAAGGATGGCTGCTTCATAATGCTACATTGGTGTTAAGGAGTTTTCTTATTGTTACGTACTGTTGTTCTTACAAAAGGGCAGCTTTTAAGGCTTTTTCTTAAACTTTTTGATCTGTAATTTTGGATATTGCTGCCTACTTCTATAAGTACAGCAGCAGATATATAATGAAGTTTAATTTTGCGGAAGACACAAGCCTGAACCTTGCAGTGTTAGTTGAAATAAATTTTTAAACTTATGCCATTCTTCAAGCACCTTTTATAGAGCAGAGCTTGATAGTTATAATCAAAAGAGGATCAGTAGTGAATGAACTGTTCTGTCAATCCCAGGAGGAACAGGCTGTGTGCCTGCTGTACGACTCTTAAGTTAGGAACTGATCTGCAAAACAGAGCGCTGCGGGGAGGGTGATATTAAACATCAATTGCAATGCACCAAACTTGTCTGAAAACTTCATGCAAAAGTCAAGGCATGCTCGTCTGTCACCTTTCCAGAGAGTTTCTGTATTTCTATGCAGCTTTCAGATGCTTCTACTAAAAGGAATTCAAATTTGCATAACTCTTCAACTGATTAAAAACATAAACCCAAGTTGTGCAATTATTCTGCAGCTACTTGGATAGGAAGTCCATGTAGAAAAACAAGGAAAAGAAAGAGAGCTGCATAATACTGTAGATCTGTTAATGCGTGTGTGTGTAAATAGGTTTATGAATGAGAGGAGCATTATCTTCGGGCAGAACTTCCATGAGCTCAAGAAGCTTGTATTAGCAAAAGATTTTAGAGTTAAAGGCTATATGTTTCTTTACTGATAGAGGACTGAGCTAATGCTTAGGTCTCAAGGCAAGCTACTAGATTTGGCAAATGAACTGTTAATTAATGGGGTTCGTATTCCGCTAAATATTTCCACATGAATTCTGAGCAGCGTTCTGATAATTTATTTTAATTTTTCATTTCAGAGACTGAAGGATGTTGGTGGAGAAGCATTTTATCCATTGCTTGAAGATGAGTAAGTGTGTGTGTAAGTTTGTACATATACAAGAGACTGAATTTTGAGTTAGTTTTATTTGAGTGTCACACTGCACAGCTAGACAGAACCGCCTTCCAGAACCAAACGTAACATGTCCTTCTTTGGCTCTTAAAGCCCATGAGAGCTGATAAGCACTCTGTACTGACTTAGGGCCCTGATACCAAACTGAGGATCCTAGCCTGTTTCTTTGTTCTGGAAATCAGCTGTTTGTGCTGAATATTCAAAAGTATTCATTTATATTTGTTTCTGACTCAGAAATGCATCACAGGATATTCATTTTTTTTTTGCAGTGATTTGTATTTCTTGCTGTTCACTACTAGTATACAAACTCTTTTTCCAGCCAGTCAACTTTACCTCATTCAAACAGTAGTAATGAGTTGTCTGCAGCTGCTAGTCTTCCTCTGATCATCCGGGAGAGGGACACAGAGTACCAGCTAAATAGAATCGTCCTGTTTGACAGGCTGTTGAAGGTATGGAATCTTTCTGATGCTGGATAATAGGACTTGTTCTGTTTAATTAGAGGATTTGTAAATGACCAAGTAATTGAAAAATGAAGCAGAGATATAAGAGACCACAGTGGGAAAGGGGGAAGAAAACTCTACAGAAGTATAAAAGAATGAAAATGGAAATATGAGAAATTGGTCCTTTTCAGTAGTGGTGAATGTAAAGTAGGTTTTAGCGTATGCACATGAAAATGGAGCTGCTGCTAATACCTGTTATTTACTGAAGAAAATACTTCTGCATGCTTTATTTCATAACAGACTAAGCTATTATATGTATAAATATGCCTGTAACATTTCTGCGTTTCCAAGCAGTAAGGTACTTGAAAACAATACCAGTCTTCACTGTAAGAAATGTGGGTTTTGTACTGCGGGGAGAAAATACCAATCCCTAATTTACATACATGCAGAGAGATGGATTCCTGCTTAAGAATGAGAGAGCTGATGAGCATCAAGTACAGTACTAGGAAGGTATAAACTAGAAATATTTAATAAAAAAAAGTTGGATGCATACTGTGAAAAGAAACATAACAAAGAAAAAACTTCTAACAAAAATTTGGATTAGTAAATTTATATATCCAATATATACCAAAGCACATGAATATGTTTATGAGAAGGAGTGGTCATTTTAACATCAAACAGTAGTCTTCCATCCAGGCCTTCCAGTTAGGAATGAAACTTACTTGTAAAACTTGCATTTGCTGTCCAGGCTGACAGCATTTGTCCGTTGGGGAAAAGACCATCCCACAATTGGTATTGGAATTGTTTCAGTTACATGGTAATATTTTTGCTGTTAATCTCTTCTCTTTGAAGGCCTACCCGTATAAGAAAAACCAAATTTGGAAAGAAGCCAGGGTTGACATCCCTCCTCTTCTGAGAGGCATAACGTGGGCTGCCCTGTTGGGTGTTGAGGTAAGGGTAAGCAAATGGGAGGGCATTTGCGGTAGTCCCAGTACTGACTGGTACAGGGATAGGAATGGGATTGACAGGGAAGCTGGAATTTGGCAGGTAGAATTACTGGAATTTCAAACAAAATGAGTTATGAAATTGTGTGAACAAAGACAGAGAACTTGCTTCTTGATTCTAATATTATTTGATTTCAGAGAACGTATGTAAACTTCTATACATTTAATTTTGTTTCTGGGATGGAAGAATACTACCCATACAGCCAAATGTTGCTGGGTTTTTAAAATACAATTGGTAGCTAACAGGTTTTTCGTTTTATTTGTAATATTTTTGACAAATGCAGTTAGAATCCTGCTTCAGTCAGCAATACTTGGGCAAAACAGGATGAAAAACATATCAAATTTATTTTTCTCATGTACCAGTCAATGCACTTCCTCCAATGACTGGAGAATAAATAAATTAAATGTAACTCTTATGAACCAAGGGCTTGAAAGGAATGTCTCAGACATGAGGACTCTTCGCTGAGATTGCTTGACTACCAAGTTTTTGCACCTACCCTGCTTGCAGGCTGCAGTAGTGCAGCAAAGAGGTTTTTACAGGTAACACTTCTCAAGTTATTTAGGATATTTAGCTTAGGATGCGGTTTGCTGAGCGCTATATAGTATGACCAAAAAAAAGCTGCAAAGGTAAAGAACTGCTGGTCAGGGTCATAGCCTAGGTCTTGGGAGATGAGTCAGTTCTCAGGCTTCATCAGCTTACCATCTGTACAGTTTGTGTAGTGATTCCCTGTCCCATAAAATTAAGACGGATTTGTTAGCATGCCTGTCTCTGGATTTATGCAGGGACAGGCTACTTAAGATTAGTGCATATTGGTTAATTAACAGGCAGCTGGATTCAGTGCCTTTAGAGACAGGGTGCTGAAACCCACTTGCCAGTGGCTGAGGTAAGCGCTGAATTTAAACTGAGAGCATCTCTTGACTTGAAAATGAAAAACTATCAAGTACATAGCTTTCTGCATAAACAACTGAAAATCACTGAAGATTGTATTGAGGCGGTCACAGAAAGTTCTGTATGTCCTTAATTATAACAGAATAAAGATGTTTTTGTTAAAACTCAGCTGTAAAAATTTTCTGTACTTTGGGAAGATTTTTTTAGGAAAAAAAGGTTACTGACTAAACCACCTAACAAAAACAGTCAACTTCTGTATGTCAATGTGTACATTGTAATATGCTTTTATGTTAGTAAGGGCTTTCTAAATTCAGGCAATCTTCTTCCCCATTTAGGGTGCCATACAAGCAAAATATGATGCCATTGATAAAGACACACCGATTCCTACAGACAGACAAGTAAGACTTCTGGTGTTAACAAATATTGTCACTTAAGTATCACAAATATCTTTTCCACCAGTCTCAGTCATTTGCATGTTACAGGAGATGTGACTGATAACACTAATAGGGTTCCCCTTATCCTGTAACCTTATTCATGCTGTAGCAAGAATCTTGAAAAACAGGTAGGAATAAGTAGTTTAACTCAAATTATGCTATATAACGTGTGGAAAGCGAAATCCTCTTTTGCTTCAGAATCACTGTTTCTGTAGCAGCAGAGCATAGTGAACAGTATTACTGATACATTGTTAAAAGCCCTGTTTTTATCTAATGTTTGTTTTGCCTATTGGACCATGTATCGGATACTGCTGAGTACCCGGAGATCCTGTAAGGTGAGCTGTGCTCCACAGAAATGGGTTCTTGAGCAATTTGAATCTCCAAGAAGTCTTGCCAGACATAAAAAGACATCGTGGACAACAGCTGTTCCTTTTGGCTGGGTGAAGAAATATTTTCCATCAAATTGTGTACAACATTCCAAGAACTCTGATTTGATGATGATTTAGAGCAAATTAATATTAGCACCTGAAATGAGTCCAAAAGCTGGGCCAGAAAAAACTATAACTGGACCCTGCTTTGTGCCTTTTCCAAGTGTTAGAATGTTTTTAAAAATAGGAAACTGAAAAAAGAAAAAAATCTCTATTTTTAATCTTTGACAGGGCTGTTAGTCCACTGTCCCCTTTCAGTTTTGGTTTTGGGAGTGATGGAGGAAGTAGATTGTGTTTATGATGGTGTTTCTTTGTTATATGCTTGTCTGTGGTGCAGATTGAAGTTGATATTCCTCGTTGCCATCAGTATGATGAATTACTGTCATCTCCAGAGGGTCATGCAAAGTTTAGACGTGTACTGAAGGCCTGGGTTGTTTCCCATCCTGATTTGGTGTACTGGCAAGGTAAGCTCGACTAGTTGGCAAGGTCAGATAATTAACTGGAAAGCTATGACTGACTTACAAATACCTCCCTGTCTTTCCCCAACATACCCCTAAGTGTAAGGGTTATTTGAGTGCTTTCCTTTCAGTTTCCTTTGAAGAATGACTCTGTAGATTATTGCAAATTTAGATCCTAATAATTTAATTTATATTTAATTTGTAATGTGAAATTGCCCCACTCCTTTCTTATATATTTACTATCCTTAAGTTTCAGTCACTTTCCTTAAAAATAAAATAAAATAAGTGTCGCTTACTGTTCAGTTCCAAGGTAAATCTGCTGAAGTTACTGAGTGAGTTCTTGGGATGGTAAATTGCATTTTTTTGAAGCCTTGGCAGAATAATCACTTCAGCATTATAGTTCAACAATTTGAAATCCTCTCTGTTTTCATGCATTGATTTCACAGTTATTCTGAGCATCACCTGTGAAGCCTGATATTGCAGAATTATAATCAGTATAAAGTATGCAAATTTTCATGATTAATTAATTTATCTTGTCCATTTCAGTAAATGAGCTCTTTATACTGTTTCTTTATGGGTTTTCTTTCTTTAGGTCTCGACTCTCTTTGTGCACCATTTCTGTACTTGAATTTTAACAATGAAGGTGAGTGCCTTTTTGTGCTGGGGTGAAGGGGGAAGCACAGTCTGTCATCTGTATCTAGTTGTAGACAGACATGTGTGCACCCACTTACAGATGGAAACTTTCTGTAGCTACAAAGGAATTTTAAAGCTCTTGTTGCCACAAGTCAAAAGAAATTGTTGGATTTTGAAAAGCGCATGTGGTGTACTGCTCTTCAAGCAGGGGTTCAAACCCTGTGTTTATTGCCAAGTACAATAATTAGTATATATTAAAACCCACAAATAACCTTTATTATAGAAAAGCAGGAAAAGCTTCTGTAATATTTTCTCAGTGAAGTTGTAGTTCAGCCTTGTTTAATACGAATGCGTTATTTGTTAACCTAATTGTTAACCTGTCAGACTGGCTTTTTTCAGAAGAGCTGGCGGTTGTTTTAAATGCCTAAAAGCTTATCAGACCAGCTTTGGATGATACGTGGCCTTTATAATCTTAGAATGCAATTTCTTCAGAATAGGTCCTGTCCAATCTTCTATTTTCTTGCACGTGGCTTTCTTTAGATAAGGTCTGTGTGTGGGGAAAATTACTCCTATTATGCCTACTGACCATACAATTATTTTTGTGTATAGATTGATTTAAGTATTTATGCTTATTATCTGCTTAATAATGAACGTTTTAAGGTGTACTTATGTTTCTACCTCTGTAGTTGCATCCATTTTTCTAATTCTTTCAGCTCTGGCATATGCCTGCATGTCTGCTTTTATCCCCAAGTATTTGTATAACTTCTTTCTGAAGGATAATTCTCATGTTATTCAAGGTAAGTCAGTCCTTTTTTTTTTGTTTTTTAAAGTCCAAAGAGAAGTAGAATTGTTTCTGGATATATAAATACGTGTTTTTCAAATGATTGTACAAATGGAACACAATTAGAACCACATTGTAGAAATACTTGCCTATTTCTTTCAAAAGCTTTATTGTAGATAAATAAGAGTAACAGCTGTGCAAGAAAAACAGGAACAAAATAAGTGGGTAAAGATTCAGGCAGGAGAAAAAATCCAAATGCACACACACACACACAAAAACCCAACCAAATGTGTTCTCTGTAATAGCCAAGGTAAGACTTAGTTCATCATGCAAAGTTGTAAAATGAGGAAATAGTCTTTTCAGTGTCAGACTGTAAAGACCTACTCTTCAGGTGATCAAAATCACACTGTTACAGGAGCTATTTTGATACTGAGGGAAAATGAAGAGCAACAGTACAAACTAGGGACTCCTCAGAAAATGGAAGTTACGGTATTTAGAAAGTTAGGGATTTGAGGGGAATTCCTTACTGAACAGAAGATAATATCATTCAATAAAGGAGTTGGAGAATCCTGAAGGATAATGTTCCACAGTTCAGTCTTCACCAACTATATAGGTAACTTGGATAAATTAAAACAATAGTCAGGAGGTAAATGTCTGTTCTACTTGCAAGTTAATTGTAAATTTTGTGGAACAGGAATTGTCCAGACCTAGAAAGATACCTTGGCACTGTCTTTGTTGGAAAGGTGGTTTGTCTTGCAGACAGTTTTTAAAAACCAAAAATAGTTGTTTGAAAGCCATTGGTAGTTTAAAAAATCAGGAGGTAATGCATGTTTTTAATTGCAAGTAGTTATGAGTGTTTATTGAATACTGGGTTTCAGCATGGCTTTCTGTCCTTGTATTTCTTTTAAAGAAATTATTTTCTAGATAACTTGTGAAATCCTCAACTTAGAGTTTATATCGGGTTTTTGTCTTCAAAAAATGAAAGGAAATTAAGAATTGATCAACAAAATTTTATTAGACATAAAAGCAGTTACATACTAGATAATAGGGAGAGATCTAACACAGGGAGAGAACACAGCAGTTAGAGTTTATATGTGAAAGACTATGGGTAAGAAGTGTTATGAACCTAAAAGGTAAAATAATAGTTTAGAAAAACTGTTCAAGAGAACTTGTTTGCAGCCTTTTGTCTATAAAGAAAGTGTGCTTGCTGGAAAAAAAAAAGAACATAAAGATCTAAAGATGAAAAGATTATATTGTATCAGATGCTCCTACGAAGACAGCTGCTTTAGACTTCAAGACTAATAGCTTGGTTAAGACTTTTCTCAAGGAGGTATACTCTTCCATAAAATAATAGTTCTGCTCTCTGGAGTTCCCTGATGTTGTTCCTAATGAGCTTTACAAAAATATGTATCAGTCAAAGTTAGAAATAAAGGTCAGTAGGATTCTGTGAACCAAAGCAGTGTAGGTGTTCCTGAGTTCCTGTTCAACATCTGGCATCATCAAGGGCTCAGGGAGACTGGACCTTTTAGGATTCTTTCAGTATTCTGATGTTAGCCTTTCTAGGGCCATGTGTTAAACAGCAAAGAGTAAATAGAGATTTAAAGGAAAATTCTGTGTGATTTCCCTGCTTTATTGGGTTAAAAGCATTAAGAATGTGTCATTTAACTGCCTACTGCGATTTTATCTTCTTCACTTCCTTGCGTCTTCCATGTAGGGGTGGACAGGAGGAATTTTTCAAACTGCAGGGTTCAACATGCCTTGTTTCTGAGCTTGCCCTGTACAATGAAGACAGGTGTTTTTTCTAAGCTTATCAGATAAATTTTCTAGATGAACTATGAAGCAAGAGCAGTTAAAGTGATTTGGGTATGGAATGTCCAATTATGTAAAACAAAAATTCATATAATAAATTCAAAGCAACAGCAATTGGCTGGACCTAAGCCATATGTTTTTGTCAAGATCTGTGTTTTCAATGGACCCTTAATTAACCATGTAATCCCACACAGTAATGATATTTTATGGGACTGGCTAGTCAGATAAAGATGCTATTTGTCAACCTTTAGTATATCTGTAGGGAACCATCATGGGGATGAATTTTCATTTTTCAAATAAACGTGCTTCAGGGAAGCTAATTGTGAAATTGGTTTCATCAGCACACGGGGCTGAATGTGTAGAAGTGTGCAGGATTACTGGTTTGCTATGCCTGACTTGTGATTAATGACTCTTTTGTGAATAAAACTGGTGTGGGATGCACCTTAGAGATGCAGTTTTTTAGAATTATTGCCACGTAATGTGGTATGAATTTGAAGTGTGGATTCAGTTATCTCCCTAAGTTGTCTGCATGTGAATGAGAATAACTTTGGCTTGAAACTGAGAAAACATGAGATATGTGAGAAGCTCCAAAGCAATCTGGCCTTGGCAGCACAAAACTCAGCATGGGTCTGTTTACCCACGTAACTCCCAGGCTGAGTGCTGCCAGGGCATCTGTGGCGTAATACAGGTGCAGTAGCAGAGGGGAGAGGCTGGCACTCCTAAGATGCCAGAAACCTCCGAAGAGGTTTAGTGTGCGATGGCTTTGTCTTTGCAGCTTGAAGCAAAAGTTATGAGATTCTTGAATAGGCTCAAGAGGTCTTAATTTTTATTGCAACTTACCTTGGAGATTTAGGCATCCTTTCAAATATAATTTTAAATAGGACTATGACTTGTTTTCCTTGTGTTCCCTCATGCCCCAATGAGAGCATTATGAGTCCTCCTGACGGAGAATCAACTTTTAAAATTTCTAGTCTAAATAGAATTATTTTACAGTGTGATCGTTCTTAATTTGCTGGCTTAACCCAAGAGGAGTTAACTTGAGGGCAGGAAATCAAGATTTAAGTAAGATAGGAGTGTATACAGTTAGATCCACTCCTGTGCTTAAGTAAAGGTTTCTATGCATGGAATTAGCCTAGAGAACTGCTTCTTAACAGTGGAATTGGAATTTTGTCACTTCAGGGATGAAGACAAACCAAGTAATAGGGACTTATTTCCTCTCCCCAAGAGAGCATCTAGTAAGCATCTAGTCCTTACAATAGAGTTTAAAGGAAACAATGGCAATTCTGGACATCTAATTTGTGGAGTTGTGTGGACATGGTGTTTGGGGCTGATATTTGGGGACAGTAGTCTGTGGAGCATTGAGGTATCAGCATGTTCTGATCTGGGAGAACCCTGGTTCACATTCTTTGTCTCTCTTCCTCCCCTCAACTAGCTGGCTGGACCCTACTTACTCTTTTCTTGAGAGCATGGAGGAAAAGGAATTGCCATCTGTTACAAAATTGCAATGTTATTGCCTCTTCATCTTCCTTCTAAGAAGGCATATGACAGTGTGGACAAAATTGGGACAGGGGCAGAACAGAGAGAGGGAGAAATCTGCCAGTGTCTGTGTTCTGCTCTCTGCTTTTCCAGTTAAAAGCAAGTGTTATTTAGACAACTTAATGAAATTGTACCCATCTGCCTAATGTGCCATGCTGAAGATTTAATAAATTTTGTCTCTCACAATAAGTATTTCTCTATTTCTGTCCCAAAAAATACAGATTAAGATGTTACTGATTATGAAAATGGTAACCTTAAAACCTCAACTTCTGGATTATAAAACGTGTGGAAAATTATACCATTTTCTAATGTAATTGTGTATATATATATGTGTGTGTGTATGTATATAATGTGTATATATAACAAAAAACACACAAGTTTAAAAATTTGTAGAAAAGAAACAGCACAGAGTATAATTTAGAGCAGCGTTCCTCAAACTACGGCCCACGGGCTGGATAAGGCTCCCCAAGGTCCTCAATCCGGCCCCCGGTATTTACAGAACACCCCCGCCCCCCTCCCCTGCTGGGCGTTGGGGGGGGGAAACCAAGCAGCCGCAGATGACTGCCTGCCACTTCATCCACGCGCCGGCCCCCTGTTTAAAACGTTTGAGTACTCCTGATTTAGAGTATTAACTTTGTGTATCACTAAAACATTTGGGATCTTAAAAATCCTTGCAAGTCTTCTAATTTGCTTCCATCAATATTTTGTAACTGGTATTCATACTGAAAAGTCTTTACTTAGCATGTCAAATTACATCATAACCTAAGTATGAAGCAAGTAAGCCATTGCTGAAAATCCAAAGTGAGAAGTATTAGGGAAGAAAAATGCACTGTTTCTTCTTTTGTATTGAATATAATGGGGTGGAGGATGCAGTGGTATTCAACTGCTGTTTTATAGTAGGCTTAAAAAAATATTTTTTAAAAATTAGTATTCTCCCTTTTCTACAGCTCTGTTGTAGGCTAGCAGCTTGCGGTGGCTTGCATTTTTTATGATGATGTTGAATTTGCTTGTCATTTCAGAATATCTGACGGTGTTTTCCCAGATGATTGCATTCCATGATCCAGAGCTGAGTAACCACCTTAATGAAATTGGGTTTATTCCTGATGTAAGTGCTAAGGGTTCTTATAATTATTGTTCAAAGGAAGTAAAAAGTTGAAAATGAGGGCAGCTAGGATGAGATACCTTTCCAGACTGTTTCAGCAGCATTTTGACATAAGTGAAACTTGTATATTAATGGACCTTTCTGAGTACACTGATAAAATGGTAAAATGTTCATTGTTGTTTTATGTACCTCGGTCCTTCCCGTTCTGTCAGCACAGTAAATACCACAAAAATACTACTAGTCAGTTTATTATAAGTTACAGGTTCATCTTAAAAGATACATATAATTTGTTTTTTAATTTGGATTAATATACAAAAATTAATGTGGCCATGAATGACTAATAGCAAAATTTATGTAAAATAATTAAATGCTGTGTTGGCTAACACAAAAGACACATCCATTTGCAAGTAACACAAGAAGTATATGCAAGTGTGGTTAATCTTGTAGGTATGTCAGACATTGGAAAATGCTTAGCAGTCATTCGTTGGAATCTTATCAAAAACACCAAACAAGTGCATAACTTGTGTTTGGTTTATGCTTTCATTGGAAGATGATGATGGAGGAAAACGAAAACTGAGAACACAGCCAGAATGTAGTAGAGAGGGACAGCTATGTTGGACATAGCAAAACAAGGCCACCTTTAGCTCCTCACTTTTAGCTACTACTGTAAATAGTTATGCTTTCTTCCTTTTTTTTTAACAAGATGTGTGTAGTCCAGAGAGCCAAGATAGTACTCTATAAAAATGTTTGTCTGCCTACAACTATAGCATTATTGAAGTTTCTCTGATGTTTCTGAAAAGTGGATTTAGGCAAGGCTGTGGTGAGAACACTGTTAATTGATACAGTCTATATCATGATATATTTGATATTTAGAAATCCAGTAATTACAAGTGGTCACAAGAACAGATAATGACTGAGAGGTTGAAATGGAAGAAGGAAACAAGTCAGGAGATGTTGATGTAAAATAGAAATTTTATAGATAAGGAATGTAATATGCATTTTTCTATGAGCAAGATTAAGCTTATTAGAAAAGCCTTCTGCCGATTAGGAAATGCTTTAAGCTGAAGCAGCAAGGCCAAGCTTCTGAAGGTCATTTGTTGTACACAATTTTTGGGTGAATTTGTGTGTCTTTGGGACTTGCAGATACTCATTATCACTGTTAACAAATATCGTAATGGAGAAGCAGATGTATGCTTTCATTTGTAGAGATGTTTTTAATGTAGTAGTGCTGTTTATGAACGATACAAATTTAAAAGGTACTGTGGTGCTAAAATGAGCAGATAGGAAAGTGAGTGTATTGCATTATCAAAAGAGATGTTTGAGAAGGCCACACGTATTGCTGATAACACATCTGATGAGGGTGAGTGGGAGGAATTTGAAGGGAAGGTGGGGAGAAGGGAGAATGTTAATCTGTAGAAAGCCTAAATGTTTGTGGGGACGAAGGGCATGGGTAACCGTAAGATTTAAGTTCCTGAAGGAGAATCAATTTTGCAACATCACTATGTAAATGCACTTGATACGTATTTGTTAAAGGCTGTGGATGAACAAAGCAATTTGTCTGTGTATTTTGTCCAGGATACTAGTTCCCACTGAAGAGGTAGAGGTGTAGTTTCCCTGACCGTCTCACAGGTCCCCATTTCTGCTGCTAATCTATGTAAGAGCTCTGTAGCAACCCATCTTGGGTGTTAGCTCATCTTTCTGCAGCTCCTAGTGTTTGCTTGTACAGTCACAATTCTCAAGTGAAAACTCTGAAGATGCAAGTAAGCTGGAATAGTTTAGAATTACCTGTTTTGTTATATTTTAGGTGTTGTGTTGTGTTAGTCATTGGACAGCGCATAGTCAAATATGAGCCTTATCTAAGTTTTATAGTCAGAGATGATTAGGTAATGTAGTACATAGTTGCAAAACAGAGTTATATTAAAAAAAAACCAAAACAAAACCCAAACTTTCACTCAATACAGATGCTAGTTCTAAAATTAACACTAACCTCTGAAGAGAGGTTGTCCTTTCTAAATAGTCTTTTTTTTTCTTTTTTTGTTAGAAGTAAAAGTTATTCTGCCTTTTAGATTAGTGAGAGAAGTGATTTTTGCACCTGTAACAAGACAGCACATCGAGGTGAAGGATATACACTGTAGTAATGAGATCTGAACCAGAGTTTCATGCTCAAGTACTAATCCTATCAAAGTAAAACCTGATTAATCTTTCATCACTGAAACACAGGCTCAGCTGCAGGAAAGACTGTTTTTCCTGGCACCCTTCTCCTTTGCTTTGGGTCACGTAGCTCTCAGAATATTGAACACTGCTGAATCTTGAATAGTTGTGAATATTGTTAGCTGATGTGGTTCCTGGATTAAGTACGCTGTGTGAGTTACATGTCAATAGGGGGATATATACGATGAATCTGATGGTGGTTCTTTGCTCACTCTCCCAAAGTTTATAATGGTCCCCACTCTATATAATGCTTTATAACATCTTTTATATTTTACCGAATAATTCAGTCATCGACAGCAGACCATTCTGAACTGAAGAAAAACAAGCAAGTGTGTAACATTACTGAAAGGGTAACTGTAGCCATATATTTTTCTAAAGAGCTTTCAGCTGCAAATTACGGAAGCTAGACAGTTGTCAGCTGGCCATTAACAAAGGTCAAAAGTCTGGCTGCAGTTATTTAGTATCATTGTGTTGGAGCTGCTGTCATAGGTAGATAGGTTAGCTTGGGTTTGGCGATATGCAGGAAATGTCGATAATAGGGCTTCCTCTAACTGAGAATTAAAAATCCTGTGATTGAAGTACTCCATCTTTGTTCCGTTACACAATTACTTAGTGGTGAATCTGGGGAAGAGGTGTATTGCTGGCATTTTTATCTTGTGAGTAAAGTGATCATTCTTCAAATATTGTTTGTGTAGGTACGTGCAGGTGCATAGAATCTAATCTGAAAAATTACTCAGTCTGCATGCTCTTTACATCCCCAGTCATCAAAACATCTTTGCACATTTCTGTAGCAATTACTTATGTGATTGGGCAACATATAGCCTTGTATGTGTCTCTGTATTTATACAAAGACAGAACATGAAGCTGGAAGATCAGGGTTTTATAGAATAGACTCTTTCAGTTGAAGGGACCTACAACTATCATCTAGTCCAACTGCCTGACTGATTCAGGGCTGACCAAATTAAAGCATGTTGTTAAGGGCATTGTTGAAATGCCTTTTAAACACTGACAAGCTTGGGGCATCGACCGCCACTCTCGGAAGCCTGTTGCAGTGTTTGACCACCCTCTCTGTAAAGAAATGAACAGTCTAAACCTTCCCTGGCTCATCTTTGAACTGTTCCTCTGTGTCCTATCACTGGATCCCAGGGAGAAGAGATCAGCACATCCCTCTCGGCTTCCCCTCCTCAGAAAGCTGTAGAGAGCAAAAAAAATTTTTTTTCTCAACAAGTGAAAATAAAACCAAAAAGCAGCTGTTGGGGCAGCAGCGTTGTTAGGATAACTCAGCAAAATAAAATTCTGGTTTATTGTTGGACAACATTGTTTCACACATACATTAAACAAGCCAAAAAAAATAAATGAAAATAAACAACTTTATAAACAGGAAAAAAAAAACCCAACAACTTTTTATCTTTGGCCTTGCCACCTCATACAAACCACGATCTATGGAACAGCTGAAGTACATTGAAAAAGGTTACTGGAATGCTCAGAATAAAGTTATAATTATTTTTTTTTAATGTTTCAGGGGGGTTTTATTTTTTTAAAAGGTTTTGTTTTATTCTCCTTTGAGATAATGGTTTGGGCCTGGTCACACCCCAAGTAAAGTCAGAGATCAGTAACAAGAGAGATATATGCTTCAAAGCCCCCCTTTTGGTCAATCCAAAATCACTTAAAAATAGCAGACCTCCTAACAATATGTACAAAAATATAAAATGTAAATCAAAAAATGCAGATTTTCCTTTAAATTGCTTTTAAGAAAGAAAGCAGGGCCTTAAAGTTTTGGGGGGTGGGGAGGAGGATTGTGGGGGAGATGAGGGGTTTCCCTTCCTGCTAAGGGTCAAATCTTTTCATGTTCGCTGTGCAGGGGACCTGGAGCCAGGGTTCACTTTACTTGGTGAGCGTGACCACAGTGGAAGGGGGACGTGGCGGGGGTGCAAAAGGAGGAAGGGGGTGGTGGGGGGGGGCTCCCAAGGGTGAAAAGGATTCCCTGTAGCTGAGGATCATCCTTTTAACTGAGGATCATTCCTTCTTTCTTTGTTTGACCACTTTTCTGTGTAGCTATGTCAAATGGTCTTTTAGTTTAGTAATCTTGGAAAGAAAGGTTGGATTACTTAACAGTTCTTCAATATCTGGGATTCTTACTGGGCAATTCAGTAAGAAAAGAAATACATGATACCTTTCCTAAATCCTTTCTGTTGTCAGTTAAGCTAGTGCATGCCTAAAGTGTGTAGCAGGTTACCGTGGTGGACAAACTTATCTTACAACTGTCCATTGCAGGGTTTTTAGCCTGTTCTTCTGAAGCAAAGGAGCTAATCACTGTGGAGGTAGAATGTTTTTACCCATGTTGCCATTTATTCCTGATCCAGTTCCTGTATTCCTGTAAGTGTGACTTCAGCTTTGAGAAGGAAAGGCTCCAACGTAATGAAGTCTTGAACACTGAAAATAGTGTGAAATACATGCTAACAAATAACATAAAAAAATGCATGGTAACACATTTTTTTTGTCATCCATCTATAAATTATTTTTATAATAATGATGAAGACAGTTTACCGGTTTAACATACTGCATTGAATGACAAATGGTCAGGTGAGGGTTCTTCTATAAAAGATTGCAAGAATAATGATTATTTCTATTGTATTTTTTATCCTTAAAGCTGTTGCTATTCGGTCTGTAAGTCTATGAGATGTGGAGTGTGAACGTAAGAGTTTTTGAACTTTCCTAGAGATTTTTGTAAACTGTTACATACATGCGTAACTAACAAGAACTTGTGAAGAATGTTGGTGGTTTTGATGTTTTGAAAACTCAAACCTTAAATTTTAAAGAATTCATTTTCATTATCCTGCAACCAGGTATATGGCTTCACTGTAGCTGCCTTAGCATGTTCATAAGATGCATCTCAATCATACAGGACAGCCACTTTATTCTTACAGACTTTTCATTGAGTGAGAAGCTTGTGCATGCCTTTTGATACTCCCTACCATCCCCACCAACAAATGCTAGCATTCATTTTCACATTGCTATCCCTTCTAATATAAAATCCCCTGAGCCTACATTTCTTTAAGAACTATTGTATTTACAACTGAAATCTTACTCTCTGTAGGCAGAAGTGTGTAAAACTCCCTTCTTCTGGAGGAACAGTCAAATAATGAAACAATCCAGACAGTAATAATAGGCAAAAAAAAAAAAAATCCTCGTGGAAAAGGCTTTCATCAGTATTTGAGCAGATATCTCTAAGTGCATCTAAGTGAGATGCATTATTTTCAAAATATGCCTATCAAACTATAGACACGTAAACATCTTCACCCTGTTGAAAAACAATGAACTGCATCTCCAAGCTCAGGTACTGAGCAGAATTTGTCCTAGCAGAGTACTATTGGAGACTTTAGCTAGGGATAAAAGAAAGATGGAAAATGAAACCAAGTCTAAGGACAAGAGATTTCAATTGTAACAAAAAAACAAACAAAAAAAAAAAAAACAAAAAAAAACACAAAAAACCCTGTGGATTTATTCAGATTGTCTGAATGGAAACTGATGTTAGGGGACTGCTGTGTTCTTCATGTGTAAGAAATGTCCTTAAGTCCTTGCTTAAAAGCACAGAAGTTCTTGTATTTTACTAGCAAAGCAAAATGATAATTATGCCTTTGCTGTTCTCAAGCTCACTTTTAAAAAAAAGTGAAGCATTAGTGACTTATTCTCAGGCTGTTCCAGCAGTTCAAACGCTACTTTGATTAAACATTAGGTATGCTTCCCAGCTATGGAGAGTTAAGTGTGAACAATAAATACAACCCCATTGCGTTTCAGGGTTCAGCAGTGAAGGGTTGAAAACCTCTTTCTTGAACAGCAGCGTGTTGGTACAGAAGCCTTGCACAATGCTCTCCCAGCCGGTGATTGCTAGAGGGCAGTATTGACTAATAGTATGTTAAAAGTTCATTCGCTTAATTAAACGAATTTGGTAAGCTATCTGTTGGAGTTTTTCAGTTTGACTTGCATGGTGGAATAATACCACCAGTGTTGTGGCTTTTCTTTGACTGATCATTTAATAGTAATTGTAACCTCTTCAGGTTTACCAAGATCTCCTTGTCTTAGAATATTAGATTTATGAAAGTCAGAGGGAGAATTCCCTTCAGTAAAAATTGGACTGATACCTTCTACTTCAATAGTTTGACCTACTCTTCATGTCACTTCATATGTTTGGTGAGAATGATTTGGAGCAAAGTGGTGGTTTGCCTTGTGGTTACCTCTTAATAATCTGTTCAATGTTGTAAATTTTGTGTATTTTCTTGTGTATTTCAACGTAGATGCATAGAAGACAGAGGTGTTTGTGAAATTAGGAGAAAGTGTGGACCTGCTTTGGTGAAACATTTTAATCATATATATGAAAAGGAGACAATAATTGCTTTTAAATACCAAGGAAGTAACATAGTTCAAAATGATGTCCACTTAATATGTACCTCCAAGCAAAGAGGAGTCTCAGGCTATTAGAAGTATTTGTTTTCCTACTGCATGGAAAGCAAGATATTGCATACAAGCAAGCAGGTAAATGGGTATTAGCTGATTACTGCCACTGCTGAGGATATTTCAGGGAACACAGGGTATGTTATTCAGTAGAGACATCTATTGAAGGCATGACAGATATACCCAGGCAAGTAGAATGACTGTATATTAAGATTAAAATAGTGACAGCAATGGATTTGTTCTGGTTTTTGAACCCTTAAAATCTGTTGGTGTCTTGGAGACTAAACTTCATAAAAGCCGCCTGAATTTTGAAAGTGGTGAACAGTTGGTCATCACAGCTTTTAAAGTTTTATGAATAGTACGGTTCAGATACTATCAAATGCTCAGATGAAGATACAGGAATAAAATCTAGAGCAAGCTGTGCTAAAGAGCTTTTTGGCAAATATAAGTATCATTTAGTCGGTGCCATAACCCAGTTAAGTGTTTATGGAATAAGTAGTAATTTATTAACATAATATCAATTATGCTTTCTGCTTTTCATGTGCTTACTTCCAGGGAAAGCTTAATAGGAAGACTAATTTGCACTTTTTATGAGCTAAAAAGTAATATATTAAGCTTTATGTCTAACTGTAAATCTTCAGAAGTGGAAAACAGAGCACATGAGCTGTGCAACTAAGTAAAATTTAACAATGATTGTCTCGCTCTTGCATTCCTAATTTGTGGGGACTTTTGGTGCAGTTCGATGTTTCAAGAACAGATTCTGTTGCCTTCAACATACTAAGTACTTCATTGAAAATAAAGAAACTCTGAAGGTGTTATATATATATAAATGCTTAGCTCTTCTAAAGCATACTGATTTTTCTCTACAATGACATGAATGTGAAAGTTCACAGAACCTAAAAGTTTTCTGTAGCTATTGCAGCAGCACCAGTTCTTAGATAGTCTCATGGTAGTAGGAATACTGAAGCAGTCTCAAAGTCTTCAGTTAACACCTGCCTTTAAAGGTCACAGTAGCACAACATAAATGTTTAACTTGTTAGTAACTGACACTATATGCTGTTGAGAATGAAATAGTTCTTACTGCTTTTCCTGGCATGGGAGCATAGTCAACATAGGAGAAAAAGGTTGATATGGTTGTTGGTTTTTTTTAATGGAGATTGTGTTTTGCACTTTAAATTATTTATATAGAACCAAGGTTTTTTCCATAGTCAAAAATGTATATTGAATCAAGTTGGTTTACCCTTGTTCAGGCACCTTTTGCTAATTTCCACTAAGGTGAGAACAGTGACAGTTTAATAGAGCAGGGTTTTGAGTTCTTTAAGACTTTGGTGGTTATTTTTTACAAACCGAAGCCTGGGGAGAGTGTTGGTTGGTTTTGTTATTGTTTTCAATACAGTATCACAAACTAGGAATTTGAAAGAGATGAGAATGGGGGCCTTGGGGCTGGGGTGGGGGGGGTGGGGGGAGGCGGTGGGGGGAAGAAAAAAAAGCTTCTTAGAGGGGCTAAAAGTTGTGTGATAGTGGTTCTGCCAATCAGTTATTTCCCATTTTAAATACATTCATGCCAAGCTAGACAATCTTTACTGTAGTACATAATTGTCACAAACAACTTCAGCTTTTAAAACTTTTTTTTATTCTCTTCCCCCCATCATCACCTTTTGCAGCTTTATGCTATTCCATGGTTTCTTACAATGTTTACACGTGAGTATGCATTCTTTTTCTCTGATTAAATGTTCTTCTATTTCTTAAGCATAATTTTTCTCACTTTTTCAGCTAAAGCCTTCCCAATTGGTTTGATGTGTCTATCATTCAGTAGATCGCTTGTAATTTGCAAGGATGTGTGTTGTGGTTTAAGTCTCAACAGTGCCTGTCACATACTTACTGCTCTGATATGATAATAATTAGCTTTAAAAAAAAATAATATTAAATTTGAACTGGATTATTTTACATATACAGTATTTAGGGGGTATGCAAAGGAAGCTGTTATCTACTGGGAAAAGATACAATAATAGTTGAAAAAAACAACCCATACCTTACCGCCTTCCCTTGCCCTCACCCAAATAATGTCAGAGAGAGAGTAACTTCGTTTTTGAAGACCAAGAAAACAAGCTTTTTTTATTGCATCTTGACGCATTGTTATTCTACTAGCGGTATTTTACCAAGATGCATGTTCATGTATGTTAGGAACAACAAGACCTTTATAATTTGGTGAGCTTTTAGTGAAAGAGGATGAAGTTAATAAAGTCTAGAAAGCAATTAAAAATCTTTGCTCAAAGATCTCTGTGATTATTTTTTTTTCATGTCATGTCAACATTGGCAGTCTTTGAAAAAAAAGAAAAGTGGCAGTACGGAAAGAGCTGATGAATTATTTCTCTGATGAAATATCAAATAATTTAATGTGAGAGTCTTGATTGCAGTTTCTGAAGATCTTGACTGTAAAGCACTGGTTCTTGAAGTTGTCCATTCTAAAACTTTCATGAGAATCAGTACCTTTGGAAAGCCAAGGAGATGATTTTCTTGGCAATGAATTGCAATAAATGTTAAAACTATTTAGTTGGAGGATAGCTTATTTTAGGAGAGCCACCTTCAGCTTTATATATAAAGTGTTGCTATTTTTAACAGGCCTTTCTCCGTGTCTTTCCTTTATTCTGCCAGTTTTTGCTCTATTTTGTTAATTTTCTTACATAATTTTAAGTAGTTGAGTTTATTAATTCATCAATGTCTTCATACTATTGGAAAAAATGAAATGCATATCCTAATGTACAATTGCACCATACCAAAAGAAAAATAAATTGCCTGATTTTGTGTGTTTGAAATATGAAAACCTGCGTGTTTCTGAGTATTTAATCATGAAAGAACGCACTGATGATTTCCAGAATATTCAAACTGCATAGAAGGCAAATCTGTTTCTAAACAGCTTGAGCCCTTTTTGCTCCCAAATAACAAAGAAATAACCCCAGAACTGGAGAGGAAGAAAGTATATATGCAACTCCTTAGAAGTGTGTGTGTGTGTGTGTGTGTGTATATGTTTTTATCAACTTATATGCTTATAGAGTGTGGTTTTTATATTGTGCTTGTTCATTGTGCAGATGTCTTTCCTTTGCACAAAATTTTTCACTTGTGGGATACATTACTGCTTGGAAATTCCTCCTTCCCGTTCTGTATTGGAGTTGCAATACTTCAACAGCTGAGGGATCGTCTTCTGGCTAATGGATTCAATGAATGCATTCTCCTTTTTTCAGACTTGCCAGGTACAGAAAAAACTATTTCTTCCCTTTTTCTGTCTTCCCCTGTGTGTTGCTGAAGAAAGTATGTACTTGCACATGAATATGTACTGAAAATCTTACATGTGTTTTGAAATCATGGATTTAGGCAAATTAACTGTCAGAGTGTGACTATAGCTTGATGAAGTTAGAAGTCTTTTTGCTGTCATCAGCAAGAATTGGGTGAGCTTGTTATTATTTCCAGGTGAAGGTTGGAGCACTTTCTTGTGAAATTTAGAACAATTTAAATAATTCATAAGCAACTGTTTTGTAGACATGCAATGTATAGAAACAATGCAGTTGATAGTGATTTCATAGTGAAAAAAATGCAGTGCTATTCTGAACAGTGCTTTTCCACTTTGATGCTGGTGCTAGCCTGTTTTCCTTTCAAAAATAATTAAACTTTTGGTGTGGAAACAGTTAATGTAAAAGGATTAGGGAAAGCAGTATAGAAGCTATTGGAATTGTTCTGTGTTAAATTGGTTTCCATTCAAAATGTAAAGCTTTCAAAAGAACCTTCAAAATTGGATTGCAGGCTACACGATCATTGCACAGAAGTTCTGTCGTCTTGTTCAGTGGGAGATAGTTGACCTACCCATAAAAGCAAGTGTTGAAAAGAAAAAAAAGAAAATTGCAGTTAACCATGAAGATTGGGTCTTCTTTCTGAGCAAGTTTCTAGTGAGTCAGTAGAATGCATTTGAACTGAGTAAGCCCTGTCAACTGAAAGATGTGTTTCCATTTGTGATGGACTAATATTTCCATAACATATGAATTGGAAGGCTACTGCACCCAGAACATACTTACGTTCTTGTATTAATTCCCCCTCTCCAACCCAGGATTATACTAACATAATATAGGTCTTAGTTAAGTGGTGACACTGTTTTCATTGTGTGGACTTTCTTAAAGTAACTGTAACTTTTGGGTAATTGTTGGGCTAATAATAGATTCAGCGGGCTCTGTTTGAACACCATGTGTGCAATTCAGTAATTCATACTTAAGAAATGACGAGTGCTCATAGTGGGTGACTCTCTGCTAAGGGGCACTGAGGCATCCACCTGCCGGCCTGACAGGGAGTCATGTGAGGTGTGCTGTGTTCAGGAGTTAAGGTCTGACACGGTGCCCCAACCTGTGAGAAGGACAGACCATTATCCACTGCTTTAATGTGGGCACAAATGATGCCACAAGCTAGAATCTAGGCAGAATCCAGGAGTACTATAAAGCCATAGCGGTGCAAGTGAAAAATATTGGTGCCCAAGTTATTTTTGCTTCCATTTTACCAGTTAGAGGAAAGGGTGCAGCCAGAAATAGACATATGCAAATCAACTTCTGGCTTTGTGGCTGGTGCCATCGTGAGGGTTTTGGCTTTTATGACAATGGGACGTGCTTTGATGACAGTGACCTGTTAGGGAGGGATGGGATCCACCTGTCTAGAAGAGATAAGGGAATCTTTGGCTAACTTTGTGAGGCAGGCTTTAAACTGAAGAACTTGGCAGTGGAGTCCCAAAGTGGCAGTGCTCATGCCATCACATCCAACTGGAGACTAAGTCAGGCCAAACAGAGCCAAACAGAGCAGTGATATATGTTCCTTAGTAGCCTCCCAAGATAAGCACCAGCAGGCCAGCCACCTAAAGGGTGTGTGCGTGGCTATGGTGGATCCACTTGCACACCTCCTGGGAAACCTGTGTGCTTGATTCCCTCTCTGAAATGCCTGTCCACCAACACATGCAGCATGGGGAATACACAGGAAGGATTAGAGATCTGAGTGGTCACAGGGCCATGATCTCATTGCAGTTACAGAGACACGGTGAGAGCAGTGGCAAGGTAGTGGAGTTGCTCTTTATGTGAGAGGAGAACTGGAATGCATCAAGCTCTGCCTAGTGGTTGATAAAGAATGAGTCAAGAGCTTATGGGTAAGGATTAAGGGGCAGGCCAATGTGGGTTTCACTGTTGTGGGCGTTTACTGTAGGCCACCTGATCGGGAAGAGGAAGTTGATAAGGCCTTGTACAGATAGCTGGAAGTAGCTTTGTGATCATAGCCCCTAGTTCTCATGGGGGATTTGAACTACCCTGATATCTGCTGGAAAGACAACAGAGGGAGGCACACGCAGTCCAGGAGCTTCCTGCAAGGCACTGATGATAACTTTTTGACACAGGTTGGGGAGGAGCCAACAAGGCAAGGTGTGTTCCTGGACTTTGTACTAACAAAGAAAGAAGGACTGGCTGAGGATGTGAGGATTGGGGGTAGCCTTTGCTACAGTGATCATGAGATGGTGGAGTTTGGGATCCTGTGTGGAGGATGCAGGGCAGTAAGTAGGATTACAGCCCTGGACTTCAAGAGGGCTAACTTTGGCCTCTTCAGGGACCTATTTAGAAGAATCCCATGAGCTCAGGCTCTAGAAGGTGGGAGTGGTCCAAGACAGCTGGCGAATATTACAGCATCTCTTCCTCTAAGCTCAAGGTTGGTGTATCCCTGTGAGCAAGAAATCAAGCAAAGGAGGCAGGAGGCCTGCATGGATGAGCAAGGGGCTCCTGGAAAAACTCAGGCAGAAGAAGGAAGTTTACAGGAGCTGGAAAAAGAGACAAGCCACTTGGGAGGAATATAGAAAAGTTGTCAAAACATGCAGGGAGGTGATTAGGAAGGCTAAGGTCTGTATGGAATTAAATCTGGTGAGGGAGATCAGGGACAACAAAAAGGGCTTTTTCAAGTACATCAGTAGCAAAAGGATGACTAGGGAAAATGTGGGCCCGCTGCTGAATGAGGTGGGTGCCCTGGTGGCAAAGGATACAAGAAAGCAGTTACTGAATGCCTCCTTTGCATCACTCTTTAGTAATAAGGCCAGCCCTCAGGATTCACAGACCCTGGAGGCAAGAGAGACAGTCTGGAGAAAGGAAGACTCTTTCCCGTGGTTGAGGAGAATCACTTAAGCAAACTTGACACCCACAAATCCATGGGCCCTGATAGAATGCACCCCCGAGTGCTGAGGGAGCTGGCAGATGTTATTACCAAGCAACTCTCCATCATCTTTGAAAGGTCATGGAGGACAGGAGAGGTGCCTGAGGACTGGAGAAAGCCAAAAAGGGCAGGAAGAAGCACTCAGGAAACTACAGGCCTGTCAGCCTCACCTCCATCCCTGGAAAGGTGATGGAACAGCTCATCCTGGATGTCAACTCTAAGCATATGGAGGAAAAGGAGTTTATTAGGAGTAGTCAACATGGATTCACCAAGGGGAAATCATGCTTGACCAATCTCATAGCCTTCTATGATGGAATGACTGGCTGGGTAGACGAGAGGAGAGTGGTGGATGTTGTCTACCTTGACCTCAGCAAGGCTTTTGGCACTGTCTGCCATAACATCCTCGTAGGTAAGCTCAGGAGGTGTGGGTTAGAGGAGGGACAGTGAGGTGGATTGAGAACGGGCTGAATGGCAGAGCTCAGAGGTTGTGATCAGCAGCACAGAGTCTGGCTGGAGGCCTGTAGCTACCGGTGTTCCCAGGGGTCAGTGCTGGGTCCAGTCCTGTTCAACTTGTTCATCAATGACCTGGATGAAGGGACTGAGTGCACCCTCAGCAAGTTTGATGATACAAAAGTGGGAGCAGTGGCTGACACACCAGAGGGCTGCGCTGCCATTCAGCGAGACCTGGACAGGCCAGAGAGCTGGGTGGAGGGGAACCTCATGAAGTTCAGCAGAGGCAAGTGTAGGGTCCTGCACCTGGGGAGGAGCAACCCCCTGCACCAGTACAGGCTGGGGTTGACCTGCTGGAAGGCAGCTCTGCGGAGAAGGACCTGGGAGCCTTGGTGGACAGCAAGCTGACCATGAGCCAGCAGTGTGCCCATGTGGCCAAGAGGGACAATGGTACCATCATTGGCCAGCAGGTCGAGGGAGCTTATCCTCCCCCTCTGCTCTGCCTTGGCGAGGCCGCATCTGGAGTGCTGTGTCCAGCTCTGGGCTCCCCAGTTCGAGAGAGACAGGGAACTACTGGAGAGGGTCCAACGGAGGGCTACAAAGATGATGAGGGGACTGGGGCATCTCCCTTACGAGGACAGGCTGAGAGAGCTGGGCATGGTTAGCTTGGAGAAGGCTGAGAGGGGATCTTAGAAATGCATACACATATCTTAAAGTGTCAAGAGAATGGGGCTAGGCTCCTTTCAGTGGCGCCCAGCGAACAGGACAAGGGACAATGGGCACAAACTGCAACACAGGAGGTTCCCCCTAATATAAGGAAGATGGTCTTTACTTTGGGGGTGACAGAGCACTGAGATAGGCTGTCCAGAGAGGTTGTGGAGCCTCCTTCTGCACAGGCATTCCAGACCTGCCTGGACGTGGCTTTGTGCAACCTGCTGTAGGTGAACCTGCCTTAGCAGGGGGTTGGACAAGATCATCTCCAGAGGTCCCTTCCAACCCCAGCCATTCTGTGATTCTGTTAGAATTCATTTAAACGAAGTAATTCTTTTTCAGAAGAACTGCATGAGAGAGTAAAGTTTGGAAGAGCATTTAAGCTTAAAAACTTGTTAAGTGTGGCAGTCTCCACTACTGTAGAGTTTACAGAGGTTAGCAGTAGTCTAGGATATGGTAGTAAGCAGGCTGAGGCTAAGTTCATAGTTGCATAAGTCAGTCTGTCAGAAGTTCAGTGAGTTGTCACAGATGAAGCTCTGTAATTTCAGTAAATACCGTTGTCACAAATTCTGTCTCTTACTGTATGCCCTTGAACATATGTCCAGATTTCTAAATTTTTCTTTTCTGCTATTTTCAGTTTAGTATATACTATGCAATTGCTACTCTATTTTTCAAGTTATAAGAAATTTAATTAGGCCATTCTGTGTGGTGTGGGTTTTTTTCATTTTCAGTCTATATGCTGAGTCATTTAAAATGCTTTTATTAAATTTAACTGTGTATCTTCAGATGGTCTGAAAGGTGAGTGCTAAACTAAAAGACTATCTTTCTCCACCTTCCCTCCTCCCCCATCTATGATCTGTATGTCTTAGTTAGATATAGTTTCATTAATATTTAACTTATTTTCTTGCCTAAGGTAATTTCTCCCTTTTTTTTTTTCTTGAGTGGTTCTAAATTATGAATTCAGATTTATCTTGAACCAGCTGATTTACTGGCAGTTGAATACTTTATGCTGAGGTCAATGTAAGAACACATTAGTTCTCATAATATGTATCTTTTTATATATTAAAATGAAATCAGTAAAATCTATGTGTTATAATATACGTACTTTTTGCTGATTATAGTTTATGACAACTTTGCTGATACCCTGGTAGGAAATGTTTTGGTAAAATGGTGTTTCTGAATACATATTATTTTTTTATGTTGGTGATGTCTGCAATATTTTGGATGTCAGCAGTGGCACAACGGAATATTGTGAGATTAATCCAAAGTATATCATAAACTGACTACTAAGGAAAAAAGAGTGAGGATGGACGACAATTGTAGTGTGACTAAAAAGTTAAGTGTTATTGGTCTAGCTGAGACTTCTGTAATCAGTAATTTTTCACATATAATTATCATAGCCTTGTGCCTTCTCTTTCTGACCTGAATCTTATTTCTGGTTAAGAAGTATTGACTACTTATGCTTTTTGTCACCTCTGTCTTCCAAACAGGACTTCTGTTATTTTGGTTAACATAAATCATGTGTCATGCCTGAGAATTTTCTGAAAGTAATTTACAACCTTCACCTGAAACTGGGTCACCCCAAATAAGAGATTATGATGTTCAAAATGTTTGCGATAATTTCAATCTAAAAATCAGTTGTTGCTCAACAGTCTGAAACTCCTGTGGCTTTTGAGCTTTCTTGTGTGTTGGAATGGCTTATCTCAGGCTGCCAGTGAAAGTGGCTTGCTTTCCAGACTGATAAAGCTATTTTACTGCAGTCTTGCAGAACACTTTTTTTTAAGAATTCTTGTTTTTACAGTAGCAATTTTTGAAAATGTCTATTTAAAGCTAAAAAAAAGTTTAAAAAGTAAAAAAAATTTGCTTTTTTTCCAGTTCACAGCATGTAACAGTTTCAGTTACTATTTTAAAAGGTTGATGATGTGAGGAAAAAGAGGGCACAGTGCCATTGTTGATTACTTGATTCTGAAAACTGTTTCCAATGCTTGTCTCAAAGCTTTGGCCGTATTTTATCAATAAACTCAGTACAGTTGGGCATTACTTGTTATTTTCAGGAGGCCTATTGGAAATTTTTAATTGTTTTTATATAGTTTTAACAAGGTTCTAGCATATTAGGAAATATATTTGAAGTATTTGATAAAATAATTGGTTAATTAAGAATAGTGGAAAATGCCTTTGCTGTAGTAACAAATGGTTCATTCCTTATGGGGCTGTAAAAATGGGACATATAAGCAACTGTTAAATAGAATTAGATTGTTTAGGAAATTACTACCCCAAAGTGTTTTGTATTCTCTTTCATTTCTTCATATCTTTTTTTCTCATGTTTAAGAAGCTCTGTTAAGTATAAACTTTATTCAAACAATATAAATATCAGAGCTAAGATTTAAGAGGTAGTATTTGAGACAGACAAACAAAACCAGCCCTGCAGTCATTGCTGATTTTTATGTGTAGTTTTGAGACTTACTAAATCTCATCTCATTTGGGTGATGCAGAGAGAGCAAATGCATTATGCATACCCTTTGTTTTTCCTTTGCCTAAGACTGACAAGTAGCAGGAGACTGTGGCAGGAAAATGAGGATGGTCAGGGTGGCACCGCTATGATGCGAGTCCTGGAGGACTCAAGGAACCTGCTTTCAGACCAGTACTGACTTGTACTAAGACAGTTTGGGTACATCTTCCTCTTAGATGTCAGCAAATTTGCAGCCCAGAAGGCTCTTTCATTCATTCAGGGCCAAATGTATAAGTGACTTTACTTTAAAACTTGCAGTTTTGCTTATAGCTCAGTCTTTTAGCATTCTGCCATAAGTTTGTGTGATAATGTACATTATGTAACTCAAAAATATATGATTACTGTAGCTTGGCTTGATTACTGAGTTAATTACAAATAGTACAAAGTCGCCAGCACCTTTTGTTAGAAACAAACCCATGAAGGAAAGATCCAGATACGCACAGCTTTTTGCAAACAGTTGAAGGAACCCGCAGACCAATTCACTCCCACCTGGAATGGGTGCAGTATAGGGCCTGGCAAACATCTTCCTCCAGAGATCCATGCCAATGTCATCACTGACATACAGAGATTAATTACGGCCTTGAGAAGGGATAGGGCAGCTAACAAAAAAAGATGGGGACAGATGCTATTTTAGAATAGGGAAACACTAAGCCTAGATATGAGAAAAAACGTACTTTTGAATAAGCCTTTTAGGTTAGTTCACGCAAGCTCATCTTCTGTTATTTTGGAGGAGATGAGATATATTCTTTTGATGCTGTGCACCCTCAGGAATGTGTCTTTTTGCTGACTCCAGGCTAGTAAGAGCTTCAAAGGGGAGAACCTTGGCCTCAGATAGGAAGTCCAGAAAGACTGGCTGTGGAAAAGCAATCCAGTGCAGTGAGGAGCTACAGTAGAATGCTTGAAGTGGAAAACACAGAGAATTCTACTTTGTGAGACACAGGCATGTAACTTTAAGATGTGACATGTAGTCAAAGATCAACCACAAAAATAAATGATTCTCCAAGGAACAGTTTCTTTAGAAACAGTCTAGGAGGTTCCTGGAGTGTGCGGAAGACAGCTTCCTGCTGCAGCTGGTCATGGAGCCAGCCAGGGGAGACGCCCCACAGGACCTGCTGTTTACAAACGGGGAAGGACTGGGGGGTGATGTGGTGGTTGGAGGCTGTCTTGGGCAGAGCGATCAGAAAATAATGAGAGGTTTAGATTCTCAGAGAAGTAAGGAAAGGGGAGTCAGCAGAACCACTACCTCAGACTTCTGGAGGGCCAATTTTGGCCTGTTTAGGAGCCTGGTTGACAGAGTCCCTTGGGAGGCAGTCCTGAAGGGCCAAAGGGTTGTCCAGGAAGGCTGCACATTCTTCAAGAAGGAAATATTAAAGGCCCAGGAGCAGGCCATCCCCATGAGCTGAAAGACAAGCCAGCAGGGAATAAGACTAGTGTGGCTGAAGAGCGAGCTTTGGCTGGAACTTGGGAAGGGGTGAGGCAGGAGGAAGAATTTACTACTTTTGGAATAAGGGGCAGGCCACTCAGGAGGAATATAAGGATATCATTAGGGTATGCAGGGAGAAAATAAGAAAGGTAAAAGCCCAGCTAGAATTTAAGCTTGCTGATGCCATAAAAGATAACAACAAATGTTTTTACAAATACAGCAGAAACAAAAGGAGGGCCAAGGATAATCTTCATCCCTTATTGGATGCGGAGGAGAACATTGCCACAAGGAATGAGGAAAAGGCTGAGGTACTTAATGCCTTTTTTGCCTCAGTCTTTAGCAGTGAGACCAGCAAGTACCCTCTGGGTACCCAGCCCCCGGAGCTGGAGGACAGGGATGAGGAGGAGAATGAAGTCCCCACAGCCCAGGAGGAAACAGTCAGTGGCCTGCTGCTCCACTTCAGTCTGCACAAGTCTGTGGGGCTGGGTGGGACCCACCCGAGGGTACTGAGGAAGCTGGTGCAGGAGCTCACCAAGCCACTCTCCATCATTTATCAGCAGTCCTGGCTAACTGGGGAGGTCCCAGGAGACTGGAGGTTAGCCAGTGTGACACCCATCTACAGCAAGGGCAGGAAGGAGGATCCAGGGAGCTACAGGCCTGTCAGCCTGGCCTCAGTGCTGGGGAAGGTTATGGAGCACATCAGCCTGAGTGCCATCACATAACATGTGCAGGACAACCCCATGCTGGCTGTGCCTGATCCCCCAGCTATGAAAGGCAGGTCCTGCTTGATGAACCTGATCCCCTTCTATGACAACATGACCTGCCCAGGGGGTGAGGGAAAGGCTGTGGATGTTGTCTACCTGGACCCTAGAAAAGCCTTTGACACAGTCTCCTACAACATTCTCCTGAAGAAACTGGCTGCTCATGGCATGGACAGGGGTACTCTACGCTGGGTTAAAAGCTGGCTGGCTGAGCCCAGGAGCTATACACAGCTGTTGGCCGGTCACAAATGGTATACCCCAGGGCTCAGTGTTGGGGCCAGTCCTGTTTAATGTCTTTATCAATGACCTGGATGAGGGAATCGAGTGCACCCTCAGCAAGTCTGCAGACAACACCAAGTTGGGAAGAGCATTTATCTGCTTGAGGGCAGGAAGGCTCTGCAGAGGGATCTGCACAGGCTGGACCGAGGCCAAGTGTATGAGGTTCAACAAGGAGAAGTGCCGGGTCCTGCACTTGGGTCACACCAACCCCACACAAGGCTACAGGCTTGGGGCAGAGCAGCTGGAAACTGCCTGGGGGAAAAGGACCTGGGGGTGCTGGTCAACAGCCGGCTGAACATGAGCCAGCAGTGTGCCCAGGTGGCCAAGGAGGCCAACAGCACCCTGGCTTGTATCCAAAACAGCGTGGCCAGCAGGATAGGGGAAGCGATTGTACCTTTGTAGTTGGCACTGGTGAGGCTGCACCTTGAATCCTGTGTTCACTTTTGGGCCCCTTGCTTCAAGAAGGACGTAGAGGTGCTGGAGTGTGTCCAGAGAAGGGCAACGAAGCTGGTGAAGGGTCTGGAGAACAAGACTTATGAGGAGCGGTTGAGGGAACTGGGGAGGAGACTCAGGGGATCTTACTGGGCTCTATAACTACATGTAAGTAGGTTGTTGGCGGTGGGGTAGGTCTCTTCTTCCGGACAACAAATGACAGGACGAGCAAATGGCCTCAAGTGGCAGCAGGGGAGGTTTAGATTGAATGTTAGGAAAAATTTCTTTGCTGAAATGGTAGTCAATCATTGGAACCAGGAAGGTGGGAGAATCACCATCCCTGGAGGTATTTAAAAGACGCATAGATGTGGTGCTTAGGGACATAGTTTAGTGATGAACTTGGCAGTCCTGGATAGATGGTTGGACTTGATTATCTCAAAGGTCTTTTCCAACCTAAATGGTTCTGTGATTTGCTAACGTGGGAGAAACAGTTACATTGGTTGCCATTGTAGCGACATGCAGAAATGCTGAATCCCATAATGGTGATCCTTATAAGGATTACATCCAGCTCAGAAATGGATTAAAGATTAGAAAATAGTGGAAATTCTACACTAATAAAATTGTACAGCGAGGTCTTGAACGGAGTATTTTCTGCTGACAGCAACGGAATTACACACATCAGAGAGCTCTACTTTAGACACGTATCTGACCCTAGGTAGCTAGTGTGTTATTTTCTGTTGTTTTTCTTCCTGAAAATTCTTTGCCTACCCACATCTGTGATTCATACACTTCTATTGTGCCAGAATTTCTAGTGGTTGAACATTTAGTTAATTAAAATTTGGTAGGAGGAAGAAATGGTAACTGGCCACCAAGCCCACACTGAATTTGTTACCCGTTCTCATTTGTTTTATGACTTCTATAATGAAAATTATCTGAGATCAAAACACCAACTTTGAAAAGGCTGAAGGAGATAATAGTGAGGTCTTCCATATGCCAGTGAGCAGTAGACAAACAGAGGTAATACGGTGGTTTTATTAGTTTGACTTTTTATCATACAGTTTTGAAAATGTCCTGTTGCTCAGATTAAGGCTCTGTGGAATAGAAGTTATAACACTAATTTTAAAAGGAAAATTTTTCATAACTTTATCAAAGGAATTTTGATGTGTGGCTTTGTTGTACCTTGCCCAAGTTCAAAACTGTCCCTTATGGAAGGTGACACTGCAAGGTGACTTATCATGGAGTTAGTGAAGGCGGACTGCTTTTTCAACTTGCTGTATAGCTGAAGAAAAACAGCAATTTGGTGTCTATCATGTGATGCACATGATAATGGTGCTGTAACTATGACACAAAAAAAATGGATTTGAAATACTAAAAGACAACAGAATTTAAAAAAAAATATTCTGGTTTTCTTGAAAGATGTAGGTCAGGTTGGTATTTATGGAAACATCGTCTAAAAACATATTCCTCATCTTTGCTATGTTAGATGGCTTTTTGTAGGTGCAGATGTGTTTCATAGTACAATTCCTGGAGATTATTGTTGCTAAATAGTGTCATTTATGATGCAGAAAATGTGTAGCTGTTAATAAGTGGGGTTTTCCTTCCTTCCTCCCCCTCTTCCTTTTTTCTTTTTTTTTTTTTTCCATCTTCCTTTTTGTCCCCCATTCATTTTCTCTTTTTTTCTTCCCCCCTCCCCTTACATTTTTAATTCCCCCCCCCTTGACATTTTTGGGTTGGGTTGGTTTTTTGTCCTTCCTTTGTTCTTGGCTTACAGCTATTGGTTTGGGAGCTGGCTTCAGTACAGAAGCAGAGCAATTTGTTAAGGCGCACTTGCTCACCAAGGCTCTTCTATAGTGTCAAACATTGTAAGGTTGATGTCATTTTACCTGAAGCTGTAAGTTCTTTAATTATAAATGTTTTCCACTTGTAGTGACATGAACAAAATACAGTTCTATTTATAGATTCTGCCCTCTTCAGACTAAAGAGAAGTGCTGTGGTAGGCAACGCACTAAGGGAAAAAAAATGCCAAAATCCTATATTTATTCGTATTAGTGTTCTTGCTAGTCTGTAGTTTTCATTGACAGAAGAAAATCAAATATATATCTTTTAGTAAAGGACTGTCTGTCTCAGGTGGTATTTAATGGAAAGGGTTCATAAAAAGTGAGTTCCTCTGTAAAACTTTCCTAGTGCGTGTCTTAAGATCAGCGTCATGCACAGGTTATTTCTCGTGTTTCCTGATGTAACCTGTAGGTACTCTTCATAGCTAAAGGGGACTTCAGAGAATGGAATAATCCACCTGTTAGTCATATAGGATTTTGTAGACCTTTACACTGGAATAAAATCAAAGTACAAGAAGGTAGACTGTCAAACATACTAGTATTTCTAGGGGTGGAAGGACAAAAAGCAGGCCACTCTTATTTGAGCTTTGCTTCTAGATTTGGTGAATTACTATTTTTTTTTTTTGTTCTACTCTTTACAAAAGTGTCTTGGGAAAATATTTCCCTGTTGGTTTTTTTGGGGGGTTGTGTCGGGGTTTTTGTTGAGGGGAGTAGGGGGTGGGTGTGGTTTTGGTTTCATTAAAATTATGACCATAACAATTGGTTCAGGATTAGACTACAGCTTAGAAAGCAAGAGTGTGCACTAGATGTTTGTGGGGGGTTTCCCCCTTTTATAATTATGGAAAAATATTGCTGACAGGGAAAGGTGTCTAATAGGATATCTGTCTATATCTTTGTTGTGCTGAATGTGCATGTTTGCCTGTACAGGTATAAATGGACTTCTCAATAATCTTTAGTTCTCTAATTGTTAAGTGAGGAGGATTTTAAAATGCATTGCACAAACACTGCAGTATTAAAATCCCTTGATTAAAATGTGTATTAGCAGCACATCTCTAAATGGTTGTAGATACGTTTTGTAGGTGTGTATATCCAGTGCTGTTAAGATACATTTTGTAGGTGTGTATTTCCAGTGCTGTCAGTAGAGATACACCTACCTGCTTAAATATAGTATTGGAATGGCAGTGTAGGCTGAGAGCTAGAATAATCTTTCTTTCAAAATACAGGCTGAGAAACAAGGTCTGTTTAAGTGAATCCTTAGTGCTGTCATACTTCAGGATGGCTGTCAGTTCCCTTTGGTTTACTTTCCCATATTCAAAGAACTTAAACTCTTGGCTATATAAATCTGCATGATGTATTTGATTCTGTCTGTCCAAATTTATTTGTTCTTAATATACTGAGAGCTAGAGTTTAGTAGAAATCAACAAAATGATCAAAACCAAACATGGAGAGCTAGAGTAGTGTTTCTACCGAAAGCTAACACTTTGTTGATATTGCAAGCTTGGAATAAATTTCAGAACTGGATTGTTAGCATTGAAGGGTAAAACCTGTTCAGGAGGGACAGGTATCCTAACTGGGAAAAGCTCACATTGTATGTGAAGAATGTTGTCTGTATTCTGAAAATGGTGGTAAAGGGCTAAGTACCCGTCAGGGGTGTATCAGGTAAAACTTCTGTCACTGCAAAAATTTAAAAAGTCTAGACAAGCATCTGTAGGAGATAGGCTAGTCACATATCGTTTGGCTTGAGAGTAAGCCAAGGAGCCAGACAACCTCTTGCTGGTTTTTCAGTGCTTATGCTTAAAAAACCCCTCAAAACACTTTTTTTTTTTTTTTTTTTTTTTTTTTTCCCCCCCTCTCACCAGCATAGCATACCATAGCATAGTTCTAAGGAAACAAATTCAGCAATCGTGTAAGCTGATAAGAGTATAAACCACAAGCGTGTCTGCTGGGAATGTAACCCTGAAATGACACAAACCTAGAAAATCTTAAAGATGATGGGAGTTCAGGTGTTTTGTTATAAAAATAGGGTATTTAGGAATGTAGTACTTAAATACTTTCATGTGTAAATTCAGATGGGGGCTGTTAGAAAGTTTTTTTCACGGAATAAGGGAACTTTTCTCCTCAACTTTTGAGTACGTTAATTATACAGCAAACTTGAACTCATTTAAAAATTTATTTTGACAAGGTTGGCCTGATAGATACTTTAACCTACTAGTTTTGCACTGTGAAATGCTAACATAAGACTTAACTTACAGTTAACACTGAATGCTTCATATCTATTAGAAATTTCATTTAGAAATGAAAGCAGGTTTAAGCATGGGTACATAAGCAAAATGGTTATTATTCTTCCCATTTATGGTTGCTGTATTTGTGGGAAATAAATAACATTCCAGTCTTGAATAATATGTTTCTT
Organism: Falco punctatus; assembly: GCF_963210335.1. NCBI lineage: Eukaryota > Metazoa > Chordata > Aves > Falconiformes > Falconidae > Falco > Falco punctatus. Next base: position 68,875,777 of record NC_137580.1, read on the forward strand.
TCTTTGGGGTAGTTTGTGGATGTTACATGGTTCAGAATACTCTTTAGGCAGATCTAGGTATCTTATCTACATTAAGCTTTACCCAAAGTTTTTCTGTTACTGGTCTAGGAACAAACAGGTCAAATGAGAAGCTTTCATCCTTTTCTCATGGTAACAGGTACTCCTTTTCAAGGTTACTTGCCTTATATTTCAAAAACAGAAATTCTAAGTTAATTCATATTATTGCCTTAAAAATATCCTGAAGGCTAACAAGAGGCTACGCTAATACACAGGTGTTCTAATTATGGCTCTTTAGAAACTGATCAGTCTTGCAAGCATTTAGTCTGGTCAGAGTTTCTGATGGCAGAGTTTTTTTACAAATTTATACCTGTTATGTCTGGGAAACAGCTGAAGTAGCTTGTAGTTACCACCCAGCTAGAGAGTTAAACAGCATGATCTTTACTAATGCATACTGAGCTTCAATACTTGCATATTACTTCTGTGAAACACAGGGTTAGGATAAAGGAGGTAAGTTTCACTAGTATTTGAGATTGCTAAATGTCTATTGAGTCTGTTTTAGAAAGATTTTAACAAAAAATACAATATAGAAAAGCCAAAAAAATACTTTTCCTTCAAAAATTGAATGTTGTTAGACATTGTGTTGGTGGCACAAGTTCTTCATCTCCGTGTATTTCTAAGAAGTTTCTCCTCTAGGCTGATCACTGCAGTTTTGTAAACCTGTCCTTTTATGCATCTTCTATACATGGTTGTCATCTAGCTATGAAATAATCTTCAGTCTTCTGCTGGTCTGTTCCTTTATTGTTTTGTATCTCTGTTTTTGCATAGTAGCCTTCGTCAGACTATTTCCATTATATAGTGTGAATTCCTGTCCTTCTGTCATTGGCCAATATCCTAACCTGATGTTGGGGCCAGTCCAGATGTCTTAAACATTTTGTTTAGTTTGAGAGATGTCTGCTGTTAAACACCCCTGGCACACCTCATAAAACTGTTTAAAGCCCACTTCACTGTCGGAGCTTGGCCAACATTGAAGTCTTCCTGTAATCTATTTGGTCGTCTGTCTCAGTAAGACATAGCATGTGGCATTTGGTAGTTCACTTGCAGTAAACCTTTACTCTTTGTACAGTCGTTTGTCATTCTGTGTCTTCCCTGCTTATCTTTTTCAGTGCAGGACAACATGATTCCATACAGGAAGGCATTTTTTATGAAATCTTTCTGCTAAACTGCTGCGTCAGAGCAATTTTTACAGTCATGAGTAAGAAAAGGATTCATGAAGTCTTAGGAAATAACTCACCGTATTTACTGCTGCTTCTCTCTATTGCTCCCTGCTTTAAGTGTTGTATGAACTGGTCCAGATGGCTACATAACTACAGGCACTATGACAGTTCTACTTCCCATAATTCCCCTCTCAGCTTCTCTTGTTTATGTATAGGCTGCGAACACACCTACTGTTGTTCTCACATAGATACGCCCTTTCTACTTGAATTGTATCTTTGTAACACCCTCTGCTACAGAACTTTTCATCTGGATGCATTCTTAATTTCTCAGTCCTCAGACATCTCATTTATGGATGAAGGCAAAAGACCACAAACTACTACTGGTCTTTGGACATTGTATTTGGTTTCATTACATACAAACAAAAGTCATTCTTTTCCCAGCATTTCTGAACCCTGGTGCAAATGGTTGATGTGCTTTTACCAAGGAAGGGCCTGGACCATTTAATTTTTGATATGCTAACTGCTGCTTGTGGGCATTCAGGCTCAAGAGTAGTTTAAATTGTTGCTTTTCCTTTCCAACAGCAAGATAACTGCTGCATGTATGCTGAAAACAGCAATGTCATCCAGATGTAGTAAACTATATTGGCTGTGGGGAACTGTCTAGAGAAATTTTTTATTCCAAGATACTGAAAGAATTGTAGAGTAATGTGTCAGACAAGGTCACCTGTCACTGCAGCATTGAAATTTTTGATCCTTATTACAGCCATGCAACTTGAAATCTGTCTGAAGACAGTGCTATTGTTTGTTCCTTTGCTTCTGCATCCAATTGTTTTTTTTCTAGCCAAGTGCAGCTTCTGTACACCTGCTGTATTACATAAAAAGTATGATGGCTCCTGGATTAACAGCACCTGTCCTCCCAGCAGCTCTTGAAAGATGCACACTTTGCATCCGTGTAGAAAGAACAAAGTATTCTGTTGTATTAGCTGAAGGATTTTAAAATTAATGACTAACATTTGTGGCCTTTGAAATTTTGCCCAAGATGCACTGAAAGGGATAGTGATGTGTGTAAATAAGAGTAAATTAATATCCACAAAACAATGAAATAACACAATTATCCTATAATGGATGAAATAAATTACATAGAATAATTTTGCATTGACCTTTCCATTTATAGCAACCTTCTAGCAGCAACAGATAGAGATGTTGGACAGAAGAAGTGTCACTTCTCTTCCTAGATTTGTCCTTGTAAATATCTAGGCTTATTAATATCTTACTGTATATCATCAGAAAATAAAAGGTATATGACCTTTCACCTCTATTTATTCTGAGAGCAGGAATCATGAGATCAAACTGAAGGACCTATTCAGCTTCCCAGCTTTTATAGCACAGAGGTTTTCTGGTCTATTTATGTGGCTGTGTGATGAAAGCTGATGTTGCCTGGCAGGGCATTTGTGATGGAGGGGTCAAACCAAGCACATAATTCTGAGCTTTTTTCCAAAATGCAGAAGCAGTTTATTTTGGCCAAATTTCTTAACTGGTGTCCTGTTACCCAAGGAAGGTGCTCTGGAACTGATTAACTGCACACAAAGACTTGGTCTGTGTACATTTTCATCAAGAAAAAAAGTTTGTGTTATATTTTCCTCCGTTACTTGCTTTCGCTTGTTGTGAACAACATATGCATGTCCGGTTTTGCTGTAAAAATAAAAAATTCTATGTGCTTTTGTCACAGGTATATTGCATTTAAACTGGTGTTCTCTTTTTAACATCTGTTTCAAGTGCAATCTACTTTTCTCCTGTATATATAATAACAAACACTGAACATATGTAATTTAAAAAGCAGCTCTGTCAGGCTGAGCCATCCTTTCTGTTGAGGCTGTTGACAGGAGGCAGCAGGTCTGTTGGGAGTGATAATTTGCCATAAACAAAGCAAAACGAATAATGTGTTAGAGCAACCAGGAAATTTAGTTAACAGAAGGAGCAAAGCATTTCAATAGGCTTAATGTTAGGATGGGGCCATGCAAGATCACATGGTAGATAACTTTTCGTTTACTTCTCCACCACTGCCTTTTCAATTCCTCTATTATTTGCATGTTTAGAAATCTCAGGAAATATCGTTTGATGCCAAGTAAATGGATTAACTAGCTAGTGCCATAGAATTGTTTCCTGTAGGGCTTGGGTGCTGCTTGACTGAAATACTTGAGCTCAGTTGAGCCAGAACTCCTAAAACCAGTGTTTTAAAATAAAACTTCTGATTTTTAATTCTGGGTACTTGGGTGCCAACTTTGGCTGTTTGAAATGCAGGTGCTCTGCACTTTTTGAAAACCAGACTGCTTGAAGATACACTAAATTTTGAAATGAGAACTTATTTTTATAGTGTTATGTTTAAGGTTAGGCTTACATTTTTTCCATGCATGCTTCACAGTTAATGATACCATGTTACATCAGCACATTTTCGTTACAGATTTTCCAGCAAAATAATTTGTATGAGTAAAAGCAAAGGGCACATGTTTTTTAAACTACAAAACACCTCAGAGCTGGGACCTTGGAGAGCACAGAGATGTTACATGTACATCTCCATGGCTAAGCAGGCCATCCCTGTCCTTTCTAAGTGTTTCTGTTCACTTTTTACTGATGCCTTGAGATTTATACAGAGCCTGCTCTTGTCGAAAGGGTGTTCTTCTAAATTGTTTGCATACATGAAGTAGTCTGGCATCCTGGTGAGATATCTCTGTTTGTTTGTTCATAGTCCTGCTCAAGAACCTAGGCACTGACTTGATATATTTACACTTCTGACATACCAACAGTATGTTCTTAACGATGTGTAAGCTTTAATGTTTTCTGGCTGATAACAGTTAACTTAGGAGCAGGAAGAGTACAAACGGGACAACGCTGTGTAAATGCAAAGCCTTGATGCAATAACAAAAGATGGACATTTGATTGGAGACTGGCTCATTTGTCATATATTTGAAAGGGCATGGGAAAAAATCTGAATTGAAGTAGTATAGCAGACTCTTACTTATTAGCCGAAAGGAGGAGAAAAGATCTTATTCAGCAAGGCTGCAAAAGATTGCATTGCATTTTAGTTACTGACAGGAAATGATTTTTCTTAAGACGGGCTTGAAGGTTGCTCAAGTGTGAAGCCTGTTCATGCAGTGTGGATAAGAAATATTCTTTAAATATTTACACCAGTTTACTGTAATTCTAAATTCTAGTTTCCTGAAACTATTTTTTTTAAAAAAAAAAAAGAATGCAAGTAAATTCTTTTACTACTGATAGTCTTGTCTCGCTGTGGGTGATAAATGTTGACCATTGACATATATGTGTCTATGTGTGTACTTTTTTTTTTCTTGTTATTACTATTTGTGAAACTGCAATCTCCTTGTTACTTAGAAGCAGATCAGATAATCAGCAGACTGTAAATGGGTATTAGATTTTTGATGGCCTCCCTCCCAAACCATTTAAAATTCCCTCTTGTTCCGTGGAATTTCATTTTCAGCCATGGCCGCTGTCCTCCTGAAATGCTGCTTAGAAGAAATGAGAAACCGAACAGCCAAGAATCACAGAACAGACTCTTAAATATTTTACTTACACACGGATGTGTGAGAACTGGTTATTGTTTTTAGGGACACCCATTGCCATTGCTGCATTTCCACTTCTCTAAATGGATTTCTTTTGGCATTACAGAGCTTGTTTCTAGGAATAATATTTTTATAGTTTCAGTGCTTAACTCTGTCAATCTTGATTTCTGCTTTCAGCTTTTTCATAACTTTCTACTGCACATAGCATTCCTATTCCATCCCCCATTTTTCTGTTTTCAATTTTCGATATTTGTAGGCTTTTCTGCCCTCTCACAATAAAATGTTTCTCATGCTATTAATTATTGGGTTTCAGCTATTTTTTTTTTTTCTGGCTAAATTCTGCTTTCTACTTATTACAAAAGTGCTGCAAACATTTCCTTAGCTAAGAATCTCAGACAGGGGTATAACTCACAGTTACAGCAGTCTCTTTACTGGCGGGAGGGGGGAACCAAAACCCAAAAAACACCCAACATAAATGTCCTACAGGCTTGAACTGAAATTCTCAACTTCCAATTAAAATGAGTCTTGGGAAATGTATAGCAAGTGTGGTTTTGCTGACTATGCTTCGGAGTGTATTCTGAGCTCTAGGAATAATAACCAGTGAAAGGCATCTGCTGTCTTTACCTGAATTTAGAAATTCTGTAAAATTCTCTGCATGGATTTTCCTAAGGAATGATACTAAACTGACAACCTTCCATTACAGTATATTCAAAATGAAAAATCTAATGTTTTCATCACAGAATGAAAAACTGTTAATTACTGTTGAGTCACCACATTGTCCATTTTTCTCTGAAAAGTATATCCCAAGTAGCTAGGGAGCCTGGTATGGTTAAGGAAAATTACGATTTACTTTCACATCCACAAAAAAGTTTTAGAGCTACAATTAAAATTAGGTAAAATACAGCTTTAGTCCCAGATTTTTTAATTTCATAAGCAAGATAGCACATGAGCATGTTGCCTTCAAGGAATTAAAAGTATATACTGCAGGTTGTATTCTGCCTAAATACAGGCAGCTTTTTGAGTGGAAGACTAATAGATCACATAATTAATTCCGATTTTAAACAAAGTAAATAATCCTGTCCAACTGAAATACTCTGCCCCAAGAGCCAGTTTCAGCTTCTTTCACTCACCACCCTGGTAATGATTGAGGTTTCTGGAGTAAACTCCGTGATTGATGGCAATGCATAAATTCTGTTTGAGATCTACAGATGAAGCCTGGCTGGAGTGCCTCTGTTTCCTTCATAGAAGCTGATGCTTCAACATTCTAAATTGTGAGTGCTGAAATGAATCCTCCAAGATGCTTGGGACAGACACAAGAAGTGATAATATGCCTGTTGTTTGATGAACTACACTAAGTTTGTCATAAAATGCAAGTTAGGATAACTTTTTCTCTTCATGAAACTGCAGACAGGAGGTGCAAAACTAACCAGTTCTTTATAGTGAGAGAAAAGTAAATGGTTTTTACATTACATCTTGTTGGAGTATAGTTACATGTGGGATGCTTAGCGTTGTAAAAATTATATATGTAATAAGTTTACTCTTTTTTAACATATGTTTTTCATTATGCTTTGGTAATTTTTATTTGATCACAGCTTATTTTAGGATGCTTCCCATTTGATGGGTGTCTGCTTTACTTCCAAGTTGAGTAATATTTTATCACATATGACATTTGACTCCTTCAGCCAGAATGTTTCACTGCAAACGCCTGGTCGAGTTTTGGACTGTTTTTTGCGTTTTGGTTTCGTCTGTCTGTCTGTCTGTCCCATCCTTCCCTGCCCCACGAAAAAAAAACCAGAAAAAAGCTCTAAAACAAATACATTGTGTTTGCCATCAAGCACAAATTAGTGTTGAGAACTCCTGTTTTCCCAAGTAGATAACATGTAGCTTTGTTAAAATGGCAAGCCACGCAAAGTTTGACAACTGAAAGCTTTCAGTCTGCTTTATAGTAACATTCAGATGTTCCAAAAATCCTGATGTCCCTACACTGCATGAAATGTACTTTTGATGTACTGCATCTCTTACATTTAAGAGTGAATAGTCTGACCTGCAAAGACATTTAATGAAGATGGCTTAAAATGACTAGGTTTTGATTATATTCCTGTCTTTGCAGGTTAAAATTCTGTTGCACTTCTCTTAAACAGATTTCCGTATGTAACTAGGGATAAAATTAATAATGAAAATGTCTTTGCTAGCATTTCATTAAAAAAAAAATCTAAGTGTTTTTTTTTCAAATGGGAAAATGTTTTTGAGAACTGCATACCCTTTTAGGGCAGGGGGGAGGACAGAGTTATGGATGGGTGGATGTATATTTAGCAATGTAATAGTTAGATTAATTGGCTTTACTGATTTTTCATGCTTGCATTTCTTGTTTTTTCTTTAAACCCCTGATCAGAGATTGATATTGAGCGTTGTGTTCGTGAGTCAATCAACTTGTTTCGCTGGACACCAAAAAGTGCTACATACAGGCAATATGCACAGCCTCCACAGCAAGCCAGTGAGAGCAACAGCACAAGAAGTTCCATGTCCTGCTTTTCAGCAGACTATCAGGAGACACCTCGAAGTGACCTAGTAAGTGACCTGAGAATTGGAGGTGGGGGGGAATTGTTCAGATTGTGTGCTTCTCCTGCCTTAGGTGTTTTTTTCTCTATAAAATTTAATCAAGAAGAAAATACCCACCAAACCTCGGTTACTGGCATTTATGTTGTCACTTCCAAGTGCAGGGGTTTGACACATTCATCTGATGATCACGTTTGCTTGTTGGCTAGTGCACAGCATTAGAGCCTATGCCATCTTACTAATTTTGATGAACGATCCAATGCAATGAATGGAAATTAACTGAAAGGTTGTTCACTTTTGTGGTTTTTTTAACTTGGCTGCTTTGAACCTCCGCTGCTTTGATGTACATGCCAATAAAATTATTTCTTCTTGTGCCCTGTTTCTGCCTCTCCCAACTCCTGCTCCTTTGGTTCTGTGGTGTTTGTTACCACAACAGACCAATGTCCACAACTCACCTGCAGAACTACAAACAGGGTTTATCTTAGGAGAAAAATAATAAAAAGAATAGTTTGCCAGCGAGAAATAGATAACTGGAAAGTGATGCAGATTGCTCTGGCAGCTTTTTCCATCTTGGCATGTTAGGTTAAATGTATGGCTCAAATTATTTTGAGAGGTAGTATGTGAATTATGCCAGTGTTTGTCTTGGCAAAGAATTACTAGTGGCTAAGAGTATATATGCATTAAATACTTGGTTTAGCAAAAATATTTTTCCCTTCTCTCTCCAGTAAAATCTGATGGTTGTTTCTTTTGTCAAATACACTACCTGATAAATGGCAATTTGAAAATATTCCTTCCTTCCTCACAGCAGTGTAAATCTAGTCAGTCTCTTAAAAAGTAAACAGTTTTATTTGGTTTTTTTTTCCTTCCATGTTTTCCTACAATCAGAATTCATTCATGTGAGTATGTCAGAATAACAGGGGAAGTATATATGGACCTGCCATATCTATTTGGTCAATTGCATTAGGCTTTAGTCTTCCCATCTGTTTTTCCTAACTACTAAGAAACTAAAAACTGTATTGTCAGTTGAGCATATCTTACTTTTTAAGTACTCCTTAAACCAGAGTCCGATATTCAGTTATTTCTGGGGTTTTTTTACTTTAGCTTTGATATTTTTTTTTCTATTGTTGTATTTTCTGGAAGCCTTAAGCCCAAATTCAGGACTCAAAGTGTTAGACATACAAATGCAGAATAAAAGGAAACTCCAAAGAGCTTACAGGATTTAAGAAGTGATAGGTGGATATAGAAAGGCAATTGGAAAGAAAAATGAAATGACAGGAGAATACTGGTTGTTGTCATACAGGAAGTATAGCCAATACAATTGCTGCTGAGCAACATGTTCTAGAAAGATGTGGAGAGACTTTCTGGATGAGCTAAAGGCTGCACATTCATCGAGTAATTGAGACAAGACCTTAGGAAGTCATCTGCAGAAGACAGGCTGAACACTGAATTCAGATGGGGTTGCCCAGGGCTTTGTTCCATCAGGTCATGAAAACTTCCAAGGAAAGAGATTATGCAGTCTCTCTTGGCAGCCTGATCTGATGTCTGACAGTGCTCACAGTGAAAATGTTTTTGTGTATGTGCTAGCTTTTCTTAATGTTACAATAAAGAGTTAAAAGACAAGTCTTCTCAGTTCTGAGGTTGTGCTTGTGCCTTTCTGTGTCCAAGCAAGAGTGAAGGGACTTGGAAGTAGCAAGGAGGGAGACAGGATAAAGCAGCGATGTCTACTGAACTGTAAACAGAACAAAGATTTGTATGTGTAGCAGAGATAAAAATCCATTATTTTGGGTCAAGCAAAGTTTCTTTCAGTATTCTTCTATTTCCTGGAAATTTTGGGGCTGTTTTTTACCAAAAGTAATTTTATTTACATACCAGAAGTTGTGTTTGTTTATGGTGCCAGCAGCTAGGCTCACCCATCCCATAATTTCTAAGGAATTAAGCTAATGTTTTTGCTATGTTGTAGAGAAAGGGGAGAAAAAAAAACACACACAAAAAAACCCCCACGTAACTTCTGTTGCCTTCTCTTTCATTTTTACTTCTTTCTACTTAATAGCAAAGGACTCTTCGTTTACTGCAGTGTATCTGATGGTTTCATTTCTTTTGAAGCTGAAGTGTATTGGACTTTTTGGGTACTGCTGTAGTGGTGTTTTTTAGCTCATCATATGGAGCAGCACTATGTGATATCAGAAATATGTGAACACATTCAGACTTTTTCTGTAGCAGAGAGTAATCTCATGGACGCCTGGAATGACAAGGAAGCAGATTCATATATCAAGTTATAGTCTACAAATATGGTTGCTTTCATGTGCTGTATTTTTGTGTGTTGGATTTTGAGACAGACACGTACAAGCAATATATGTTATGGTTCTGTCAGGACCCATAGTTCAGACTTTGAAAACTCTGCATAGTGTGAGCCACTGATGAGTTACTCCTCATTTGTGACCAGTTCTGCACTTCTGGATATTTGACTTTATAAGATGACGTTTCTCAGGGGTTTGAGCAATGTTGCTAAAACAAATTTGAAAGTATTTGTGAAATACACTATTTACACCCAAAGGTTTTTGGTTTTGGGTTTGGTTTTTTTAACCTTAATCCTGAGCTATCGATCTGTTTCTTCAGACATGTCCTCTACTGGTGGTCCCTTGGGGGGGAACTTTTTTTATACTTGAAAGCTGTAGAATCTGAGTTCAATCTTTAGTACACATAGTAACCTTTAATGGATTTCCTAAAACACCATTGTGTCCTTGCTGGTCAGTCTAGCTCTAAAAAAATTACTTTGCTGTTTCCCCACCTGTTTAGTTGGCCATTATTTGGACAAGCTCTTTGCACTATACTTGTGTCTCCAGTTTTATATTTGTGAGTCACCTCTGTATTTGAGGGTGGGTAGGGTAGGAAACAATTCCTTTGTAACCAAAGCTGTAGGTTTGCTTCTGAAGGGAATTTAGGACTTTCTGAAGCATTGTTTAGTGTATTTAAATCTAAACACCAGCTGTCTCCTATATTTGTATTTTCCTTCTAAACTGTTTCAGTTTAAGTGCTTTTTACTGGATACTCAATATTTGTGTGTATCTGCATGTTATAGTGCTTTGGTTAATAATAACATGAGAAGTATTTGCCCCTGGGTGAGCAGTTTTCTCCCTAAATCAGCAGCCAGTAAACCAGAACTCTTTTGACTCTTTTTATCACTAGCATTGCTTAGTATTCATTTTAGTGGCATCTATTTGCAACTTCATAAGTAGGCTTGGATGCTGTCTTCCCTCCTGAACTTGTGTGTTGCTTAATCTTTTACTCTTTCAACCAGTAAGCATATTTCTACTGAGATAAAATCTCAAGGAGGAAATAGTCTCAGAGAGAATGAATATACATCTTAAGTGGTTTTGCATGTTTATTTTGAGAAAGATAAAATGTCAAAAATAAGAACAGAAAACCCTCTTTAAATTCACTACTGAATTTTAATAGTAGTCTACTCAAATTTGTGTCTGTAATTTTTTCTTGACCAGTACATGGATGATTTTTTTTTTTCTTACTCTTTCTGAAACTTACCTTTATCCCCTGGAAACTCCAAAAGTGTTATTCTTGAATGTCAAGGAATCACAGAGACAAGTAACACTTGTCATGTAACGATTTTCTGCTATGTCTGTATCTCCGTTATTATAGACATGGTAGATATACTCTTTCTCTTTCTAAATAAAAACAAGAGAATGATGCAGTTTCTTTATCAATGTCTGCTCAGGTATGGCAGGTGGACTCCCAGAAATCCCGAGGCTGATAGAATTATGCCTTCATCTTGGTCTTTACTGCCAATTCTCTTTTCAAGGGTGGGAGTTCGTGATGAATGTTGGGGAATGAAAGCATTCAACGGGAGAAAAGTCTACCTTACGATTATTGATCCTTGAGCCAATTTAAATGCCACCAATCCAGTTCATCATTTTGGTTTTGATGAATACCTAAGTGGGAAGGTGACTTTAATGGCTTGATGAAACAAGGCAAACATAAGAACATTTCTTTTTACCAAAAATGATATGAGCAAATTTTCCTGATGGTAACTTTTGTTTGCAGATAATCAAGGATAGCTTGCATGACAGACTTCTTACAGATGGGAATTCGGCCTCATTTGCAATAAATATGCCAGAACTCAGTTGCTTCTCATTTGCTGTGTGCACCTAGGATATATTTGGCCATATGTATTGACTGGGTTTATATTAAGCCCTTAAATGGTGTGTGAAGTCTGTCTGTTCTTCTAAAAGAAGCACGATGAGTAGTGTATACCAAGATTTCTGTTTCTTTGTACAAGCTAGGAGATGTCCAAGTGCAGTGGTGCAGTGTCCATGCGGTTCATAATGGCTGGTATATATATTCTGCCTCAAGGGTCTTATGACTGCCTCAACAGAAAGATATTCCTCAGATGTCTTTAGTTCATGTTGTTTAAAGCATTAACTGACCAAGATCTAAGTTATGTTTCTAATTTATTTTGCACATGCCTCTGATGCTTCTGTTTTCTGATTGTAGCCACCAGCAAGCTGCCAGCAGCTTGAGTGAGAAATCAGGTTTATTTGTAATTTTTGAGATGGGTTGGTTAAAATAAACCTTTTATGTCATTCTCCTATGAGTGAATAAACAAATCACTATTTAATTAGACATGTCATAAGCTCACCAAGTTCTAGCAAATATTTTTAGGAATTGTTGCAAGCTTTAAAACTTTCTCTGTATATTTTTTAGCTTTTTTAAGTTTTTACAATACTCATAAGCCAGGCAGCCAGCAATCAGGAAGTGGGGGGAGTGTAAGGAAACCTCTTCTTCCAGTGCTTTGGTTCTGCAGGCTAAATTAGCTGAAGGAAGCCTTTTTTAGTACTTTCTTTACTCTGCTTGGTTTTCAAAATGTGAATGTATCTTCTTATGTTTTAGGACTTTTTCTGATAGAAGATTAAGTATTAAATTACCAGAGTGGATAAAACAAGAAATATATGGCTTAGGAAATAACTGATCTTGAATATTAATTTAAGAGTCTTTAATGAATGTTGTGATGTTTTTTTAAGTTGTAATATAAATACCAGTTATTTTAATTGAATGTAAACTCATTGGAACAAGTGTGCTGTGTTGTTTCTTAGTTGAGGCAGAATTAGAGTATGTTTATAATAATGTAAATATTATTTACATGGTGCTTTAATAGTTTGTTAGATACTCACTTAGATCATATTTAAGGATTGTAAACATATCTTGCACACTTTGTTTCTGAGTCAGTCTGGGATGTATTTAAGTGGGGCAGTTGGAGCAGCCACAGCACTCTGCTGCCTTAGGCTCAGGTTCTGGATTCACTGATTGTCCACCTAGTCTTTCCTCACAAGTCTCTGCAATTATACTCACTTTGAAGTGAAAGTGGGGTGTATTTGACCTTTTTGACCTCCTACAATTGGGATTCCATGACTGATTAACGAATGTGCTGGGTGGGTGAGGTGAGGATAATTACACCTGTCAAATTAATTTAAAAAAAATTTAGCCAGTTCTCTTTCTCTGCACCTTGTGGGAATGTTGTGGTTTCAGTTTTGGTTTTTGGTTTTTTTCCTGATTTGGAAATTGTTTTAAAATCAGATTCTGAGTTTAAAATCAGATTGTGAAATTGATCAATTAAATATTGGGAGTTTCATTTGTCTTTTTTTTTTTTTTAAGTTTTACTTTAAAAAATCATAAACAGTAGGCACTGTATAGCAGAGTAAGAAATATAGCAGCTATCATTGCCACCCTTTAATGTGTGGAATTTATTGACAAATGAGCTGTTTACAAGATAAAGAGAGGTTTGGACCCATAGTAAAGTAATAAACGCAACAGAACAGTGCATTCAAGTTTGCTACAGCTGTTAAATAGTTTGGATTTCAGCCAACTCTGTTTTTCCTTTCTGCACCCAATCTTAGCCCCTGTGGAGGGTATCCTGTGTGATGACACTGTTTGAAATGCATATGGTAGTACTGGTAATGTGGTCTGAGGTCAGTCCTTGCCAAAGTAAACTATTGGAAGATTCAAATGAAAAATGGAGGAAAACCAGAATTTCTGAGTTCTCTCTGGCCAGTGTTGTATGTGCCCAGCTGTACTCAACACTCAGCTGGCAATCTGATTCTGAGCTCTGCAAAAGTAGCACGGTGGCTTTTACCTGTGCTTTTTCTGTCTGCATTGATTGATGCCAGTTTTTCTCACTGATTATTGATGGGTGATCTCTGTGATATGTGAGGTGGTGTCATTCCATTCTTGAAAGCTTGATGTTGTGCAACTGTTTCTTTCCATAAGTACAGCTGGAGCAAAGCCTTATGTTATAACTAAGTTTTAGCAAGCAGAAATTTGCTCTGTCTCACTAAAGAGTAGTAGCAGTAAGCTATTTTTCAAACACTTCCTTCTTTTTTTTTTTTTTTTTGTTTCTGTTTATGCACATCCAGTGCATGGAGAATGTTAGGATGTAGTTATACACCTTAGAGTTTTTTATTTATTGGATATTTATATTTTTGTAGATTGCCTACAATGGTGTTTGAAGATGTTTGGAGGATATTTATGAATGATAAATATATACATAAATACCTTAGGTAATTATTTATTGGATTCCTGACAATATGATGTAAAGTTAATGTTTTGTGAGGGATGCTTTAGAATTTTCTCCTGAGAAATACATCAAGAGATCAGCTCATGAGCTGCTGAGGAGGGAACAATTTCAGGCTGTTGTGGTCCTGAATTGCAAGCTGGCTGTCTGGATGAAGACACAGTTATTTTGCTTGTTCCCACATCTTATAGCACTGACTCCGGACTTCTTTGAGAGCGAGAACTATAGTGGAAATAAGTTTTTGGCAACCATTATAAATACTTGGTGTGTTTTCATGGGTGATAGTTTTATTTCATACTTAAATAATCCATATTTTATCAAAAAAAAAATAATAGTGGCCTACATCTAAAAAGAAAGGAAAATGAAAAAGAAGTGCAGTGTGTATGTGAAAAAAGAAAAAAGTAACACCAGAATAACCCAATGAGTGTGCTAAAATTAGGTTTATGATCAGCATGGATCTAAGAAGATTAATGTTTTATTCAGCATTAGGAACAATTAGATACTGCAGAGACAAATGGTCCACTTGGTATTACATTTTTGATGTGTATGCTTGTAGCATTACAAGGCAATGGAGTTTGGGAGAAATTTTTGAAGTCAGGTTTTGGAGAAGAAGTAAACTCAAGAATCTTAGTAGTTTATTTCACGGACAAATATGCTAAGGTGCACAGACATAGCTACCTCCTGCCACTCACAGCAACTCTTAATTCCAGCATACACCATCCCGTGTGTGTGCCATATATTCCTGCTGTGGAAGTTATGTCCTGGAGCACAGTGCTGTGGAACAGTGCTATTGAGAAGACATAAGAAAAATGAAATTTCACCATATGGGGTGGGGATGTATTATGTTGGAGACGCTTATTTCTATTAAAGGCCTAAGGTGTTTTTTTTCTCTACTCTGTAGTCCTCTGTCCTACCCTATTCTTTTTCTCTAAATAGGTCTCTATAGGAGCCCACCTTAGGCTAACCTCGAATCCAGGATTCCATTGCATCCCTTAATGCTCCTCAGGCCAGGCTAAGTGCTGTGCATTTTCTCAGTTGGGTCAAGATGCAGTGTCACTATGATCTAACTTTATTGTGAAGTGCAGTGAGATGATGAAAAATACTTTCCTGAATACAGCTCTTTTGCCTGGTGCTGTTGCTGCGTTCTTGCAGTTGGTGGGCTAGTACAAATTGGCTGGTGGCCTATGTGATCGTGTCATCATCTTCATCTGCTAGTAAAAAGGTTATGGCTATGTAAATGTATTTTCTCATCTGCCATTGTTGCCAGTGGAAAATCTGATTTTCAAATATGTGTGACAGCATAACTAGAAAAAAGAGTACGCCTTGATTGTGAAGGTGAATCTGCAGCAAGTGGTAGTCACGGAGCCACATGAATGAACACATTCTAGGTAGATGGGCATAATGTTTCTGTTGATGCTAAAATGATGACTTACATGTATCTCACCAAAACTTTGGCACAGTTTTCTAAAATGAGCAGAGTGGTACAGAAATCCAAGGAGATTGATGTGAAAAGCACATACAGCTTACAGTGTAACTGTCTGGCTAACCAAATTATCAAACTTTTTGACAGTTGCTGAAATTCGGCACTCCTCTTAATAGTCACCAGTTAAGGTAGAGCCTTAACAGTACATTCTGCTCTTTGGCAGGCTTCACAGTGGTAAATAACTCTCAGCTGTGCTGTCATTGTTCAGAAAACAGGAATCATGGATGAATAGCAACTGCACTTGAATCCTGAAAAAAGATGGATTGTCTAAATCCAAGGTCTTTGACACCAAGTGACATACATGATCACATTGTGAGGGAAAGGAAGTTCCTTTTTCAGTTGCCATTTGCATTGAGATGTGATATTAAATTCCTGTTGGTTTTGTTTTTGAAGAAAGCGAGGGAATCTCTGACAGTTTGTATTCTTAACATCCTGTAGTATTTTTTCTCAAAGCAAAGTAATAACATGTCAAGGAGAGAGCATCTATCAAGGAAAAAAAAGAGGCACTGATGAGAAGTGGGGAAGGCTTGCAAGATCATTCATGCTGCTGATTTTACTTCATTTTATTTCATGTTAAAGCATCTTGTGGGTATTTTCAGGCAGAACTGGATTATGGCTCAGCTTTGTATTTTAGAATGGTTCCCTGCAGTGGTGAGAAGTGTTTACCCATTTTATCATTTCGCATCATGTCTGCCTAGCTGCAAAAGGGAATAACTTGTCTTTCTGCTCTGCTGACTCAGCTTATTCACTCAATTACGTTATTCCAGGGAGAAAAGAGACAAGTTTCTGTAATAATGAGTTACTTTGGCAAGCAGAGCTCACTCAAATTTTTGTAGACTGCCTACAGTGGTGTTTGAAGATGTTTGGAGGATATTTATGAATGATAATTAGCTACAGGTTGCTGTTTGTGCACTCCTTAAGGTGTGGGTTATGGAGCAGGGCACCTTGTGGGGGAGTCAGAGTGGTAGAGGGGGTGGAAGAATACCGCTTGCAAAATGAAACAGAGCAAACTGAAGAATTAGGAAGTAGAGGGAGATAGGGAACATAGAGAAGGTAATCACCAATGTTTTCACTTGGAAATGTGACAAGTAGAACAGGATGGCAAGGGAGGACTGAATCTGAAGTGTAAGAATGGGTTTGCTAGAGAGACGGTGTAGAGAAGTGGTTCTTGAGTGTTTGAAAAATTAGAGAAACCAGTTCCTGAAATCTGGAAATTTGGCTGCTGCCACTTTATAAGTAGTCTTGATTGAACATCAGAAAACATTGAAGCCTTTTTCTGTGATCCTTTGCTAATAACAGTCATAAAAGCCGGGGAGGATATGATTAGGGAGCGTCTCAAGACACGTATTCCTTTTTATTTATGATCATTAGACTACTTCCCTTCCTGTATAGGCCTCTTTCTGTCAGTAACAGTAGATTTAAGCATCATTCTTTCTCCATTGGTGCAGGAATTAAGTACTTTTTATCTGGCCATCAGAATTCAAGGGAGCAATGGGAGTCATTCTCTTTGTTTAAAAACAAACAAACAAAAATATCCCGCCAAAAATAAACATGCAAAGTTCCTAGGGAATGAAGTGCTGCCTTCATCTACTTAATTATAAAGGATATAAACGAAACAATTCACATGGAAAATACTAGTGCGAACACACTAGTAATGATTAGTTTCAGTCATAAAATCCTTTTAGATGATGCAGGTAAAATCCAGTGTTCTTACTTGGTCTTGTTTTCAGATACTTCCTGAAAACTGACTCTGCCTGTCATAAAAACTGCTTTTTTGATAAAAATGTGATAGCAGTGGCTTTGTCTACAAATCTGTTCTGAAGTGTCCTGTTCTTGCTTATTCTCCCTCTTCATTTCTACCAGTTGTTTTCATCTGACTGCTATATTTTAGTTGGTATAAAATAACACTACTCTGTATAAATATATTTATCCCAAAGCTTATATGATGGCACCATGACATTAAATATTATGTTAGGTGGAATTCACTGTAAAAAATGTATTAGTTTTCTTCCATTATGGTTCTTTAAACTAAAACCAAACACAAACAGCAATGTCTGTTACAAGCTAGTGGACCCTTGATTCAGAGTTGCGTCTGTGGTTGCTATGTGAATCTGCTTTTGTCTCTTTCTCTGTTTGATTAGTTCTTCAGAAATCTTTTGAAACCATTATCTTCTAAGCTGGCTTTAAAATATTTTTGTCATCTTATTCTTAGGTATACGTGCATACATTGATTTAGAAATGAAACATTGTGTTCCAAAAATATGGAATAACATCTTCCGTGAAGCATGTTTCTTTATGAAGGATTTTGATACTTCGAATAGATTATTTTACTTGAACCCCAGATTTTAATTATACTGACTTTCAGGCTGAAGTTCCTTCTGTATTATATTTGCGGCATTAAGTTTTGCCAACTTCAAAGACAAAAGCAGGGGAACCCTGCTTCAACTCAGATAAAGCTGTCCTTCACATGGATAAAAAGTTGCTTTACAGCTTCTGTGTTTATCAGATGAGAATGTTAAGTTCAGGTTCAGCAGAACTAAAGATTCTTGCTTATTTTCTCAAAAAAACTTTTTATATCTCCATTTAATAGCCAGGATGAAATGCCTGTAAGAGATTACAGACTAATGGAACAAGAGATAGGAGCCAGCCTCATGTTCTTGGAGTGCTTTAATCTTTCCGAAGCTTGACTTCTAATTTGAGAGTGCTTAAGCAGCTTTAATTCTTAATATTAAAAAAATAATAATTAAATTCTTAATGCCTGTTTCTTCTTATTAAGAGCAGTAAATGCATATGGCTTAGCAATTCCCAGGCCTATTTGAAAATTAATGGGGTGAGAAGAATAAGTACTTTGAAAGTAAAGAATTTAGGGTGTTGTCAGAGAAACTTTTAGGAGGCAAGTAGACCTCAGACTTCAGCTTAATTACTCTTTTTCCTATTTCCAGCCTACTGATTAAGCAGTCTTCCCTGATAAACAACTTCTTCTAGATGACTAGTCTAAAGGAAGATTCATGCTTGAAGTTAGGATATGCTAAAATAAGTCTTTTTTCTTTGCAGGAAAACAGACAAAGCAACTTAAGTAGTAAACTCAGTATCTTAGCACATATGTACATGTGTGTGAAAATGTGTGTGTATCTTTCTGATAATTCTTACCTTTTCTAAGTAATGACAGTCAGTTTATCTCTGTATATGAACACAGTTCTCAATATTAGTGCTGTAGTCAGTATACAATTTCTTATGTTACCTCTAAAACCATGAGTATGTTGACTAAACTGTTGGAGCGCTACACAAATGTGCAACTGGACTTTTAACTACCCTCTGGCACTGTGCTTAAAGTAGAGCTTTTGCCTTTTTTTAAGAAAGAGTAAGGGGTGTTTTTTTAGAAATCATATACCATGTTTGCCTTGTAAAAGAGTAAATAGATCACAGGAGAAGAATAATTGAAGGGAAGAAACAAGTGTCTTTTGTATGTGATATGCTATTTCGACTTAAGCTTTTCCCAGTTGTTATCCTGGGTATTTTTTGTTAATTGATCTGTTTGTACCCCGCAATAAAGTAGTAAGTATTTCTAGTGTGGAAGTTCAGGTTTTTAGAATAGTCCTTATACTCCCTTCATTATTTAAAACAAACAAACAATTGCAGATGAGGAATTGAACCAGATATTGTAAGCAGATGTCCTGAGATGTGACTGTCTGCAACTTCATTTAGCTGGACTCAAAATCTCAGTTGGATACTACTTGCTCTTCACAATTTGTTGGATGTTTGTAAATAATTACTAAGAGACTGTCAGTGCCATAAACTTTTCCCAAAAGAAGCTAACCTTACTCAAAGGATTTGGTTTAAATTGGGCCCTTTCCCTTCCTTCACCTGTTGTTTCCCAGCCAGAAACCAATGCCTGCAGTGACATAATAAAGCCTAAACAGGGAATTGAAGCCAGCAGTCAGGACAAATGTTAAGCCTCCTGTCTTAAAATGTCAGCCTGCATCTCATGCATCTCCTTTTACTTGGCCGGGCTGAGGCAAAGAGAGTACTCAGTGAGGTAGTAGAAAACATCTGGAACACTGTTGCAGAGAGGAGTAGGAAAGGTGTTAGTTTCAAAAGAAGTTGCAAGATTTGGGTGCCCAGGGGCCATGACCATCTCAAGAGCTGTCTGAACTCAAGTCCAATGCCAAACTACAAGTATGTCTAGCAGGATGGTGGTATGATAAGGAGGTGTGAGCAGGACTGGGGAGAAGGATTGACAGCATGGTGTTAGCTGTGTTCAGCTTGTGCTGCATGAAAGTTCATTAGAAAATTCCTGTGAGAAAATCTCTGACATGAAATATAGTTGTTGCCAGATACAGAATATAAAGTCAAATTTTTAAATGTAGTTAGGAAAGATGATCTTATAAGCGCATGCACTTATTTCACTTTGCAATTTCAAGGAAAGAAATTAGTCTCATAAAACAGTTGTTAAAATAATTTATTCATTAATTCTATTTTCTGCAAGTCTGTCAAGGAGCTTTAGGCTGCAGCTTTGTATCACTGAACATACACCATTTAGGCAGATCTGGACATACTAGGTCAAAGCAAAACAAAGATGGTTCTCAAATTCACAGCTGAATCTGTTTCTCCTTATTTTCAGCCCAGTTAAAGGAGGGGGGAAAAAAATAATCCTTGTCCTGGTTATTAAAAACTATTGACATGACAAATAGGATCTACCTGTGCAGCACTTCTTGTGGCTTTTATGTTTTTGGCTAAGGAGAAACTGCTTTTACATTAGTATAGGTGAGTTTTCACTGGTTTGTTTTCTGCTGTAGACTTCATGCTTTCCTCTTAAACTTTTACTGTTTCCTGAGGCATTCATCTCATCTGCTGAATTAGGCAAGAATTTTATAAATAAAAGTAGGAAGTGGTTGTGTAACTAGACTCCATCATAATGTAAATGTTTCTCCAGAAGACTTAATTCAGGTCATCTCAGCCAGCTTCACTGGCATAGTCTGCATTTTTATAATGCCTGACTTTGCTACCTGAGTATTTATTATTCCCTGTAATCCTCTGACCCTGCTTCAAGGATTGAACTGTTTTTGCAGCGGACTTGCTTCCCTTCCCTCGGTGCTGCTCCACAAACATTCTCCTGAGGGAGAAGCTGTCGGCAGGAGGGTGTAGTGATGTCTGCCAGCTTTAGTCACCAGGCAAATTAAGCTGTCTCAACCAAATGTGTAATTAGGTAATCACTACTTTACCTACATTACTACCTTTCTTGGATATTGCAAGTTTGTGTCTGCTGTGAAGCCCCTAGACATGGACTGCTAGATTTGTTTGGCAAGTCAGAAGTTTGTGAGAAGAGTTTGACTACTTTGTTCCTCCTCCTCCCCTTTGATGCAATTCATTTCCTTGGACTCCTTGGGGAAATTCAGCTACTCAGCTGCAAAGTGACTTTAGACAGCAACTGGGAGTTGGCTGTGTCCTCTGTCATACTGTTATTTTTATGGAAACGGGTCTCCCTTGAGTATTATCTATTATGTTTAAACAAATAATACGTTATCCATAAAATCAAGCATTTTTCTGATTATAAAGCATCACAACCTCTATTATTCTGAACTTGGGAGGAAATTACATGCTAAGACTAGCAATTTGTAAATTCTTTTGTTTTGAATATTATCATATACAATGGAAAAGGCAGTTTGGTGGACTAATATATTCCATGAATTAAAATTATTGGCTTTCTTTTTAATTTTGAGTGCTTTTTGATAACCAGCTTTACAGCAGAGGTATTTCTAACTGCAGAAGGACTGCCGAAGTAGTCTTTTTTTTTCAGGGATATAACTCAGGAAAAGATGTGTATGCCTCTCTATTCTTTCTAGCATGTTCTCTAAACTTTGAATAGTCCTCAGTTTAAATGACAAACTATTATGTTTAGAAGCCAAAACAAAAGCTAGAGCTAACAATAGTCAGTTGGGTTAATACGAATTAGTAATGCCTCCATTTCCTTCAGTGTGTTACTCCTGTTCTCTTTAATCTGTTTCATGGATTATAAGCACATAGTGTCTTGAATTGGTGTGGTCACTGCAGTCTAAAAGGTGATAGAAATGGAATATTTTTTCAAAGCAGAAAATTTGCTACTGTGATGCTCTTAGAAAAGACCTATATTTTGACTGCACTGTATAGACTCATTCTGTTTGTTCTGTTTATCTGCTCTTTTTATTTTTCACTTTATGTAGTCCATCTCTATGCCTGTGCTCGTTCTGAACAACTGCAGTGCGCACAAGCAAATCTTCATGATGAAATGGTTGGCTTTTTCAGTAATGTAGGCCTTCTTCCTCAAGGATAAGGTATCTAAACAGTCTGAAGATCTTTCACAAGATGCTCCCTGTAACCAATCCTAGTTATTCTGTTTGTTCCTGTCTCCTGACAAGCCAGAATAACTCACTAGAAACAGCTGTGGACTTAGTTATAAACAACTTTTGCCTCTATTTGACCTCCTGCTGAACAGGGCACAGTGGTTGCACAAGACAAGCCAGTTCTGTTTTAAGATGACTAAGCTCTATCTTTGATGTACATATGTATCTTTGACGTCATAACTCTTGCAGTAAGTTGAGTTCCATAATGTTTTGGGGTTTTTTGCATATGTAACCAATCTGTTAATTCTGTATCTGCTGAATTAAAGTATAATGAAAACAAGCTGCTTTAAAAATCTACCTGTGATGGCAAAGACACCAATAGGAAAAAAAAAGGTTTTGCTGCAGAAGGCTATAAATAAGCATAACTTACTAGCTCCTTAACTTTACTGTGCATGCTAATGTATTTTTAATTACATAGTGTATGAAAGTTTTTTTAAAAAAAAGTACTTTCAACATTTAATTGAAGTGATATGAGGACCTTTTAGTGTAAGTATGGTTCTGGAAGTTCCACCAGGGTAGCTTAGACCATTAAAGAAAAAGGTCTCGTGTTTGCATATGTAATAATAGCAAAGGTGACTAGCAGTCATTCAGCTTTCAGATCTTCACATTGGTTTTGCAAACCCAGTGTTCTCAGGGAGAAAAGCCTAGGGCATACTGCAGATCTTCTTGCCTATCACTTATAAAGAATCAGAGTTTTACCCTAATGAATGAGCTGAAGGTTTCCCTTATGCTTTTTTTTTTGAGTGAGTCAAGCTAATTCTTTTGGGTGAAAGTATAATTGTAATGGCATTTAAAAGTTTCAGCAGTGTAAAACCTCTGAAGGAAGGTGGAGACATGCCTTCAAACACTTCACAATGTCTTATGGTGACCATATTTTACTTTTTCTGCTGCAATTCAGAGATTTGTATGTGTTGGTAATTAATGAAAATACAGGATTTTTGCATTCTCTGTTATTCACAAAAATAAGGAAGTTTGTTGGTGGTTTTTTTTTCCTTAACTTAGATATGCATGGGCTTTTAAGAATGTGAAATGAAGAAAAGCTAGCACTTAGAGATAATTCTGAGATAATTCACAGTGAAGGCTCTTTTATGAAAAACAGTTTAAGTATTATCAAGACTAGTTGCTTGAGTACTACCAGGTGTGTGGCATTGTCATTATCTGTTGTGTCCCCCAATTCTTCCACAAAACAAAGGAACAGATTTTCTGGGTTATAATACAGGGCTATTTCTTACATTTCTGGTGTCCTGATTTATGCCTAGTCTTTGGGCTGGGGTAATGCCTGGTGTTTAGATAGCTCTGTATCTTGCAGAGGCATCCCTGCATGTTCTGTGTCAGGTTTCCAATGGCTACCCTTTTTTCCTCCTCCTAGCACAAGGCCTTTCAGAGAGTGCTTTCTAGCTCATTTACTTAATTGCTGATGCTGAGAAACTTTCTGTGAGTTTTATGACCCCCTCACCACAGTGAATAATTCATTAAAATTAATTAAGAAATTGCAAACTAAAATAGTTCACACAGATGATCAAACAATTGTATTTTTTAACAACTTCAACAGAAAATAGGGCAGACAGGCATTTGGTAGTACACTGGAGCTTCTCTGTGTGGCTAGTTTAACTCAGACTAGTTCAGAGTTACAAGGAAAAGATCTGTTTCTGTCTAACTGGGTTGTTAGGCTTCGAGGTTGTCAACTAAGTAGAGGTTTCAAAGAACACCATGTCTGTAATTGTCACCTCTAATATTATTTTTTTTCTTTTAAAGTCTAGGGATTCCATCAAGTTGGATGACCTGAAGGCAGAGGTATCACCCCGCATTTCAGCAGAAGATCTGATTGATTTGTGTGAGTTGACAGGACCTAGTCATTCCAAAACACCTGTGAAGAAAACAAAGTCTAGCAAGCCAAAGCTGCTGGTGGTAGACATTCGTAACAGTGAAGAGTATCCTTCAAATCTGAGTGCCAGCCTTGCCAAGCCATGCTTGCGTCCATTACTTCCTCATGGTGTGCAGCCAGTAAGATATTAGAATGGTAACTAGTGGAAAGGGATGTGGTAGAGGCACAGTGGAAGGATTTTTGTCATGGAGAGGTCTGGTTTGCAGAGAGGAGGACAGACGGATGTATTTTTACCTTCCCATTTTAAGCTGTGGGTCTAGTGAAACCACTTTGTACCAGTAGCATAAGTGCTTTAATACTACCTCTTTTTGTGACAGGTGTTGTCAGCAGACCTTCCCCATTTAATATGACCAGTATTTTGAAATGGTGTGAGGCTTTCCAAATAAGTGGAAGGGACATAGAGAAGACTTGATAGCTCATGTGTTTTGCCAATCCCTCAGTGGAAAATCAATGCTCATTGAGTACCTTTTTGCTACTGACAGGTAATGTAGCCATATAGCTGCCCTAACTTACATTCTTTAGTTAGCTTACAATCAGAGAAGTCTTAAACATGTCTTGAAGCTGTATTTTTATCAAGGTTGTTTCACTGTCTATACCTTACCCATTTGTTCTTTATCAAATATGTAGTTCTTTGCCTGTGGAGTATTATTGGTTTTTTTACTGTTTTTCTGAACAGTGTGGTTATGGGGCTGGATTTGTTAGGTTTTAGAAGGGGGAGTCCATACAAGTGTGCTTTGCCAGAAACACACATCTTCATTAACATCCATCTAAAAGTGAGAATAATTACAAGAGTTTTATTAGAGGTAACTTCTAACGTTATGCCAAGTATTTTGGAAAATACTTGCTGTTGGTTTGTATCATTTTTTCTGAAGTATTGCTCCTTTCATAATAATAAAGGTGATGTAGGTAGTTGTTTCTGTTGTAGATGTACTCTTAGCAGCTTACTGTGTCACAAGCTATAATTCTTAATGGGAAAACAATACTCAATAGAAAAATAACAAAAGACTCATGAGGTTTAGTCCACCTCTTTCTTTGAGAAAGGAAGATCATTCCTTTTGCCTATCTCTGGCTTGTTCTTCAAGAACTCCAATGACAAAGATTCAACAGGCTCCCAACATCTTTATCATTAGAAAAGATCCTCCACTGTCTTAACAAATGTGGCTAACATAGTGCATTTGTATTAGAAATGTGTGAATTATAGGCAGTGAAGTGAATGGTGAAATGGCAGATGCCAGTATTTGGGCTAAAATACATAGTAAAAAAATAAATAATGTTTCAACCTCATTTTTTTCCACCTAGTTTGTTAAAATACCACTTTAAAGATATTTATTTGTATATGCAGAAAAATACTGCTACTAACATTTTTCTCTATTAAATATTTAGCAATATTTATGACAAAGTGTGGTGAAATAGAAAAATTAATATTATTGTTACTATGTAGAGGTAAATTTATTATTTACATAGTAAACAGAGTAGTATAATTGGACTGTTCTAAATTAATACTGTTATTTTCAAGGAATTATAATTTTATTGTATGCCAGACTTGAGCCTGTGATGTGATCTGCTGTGTAGATAAAACAGAATGGTCAAAGAAACACAAAAAAGTAATTTTTCTTTTACTTGCATGTATTAATTTCATGCATCAATTAAGGATTCCAATTAAGTAGAGATTCATGTGTCTGAGATGTTTGACTCTTTATTTTCTGGACTCCAGCAGCTGCTTTACTCCTGGATCTAAATTGTTGAAAATGTGGTCATCGTTATTCAGAAGATGGTAAAAGTGCAGCCTATTTTCTGGGAGATAAATTCTTCATCAAGAGATAATACTTCTTAGACTTCAGATTAAAAGTGATGTCCCTGGAATTAAAAACTATAAAACATTATTGTTACTGCTTAGAAGGCCTTGATACTACTGAGTTAAATGTTTCTGTGTCTACATGCATCCTTCTGTTGTTATTTAAGCTACTTCCTAGAAATCAAGAAGAATTCAGAAGGACAGCAAGTAATATAAAATGCTGAGACTACAATCATTGCACTGAAAGGCTATCATCTGTGTATAATAGTGGATTTATTAATATTGTAATCAGGATCAAAGGCAAGGTGTTTGCTTAAATGTTTCCATAGCTTTCCTTATAGCTTGATGATAGGTTCTACTCTACTGTTGTATAAATCCTGTTCTACTCTAGCAGAGTGGATTCAAAATTTCAGTTATTTTAAAATCATTTGACTGTTGTGAAGTTTTATGGCGCTGCCTTTCACATTACAAAACTTTAATCAGGTTTTCCATTTGTAGCTCTTGAATGAGGAGGTATGCCAGAGAGAGAATTTCCATAGCTTGAACAGTGTACTGTGATGGCTGCTGCTGTTGTTTTGGTCTGGTTGGAGTTTGTGGGAGACTAAAATGTCCTGTCCTTTAAGTAAGAGTGGACTTAAATCCTAATACCTATCTGGTGTTAGTAGGTTGGAAATGTCTTTATTAAAAAGACTGGTAGGTAGTAAAATTACCCCTTGAGTGGGCTGGCTTGTATGTCAGTTGTAGAAGAAAGAAAATACGGTGTATAGAAAACTATTAAGCTGTCAGCAGTTCTGAATGTACATGGGAAGCCATAGGAATACTGTGTTCAGTGTCCTGTTCGTTCTTGCAGTAAGGAAAGTTTTTGTGTTTGCCACAAACTTTCAACAAACTGTGCAATGGGATCAGACAATCTGTATGTTACTGTGGTATGTTTTAAAATGTGACAGACCACTATGAGGCATTTCAAAAATGTGATCGTTTTTGTCAGTAGTTTTTCCTCATCATCGATGCCTGTCATGCTAAACTTCACTCTCACTTTGTTTTCAGTGTGATTTGAAAAAAGCATGAGAGGATTTTCAACATGTATCAAACATGCTTCATATTTCATACTAGGATGCAGTTGAAAGCTAAGGTTTTGTTTTGTAATGAAGCTCACGTTGCAAGGCTGAGAGCTGCTAGCCCTTTTCCCAATAGACAACTTTGCAACAGGAGACTAATAAAAAGGTAATATACTCAAAGCAGTGTCTCTGGCCAGCAATTCATCTAAGGCTCATTTCATTAAGCATGTTAGCAGAAACATGGCAGCCTTCCATACCTGTTAGCAAAGTTATTTGGCTTTATATATATACACACACATATATAGCTAAGCTGCATACTTACAGTCTCTCAGTCTGTAGCACAAAACTTTGGCTTTTTCATTAATTGTCTTTAGTACTGGAATGCTTAAGATGGTCACTTAAGATTAGGGACAATGTGAATGACAGCAAATACATTTTGGATCTATCTGGTTTGGTACTATTGATATCAAATGTATGTCTTTGTTAAGAGATTAAGTCAACTTTCTCTGAGCATTTAAGCATTCTTAATGGCATAAGTGTGAGCAACTAAATCTGTCCAAAGTAATTTTCAGTCTTGTGATAGTTTCAGAACTTTTACCCTCGTTAGTAATAATGAGTGATGTGGTTTCCCCTGGGGAAAAGGAGGTTGACACAAATTAGTGAAGGAGGGGTGTCATAATTTTCGCCTTCAAAATAGAAGCAAACTGACAACACAAATGAATGGTACATGATCATATTTTGTTCATTCAAATGTTTATATATAGCCACATTTTTCCCACAGTTAACAATGATGATCATAAAGCTGAAACTGTTACATAAATCACGAGAAATGAATGCTAGTATTAACCTAAGTCAATTAAATCTTACCTTTATTTAAGGCAGCTCCTATATTGAAAAAGAGCCTGGGATTTAATTATAAATTAAACTAGCTTTCTGCAAGTACAGTAATAAAGAGTGACTAATCTGGTTATTTTATATTGTGTCTATTTTTGCAGAACTTTGCTGTCTCCCGTCTCTTCAATGGTATTCTTGTTTATTGTTGGGGAAGGGGAGTGTTCCAGGCATGTGTGTACAGTCTATGAAAGTAATTCAGAAGTTTGTGTAGGTCATGGTGCATTTTCAAATTCATGAGAAGCTAGGTACTAGTGGTCCAACTTAATTTTATTGAAGAGACTCACATTCAATATTTGTTCATAAAATCTCCATGGAATGATCATCCTATGAAAGTGAAGCACAACTAACTATATATCAGAGTTGCTGGCACTCACCTGTTGCTTGCTTTTCAAGACCCAATATAGGCTCACTGTTAGTGGGACTCCAGATAATATGTATGATACTCATTGTTTGGGAATCTGAGCGCATGTACATTAGAATTTCAGTTTGGATCAAAGTGTAGGGGGCTTATGGGGGTTGGCAGAAGGTTTAAGGAAATTTCCCAATAATCCCTGTTTAATTTTGGTTCTCATTGTAAGTGCTTCATTCCTTTTACATAAAACTCTTCTGGAAGAGGTGCTCCAGCTGCTTATTGGTATTTGGCTCCTGTTGTCAGAGTTGATTTGCAGTAAAATCCACAGAAATACGTATATTGTATGTATGTGGATACTGGTTCTTTAGCACTAAGCGTTTCATTTAGCAGGTCAGTTTCTGTAGTGGTGTGCTATGTCCTTTATGAAACAACTCTTCTGTCCTTTTTTTTTTCTGTGTAGTGTCAGAAGTTATTTTCTCTATATGACTAAATAGTAAATGAGGCTTGTCAAAATATACTAGCACAAAAGACCAACACTGTTGTATCGTGACAGCCGGGGTGAAGAGCAGGTTCATCCTACAGCAGGTTCATCCTACAGGCTACCACAGATGTCTCTGCCTTTCAAATGTCCTTAACTGATCTTCCTAAGCTTTAACCGTGGCCACATTTCTGGCAGCATCAATGTTCCATTTGCGTCAGCATTTACTGCAGAAGGGGATCTTGTCCAGTGCCCAGCAACTGCCATGCTCCAGAGCTTTAGAGGAAGAGTTGTGGTGATTGTCGGAAATGCAGTGAAGAACACAGCTGCCGTAAGTATATTGCTATAACATATATGTTTATTTTTAGAAATACAGCAATGGCATGAATACAGACAGTAGTAAATAAACGCTAGTCTAGATAATTCAGATTAGCAACTTTGGGTATGATGACAGGATTTAGGGTGATTTTGTTGTTGTTCTTTTCTGCTTCTAGACAAAGACATATTTCTCTTCAAGTAATCAGCATCTGAGACAGTTGAAGTTTTGAAATGAAATTATTTAACATTACCTTTTTCAGGTTTAAAATCTTTTTTGGCATGTCATAGAAGTGACATCAGCACTTCTAATGTGCATCAGTAATACCTGGTTTTCAAAACTGACTGGCATTTAATTTCTGTGGTGTTAAGTGCACACAAGGTAAGTGGAGTGGGGACAGATGTGTTATGAAGTCCAAAGGAAATAAGATATAATTCATATTCTAAGTAATAAAAACCAATCTATTAATTAGGGGTTTTTAGAATAACTTAGCTCATGCAGTTGTGCTCAGTGAAGTGCAGAAATATTCCTACTGTTAACTTCTGTTTGATTCTTCACTAGACAGAATATTCAGACTCGCCTGTTCCTTTTTATAACTAAATAATTGATGTCGTGGACCAGCAGTATAATTCTTTTGCTGTTCTTCTCTCAGGTGAAGGAAAGTAATCTTTGGGGGGTGGTTTTTGAGGGTTCTTTTGGTTGGATTTTGTTGGGTTTTTTTTCAAGACCTACCCTTAAGTATGGTATACTGTTAGTTCACCACAGTTTCTTAAGCCTGTTTTACTCCAGGGGCATGAACTATAATCCTGATATGACAAGGAGGTCTATGAACCATTAAAAGGTCTTTGTCATGGACAGCAGAAGCATCAGCATGACATGTTGCAGTTTTTTATACATCTAGGGAGTTGTAAGTAGTGTGAGAAATCCCTTTCATTAACTTGTGTTTCATCATTTAGAAAATCAACTTGTGATATGTATCGTGTCTTAAGTAGTAACAGAGGTGGCATAAAGGAGACTGTATAGCATATCTCAGATAGTTTCAGTCAGTGAATATCTAGCTTTGTGCGTAAGATCCGGGTAAGTTCATGAGAAGTATTTCAACATGAAATCAATCAACTTGAATAATCACAATAACTGACTAAATGCTGAATGTGTATATTCTCCCCCTCAAAGGAGTAAATGCAAAATGCATTAAATGCTAAGAGCCAAATGGAGGTGATTTAAATGGTGCTTTACACATTTGATGGTGGGTTACGCAGCTGCTTTTAACAATTACATTTTAAAACACCAAACATCCCAATTTATCCCAGTAAGAGCCTAACCATTCACTAACCTCCTGAGGAATAGGAACAGGAAAAAAAGTGCTTTGATATTCACTAATGAGTGTCTTTATGGGAGATATCCCACATACTTCCAAGTCATTTTCTGGGAGCTGTTTTCCAGGAACAGGCAGAAATGTTTTATCTGAAACAAAGGAGCACTGTAAGTATTCTGTCTAAAACAGAACAAAGAAACAAGTGTCTGAAGGAAAGAAAGGGCAGAGGTTTACAGTGCAAATTCTGTGTTACACCATAGCTAAGAAGATACAATTTTCTCCTGTCATGTAGTGACACTTCTGCAAACTGAGATTATTTTTTTAAACATTTTGTTAAGTGAAAATTGAATGTTTGCTTTGCAGTGCAGCTAAAGAAAACTTGCAGTGTGCTTAGTAAGTGCAAGTACTTCAGTCATGTGAGAAGGTGCTGCCTTATCCTCTAAGCGCAGACTTTATGCAACTGAGACAATGTTGACCTGGTTTACCTGGAATTGTCAATATTATAGGTTTCCCTAAAAGAGAAATGGTGCTTTGTCTCTTTATTTGCTTTTAGAGTTCTTGGTAGTCTAACTAAAGAGTGTAGAGTTTTAAATAGTAGCAAAATACTGGATTGACCAGTCTGACCACAAATTAAACTGGAGCCTAAATGCTAGTAGGGACTCACCACCTCTGTCACACCTTAAAGTACATAAAAAACCAACCTAAATTTGACTGTGGTGATAAAATTCCTTTGTTTTGTGGATTATTTTTTTAAGGCCAATTCAGTTTTACTCTGTGTGGCTACATAGAACTGTCTGCCAGTATTAATTAACTTAACTAGTCCAAAACTATGTAGTTTAAGGCTTGAGAAGAACAAGAGCTGTTACTTTTTGAATTTTACTAGGTAATCCAATCATTTGAAAAGTTGCAAAAGTGAATGTGTGGAAACAAAACCAGTTTTATCCAAAGAAATGTTATAAGAAGTTCAGCTTAAAATATATTTTTTTCTAAACAGAGTTATGTATTTCCAACTGGAAAGGAATGACCCACAAACCGTAGCATCCACCATAAAGGAGATTTTTCAGAAGTGTTTACTAATATTTACTCTGTTAAAAATACAGAGATTAGTACTGTTAGATGTTCGGTTTAAATTTCTACAAGACTGAGAAAGTTGGGGTAAGTGTGAAAACCTGATTATTTATGGTGCTGTTTGTAATTAGAAGATTGACTCTTTCAACTGCATTTTGTATTAGTAGCCTACTTGGCATCATTTAAATAAATTAAATTTTTTTTAAAAAAAAGGCAAAGTTGAAGGTACTGAACAGACATGTAGAAAAAGCCTTTTTCCCCTTTTCACACTTTTTTTTTATCTTTTGTATTTGATTTGGTGCCAGATGATAAAACATTTAAATTGGCAAGAAAATGCTGTCTAGAACTCGATAGGTGAGAGGGAAAACTGAAAACTTTGCCACAGCACTGTTGCAGCAGGAGGCAAAGGAAGCTAGCTGTGCAGCAGGCTTCAGCAGAGCTCTGGCTCTAGTCTTAGGACAGAATTAAAACAGGGTTATCCTGCTTGTTAAGCCATTTAATTTGCTCATGCTAAAAGTTAAATGAATAGATTGGCTGGTGTACAAGAGCCTTACTGAATGTGCCATTCACAGCATAAAGGTATTGTAAAGAGGCGCTTGCACTGGACATGGTGTGGTGGTGCTTGGCTCACACTTCTCTGCAGACTGGTTCCCACTTTGCGCCAGCCTTTCTTCTCCTGAGGGATTCTGGGCACTTGTTTACAGAGCAGATACTTGTTTGTCTTTGAAACAGCAAGAAACCTCTACATAAAAGTCATTATGCTGGAGCTAATCAATCAGATTCTGTTTTGATTTTTAACTTTTAAATATGTTAAGTGCAGCATCTTTTAAATGAATTAATTTCTCCTTTCCCACATCCATTGATAGATATATACCTTGCAAATTCCAGTATGGGCAAGGGATCATTACAGTTGGGAGTACAATAGTTAAATATGCAACGAGTGCCTAACTGTAGCTTCTTTTTTGTTTTTCTTTTTTGGTTTTTTTTTATTTTTGCATTGCAAATAGTATGTCTCCTGATTTTTGTCACTTTCAAAGTCTGAGATACAGCAAGTGCAAAGGTGGATCATAGTTATGCATATGTAGGGTGAGGACTGGTTTGGGTCTGTTTTTTGGAAGGGTGACATTACTTCATATCCTTCCCTCAGCTTTGACGTGCTAAGACATTACCTGTTTCTGTTTCCAATTTTTTTGTCTGTATTACTGCAGTGTTGACTGAAATTAGAACAGGAGAAATACCTTACCTGATATTAACATGCTCCAGTACCTCAATTTTGACAGTGACACACTTCCACTTGTGTGATGTGGTTGTTTAATACATATGTGTTTCCCCAGTGGTTTAATACATGTGTTTTATTGTCAGTTAAATGCTTTAACAGATTAAAGTATACAGGACACTTTAATCTGTTTAATAATTAGCAACTCATTTATTTCTTACCTTGAAAAAAGATAAGCTGTAAGTCAAAGCTTATAAAAACATCTGTCTTTATAGCAGGAAAGTAAATTCTAAATGGTAACTTCTAATTGTTACGCTGATTATTTTTTTCCTGGATAAGTTATGCTGCTATAAATACATTGTCTAGACAATTTCTACAAGTTACTGAAGCAAAGTAATAATTCTTATTGCATCACAGTAGCTAATAGATAAAATATATGAATTATCTCCAAAGCAAAAACAAGCAGTCCCGATTTCTCTATGAGATCTTTCTGACCCTTTTCAAGGCAAGAGGGAGAGGGTCAAGTTCAAGATTCTTTTTGTATAACATATTCTTAGCCTGGAAAAAACAAAAGCTATATGAAATTAACATTTTCTCTCTCTCAGCCCACTGTCAAAAATGCTTTTCTTATATGAAGACTGAGACACATAGGTTACCACTGAATTTGTGTCCAGTTACCACTGAATTTGTGTGATTCTGTTGTCGTCCTCCTCAGGCCTTTTAAAAGGGCCTTGCCAGAGAAGCAAGCCCCTGCATCCTGAAGCTGGTTTCTTTCTATAAACCTGTCTTAAAAACATGGATACCCATGAAATTTCATAGGGTGATCTTAAGATTAGGTGTTGCGTAGAATTATAAAGGGCAGCTGCATTCGTGCTTCTAAAGGCAGATAATGTTTAGTTAGAAGGGCCTAATTGAAACCTCTGGAGTGAAATTAAATAGAAGTTAGGCAATAAACTTCTTGAGATGTTTCCACTTATAAATCTTTTTAGATTCTGTATTTCTGTGTAAATATTCTCTGCAGGAAAGTGATTGAACAAGTAGAATGAAAACTGAGGATGCTTTCTCTTTGTAAGGATGGAGGGGCTCCTTATGATTCCCAGAATGGGCGGGTTTTGTGTTTGTTTTGTTAAGGCATCACCCTCCCTTCCACATTCAGACTCGGAGCCTGCTGGAATCATCAGCCACTTCTTCATTGCCCTTAAAGAGGAAGAGATCAACCTTGTATTTTGAAGCGATTGAAAGGCTTAGTCAGTCAGCAACAATCCTACTGATTGTAACTCTACCCAAGACATGGTCAACTCTTCGTTATTCTGTAAAGTCTATATTACTTTATTTATTATTGTAACATGTATGTATGTTTTCCTTCATCAACAGAAAGTAGCTCAGCTGCTGTTGCCAGTACATTGCTCTTCACATGGCATGAGAAAGACACTTGAGCTGCCAGCCAGGAGTTGTGTTACGCTGTTGTAATTCTGCACCTGTCAGTGGCTTTGGTTAGTTTACACTGAATGCCTCAGGTACAGCAGAGATGACCTAAATATTTACCCCTTTCCAGTTATGACCTAAATATTTCCCCTTTCCAGCTAGGTATGAAAGAGGAAAGGGGGGAAACAAAAGACGGAGGCTCAGGAGCAGAATTTGAGTGTTCCTTTTCCTCATCTGAAGTAGGTGCAAAGGAAAGCAAGCTATTTCTACATCTCCAAATAGGTTACCTTTTCTAATTTTTACTGAAACCTGATAGTTAGAGTCATTGGAAATTTTAGTTGGTGGTTTGATGTAGACGTTGTTTGGCCCATCTGTGTGCCTTACTACACAGAGGTTTGGATGTTTCTGAGATGAGGAATTGCGGAGCCCTCAGCTTCACCTATCAAAATATGCCTGACTTCTGAGAGATCCTGCAAGTAGGATCTCTGCTCTTTTTGATCACCTGGGAGATCTGTAAGGACAGGGAAGATGGGAAACGGTGAACCTGAATCCTGGAGTGGTGCTGTCAGGCTCTAGAGTTTCCTTCAGGCATGTCAGCCTTGGCTGTGGTTATACTGGCTTTGTGGGCTGCACCTCGGAAAGAGTACCCTTGTCCTTGCCTGAGCTTGTATGGATTAGGTTGGTTGCATATCACTCAGGGCCGCTGCATTATAACATAGAATTATCACTTTCTGGGGCTGTTTTTCAGCTCTTTTACATTTTATATTATTTTTATATTTCCTGGTGTGTGTGTGTGTGTATATATATCACAGAGAATCTGATAGTGGTGAGAACTGAAATAGAGATGGTAATGAACTAATAAACGTGTGTTAAAAGTGCAAGAGACTTGTGTAAAGATACTGCCAGCTAGAATGATGTTGGTGAATTTGGCAGTTCCAGTATCAGTACTGCTTGCCTTTTAGCAATGTTGTTTTGCTTTTTTCTAAACTGTATCTGAATCAGCTTCTGAAGAGGACTGGCTGGCTGACTGCTTCAGGAGGGAATGTGTCCATTGTGTAGGAGGTCCAAAGGCTTTTGTCCTGGAGTTCAAGAAGAAACGTTACCAAACTGGCAGTTTGGGTAGTGTTAGTAAAAAGTACTGCAAATGACAATGAAAAGTTTTTCACTGTCAGGTATTTCTTTGAACATTTTTCAACATCTAGGTCAATCTTTAGACTTGAAGAGTGGTAGAATCTTTCAGAAAGACTCATGCTTTCTTTTTTATATTCAAGCCAAATGTTACGCAGCTCTTTTTTTGTTTGTTTCTGTTCACTAACAGCTTTTTCATTTTCTGTTGAATAAAAAAATAGAATAGGGTTGCTTTCTGCATTTTAATTTTATAATCCATCCAACTGTATTGGGTGCATGGAATGTATTTTGGTTAGTACAAATTAGCTGTGTTAGAACAGCTATATCTCTGCAATTGAGTTTTCATTTTCAAATGCTCTCTCTTAGCTGGGTGTTTTTTTAATATATACTTTCTAAGTGCAAAACTAATAGTGCAGGTGTTTAAAACTTTATTTTAAAGTTTATTACTTGGAGAAATTTGAGTGTTTACTCTTACTCTAATTCTCAGTAAAATTTATTCTGAAACCAGCTATTAAATACCTGATTGTGTAGGCTTATTTTGCAATCTTTGCATGTAAGTCCTTTAAGTTACTGCTGTATTTTTGTACTGATTGAAAGTGCTCCTTTTTGGCCAAGTCTGTGTGTAAGGACTTTTTTCCTTGATCTTGTTAGCACAATAAGTTCTATGCTTTTTTTTTAATATTTTTTTTTCATACTATGTGTTTGCACAAGGTTGTGCTTTTTGTGTTTTATACCTCCATTCAGTTGATGCTAATACTGTAAGCATTAACTAGGCACTGTTTTGATATGGGGGCTTTAGGTGCCTATTTGTCCCTTAGTGTTAAAATGTCATTTCATGTTCCTAGAACCCTTTAATGTAAGAAGCAGCTGACTAAAAGTAATCTTGTGTGCTGGGTCTTTGTGGCATATGGAAAGTGTTGTTTAAATAGCTCTAGACTGATCAGCCTGGCTATGGTGTGCTTTCAGAGTGGTGAACTCTTGACTGAAATCATACTGCAAAACAGACTGCAGCTCCTGAAAGGTTTGTGTAGCGTGTGTTTACAAATGAAAAACTAATAATAATTTTGTGGCAATGGATGTATACTACAAAAATTGGTTGATATTTCTCCTCCAGCTTCTAAAGTATCTCCTTTTTTTCTGGCTGTTCCAGAGTATGATATGAACATTTACACCTTGGTAAGATTTGTCATAGCAGTCTTTTGGTATTCTGGTACAGTATGTTATTCCTCCTTCCCTTCCAACTTGCCCTTTAATTACAACCTGTCACAAGAATGTCTGTGAAAGTGAATAATGTGTACATAGCAACCTGATGGCTAGCCCAAAGGGTGCTGGGAGCAATGCTGCTCAAGCTATTGTGTTACTAGACTCTTTGCTGTACACAGTCTAAAAATGTGGCATCCCTGGTGTAATTCATTCAGCACTCTTGAAAGCTGTGATTTTACTGCTTGGAACAGCGTAGTAGAAACATTTTGATAAATGCTGTGATGTGCAGATTATTAAGGTTCTTGATGGTACTTAAAGGAGCAGTCCTGTTTTGCTGTCTGTATTGAGAACCAATACAGGGTAAAATGTTTAATATTTGCCTAGATTTTGTGATGTATTTATTGTGATCTTGTCTGTCTTTGAGAGCCTGACTTGTATCTGCATGAGTCTTAGCTGACTGCTTTCAAATGCAAATTACAGTTTTCTGGCTCAGTTATCCTCACCAGGAAGGGTGTTTTGTCTGGAATCGATTGATGCATTACTTAATAGAAGAACAGTATTTCCAAAATGTTCACCAAAGCTGTCACATAGTCATTAAACAAGTTGCTCATGTATTGATACTTTCATAGGTAATATTTGCTGTGAAAGTAGCAAGAGGAAATGCAATTTAAGTGCTAGGTGTGGCCAGTAAAAACACAGTAACTGAACTTGGGAAGTGCATTTTGAGGAAAGGCCACTTGCAGCAGAAAGGAAGAAACTTAGTCTTGTAGCATCCCTTTAATCCTCTACCTCAGATAAGTGTAACTGTTTCCTGCAGGTAATGTTGTCTAAATGAAAACAGAAGCATTACGGGAGGATTGTGATCCATTGGTGGTGTGGGAAAACAGATATATCTCAGAAGTAATATCAACACAAACATTTGATAAATTTGAAAAAGTATAATCACCTTATAAATGACAGAGGTTCATTTCTATTTAAAATCAACCTGTATAATGGAAATTTAATTGCACACTACTTTTATATGTTTTAATAAACCTCTTTAAAATGTAGGTGATTTACAGGTTACTAAGGATGACATAACCCATTTGCTTATCTCCTTGCCATGTTATTTTCTGTCTTAAGAGCACCTCAGTAAATTCAGGTATTTATTGGACTACACATTACTTATTCATGTGCTCATTACTAAACTTCTAGTTGACACTTTATGATAGCATTTATAAAGGAAATAGAGCCCATGTGTGAAATCCAAGGTGGCAGTTTCTGCTGTAGAAAGTCTGCGGCATTAATTCAGAAGAGCACCTTGGGCTTTTTTTGAAGCATGAAATTTTGCTCTTTTTGTATCATTGATTTATTGAACTTTTTAGGAAACATTTCTTTTTTGATCTGTCTTAATTTCTTGAATTTAAGTTACTGGTATTTGAACAGAAATGAAGGTTACACTGGGGAGGAAATATATGTAACTATTTCAAATATCCTTCTATCTCATGCCCCTCCATCAGTGCACATGCCAAAAATAACACTTTCATGTGTTTTGAAAATACTAGCTTCATACAGTGTATTTTGGCAGGGAAAGATACTAAGCCGTGTCTGCAGAAACATGGTGAGCAAGTTCCCATTCTAGTTTGTGATGGATGGATGACTCTGGGAGTAGAAGGCACAGATATACTGAGGAACAGAACTAGAGAAAGTCAAAGCTTTAATTAGGAAGACTGCAAAGCTAGTAAGAGACTACTTCTAAATCTTTACCAAAAGTTATGTTTTTACGTTCAGTGACACAATGTGAGAAGACAGGAGGTGAAACTAGGAATGCCTTTAATCATACCAAATCCTATTACCCTATGAGTTAAGCCTTGACGTCTTTCTTCTTTACTGTGTGGAGACAGATGTATGTGCAAAGGTCTTGGAAGCTGATATTTGGAGTTTGATGGCAGCTCTCAGCTTGTGGCAATATGTATGCCTCTGTGTCCCTGACTTGCAGCTCTAATTCCTACAGTAGTGAGGTATCAATAGTTGTACACTCCCTGCTCACTGGATTTTCCCTGTCCAGGATGTTCAGATCTAATATTTGAACTGTCTGCAGTCTTTCTCACTGAAGCTATGTAGACAACTGCAGACAGTTCTAGGTCAACATAAAAAAAAAAAAAATCATCTTGTGCTTTCTTCCTGACACTTGCTAGCAGCCACAGATTCTGCAGTGCTTGCTTTGCAGGGACCCTGCAAGAAGCAAGAGATTCCTCACCATAAGTTTACAAAGGTACCTCATGTCATATGCAGTGAAGAAAATTTATTTCCAGCCATACCTTGGTTACTGAAGCCATTCTATAATACAGTAGGATACAGGCCTTAATGCTCAAATCCTAAATACAAAGCATTTGTTTGCATATTTTCTTTTCAGATTACATGGAATGGTAGTTATATTATGGCTAGGGCACCCAAAAACTTGGAGCAGAGTTTACAGTTTATTATCAGAAGTGTAAAATTATCAGTAGATGGAGAGTGGAACCTTTCTGCTGACACATGGGACATTGTACTCAGCAAGTAACGTGCTGCTTCCTGCCCATCTGAATGCTTGTTGCTGTTTTTTATTTCTGCCAGCTACAAGCAGCATCGGTGTCCAAGACAGAGTGCTACCCATTAGTCATAGGTGGAGAGCAACATATGAAGTAAAGCTGTCTGGTGGGAGTATTTCACTAGGAATATATACTATTTTTGTAGTTCGTGGTATGCACAGTTGAGTGCTATTTTTGACAGAGAAATATCTTTGTCTCTATTTTACTATACACCACGTCTTTATGGACTGTGATTATAGCAAGAGGAAATTGGACTCTCCTGGTGATGTCTCTGTGCATATTACACCACCTGTATCAGAGAGCCTCTCTCAAATCATGGCATTTACTTTTCTCATGAAAACTGGCATACATATATGGTCTAACTTTACTATGAGCTGGTTTGGTTGGTTGTGGGGATTTTTTAGTTTGATCCTTTGAATCCTGTACTGACTGACCCAAGCTAATGGGGGAAGAGATGACTGAACTTTCTTTTGGTCTTCCTTAAAAAGCAAGTACGTGAAAGAAACATAACAGCCAAAATGTCCTGAATGATCCACGTTGACCTCTTACCCTGCCTCAAGAAGTTTGCAGTGGTTACTGATCATGTACTAGTTGCTCACTCCCTGGTTACATCCATCCTGAAGCACAGAGAGAGGAATGCAGTAGCTGTGTTTGACACATGAGTGGACAGAAATAAATTCCTTGCATATATAAAATCCCTTCAGTGTGAAGCAGAAGTTCTGGCTATGGAAGGAGTTTAAAACTTTGCTGATATGAACTCTTGCATGTTAAAGAGATTATTTCAGTACTTGTACTTGTACTTGATAAAGTAATCATGTAGTACATCTTGTTCTGCCTTAATATCTGTTATACTATCACAGGTAATTAGAGGGAATGTAAATGTAAAAAGAAATCCCATGTACTAAGTTTGGATGGGGTGTCTACTGCTGTTCTTGAGTTGGTAATTTAGTTGTTCATGCAAAGCTAGTTATCTGGACATCGTGCTTGCACAGGGTTCTGCAATAGTATCAGAAATAGTTTTAAAGAGTCAAAAAAGGAATTACAAATGTTTTACATAGCCCATTTGGAAGCACTCGGGGATTTTAGAAATGGTACCGATTTGTCAATCGAGTATAAAGCAACAATCTCAAAGACTGGTGACACGGCAGTCTTTCTCACAGCTATTGGAAATAAAGAAAAACTATTGTAGTTTCTCTCTGATTAATCCATTTTGATGGCTTGCTTTTGAATGTATCGTGATCGGTATTTAAAAGGGAAGTTTCATATGTGATACACAAAATAGTGTTCCTTTGGGTTTGGATTTTGGTATTTGATAACATAATTTTTGCTATTTTGATTTGTTTATTGCTTTTATATACAAAACATAGTTTGTCAGTGTAGCAACTTTTCATTAAGTTGCTACATGGAAACTGCAACTGCTGTGTTTGGTTTATGGAATGAATTAATTGAGGAGAGAGGCTTTCGAGGACTGTGGGTGGGTGTTTGTGGTGGGTTGTGTAGGGGTGTGTGTGCTTGCACTATGTAACCTGCCTGTGGGCAGACTGGGAGGGGGGAGTACACCTACTAGACCACAAATTCTTATCCGACATCTGTGAAAGTCATGTCAGACAAGTTTGACAGGTAAGCAAATGACTATAGCATCAAACTGTGATTCTTGTACACTTGGGAACCTACAGAAAACAGCTGGGAATTAATTAATGCAGAGAAAAATATCTGTTGTTTCGTGCTTTGAGAGGGGTTTCAGTGAGTGCTCTGAGATTAAATAATCCTGTTAGAATGAGGTAAAATCCTGCCTAAAAAGAGATAAATGAAGTTCAGGGTTATCAGTGTGACACTTTCATGTCCATCAAATTCATTGTAGCTGTTTTGAGAGACAAGCCTGGGTTCCTGTGTTAGACTAGTTGGTTCAAAGAACAAACTTTGTCCTATATTTTTTTTCTTTTGTTTAACATGCCTTACTTAACACAAAGTAATTTCGATTTAAGGGCTATAATATGCAGTGTGCTAACAATGTGTCTGTTTCAGTTTGCAGCTCATCTAGTGAAATACAAGTACCCGAGGGTCTGCATCTTAGATGGAGGGATCAACAAGATCAAGCCAACTGGTCTCCTCACTGTTCCTTCTCCACAAATTTAAGTGACTGTAAACACTCAGGACAATCTGTTTGAATAGGAAAGTGTTACTGTACAACCGGGATATCCTGAACCCAAAGGGCATTATGGCATCGTCACTGTACAAGCTATCCTGATGATCAGTGTCTTATCCTGCAGATCTAGAGCACAGGAGCTTTGCATTTATTCTTTGATACAGAGCTTCAATTGGAATGAACTGGAAGCTTCAAGCTTTTTAAGAAACTTCTTTCAGCATTGTTGTAGTGCACAACTAGTTGAGCAAGTCTGAACACAAGAAGAGTAACTCAGCTGGCATTTGGTATCTTACAAATATTTCTGTAGAACAAAATTAACTGGCACTTGACAGCTCTAAGCTGCACTTAAATAGATTACTTTTCAAAAAGTAGTTTACTGTGAACATTGAAAGTAACAAGCTGAAACCGTACCCTGTGAAAAAGTGTGTTCTCTAATATTCCAAAGAATCATTGCTGTGTCTTGTGACCGACCTTCCTTTTGAGAAAGCGTTTTTTCGTCTGGATTGGAAATAAAGATTGGAAGTCACTGTAAGAGCTGCTGTTGAGTCAATCCAAACTGTATCATATCATGCGGAAGTGGAGAAGGCCTACTCCTCTGTGGAGAACTTAACATTCTGTTTCTATGAACACAGCAAATGCAACGATTTCTGAAACAATTACATTTACCAGAAAGGTGGGCTTTTGACAATACCATGTCTTACGACTACAGATCACTTAATCTGCAAATAATAGTGCTTTTCCATTTTAGATGCCCATGCCTTAAAAAGAAACAATGCAATTTGAATTTTCATATGAAAACTTTCTAGAATAATGTCACATGAAGGTGTCGGGGGGGGGGGGGGGGGGGGGGGAGATTTTTCATGACCCCTACTGTTTGACCTGTCTATCGGTGGTCCAGGAAAGCAGAGACCCTTGTGCCCAACCAGTCTGTCAGCATCCCATTATAGGGACCCTTCACTGAACAGTCCTGCTGGATCGGAGGGCAGTTGGACTGACTTGTTCCAGGAAAACAGGCCAACAGCATAAAGGGGACCCCTCAGCGGATCTTTCCACTTTGCTTGAATATATTACCTGCTGCCAGCAACTGCTAGCACCCATGAAGGACTAACACTAACAATAACGGTCTTTGTTAATTTAAGACTGACAAATTAAGGTTTGTGATTGCCAGTGGTAGGGGGCTGTCTGCAAAAAAACCCCAAAACTTGAAGTGATATATAACCAAACTATAATCACTAATAACAGGTAGCATGAGTTCTTTAGCATGTATAAGATAAAGTTCTTACCCAGCAGGTGACCCTGTAGGGGAGAAGACAGGTTCAGCCTGTCGACTGATCCCAGAAGTTAAGATGGAGTCTTCCCTAACTTCTTCCCTCACCTGTTCAGTTTTTATACTTCATAGTACATTGCATATTCCTTTATCATACACAGGATTGGTTACAAGTTTCTCGCTTCTAATGCAAATTAGTACACATCCTCAGATAGCACAACTGAAGTTCTTTATTAACTATGCATGCTCCTCAAGCGGGGCTTTACCCTTTTTGGAGGGGGAGCTATTTGAGTTGGAGGTCATGATCTCTCACTACCACAATTATTTTTGTCCTGTTTTCAACTGATTTTCTGTTGATATCAGTGGATTGCAACACCTTATCAGCCTGTCTTCTCTTATAGCCAGAACTTTCCTCACTTGAAGGCTTCTTTCTACATAACTTAGGTAATGGTGTTCTTTTCACTATCCGTTCTTTGTTTCTCATCCTTCCCAAGGCTGACTCCCTTGATTAGAAGTCCTTTCATTCACAACAGCTTAGAGAGTGGGTCAGCATGACCTAACTTAGTGAACACTGAAACAGAATTGGGTAACTTGGGAGTTCAGACAACAGTTCGCCCCCTTTGGACTTATTTCAGTCCAGGAGTAGTCCATTTCCTTCACACTTAGATGGAGTGTGAGTGACTCTAGTCATACATATTGTTGTTACTGATCAGTATCACGTGTCCAGTGTAGTAGTACCTTGGAGGCAGGTAACTTTGGGATGGAGGTGTGCGTTGGTATTACAGTGAGATTATTATATCTGAGGAAAGTCATTTCACCACAAGGATTGGCTCAGCAGTGGACATCTCTTCATGGATTCTTCATGTGACACCTGAAAGTGATAGCTGTATTTTACCCTAAAAAGCTTCTGTAATACTATGCTTCTCTTAGGTCCTAGTTTTCTCTAATTCCCCGTCCCAAAGTAGTTTTCCCACAAGTAATCACTCTTATATGAATTGGAGATGCAAAGTTCTCTTTGTTCTCAACTTTTCTAGCTAGTGGTGTCAAAGTCTTTTTAATTCTTGTTTCTTAAAGATGAACTTTAAAACTGTCGACAGATCAATGCAGCAAACCTGTTCCTAAACTGGATGCAAGGGCTGTAGGTGAGTGAAAGCAGGCTTCCACAAAAGGCATAAGGTGACTGTGCACTAGAAACGTGGAAATTATTTTGCAATAAGAAGCTGAAAGTATTGAAAGCACCAACAGGAACAGGAACTGGCATCTCTCTGTTGCCAAGAAGCCAGAAATAAATTTGATTCAGGTAAGTACTACTTTTCAGGAGATGTGTTAAAAATCCCGACCCTAATTTCTTCCCCCTCAAAATCCTAGGTTAGCTTTGCTAGCATGTTGGGTCCATAATTCTGAAAATTATGTGGGGGAAAAAAAGGGCTAAGAAAATAAAAGAATCTGTCTTCAGGAATGCTACTTGGAAATAGTACCTTTAATTCAGGAAAACCAGTTGTGATAATATAAGACTGACAGTATGGCTCTGAAATTAAATGGAAATTTG
The DNA here is from genome assembly GCF_963210335.1 of Falco punctatus. NCBI lineage: Eukaryota > Metazoa > Chordata > Aves > Falconiformes > Falconidae > Falco > Falco punctatus. The sequence goes on from NC_137580.1 coordinate 68,919,233, forward strand.
GGAGTTTTTATTTTAGAAGACAAACTTCTAGATTTCCTTTTCCACATTTTTAAACTTTAGAACTAAACACTGGCATGGTAAGAGGCTTTAATAACCACTGAAGTGCAGGGATTAAAGTGTGTTTTGTAAAATGAAAATGATACCAAAGATCTATTCACTTGCTTACAGTAACGTATTAGCTTGCATTGTGAATTTGACACTTTGCTTTTTATTACAGCATCGTCTGGGACATGGCAGTTTACACGATACAAGCTCAGTGTTAGGCTAATGAGGATTTACTCTGAAAGATACGGTTATCGTATGCCTTAGTTGAGGACCTTATATCATGAGTAGTTTTTAGTTTGGCCAAAGGAACAATGCAGCATCTAACTTTATTTCATTTTTCTTCTGTTATAAGAGATCTCCAAAACTGACACAATTGTGGGAAGAGAAAGGGGATCAATGAGAAGGTTGTGAACAGTCTGTGTACATCACAGGCAAAATGATCAGTTGTTCTGTAGGGGGGTTTTAGTGATGGTGGTGGGTTATGGATTTTGTTGTTTTAGAAGGCTTTTTTTGAACAGAAACCATGGAAAATAAGACCTTGTGGACCATGCTGAAAGAGGAAGTCTTTGTTCTTCCTTGTGTGATGACTGGAAGATTTTATCCTGAATCTTCAGATGCTGTCTCCACAGAGGTATTCTCTTGCCACAGCGGTGGTTTTGAGACCCTCTTAGAAAAGTATGATGGGGGAAAGGAATATGGAGGAAGAAAGACACCTTTTAGCTCCTTTTATCTTAGCTGTGATTTTTTTTTTAAAACAAACAAAAGGTGGAATTACAACGTGCTGACACACACATATATATATGGCCTTTCTTTGGTCTAAGGTCAGCATAATATACTGAAGCTTTTGAGAAGTTTTTGACTAAAAATCCAAGATGTCTGGCAGAGTGACCGAGTAAGGGATCAGAAATGAAACTGGACAAATCATCTGGTTCCCCTGTTAGCGGAGGGTTTTTACAACAGTGTTGAGGCCCACGATACCCAGCTGACTTATAACAGTGGCCTGGAAATGGAGAGGAGCAGTGAAGTTAAACAGGCTTCCTGAACCTACAAAATCATTCACAGTGATCAGTTTTGCCTGGCTGCGTAAAGAATGAGAAAGACCTTTTGATACCCAATGTCAGAGAGATGCACTAGGGAAAGGTACACGTGAGGCTCTGGAGAGCGACAGTTTCAACTGTATTCAACGGTGAATTCATTGACAGATAAGACATAATTACAAATGCATAACAGCAGCCAGAAAGCCACTCAGGATATTGTCAATTGTAAGGAAGGAAACAAGTTATGTCATCAGAGAATTAATCCATGTCGTACATTTTGGACACAGCACAGGTGCTTTATCATGCAAAAAAAAAGATACACAGGATTAGAATGGACACAAAACAGAGTCAGAATAAGATGATGTTAGTCATGTTGACTGAAACTCTTCAGTTTGGAAGAAGAGGCAACCAAAATAGAACATCCCACCTTTTGCTGAAAGTGCACCCTTAAAATTTGGAATTTGTCACCAGAAAAGGCCAACAGTTTATAAAAATACTCATAAAGAAGGATTAGGCAGCTTTGTGGAAGAGCTCTATCTCTGACTGACTATTAACCACAATGGCTGAGAAACAGTATTCGACTCTGGCCTTTCCTGACCTGTTGATTAAGAGGCTGGGAGAATACACTAGGGAAGGATTTCACCCTGTTTCTTGCAATCCCTTTTCAAGCATTTGCCCTTCATAAGTGGATATTGGGTTATACCCAGCACAGTAGTTCAGGTGAGATATATTTAATCCCAGCTTGATATTTCCTTCTACTTTACACAGGTATTCAGAAAAGGACAGTAAGCACAGAGAATAGAATGCCTTTGAGAAAATAGGATTTAATGCATACCGAGCCACTTCTTCCTTTGGTAGGGAGGATGGGAAGTATTCTCTATCTGCTATAGATATTTTCATTCTTGGAGAAGCCAAGTTAACTTTTGAGTGAAAAATGCTTAATATTTAACAGCTTCAATAAATTCTTTTTGACAAATACAACTGATATTAGTATTAAAATGTAGAATATCTGTAGATTTCTGCTACAATGCAGTTCAGTCTTTCAGTTTAGCTGAGTAAGATTTAAAGCCTATGTATTCCATTTGTGTATGGATATGTTTTTGACAGAAGACTTAAAAGCTGCCATTAAGTAAAAGTTTACATTATGTTTACATGTATTTTCCAGGAGACATTGTGAGAGAGGATGTAAGAGCAGGAAATGTCAAAAACTGCTAAATAGTATTGGATTTTTTTTCCATGTAAATAGAACTACCTGGAAAGTTCTGTAGCTAACAGCTGGTTATAGCTGCCAGTTGCTGATGTACCCGCACTTACTACTTCAGTCAGCATTTTTGAAACTGTGCCTGTAAATAGGCATACTATGCCTCCATGTTTTAATTCAATTATGTAGGACAAGCGCTCAGTCACAAAATTAGCTTCTGAGCTCCTTTTCCATAGACAAGGAAAATTCTTCCATTTTTCTGTAATTTCTTATTAAATAATTTTATCTAGGTTTTGCAGGGTTTTCCCAGTTGTAGAGCATCAAAATGTGTTTGCTCTGTTGCCCCACCAATTTTGGCACTGCTGTAGTGGAGCAAGCACTTACAAGGTTTTGTGAAGCACTTGAAATATTTCTGGAGGCTGGGTTTTCCAAACATATACCTTTCTAGCACCATGGTTTGTCCAGCTGTACCATTGTCATTCTGGTTTAGACTGCAACTGGGTACCATAAAGATCTAGTAGGGGAAAAAAAAATAGTGTTAATGTTCCATGCTGATGTCTTCTACTGCTAGCAGAAAGATGTTCTAACTAAATATTTCCTGCTGTTTGGCCTGGAAAATGCAGCCTTTCCTAGTCTGTTTTGTCTTACCATTCTAAAACCATCCTGAATCAGTTCCACCCGCCTGGGCCTATAGCTTTCTGCCAGGACAGCCACATTCCCCACAGGGTACCCAGGTGGGCACCTAAGGAGAACAGAGCAAAGGAGTTAAACCCTGTTTTGGCAATCTCAGATCTATTGTGTCATTGCAGACTATGAAATAATTGCTGTTAAACTATAGTTTATAGTGTCCTTCTTTAGAGAAGATACAGTCCTTTGAGATTCTTATTTTACTTTTTAAGTTTCTTGGTTGTATTTTTGGTTTTTATACAAGTGGATGTTTTTCCTATTTAGTCCACTTTTTTGAGCAAAGACTGTCCTTGTCCTAGGAATCTCCATTCCTGGACCCATCTTACTTCCCTTTGTCATCCTCGTTTTTGTGGTACCTTCCCAGTTCAGGATGGGAACAACTCACTTTATGTAACAGAAAGGAGGGAAGTTGTTAGTGGTTACTTCACTGTAGGTTTCATTATGAACCCTTATTCGTGGTTCATTTCAGGTACTTCTGGTTTGTTGCTGTTTTTTTTTAACTTAGCATGAGTTTTCCCTTTCAATTTATGTTCTCCCCCCAGTAGTCTAGGGTATTTGGTAGACAGTCTTTCTGATATTTTTGAAGTAGAAACAGTAACCATAGCAGCTTGGCAGACAGGTGTTTTTTCACTTAGGTCATTTATTTTTCCAATCTCCTGAATAATCTTTATAAGTATGAAGGGCTAAATAATCTGTCAGAGTGGGTGAAGGGTTAAATTTCAGTACCCTCCTTTTGTTATTTCTTTTCCAGGCTTTAGTCTACTATTAGGCTAACTGACAAGACCACTACACTTCCAATTTGTTGCCATTCCTCTGTGCCTGATATAATCTGTGTAGGCATAATACAGTGGTGCCATGTTATTTATATGACTTTCTGGATATCAGTATTTAGACTTCCCTTGCTGTTCTAGCCAGCTAAGAAAGATACTGGAGTATCTCCTAGCTGGACTTCAGAGCTGCATCACACACAACAACAAAAAACCAAACAACCGTAATCACTTGAGCTGTTCAGCAGCTGCATCAGTCATTATTCAGAGGTGTGAGAGCCTGTTCGTTTTTTGGCCTGAGACTGTTCTTATTTGCAGGGCAGGAATGTTGTCCAGAAATATCCCTTCCAGAGATAACATTTTCAGTTTTGGTAGCTTATCAGGTTTCTTCAGTTAATACAAAAGCTGGCTATATCTTTAGCTTCCACAGTGTTCAGAGTGAGTTACTAGAAGGTCTGGGAATTGTGTGGGAATGAGTGTGGCCTTTTAATCTCCCATTTCAAGTTATCTTTTCTTTGCTGATGAGTCAGACTGGCCTTTCCCACTGTTATGTTAGAAACTTAACTACTGCCATCAGTCTTATCTTGCTATTTTTAATTCCTTCTCCTAAGCCTAACTAGTGAAGACTGACTGAAAGATTATTATTCCTCCCAAAAGACTGTTTCTTTCCAGGGCAAGTACTGAAACTTGATCTGTGCTGACTGAGGTAACATCAGACCTGTGTATTTGACTAGCAAAACTACAGATTTCCTTTTTCTTTGAATCCCAGCTCAAAGGTTCGTTTGCCTTTCAAATAACCGTGAGGCTTGAAGCTTGCTGCTGGTGGTGCCTTTTAAATAGTAACACGAAAACACCTAGTGGGCAAGTTTGAGTTCTGTGACAACAGAGGCTGTATTCCGTTAATTTAGGTTGACAAATTCATCTCACACTACCATAAGCACGTGGGTGAACATAATTCAATGTCGCAGTGTGGCTGTCATATCAGCGTTTAGTAAACCAGTATTATGCAGAGTTTAAAGGAAGTGGTCCAAAAAATAAAATCAGTAGCGTTATTACCACTGAACTAATTTGTGAATATTTCATGTAAAGCTTTTTCCCAAAATGTGTTTAACCATAATATAAATCAGTGTTCAGATTAACCTCTGGTATTGGTCTTGCACATAAAGGTAGAGAGACCCCAGTGCATTCTTGTAATTCACATATTTACTTCCGTGGTGATGGGTCCTTAAGTGCTTTAGTAGCTGTATTCTATAATGCACAAACACCAAGCTTCCAGACACACTAATCTATGTGAAAGAACAGATGCAGTAGAGCAACTCGGTAATCAATGTGTATCCAATGGGAACAATCCTGAGAAAAGTTGTGGATGACTGTTTTAATTAGTATTTGCTAACTGAAGCAGTATTAGATTTGTCTTTTCTTTGTCTGTCTAGGGTTATCTGGCATTATGTCATTTTAGAGAGTCATAGCATCTGGTGATATCAGCTCTTGCCAGCTGAGCTGGCCAAAGGAGTAAAAGTCCTGTGAGTACAGAACAGGTACGTGGAATAATTACGGGTTTTAAATAGATGCAGTGATTATGGCAGTAATTGAGTATTGAGTTATGGGGCTATTATTGCCTGCCTTGCGATAAACTTTTGATATCTTACATCATCTAGGTGGCTCAGTTCCCCTCACTAAAGTGAGGCTAATAACACTTCCTAATTTTACTCAGTATAGGAAAAAGAAATATAGTGAGTATTATGATCACTTAAAACATGTGAGTATGAGGACAATGCAAACACTAAATCCTTCCTAGGAACAAACCATTTCCTTGGGAAGCCAAAGATAGGTGGCAACATGAGTTGTAATGACTAATTTTTTAAAAAATCCTTTCTCTAGGAAATATGAATGAATGAATTTCAGCATTCCCACAAACAATTCATGGCATCTATCAAGAATATAGCACTAGTGATGAAGAAGCCCTCATATTACAAAGCTGGTTACAAATTTTGGTTAGCTACATCCAGCAATCACAGAATCACAGAATGGTTGGGGTTGTAAGGGACCTCTGGAGATCATCTCGTCCAACCCCCTGCTAAGGCAGGTTCACCTACAGCAGGTTGCACAAAGCCACGTCCAGGCAGGTCTGGAATGCCTGTGCAGAAGGAGGCTCCACAACCTCTCTGGACAGCCTATCTCAGTGCTCTGTCACCCCCAAAGTAAAGACCATCTTCCTCATATTCAGGGGGAACCTCCTGTGTTGCAGTTTGTCCCCGTTGTCCCTTGTCCTGTTCACTGGGCACCACTGAAAGGAGCCTAGCCCCATTCTCTTGACACTCACCCTGAAGATATTTGTATGCATTGCTAAGATCCCCTCTCAGTCTTCTCCAAGCTGAACATGCCCAGCTCTCTCAGCTTGTCCTCGTAAGGGAGATGCCCCAGTCCCCTCATCATCTTTGTAGCCCTCCGTTGGACCCTTTCCCCTCATCATCTTTGGAGCCTTCTGCTGTACCCTCTCCAGTAGTTTCCTGTCTCTCTCGAACTGGGGAGCCCAGAGCTGGACACAGCACTCCAGATGTGGCCTCACCAGGGCAGAGCAGAGGGGGAGGATAAGCTCCCTCGACCTGCTGGCCACACTCCTCCTAACGCACCCCAGCATGGTACCACTGGCCTTAGACACCAGGGCACACTGCTGGCTCATGGTCACCTTGCTGTCCACCAAGGCTCCCAGGTCCTTCTCTGCAGAGCTGCCTTCCAGCAGGTCAACCCCAGCCTGTACTGGTGCAGGGGGTTGCTCCTCCCCAGGTGCAGGACCCTACACTTGCCTCTGCTGAACTTCATGAGGTTCCCCTCCACCCAGCTCTCTGGCCTGTCCAGGTCTCGCTGAATGGCAGCGCAGCCCTCTGGTGTGTCAGCCACTGCTCCCACTTTTGTATCGTCAGCAAACCTGCTGAGGGTGCACTCAGTCCCTTCATCCAGGTCATTGATGAACAAGTTGAACAGGACTGGACCCAGCACTGACCCCTGGGAACACCGGTAGCTACAGGCCTCCAGCCAGACTCTGCACCGCTGATCACAACCTCTGAGCTCTGCCATTCAGCCCGTTCTCAATCCACCTCACTGTCCCTCCTCTAACCCACACCTCCTGAGCTTACCTATGAGGATGTTATGGCAGACAGTGCCAAAAGCCTTGCTGAGGTCAAGGTAGACAACATCCACTGCTCTCCCCTCATCTACCCAGCCAGCCATTCCATCATTGAATGTTAATAGTGTTAATCATGTTAATAGTGTATAATAAACACTCTGGTGCAGTTAGACTGTAATAAAATATGATGTATTTTCAATTGCTAAATATATTTTTTTCTTTAACGTTGATAAAAGATTGGCACCTTCTGTAAAATTAACCAAACACTAGACTTTACAACTGCAGAGTACCAGCAATAAAATTATAACCTCTCTTATAAAGCAGAGGTCAGAGCATAATAAGAAAGTATTTTTATTTTTTATTTTCAGTTCTTTTTTCTCTTTTAGCAATTCAAGTGAATTTGTGTTTTGTGCACAAAGTTATGAGTAGAAGGAGATCAGTTGTATAGTGCTTTTGTGCCCTGCTATGGCTTATTAAAGCATAAAAACTCTGCCTGCCCCAGCAGTTAGTAAAATGCCAAATTCTTTTTGCTCACAGTTTTCTCACAGCTTCTCAACAGGGAAATACAGGCACTGAGGCCTGCAGGGAGGTCTGTTCTTACTGACATGTTTATATGCTACACTAAAATATCACAAGCTGGGAAGTTTCAAACTTTTTGGATGTCTCTCTCTTCCTATCCCATCCACCTTTTCTACACTTTAGATCTCTATTAAAAAGACTTGATAAGGAACAAAGGATTTGTGTTAACAGATAAATCTAGACCAGAATTTTGGAACTAAGTGTCATGCAGTCGATCATGTTGATCATTTAGCCACTGCTAGTAAGTCATCATTTTAGATAAATTAACATGTGTTATCCTGTTATTACTCAGTTTTCCATAGTTTCAGACTGTCACTGTTCTTATACAAATTGAATACATTCATTCTCTTGGTATTCCTGACATGTTTTAACAGCTGTTGAAAGACATGTTTTTAGCCTTAAGCTTCCCTCATTTGACATTCTCACAGCAAGCTGACTCAAGTCAGAGCTGTACTTTCTTTTTCAATCACATCCGTAGAAAGAACTTTACCTTCTTGGGATCTTAGTATGTAATTCTGGCACCAGTGAGCACAAGAGTAGCACAGTCTGTCTTCTGCCATGTAATTATTACTTCAAAAATATTGTTCAAACCTGGACGTTCAGAAACATACTTTTAGTGATCACACAACGTTCAGCTTCCACAGAAGTGTTGACTGTCTTGCTATTAGGTCAATTAGTCAGATTTGCCTCAATTCAGTTCCTACCCTACATGCAATTTTTCTCAAACACTTCAAAACCTGAATGAGCTGATATCTCTGATTTAAAACCGTTATTTCAAGTTAAGCTGTTTTTTTCAAGCAATGTTGTTTCTCCAGCTTCAAAGAAATAGATGACATCTGATGGCAGCTCTTCAGCAACCTTCTGCAGGTCTGGAAAGGTGCCCCATTTACAGTATGTACCTGGAAGAATGAACACGGAGACTTTAGTATATAATTATATGCTATGTATATTGTAACTATAACAATATAGTTAGCAAACAGCTTTCTTTAAACTGACGAGGCTGTTAAAAACTGCCAGCTCTGTTTGGAGGACCCTCTAAACCTAGCTAGAATAGCTCAGTGAAGCTCGAATAACAAAAATCCTCCTTTGAAATATTTGCATAGACATGTACTGCATGCATGTACACATGACTCTCAGTGCTTTGCTAAAGTAGCCAAGTCCTATTGCCACTTCAAGCAGAGAGATTGCAATTATTTTTGAAGGAGAAACCAGCAAAATGGGTAGAGTTAGAATCTTGTAGTGCTGTTGCAATATATCTGAGCTCAGTTGTCAAATATTCTTACTGCTTTTGAAATGTTTTGCGTCTCTTTGTACTATATGTGCAAATATATATTTGCCCTGCATTTCTTCTTAAAGTCCTGTAGGCAAACCAGTATTTGCTCTTTTTTACTTTTTTTTTAATTGCTCATTCCTGTCTTTCATCCTGCCTGATAGTGCTTTTACTGTGTACTTTACAGGCCTACCGTCCCTCCCTCCAGGATTTCATTCAGCTTTTCACAGGCCCTTACCTTCTGCTCACCTTCCCTATCAGAAACATGTGATGGGTTTTCCTTCTCGGAAGAGTTTAATGCACTCTTTGTGACTCCTGTTCCTGGAAACTGCTTGTTCCTTATTAGCAGTTGTGCGAAGCCACTGACGTTAGGATCCTGGGCTTGTAATGAAATGAGATTGCTGCTGTGCAGGGAGGGAGGGAGAAGTGGAAAATTCCCCTCAGTGCCTCCCTTGGAAAGGCAGCCTGTCATAATGAAATCACTGAAAGAAGTCTTCATGATGATGGATGAGAACCAGTGGGGGTGGCAGGAGAGAGTTGAAGGCAACAGGGAGTTATGCTCTAATTACTTTTTTCTGACAAGGTAGAATAACTGACACCTAGGGCTGTGCTTCAGACTAGTGCTTCTTGCTCACTGCTTGTTACAGAAGTACTGACATCCCTCATGGACTGTGTCTGCTCTTGGGTTATCACATCCTGGGACAGTGGCATGAACTGTCACCTCCTGTTCTGGCAAAGATAAGGTGGCTACCTTCCCTGCTCCCTTGTCTTCTCATTTTTCCTTTTTTTCTTTTTTTCCTTTTTTTTTTTTTTTTTTTTTTTTGTGAAGTAGTGGGAAAAAAGGCAGGCAGTGAGAAAAGCCAGCACCCCTATTTTGTGTGCTGCACATAAAACTTGTGCAATAAACTGTCACAGTAGCAAGTAATCTAAATATGGGTGTTAGGAATTTATCACACTGAACTTGAAGATATCCTGAGTTTCTGGTGGTCATCTGGTGAATGCCAAAAGCAAAAAGGAACCTCAGCATTCCTTCACTTTCCACTTTATTCAAGCTTCTCATTTTTTCTCATCTCTTCTCTGTAATACCCCTCCGTATGAATCTAGGACTGCATGAGTCCTGCTAAGGTTGCAGTAGGACAGACCTCGTGTGCCCAGCAAACTTGCTGAGAATTTGAAGTATTAAGGCTGATTAAATACCACACTCCGGCTGTGACAGACTGGTCACTAGGATGCCATGTCACAAAACAGAATGTTAGTGTTTTGCAAAGGGAAATTTTGCTAGTTACAGAGCCCTACAAGTCTCTTCCCTTTGGGTCTTGTGCAAATACAAACAGGTATGTAAACTGAATACTCCTCATTTTTATACCTTACCTGTGTATATGTGTGTGTGTCCAAGGAGGGAGAGGGCCTGCCAAAGTGCAGAAGGAGAAGTTGTCCAGGAAAACTCACCACATTCCCTCTGCCAGTCTTTGAAAGCCAGAACTGCCCTTTCTCTCGGGGGTGGAGAGATCTTCCTAGAAGCAGCACTGGGTATTTCTGGTCCCCTGAGGAAGGAGGGAGGGCAGGCCTGGCTTTCCCGAAGCTCTTCCAAAACCAGCTTTCCACCACAGTTCCAACCCTTCTTCCCCAAGTTCCATGACAAGTGACCCCCAACCAGGCTTTTCATCCTGCAGGGTGACAGGATTATATTTGCCAGGAACACTGAGAATCCTTCATCTGATGAATGTAGTGCAGTGCATGTATCTACCTCTTTCTCTATATTAAATGCATGCACATAGTCAAGGGGATGTCCCCAAAAATGAGGTGAGGTCAGTCTAAGAAAATGGGAAGAAGTGTTAGTTCTTTAGATTGCAGCCTTTACCCGTTTGTTTTAAGTGTTTCTAAGGAAATGGTGACCGAGCCCTGAATAAATGCAGGAACTGGAGCTTAAATCCACTGTTAAACATGCTGTAAAAGGTAAGGAGTTTCTGAACTTTTCAGAACTGGTGTTAGCTTCAGTCAGGAGCTTGGTGCTGCAGATCCCGAGTGGAGGGGCCACAGCCTGCTAAGAAGCTCTTATCTACGGATAGCACTGTTAGCATGTACCCACCCTGACCCTTTGCCACTAGCACATGGGACTCTTGATTTCTTTATGACCTTCAACTACTACTGGAGTTGAAACAATAAAAGCATTTAATAGTTCCGGGTTACAAATTACAAAAGAACATGTCCAGCAATTTTTCTCACAGTTTGGATTGGTGTTTTCAGGATTTTAGTTTTTTAGCACAGGCAAACATGTATTGTGAGAACAAAATTATGCTGAAGAAGCCCCCAAGCAATATATCCTACACAGTTTTTGAGTGTGGTTGGTCATCCATAGCAAGCAACCTATATGAAAGTTCAGCAGGTGATGGGTCACCAATGTGAATGGGAAGCTGGGCAGGAGGGACTGGGAGTTTTGACTTGGTGTGAGGAAGTTCAAGGTGTGTTTTGTTCTCTGTGTAAATTCACATCTAAAACTTGGCTGAAGTAGGCTGTCCCAAGGATGCATAGCTGGCTCTCATTACTGGTGTATGGAGTAGATGAAAAGGACTGGATGCTTGTCCCAGCCAGTTGGTGGGCATAATTGCACGTTTACTCCATTGTTCCACTACATTAAGGGTTAGGGTAATCTCCAGCGTACACCTGTTCACTTGCTGTAATGCCATGTTGTCTTGTTGCAGAGCATCACCTGTTCATGATGTGTAACATCTTGATAGGTTACTACAGCATTGGACTCTTACCATTTTGTGCAAGAAACATATCAGACTCTGTCTGTGCTGCTAGGTATGAACCAGGTTAAGTAAAGGTTATTTTCATGCAATATAAACTGCTGCTTCTAACACAGCCAAATTTCAGAAGTCTTCGGTTACTTACACAAAGGACTTGCTAAAATCCGAAACCTTTGTTAAATGTCTAAATGGGACCCAAGTTCCTGAAAATCTGGCCTCCACACTTACGGCTAAACACTTAAAAATTTGGACTTGAGCTTGGAAAATTTGTCCTCATAAGGATGAGGATTTACATACAGTCTGTAAAGAGTTTCAGTGGGAAATGCTGGCAGAGCTATCCGTCTAGTGTTAATTGTTAACCTGTTTTGCAGACCACCCATTTTGCCTGTGCAATAGAACAAGCCTAAATGGGGCATTGATTGCTGAGATTTGTCCTTACTGGTTTCATTTAGTTGATTTAAAAAAAAAAAGAAAGAAAAAAAAAAAAAGAAAAAGAAAAAAGAAAAGGAATTGAATTGTCTTCTGCCTCTGTTTTCCTCATGAAATCTTATGCTGACTACAAATTTCTCTTAAAGTCTCTTCTGACCCTGTTTCCGATTTCAGAGTGCTTTTTGGTAAGAAACCTTAAGAAGTTCAAATATTAGCAAGTATGAAGGTTGCTTTCCTGCACTGTTTTACTGATTCAGCAAGATACTTATGCAGATCACAGGCACCATCAGATTGAAGTTCATGTCATGACTCCTAACTTTAAGTTAGGCATAGGCTTAAATAATTTATTCTGATCTGGCTAGAAGCAATTAGCAGGGATGATCACAACATCAAGCTTTGCCTGAATCCACTCAAAGACCTGGGGGTTCTTTGCTGTGTTGTTGTATTGTTTTATTAAACCAAAATTAAAAATACCTCCTATAGCCAAAGAGCCTTAATCAGGCTAAGGATTAGCAGTTAGGATAATAGTAATAATGGTGATGGTACTTTGAGGGAAAGAGGAGGGGGTTGTAACAATCAAAAACAAAATGGAGAAAGGCCACCCACAAAAACGTGTTGAAGGGGTGTAAACAGCCTTGAGAGTATGCACACACATCCTGGAGCTTCTCACGTTCAAGTAACACATCCCACTTGCAAGCAGTTAGTGTCAGACAGGAGCCTTTCTTGGCTGTAGTAGTTGAATTGCAGCCTGCAATTAGGTAATGTTTTGTTTCAGGGGCCTGCTCTGTGGGGGGTACTGCTTGTGCAAAGGCTGCCTTTACTTCTGGATTTAACAGTGGCGTAGCCTCCGAGGAGGAAAATTATCTCATTAACTCTTGGTGAGGAGACAGTGCGTAGCTAGAACGCTTTACATGAGTACAGCATGGTCTTCATCACACGATGCAGTTTGTAATTGCTGATTGCTTTTTGGCTGATGTTGAAAGCTTGCCTGTCAATCCCCACCTAGAGTGCAAAGCAGTAAGTAATCGTGCCCCCCCACCCCACCTCACACTCAAGTTCAGTGTGGGCTTCACAGAAGAGACAGGACAGGCAAGTGTTACTGCAGGAGAGGCTCATAACATTTGATCGTATACAACTCTCCAAAACTATACATTAAATTCCTGAAGGAGCATACTGTAGGTAGGTTTTGTGTATGAGTGCACATGTACATACTGCATTTCAGAAGTACTTTTTCCCTCCCTCTTTCTTTTTTTTTATCCTTTCTTTTTTTTTTTTTTTTTTTGTTACCACCTTAAAAAAAAAGTGGATAGGGTTTTTTGGGGGGGTTGTTTTTTTTAGTGATAACCATGGACACTGAGAAACCATGTGATTTCTTATATGTAGGTACTTCCAGGATAGGATTGTTCTTGCTTGCAGTCAAGCATTAACAATTATCCCATCAGTTTTTTGAGCATTTAGAAGAAAACAGGATTTAGACCAAAAGTCATTTTTTTTATTGTAGCTTTTAAAAGTGAAGTATTAAGAAAGTTGAAATTATGTTGTTTTCACCAAGGTCATTAAAAGTTTGGAAGACTTATGTCGGTGAAAGCAAATGAGTGTGCAGAAGACAGATACTGAGTATAATAGATGTTCTACCCAGATTTGTCAGTTGGTCAGTCAAGATCTTGAGACTTGGAAAAAAATTATGATTCACCAGGTGCTCGACCTCTAACCCTGATTCCTTCTCAGGCCTGTCCTGCACACTCCCAGGTTTCTCCTTGTACATGAACATAGGCTGTCTTTTCCCGCCTGCCTCCCCTGCCTCGCTCCCCAGCTGCACGTATGCTCCTGAAAGCCCAGATGGTGCTTTTAGAGAGTTTGCGTAGTACGTTGTGTTATCTGTTATTCCCAGGGGATAACTAATTATTTTTTTTTAAGTGGATCCTTCCAGACATAATGACATAACAATTAACTATAAATGGAAAATTATCTGAAATCAAAAGTCAATTTGAAACTCTCGTGCAGGAGAAAGAGAGAGGGGGAATCTGAACTTCGTATTCCCTGCATTTCTTCAGGATTGTCCCCTCAATGCTGAAACTCCATTTCCTGGAGAAACCGAAGAGTGTGAGCCTGCTGATCTCTGACACGCTGGTGTCCTCGCCAAACCAGGTAACAGTGTGGTTAGACTATTTCTGTACCTTCTGTGATGCGGCTGCCCCTGTGTTACAGCAGCGTGCTTGTGGGTAACTGGCTGTTGCCCTTCTCTAAAAGCAGGAGTTACACACACAGTCCTGCCAAAAGTGCTGCTCTCGCCTGTACAAATGACAGCTAGTAGGAGTAAATACTGACCAAATGGACAGCAATTCCTGAGCTTTTTTAGAGCACAAATTGCTACAAGGAATAGTTATTTCTTTATGCCGCTGTGCTTTATAAGGGAGACCAGACTTATTTTGTGGAAAGATGGTATAGGGTTATTCAGAATTCGTGACTGATTAGTTAAGAGGCAAGAATAAAGAAGCATTTCAGCACAGACCAAGGTTCATTTCTGTTTATCTGAAAGAAAACATCATTCTGGAGGTGTCTGTCTGGTCTACAGCTCATATAGATTAGCTGCTGGGGAAGCGCTGCTTGTGACACACTGCGAACCTGTGACTGTGTCTTGTGTGCATGTGCTCAGCTTTAACTGCAGGGTAGAGAAAACCTAAAAATGCACAAATGTATGGCACCCAGCATGGGCTCAAGGCCTGAGATGTCTTTTTGCTTTCAGTTTTAAATATTTCATTCTGAATTGTCCTCCCTCTCTGGTGCGATTGTTCTCACCACAACAGCAGGATTGGGAGGGTGGGTGAGGGCTGTTAATGCTGCATGAAATGAATCCCAAGTTACTATCATGGTGGAGTACTTCTTTCCTCTTCCAAGGGGAAATAACTGAGCTGGTGCTGAAGTGGGCATCTCTGCACACAGTGTACTGCACATCTTTAAGTACACTAAGCAAAATCCTGCGCAGTCTTAATAAAAGTGGAAGACAGCCTTGATTTTGATAGATAAGAACAAGACTTTAGGGAACAGTTTTCCAAAAAGGGCATGTCTGGGAAACTAGACTGCCTCGTCACTAGGGTTGCGGTTGACTTGGCTCGTACTGATGGTTCCTGGGTTGCTGACATATGGCAAACACCAGAGCTGTGAATGGAGAGCACCTCAGCGATGCCAACAAATTGGCTCTACAGAGCGTCTTGTGGCAGGGCTTGTTTTTGCTGAAGACTGGAATTCGTGTGTGTGCTGTATACGGCAGCATTTCTGTTTTGATTAGAAGGAGTGTGTGGGAAGCTCTTTGTACTTGCAGGCTGTGTTATTAAGGTACAATGATTTATAACGATAGATATGGGATCATCTGAACTGTAAAGTTTTTCTCTGTGGAAATCTGAGATAGCAAGATAACTTAATGCTTTCTGTGCAGATTAATTATAAAGAATTACGCTTAATTAAAAGGAATATTTTACTGTACCTTAATCCAAAAGATCCAGAGTCTTCAGGCTCCCAGTGGGCCTCTTGCTATATCAGTAGAGCTGGAGAATATTGGCAGTGCAGGTGGGAGTTACAGTTGGGTATTACTTGAAGAGTTTGAACTTCTGACCCATTCAAAGGGGAAAGAAGGGCTATGGGAAATCTGGGAGAGCTGCAAAGTCAAATAAACTGTTTGTGTAGGCATTCAGAATGTACTGTCAGCATGGAAGTCTTTTTGCCATTAAAAAAAAGTAGAAAGTGTGCTCTCTGTTCAGTATTCAGAGTACTTGCAGCTAACAGACAGCTCCCCGTACTCTATCTGCTAACTACAAAAAAGCATATGGGAGAAACTTAATATGTACAGAGAACAAAGGGATTAATGTCAAGTACTGCTGAACAAATTTGTTATCCAGAAACTCTGAACTGTGTACAAGTCTGGAATGCATCTGTTCTCCCAGTATTGCGCTAGTGTAATTATTTAAGAGGTATTCACGTGTTTACTGTCTTTACTGTGTTTGCTTTGCAGAGACCCACTGGTAGGTCTGGCCTTTGTGAAATCTCAGGCACAGTCATGCGTGAACGAGGTACACTTTTCATTGAGTGAACCAACAGCTCAGGTTCTCAGAAGATGTTCAAATCATGACATGCAGAAAATAAAAGCAAAAGAAAATATTATCAGATATGCACTTACATGTTGCAGAAAGTCATTTAACATGGCAAGTGTACTGTAGCACACTTAAGCATACAGAAGATATCCTGAGAAATAAGACATTTATTTGATATAATATAGCAGATTGTCTTTTCCAGTGTCTTTGCCCCCACCTTTTTGCAACCATCAGCTATTTCAGTTGTTATTTACAAGATGTATCACTGCTGGCAGCACTGTGTTGGTTTTGTGCCTAGGGTTTTTGTGCAAAACCCCTGTGCCTAGGGGTTTTTGGTTTTAGCCAGCCTTCATATCCTGCTGTTTCCCTTACCGTCCTTGTGATTTGTATACAGCTACTGAGCAAGACTTCAGTACCTCCCAGTGGCAATGCATTCAGCTTGGAGCTGAAAGGCAGAGTGCTAACTAGAATACAGAGGGATGCAAGTCTCCAGTTTTCCCCTGCGACACAGATTCTGCCATCTATTGTCTCCTTTCTCTTTCCTTTTTACTGCCTCTGAAGATATAAATGTTATTTACACTCAGTCCATGATCAGGCCTGATGATTTCTTTACTGCTAAAATTGAACACAGGAAACCTTCTGACATTAATGCAGCAAGCTTGATAGTGAGTAGCTGCAAAAATTTACTACCTTTACAGTAGTAGCTTAGTCTGTTGTTGAAACTGGAGCGAATCTGATAGTCCTACTCAAGAAGATCATTGTGCGTTGTAAGCTGAGAACCAAGCTGGTCACTGTCTCCTGTTGGTAGATGCACCTGCTAAGAGCAGCAATGTAGATTGGGACCCAGAAGGAGAAAAGTAAAATGAATTAATTCAGACTGGGTTTTTTTCTGGATGTGTCTCATTCCCTGTGGTTTTTATTAGGATTCATGGTGAGTAAAAAATGTCACTTAGACAGAAAACTGCTTGAATCTGATCTGCTCCTGAATGAACACTGAGGTGAGATACTGAGGCTGGTAGTAAATAAGATTGTTTTGGCCAGAAACTTCCATACTTAACGGTAGGAGGAAACTTGACTGTGTGCTCGTGTTTCATCTGCCTGTCTTTCCTGCTCTCTAGCACAACGATAGCAGTCATGTTTGTCCTGCATGACTTCTGTACGTTGTTAAGACTTGGTTTTCTGTCATTGTTCTGATACGCCGCTGCTCCTGCAATGAATTCTGCTATTGTTACCTCCTTTTTTTTTTTTTGTTTCCTGGGGTTTTTACTTTTGCAGCTTCTGGGTATGTGCATTCCTTGAATATGTTTCAGGGAGTGTATTCCAGTGCAAATCAATGGGATGATATGATAATTTGTCATTTGGTACCACAATTTTGGCAGAGCTAGCTGAGTATGAAACTTTAACAGACTGGACATTAAAAAGCAATGTTGAAGTTCCCTCATGTGCTATGAACTGATGTTTGTGTGAGCTATGAGCAGCATATTTCTCAAGCTGTGCTGAGCTGGGGATGATGTTTCACCACCATTTCTTTTAACCACCAGTGAGAGAACATGAACACATGGATACAAAACTGCTCTGGAGAGACTGAAAGTTTATTCCTGCCTCTGCCACCAAGTGGAGGCTGCTCAATTAACTTAATTAGAACTTAATTTCCTTTTTCAGTGTGTGCCTGATTTGACTGACTTTAAAGCATATGCCATCTGGGAGATGGATGTGTTTTCCTATAGGCTTATGCGAGGTCCAGCTGCAGTTGATTTTCT
This sequence comes from Falco punctatus, assembly GCF_963210335.1. Classification (NCBI taxonomy): domain Eukaryota; kingdom Metazoa; phylum Chordata; class Aves; order Falconiformes; family Falconidae; genus Falco; species Falco punctatus. The sequence goes on from NC_137580.1 coordinate 68,936,973, forward strand.
AGATGCTGTTGTAGTTCAAATGATGAATAAATTACAGTTTCAAGGCATTTAATACCAATATTTGAAAAAGCCATCATGGAATTATTTTTTTCTGGGCTGAATCTGTACCTAGTAACTCCAGTAAACGGAGACTACGAGGACTGTCTACCTTAGTACAGCATCAGTATCATGGTTTGTATGCAGAGAAATAGAGTATTGCTGATTAAATTGTCCAGTGATTTGTATGGGGATCCAGAACTAAACATTTACCTGTTTGTTACAATACTTAAAAATATAAACCCAGCAGCTGCCATTGTAATGATCACAGCATAAGGTCCTCGGTGTGTGTCTAGCCTCAGAGCTGTTAGACCCTCTGCAGCAGCCTGGAGAGTTCCCTGGGGTGGGGCTTCCAAAAGTGAGAGTAGAATTAGTTGCAGATCACTGGTTCTGCTGTAGCGTTTGCTCTGTGTGGCTTGAGGAGTGTTTCTCAACTGTCAGATGTCTACATACAGGTTTGCAGGTACTGCTAACAGGTATCTTCTACACCCGTGGTCCCCCTGGAGCACCTTCCTTCAAGGCTCAGGGATGAGAGGTGTAGACAAAGCACAGCTCTTCATCTAACAGTGCTAAACCCTGCTCACCTAGATTTCTGGAAGGAAGATTTTACTTGTGTTCACTGGGTGTCCACAGTTTTAACCCTCTTTCATGCTACAGAAGGAATCCTGTAGGTGTATTTTTAAAAAGAACCATGTCTGAAGTCTGTTGGGTAGTTTCAAAAAAGTAACCACCTCTTTAAAGTAGTTTGGGGTGATAAGATGCTGCCACTGAGCTGAGTAACATACAAGGTGGAGAGGTGGTTCGTTGTGTGCTACTGGCATTGTACAGTCAAGAGGACTGATAGCTTGCATGTTGTATCAGTGGCAGGTCTGTGATGAGCTCATATATTCGAAGAACAGAAGCTGGGAAAATGTATGCAGTGACTGACAGGCTTTTTAGTTGCCTTTTGTCTGTTTTAAAATACTCTTAATTAAATTAATGTCTTCTGAATGAGAGACTGCAGAGCTGCGCTGGCAGAGCAGTGTTCAGTAAGCAGCCGTGCTTCCCGCTGACCAGTGGCAGCAGGGTCAAATGATGTTCAGATGGAGAGGGCTGGTGCTGAACACCTGATTTCCCAAATATAAGAACAATTAATTCATTCAGCTTTTGCTTTAATCAGGCATTGGGGTAGAAGCATGATGATAACTACGCTTCCTTTGCAGTTGTGCCAGTACTTTCTCGTGGAAAAATACACCCACTCTGATTGTAACAAGGAGGCAATGTAAAGCAGAATTCCAGTTAAAGCTGAGTTTAATTTGGCTAAGAGACAGGATGCAGTGGTTTTAATCAAATGGAGAGCTTTCCTGTGAGAGATTGAGTTACTCCACACTAGCAAATGTCTTGTTTTATTTTTTTACTTTTGATGCGGAAAGAAAGTCAAGAAGTGGAGCTCTAGCCAGCTGTACTGCTGCTGTGTCAGATCCATGGATTTAGTTTCCTTTAAGAATTATCCCTTGCTCCTTTACAACATGCTTGTTTTCTGTTTTGCTGTTTTCTCTTGAAAAGGGAATTATCAAAGGTGACAGCTTTTCATCATTTATGAAGTGTTTTCTATGTAGGATTTAACTTCCCTGTGAAATGCTTTTTGGGAAAAAAGCCTTCATCAGTTACAACAGAACAAGAAAAACTGCATCCCCCTTTAAATGGAAAGAAGTAAAGTTGACACCCAAGTCGATGAACTCAGGGAAGACCTCTCTCAAAACTGAAAAAATAGATCTGGTTTATATTTTGCCAGAAACCTACAGTCAGAGGAATGCCGAGTGTGCACAGTGCAGTGGGGGGAAAGGGCTGTAACCCTCTCTGTGACGCTGGGTTAGCAACCTGCTGCCCTGCCATTGCATTGCCCTTGTCTGCTGGAGGTGTGAAATAATTGTCTCAGCAGAAGGATGGAAATTAATAGGTGTTAAATTTATTTTGACATGGATGAGCTGTGTGCTTCAGAGGGGGAAAACTGCAGGCATAATGCTTTCGGGAAATACAGTGAAGCAGTCAAAACTCAGAAGTTTGTGAAGCATATTTAAATATCAACATCTCTGACAAGTCTCAATAGCTCATACTGCTGCTGAAAATGAAAATGGGCAAGTTTTTCCCTAACTGTCAGGAGGTTTGTTGGACACATTGAGGGCAGGATTCAGAGTTAACTAGACCTAATTAGTCTGCTCTAGCTTGGTAGTGCAGACAGTAGTAGCTGTACTGACAGTGAAACTCTGCAGATTGACACAAAACCGTACAGATGCGAGACCAACCAAGATAAACTCGCGTCGTCTTTTCATGCATGTGGTGGTTCATGTCCTCAGGTACGAATTTTCTGCTCTGGGCTTAAGAGATTATTTCTATGAATGACTTCTCTGTCATTATGAACTTGAGTAACCAAGATATGTTGAGGGGTATGTAGATTTCTGAATTATAAACAATTTCCAGAAGGAGATTCCACCTTTTTGCTGAATAAAATGCACAGTAGTTCTATTTCAGAGAGACGTCATTGTACTTTATCAGGGCATATACAACTGCTACGAAAACATAAGGGTTCATTTGGAGAAAAGATTAACTATTCAAAGTGGCCCAGAGTTTCTGTGGCAAAGTGTTAAAAATAAATACTGATAGTGTTATTATTAAGTTATTAAAGGTATATCTATTTCTATGGGGGGAAAACATGATTCTTAGGGAAGGTATTCTGAGGGACAAAATTGATCTGTGTCTGTCTGGGGGCAGGTGGGGGGTGGCTGGTGGTGTTCTCTCTCTTGTCTCTTGCCCGTGCTCTCCTCTCTCTGCTGCCTGCTCTCTCCTCTCTTGCTCTCTTTTCCTCCTTTTCCTCGGTTTCTGGCACTTCACTTCTCATGGAGGACGTTGGTGTGACAGCTGTTGTTCAGCTAAAGCTCTGCTCAGAGCAATCCCTGTAAGAAACACAGAGTTCTTTTTTTTTTTGCACTGTTGTGAATTGAAGTATCTCAGATTTACAGAGGATTGCTGCTTTTTAGTATCAGAGGAAAGTAAGAACAGAGTAGCTGAAATAAAATCCTGCTTGCATTCTGAAGTCTGACATAATTTAGGATATGGGATGTTGATTGCCATGTTTTTCTACATATTACATAGCAAACTTCAGGTGTTTAAGAGAGCTCCCACTAGGCCATGAGTGAGGAGAGTATTTATCCTGCATATTAACCTTGACAGGACGTGAAATGAAACTCTTGTATTCAGGAGACAATTTTATAATGCTCAATGAAGAGAGCAATGCCTTAACTGCTGTCAGCAGGCTGTGCTGAATTCATCTGAGGGGAAAGTTTCTTTTGAAGGATTGCACTGTACCACTGTCCGGAGGGTATTACAAGGGTTAAGTCATTTTTCATAGAACACTTTCTTTGAATGGAATCTGTTCAGATGAAAAATAACCTAAAGAAGAGAAGAAAACACCATTTCAGGGTTTTTGTCTCTTCAAGCAAATGACATAATAGGTGGGATTCCCCTGAACACAAATCTCCCTGTGCATACAGCATCTCATGTAAGATCTCTCATGGATCACTATGGCACAGTATGAAAGTGTATTAAATATTGTAGCGTCACCTATTTGGGCACTATTGACTTTCCAAAAACAATCTTTTACAGGATTTTCTCATCAATTCTTTAGATGTTTTCTAGTCTGAGCTCAGTGCCTCCTCTCCCCACTGCTTCATGGTATCACTTCTGCATCAGCACGAAGGTAGCGGGAAACACACCCTAATCCCAAACTTGGTATTTTGGCGTTCAGAGCATGCTGATGCTGACAGTAGGACAATGATGAGTTGTGTGGCAGGAGGAGCAGCCTGGAGGCATCACTAAGAGGCAGTAATCCAGGGCTTCTGTCAGGCTTTGGCACAGTGTCAAAATATGGCAGAGCTGTCATGCAGGAAGCCTCATTGCCTGGTTACTCAGTGCACAGTCTGTAACCTTCTGTTATTTTATACAGAAGGACTGGTGGTGTAGTTTATGTTATTTTTTAATATAAAATGCCACTGTGTAATTGTTCAGCATTAGGGGAAATCTGGGATATGTGGAATCTGCCCAGCAAAGAGCCCGTATACTGGTTGTGGTGGTTTACCTGCATTACCTGCATGTTGCTATTTGTCATTTGTCTCTTGATCGTTTTTACTTCTCCCTGACACAGTCCCTGGCCCCAGGCTGTGGGAAATAGATTGAGCATGAACTGGAAGAGGAGCAAGGACTGTAACCGAATGGCTTGGCAGTGGGCTTTGGGTGTGCTTAAGCCCTCTGACATTTAAAGTTGTTGTAGAAGCAGTTAATGTCATCTGTGACACGAACAAAGCAGGCACACGGCTGTGAACTGATGTTTGGGAATGGATTTGGTAATAAAACAGTGTGTCCACACCGCATCATGGCACAGACAGACCTTAATCTTGTTCCAGTTTCAAAAGCAGTCTAGCAATAGCAACCGGGACCTCAGCTCGCGCTGCTGTGCTCCACTGGTGAGCCCTGTCTGAGCGCTGGGCTGTATTAGTGTCAAGTGTGGGAACGCACCGGTGCCTGCAGTTACCATGCTGCCCCGCTCCCTGCAGCTGCCGGGGGTGAGAGGAATCCCCACCGACAGTGGCAAAGGGACGGAGAAGTTGGATTGACCAGGAAAGATCAAAAGGGCTGCGGGACACAAGTTTGGCTGGGTGATTAAGACACAGCCTAAGCTGTACAAAGACGTTTTGGGTGGTCTCCCAAGAAGAGGAGTTTCAAATTAGCTGAAGGTCAGGAAAAGTGCTGCGGTGTGAGCTCTGCAGTGTCTGTTTACTTCAGGTACCTGGGGGTGCCCAGCTCAGCTCAGAGCCTCTTTGTGCCACAAATGGGCACGTGCAGGGGTACCATCTGCATGCCTGCTGGGGAGATGGGGTTCAGCTGGGGCTTTCATAGCCCACCAGGCAAGGCAACGGGGCAGATACTGTTTTGGAGGAGTCCTGCAGGAGCTGGGGATAGGCAGGATGAGCTATTAGGCTGTACAAACTTTGCTTTCTGTGATTTTGGCTCTAGAGTGGGGTGGGGGTGTATACTCCTTCCACATGGTATTTTTAACTAGCTCATGTTATGTTTCTTTGAACCCTTTTAAAATGTCAGGAGACCGAAAGGTTTTTTTAAAACAAGCAGAGCCTGACAAACTGCTGAGGATTTGCACCTGTGAAATGGGGAAAAACTGTCACTAAGGGAGGTTGTTCCTTCCTAGGTAGCGCCTGCTCCCCCCGCAAGCCCCAGGGAGAAGGTCAGGAGGTCGTGGTGGCCCAGCACTGACCAGCCTTGGCAGCACTTCTCAAGCAACCCTTGTTACATGTTTTACCTGAATATATAAGTAAGCATATTTTTTAGAAGTGAAATATATATTAAAATATATAAAATATACATATATGTGCTGTCCTTCTTATATAAATAAAGGTGTGGTATTGGAACTGGCTGCCTGCTAGAGGTGTGTTCAGGTTGTCATCTCATGCACTTCACTGTGGCTTGTTCAGAGGGGAGCAAAAGTTGATTTTATTTTTCATTTCCGATGTCTGGCAGAATAAATAAAGAGTCTAGAAATGTAGATAAATGACTGGAATTATTGTAAGCAATGTTGACCAGAGGAAAAAGATGCTTACTTTGTTCTCTTGGGATTTTGCTGCCTTTTTTTTGTTGAATGAAGTTCTTCCCTTTTGCCCTCTGAAATTAGCCAGAAGTTGTTGATAACTTCTTGTTTTTTGTTTTCTCAGCCAGCAATTAGTGTTCAGCTTTAGAGAGCTCTGCAACCCATCACCTATTTTTAAGTTTGATGTGGAAGAAGCAAAATAAGTTTTGTGATTCACATATAAATGAGAATTAAATATTATTTCTGAGTAAATTAATTATGCTGGAATTCATGGGCTGGAAAATCAGCTGATGAAAAACCAGTATAGCACCATTTGAATTAAAACCTTTCTTATAATTTTGCTATAAACTGAATTTATGTAAATGTACTTTCCTAGTGTAGCAGTAACACTAAGCTTAGTCCTGCCACCTCTGAAGTCAGTGCCTGAGCTCCAGGAGGGAGGTGGAACACGTGGGCTGTGCCAATGGGTGAAGCTCTGATTTGCTCATATCTCACAGTGTCTTATTTTCAGCATCTCTCTAGGACGGAGTTTGAAGCTGGACTCATTAGGTAGAGGGAAAAGAACATTAACGTGCAGGGAAAACCCTTTAAATTTCAAAATCTACCATTACCAGTTGCTGGACTCATTATATGTCAGTAGGTTAGGTTTCGACTTGAAATAGGCTTTTGGCTCAGGGTGCAGTTGCAGTTGCAGGGGGTGTCTGACAAGATGTGAGCTAGAGCCACGAGGTGTTCTTCTGGGGCTTGCCACATCTTGTGGCCTTACAAACATGGCTGTGGGCAGCTGGAGCGGAGCAGGTTAGGGCGAGGAGGACAGACAGCTGCAGACTTTCTCGAGCAGGTAGAAAACATGGCAAGAGGCAATTTCTTCTTCATAAGGGCACGTTGCCACTGCCTCTTCTCTTGGCTCTGCCAGCAAAAAAAGCTGATTTCATGATTAGGAGATGGCCAGAAGGCTGGAAAATGTAAAAGGACAGGAGAAGAGAAATGGGGTCAGGAGCTGGGAGTGAAAGGTTGATTGCTTGGGAGTGTTGTCCCCAGGCATGGACCATGGGCAAGCAGAAATAAATTGTGTGTATGAATAGAAAATAGATGGGGTCTGACCTTGCTTACCGAGGAATTTAATGAGGGTTCAGACAATGAAATCAGGGGAAGGAGATATTTGTCCTAATCTGTGTTTATCTTTACATAGTCTTAGAAAACACGTTCTGTATTTTAAACAAGGGAGCAAGTACAGAGGAGAGAGGACAGCTAACCTCTCTGTCTCTGAATGCAATTTTAACAAGAGGTCCCCAAGCTGACGTGGGCCTGTATCATCATTTGCTATGGACTTTGTGCTTTTATTAGAATTACTAGCAAAGTCACAAACTCAGTCTGCTTGTCATCTCCTGAGATGAAGGGAACAGTATGATTGTTGGAATGGCTGATGTTGGTGCCCCTTTGTCATTTTAATCTACTAATGTTATGTTTTTGGGTAGAGAAAGTGTCATTATTACATGGATGGGCAACAGTACTTCACTTGGGGTTTGGTTCACTGGTTTTGCTTATTTAAACATTGGCAAAAGGTACAAGTTTTTATTTTCTTTTCTTAGTGTGCGGAAGGTCCAAGTTGCAACATTTAGGACTTGATCATGTCCAAGATGTGATGGAGGCTTATGGCAGGAACTAAAAGATAGTTTCCTGCCAGATCTGAGCTGCTGCCCAGGGAAAAGAAGTGATAGAACAAAGGTTACAAAGAGAGATTTTTTTTCTTCTTTAGACAGCTGGCTAATCTTTCTGTATTTGGAAGGTCATAGTCACAAGGCAGAGATGGAGTAATAACAGCAAAGTGTGTCTGAGAGAATGCCCCACTGCATTATGGCTATTAGGAAAATACCACAGGAATTAATTCTTTAAAAATAGCTCAGCATTACAGGCACAAGGGTGTGACTGTGGCTGTAGGAAAAAGCTCTAGCTTCTTAGTTCCTAAAGTTTAAAAAAAAAAAAAAAATCCTGTTTGCTTAATATTTATCTCGAGGAGTAAATTGGCCTCTCGTGCCAGAGAAAACAGTCTTTGGGTTCAGCAGGTCCTGAGGCAAAGAAACTTTATTATTGTTGGGGCAGGATCTGGCAAACACTGCCAGCTGCAGTGCTTTATACCCGACGTGAATCTTCCCGGTAGACAGAGGCCTAAACTTAAAAGTGTGCAGCTGAGGGTAAAGGCTCTGATAGCCTGTTCGTCAGCAAAAGCTCGAGACCACAGCAGCAACACAGAGCTGGGAGATGGAGAGAAAAAAGTTGGGGTCCTGAAACAAACTGGAGGGTAAGAGAAAAAGGGAAAAGTAGGGAAGCAGAGAGTCGTGAGAGGAGAAGGAAGGAGTAGGAGAAGGAAGAGGAGGAAAAGGTGTGTGTAGGGGGGAGCAACCTGTGTGGAGGATGGGGAGCTGTACCCCCACATGGTATGCTGCGGTGGGCGCATCCAACTCCAAAGCGCACACACACACGCTTACCATGGGCAAGATAAAGAAATACTCTGGTTCTGAATTCGCAGCCTTAGCTGCTTGCTGCTTAATCTAAGACTCTGTTATGCTTAGAAGCGACACCAGTGCCTGCTCTCTGCTGTTGGTGGAGGGTACCCGTCAGGATCCCAGCTGCTAGGGCTGCCTCTGCGCTAGGGGCGAGTGGTGCAGGCTGGGTGGGCTGTACAAATTCAGGTCGTTGTTCTTTGTGGAACGCCCAGCCATGGAGGCTCAGAGGCAAATGGGGTTTCTTCCAGTTTAATTTATAGAGACTTGTTTTGAATCTGTTCACACTGGGGGCTCCAGCCCTAACTGAAGCCAGGAGCAGTGGGGGCAGGATTGGGTCCCACCAGGAGTTCGAAATCCCACTGTGTCAAGGCGTGCGGGTGTTGTGATGCCCTGGCTGCCTGCTGGCCTGCCATACAGATCCCTGAGCGAGCCAGCACGTGTGCACGGGGCAGCACAGCGGCGTTAACACTGGCTGTGTCCATGCTGGTTTATCCCACTGGAGACCTCAGCTCCCACTGGGGGAAAACTGGCACATCTAGGGCCCATCCAGAGTGGTGTTGGCTTGGCACTGGGCTTCCTAGAGCAGGAGCACTGTCAGCTGCGGGGGCTGCCCAGGGATGAGGGCCCTCAGCTGCAGCCCAAGCTCTGCAGCAGCCCAAAGGGTTGTAACATCTGGAACCAGAGGAGGCAGCTTGAGCGTTTGCATTTTGCAGGTAAGCGTGCCAGTATTCCAAGTATAGTGCTTTTAAAATTGCTGGTAGGTCTGTTAAAGAGCTTCTGGCAGGATGGTGTCACTGTGGGCTAGACTGGAAGCTCTGCAGCAAAACTGCTGTAATGTGCTGAAATGCGAGGCTGCAAGAGCTCTCCCTTTGTCTTGCCCTGATGCTGCCCTGGTTTAGTGTTGTTGCAAATGCACTTCGTAAAAGACTTTGAATGTTGGTAGCAGTTGTTAGAGAATCTACGCTGGAGCCTTTTAGAACGCTCTGCTTAGGAGACAGGAATGACATGTTGTACCTAGGTAGGAAGAAAGCCACCTGTGGCACAAAGCAGAATATGGTAGAGAAAGGAGGGATGTTGCATTTCAGTTCTTTGAGGTAGGCAGAAGAGTTTGTTTGTTTTCAGGTACAGGAGAAACAGGGGTTTAAACAACAGTCCTTACCTGGAGTAAGAACTCCATTTACTACATCTGCTTTGAAATGCTGCTTGGATGTTTGTTACCCGAGCACCAGCAGCAATTCTGCAGTGAGTTTGCCAACTGCTTCGCAAAGGGCAGGGGAAATGCCTGTTACAAATTAACTAACAACTGAGATAAATCGCATATGAACAGCTCAGGGAGCATGGTGATTTCATCAGTGTCTGATCTACTTGCTTGTCTCACGGCTGCCCAAGTTCCTTTGTAATGTGTTTTTGGTTTTCTTGGCTGTCTTCTTAGAAGTGACCTTCTAGATGCCCCGTTCAGAGTTCCTTCGGGAGAGAAATTCAGATGCATTTCTCTGAGCAGCTAAGAGGATTCATTTTAATCAGAAGCAAATTGTTATGTATGGTACTAAGGAAGGACCTGATCTAGTGCCACAGAAGCCAATGGCAGCTGGGTCCCAAGTGTCTTCAGCGTGACTTGCTGGACTGTGACGGCAGCAAAAGGGCCGAGTTTGAGGTCCAGGCTTCTGGAAGTTACAGACAAATGAAACTTGTTTGTAACTTTCCCCCCTTCAGTAATGCTGCATAATGGAGGCTTTTAACTGTTCTTTAACTAACTGCTTCTGCAGGTTAGGCTAGTTGACTTGTCTCTGCTGTGGTTGTGTATCTGAGGACAGTGTGTAGCAGCAGGATTTGCAAGTTCAAGTAAATGGTGTTTACCTGCCTCTGGGTGGACGATATAAGCATTTGCCCAGTTCTCTTATCTGCCATGTGGCTGGGTTTACTCACCTTATTACAACAGTATAAATAGGGGAGTGGAGAGGTGCACAGAGAAAATTTGCTACCAGTCCCTTGAACATGTTTGGGCAGCTCCCAGGCAGCCTCACCCTCGGCTGAAAGGCCCATGGGCAAAGCCTGGGACCACTGGAGCCAGCTGATACCACTGGAGCAGCCTGTGCCTGTTCTGCTGCAGCTCTGTACAGTTCCCTCACGGGTGCAAGACGTTTGTCTTCTCAAAAGCACTGTCATCAAAGGGTAACCTCATCTGCACAGTCTGTACACATCCCCTAAGGGAGCTGTTGCCCCGTCACTGAGATGTGAGGCGTGGGTTGTCCGTATTGAGTGTCAGGACGCAGCCATCATTCCAAGGATGTTTTTAACAGCAAGGTTTGAAAGTCCCCCTCACGTACTATTTTGCATGCTCAAGATCACCTTGTAGTCACTGTTGGCAGCCTCACGTGCTTTGGAGCTGCCATGTTCCTAGGCTGTCCCAGGCAGACCTGCCACTGGAAAACTCACCAGCTGCCGTGTGTGTGTCATTCCAGGGCCAGGGATGGAGTCCGGTTGTTCTGCAGTCCTGTGCTGTTATGTGCAGTTGCAGGACTGCTTGCATTCTCCATTTGTGCCTCCTGTCGTTTCACCCATAGCTGCCTCTCGAAGGGTCATAGTTCAGATCTGATCACCACATGCTCGGGATGTTGCCCTGTTTGGGGTTTTTGTGCAGCTCTTCACCTGCGTGCTAGGAGCACGCTGTGGTACACCGGGGGGGTCGGTGGGAGCAGCTAGTGCAGAGGGTGGTACTGAACGGGTCTCCTCTGTTGAGGGTCCCTCATCGGGAAGAAAGCAGACTTGCATGTCAGGGAAGGAAAATCTCCTCCTTGTCTTCATCAGGGAGCGTGAAAGTTTGCACTTGCCTGATGTCTTCAGTAGCACAGCTCATACCTCTGACAAAGGCTGAGTAGGAAAATGAAGAGTTAAGGACCTGGTCCCAGCCAGCTGTGGAGGGTTCGTCATCATCGGTATGTTTGCTACGATGCCAAACACGCTCTTTGGACTAACTGGTGTCCTGGGAGGGCATGGCTGATCAGAAGATGATGGACTGTGTTACGAAGAGCCTGAGTCAGAGGCCCATGAACAGGAGCTCTGTGGCTGAGCCTTATTTGAACACTCCCAATTTTTGTCTGGCTCTCTACCTACCCATGTAAGCTCATCAAAGGCCATATGGTGATGAAGGCATCCCTTGAGGTACCATCCATGGACTTTCTCTGCCTATCTTCCATATTAATGATTTATTTTTTTTTCAAACCCCAGTCATATGTCTTTATTTGGCAAACAAATTACTCCAATAAAAGCTGACAGATGCGTTTCCCAGCAAGCGTGTGAGTGTGCCAGGGCTGCTGGCTAACACACAGCCGGGCTGCCAGAATGCCGAGGTCACCAAACACCCCACAAAACTGCCTCATGTACCTCGTGGGTAATTAAACATAACTTGGTTTTAGCAGTCAGCCCTCGGTAATGGAATTCAGCCAGTTTAAAATATCCTTTCGTAGGCAGGATAGAACCAGTGGCATATGACAGGAAGGTGACTGAATTGCTCCCAGTTTAATGACACCTCTAACTACGCAATTAAGGTGCCTGGTTTCTATGTAAATTGATGTGCCCTATGGAGTCGTGGGATTTAATATTAGCGAGCAGTTTCATAGTCTTCAAGCCCTGTTTATACACTCCAAGGCACAATAACTAAAGGGATCTCCTAGGCTATTAACAAGAATCACACATATTTGATATTTCAGAGAGAACACTAAACACCCTGTCTGGGCATGGAAACTTTGAAGACAACTTCTGCTGTCCTCCAACTGGTCCAAGAAACTGAGGGAAGATGGCAGTGTTTCCTGACCTAACTCAGAATTCAAAGGGATGAAATTCAAAGTGTGTCTCTTGGATGCCCCTCTGAATCCCAGTAGTCAAATTTCTCACCTTAGACAGTCTTCCAGCTATTTTCCTCGTTTACAAGCATAACTGGCACCGCTCAGTGCTTATTTGTATTTAGTTCTTTACTCACATCAGGCTGTACGTCAAGGTGGTCTTTGCTGAGAACTCTGGTGGTGTCACCGCCAGCTGAGGTGGCCCACATCACGTGAGCTCCAAGGTGAGGAACTCTTGTGCTCGACCTGAACCTAGGGTGTGAGAGTGCATTTCACTGTGCCACTCTCAGTATTTATAACTAGATGGAAAAGTCTGGGAAAAGGGTAGAAAGTTTACTTGCACTTGGCATCCCAAAACACCAGTATTAAGATACAGTGAGTAAGTTCCAACATTTGCTGGAGCAAAATAATAGGCAAGAGACTTGTTCTTTTAAGTCAGCCAGCTTTTTTTTTTTTTCTTAATTTAAAATTTGTGTGTTGCCTTTGATCTGTTACCAATCGCAAACCAGGGTATACTTTTGACTGCTTATCTTTTTCTCTGGACAGTTGTGCCACACACGTATTACTGTGCTCATCTGGGAAGAAAATAATGGAAAAACATACTTCAGATTGGCAGTGGTTCTTTTTTTTGGCAGAACCACTGTGGAGCAGCTGTGTGACAGCCTGAGACAGGATCCGAGGAAAATGTGTTCTAGGAGTGGACTGTGCAGCTTTTCCAGCAGGAGCGTCCATGGGGCTTCCCATTGTGCTGCCTTTGTGGATGGGGAATGTGCCACCAGGGGGGAGACTGACAAGAAACCGTTTGACAGCTGCAGCAGGAGGGAGACCAAGGGCAAGTTGTCTTCCTCCTTCTTCCATGTCGGGCTGCTGTGTGGGCCGAGAGCATCTTAGAGGTACAGCCAAGAAACACAGCTGTCTGCCCCCGCGTTGATTTCAGTAGCTTGCAGGACCTGAGGGTTGTAGCCCCATTCGGTGTTTTTTCCGCAGGGGTACAAGGTGTGATCGCACCTGGGGACATCAGTCACAGTCCTTGTTGGTGACTGGACCCCAGTGTGGGGGTGGTGGATCCAAGGATCCTTGGGATTTTATTCATAGGGAATTTTGTAAGACTGTCCCACAGCTGCATCTGTGGTGTCTCTGTAGGAAGAGGTAGTAATTGGGGCAGGGGCAGCAACTTCTCCCCCTCCCTCGTGCCTGTTCCTCTTGCTCTGATGCCGCCTCCCCAGCCCTGGCCCTTTATGACCGGTTTCTTGTTTGCTGGCTCTGTTGTACATGTAGGTCTGCAAAGTCCTTTTTGCAGATCAGCCGTACTAAGGGCTGGCCAGTTGTGCAAACTGACAGGCAAACTGTGCGTTTGCATCAGGGCGTCGGCAGAGCATTTCTGAGGGAAAGGATGTGCTTTACTATTCACGTGACACTGTGACACTGCGGTGTCCTTAGAAAGCACCCTCTTCACTTGCAGGCAGTGCACAGGGAGCGCTCCCATGGCTTACATCAGGACTTGTGAGACCGGGCCGTAGGTGGGTTCGGGGCTGTTTCTGTGGGTGTCATTCTGGGGTGCTGGGACCTGCAGGGACACTGAGCCCCGTGGGCTCCAGCTCCCCCAGCAAACGCTGGCCAGCCCTCACCAGCCAGCTCTGCTCCAAACAGCTCCCGGTGCGGCTGGCAGCCAGCTCACACCACGGGCAGCCCAGCCGTCCGCAGAGAGCCCTGCCAGGGAGAAGGGATTTGGTAGTGTGGATGCATGGATATCGATTTAATGGCATGGATACAGGTATTATGTGCTATCTACCCTCAGGGCCTGAGGACAATCCCAGGCATGTTTAATTGACTATCAGCGATGGCCTCTGTGGAGTTCACAGAGACTTAGTTTTTGCTAAGTTGGTATTACTACAAACTAAGCCATTTTGAAAAAAGAACCTTTCTTAAATCAAGTAGAACATTATGTGACTGCCACCAGACCCAAGAGGTTGTGCATTGTGTATCGAAGGTTAAAGTTACCACCTTCCTTGCAGAGGGGAAAGATGGGCACTTGATAAGATACACATCCAGTCCTTTTGTTGTTTCAAAGCCAATTGTTTTTGAAAGGCTTTTGTTGTTGTTGTTGTTGTTATTTGCAGTAAGAAGCCACAGGTACTGAACCGGAGTGTATGCATGCCACAGTAATCCTGCTCCATACATAGGGGAGTTCTGTCTTGGACCATCCCAACAGGAGGAGGAATCTGGTGAGTCCATTTCTTCAAGTATTTTACCTAAAGGGGGTGTCACAGATGGAGTGATGCACTTCACTCATAAGACAGAAGCAGCAATATGTTTATTGATATAAAACAGCAATTTAACAAATTTTGATAGCAAATGTGAAAGTGGTATGCTTGTCGATGGCAAGGTACACTTGATTATTCACTGCACAGGGGACAGGGTCAGACAGAACTGTCAGAGAGACCCTCCTCTTGAGTCATGAGTTTCAGAAAGGACCCCCTTGCATTCTAAACTCCCCATGCTGTACCTCATCTTCTCTGAATACACGCTGTACCAGGGTTTGCCAGGCTCTGAATGAATAGCAAAAGGATTCTGGATGAGAGTCTGAAATGAGATCATGGGCTGTTGAAACGCGTGAGAAGGAAAAACCTGGGAGAAGAGTGTGGAAGAGGACTATTCCTGGCCTGGACAGAAGGTAAAAGCTCATAAAGTAGGTGGTTAACAAAAATTACTGGAAAAGCGCTGTAGTATCTTGTGGTCAGAGGAAGGCAGGATTTGGCTGTCCACAGAGCGAGGGGCGTCCTTGTTCTGTGTGCAATTATACAAAACGTCTCCTGGTACATCCAGCACAGAGGTCCTGGAGAGATGGCCCTTTTGCTCTGGGGATGTGGTGTCTGTGATACCTGTAGAAGAGTGGTTTGATGGCAATGGAGGCTTGTTCCTGGGTCTCAGGGAGTCCTTTAATAGCTGGATTATGGGAAAACAGTAACGTGGCAAAATCTGCCCACGTACTACAGAGTGTGGTTAAATATTACTAAGAGCAAAGAAAGAAATGGTTGATTCTTAACAGCTATTGGAAAGCAACCTGAGGAAAAATAATGATGGAGTGCCTGATCTACAGAGCAGGGAATTATTTATGTCTTTATCCAGAAAATTCAGATCCACTTTGCCTTATTGTTTGACATGTTATTAAGAAAATGAGGGACAGATCTATACTTTCGACATGCATCAAGCATGTGTAAGCATGATATCCCAACTGGCTCTCAGGAGTTAAATTAGAGATATTTTTTTTTAGGAGAAAAAAGGCAACTTAACATGAAAAGTCCAGTGGCCACTCACATCCTGTAACTGGATCAACTATCCTAATCTCATAACATTAGCCGGGCAGTTTGTCAAGTTTAAGAAGAGAGATAAATAAAAAATAGCCTATTTTTTAAAAAATGGTTTATCTCAGCCCAAAGCAACCAGCAAGAGCACTGTCTAGAGGACACTTTGTTTCAAAGCAAAGGAACGAGGTTTGGGCTTGGAAGAGTTCATATGAGTGCACAGGGAGAACTGGTAAGAGCAGAGCAGCTGGAATGTGATTTGATTGATTTTGGACGTTGTTCCTGAAAACCTACTCGGAGCTGGTGTCTGAACTGTATAGGTGCCTCAGTCTGCACTGCTAAGGTTGTCTTTGCAGTTGCTGAACGCCTTCCTCTCAACCAAATGCAGCATCACGGACATTGAGGATGCATTTCCTCGCTTACTGCGGGGTCAGTTTGATGCAGTAGCTGTGCTCTGAGAACACTTTAGCTTTCAAAGCTGGAGGACATCTCTGTGTTCTTTCAAACCAGTACTGGAACTTACCTCTAGAATGTCTCATTTCTTTCTGAAGTTGCAGGTTTACACCAATGCATCACTCATCTTATTTATTTTTTTTTTAATTGGTGTGGAAAATCTGAAGTCATAAAACCTTGTGTGACTACAGGACATCAGGATGAAACAGCAGACAAGAAAGTGGTTTTAACTACCAGGAAAACTTTGATAATTTGGCGTTTGAGATCTAGATCTATATAAAGAACAATTGCATAGGATTTAACTGGGCCTCAGTTGCCAAGTAATGACTCTCTAACATATACAATTAAAATTTTAAGGGCAGCTATAGTTTTATCTATAAGGTTTTATCTATAGTTTTAGAGTTAACAGACAGCTGTAGTTTTGTCTTGCTGCCTGTCTGTAAATGCAGAGTGAACAGGTTGCAAGGTGGTTGCCACGATGCATGGCTTGATCCAAAGTCTGTGATTTTCACCATCTTTGTGGCAATCACTGTGCCTCACTTGCAGGGAGGAACAACCTATAATGGGGCACAGAGAGAGAGACCTTGGCACCTGGACTGGAGGCAGGTGCTCTGTTGCCTCTTTTCTCCAGGAGGACGGAGTAGGATGCTGGAGGCTGCTGTCATGAGCATTCTTCTGCTCAGGGTTGTCATTTCGTGACTGATCTGACTCTTACTAGGGTGGCTATTGTTATCTCCAACTCTATCAAAACCAATGTTTTGACCACCAAGTCTAGGTTAATTTACTAAAGGGAAACGAGGGAAGCTTTTCTCCAGAATAAATAGGCTTTATTGAAAGCACTCACGAGTGGCTTAATGACGTGGCTCTGATGAGAGGTGAGGTGACTGTACAGAATGGAACCTGGAAACAAAATCTTGTCTCAGTCCCTTCTATTGTGCTCACTTTGTTGTCAGCAAATGCAGTAAATACGCATTGCCACTGGTCATGGTACCTGTAATTTATGATGAATCTTTATTTTCAATCTTACGAGGGGAAAAATGTTTAATGTGTCTTTTAGAAACTTTACACTGTAAGCTGGCACAAGGTTACGCAGTACATTTGATAAATATTGCCGTGTTAATTTAGTGCAGTTCCTTCTGCTTGCCCATGGATTTAAGCAGGAATTTCTTTTGGCACAGTCAACCTGTTGATTAAACCCTGAGCAGGAGTGGCAGTTATAACCTACCGGCCAGGAGGACCTCAGGCCATGGTCTCATCTCTTCCTTGAGGCTCATGTGAACACGGTAGTGTCTGCTCTGGCCTTGCTGAGGTCCGTGGCTACAATTTGCTGCCTGAGAGGGCCGGCACAGCAAGGGTGGGCACAACAGAACCACTGGCCAGCCTCACCTTGGCTCTTCAGAAACACGGAGAGGTGACACATACAGCATCGTGTCACAGCACCACCAGTGCCAGAGGGGAGTGACTTACAGCCACAGCAGCTCCTTCAGAGCCAGGCTTAGGACCTCAGCATCCACCGTCCGCCACTTCAGCTGCGGCAGGGCTTTACAGTGTTACTGGTTTGATCGTGACGATGAAACGCGTTCGAAAACAGAGACCCCAAACCTTCCTTGTGGCACCGGAGTACTTGTTTGTTTACCTTCTGCATTCAGTCCAATTCGGGGTTCTAAGGGCCACCTGTGAAGGGGCAAACAGCTCTTTCAGTCTTGAATAGATAGGAGATAAGGAGATAGGTTCCTGTTTTAACCAGGGGATATCAGCCTCAGAAGGCTGCGGTAATATGTCGTGAAGACCATCTTCATCCACTGTAGATGAACCAGAGCAAAATGTGTTAATCTTGTTAGATGCCAAAGAACGTACCAGTTAGTGCAGGTTCAGTGCTGTGTGGAACTACGGTAGCTGCTGCTGTGTGTAAAATGGACGTTTCATGTTGCAGAAGCGCTTAAATTACCTGTGAAACTGTTCTTTACAAAAGGCTAGGTTGAAAATTGTCAATCTTCCTTGTGAACAATACATATAATGCTCTTGTCATATTATAGTGAAATGCGCTTTTCTTTTTAAATTTGGTAACAAGAGCTACTTCACTTTGGTTGAATTGTCATATTTTGATTCATTTCACTGCAATAAAAATGAGACTTGCGATCCAGAAATGAAACCAAGATTTCTAATTAGTAGCAAACAACAGCCTCCTTTACTCATTACTTTAAAATAAGGACAAGGTATTTCAGCTATTCACAAATATTTCTGACATATTACAAAGTCACGTAAGAGAAAAAGATCTTGATCATATTTGAAGCAAAACAGTTTAAAAATGTTTACAAACGCATTGGTTTTTTTCATTTTCAAAATACTTGATACAGTTCTGCAGGAGACTATCTGTTTGGTCAAATAAACTTCTGCCATGCTTTGTCCTAGGGGACAAAATTGGAAAAGTATTTTCTAAACAGTGCTTTGTCAGGGGCAGGTGTCTAGAACACGACCTCTAATGGTCTTGCAATTCTGTCTCTGTGGACTTTGTACAACGCTTAACATGAATTGTTTTTAATGATTGTTTTGTAACATGATATGAAGCTGACACTTATTTTACACTGTATTTAAAAGATCTGAGACCTATTTCTTATATATACACACATTTTTGAATCTTTAAGGCTGCACCACTAACATTTTATCAATCTTTTGTCATTTTCTTAAATGTTACAATTACGCCGTCAAATTTAGAATTGTTAGCAGCAATGATGATGATGGTGTTCCTCATTTAAAAGTCCCAAACCAAACAGAGTTCCCTGGGAAACTGCATACCACACGCATGATACATAGCTAAAAAATTAGTCCAAAGATCTGATAAATATGTAGTTCTAGCTACAGCTAATAGTTATTCTAGTTCTAAAGAATAAAATGTTTATTATATACAGAAGAGTTGGATGGAATACGGACGTTTATAAAGATCACTCAAGGCATTTCTCGGTGAATTGTTCATTAATGCAGCTGCCCTTTTTGCTTATGTGTAGGCTTGTGCCACCTGTGGGAAGGGAACATCCTGGTAGTGTCAACGGGTTCAGTCTTACAAGATGCGAGTTATCTTCTCCAGGCTGCCCAGTCTTCAACTGAACCAGGAATTTCTTGCAGGATTGAGAGCCCTTTCAGGCTTGCTCCTGAGCTAAATGCAAACTGGTACAGCACATCAGATGCCAGTTTGCATCAGGTAAGGGTTTGGTCTTTTGCCTTCAGCATATTACAATGTGAAAAACTGCACCCGCGTTTTTCAATGAGCACCATTCACTGGCTTTGGTAACGTATCTATGCGCGCGACCAGCGGGATCAAAGAATACGCTGAACTCTGTCTTGTACAATAAGAGCATAGCTGCCAATTACCTTGTGACTACAGTCTGTAAATATTAAAAACATAAATATGTTAATAACCATACACATATACACAAAACACAGCAGTAGCAATATTACAGGATGCAGTGCCTACTCTATGTAACTGCTTTTTTGAATACAGATGCAACACCAAAATAAATGCTATTTAATATGAAGCAAGCCCTTCTTCGAAGGTCAGTGGCAGTAAGCCAAAGTTCAGGTCCAGGCTTCTGCTAATCTGAGGTGACTGAAGCAAGATCAATCCCACTGTATATCAAATCTAATCAACGAAAGAGTAGCACTGTGATAGGAAGATAATGACTATCAGTTACCACTAAAACTTTCTGAGCTGGAGCTTTTTTTTGCCACCATTTGTGATTAATTCTCCCTTTTTCACAAGAGCTCTTCCTGTGAGCACTCACTAGGCTTAACAGGGCATAAAGTTATTACATACAAAATACGATTCGGGGGTAAGGATTAATAGAAACAACCAGCACGTGATTGGAGTTCCTGAATCCTGGGAGGCGCTCTCCATGTTTTTAAATGAAGTTTGAGTGAGATTGCACTTAACAAACCACTAAGAAGTTGTCACTCTCCAATTTTTTCTTCCTTTTTGTGCAGTTCTGTTTCAAAGTTTGGTAGGAATAGCACGAGAAGGGCTAGAGGATGTGACTGTGCTGGTCCATTGTCTTTGCTAATGCTCTTCAGGGCAGCGTCCTCTCCTCAAGATCACGTCGTCTAGTCCAATATCTCCAGTTCTTCCTTTCCCTTTCTCCCCTTTGAAAATAACCTGGGAAGAGAAATAGAACGATTTGAGTGTAGAAATAAAGTAAAATGAAAGAAGCTTTGGTTGAGAGAGGTCTCAATGGTAAGAAAGCAAAAGCATAACACAGCTGAGGCAACTGTAACTGTCAAAAAGCTGTTAATTCTGCTCAGAATTATGGCTGTGTTTTTTTTTTTTATTTCTGATCTCTCCCTTCTTCACTTTGGCAGGATTTTTGTGAAGAACCAGCAGTTGAGGGTAATGTTGCACTTCGTGCTGAGGTAAGATGAACTTCCACATAAGAGTATCTTGGGTGCTTTCTAGATACCATCTCTGCACTGCTTTCATTGTCCCTCACAGGAAACACACAAAATGCTCTGTATTCTGAAAAATGAATAGAGGAGCTTTCCATTGCTAAAGCACCTTGCACCTGCCTTAGCTGTGGAAACTAGAAACATCCATCTTTAATTTAGAAATTATGGCACCCGCAGATTCATGGTAGTCTAGAGAAGCGCTGGCTCCTTGCGAAATGGCAGCAGAACTTTGGGTGCGGCTTTCTGGACAGATCACTAGCAGTCCAGGTTTAGCCTGAGTAGAAGAAATTCAACAAATACAAAGCTTGACTACAAGGACTGAAGCATCAGTCAGAGGCAGTATGCAGAATGGGCGGCTGACCTTAAGAAACACTTGCCATAAATCAGTATTGCTCATCTGGGCTAGTGCTGCAGATTCAGAAGCCTGAACTTGTTTAATGTGATCAGTGTTTTTGACCACGGCTTAAAAATTATTTGAAGCCTACAGTAAAACATTGTCAGTCTGCTGTTATCACTGAGCTAGAAAGAGTTCATACAGATTCATAGGTCAGAAATTCAGTTGTGTAGTTCAAAACAGTTTGAATGCTTGCTAAAAGCACACTTTTTAAATAAGGAGTGGGAACTGAGGAGGTCAGAGAAACTCTATATTGAATATAGTGAATTTTATTTTATTTTTTTAGAAAGGAGTGATTTTCGTTGTACTTTAATTTACACAGAGCTAATTCATTAGAAAGTGCGATGAAGGATTCTGGTCTCCATTCATATTTTCCTCAGGTTTCTACTGGCCCCCCCTAAAATCACTAGCATTGAGCTCCTTTTGGCTTTTAATTAGCTAATTTTCTAACAATTTTAATTGTTAGAAAACAAAGTTTCCCTATTTCCCCCTGCTTTCTCTGTGGCAGAGGCCTTCCCTTTAGCTAGAGCTGCCCCTCGTTCCCTGATCCTTGGAATAAATGTCACGGTGGTTAAGGCCGGCAGCCCTCCTACCCCTGCGGCAGCTCTGGTCTGTGGGCCAGCGGTCGGTTATGGTTGGCAAGTCATGCTGACAGCTGCTGCTGAGGTGGTCACGAGGGGCAGGGGACGGGGCAGAGGGGAACTGCTGGTCTTGTTTGGGGTCTCATTTGCTTTTCTGCCAGACAATATATCAGTCATACACACTTACTTAATGAACTGCTCTATCAGGCGAGACAGACCTGAGGATTGCCAGAAGTGTTAAACTTGGTGAAAAAGGGTAAGAACATGGCAAGTATATTGTTCACCTGTTACAGATTTCCACATTCTCACTCTGACATTTGTTTACAACTAAAAGGAGGTCAGACATCTTTGTTGCTGTGGTAAAGTTTTCAGAATATTATTTGCAGTAATTACAGACTTATTATTAATTTTAGAACTATATACCCTGTGTTGTAGCCTGCTCCCACCATGAACGTTATGATGTGTGAGCTTTCTAGACCACCTGATATCTGTCAGAGCAAAACAGGCCCTGAAGCACCCAAGCCCCTTCTTCAAATCTGAAATAGAAACTACCTTCAAAGCTAAGCCGAGGTCAAAAAACCACTGAGCTTTTGATATCATTTTATCACCCAGTGCTTCTAACATTTCCAGGTATTAAAAGATTCTCTGTTGCACTTCAAACAGCTTTTTCTAATTGTGCTAAACCATTTTGTGTTATTGTCATAGTTAGGTCATCATTTACCTGCTCGGCCAGATCAGCTGCAGGTATGCTGAAGAGCATAAAGCCATGTGAGATTGTGCATGTAACCTCCCTGCATTATCAAAAATGACTTATTTTCAATATCTTTGCCCTGGTGTAGCCAGTTACTAATCCACAGGGGATGACTCCTTCCTATTTCCTGGCACTGTATGTATTATTTAATAAGCATTGTTTAGGTGGAATCTTGATACAGGCTTTTTGGAAATCCATGTCCAGTATATTGATTGTCCATTAAACTGCTCTCTCTTACGTGACAATTCCCTTAAAACAGCCTGTACAAGGTAGCTCAGTGCAGGCTATTTTGTCATTTCCTATCTGTCTATTGCTGTAGGTGGGATTTTTTTTTTTTGCATAAAACTGATCTGAAAAAATGTACAATGACTCTCTGTCCTGGTTTCAGCTGGGATAGGGTTAATTTTCTTCTTAGTAGCTGGTGCAGTGCTGTGTCTGGGATTTGGTGTGAGAATAGTGTTGATAACAACAGATGGTTTTTAGTTGTTGCTGGGTGATGTTTATACTAAGTCAAGTAGTTTTCAGCTTCTCAGGCCCTGCCAGCGAGAGGGGCACAAGAAACTGGGAGGGGACACCTGACCCGAGCTAGCCAAAGGGATACTCCATACCACAGAATATCATGCTCAGTATGTAAGCTGGGGGCACTCGGGCAGGGCCTCTCGATCGCTGCTCAGGGCCTTGCTGGGCATTGGTCAGCGGGTGGTTTTTGCAAAGCAGTTGCACTATGCGTCACTTGGGGTTTTTTCCCTCCCTTCCCTTTGGATTTTATTCTTCTTCCTTTCTCCCTCCTTTTCATTATAATTGTTGTTATTATTATTATTTTCCTATTGTATTTCAATTATTAAATTGTTCTTATCTCCACCCTTGAGTTTCACATTCCTTCCCAATTCTCCTCCCCACCTCTCTGGGAAGGGGGTGGGGGGTGAGCGAGTGGCTGCGTGGTACTTAAGTTACTGGCTGGCGATAAACCACGACACTTTGTTATCCTTAATGTGTTTCCATTGGCAGGGATCAAAGCAGTAAAACACAGGCTGAAATTGGACCCAGAAGACAAACAGTCCACGCCACATCGTCTAAGTGTCTTCAGCTTCTCATGCAAAACACCACAAGGCAGCACATACATCAGTACTTACGCTCTTGATGCCTAGTCCTTGTAAAGTTATATGTGTCTGTCTCCAGCCATGGCCACCATTTCTTCCCCAAACAGCTGGTCCGTGGGCACCATTTTTCCTTACAAAGACTCGGAGGGCTCCAGAATGCAGTCCGGGCACCTTATGCCTAAATGACAGGCACAAGTCACCAGCCTGAGCCATGTGACCCAATGGCAGGATAAGATGCGCTACTCTTCCTTCTTTGCCGTTGGGGTCGGTGATGGTAAGGTACTGTCCCCCTGCAAAAGGAAAAGCAGTTATGTTTTGTGGGGTTTTTCAAGTTCTACTGTGCTGCAGCACAAGTTGTCAAAAAAAAAATAATCAAAAAATAAAAAAGGGCTCCACAAGGTCCAGTGAGTCTTAAAAAAGGCGTATGGTTGCTGGAACATGAACCAGAACTGATGCGTCTGCCTCCTGCAGGGTAAGATTCACAGTGCTGCTCTTCTGTTTACATTAGTACCAGGTTAGGTCTTGCCCATCTGATTTGTTTTACAAAGCAAATAAGACCTCTTGAAAATGAAAATTTCATGTATTCTTTCATTTCTAACAACCCCCTGGTGACTGCATGATTTTAAACTCTCAGTGACGTTAAAGCTACTGTGTACGTTTATACACCTTTTAGGCTGCTGTCGGATGATAGCATAAACGTTATGATGTAAACTGAACTCCAGTTCTGTCACTTCTCTTTTGATTGGGAACTGTGTTAACAGGTGAAGTCTCAAAGCGTATCCATTTGCAAATATGGATAGCATTTTTATTTAACCGTAATCTAATCTAAAATCTTAATCTGGATTAGATACAGAAAGATAGAAACAGTAATGATTTCCAAATGGCTGTTAACTTGATACACTCCCTGAAGTCTTCTCTAACAGTAGTAAGCTGTCAATGACCATACAAACTTAATTCAAACCCTATTGTTATCTCTGATCATGTTTGAAGTAAAGATGCCTTCACAAAAACACCTAAACATGAATAGTAGAGGATGTCAGGTACGGCAACATCCGTTAAACCTTGGGGGAGTGGGGGGGGAAAGCATATACTTACATAAGTCCCATGCACCCTTCATATGGGCAGTTAAAACTACAATAACTGTGACTTCACATCTTGGAGAAAACCCACGCTTGTATTTTTTTTAACTTTTTTTTTTCCAGTGAGGTCAGATTTTTAAAATCTTTTTTTAATCGAAAAATCCAAGTTTAATGAACTTAAGGTAAAGGTGCCATGTAGGCTCCTTAGTTGAAACTGATGATGTAGAAATACTGGGGGGTTGTAATATTGTTGACATACACAGTCTTTACATTATTACAGGACAGAAAAATATTTTTCATTTAAATAGTTGAGCAGTAGCACAGTGACAAGGAGCTTTATTTTTTGAAAGCTTCTTTTTGGAAGCCACAGTGATTTCCCTCAAAAGCTGTGAGATTTAATGACAATGTACCGGGGCTTGTCACACACTTATAAGGAAAGCCAATCTTGTCTCTATTCTCTCTTCTACTCTACGTACAAATTCACTATTTCTACATAGACTTTTAAGTTCTTCGGTCTCAATGAGA
Source organism: Falco punctatus (assembly GCF_963210335.1). Taxonomy (NCBI): domain Eukaryota; kingdom Metazoa; phylum Chordata; class Aves; order Falconiformes; family Falconidae; genus Falco; species Falco punctatus. The sequence continues at coordinate 68,961,615 of NC_137580.1, forward strand.
TTTAACAAAGCAAAGTATTATGCTGCTGTCTGGAGCCCACGATCTGCATTTGGGTTTGAAGTAAGATCTATTTGTCCAAGGATCTGTTAAGTGTTTTCTGGGGATTTTGTTTTCTTTAATGCGTTGGGTTTGCATCAAGGTCACTAACAGCTAAAATAAGCATAATAGAGTTTAAATAACTGCACTTGTTTTACAGTGATAGAGTTGTACCTACAACAAAGTATGATCTGACTCATTAACTGCATCTGTTTCAGGTAGTTACAGTGACTGAATCCAATCAATAGGAAACAGATTTAGGTAAGCACAAAGCCAGTGTAGCTGTAGGCAAGCCCCTGCAGGAAAAGGTCCCCTCAAATGAGCATTTTCTGCATGCAAGATAAGCTTATACCGCTTCAGCATGACACCTGTCAAAATGCAGATTCTGATAAACCAATAAATAGCAAACTTTGAAAGGTGAAAGCAAACACTCAGGAACAAGCTGTGAAAATAAATCCTTGCAACAAGGTATTCCAGACAGGCGGGGGTGGGTGGTTGACTTCAAGGGACTAGTTTTAACAGGTTATGTCAACAGGAGCAGAACATACACAGGAAACAAAAAGCTGAGATTGTCCCTGACTGGGAAGCAGCACAGGAGGGGGGGGTGGGGAAAGTCTAAAAATAAAAAAAAAGCCAGTTAAAAAAATCATAGTTCTCAACCTTTAGTATGTATTAAGAACAGTTTTTGAGTAGTGATAGTGAACATACTTTAAGTGACTAACTTTCTCAGAAACAATGCGGGTTTAAATCCATTGTTTCAAAAAGGCATTTGAATTGTGTGTGAAAAGCCAGTCTGCAAGCAGGGGGGGAGGCGGCCCGACAAGCAAGCGAAGACAGCGCTTCTGCTTAGCCAGCTGAACAGCCTGGAAAAGGTGCCAGGTCACCTGCTGCGGTGACCAACGCCTGTCTCATCAATGGCAAGGTAAGGACAGACATCTATGATGAGGTGGTGCATAAGGACTCTCAGTGCCCTCACCCTCCCTCAACTTAACCTCTAACATTTACTGAGAGCCTGTCTCCTTCGAAGCCTGCCCTCCCCTCGCATAACGTAAGCGCTGTGCACCGCAAAGGCTGCTCTTCTGGGTAGGAGGTAATCCCGTCATTACAGGGAGCCAGAGATGTGTGTCTAATCCCCGGCGCTGTGGGAAGGGTGCGCAGGCCAGGCCAGCCAGCCTCCCAGTGCCATGCGGCAAAGTCAACAGGGGACAGACTGCAGCTGACTCCAGCAGCGCAGAGCTGCCGTTCTGCGGGGTGTGCGGGCAGGAGGGGTCACTGCCTTGGGCGACCACCAGTGCCGACACCAGTCTCCTATCGTGCAGATGGCGCCCCTGTAATATTCCTTGCAAGGTCACTTTTTCCAGTTACTCAACAGTTTTCCTAGGTACAGGTTGCCATAACTTGGAGTAGAATTCAATAAAATCAAACTGAGATGTTAAACTAGAACATTGTATTTGGCAGCAGAACAAAGACTATTTCCAGCACTTTCTATAATTTTGCTAGTAATATGGAAATAATTATGTTTGTGTGGTAGTTTGAAAAATAAGCTTTGTTTCAGCATAAATAAAAGTTGTTCTCTAGTCCACATTTTTGTTCTGATTAAGACAGGTAATCTTTTAGTGAATACATTTACTACTCCTTCAGAGACATTCCTATTGTAAAGATACCAGATATGATAAAAATGCAAATTCTCAATTGCTCTTTCATGTTGGCAATCCTCAGTTTTGATTTTTATACACAGAAGAGGTGTGGGTGTAAAATATATGCCAGAACTAAAGGGAGCAGAAGGTGTGTAAATTCATCACAATGCAAGAATTGTCATCCAACTCAAGCCTGGGTGGCTCTCCAGCTACAGGATGTGATCGTACACAGGTGTCTTACCTGATTCATCTCTCACTGGTTCCCAGTGCAAGTCATCATCTTTGTCCTTCATCCACCCACACAGTCCACTATCAAAATTACAGCTGTGAACCAGCACACCTAGGCAGAACAGAGCAGACTGTCAAAAATAAAAAAGTGATTTGGATTGTTTTCGTTGGGGAACTGCAGCAGTTTCCCTTGTGCCTGACAGTAGCAAGTAAATATGAAAACTGAATGCAGCAGAAGGGACACTAGAAAAATTAATCTACAAAAATACTAAAACAATAAAAAGGATGCTAGTGTTATTGTTAACAATTCACACTATTGTGCTAAATCTGTTAAGAAAAAAACACTATAAAGGTTCACTTAGGTGGTGGGCTTTTTTCTTTTTACAAAGCATAGTTTAAACAAGGGGCATAAGATGTAGGAGTCCTGTAAAAATGCATCAAAACCCAAGAAAACTCAACAAATCCTGAACCCTGAACATGATCTTTACCTGGGTCATCGTTCGCTTCAAATTCATCAGCGGTAATCCCTCTTTCGATTTCAAGTATTTCAAACAGATTATTGCTCACTCCAGGCTGGCGTGGAACTGAGAGAAAAGTAGTTTTTCAGAAATGAGTGAGATAAAAGTAGTTAGTGACCCACTTCCTTATCTTCAATAAAAACCAGCAGAGCAGCTCTGGGCATTGCGCCTTCCTTGGAGAATTCAATAGATTTAATTATATTTGACATGAAAATTCATAAACTTTATGCCTACGTGACTCGTGATTCTCAGTCTGCTGAAGGCTCGTCAAATGAAAACGCCTTTTTAACCAGGGGAAAAAAAACACCACCCCACCACCAAAAAAAAAAAAAAAAAGTTTAACCTTGAAGCACACTATTACCCTTCAAATGCACTTTTAAAGATAGTGGTTTCTCAATAAAATAAAGCCACATTAAAGCCTTTGCTCAAACTTTAAAATCCAATCACCTTATTTATAGGAGAATCTCAACAGGAGGCAATGGCACTTGGAAGAGGCCCCGCATGCACCTAACCTTTGAAACACAGCTGAAGGTACCTCTGTCTGCAAAGGATTAGAGCTCCCTAAACAATTGTACTGTACAAAAAAAGGATTGTACTGAGAGCTGAGAAGGAGCAGTTCTACTGGAAGCTGGAATTCAATTGTAATTATAAATTTTTATAAAAAAAAAATAATATTTTTGCTTCCCAGCACGGTCTGTCCTTCAGCTGCTGTTCTCGGCTGCGAGCAGAAGAACACTTAGTGATGTAACGGAGGTTATTAGCCATTCAGCAGCCAGGACGATCTGAAATGGAAGAGGCCTTTGCAGGAATGATGGCTGCCAAAGTCAGGTGACTACAAAGACTTCTACTTCTGAAGACACTGTGCCGGTCTATATAAGTCTCCAGAAATAACACAGCAGTGTCATGCCTGATGGACAGCTGTCAACTGGAGATAAACAGATTGCACTGGGTAGAGCTGTCTTGGAAATTCCTCTTTTAGAGGTAGGTCCCGTGCATAATTAATGACAGTCATAATGTGTTTCAGACATGCCCTTAGATGTTACAGATGGAGTTGTAAGGGCCTTATCTGTTAAAAACTTGACATGTTTTCCATTTGCAGTGCTAAAATAAGCCTCTATAGGCTTCTTAGGCAAACGAGAACAAGAAAAAAGGAGATGCTTTACAGTTCTAAACTGAAATAAAGGACTGTTGTTTTCAGGAAATCAAATCAAAAGTAAGAGGGAACTTCTTTTGCACTAGGACAACATATAAGTAGCACTGCTGCAAGAACTCTAGAGCCAGAAGACAGAGGAAAGCGAAAAATAAGAAGGAAGTAGCTTCCTGCTTTTTGGAATTAGGACAAAGTAAGCAGTCTGATAAAGGTCAACCAACTGCTAATGTATTTTAAAGGTAATGTTACAGACTACAGATCTTGGATGGAAATTTTGTATCATAAAAATAAATCAATTAAAAGCTTGAAGTCTGTAGGAAAATTATTAACTCCTTAATAGTATATAGTCAGTTTTTGAATCATTATGTCTCTTTTTCCAATCCTTTCTAGATTTTGGGTTACACCTATTTGCAGTCTAGGTTATTAATGCTCAAACAGCTTCAAGGACTTTAGGTTGCCTTGCGTAGTAAAGGCCAGCTAATTTTTAAGGACAGATTGTTTCTAATAATATTTTTGCTGCTTTGTTTAATCAGGTTTTTTTGCTTACCTGATTAGAATTTTTAGATTTAACATGAAAGGAACATTACAAATGTGCACAGTCCACACCACCTAGGCCAATAATCACCCTGCAGTACATTTACACACAAATACTATATTCAATTATATGAAGAAAAAAAAAAAACATATCTGTTTAACTCAGGCAGTAAAAAATCGAAACAGGAATGCTCTAAAACCATCGTTCACCCTTAATCCCTCCCAACCGTACACTGCTGTCTTTCCTAAGAGCTCTATGAATAGGTAGGCGGGTCAGTTGAACAAGCACGTCCTACAGCTACAGTCACACCTGCACAGGGATGCTGATGGCGGTACAAGCTGCTCTGATGTGTAACATCATGCACGTTCTTACACTGCTCTGACTGCGTTGCAGTCATGGACAAGCATGAGCAATAGCTTACAGAGCAGATGTGTGTGCGAGCCGTCTGTGTGTGCCTAGGGCACCGCCACCGTGGTACACACAGCAGCTATCGGCACTGTTTAAACTCAGCTGCAGTGGGTTTGCTCAGGGATGTTAAAAACTGGCAATTCAATTTCCTGGGCTTACTGTGGCCAGCCCCCTGGGACAGCAATTTTTGCAGGAGTATTTACTTACAAAGCCTGCTAAACTAACAGCATCCTGTAAGTGAGTTACTGTCATTTCTGGCAGGACAGTGCTTTGGCTGCAATTTCACCTCAGATAAGCCCTCACAGTAGTTTCGCTCTGCAGGCTGCTGCTCCCCATGGAAAGCAGCACTCCCCATGCATGAGACACGTCTGTGCGGGACCCCCAGGGATATCACCTTGCCTTTCCTCTTCTTGGAGTGTGCTAAGGAAAAAAGACAGTTTCCTATACTGTGAAGAACAAGCCAGCGACTCACTTCAAAACTGCTGAGTGCAGCATCCATGTGTACTATAGCTGCATCTGGAATGGACATGCAGCCTGTTCCTGAAGTGTCTTTACATCTGCCACATCCGCATGGCACAGGGATGGAAAGAGGCCAGCCCACGGGAGCAGATGGAAATGCAAGCTGCACTCTCCCTGAGCTGCTGGGGGACTCCAGCCTGCAAAACCTGAGTGCCATCAGCCTCTGGCACCCACCTGCAACAGGATGCCTGCATCATCTTCTTAGCTAGGCTGACACTGAATTTAACACTCTCACCTGTATCTTCCTGTTCTTCCCCCATGCCATAAGTTTTTCACAGGGACCACAGGCTCAGACCACAGAGAGGTAGTTACAGGGCTCTAAGTGAACACTGTGGCAGAGCACATTGAGGAAACCCGCTGCCGTGCTCTAAGGTTTGTATGATGCTCGGGGTCACAGTCTCAAGGTATGTACTTGCCCTGTAGATCCCCTTCCCAGTCCCCCATAGCTCTTGTTTATGGAAAATGCTGCAGGAAATATTAGGAATTTATTTTCCAAACTACTTCGGTTTATTTCCTAAAACGCCATTTCTAATGCACTATTTTATACAAACCTGGGTTACATCTGTGCGCACATACAAACATTCTCCAAATTAAAGTTGATATATTTGCCTATAATTAAAACTCGACAAAAACAATATTTCTTCAGATCTTTTCTCTAAAGTCCTCTCCGAACACTGTTGTTATGAACTTTAAACCAGTCACTTCAGTGCTCAGACCTAATTAAAAGAATGTGCACTCGATATGAAACAAGAGTTACCACAAGAGATGCAGGACTTCAAATATGATCCATCTGCACACTTCTTTTCACTGTGACTACTAATATGTTGAGTGGTGATGGTGGGAGGAAGTATTTGGCACAATTATTTTCTGCAAGCTTTCCAAGCCGTTTCTGTGTACTTTATATAGCATATCAGTGTGCTTTTCACTTAACTTCAATGGTTTGATAAAGCTTGTTAAATATAAACTTGGCTTCTTTTTCTTGGAGAATTTTATAAGCTCTGCGTGAGCCAGTACATCAATAATGCCATATTCTCAAAGTTCATGAGCTGAGTTCTTCACAGATGCATGGATGTTGGGAGGAATATTTAGTAACTGTATAAGACTGTTTTCTTTTCAGCTTTTTAATCCTTTGGGAAAACCATAGGACTTTTTTTCATGTACCTGCTAACTGCTGAGCTTGGGAGTATAAGAGAAGGAGTGTACATATGTCAGCTTATTTGTAATTACAGAATAATCACTGTTTTGGTGTTACAAAACCAAAACAAAACGGAGTGCAGCTCCATGTTGTTAGTAATTCTTATTACTATTAATGATGCACTGTTCTGCCTTACAACAAACACTGCGTTCTTATGCAATGCCATTCCACACGATCGTCATGACCAAGCTTCCCGTTTGTTAAAAACAAAACAACAAAGGAGACAGATTTTTTGCCTGAATAGTTACGATTGGAAGTTGTTGAATTCCACTTCCAAAAAACACCCAGAAATTATGGGGTCTCACACAGAACTAGTAGAAAACAGCTAAAGGGCAGCCCTGAGGCCAGTTGGACTTAGTAAACAAGAATATGCTGTGGTTTTGATACATGCTGGGCTAAAAAGGAGGGGCAACAGCGAGGTGACACTTTAGCCTTTTATCTGGATACCTGGAGTGTCCAGGATACGCTGCCTAAAACTCCACAGGCTCAAATTCTACAGTGTGATGTATTTCAGGAAGGGCCTTCATGGACTGTCCCACCCTCTGCAGTACCACATGCATAAGAGGGAAGAGATGGTGTTTGCATGTGACCACTCCGAGTCCAGTCTTGCATTTCTCAGGCAGTTACAAGGCTCATTAACTTTAACCTAAATCAAACATCTTATTATATACCTTTCCAGAAGATTTTCTGAAAAGTAACCTGCCTGCTCTCCTATGAGCAGCTATGCCGGAGATGCAGAATGCCAACTGAGTTTCACGGAAATAAGTAGTCTACAGAAGTTTGCATATCAAATCTGGGGATAAAAATAGCTGGAACACTGTTGGAGGGTGTGATTTCTAAGACTCCTAGATCTTATGATGTAGCTCCAGAGTACAAACAGGAACAACATGCCTGTCTTAAATACTTCAATAGTAAGACAAACACATTTTAATAGGTGCCAGAACACTGAAGACAAATGAAATGCTATTGTAAAATGATGCTACTCTAATGATACCAAGGAGTAGCAAAACCCACATTCTTTGCATTTAGCGTTTCCCCTTTTTCAACAGCTTCAAGGAACACATAACTGCATTGACTGCACTAAGGAATTTCAGTCACTGAAAGGGGGAGAAGAAAGAACCAAGTTTTACTACAATCTTTAAATTTTTTAATAACCATTCTGAGAAAAGTCTCCCAATTCCAATCTTTTGAGCTTACTAAGGGCTAAGAAGGAAAACTGCTGAACTATCTCTTAATACAGATAAGGGGTTTTGTTCCTGCTTTCTGGTATCTAGTTTTATGCTTTGTGTTCAGTTTATGCTTTTAATGCTTATCACTCAGATCCTGATGGCAGCAGAAAATCACAGTTTTATTAAGTTCATTCTGTTTGTTAAAGACTTGATCCACCTGGGTAACCAGAAAAGATTCCTCTGTACTTCACTGTAGTCTGTATCAGTCCTGAAATAGTTAAATATTAAGCCACTGCTGCATTCCTCCCCCATTGCCATTCCCCCCATATCCATATCAGGAGAAGATTATCCCTGGTGCCAGATTCCACTGTCTGCATCTGACTAAGTGGTTCAAAGGCCAAGTGTAGGAATTCAATTTTTAAAAGATACTGATTTTTTTTTGTTCTCTGAAAAAGCAGCTCCCCTAGGTCACTGCAGGCATTTTTAGAAAAGGGGTAAAGCATCTGAAGAAAAGCAACAACTTAATACCTCTAAAAAAACCTGCAAAGGCATTTAAATAACATTATCAGCATTGTTATCATTTGTGTTCCTTGTCACCACTGAACAGACCAATTTCACTGGTCCTCAGCTGATTTCAAGCTAAGCAGCACATTTAAGAGTGCTCTGAAGTGAAAACTTAGGACAGATTTACTCAGCGTTTGGGACGGCAGGTCAGATAACTGTGAAGGGAGAAAATAGCGAGCAACAAGTCACCAAGGGTAAGCTCAGGAAAATATGAAATAATAAAAATCTGGGAGATGCTTACAGAAAACAAGTACACTTGCTCAGGTGTGTTTCCTCTCCTGATATGGACCAATCCTAGACCACCAGTATGTTTGCAGGATTTGTCCTAATGCACTAGCACATCCGTCAGCAGCCGCCCCTTGGCTGTGGATTGCCTAAAAGATTTACAGCCTAACACCTATTCAGGAAGGCTAACAAGCAAAGCAGTGTTTACTTGTTGTGCTGCTTTCTGGAAATCTGGCTAAGGCTTCAGAGCCTAAGGGGGGGGGGGGGGGGGGGGGGGGGCGGGGGGGGGGCGGGGCGTGAAAGGAAAGAAAAAGTGCATGCATCACAAGATAAGCTAGTTTTAAAACTCAGCTTTCAATTTTGACATCTTCAGCAGGTGCTAAGGACTGGAACATCACAACTGCCAGTGTTTGCTGGCTCTCTCTTATAGTGCTCTCTCTGCTGGGTTTTGGCTATCCTTGTGTGATAAAACACTACCTCTCCTGTGACTCTTCAATATACAACAGCCCATGGCAACACATGAGGAAGCAGCCATCTAAGACGACACTTAACTCTTCTGAAGACTTTACAAAACTGAAGTTAAGTCCTGCTTCAAGATCTGAGTGGATCTAGCATCAGTTTCCTTCTCTGTTTTCCAAGACAATGAGTGTTAGAACTGAATTGTTGCCTGCATTCTTCCGTGGGAAACAAATAAAGGCGGCAAGCCAGACTTTCTCTTCTCTTTCCAGGCAGGCTTATGGGGACCACAGTGCATATTCTTTTTTTAGAACTAGCTTCTTTGCTGCCTCAGCTGGAGAAGCAGATGTTGTGAGAAAATGAACTTAAAGAGGGTAAGTATAAGCCAAACAAAATCAGCTCATATCCACAAGCCAGGAACACTGAAAAGATGTCTGACACAGGTGAAATTAAAACAGCAACAGTTTTAAAGAAGCTGAAGGAAGTATCTGAAAAAGCTCCTACCCTGAGGAAATAGAGAGGCAAGTGAAAAATCCATAATCATTTCTGGAGGTAGGGAGGGTCTGGCACATCCACATGGCAGATAAGCAGCATGTCAGAGTTTAGCTAAATGTTACTAGTTATTTCTGTTTCAAATTCTGTATTGTCTTGACATCACGGTTGTTTACATTGTGTCTGGCTATGAGGAATGCTTTTCGAGAGGCCCTGGCTTATGCTTGGTGGAAGCACTGCCATCCTGAGCTTGCAGTGCCTCACACAGAGCATCTGCACCCTAACAGAGTCAGGCACTGCTGTCCCAGGTGCCGGGAGCAGGAACCTGAAGCTTAACCCACCCAGAAAATGCCATCGCTAAGCTAACGTGAAAAGCATTTGAATCAATGCACTTTACCTCGCGTTTGCCACTGGCCCAGATCATGCACAGTCAGATCTCCAGCCTAGCTAACGCCCAGGAACTCAGCACCTGCCAACGATGCTTCTATGTTGCTGAATCATGTGTGTGAACCCTCGTGTGATGACTTTTGGGGATGCAGGAGTCTCTCTGTACTGTCCTTAGAAGGGCAGCACTCAGAGCAGGCAAGGACAGGCTGAGTTACGCCCATCCCACTGCAGTAATGCATGTGGCTGTAACTTTTCTAACGGCTTTTCTAGATGTCCCACATGAGGAGATTTAACTTCTCCTTCCCCATAAACTCCTACAGTAAAAGGTTTCAATAGGTGAAGTGACACCTTACTCTACAAGCAATGCTTTCCTTGACAAGGTAGCACATTCTTCTGGAACAGAACTGTTTTGCACCCAACTGCAGGTTTCAAATCCTGAACTTATGCTTTTGTGCACGCACTCCATGAATGCCTCTGGACAGAGAGAAGGTGGGACGGGACACCAGTGACCACTACCTAGATGATACTTTCAAAGTGGCCAGAAGAAAAAAGGGGTGGGCGGTGGGTGGGTGGGGGAGCAGGGAAAGAGTGGAAAGGAGAGAAAGAGAGAGGAGAAAAGACACCAGCTTCATTAAGGAACACACTACTAGCATCATGCGAATTCCTATCATTAGAGCACAAGTGGAATATGCCTTCAGTCACAGGTATGTCACAAACATATGTACATTAAATATTACTTTAGCAAGGGATAGAATAGTATGGGATTAAAGACACATATCTCTTGACTTGATCTGAGGAGCTATCTGGCCCTGTATTACCGACTGAAGCCAGTAACAGCTGCTGCTACCGCTTGACCTGTTGAAATCCTGCTGCGCTGTGCACTGAAGCCTTTGAAGCTATGCACGTGTATCACAAACCTCAAAGGGTGGCGGCTGACTTAAATACATAGTTGATAAACACTTTGCAAAGATCTTTCTTCCTGTGTTTTCTCTATGTACCATAATGTAAGCTTACAGTCAGAAAATAAACTGCTTTTACCTTCCTGCTCTCCAAACCCCTATATCTGAAGCATATGCACTTAAAGCATTAGCTTCAAAATCTAGCCTCTAGGGACAATACAGAAAGACTAATCATAAATAGTAAGCATTATATAGAGGATTGTTATGACTTCATGAAAATAGCTGAAAACTATTATCCCTCTGCTTTAGAATTCCAAAGAACACTTGCAACACGAGACACCTGGGAAGCGCAACACTAGAGTCTAGAATAATTTCCACAGAACTCTATTTTTAACTATTGGTTCCCATTCTGTTAAGTTTGGGAGTCTTTACTATATTTCTTTTTAGAATTGTACATAATTTTTTAAATATTTTTAACTGAATATAGACTGTTTATAAAATAACCTTGAAGAAGCCAAAAGCACAGTCCTCTGAGCAGTACGAGGATTTACCTTCCCAAATTCTAAGTCAGCTTTACTCTCCATTTTAGATTTCTCTAACCGTCTACAACAGATAAAACGTCAACAGGGAAAACAAACCATTTTTTTACAAGGAACAAAATATTTTACTGTGTAATGACCTAAGAGCAGATAGCCCAGGAACTTAGCACACACGTGCCAAAGCAACCAGAAAAAAAACCTACCACGTTGCTTGTATGCCTGCTCTGAAACAGCGAACTTTTCCCCCTACTACATTGCTTCAGCAGCTTCATCGTACAACAAGCTGAAGGAGATGGGCTGATCAAACACACCCTCCCCATCTCTAAAATTAGCAGAACTAAAGATGAAATTGAGTGTTGAGTATTTTGTGGCAGATATGCATAACTCTGCATGTGCCAGTAATGTCTTCTGTGGTACGTACTAAAGCTGGCGTAGAAATGGTGCTGTAGATTCCAGAGAAGCTCTTAAAATGGCACGTGTTCATGCTTTGAGAATCTTTACTATCTTCGGCTTTTCCTGTATCCATTTTCATAGATGCCATCCATAATATTAGCCTCTATGTTATTTTTATGCAATTTTCCCATTGCTAAGTCATAAACATCCAAGACTATTTGAACACATACAATATAGGTGATGTAACAGTCTTTAGGTAATCAGACATAATCCTATTTCTTATAATTCTTAAAGCTATGGAAATACGCTAAGAGTGACTCTCAACTCCCTGAATGTGAATCTGTTGACCATTTATGAGTTATGTTGCATTTCAATACTTTTCAATAAAATGACTTTCATTTCTCCAAAACTTCCATCTGAAAGCGTCATTAGGTTAAGCACGATATACACACAAATAATTTCAGGAAGAAAAAAAGCAAAAATTTTTGGTTGATTTGATTCAGAACTTCCTCCCCACATTTTTGCTAGGTAATAAAATCAGTCATTTCCGATTATCTGTACAGCTTTACCACATGACCATTTTCAGTTTCATGTCTTTGCTCTCATTGATAAAGTGTTCTAAAAACCCAAACAGTTCAGCACGTGCATTCTCCTCACTGCATCTACAATTACTGATAAATGAAAGGATATATAGAATCACTTACTGAACACATCTCCTCGGGGTTTCTGAGGATCTAGGTGGATCCTGTTGTCATCTGTAATTCCTTGGGAAGATGTAGTTTTAATGGGAACATGTGGAGGCTCTTCAGTTGTTGTCAAAGGAGTTCTTCGTGGTGGTAGTGTAGGTCTTAGTGTCGTAGGCTGAGGTGGTGTTGGAGGTGGAGGCCTCATCACTGGCTTCGTTACTGACCTTGTTGTCACTGGCACATACCTAGTGGTTGGCTTTAGTGTCAGTCGAGTTGTTGGCCGGGGTGTAGTACGAGTCGTTGGCCCGGGTGTAGGTTGAGTCGTTGGCCTGATCACTGGCCTTTCTGTAACAATAGCAGGTACATATGGTGGTCTAAGGGGTTGCCTTGTGCCTCCAGCATCAGGAATCCTATTGGTTATAGCACTGCCTCCCTTAGGGAGCGTGCTGTTGCCCTTGAATATATCATATGGACCAAGTGGTTCAATCATAACATTAGGAATAACCGCAAAGGAAATCAAAACAGGACCAAAATGGACATCAGTCTCTTGCTCCAGAAACTTAACAACACATTTAATTATGACACAGAGTCTTCGCTGAAATGATTTCTCTTCTTCTGAATGTTTCCACTAATTAGAAACATAATTTAGCATCAGCACTACTGAATTATCACATCCCTTTATATAGTACTTCTCATTACAACAGTTTAGAGATGATACAGAAGGACTGAAGGCCAAGAGACTTCCATCCCCACCTCCTCCCAAGCATCAACTCTCTTTCAGAGTTGGCAGAATTTAACCAAAAAGCACTGTCAGCGAAAAGGCATGGACAGGAAGAGTGTGTTAAGCAACCCTATAAACTAGACAGTTTGTACTCGGGAGCAGAGGTGAGTTTAGTAAGACTCCAACCATTTTGGTCATGGACGGGCACATACCTTCGGCTTAAGAATGTTATCTTTCAGATCTCTCCACTTCTAAGCTTTTCTTCTTGTCAATAGGCATTAATCATTTTACAGCAACTGAATCAAAGCCAATAGTCTTCACTTAGATCTTCACCTTTACTAAACACCAGCAAACTAAGTAAACATCATTTTTTCTGCCTCCACAAAAAGGTGGACTGAGCACCACCTACACCACAGTAACAGTGCCTGCAGTACCATCTCCTCCAATATTTCATAAAGAACAAACTTTAGTTTGGTTTTACAAGGGGAGTTTCTGCAGACATGAAACACAGGAACATCTGTTTTGTTATTTATAATTTTCTATTTATTAATAAGCCTTTTCTATCTCACTGGAGATCTTAAAAGCCCCAATAAGAACTCTAGTCATATATTTTGTGTACAAGTGTTTCAAGTATAACACACAGTTAACATGAAGAACTACTGTCTGTTAAACAACTAATTGTTTGATGATAGCAGCTAAAAAGGTTTTCTCTCCGGCCACCTGTTTATTCCTATTCCTTGCATACCTTGCATTTTTTACATTATGGTGTATTAAAATACAAAATGCACCTTTGGACTATGTGCCAGTAACACACGTGAGTGTCCACACATGATTGCAAGCACTCAGGTTGTGAGCGATCACCTTCGCCAGATCACATTACCACGACAGCTACAGCCAAAGGCAACAAGCCCACAATGGTACTGCTCTTTAGAGACCAGTGAGTCACCAAAGACCAGAACCCATGTATGAACACAGGGTCCTCAACAAGGTTCAGATGTCAGAGCTGCCCAGTCCTGAGGGATGTCAAATGTGGGGGAGCTCCAATGGCCTACTCTGTACCAAGGGGGATGGCTGCTTCTCCCAAGAGAAAGGTGTGGGAGGGAATTCTCCAACAGGGAATGCTTCCAGAGAAATCCTCCCTCTCGGCTCTGCTTACGTCTGGGGAGCAGTAGGGAGCGACAGGGTGAGCTGCTGAAATGGGCCAGCTGCACCGTGTACATAATAAGAGGGTATGAGTAATATGCACTGTTTGACCAGACCTTCCCTGGTTACTCAGTTGTTCTCATCCTGAAGCAATCTCTAGAATCAGGCTGTGAATAGGGAAAATTTCTTCCCAATTATGAAAATGTCTCAGGGAAAGGTATTTTTACCAAGGCATGCTAGGACTCAGAAAACTCTGACTACGTTCCTTGGCCACTTATTAAGTATTAAAAATAGTTAAGGGAAACTGAGCCTGATAGGGCTGTATCTCAAACTTTATAACACTGGACACATTCAGAATTCCTTTTTCAAAAGGAGCATTACATACGTATGCAGTTTGTTCCGTTGTCTCTGTACCCTTCTTTACACTTGCATTTGTAAGATCCTGGTGTATTGTAACATCGTGAAAAACTACCACATTGATGGTGGCCAAGGGAACATTCATCTATATCTGCAACAGAAAGTTATGTGAAAAGATCATTTACACCAAAGAAACTTGACTTTCCGCTTATCCATGCAAAACCACAAACAGTAGTATGGTCATTAGGAAAATACTATTAATTTTGAAAAACTGAATAAAATGGAATTGCCAGTGGGAAAAGGAAGATACACAGTCACAAATCAATGTGGTGATACAAACATTAGGGTAAAAGGGAGTATTGTGCAACTCTACTATTGCTTAGCTTATACCTTAGCATCAGCTTCAAAGATGTGGGTAGATTGCAGTTGAGATCATGAAGATCACAATTTTAATAACCACTTCTTAAAGGTGACATGATAAAAGAAAAACCAAGTGTAAGAATATGCATGTTCTTAATTACACAGATATTAAAATGTTTTTTCATAAAATGCTTCCTCTATTATACATCCATATAGATGTTTGTATACCAAGTAGAAACAGCTTGAAACATCTTACATGACATTTGAATGTCTGTTAGTGATGCAAGCAAAAATCTCCAAATTCCAGTGCTCTGCATAGAGATTTTTCACCACAAAACCCCCATACTTAAACATAAAGCAATGCCTCATTATCTCCACATGATCCTTTTTTCAGTGAATGGATCATAACCAGTTGAGCCTCTGGGAAACTAAGAGAGTGGGACCTGGGAACATCTTTGTTGAAGGGCACACACCAGCTGCATTCCAGTCCCATGTACACACAGATTACTTCCTAACCCCTGCCTTTTCCTCACCCATCTTCAGGGGAAGGAAAGCTGGGCAACTTGAGTTGGAAGGAGCTGGAGTGTGCTCTAGCCACATTTTCTTATCTTGGATCTTGGTGCATGCTATGGAGCACACCTGCGTTACAGCTCAGACACAGCCCAGGCTCACATGCTGCTCCAAACCTGCCACTGCCGGCGCACAGTGAAACCTGTGGGGACAAAGGCTTTGGACAGGAATTCCTGGGGTCATCAGCTCCGCTCTCCTACTAGCTTACACAGGAGAACCAGTTACAAGAATGGGGGCCAAATATATACTCTTTATTTTCATGGTCTCTTTCTATAATCCACCCTTCCCTAAAATACAGACGCAATGCAACCTAAAATAGCCTTCCTCAACATTTCAGCCACAATAAGTTAATGTTACTCTTTAAACAATTAATTTCAGTTTAGAATATGCAGCTCTATTACATGCACAAAAGAAATAAGTTATTATTACCATGGCATTGGTATTTGCCTCTGATGTACATTAAATCAAAGCCTTTATGACACCTGCAAATGTAGCTTCCAAAAGTATTGACGCAGTGCCTAAATTCTGGACAGATAACTCTCCCAGTAGCACATTCATCAATATCTGTGGAAACAAAGGCACTGTATTACTCTTAATCGCAGTTAAAATACAATCTATGCTATCTAAATTATTAAACTGGTTTCACATAATGAAAAACAAAAGAAGCATAAACAAATTATTTTTTAGAAGGTCCTTTAGGCTACAAGCTGGTCAGCCAGCAGTAATACCCGAGCACTTCTGGCTGTGCCATCTCAGTTCAGCTCTTAGTCACATGGCCAAGTTTTTATGCCTCCTGTGCCAGAAGCCTTTACAAATCCTGTGAGTGACAAGAGAAGCACCAGCATAACAAACATTGCTACTCAATTTGGAATGCTTGCTCTATGCCCTTACCATCCTGGTACCCTTCCCCTTGGAGCAAAGATGCTCTCTGATTCCCCACAGAACACACAACAGCTTCTTCAGGGACTTAGAACACCTATCCCTTAAAGTTGTAATGGTATTCATCTGAAGAAAGGCTATTTTGTGATATTTGTATAACTTCCTTTTGTCCCATTAACTCTTGCCTGGTTATAAACACGCCACCTGGACTTACAGGCAAGGAATAATAATAAAAACTACCCCAGTAATGCTTTTTCTGAAACGTGCCTGAAACAGTGTTCCTGTAGCACAGGTCATACGTGCGTATTTGAAGTACATCACCCTGCAGCAGGAAGGGGGTGGGTTTTTTTAAATCTCAGGTGTCCCTAATCCGTAACCTGCCCATTGAGCCTATCAGGTAACCTTCCCCTGTTCAGAACTTGCTCTAAACAAAGAGAGTTCAAGCTAATGCCAAGGGCGCGGTATTTCTGGGTCTCCTACCACTTAGTTACTACAGGCCCAATGCTTTATGAGTATCTGCTCTTTGCAGTCTCTTACCCTGCACAGTGCCTGCACTGCTCTTTCACAGAGAAGCTGGTCATGGGACTGACCTTAAAAAAATCTCTGAGGTGCTAAGACACACGGCTCCCATTTGCCCTGCCAGGGGCTCCCAGCAGGACCTGAAGCAGTGCTTCAGCAAGCAACATCCAGGCAAGGACAGAGGAGTGACAAGTGATGCTCAGTAGATGTCTGATGCCCCTCATCTCCCAGAAGCTCCAGTTCTTCATGCTGTCTAACAAGCCAGACAGGGGCCCAAGGAGCAGCTGATGCTCGCCCAGCACTGCTTTCACTGACTGGGAAACTCTCAGATGAGGTCAGGCTAAAACACAGAAGCTGCTTGTGCTGCCGCTCATTTTGTAGCCCTTGGACAGCGAGCTGAAGCCTGCCAAGTGCTTGAACCCTAATTCTTCACTGAAATAGAGACCTGCCACGCACAGCTGCCTCTGATGCATGCCACTCCTGATGATTGTTCGTTATCTACAGGGCACAGTTCAAGCCTTTGCTCTGGAGCTCTATCAGGCTCTTGATCTATGGGAAAGTAAGATTTTGCTCTCCACACAATTCTTTTCCCAAAAGGAGCACTTCAGCTGCAGGTGTCAAGAGTGCAAAACAAAGGCGAGTGATTGATGCCCTGCTGCTTGTGAATGAGGCCTGAACAAGGCATAGAAAAGAAGCCCAAGTCTCCTGCACTGCACAGAAAAAAAACATTACCACAAAACTTCTGGTTAGTTAGGGCAGCTACCTGAGGCAGGGCAGACATAGCCTCAAATTCTCCAAGCTGTGTTTCCCAAAAGAAGTGACCCCAAGCCATGAATTAATGGCTAGATGGGCTTGCCCAGCAGCTTCTGCTGGCACTGTCCCACTCTGCACGAAGAATTACTGAGGACAGCAAGGGTTCGGTCCCTGAGCTCCCACACCCCTGGCCTGCTCTGACATAGCAGCTCTCCTTCACTCTCCATTGAGAGCACTTCTGCAAAGCTGTGGTAAAGGCCTGAATGAGAAAGAAAACAAAGCCAGTACGGGGCACCTCTCCACATGCCTGAATCTCCCTATAAACCTGCCTCTTGATTTGAATGTATTATTAAAATTTTAGGCTTTGAGTATGTTATTAACAGTCTTAAAAAAAATCTACCGTGTTCCTTACCCTCATTTAATTTACAAGCCGCAATTTTCTAGCTTCATTAAAATACTATTTCAAGGCTGCAAATTTCAGACCACTGATTTCTGTTAAATTAGTTGGGGTTCTTTGTTGGTTTGTTGGATTTTTTTATCTTTAAACCACTACTTCGAAAAGCAATTCAGTAAGAAAAAGATTAGCCACTGAATATACTTCATCATGGCATGGATTACGTTCTTTAAAACCTAATGTAGCTTGTCCCGCCTTTTTATTCTGTACATACTCATGTTTTTACAAATTCCCATAAGGCACGAACTATGTTAGATGATAAGAGTGCTGTAGCAGTGTTGTTTAATTTTCTAGGCAGCTATATGTCCTAAAGATACAGAACTTAACTGCTAATCACTACACTGTTGAAACTAACATAAAAACAATGAAAAAATGTAACAGTCTACCACTTGCATTTAATATGAGAGGTGGGTGGATGCTCATTAGTAGTGGGAAAACCACTTTTCGATCATCAGCTAGAACGTGGTATGCAAGTGCTTACATTACTTTCCTGCAGTTCTCAAACAGAACAGTGACTGTAGCTTATTTCAAGTGCATGGACCCATGCCAGTTCACACCTGGGCCCAAAACGTGTAAGGCTGTTTCCCTTTGCCTGCTGCAACATGCTGTGGCTCATACCCACTTCCTATGAAAACCAGCGCATGAAGGTGTGATTTGCAGTCCGATCTCAGCGTGCACTGCCCTAGAGGTGCACAGCCAGACTTAGCGCCAGGGAGCTGCTCCAAAGGCAATACCACAGACAGCACCTGAGGTAGATGCTCAGCATCCATCAGAGAAGCAGAATTACAAAGTCTTGCTTCTTTCTTGCTGTGAATATGACCATATTACCAACTCAAGCACTAAACAACTATGCAATTGACCTAAAAATAATATGATTTTTAAGTTTTTTAAGTTTACAAGACCATATTTTCAAGTTTCTATACACAAACAAAACAACAAGAAAAAACTTATTTTACAGTGAAAATAATTATTTTCAGTCCTCAAATAATTTCAAACCTTCCAAAGCTGAAATGTGTATACCGCTAATTTTGTTAAATGAAAACCTGGCAACACTGATTGATTTATTGATTCAAGAGTCATTAATCAATTAAATAGTCAGTTAATCCATATTTTCACTGAATACGTTGCCAAATTCTTTTTCAATTTGTTATTTAGTTTATGTGATTTACCTTCATAGCCAAATTGTTTGGTACCTCTTTACTGATTGAAAGGAACATTTTAACAAGAGAATGATCAGCACGGGTTAAACTAAGAATAGAATAATGCCTAGAGGAATTTCCACCTATGCTAAAAATAAGCATTACACTCCCAGCTGTCTTTCAAACTCTCCTCAAACAAGGATTTCATGAGCTGCAGCCAATGCATGCTTCAATTTTCTTACCGTTATCTACACTTCTACTTGTAATGCAGCAATACCCAGACCCTGGCTGGAGATGACAACCTCCCCAACAGTGATGGGCCTGTACACATGTGAGGGAAAAGCACTGTCCTAGTTCCAAAAAGCTTCAATTCCTGGAGGTATTTATTACAACTCAAACTTGATAGAGAAGTAACACAAAAAAGGATGCGTGTCACAATCACTTTTTACCAAAAAAAGGGGAGTAGATCATGTTACGACCCATGAAGAACAGACATCTCTTGCTGTGACTACTTCCTCTGTATTGTACAAGGCCGCTCTGAAAATTTTGTGGAAATTTTTAAAAGTTATGAGATCAGTCTGAATGATGCACATCCAACTGAAATGTGGGTGCACAGTTCTTCACCTTTCGGGGGGGAAAAAAAAATGTTTTTTGAAAACTACAGTGAAGAACTGAAAAAGTTTCATATAACTGGTTTGAATGGTAGTCTTCAACATTAAAAGTGCACTTCGTCTATTTCAAAGTATGAAGTTTGCCTGAATATAACGATGCACACTAGGAGAATCCTGGAAGTATTTTTCTAGCAAATTTCTCTACTTGGCATGATTTCCTTGAATTTGTACTTGAAATCACTCAGCTCACTATGGCATGGCACAAGTCTCTTCCAAAGATCTGTCTGCCATGATGTCCACAGCATGATTAATCACAATTCAATCCCTTCAGCGCATGACAATGGTGGGGTTTTCCCTCCTGTTCTTCCCATTCTTTTGCGTATACAGACCTGCCAATCATTCACTTCAGAAAGCCTCTGATAATTGAGCCTGCTCCTCACATCAGAAAATCTAGAATCTGTCCCTTGTTCCTTCAACAAACTCTTGGTCAGCACAGGTCAGCCACCTGGACACCACCTCCCCTGTGGACAGCCATGATACCCAAAAATGGGTAATTATGGCATCCACATTCTGTTACATTCTTTCAGTGAAAGTGTTGTAACTGGTTATGGAACTGTAACACTGCACAGAATATAAATAATAAAATCATTGGATCACCTTATCTACTCCAGATGTATAGTTAATGGCTAATGAAATCACATATCACACTCAGAGGATAGTGGAGTGTGGCACAATACAGTCTAACCATAGGCACCTTTTCCATTTCAGGAACGTGGGAACAAAGCATTTCACTTTTATACAGTCTGAATTCCTGAATTTATTTTAACCTGGAGTTTTCACAGTATGGAAGAACAACAGTACCTTCAATCCCATTAATACTGGGAACATGCACCTCCCTTCATCTTGTCCCAGCATATTCTCAATGATTTGCACCAATTACCGCTCTACCCACTGAGCCTAGGCATCACTTTGTTGCATACCATGGAGAACTGATCTCCCCATTCCTTTTTTTATGCAGGCAGGTATTTTGGAGTCTCTGTCAGCAATAGTTTAAAACGAGCCAGTAACAGCAGTGGTGAGTGGTAAGGGCTAAGGGCTTGGATACCAAGCAGTCTGTGAGGGATTTAAGCAGTCAATGAAACTTTCAGAGCTGGAGGAAAACCCTGGTGATCTCTGACACAGACCACGTGAGAGCACCTCAGCAACATGCCTATCCCAGTTCTCATTAGTAACGTCTTTAAACTGCATGTATGATGATTCTAAATACATCTGACAAATTCTCTAGAATGGTGTTCAGAGTAAGGACAAAAACATTTTGGAGAAAAAAAAATTAAATCTACATTTGATCACCTACCTATGCAAGTCCTGCCATCAGGCCCTAGCTGCAGTCCTGGAGAAGGACAGCGGCAGCGTACTTCCCCTTTCAGTACATCACAGCCATACTGACAGTTTGCCATCAAGCATGAAAGGGCATCTAGGGAAAAATAATTGAACAGATTTAGATAAGGACTCTGATCAGTACCAGGAAATGACTGAAAACTTGGGAGAATTAAGACATCATGTAATTACAATAGAAGTGGAAAAATAACCATTCAGGCTCTAAAGAGCAAATGCATATGCAGTAAATTTTTACTTTCCACAAATTGCACCTCTAAGGAAACAAAAACCCCCGAAAACTGCCATAATTGTAGCAAGTTGGAAGCTAGTCCCCATGAGAAATACAAAGCCCGGTATGTACCATAAACCCTCCTGGACAGTACTGCCATTTTAAAATAGGAGCATCTCTAATTAAAGATAATTTCTCTTCTCTCTGTCCAGACACTCAAAATATCCACTTTTACGGGAGCAAGTAGGAACGTGATCTCCAGAGAGATGACAGTACAATTTTATACCAGTCAAACAACCAACATCTGCAGCTTTTAAGATTTTACATTCATAAGGACATAATGCAGAACTGCAGGTGTCTTGATGCAATGAAAACTGCAAGCACTTCTCCTTGAAGGCCAATTAACAGTGATTTACAACACCGAAGAATGCTTCTGGGGAAACTTGTAATAAAACTAATAAAATAAAAATATTTGCTCCTGTTCTGTTCAGCCTCATTTCATTATTTAAAAAGCAGCTCATCTTGTGCAACTGCCTAATTTCCAACAAGATTAATATGTTACTTGGGGACTCATCATAATTTCATAAAAGTCTCCCAGGGAAACTCAAGCAGGGACCTTCAGGAGCTTGAAAAAAAGCAAGCAACAAGCCTTGCCGTACTTGAGCACGTTCCATCTGGCATAAGCATGTAGCCATTCAGACAGTAGCACTTGTAGCTGCCATAGGTATTCATGCACCGGTGTTTGCACGGCCGTGGCTTTAGTCCACACTCATTTAGATCTGAAATGAAAGGTACAAGGAAAGGGAGTGGGAAAAGAAAACATACAAAGTGTGTGTGGCAAAACTACTAGTTCAAGTTCCTGGAGAAAGAAGGAAAAATATGGCAATTAGCTTTTTATATGCAGTTCAGCTGAAAGCAAGTGTCCAGAACATCCTGCATGAAGCACTGTTCACCCCTCCTGCCAAGTGGCTTATTTTCTTCAGTTTCACAGACATCCTTTCAGAAATTACAATCTTAGCACTAGATTAAGTGACAACAAAAGTTTCATTAGGGAATGCACAAGCTTAGGCTGCCCACATCTTGTCGCTATTCATGTCGATGCCATGTCCAGGACCAGCCAGAACTCTGGAGGAAGAGGAGGGAAAAAGCAAATGTCACTGCTGCAATCACTATCAGTGATTCCGATAGTGATTCAGTGATCCACTAACATGCTTCAAGATTAGTCGCAGAGGAAGGTGGGAAAGCTGATGCCAATCTATTTTAAACAAGCTCACAGAGAAAATGTATTCCTTACCATCTAGAAAATACTGGGGGGAAATGTATCTGACAACAGTGATATTTTTCAAGGACTATCCATGAAGGCTAGTATTTCAAATTTACAATTAGAATTAAAATTTAAGACAGAATTCATGACAAACTGAAAATAGCCAGCCTACAATTTTCATATTAGTAGACAAGGCTTCTAACAAGAAATAAAGATTGAGTGAGGACTTCCTTCAGAATTCTCTTCCAAGAACATGTGCTGGTTTTATCTGAGTAAACCGAAATAATTTGTTATTTAGTTATTTGTGTACTGATGAGTAAAGATGACAATATAGCTGAAAATAATAAATCCATTCACAAGTCCAGCCAGCAAGTACTTAAACAACCCAATTACTGACCCTCATCTCTAATATTGCACAACACTGTCCACAGGTCTGTTACAGTAAGAGTCACTGTTATTTCCAGGAACTTCTCGAACAGCCAACTCCACTGTTAAGTGCATCCATCGAGTGTCACCCCCTAACCCATGTACAGAAAAGTAAGCCTTGGGCTCGTACCGTGTGGCAGACACACACACAGTAGGCACTTTATAAAATGCCAGCTGAGAAGGCAACACGTGCTATCTATGGACTAGATATGAAGGCTTGGAGTTAAGACATTAAAACAGAAAGACAAATATACCTCTGGTTGGAATGAAGTCAGTAATTCATCGATCACTTTACAGACTAAAGTAGCAACCTCAACAAGGACTATGTTGTAAACGCAGTGAAAGTTCACTGTGGAGATGAAGTCAGAGAAAACATTGCTTTTACACAGCTACACCTGGAATTCTTCAAATTCCTAGTATGTGGATTTCAAATTCATCTTGAAACATTGTAATCACTTTGCTTTGGAGGGCAACATTCTTAATCTTATTTTTTTCAAACCAAAGTGTTTTTAAATGGCATTCTAAAATTGAGAAGTATTTTCTCTTACATTATGACTGATAAAGTGCAGAGCAATCAACAAAAAAATAAATGCATCAGGCTACAAGTCACTGGTGTAATCCAAAATCACCCACAAGGATTCTGCCAGTGCCCGGAATGAATACTCTTCATTTCACTGCTGTTCCTGAGAGGTCCTAGCAGCTGGTCTGTTGTCTTCCAAACTACTTCATCTTCATCTTCGTGGGGTCAAGGAATCGTGAGCCATCATGCAGACAGATATCTGACCCTCCCCACAACCCTTCATGTCAAAAGGCATGACTTTTTTTAGTTCATTTTCCAAGGCCTTGGGAAGAGCAGTGGGTTTAGGGACAACAATACCTCCTGCTTCCCTCTTCTGTGCGAGGGTAGTGGTAAGGGATGGAATTTTCCCTTTCCTCCTGCAGAATGCCGAACAAGATGTTTCTAGAAAGCCTGAAGTGGAACGCTTGCTCCTAGACTGGCAAGGAAGACCAGGTGAGTGTAAGCAGGACTTCGGTGAGGAAAGGCGGCCAAAATAAGGGCTGGACCTGTGCCTGATAAACAAGGAGTGATGACCACCTCCACATCCTTCCTGCGGATCATGCATTGCAGAGAGAGCACCCCTTCTCAACACTCACTCTTAGAAAAACATTTCTGGAGTTGCTAAGAGAACATCCTTCTCCCAACAGGCACCAATGCCACAATCACAAGAGTGTACCTGCTGGGTTTGACAGAACTGCTGTAGAAGCGATGTACACTTTCCACTGTGGAAGTGGGATCTTCAGCTAAGAGTTGTGACTATTGATAGAGTACATGCACAGGTCAAATAGAAAAAAAGCAGCAGGTGATCATGCTAGAGGGAAAGGACAAGTTTTCCTTGTGAAAATCTTTGTGTAAAAAAACCTTGACATAAAAACGCTCAATAATAAACAGGTGAAAACTCGCATTTTGGGAGACAAACTTCTCTGGGCAGCACTAAAAGCTGCTTTTCTCTTTCTTCTATAAAGCTTGCTACCGTTAGGCAGCTCCTGACAGACATTATAGCTGCATTAACATATTTATTACACATGCAATGCATCTGTTAAAAAAAGTCACTGTTAAATTCAAAAACTCTGTTAACATTTGACTTCAACTCATAGAAGTATCTCCACAGAGCTTACACTACTGACCATTTTGAGATTCATGGAGAACAATCATTTTGAAGAGAAAGAAAAGTTCTATTAAGTCTAAAATATCTGTAGTCTTCTTCTTTTGTACAAAAAGCATCACTTCAGGAAACAAATGCATAAACAGAGCTAAGTATAAAATACTTAACCAGAAGTAGGAACAGAATGAGGAAAGGTAATGCTGAAATTAAGCTGACAGAGCAGGATTTGAACAGCACTAACTTTCAGTGCTTACATCCCACTACAAGTTCAGCTCCTAAATTTAGATATTCCCGAAGACTTTACCATTAAGGACTGTTTTGTATTTATTTCCAGAGCTACAACCACAGAGCCAAAGCTGAAAACGATAAGAATTTATGACTGTTTTCAGTTTGCCATCTTGCATAAAGTATAGATTACATTATGAGCCTTAAATAATTGGATCTTTTTTTATAGGACTCTGAATACTACACCACCATTTGGTACAAAATATTCTTAGTACAGAAATTAAGGCTCTGGTACTGACAAATAGACAGCTATTAGTAACACACTCTGAGAATAATCTGATATTAAAAAGTAGGTGCAACCAACTGTATCAGGATATCACATCACACACTTTCTGTCTGTGGAATTCTGACTAAATTATTTCTGTTGTCTTTGCTTCATTCTATTTCTGCCTGTGAACAAATGCTGTCACATGAGCATCTGACTCATTTGATTCTCATCTTAAAAAGCATGCTGAAAGTAAAAAGCCTGTGCCTTGAAAAAGTTAAAATTTTTAACCTTGGTTTATGTAACAGAAAGCTAAGGTCACAAGGCAGCAGAAACAGGCTGTTAACACAACTCCACTTAAACCTAAACCTCAAGAACCACAGGTTTTCACTTTGCCTTGAAAATTACCTATCGAGAGAAAAACGTTTTTAACCTTATGGAGTCAGAGTGAATACTACTGTTCAGGAAAACAAGTACTGGCAGTGCTGTGGCTGCTTAAAAGGGAAGCCAGCCTGCAAACAGGTTAGGTGTGCTAGAGCATACTGCTCAACCCCTCTTACTTTCCCCAAAATGCAACTTTTCTTCTTCTCACCAATGCAGACAGGCACATACTTGGAAACTGCAGGACAAGCACCACTCGGTTTCCTAGGAGGCACATTGTGTCATCTGGCAGGTCCTCCTGGTACTACGTAAAGGGCTGTGTGAATATGATGACAGCTCTCTCGATCCTCCCCCATACACGCACAATCTCTAACAGCCTGCTTCCCTAAGAAGAGTCCGGATGTACTGCACATGTACTGGGGGAGCGCTGGAACCCTCCTGCTATTTATGTACTCTATCTGTTTGTGTGCTTCTTGTTCCTTAAGTAAGGTTTATTTTTTCAAGAACAGGTTCAGGATCATGACCAAATCAAGAGACCTCTTCAGAATAATTCACCAAATCCTGAGACGCATCAAAAGCAGCATGGCCAGCAGGTCAAGGCGGCAGATCCTTCCCCTCTACTCGGCTCTCATGAGACCCTGCCTGCTGTACTACTTTCAGCTCTGGGGTCCCCAGCATAAGGAGGACATGTTGGAGCAAGTCCAGAGGAGGGCTGTGAAGATGACGAGAGGGCTGGAGCACCTCTCCTGTGAAGACAGGCTGACAGAGCTGGGGTTGTTCAGCCTGGAGAAGAGAAGGCTCCAGGGGGACACCTTATAGCAGCCTTCCAGTACCTAAAGGGGTTTACAGGGAAGCTCAAGGGGGACTTTTTACAAGGGCCTGTAAAGGCACTACAAGGGATAATAGTTTTAAACTAAAAGAGGGTGGATTTAGATTAGAGGTGCCAAGACATGGGTCAGGTTGCCCAGAGCAGCTGTGGATGCCCCATCCCTGGCAGTGTTCAGGGCCAGGCTGGATGGGGCTCTGAGCAACGTGCTCTAGTGGAAGGTGTCCCTGCCCAGGGCATTGGGGTTGGGACTAGATGCTCTTTAAGGTCCCTTCCAACGCAGCCATAGCAACATACCTCTTGAACAAACGCTGGTTACTTATCAATCAGGTATTTCAAGCAACATCTATAAAGACATCTTAGTATAAATGTCTATGCATCAAAAGAGGAGATAAGAAAACAGCAGAAGTTTTCTCAAAAAAAACCTGAAAGCTGAAATGTATAAACTCAAAGGGTAATAAAAATAACACCTTACATCATTTTTCTTTTTAATAAAATATCATTATTTCTTTTAGGCACTTATAATCTCACACTGAAATTTAAAATATAAAGCCCAACACTATTAAAAAAATTAACAAATCCTTTTAATTTCTTCGCACGAATGTCCACTCACTGTCCTGCACCTAAGAATTTCATTGTTCAGCCACTTAAATTCCCTTGTTGCCTACAATTGTACAGTCAATGCAAAACCAGCATTCTTGATTTCCAAATAACTTAAGACAGTACTGCACATAAAAGCAGACTGACAGTTTTGGGCACTAGGGAAAGCACGACTATAACCTACATGCAGGCTGCTGAGCACAAGTATTTTATTTTTAAAGAAAATGTGAATGCAAGGAAAAGGCAAGAGTACTATGGTGGTAAATTCAGATGTGACTTCTTCGACTACTGTGTTGCATCACACATGAGCTTGGGTAATGACCTGCTTCAGTGCACACCTAACAATGAGGTGCTTATTTCTAGGAAGATACAATACACTCTGCTATTTTAATTAGTTTCTGCAGAAGACTCCAGCATCCAGACCTTTTCAGCCTTTTCCTGCCTATTAGCAAACTTGGATCAGGAAACTCAGAAGTCAAATATTCAATACTGAATTTACTCAGACTTTGAAAATAGAAAACCAGGGACCAGAAACCAAGTAAAGTAACTAAATTGTTATCACCACACTATAAATAGTAGTTCAGCTTTTGTTTCCAGCAACTACCATCAGACTACCATGTCAAACTTATGAGAGATTTCTATCATCCTAAGAGTTTTTTTCACACTTGGTCTGATTAATCAACAGCTGCCAAATAGAGAAGTTAACAAGCCTCATTTTCTTCAACTTCCAGCTTTATGTAAATCATAGTTTTGTCTTTATCTAACCTGATAAACAAATGCCATCACTCTCACTTTACAAAAGAACTCAGAAACAAACAAAAAGTGCAGGCTCTGAAAGAAAAGCAGAGGAAAGAAACATAAGCAAGTTACAACCATGAGTATGGTGGCGAGTCAAGCCTTTTCAGAATTACAGGCACATAGCATCAAGGAAATACAATATTTGCTCTGCATGCTAATGACAGTGCAAGTTCAGCTTTCACATCACAGCCATTGGTCTATTAGCCTCCAACCCCTCTGCAAAAAATTGTATTACTGTTTCAAGCCATACAGGTAGGAGCACGCCACCTGTAACACAGGACCATCTCACCCCTTGATGCTGTATTTCTTGCATGATGTTCCAGAGGGTGGAATAGAAGCACTTCACTGCTCTGACCAGGACTTGCATATAGCTGCTCATCTTCACAGGATGGGAAGAAGGCATAATAAAAATAAAATTACCAGATCTCTGTAATATGCATTACTCCATAAATAAATAAATAAATAATGTATATTTTCTCACAATTGCTGACAAGAATTGCATTACAAAAAGAGAAAGTAGCAAACTTTATACCACATTCCTAGAACAAACAGAGTAAGATGATAGTAAGTTACAGAAAAGCAGCCTTACATTCTTCACATAAAGGCAACCTTGCCCAGGCACATGAAGTTAACCTGCATATACTTTAGATTGCTAGTAAAAATCACAAGTTTTCAAGCACTTGTATTTGTGAACATAGATCTTATTGAAAAGCAGTATCAATTTTCTAATGAACACATGTTGAAAGAAGTATGAGTTTCATTATTATTACAAATTGGAGAGCTGGCACAGGGTATTTTCTTGCAAGCTGCTCAGCTTAAAGAAAAAAAGTTGAGTTTTTTTAAACTAATTATAGGTGTAAACCTGGGATCCAAACAGTATAAGGGAAACAAAAGCCACTCGGAGATTCAAATGCTATGGGGAATGCACATGGTTAGCTCTTGTGCAAAGTCATTGCAGTTCAATTGCTGATGATAGCAACACGATGAAACAGGTATCAGCTAGTCCTAATTTCTGAGTCACCTAAAACGAGGTCTAGACAGCCACAGCTGCTGCAGTGCCACTGGAAAAGGACAGGCATCATCACACAGTCAGGGTTCAACAGTTCTGCCTTGCGGCTGGGTTCTTCTCTTGCACTGGTCCCTGGAATACACCTTGATCCATGAGGCCCATCAACAGATGAGATGTAAAGCCTGTTTTATCAGTGCTTGTACTGCAAGAACGCCTTCCACCAAGAACCTGAGCATACTTTACAGCCCAGCACCATTCACACATCTTAGAAAGACCTCCATCTCTACAGGGGAACTCCAACGTTTCTTCTCCAACAGCATTACTTTCTGTTATTACTAATTACTATTCTAGAACAGAAATGACTAAGATGGCCCACGGACTGAACTGGACAGGCACTGTATTAATGTGTAACAACACAGGTCACACCCTGTGTGATTTTAATTTCCTGCCAGCAAAAACAGACTGCATCTACTATGCACTTTCAGATCTCATTCTAATGTGGAATCAGCACATGGCCTGAACATGTATCCTGACCTCAGGAACAGCTCAGAGGTCTCACCATAGAACAGAACAGATACAGGCTGTAGTCACCTGAACTGGTGTACATTTGGGACACTACAGTCAGCAGGCATCTCAGAAATTTCATGTGCATCCGCCACAGCAACTCTGCCACCAATTCCATGCAAGAATCTTTGATCAATACTGCGTAAAAGGCTTCCTTTTATCATTTATTACCATGGTTTTTTTCCTTCCTTAGCATTCAGTGGAAAGTGAATAGCCTCCAGCAACCTGCAGTGTTCTTTTGATACTGTTAAAGTATTTAGTACATATAAAAAATGTTACATATAACAACTGTTAGTTCACTACACTGTTTTCTAAAAAAGTTCCAGACTGACTAAAACAGGTGTCGAATAATGAAATCATAACAACCCGTCCTTTAAAATGTAAGCCCAGAGTAAAGGGAAAAGGAGACAGGATAATTTGAGAGATAACAGCACAAATGAAACTAAAACAAAACTGAAAAATACAACATTCATTTCCACATCACTTTGGGAAGGATTAGCAAGTCTGAAAATAAATATGTATCTATTTTTAAAGAAAATAATTCACTCTAAAATCAACAAGTCAAAAGAAAGTTGGCAAACATCAGGGTACATTTTTGAACAACATAGTTCTAAATATCACACTTTTCTACCATACTTCCTCAGCACTCAGAAAACATAGGAACCTTTCCTGTAGGCTGAGACAACTGGAAAAGAGAACAGTCTTATTAAGATACCTCTGTATGTGACCATGTCTTAGATATCAAAATCTAATAAATCATGTATTCAAATTCTGGTTTATATTCTATATCTTTATACCATTACATGTTTTGGAGATTATTTTTGGCAAAAAAGACATAATGAAACTACATTGGTAATTCAGTAAGGGAACACTTCATCATTCCAACTCTGAAGTATGCACTACAGTTCATTGCTACCTAGCTAGTTCAGGATTAGAAAGACAAAAACAAGAACACATGAATGAAATTTTATTTTAATTAAACAAATATTATTTCACTATACAAACCTGAAAATTGTGACTTTATGAGATAACAATCCTGACCACAAGATTTAAATAATTTGATTCAGATTCAGGAGATCACATACATAAATACCCTTACATTAACCTCATTGATTTAAACTGAACGAAAGCAATCTTTTCCCTGTGTCATCCTACTGCAGATGTCAATCTCTCTACAAATGTCAGTCCCAATATCAGAATAGCTACAGCAGTGACAGGACTGATATATGCATTCATTACCCTATAAACGCAGGCAACACACACAGCATTTGGGGGAGAGAGATCAACACCACCTCTGTGATTTCAAGAAGAAATTCTCTGTCTTGGACTTCCCTTTCTTACCTTGATTGCAGGTTTTTCCAGTGTATCCCGGGTGGCACTTACACTTGTTTGGCCCAACACATTCACCATGTTTGCATCCTGGTTGGCATATAGCTGCAAACAGAGGAATGCTCATTATTCTTCCACTCCAGTCATGTCTGACAGTGCTTTACTTTGAAACAAACAGCAACTACCTAAAAAATAGCACCATTTAAGTTCCTTCAGCATCATTATGTGCTTCACTATTCAAACATCAGGTGCACTTTAAAAAATAATCACCGCCCCAATACATGTGGGAAAATGAGATACTTGTTATTAGTCTGTTTCTGTACAACACTACACTGTGCTGTTTCTAGGATATTAAACCCTTTTAATACCCAATCAGCAAGCAGGCACTATGCCTTCACTTGCATTCTCTGTGTGTGTACGTACTGATTCATGCCATTAAATTCTGTACACTTGGAATTCACCCCAACTATATAGAAAATGTGTACAACAATGGCACAGGCAACATACAAAGTCATAGGCCAGTCACTGATAGGCAGTAGTGCAGATCCCAGCATCCACTGTTCTCCTCTAAGACTATGAGGCAACACTCTTCATCCCCTTATTAAGCAATGTTTTGCCTGAACGTCTCGTGTTCAGGTGTCTGGATTCCGGCATGGGATTTACTTTACTTTTTTTTCTTTTGGAGGAAAAAAAAAAAAGGACTGGGGAAAAGCAAAAGCAACATTGACTTAATTTGCTGCTTTATCACTGCACACATCCAAGTCACTTCTACTCAGAATTTCAAGCATTTATTACCCAACCTGCTGTGCAGATAGTCTCAGAATGTGAAGTTATGGTCTATTCTGCTTCCACAGTCAAATTTTCCAAGTAATTTATAATTACCCAAATGAAGCACAAATACAGAACTCCAAGAAATAATTGTTAGGAAGCCATGTTTTGTACCTCTCTCAACATAACAAATAAAATACATAAAACAAACGTTTAAAACTTCAATAATAAAACAAGCCTTACTTTTGAAGAAATATAAGAATTCATGCACAAATGTATTTCTGCTGATGTAGGGTTAGCTGACAGGAATATTTCCAGAGTGCAACAAATCCTGCACAACTCTGGAAACCATTTTACAGCTGAAAATTTTAAACAGTATTTCTGAGTCTTTTATATTAGAAACATCTTTCTATCAGTAAACAAGTTGTTTCAACCTACTGGAAAGATAGGTATTTACTATGCTTTAAAATATGGTTTATCATTCCATGATAAAATGCAGATGCAAAATTCTGGTGAGCTTACTGTTTAAGCAAGTTGGGCACAAATTAGAAATCAGAGTGTGGCATACCTTGAATACCCTGTAATCAGGATTTACTGTTTGCCCTAGCTTGAAGTTCATTTTCTAAACTAACAATATCATTTGGAATTTGCAAAGCAACTAACTAGATGCAGCTGTAATATTAAATTAATCAGACAACAGGCTGTATCATAAAACTGGATGTACTAAGGATGTAATTTAATAGAAATCTACCAGAAGGCACTCAAAAAGTAGCCTGCATTCTAGCCAAGCTGTTCAACAGGGTTGAATTAAGCAAAACTAAAAGAGAAACAATAGATTAGTTTTGGTTCTGCAAGAACTATAAAAATACATCTCTGATGTTCTAAAACTTTTCCATAATATTGATTCTCACAAATGCACCCACAGTAGCAACTTTCAGCATAGGAGTTTCCTCCAGTTTTAGGACTGCATTTGGCCTTTATTACCAAGGCGTTTTTTCATTTAAACATCATATATGTACATATATATATATATATGGCCAGTGATAACCCCTGAGAACATAAAACCTTGTTTGCAATCTACAGCACTGCTCTTGATGGATCTTCCTAAGACAATGATGCAGCCTCTTTCTGAAGACTGTCTTAAGGATTGTCTTAAAAGGCAAAATAGGGATGTTTCTAGTTAATGCAAGATATTGTTTTCCCAATTAATACTGTCCAGAAACAAAGAAATGGGATTCAGATTCAGAAACATCTCTCAGTTAAAGCATTAGGGAAAGCAGCTGCTTAGACTACTAAAAGGTACCTTTCAAAAAGTATGCCCTTCGGTAATGGACAGATTTGACTGAGAGCAACTGATACATCATGAAAGACTTCTAGAACATTGTCATTAGCAACAATTACTGCTGTTTTAATCACTATGGTCATAAACAAAGACCTTTGTGTCGGAGCTCATTTAGACACTCAAACTTTTATCTTCCTCACATCACAGACCCAAGTCTAATTAGAGGTGATGGCAGCAAAATGAAGACTATGAAGACCAACTGCATGACTTCGAAGTCACTGGGGAAAAATAAAAAGGTGTGATCTAAACCATAATAGAGAAACAGAAATGACTATAAATTTGTTTTTGAAAGCTTCCATGAAATTTCAACTGCACTTCAGAGAAAATCCATATTGTGGAGTGCCATACATTTAGGTAATAATTACTTTTTAAAAAATACATAGCACCATGGGATCTGCTTAGTGTGAAGTGTTACAGTTCAGTAGCTGAACTTGGGGCAACTTTAATTTTGCTGACTTTTTTTGAAGTATTGGTCTCTCCCTCAATTGCACAGACTGTGAATTATCAGCAGCTCAGACAAAGGAAAAAAAAGATCTCATACTTGAAGATGAGAAGCCTTACAAAATTAATGAGATTTTAATTTAATTTAGAAATTTCATTTAGAAATTGAAGATGTCCCTCTAATTTAGAAGGTCAAATACATTTGTATCGGGAATCATGTTTTGCTTAATTCTCTTAGTTAACCAAGTAGGTCAGATATCATACTAGAATAAAAATTACATACTAGCTTTTGTTTAAAACAAATAATATGCAACTGTCTACAAATACGAAACACGTAACATAGCCCTAACGTAACTATTAAATCAAGCAGTTGCCTCTACTTATCTTCAAGAGAGCATCCAGTCCAATACATCTCAACAAACTTAACTCCATACTATGCAGTATTTAATGTCCTGTATGACATACAGGTGGGTAACTCCTGATCTAGTCTACCTCCTAGGCTCAAAGTATAATTAATAAATGTGTTTTAATCACATGAAAAATATCTCTCTCTCCTGTTTTTAGAGCAGTCTCAGTTAAAGGACATCTCAGCGCCTCAGTAGTCTACAGCTCAAGAATCTCTACTACCGCAAGTTAAGTTTCCTAACAATTAGCAAACCACTATCCCTAAAGTCAAGGGTTTTTTGCATGTTAAACAGGTATTTGGAAACCTGTATTTGCTGTTAAATGCTGTACTTGAAGAAATCCTCTTTATTAGAGTACATTCCGTGCACTTTGGCTAAACATTATGCACCTTATTTATGCACAGCTGCTGCAATTCAATGCAATGTTACAACTCAAGAACTCCCATACACAAGAGAAAAACCCTTTGCAGTAAGCTTAACCAACACCACAGATACATCCCACAGCATTTCCTACCTGGAATCAAGCCACAGTCACCAAGCAATTTGTATATCCTCCCATTAACTTGACCTGGGCTTTACACCATGCTCAGGACTTAAGCAGCTGGCATTCAGCCAAGCCTGCACATCTGGCTGGGGTCCCACCAGCAACATCTATATGCCCTTCCCACTGACCTGTGCCAGGGTCTCCAGGCCCAGAGGGTGGGCTGACTGCCACCCGCAGCCTGCAAACGCTCCCTTCTCCAGAGAAGCTGCCCCTGCACGGCAGCGGGTACACTCCTTGCCTCCCGAAGGGATCCTTTTGAACATGGCCAGCAATGAGATCCAGGTATAAAAATAAGCTTGAGCCTGACTTTCAGCATTTCTTTTAATAGCAGGAAATTATTTCAGCTGTTTGGTATCACTCTATGCATACACTATGTACGCTGGTGCAAGTGGGCTTTTCCTTTGAATTTTCCACTCATTTTCTAGCAAAATTCCAGAGAAAATAGAATATTTCAGTTGCTCTGCTCACACACAGACACATGGAGTTTATCCATTTTTTTAACACAGTTAAGACTCGTAAGTAGTGGGGATGAAAGTCTCCCACCTTTGCAGAAGTCTTTGCATTCTAACAATTAAAAAATTGGCCCACATCTGACCGCAACAACCAAAGGAACATAACTTGCTTCCTATCAACTCACATTTCCAATGACTGAAATAAGCCATGTCCATGGACTCCACTCTGCTACATAACACCCACTTCCCTACTAGGCAAGAAGGAAATGTAGACAGTGGAGAGTTACACCAGGCTGAGAAAGTCGCTCTCACATACGCAGGGCAATTAAGTCCAGAAGGTAAGAGTCTGAAAAAGTTGCCAAAATGAAGCAAAAACTTTCCACTCTTTATAACAGCAATTGTTTTAAAGAAAAGTTAAAAGTCCATCTGTATAGACAAGTGCCACTAAAACAGAGATTGCTAATTTATTGTTGACTCAATTTCAAACACGTACCATTTCTCCAAGGATTCCTTTCTGAAAGCATTTAAACAGGCACTCACAACGGGTAGTAGTGCAGACCGAGACAGACAGAAAGAAATCCCAAGCACAGCTATTTTCATCTTTAGTCAACTGCTACTTATTTATCTAGGCCATAGAGTAAACTACAACTAAACTTTCCAATTCATTGTTGCCCAATTCTTTCAAGAGGTATCAGCAAATGAACCCTGGTCTCATGAATACTCATTTCAGTTTAATCATTTCAGATTCTTTTTTAGGGCCAGATGTGAAGACTTGCTCTGTTACAGTTCCCACAGACTTCAATGCAGTCAAGGAGGAATCCTAAAGCTTTTTATTTGGCCATAAATCTAACAGACTACCTATTTTAAAGGCTGGCATGAACTACCTTTTCTTCCAAAATAAGTTGATAAATACCACATTTTAAGCCTCATTTAAACTTCAGGACAAATTAAACTTCTTGTAAAAATAACACAATGAATTGAAACATGAATGATTGGTTTGGGTTTAGGGTTGAGGGTTTTTTTTCAAGCGTGGGAGACAGGAAGAAAGAATTTTGGTGAAATGCATGCGCTGTTAGCACACATTATGCTTGTGTAAAAGCCAGAAGCCACCAACCTTCCCAGCCACTCCTAGCTGCTGGTGGTGTCTGAGCACGACTCAATCATTCTGAATCACTATTTTTTCATTGTTGCACAAATATAATAAATGATAAACACATTCAAATCAATTCATTATCGGTCTATAATGTTAGGTTTTAAAAAAACTTCGTCTATGTTTTCTCCCTGCACACAGTTCCCTCAGAACTGCTTTGGAAGTCCCTCTCAGGTTTTGTCGGTCCCTCTGCACTAAGCTGCCTACTTTTTGAGGGCATGGGTGACTACCGCATGCTGTCCCCTCTATTCATTCTCATCTAAAATTTTAACATTAATGACTTATTTCTTCATTACCAAACATTGTTTGGTGGAGTCCTAACCAGACAGTTGCACTACTTGGTTCCTGTCTACCTAACTCCTCCGCTTGTGGCCAACAACAGAAATCCCTGAGCTTTCTTAGCAGAATGTCTCTACCAAATTAACTCTTTTTGGTTTTCCAGCACTCCTAGATATGTCTCTCTCATTAAAACTGCTCTGAGTATAACTCTGCGTATAACTCTTACATTCTTTTTCTCTGCTTTGCCTCTTAATTTCTGTTCCTTAATAGTTATTTCTTATTCCTTACGCATTCTTCCTTGCATGATGCCCACAAGAGGGTTTCATTGACAGAAGTTGCTCTCAAAGTCTTTAATTGCTCTTTCTGTACCACTCCACTCAAATCTGCCTTGAAATGCCAGACTGCAAATGTCCAGCCTGTCCTTGGAACTTGTTTTTCACCTCTCCAACGTCTAAAAATATACGTAAGAATACCTGCCTTTGAAACAAACTATGCTGACCACCTGCTTCTGCCGCCTCTTCCCCAGTAACATATAGCCCTTATTTATTCTGACTCTAAATCCCAGCTCCTTAAAATTCAGTTTGCCAAAACACAGAAAGTAATCTGTGCATCAGACCAGCAATGTTTACATACTAGTCAGCTTCACAAACCTTTACTGGATGCTCTTACACCGCTGAATGCAGAACAGACTTCCAATCTTAAGATTTCTACCTCTGTTCCCTCAATGCCAACATTATAAAAAGACTTGCATGTTAGCAAAACAAGCTTTCCTATATGCTTCCTCCTTCACCTGAAACTGGCTCCCTTTTTCCTGTAGTGCTAACGGACCACAACCTCAAGCTCTACACTTCTCTTCCTCAGAACCAGCTTTAGCTCACGTCTGTCTCTCTACTTACATTCTGTAATTCTTTGCAAATTATGCAATCACATGAACACATGCTTAGGAAAATAAATCTGCCTTATTCACAATAATTTTGATCTAGGATACTAAAGGTATGAGCTAACTTGTAAAATATATCACTACAACTCTTTCACAGTGACGTATTTCTTTTTTGTTCAAATACATGCAAATGCAGGAGAATGCATAAAGCTTAACCTACCACACAATTACCAGGGTGTGGTAAAAACAGCTCATACCCATAACTCATACTACAGAATTACTTCTGAAAAAATAACTTTGCTTCCCCAACAAGTGTACTAGCAGTCACAACACACTCTCTGCAGAGCTTAATAAGGCTGACTAGGGCAACTGGGTTTTCAGATAATTTAATATGCAAAACATTCCTTACTCTATTTTTTGAGAGGTAATAAATTCCCTTGACCAACCTTTAAGTAGAGACCAACAGTATCATCAGTTAAAACAATAGTACCTAATGCCTGAATATTTTTTCACAAATCACTTGCACTCGTCTGTAACATTCACGAAAACAAATGTCAAAATGCAGACTTAAGCTTCCATCTAAAACATACCGTTCCATCAAGTAAGCAGCTCCTAATCTTTCATGCACAACTACTATATTTTCCTGGGTAACTCACTCACTCAGTTTGCACATACGAATCTGGTAACAGCAGATTAACATGATAAACTGCAACCAGTGTGGGCTATTCATTGCAGTGAATTCTTCATTTGGCTATGACTGCTGCCAAATGCGTTTCTAAACTGCATACACAAATCCAGACCCCGGTTCATGAATGTCTCGCTATTCAGAACAGCACTTGCAAGCATGCATAACTTAAGCATGG
This sequence comes from Falco punctatus, assembly GCF_963210335.1. Lineage (NCBI taxonomy): Eukaryota > Metazoa > Chordata > Aves > Falconiformes > Falconidae > Falco > Falco punctatus. Next base: position 68,999,237 of record NC_137580.1, read on the forward strand.
GTAACACTGAAATCAATAGGATTTGGTGAAGTCAGTGAAAGTTAATCTAATGCTTATGCACTTCAACACTCTTTTTAAAAATCAGTGAAAATCTGATCTAACACAATGCGAAATTAGAAAAGCAAGAAATATTTCAATCTTTGTCATTCTTCTCACGTTTGTATTTCAAGTGGTACATGATAATCGCTTGAAGAATGGTGCCCTATCATCTCAAATGCCTTTTTTACCTGAAGCTTTCTGTGTGTCTACTGAATTCCAGCAGGTAGAAGCAGGCTACCATGAGTGTCTCTATGCGTGTTGGCAGAAGACAAAGTGGGCCCTATTGCTATTTTGTTTGCTAGAATACAACACCCACTGGCTTCAGTGGAGTGACTTCTGCATCACAGTAAAAAACCTGACGTTCACGGACAGATGAACAGCTGATTGCTTTGCTCCCCTTTCTGAAAACTGGTATTCCCACCACAGGGCTAAGTAAACCAGCCATACCAATTCCTAAGCAGCAATGGACTGCAGCCCTGGGCACCAATGTAAGCTAGCGCTGATTTCATTTTGCTGTAACATGCCAGGTTGTACACTGCTGTAGAGGAGGGGCTGTAAAGTTTCCCTGTGGTGGGAATGACAACCTGCAGTGGACGTGCAAAGCAGGCAATGGGGGGCAATAAGTGCTTCACCCCTCCCAAAGTAACCTCCCACTGCACATGATTCAATACTGTGAAAGCAAATTAGGCCTCCTAAGTCTGACAGCTTGTAAATATGATGCTGAGAGTATAAACAATTTGCAGGAAGGAAAAAAATATTGCCTGGGGCTTGAGGGTAAAATAAAGAAAAAGGAACAGAGTGAAAAGCTGAAAGTGCAATAGTTTGGAAAAGAAGTACGTCATCTGATAAGTGACCAGGATAAAAAACAGCCCTGTTAATTTCCTTCCCCCCGCTCATCTTCCCCAAATCAAACATTTTAAAAAGGAAAAAACCAAAAGAACATCTACATCTTCTTGTCACGTATTATAGTTTTCATGTAAGCTCGTGACTTACAGGCTGTAACTCCAAGTCATAACCTTGCCAAAATTATTTCAAGAAATATATTCATCTAACCTTTGGGCTGGCACCTTAGGCTGGCTATTCTCTGCCTTAAGACGTAGAAAGCTGCAAAACAAATATCCAAAAAAAGAAATTCCAGCTTTTTTTCTGTAAGGAGGATGGACTTGGCTGGGTTTTTTATCAACTTGTTACATTCCTGGAGACTTACACATATTCAACATTCAGAGCTTTTCTGAAATAAAAAAAATTCTGGTACACATTTAAAAATGGAAATACCTTACATCAGTATTTCATTATGAGATTTAACAAACATTCTGATACATAAAAGTAATTAAATATAATGACGTGATGCTATTCTTATTCAATCAACTAAGGAGCTACACTTTGTCATGTTTCTTATGGTACATAGCTGTAAAAATTCTCATGTTTCACAGTTTAGGTTCAATGTTGCCATCAACAGAACATAAATGCTTTTCTTAAAGAGACAGTATCCTTTCATTTACATTTAGGTATATATTTTTAATGCTGTATCTCCACAAAGCAAACATAAAGGGTTAGCATATGGATGTTAATTTGAAAGTAATTCAAATTACACCCATTTATGAATATCTGAACATCTGCAACCAATAAACATGCTAGTATATAAGTTTACTGGTCATTTTTATGATGTTTAAATTTTGAATGTCATCTAAATTAAAACTAATGCTTGAAGACCTTTTCAGCTCTTACTACCATGTGAAACAAGATACACTACAAAAGTTAAATAAGATGGAAGCACAGATTTATGTTTCAGGCTCATTTTAAATCAATTTATTTGCCAATAAAGTTAACATTAGCAACATAGCTTGTTAGTCTACATAGCCTTATTATAAAAGTCTGGGACTTAAGCAACAGTAGCTCTTTGTATTTTAAGTAGTATGTGACCAACACTTAGGGGTTTGGTGTGATTGCAACTTAATCTTGGTTTAAATTAGTTTTAACCAGAAAGTCCTTTGGCATTTGTTACAGTGGAGGGAGGCTCTCCAGGTTGTTGCTGGGCTTTGAGAGAAGCTCCCAACACAAATATTCTACAGTTGTAAATGGTCTAATCACGTTCCTGTTGAGATTTTGTTGGGAAAAACCTGGACTGCAAAACCATTATTCTGTGAATGAAGTGCAGAAGGGATGTAGTGGAGAAGTGGAAAAGGATACTGTATCTTTAACATCGTAAAGCCATAACTGCTTTAAAAGCATAAAGCTTCTACACTGAAAAAAAAACCCAAACAACTGAATAAAAATAGCAAAACCTCATTTTTTTTTCTTGCATAGCAGTATTAAAGCAGTATTGCAATTCTGTATAAAATGTCTTTTCTTTGAAAAGTACCAGGGTTGCACAAAAATACTGGTCATTTTATAGGAAGTGTACACGCTGTACATCAATATTAATTAAACATTTATACAGACTGTATTCCTGCAATCAGCAATGCAGTAACAAAATTCTTAAAGACTTTAAGGAATTTTCTGCTAGGGGTCAGCCTCCTGGAAGCCAGTATTTTCATGGCTCGTTATTGACAAAATCATTTTGTCATTTGGGTTTATTTTTGTGCATCTTGGACTATACAGAATTGCCGTTTCCACTGAAAGCATTTTTATGTGCAAGAAACAGAAGTCCTAAGCAGCTCATGGCCTCTTCTCCCATTGATGTACGAGATGATTTATATGGGTAAACTCCCACCAACATTATCATTGGTTATACAAATCTCCTCCTAGCCATCAATGAGAGCGCAGCCACCTCTTCCTCCCCCGCCCACCACCTTGCATCTCTGTAAATAGATTGCACAGTACAGATACACGATCTTTAAGCTCATTAGGACAGGAGCAGCAGCATAGACACTGGAAGTTTCTTCACAACTGTTGGAAGGCAGCAGCAGCAGCAGCATGCACAGTTCCCAGCAAAGCATTTGTTTATGCCCGCACCTGCTACGTCAGCTTGTACGAGCTTCCTCTCTCTTGCAGGTCTTCTTAAGACCCGCCTGAAATCGTATGGTTTCTACTAGGTCTGACTAAATCTAAATACTAACCTGACAAACTTCGATTAACATTTTTTTAATGTTGCAATGCTAAGGGGAGGGGTAAATCGATGGCTTGACTTATACTTTACTAATGGACTATTTCACTTGATTGCTCTGTCCCTAGGTTTTTAAGCCAATTGTCATGGTTTTAGTGTGAGGTGGTGAGGAACTAATGCAGGCCTATTCTGGTTTTGCTCCTTAGGTGGAACACTCAAACCTCAGCACAGGGAGATAACCAGATGGAATTACAACAGGTGAATGCTCTGAAAGAGCACACTCATCTTCACCACTCCTTCTCAAGACAGAATTTATGGACTTTGTTACAGTTTAAGGAGGATTCAACATTGAAATGAGCAAAGCAATCAAATAACATCACTACTTGTAAACCCCATGTTCAGTGGGATTTTATTCCTGTTAAGCAACTTCTGTTTGGCAAACTTTCTGCCTACCAGACAAAACCTCAGAGTACCCTCTGCTGACTCCAACAGTCATGCAAACTCCTGCCAGTAGCGGATCTGACCATAGATCTGCATCTCTTTATAGAAGCTGCAGATCCAACCTTCTATTTTGTATGTGTGTGAACACAGCAAAAAGAACCATTTCTGCCGTCCCTCAAGCAAAGGAGTTGTCCAAACTGTAATCCAGAATGAGAATTTCAAGCCATTTTATATTGCTTTTCTTAAAAAAATCTTGCTTAACCTTTCAAATCTATATAGAAGTAGTACCTCTTCCTACAGTTCTTGGCGGTTAAACTGCAGCTGAAATTTTGAAGCAAAAGGCAGCCTACATCTTCAGTGTACCTCGACTACATAAAACTAGCTCACAAATCAATTACAGACATGCAGCCAAGTACAAAGCAGGTGTATTTTGTTCATGAAAGACACACGCATGTGGAAACCATTTTTATAGCTTTTGAAAGAACTACAGAGGTATCTGTAAGCCAGATAAAAGCAAGGCAGGTAGACCATTAGTTCTAAGAATAACTTTCAGGGAACCAAGATGCATTAGTGGCAAAAATGTCCACAAAGAACTATTTTTCAGATAAACTCTAGTGTTGTCTGTGGGAAACTCAAGGGGAGAACTTCCACTTTCATACTGAAGAATCAAAATCATCACACTACTTCTCAAGTAAGTCTTTACATGAAATGAGCGTACCTCTTATCCTGTATTTTAGTTTTCTGGTAACTGGGTTCCAGAGCTCAGTATGTGAGTCTATATTCACAGCTGATTTCTGTACACTGGATTATGAGTGAGGGTCAGTCAGCCACAGTTCCAAGGACCTTCCTGCTGCTTGGCCTACCTCTGATCTAGCACAAACACTTGGACAACAAAGCACAAATTATCCTTTCCTTTAGAAACACTCAGTAAGACAGCCATCCCCACAGAATAATGTTACAGACACCTTATTGGAGGGATGAGAAGACAGGCTTCAGCAAGTCTCCTAGACTACCATAGCTAGAACACAGGAACAGACATGACTGTTTTCTATTCTGCAGTTGACATTTCTCATTCAGCTCAAAGAACTGCGTTTCAGCCCTGCCACTGCTGGAAATTCTCTTCCCCCAGGTATTTCAAACCATGGAAAAAAAAAAAAAGTTGAATCAACTTCCTAAGGCAAATTTTTTCTGCTGGCACACAGAAAAGTCCGTTTGTGCAAGATGTGTGCAATGATGCATGCCCTGACTTGGTTTTCTCCGTAAGCTTAAAAACCCGTTGAATGGGTTCTGAGTTAGGACGTCCTAACACACTCAGTACCACAGTTGTTGTCTTACAACACAGAAGAAGTTATGAATTTAAAATGTACTGTTGATACCCGCTCTCACCAAAAATGTTCTGTCACAGGAAGCCAAAACTCCCTACTCCGAGAGAAGAAATCCAGAAGAAACTCTACCCTCACTTTTGCTATGGGCTATAGTTTTGCTGTGTGCACAAAAATAACAACACATAGAAGCGCAAGATAACAGCCCTATTTTTACGCGTCTCATCAGGTACTTCATCAACATACTATTTTTCACAGAAGCAGGCTTTTGTCTGATTACTCCCACTTAGAAATATTACTCCCATTACTACTTATTTAGGAGCATGTAAATCCTGCAGGCTGGGCAACAACATGGGATTTTGGGACTAATTTCCAATTGGGATATTTAACATCTAACTTTAAAGCACTGATGCTACGAGTTCATCAGTGTAAAGGATCAGCTCTACACTGACGATAAGGTTACTTCACATGAACTAAAACCTGTTGCCTAAATGTTTCTGCTTCTTCCAAATCAGCCTTTCTACACACCAGGTTTAACAATAAACCCAGTTTATATAGCAGACCAAAATCTCAGAGAAGCTACTTAATTACATGAGTGATGGAATATATCTGCAGCTCTATATCTAGATTAGGCCACTAAATAAGTGTGGATGGATTTTCAGCTTAAAAGGACTAAGAAATGCCAATGAATTTATTTGAGTTACGTTTGTTTGGCTCCTTTGAAAATATGGCTGTATTTGTATCAGTCTCAAAACGGATCTAGTTGCCTAAACATGGATCACACTTTACTGTTCACAACCTGCAAGAAAGAAAAAAAAAAAATCCAAACTGTTTCAAGGTTCTTCATTATTGCAGTTGGGGGGACACCTTCTAAGTGCATTTGCTGGAACTGGAAAGGGCTGACACTGACAGGCTTTGGAATCAAGTTTACAGACAGATCCTTACATGTGCATGTAAGGCATGCCTTACATGTACAACTCTTGGTTGGTGTAATTTATTAACAGGAGACAGAGGATGTTTTTAAAGGAAGAGAGTAAATTAAAGGAGGGGCCTGATTTCGACTTCTTCCTACATGTTTATAGGAGTGAAAAAGACAGTATGTGAGTTATGCTGACTTGCGTTACTAAGCAGCAGTAAGCAGAATTACGCTCTACGTGCACTCCTTTGTCAAAGGGATATAAAATGAATTACACTCCACACTTCACAAAGGCAAGTTCAGCTAACACAGTTCAGCTGCCGTTTGAAACAGTATGGATGGATTATGGATGGAAGATCAGGAGCACCGAGTTACCAAGGCTTAATGAGTTACTGCTTGTCAGCTGTGCCACACTCCTACCCTGCTAGACATATACAGTCTTAAACATCTTAAACAATTAAACCAGTACCTTAAATCACACAGTTGATTTAACCTAAGACATTTTTTCTCAATAGCCATGGGCAGAAGGCATGCCCACACTTGTCTGGAGGAGCAGCTCAGCTGGACAGCAGAAAATGTATCCAGGTATGTTAGAAACCACTTGCCCGTGTGTGGCTCAGAGGTCTCCATGAACTAGGACAACCCTGTCATGTACCAGAGCCTATATTCTTGCTATACTCTGGCTCCAGCATGGCTCTCACCTTATATATGTTGCAGAAAGATGAATTCGGAGGTAATTAGTGCCTACATAGTAGATCATGCATGACTAAGCAGGTGAGAGTCCAAAGGTGCTGTAGCACTTGCAGCCACACCAAGGATGGCTCAAACTAGTTTGAGAAAAGCAGTTCAAGTTCACTAATAAAGAGCTCAGCATTACTGCCTGAATATTTACAGCTGCTTTTTTGGACTCATTTTTAAATTGGGTCTCACTGTTAACTTTTAAGCCTGACCCTATGCTTGTTTTTATTGCAAAATCACAATTTATTCTAGAAATAGCAAAGAAAATATGCATCTAGTAGAGGAAGTCTGACATGTATTTATGCCACTCATTTTGAGGACAGGACTAAGAGGTTTGCCTTTCTCCATCGAGAAAGCAGGAGAAATAATTGTGTACTTGGCTTTTTGAAAATTTTCAGTAATATCCCTTTGTACAGTAAAACACTTGAGTTTTCCTTTGAGGTCAGTAATGCTGCTTTCCCTGCCAGGTTAATCCTTCATACCAAATGCCACATTCCCAAGGTGGAGAGTTGACTACAGATTTTGTTTGGCTGCAAGCACTAGAAAGATTCACTTTCATTTAGTGTAATCTCCCACTCTGTGATATGACTGGAATTTTCACCACCCACAACTGGGGCAGATTTTCTTGCTTTATTTTGCTAAGAGTTTGGCTCTTATTTAAAAACTAGAAGGAACTGCTAAGTTTTTAATAAGCTCTTCACCCAAACAGCTGAGACTCTTCTGAACCAGAAAAAAATGGGGCATTTAGACACCTAAGTTATAACTGTATTCCTTTGGAAGTCTGGTCCCAACTACTGGAGATAAATAACCATATAAAATCCATCTCTGTACTTCTTGGAAATGTGCATGGAGAGCAAATCTGTGAGTAATGGACTAAAATGCAGCAGCAGGAGGTGAAAATTCACCAAGCTTTAGCCTTAAAAAAAAGAGCATTTATAGTATCTGAAAAAGTTGGCACTACAAATGACCTTACTAACAAAATTCAAAGAATAAAAAATAAAACATACTTTCAGTGTATTATAGCCTCTGTTTCATTTTCAACTTTTAGTTACGAATCTTTTGATAGCATCACTTTATGCTATTCCTGTCTCACAAGACCATGAAAATGCAAATCCAAATCAGAGTTGGTAATAGTGAGAAACTGACTTCCACCTGAACATGAGCTGCATATTATGGTCACAATACAGGAGACAATTTGTCTAAGAGAATGGCCACAGTGAGACCCTGTTGGTGTTTTGGTTGGGTTTTTTTGTGTTTGTTCTTGCCTTGTTGTTTTGTGGGTTGTTTGTTGTTTTTTTAAATAATGCAAATAACTAATACTTTCCAGTCAAGCCTTCATAGCCTCAAACATGTAATTGCTTGATGTTTTTCAAATAAAACTGCATTATCAAAAATGGACATAGATTCCATCATCTCCGGAGTAACCCCAGTCAACCCACTTCACATTCTCCTTCCTTCTCTGTAAACATTCACCCCAAGGAAAGGACTACCTGTTACCAATTAGAGCCCTAAAAATCAAAATGATTCATGCTATGGCCTAAGAGATATCAAACTGAGAACTTTGCATCAAAAATCAGTACCAGGGATGGTATGTTCCAGAAGTAATTTACATAGCTTTTTTTACCAGTCATCTTATATACCTATTAAACATTCTGGGCTTTTAACACACTTGGGAAGGAAGAAGCCAGTCTTGCTGTTTACAGATTTGAACAAAACCTTTGCTGAGAGTCTACAGTGCAATGTTACAGCCAATGCTGTTTCTATCTTTTGCCTAATATTTGCCACCTGCAGTCACTACCCTGCAAATTAAGCAACTCCAGAGTATTTAGTACCTGTTTTACTTTAAAAATGGCTTGGCAGAAAATGATCTAGTTTGCAGACATCTGCATCTAAATAAATAAATAAATAAAACCAAAACAAGGACCAACAATTACAGGTTCACTCCTGCAAACACTTAGGGAATATCACTCATGTATGCACTGTTAAAAACATGAGCAAGCGTTCCCAGTATCAAAGGCTGTAGTTTTAAAAGCTGAGCTCTCTGTGACACCCCTAACGATTTTAACTTCTACACAGTGCTAGCTGCCACCCACAGAATACCTTTTGAAGATACAGTTAATGATGAAGACTTATTTACTTGGTTATCCTGCAATTATAGCAAAGACTCCAGATAGATGGAAGAATCTCAGCGACATTTCTCATCACGTGTGACCCTGTAAAAGGATGCTGTCAGGTGGATTTATTCCCTTAGTTTTGGGTTACTGAAAGAATGTTTGAACTTAATACTAACTGGAACATTTCCATCGACTTTCCGAGTGAAATATTAATAATTTGGGTTTCCTTCTTGGATGCAAATGTTCTCACCCCGCAGTGCCTGTAACATGACACAGTTTGGCGTTATGTCAGGCTATTAGAACAGAGCATTTCTGAGTGAAATATCAATAATTTGGGTTTCCTTCTCGGACGCAAATGTTCTTGCCCTGCAGCGCCTGTAACATGACACAGTTTGGTGTTACGTCAGGCTATTAGAACAGAGCATGAAATGAAGTGGAAACCAAACAGAAATTCCCACATTCTTATTGTCCTAACTAAAGTTCACCTTACTTGATTGCAATCGTTTTTAGTAGTTAATAACAGACAGAATTTGAACGTGACAACATCCTTCTAAGTCAGACTCGCACGTGCAAAAGCCTAAGCCCTGCATTGTAAGAATGGGTGTGAACACGTGAAAGACGTGACTAGGTGTGTACAAGCCTTTTCTACGAGTGACTAGAAGCCCCAGCAGCAACAATACTCACGTTGGCATTGGCCCCAGGCGAGTCGGGCCCAGCCCCAGCAGCAGTCAATTCTACTTCCAAACCGACACAGTCCTGTGGAGGAGACTATTTGCCTGGGCCACCTGAGCGAGACAGTTCAAAAACGTCCGATGAAACATTTTGAAAGTAGCTAAAATTATTCTAGAATTAAAAAAAAAAAAAATAAAAAAAAAACCAAACCCCAAAACACGAAAGACAAAGAACAGGAAAACCCCTTTCCTGAAAGGAAAGAGATTCCCCTTCCCCCCCCCCCCCTTTTTTTTTCTTTTTTAACAGTAACTGGTCTAAGATGAGTCTAAGATATTTCTATGGTTCATACTTTGTTTAGTTTAGAAAATGCTAGTGACTGTAGGTGAAAAGGGGGAAAGATAATGACGGTAACTCGGTAAAGCCTGAAGAATCGGGCATGCCTTGCAGCCTGCTCACTGCTGCCACCCCCAGGCTGGTATTGAGTAACGTCAGAAGCCTGAAACAGTTTATAACATGGAATAAACCACCATCATAAAGTTTCAGCACTGGTTTACTTCACAATATACGACCAAGTTTTCTCACTGAAACATTCAAGGGAAAAGAAATCAAACCGAAGGCTTCCAGAGCTGTTACAAAGAAATTACGCCGAAAAGGAGAGCTGCGGTCTTCCCTCGTTCCAAGGACAAGACGGCACCGTCTCAAGCAGATACGAAGCGCTGACACAAATCGTTAGCGTTTGTCACTGGCAAGCTGGAACCAGACGCACACCGCATTTCAGCCGAGCCCGGTGACCCCTGCGGAGGGACCGTGCGGCGATGTCCCCGGGCCGGGCCGGCCGCCCCCTGCACCTGACGCCGCCCGGCGCGGCCCGTGAGGCACAGGCGCCGCGGGCAGGCGCTTCCACCCGGTGCGTGTTGAAACCTGAGCCGCTGCCTTCGCCGTACTCCGTTTCGAGTGCCTCGCGGCGTCAATACACTAATCCTATTTTTGCAGCACGCGAAGAGCTTTGTTCCCAATTCCCGCGGGACACAGCCCTGCCAGAGCAGTATGTGCCTGAGCCCGTGCGCCGGCCGCCGAGCGATGCGCAGGCCGAGGGCGGCGGGCACGGGGCAGAGAGAGCCCGTCCCGGGGAACACGGCAGCGGCGCCGGGCCCCGCGCCTCCACCTGCGGCCGCCCACCGGGCGCTGGCGCTCGGCCCGCCCGGCCCCCGGGCACCTCTTCCCAGCCCGGGCGCCCAGGCGAGTTCCGCCGAGGTCCCCAGCCGCCCCCACCTCGCCGGGAGGCAGCCCCGGGGCCGGTAACGAGCCCCCGCCGCCATTTCGCGCCCCGGCGGCGGTCAGGAGCCCGCGGGCCGTTACAGCCCCGGTGCCGGCGCCCCCGCCCGTCCCGCGGAGAGCCCGGGCTGCCTCCGCTCTCCCCGCGGGGGCTCCGACCCGCCCGGGGTAACACCGACCGGCCGGCCCGGCACCGCCGCGCACCCCGCGCCTACCTTCTGTCAAACTCGCCGGCCGCCCCCAGGGAGAGGCAGGACGCCAGGAGCAGCCGCAGGCAGAGCTCCATGGCCGGCGCCGAGGCGGCGCGGGGCGGGCGGCGGGCGGCAGGCCGGGGGGTCCGGCTGCGCTGCCACAGCTCCGGAGCGGCGGCGAGCGCCCCTCTCCCGCTGCCGGGCGGAGGAGGCGGGGAGCGGCAGCGCCGCCCGTCCCCGGCAGAGGCGCCCGCGGCCGGACCGCCCGCCTCCCGCGGAGGGGCAGCGGCAGCCCCCGGCGGCGGGCCCGGCCCCTCGGTGCCGCACGGTCCGCACGCGGGAGAAGCCCCCGGCTCCTTCCAACAGGGGCCGAGCGAGGCAAAAGCCGCGCTCTGAAGCCACCAAGAGGCGGCGGCTTTGTTTTTATAAGCTTTTCCAGCTTGAAGTTCATGAGGTAGGAGGGCCACCCCCTCCCCTCTGCCAGCAAAGTCCTCATCTAAAGCCAAGAGTGTCAAGATTTGGCTGCCTTTTGCCAAGCAAACTTCCCCCAGAATAAAGCTTTTCAAAGGAATTACAAGGTGTATGTGTTTTTTCTGGCTCCAACGCTCCTATTAATAGCGCTCAGATGCTGGCACGTGTGACAACTGGTGTCCCAGCCCTTGACCAGAAGAAAAAAGTGCCAAGTTTAAACATCAGCCACACAGAATGTTAACGATGTCCCAGCACCACTACCAACAGTGCCCACCGCATCCGTACACTACACCAGGCAGTTATTTTTGTGTTGTTTCTATGAACTGCAGCTCCCGGGACTTATTGAGGGACCGTTTTAATAAGAGTGTGTCACCAATCTGGGGTCAGAGCTGCTCTGAGATCCCTCTGATTACAGACAGATGGGACCAACAGCTTGGCCGAGGCTGCAGCACTGGTTTTGATTTGTGCCTAAATCAAGGCTAAAACCCTTCTTACAAGGGTCTGGCCGCAGCTTAGAAGCACAAAACAAAGATCTTCTGAGTTCTGCTGTAACATAAAGCCAAACCCTTCAGGGAGCATCTGTATGCCAAACACTATTTCAGGCTTTAGATTTATGTTGGTGGTTCTGTCCAGAGCACTTTCCACCTTCAAAACGCTTCACAGATAATTTAAGCAACAGGTAAACTACTTTTTGCACACGATACAAATTGCCCCAGTGAGCTTTCACAAATTATACCTTTCCCCAGAGTGGTTTTACCACTTTCTCCTCCAGTTTGCAGCAGAAAGCCCCCTTCATTGCTCCTTCCTCTCTTTCTGTCATCTTTTCAGGACCATACATTCCCCATGCTAAGCTTTCTGTCCACAACCTCAACCCTGCACTTTTCAGACAGAGAGAAAAAACAATTGTAAAAGCTACAAGGTGATGATTCCACAAGGTGCTTGTTACCTAACAAGCCCTCTTAGAGGGCTCAGATACAAAAACCTCACCAAGGACCAAACCTGCTTCCCTTTACTCACCTAAGAAGCTGATAGCCCAACAGTGAAGACAACACAGTGGCATTTGGTAAAGACAGGGGAGCATCTGGCTCAGATTAGATTCTTGCTGAAATATAGAGCTGGAATTCCCAGTTCTTGCTTGATAGATCACTTTTTTTTTTTTTCCACTTGGATGTGTGATAACCGACTGTGCAGAATTAATTCACTATCAAGATTTTATGGGAAAAGGGAGAGAAAACCTGTTTGTGATAACAGGATTTTGCATTAGGGATTTCTTTCTGATAACAGCATCTGCCTGCATCTCTCCAACTTGCAGGAAAAAAAGTGTCCACAAATTACACTGCAGCCAAGTTCAGGACAGGTGCCAAAAGCAACATTTGAAATTCACTGTGAATTAAGGTCTAGGGCAACCTGACACTTTCCCTCTGATATCCAGAGGAACATGTTTTAAAAATCAGTTCCTTTCATGCAATGCTGCATGGTGATACCTATGTACACAGCAACTTTAAAGCACACGCTACTCCTTTAAAGCACGTATACTCGCAAATGACAGTAAGATCATGTAATCTCTCCAGGCTGCACTCGGTATTTAAAACTTCCTCAGCAGCCTGTTTGGCACTCTTGTGTGTTAATACTAGTGTGCTGTTCAGACGTAGTGTCTACTCCAGTTAAGATTGTCTGCTCTTGGTTAACTTCTGCTGCCTTTACAATTTCTTCTGGAACATCAGCCTGAACAAACAGCTAACCAGCCACTAAAGATCATGTATTGCACTTCTATACCTATCACTGGAATTGAACATCCAGTCATTTATGAATTCATTTATTCTGGCAATGCTTTATCGATGCCAGTGGAGTTTTCTTAACAAGGCAGTTTCTCATATCCAGGACACTAAAAGGATTACTGAGGGAGCTGGCAAAGAACCAATTCTCTTGACAAGTTAAAGGTGTATAAAGCAGTCTTCCATATACACCCACAAAGCAGTGTAATATTAAGGTTATTTTTATATTTTATATGTATGTTTGTGTATATATATATATGCGATGGAGATGGAGAAGTTTTTGGAATTATTAGAAGCACTTCCATGCCTTATGTTTAGTGAAGCAGTATTAAAGCCTGGCGAATGTTGAAGCCATAGGGTGGGCTGACCTGATGTCCAGCAGCTGTGCCTCAAGTACTCAGATGGCAACCTCACACATACCCAGCTACCAAGCAGAGGATGAAGTGGAGCATGGACAAAGGAACAAGTGTCCAAGAAAGCTTTTTCAAAGATACTGATAAGACACTTGGTTGGGTGCAACATGCGAGTCAGATTTTTAGCTGCAAAGTAGCAACAGCAAAGCAGAAACACAGAGGAAGACACGGTATTTTGAATAGAAAAGCTGTGTATGAAAAAGTAAAAATATATGCAGCAGTTGCTAAGAGGAAGGCAAATTTTGCCTGAAGAGATGTTTATTTTATGCAAGCATAGTGACCCTTCCCACCATGCTTATTTTACTCTTCTCCATTCCTCCATAAAAAACTTTATCTACCCACACTATCAGCCATGATCCTCATCTCAGACTTTCAGTCTCATGGATATATCAAGCTCACATCGAGACTCTTCTGTGAAAATCAAGACCCTAAACTTGTTAAGATACTCTGTGTTGAGAGCAGAGTTTAAAATACTTGCAGGTTGCCCATGCCACTAGAAAGCCCATTGGGTTCTGAATTACCTAGAATTTCCCAGGGGATGAAGCCCTAGGTATATATTCTATTGCTGTATTCTACACCATAAGTGATAAAGGCACATCTGTCTACACAGAAAACCAAATTTTGGTGATAAGGTGGCAGAGTGAAGAAATGCTCTAAGGAATGAGGCTTGCTAATTCTGCTGCAGGGAGGGTAAAGGTGGTGATGACAACAGGTGCTTCTGGGATGGTGAGTGTAACAGTGATGTCTGGCACCATACAGTTAAGTAAAACATGCAGGAATGTGTTCAGTATACCGCTCAGTACAGTACTCCTATTTTTCCAAAAACAATACAGTGCAGTGTTACACTTCATGAAAGAACCAACATCCTAAGCAATATATGTAACTGGTAACACAAGTTAACATCAACTAAAAAAGCATGTAAACAACAGGAAGCTCAGATTTAAAGAAATTAAGCTTACTTATAGTTTTCTTTAGTGAAATGAACCTTTCTTGTATGCAGGGGACCTGTTCCTCTTTCCTCTTGAAAAATACTTTTACTTCACTTGAGGTAGACTGTTCCCATTGGTCTCTGTGTTTAAAACTTCAGCTGAAGGGGTAAATACAGGTTTCTAATGCACTCCTTGTGGCTGTAACTATTCCTGAGAGGAAAAAAATGAACAACAACAGTTTCTGGAATATGCCCTGTCATCGACCAGACAGGCAGTATGAAGAAAAGAAAAAGATCTGAAAAGATACACATGGTAGATATGTTAGGCTGACAGATATTGACAGATATGGTAGACAGAATCATAGAATCATTTAGGTTGGAAAAGATCTTTAAGATTATTGAGCCCAACCATGAACCTACTGCCAAGTCCACCACTAAACCATGTCCCTAAGTGACACGACCACATGTCTTTTAAATACCTTCAGGGATGGTGATTCCACCACCTCCCTGGGCAGCCTGTTCCAATGCTTGATCATCCTTTCAGTGAAGAAAGTTCTTCCTAACACCCAATCTGAACCTTCCCTGGCACAACTTGAGGCCATCTCCTCTTGTTCTGTCACTTGTTACTTGGGAGGAGAGACCACCCTGACAGAATATGGCAGACATGACAGAAATCACACAGAAACAACTTCAACATTTATCTTAATCATTACAGGGAACTATGAATTGTTCATAATCATAATCACACCAGTAAAAGATACTGCTTTCAGGGCAATCTACTGCCAGGTAAATTTTCCTTGAGGGATGCATTAAATGAGTAACTTCTTTCAAGTCCACTTTTTTAATATTAACTTCCTGCTTGTTGTCTTAAAACACATTACAAATACTAATTCATTATGTCATCTATACAGTGGAATCAGGCAATAATTCCTGCAAAAATCTTCCATTTACATAAGCAGAAATTAAGGAACAGAAAATAATTTTCCCACAAAATAATCTGTCATCAAAACAGAAAGGGATCTCCTGCTTATCAGTTTCATACTTAAAACCACAAACCCATCCTTCCTCCTTTCTAAATACTTCACCCTCACTGAGGCTAAGGAAGTTAACCATAAATATCACACTACCCTCCAAGTCAATAAATCACACTATGACTGTGTAAAAACCACTTGATTTGTAGTTAATGGCATGCATGATCATTCTGCTTTTGTGGTGCTAATGTAACATGTATACTTCTTGGAAAATGGAACAGAAGAAAAGAATCCAAGTCCAAATTATCTATTAAACTTTTGATGTCACTACTTCTCCTCTGGGGCTATGCAATTCTGCTTTTCAAACAACTTTATATACGGTATATTTAAAAGTAGCATTTATTGAGTAAATATTATCTTCATCATATGCTAGGTAACATTCTCTGTCAGTTCAAGAAAGAAAGAGGCATAAGAAAACTGTGAGGCATCAAGAAAATCCAGCAACTCAATCAGCTAAATCAATCTTGGTACTCAGCATCCCTCTTAGTAAACCTACATGAAAGGGTAAGAAAGTCATCAAAACTATCAGACATTGTAGTATCAAATTATCTTCAGCACAGATAAACACTGTGCTTTGGAAAAACTAATTCAAAAGCTTCCTAACACTTTTTCTGCATCAGGTATTCCAAACCGATTTGCTTTTTCCAGTAAGTTTTTTCCACACGTACTTGATCCTTCTTCAAAAACTACAAGCAGCATTTGTGTTAAAGTTTCTTGCATTTCACTACAGTGTAAAGATTTTCCCTCATAAATAAACAATAATTTACCTTTCAAAGCCAGTAAGATTTCGTATTCTTTTCTGCTATGCCTTTTAAACAGATTTCTAACTGTCCACGTAATCAATTTTTGTACCAAAGGTATTTTGCATAGGGGATCACAATGATAAGCCCCCAAACTGAACATTACTCTGTCCATTAGGAAGACAGTCTACTTGGCCTCATTTGCAACACAATCATAGAATGCAGAAAAATCTGCAGTTGATGCAAAAGACAACTTGGGCAGGATGGTGAGGGACAGCAAAGCCAGCTTAAAAAAAATGGTGCTAAACTGTCTGCCCTAATCCCAGCCTTGCACACCCTGCACCTCTCAGCGATGCCAGCAGTGAAAGAGATGCAGCTGTTGGAATACATGGTGTTAAGATTTTTTTTGCGGACAGAATCGGAAACTACACTACATTGATCCCCACTTGCAGGCAGGCAACAGGGTGGAACTGGGATGAGTTCTGCAGGTGAGTGAAACAATTGTGAATGCCTCCACAGGTAGAGCAGAAAACCATACATATGGCCTCTGGCACTACCTGAAAAAGGCAGAAAGAGAAGGAACCTGTTGAATAAACGTTTGACAAATTGTTTTATGCACTTAGATTGTCAGCACTTTACAGAATGGCTCCAACAATGCACCAGAATCACTGTTACCTACTCCAGGCTGTTTCAGCCAAGCAGCTCTCATTATTCACTGCTCTAGTTCAGCCATCCTTTGGGAAAACCTCGCAAACAAAACAAACCAGCAAAGTTTCCTAAGGAGCTTGGCTTAGTCATGCTCCTGCAACAGTGTTTTCCACATAATCTTTGCAAGGTCCTACTGTTCCAATAATACACTGAGTCCAATACAACTCCTACAGCTTTTTGCAGATTGTACTACAGCTCTTCACATCCAGTTTTACATCGTGCAGCCAATGTCCGATGCTGTCTCCTTTCCTCACCAAACCAAACACTTGAACACAAGAAAACTGTTCTATACATCACCAATATAATGTCACCTAAGTCATTATCACCTCCATGGGCTACAGGCGCACACACGTAGCAGTCACAGTGAAGAGACTAGAACCGAGGCACCAGCAAGACATTTAGCCTGAGTGGAAATTATCAAAAACATATTACTCCTGTGACAAGAAAATACACATACTCAGCAACATTCAGAATTGAGTGTACGGTCTTTTTCAAGGGCTAGAAGTGCATAAACCCCTTCTATTCAACAGTATTAAAGACTGATGACAGATTTAAAAAAAAAAAAAAAAGCAGCAAAAATCAAATCACCAGATACTAGCTATAACTAAAAGACAATATAGAGAAAACAAACCAGAAAAAGCGTCACACATATCACACAGAGGATAACCATAAGAAAAGCTGTTAAGAATGAAATAAACATGACTACGTAAGCCAAAACCAAACTTAACCTCACAGTTTCTGCTGTAACTTTAAAAAAAGAACAAGGCAGAAGATACCTCCATGAAGACATGTTTATGACCAAAGTTCTAATATAAACTGATTTGAATCAAGCGGATCAACCGTTTTGTATATTACCTGAAATAATTATGGACTTTATGTGAGTTTTCTCTTTCATAAACCCAGACTGCAAGCTAGGACGACTTGGGCTATGAATTTTAACATATAAGAAACAGCCATAAATCAGCCTAGAAAGTTACCAGATTGTCTTTAGGTCAAAAGAAGCAAACAATCTGGTGCAACATGGATTCAATTGTTTCTGCTCATGAAATACAGTCCTTACAGCAAGAAATACACCAGGAGATGCAGAGCCAGAAGGAAATGATTTACAGTAGTCTAAGACATCAGCCTTGACTATCACACAGGTTTTGTAACTTTGTTTTTCCTCATGCCTCGGGCTCATTGCCAGTATCAGACACACAAAAAAGTATATAGGTAGTCTGGGCAGCATACCCATAAATTATAAATTCTGTCAATGACTTTCCAGAGAGAAACAATCAAGCATGACTTTAACCTGATCCTTTAGATTTTCTTTTTTCATACTGAACCTACATAAATTCTGGCAAAGAGGGAATAAATTAGCTCAAAATACATAAATCACTCTGGGTCCTGATTTTCACTTCGTTTCATTTGGTATCAGGTGCTGTAACTTACTTGCCTGAGCTGAGCTATAGCTGTGTAATGAGATGGATCCTCTGGTACTGGTTGCTAATAAATTACTTAGAACTAGATATATACATGAGTTTACATTCCTATTCTCAAGGGGAAAATGGACTTGTCTAATTGATTGAGTTCCTAATTTCCATCTTGTTTTGACATACAGAAAATTCCTAGTCTGAGATACCAAGGAAGACTAGTAGGCAGGAAAACTTCCTGTGGATGCTCTGAGGGACAGTTTTCATATAGCTATGGTATTGTTGACCCAGCTCCTCTGTTCTACCTCTATGTAACTGCAATGTCTGAAAGAACTTTCAGAAATTCAAACAGTGTGGACAGCTGATTATTTCTATGGCTGTTTCACCGAATCATAGAATGGTTGAGATTGGAAGGGATGTCTGTGGGTCATCTGGCTCAACCCCCTCCTCAAGCACGGTCACCTACAGCTGGTAACTCAGACCACGTCCAGGCAGCTTTTGAATCGCTCTGAGAATGGAGACTGCACAACGTCTTGGAGCAACCTATGCCAGTGCTTAGTCACCCTCACAAAGTGGTTCCTGATGTTCAGATGGGGTTCTCCCATTTGTCTCCATTGCCTCGTCACTGGACATCACCTGGCTCCATCTTCTCTACACCTTCCTTTCAGGTATTTGTCCACGTTGATGAAATTCCCCACTGAGCCTTCTCTTCTCCAGGCTAAACAGTCCCAGCTCTCTCAGCTTTTCCTCATAGGAGAGACGCTCTCATACCTTAATCACCTTAGCCAGTGACATGCTTTGCTGGACTGTCTCCAATAGCTTTGTATCTCTTTTGTACTGGGGAGCCCAGAACTGGACACAGCACACAAGTGTTGGGTAGAGAGGAAGGATCACCTCCCTTGGCCAGCTGGCAACAATCCTCCTAATGCAGCCCAGGATGCCATTAGCTGCTTTTGCAGCCAGGCCACATTGCTGGTTCATGTTCATCTTGCTGTCCACCAGGACCCCCCGTCTCTCTTCTGCAAAGATGCTTTCCAGCCAGGCAACTGTCAGCATATAGCACATGGGGTTGTTCCTCCCCAGGTGCAGGACTTGGCATTTCCTTGAAAGGCATAAGGTCCTTGTCAGCCCACTGCTCCAGCCTGTCGAGGTCCCTCTGGATGGCAGCATGACCCTCTGGCATATCAGCCCCTCCTCCCAGTTTTGTATCATCAGCAGACTTGGCTGAGGGGACACAGTGCCCCTCTATCCAGATCATTAATGGAAGATGTGAAACAGAACTGAACCCAGGACTGACCTCTGTGAAACTAACAATTTTTGCATGTTTTAAGTCAAAACCAAGAAAGATCTCATAGAAGTATAGTGTAGTAATAGTTACATAAAGCACAAGACTGGTATGGCAATTACTGCACAGGCAGCTGCCTGGGAGCCTTTTCATGCCCTTCAGCATTATAGATTTTGTTTGTGGTTTTCATTAGGTAGGATTTGAGAGACTAAAACGTGCATGAAATTCACATCAGAATACACTGTGGAGCGACAAGAGGATGGAAAAGATTTAAGATGGGTTTAAGTGCTCAGTATGAAAGGAAATGAAGCAGTTTCAGGGTTATCTACAGGTTTTGGTAGACAGTTACTGATTCTTCTATATTCTGCTAAAGCAAAGCAGCAACATTCAATTTTATTTTGTACTATGTTCTTCTTGAAGTTGTACATTCTGAACCAGTAAGCCCAAATAACAATCCTAAAGACTTCCATGGGTTTTCATTGATATCTTTTGAGAGAACACAACAGATTTAGGATTCCATTTTAAAATGCAACGTGGCACATGCCTGAACTGTTGACATAAACCAGAATTCTCCTGAATTGCGATTTTCACAATGTAGAGACATACAATGGTTCCTGGCTGAGATGGCCCAGGAGCACCAGACTAGAAGCTTTTTCCATCAGTAATTAAGATACTCTGCTGGAGAAAAAGTGAGAAAAGTTCAGGGACAGGCAACAAATTGTAACAGCTAGCATGAAAAGAGAGGAGAAACCTAAGAAAAAGACTGCAGTAAAGCTGCTGACATTTTCAAAACTGGTTTGCAGACAGTATTGGAATGTTCTATGATAAATGAAAAACAGTCCAAACTTTAAATGGGACCTGTAAAGCTTTAAATAACACAATCCACAGGTAAAAGAATTAATGAACAGTTCTATAGATAGATAGAAGACTGAACTAGGACAAAGGGGATAAGTTGGTTCCTGTCACATTTCAGGAAGCACATTTTATTCCTGTCTTTTCAGTTCTAATACATAAATAACCATAACTGATGACTATGCTTGGTCAAGTATGGGAAGTATTAGAGTTGAAAAGACAGACAGGAAAGTGTCTATAAAAAGTTCTCCCTTCTTTCAAGAACTATAGCCTGAACTGCTCTAAAATATTTTGAAGTAATCTGAATAGTATAAAAGCTGCACCTTTAAACTGACAAACTGTCAGCTCTCAAAGACCGAGGGAAACTCTTCAGGTAAGTGAGGTGTCATTTTTCCTTTCAGCACAGTTCAAGAATGTCAGCTGCCCATCAGAAAATGAGATTGTCAAGATTGCATTGTACTCAGTTTCTACTTTTACTGAAACTGAAGGCAATAATCATACAGGGAAAAAGGAATTGTAAACATGTTAAATCAGGAAGCAATCAAAGGAAGCCCACTTAAAGGATCAGATTTGTTTGTACTATAAATGACACTGAAGATGCTAATCTCTGGTTCTTGGTTTTCAGAAGCTTATGATTTTGGGATTCAAACAAACATTTGAACCCAAACCCTGTTGTACTGAACTTTTAGTTCATTTAGTTAATTAATCATTTCCCCAACATCAATAGCATTACCAACATGAAGAAAAAGTCAGGTGTGCACGCTTGCAGGGCAACTCTCTATATGCAGTCCCAAAGAACATCACATCAATGTGCACTAGGGACATGTTTCATTAAACAGACACAGCATAGAAATTTCTACAGATTCCTTCTGCATGTCAAAACCTGACTGATTTTTCTCACTCTTCACACAGTGACAGCACAACAAGGTCTGGAGTGTAGCTTAGAATTAAACTAGCACATCCCGGCATTTGCTGCTTTTAGTCATTTCTTCCCATTTAGCTTCATGGTTGTCACCTTCAGCTTTCATTTTCTTGTTCAAACCAGAAAATGACTGAGTAAAGAAAGGTATTTTCTACTCTTTCTCAGCATGTGGAAGGTGCATACCATTCAGAGAGACAGGCAGCACTTCCACTTAGAGAAAACCCACTGTGCTTTAAGTAAGGTATGAGTCTAGTGGACTTGATCACCCAGGCAAGCCCGAGAGCAATAGCCAAAAACTGTGCCTAACTGCCTTCTGCACTGTGTCAACTCTTCTCCGAAGATGAAGGTAGGCAACAAGTCACAGCACTTGTGTGCTTGCGTGTGCCTACATTTTCCATGGTTAACAAATGACCTTCAGAAACACACTAACATTCTTCAAGATTAGATGTGTAAGACTGATTATCTTGGAAAACTTAATTCCAAACTATACTTTCTAATGATCTCTAGAAACACCAGCAAATTCTCAATAAAGTTGCTAGACACAGAATGGTGCTGTGTTATCCTCAGAACTTGAATGCTCCCACTTCTTTCAAGCAAGGCAACTGCTAACATCAAATTAGATGATTTATGTCTGTCAGGTTTACAGTATACATATCAATGGTATTTATCCTTGTACAGGTAGCTATTGTGTATACCAACGGTATAGAGATATCCTGCTAACGTAACATTATCAAGAGCTAAAACCAACAGCAGTTTCAAATTCTCTCAGGATTATTCAGTTAGAACATGTTTTATTTAGAGGGCTTTTTGGTATTCATTACAGAGCATACAAGAGTAATCCAATTGTAATAAAAATTCATAAAATAACTAAAGGATTCAAATTGCATAATTGCTTTAAATCACTTTAAAAAAGATTTTCTTTTCCAGAATCCTACTTCGAACATGAAATGTTACTCCAACGTGAATGAGGTATCTATTTATAACCAAATGTTTGTGTGTAATGGTCAAATGCAAAAAAGAGGAATTGAATGTTTATTTTAGTCTTGATTTTCATCCAATACTTTGTGTAATTTATCCTGAAATTCTAATTATATCTCCCTATCTAAGCACTGCAAATATGAAAACCGAGGGAAAGATCTATTTGCCAGAGCTTTTTTCCTCTTCTTTTTCTAAAGCAAAGAGATGTTTGCGGTCAAATTACTTAACGAAAAGAACTCAATGTGTCAGTAATCATCCCAACAAAGAAAACATGTCCATTTACAGTATTGTTTAACTATTTCTATAGTTGGTGACCGCACTAAACAGGTATTTGAATGTGAATATGCCAGATGATTAAAAACAACCTTCATGGGTGCCAAACATTAGCTATTTCTGCAAAATTAACTAAAAGCATGCAAAAGCAATGTGCAAAATTACACACACCTACTATAACCACTGGCCTCTTCGGCAATATGCATAGTCCACAGCTGATGTGATTTTGTCTACAAAAGTAATGTCAATAAAACACACCAGGAGTTATTACAAGCTCATTATGTCATCATCCAAGGAGCAATATCTATTATAGCTCAGGAACTGTAACACAGCAGGGGTATGAAAATGGGTATCTATTCATGAAACAAATCTACCGTTTATGCTGAAGTACATGAAAAATAATGTTAGTTGGACAAAAACCATAGTAACCAGAAGCTATGCAGTTCAACAGCCTTTTAGCAGTTGAGGAATAAAACCGAACAAAAGTTCATTTTATGAAGTCAGCCACTGCAGACCTCAATTAAGGGAAGGCGCCTGCGATTTGCAAGTGAATCAGAACTCTGATTTTTTTGGTTGCCAGCAGTGGTCCAGACTGGAGGCTTCTGAAAAAGGAGCAACAATCTTTTTAATGAACAGCAGTTGGCTCAGAGTTCTTGGCCTAAGATCTAAAACATGAGGCTTCCATCCCCCATAATCCTTCCCTATCATCTATTTTAACAATGGGTAACTTCATTATCCTTATTTTAAAAGCCACTGTTCAAAATCCTGATTTAAAACCTGGCTCAATGATAGTAATGTCATGGGCAATTCCACTGGCTAAATACCGATGCCACAAAGAAACATGCACATTGTAAACATGATCACTTACCTTTAAGTATGCAAACTTACTGGCACCCCCAGAGTTCTATACTAAGTTGGTTATTTTATCCCAGATCACCACTTTCATATTTTTTTGTATCTTTGCAAAATAATAGGATTCTTTGTATACAAACTATTAAAATCACCTGCATGGTTTTCCTACCATATGCTTATTTTAATATATATTTCTATATAGACTGAATGCAACCAAATAGTAGGTGAGCTTGTCACAAAACACACATAAGCAGCTCTTATATCTATCAATTCAAAGAGCCATAGATAACCCAGAATGGTCCACAGTCCAGGAAATACCAGATGAAAAACGTCTCCACAAACATATGGGAGTGGGTAGGGAAAGAAAATTGCTAGAGGGAGTGAGTTCCACAGCTGCAGTATGTCAAATAACCATCCTCCATTCAACTCACCCTTCCCTTTCCACATTTACACCCCACTGTTCCTCTCCACATGCCTGCACCAAAAGTACCCTGGCTGTCTTGAAAATATTAGGCTAAAACATCTGATAAAACTCAGATGTTCCTTAGCCAAGTAGTTACTGTGTGAGGTTTTTGGGTTTTTTTTTAAACCAGTAAATGAAAAGGTAATTTTAGACTTGTTCATGTTTATTTCGTAAGCAAGGAAACTTGCCCATTTCCTCCATGTTTAACATTTCCCATCATGCCAAAGCCACAACCAGTTTCCCCCACCTTGGATGCAGTTCCCTAACTCATACATAGGAGCGGATCAGACACATCTGAGAGTACTGGGAGAGCTGGCTGGCGTCATCAACCAAGAAAACCTGAAGCTGTAACAGCACACTAACAGAAAGATAAAATGACAATTACTTAGGAATGACAAAAGCATACAAATTTTAAAGCCAATTAATGTCTTTGCTGGATTAAAGTGCACAAAATATTAATACCAGTTTCTGAAATTAGACTTTGGCTGTGGCACATGAAGCCAACACAGCTAAGAAGCACAAATGCCTTTTTTCTGCGTACCACATCTATTTCCAATCTGTTTGCAACTAGCCAAGTGCTAGTTTATCCAAATTTCATGATCACATAACAACAACATAATTCTTGACATTATTTTAGTTCTCATATATGTAAGATGCTCCTGACTCCACCACTTACTGAATTGCACTCTGATTCCAAAGGCAGACAGAACAGAGTTTTGTGATTTTTTTTTTTCTAAGCTTCAAGAAATGTAACTCAATCCTCACCAATACACAAATACCATATTGGGTACTAGTGTTGATGAAAGGATTTCAAAGATAAAAAGACATCCATGGAAAATAAGGGATAATAAAACACAAAGCAGTATCAGCAGTAATATGATCAGCAATACATTATTTCTACACTCCAATGTACTTGCTCAAACTAACCAAACCATAGGTGGCAGAGAAGCATGTAGGAACAGCAGATCTAAAAAAGGAGAACAAATGGTACCACATCTTTCAACCTTCAGATTTGTTAAGTGAGAAACAGTAATGGTCCTTCTCTGCAGGTCGTTTATCTATGCATTTTGATCAACAGGTAGTGTAAACATTTTACACTATTTTCCCAGTGAATCCAGTAAAATTGGGTTGCAATACATCTTACATATGGTTGTGCCATATACAGGTGCAAGATTTTACAACCTGCTTATGAAATGCTTCCTTAGTGCTTAAAGGATCAAGTCTCCATTGTGGGTTTCCTACGGCACTGGGCACACACAGTACACCTCTCGGGGATATCACTGCATTGTTATGCTTTGGTACTTGCATACCCCATGACTTGTCTCACTTGCATGTTTGCTCCACTCGGCAAGTTCCAGCTGTTTCTCTCTGGGAAAGTATAAAGATCTCACCCCAGATATTTTTTTGTTCTAGCTCTGTATTCCACACCCATTTTCCATTTGGCTGTGTGCATGCCTACTGTGGCAACCTAGAGAACTGCAGAAGACTAAAACAGTTCCAAGAGCTTTTCATGGAGGTCAGAAAACCAATATGGTATTACAGACTCTATCAGCCAAGTCTCACTCAGCCTCTCAAAAGATAAATTTAACACCTCCAGAAAGATTAATATTTACATTCAAAGCCAACTCAAGATGTTTTTAAAATAGAAGCCCCTTAAAACTTTTCAAATACCCACAACAATGGAGTCTAAACAAAGAAGGTGTTCAATACACAAAAATAATTAGAAAGTGATGTTTCATGTATTTGAAAGTCAGGGACTAAAATTTGTTGTCCTCAGTATCACAAAGAGACTGTTATCTTCAGTACAGCTGTGATTTCAACCCTCATGTATCCTGAGTAACCACTCTTCTAATTCTTACAGCTCAAGGGCAATCTTTCAATCAAGTAAGAACGACAACTTTATCACAAGGAATGTGACACTAAAATTGCTGAAGCAGTACGGGTACATTTCAATTCATAGAACAGGTTCGTATTTGTTGAAGATACTGGAATATATTTTTTTTTAATAAATTAGCACTAAAATTAGTAGATATATTCAATATTAGTAAAGCTGTATCATTTAACAAACCTGTTTCAAGGGCTCCATCACAGCTGATGCTATGCAAACCTATGAAAGGTCAGCAACATTCAGGTAAAAAAGAGTCTAAAGGTGAAAAAGCATAGTTAGTCAATAATTTAATGTCTAGAATCAGTGATTACTTAATTAAGAATAATCAAATAATATCATTCACTTCACATAAAAATAACATTTCCACTAGCACCTTTAAAAAAAATCATACAAAAAATTAAAACATTTAAGTAAAATAGTTTTGAGTTACAACTTAGGAAATATACCAACCTGAGACATAAAAAGTTTTAAAACTCTTCTGTTTTCACTCAGAAATGACCTGAGTGATTGTTGTTATAAAATTCTCCTAAACATTCTTCCTTACATATGAGGCTCATCAGGGGAATTTTGAAAATACAGGTATTTCCTAAATTCACTTTGAGGAGAAGAGTGCAAAGCACGACACGTCATTATTCATTTAATCCCTGAGTAAACAAAAGCCACAAGTAAAGAGAAAATTAATTTGGTTTCAGTTTTACTGTTTGCATACAATCTTAATATATTATTAACTTAGGAAATTTAATTCCGTTTAATAATAGTTGTAATGAGCTGAAACTTGCTAAGGACAAGCTACTGAACCAAAAGCACGATAGCCAGGTAATTTAAGTGCAAGTCTTGAGTGTGGAAAGTTCTGAGGTTTTCTTCATTTTATTCAAGAGCCCTGTAAGTAACACTTTTGACACTAGACATATAGACAGGTCTAGATTTTCCCTTTAAAAAAAAAAAAAGAAAGGAGTGATAAAATCACAAGAACTTAAGACTGAGATTGTACATCAGGAGTTTGCTATGGCAAATGCTCCCAGGCAAAACCACTATGAGTAGTACTTGCATAGGCTTAAAGGTAAATGTTGCGCCTGCCTTTCTGCTGACAACTAAGCAACCAAGCAGTAAGACTGAAACAAACACTTCGCTGTTCAGTTATCTTTTCTTAAGCAATGCTTTTCTAGCTCAATACTCTTTAAATATACATATATATTCATGGAAAGGGTAAATTACTAACCCTAAAGCGAAATCTTGACAGAAAATAGCTGCAGCTGACAGCCAAACTAGTATCCATATAATCTCATTATAAAATCAGCTGTGTGACATTTCACTGCAGGTTACTTCAAGCTCAAACTTATTTGTGTACATACTTGACCATAAAAGTTTTTTAAAATTTTCATTCAATGAGAATACCTGGCATAGCATTTCACCTAGGAAGACAGATATTTAAAAATACATTTTGGATTATTATCACTGTCTTTTCCAATGACAGAACCACTAGGTAGGTTAAAAAAAAAAAAAAAGTCAAGCAATAATCAGAACCAGAAAACATCAGCCTCATATTTATGGCAGCCCCACAAATCAATAATTTTATATGTATCTTTGTAAGAATGTTCAATGTAATTTTCATTTTTTTAAAAACGGCAATAGATCGGTTTAGCAGAGTAATACTATCATCTCAAATTTTATTGTTAAGATCAAACCACAGAAAACAGGAGGGGGCCCAATGCACCTACCAGAAATCTCCCTTGACTACCCCTGCCCTAAATAAGGCAATACTAACACCTCTTGAAACAGGACTGAGGAAGCAGATAATTAACACGATAAAGACAAAAATGAAAGAACAAAAATAAAGCTGCATGTACACAGAGGTGACTAACACACACAGGAGCTCAGTTCAGTTTGGTTACGTTTCCTGTTACAAATGTACCTTCTTCCATCATTACTGGCTACAAGGGTAACATAAAAGAAAACTAACAAGACAATAGAAAATTATGACTATGTTAGGAAACATTTTGTTCGCTTTACAGCTGGTCCCAGTGGGGCAAGACATATAAGAAACACAAATAGTATTTAGGTCTGCATCTTGGAGATCTAGCTAGCTCCTTGCATAACAAGCTGCTAGAAGAATAAGAGTTGTTTAGTCACCTTGTTTATGGAATTCTAGGCTCTATTCATTCCATAACTATTTATGTATATAGAAACATCTAAAAAAATTAATGTAACAAAAAAACAATGTAATTGAGATCACATTTCTAGAGGTAAGTACATGGCACAGAGTGACACTTAAATCTGTGGTAGATTAGCTCATCATCAGCTGTTAAAAGTATCTTCTCCTTTTTATGCTTTTTTTATCTGCTTCTCTTCACCTTTCAATAAACAAAACATCAGTTCACCTCAACTATAGTTCACGTTTTACTATTCATAGTAAGGTAACTCCATCCTGAGACACGAGGAAGATTCTGTCCTTAAAAATTTCTTCTGACAGCAAGCTTCTTAAGAATGGGAAGCAATACACTTCAATTAGCAGAGGTGGCATTGAAGTATCCATTTGCTGACATCATCCTTAGCTCCCACTATCTGGTCAATGGATAATTAGGGGTTTGCTTTCTTTCACTAAACACTTTCAATGCCTAGTTACAGATTCCTTGTGTAATATTAAAGATATTTTTTAAGTCTTTTAAAAAAGATTGGTAAATTAGAACACATTTTTGATAATCAGAATGATGCACAAAGTATTCTGATGGACTTTTATTAAAATAATCTTCCTACAGTAGTACAGAATTCTTTAGCAAAGTCAAGCCCCTATCTGTTGCACAGCCTTCTTCACCGACACCATAAATTTTACCTTTTCTGTTTCTCTAATGATCCATATTATTGGCTGTAACTGCTCTGCTTATGAACACAAACGCAGTTTTGACCATGAATGTGATTTTGAAGCAGACAAGACAGCTTTAGTAAAAAGGAAATCACCTTCCTTTCAATGAGAGCAACGTTTTTCTAAACCTTTACAGATGGCTGTGATTCCATGCACAGTCGTTAGAACCAGAAACTTCTCAGTAAGAGAACCAAAAGTTGCTTAATGGCACATTAAAAGTACAGTTTGTGATGCTTTGCATGCAGTTCACCTTCTAAGCCTTTTTATGCTGCTTCCTTTTCAGAATGCAATGGGTTCAAGATGTGTGACGTCTGGTTCCCAGCTATGCTTGTATCTGCTGGATGTCGTTATGCACTGAAGATTTATGTTCAAATTCAAATCAAATGCAAGTTTCACACTCTAAGTAGGGATACCCACAAACATATTGTTCTTTGGAGAACAACTCTCTGGCTCCATAGATATAACTTGGACAGAGTAGTTATGTTCTTCTGCAGCCCACGCCCGATCCAGATCCACAAGCCCCATACACTGCTTTCCTAAAACAAGAGCAAAGGAGAGCATGGAAACTCTAAAAATGTAGACACATTACCAGAAACGTGCACTTCAACGTCAAGAAAACACATCAGTAAGTCATCTAAAAAATGAGCTCCAAATTACTTAAAAAATCCTATCTTAATCTTTTACTTGCAGTCATCAATAGTTCTACATCACATCTGTAACTTATAACCCTCATTTAGCAAAGATCTTGAGAAGGACTATTAACTCTTTATACATGGAGAAACATAACAGGCACAACTATTTTTTAAGTATTCTCAAAACTTACAGAAAAATCCATGCATTGATGTAAAAGCCACAGAAAGAAAAAGAAATGCCTAGTTTACCCCTTAGTGCTCTGAACTGCCAAACTTCTACTCGCTTTATAACCGTAACTGTTTTCCTCCTGTACTTTCTTCTAAAATCTGAAAATCTCTGATTACTGATTATCAATAAAAGACTAACATACAATACAAAACAGTGATCCAGTGTAATCAATCTGAGACATATGAATGTAACTGCTTATAATCAAAAATACTAATTACTAATGAAAACTAACCTTACGTCAGATTTACCTGCAGAAAAAATGGGAAGGATAAATTCAAGTGTTTTTTCTGCTTATACGTTTGTATTATGATACAGCCATACCAAGATGAGGAAGCCATTCGTCTTTACATAATGACTCCTAATTATTATGTTCTGAAATACAGAATTTGTCAGATCATGTTTTCAGCAGTTTGAAACTCTCTTGCAAGAAAGATATAGCAAGCACTTCCCTGAAATGGTTTATTACTAACAGTCCTGTACTCTCAAGTCATGAGCAAGGCACAATCATGTTTCAGTCTCAAAGCCAATGGTCCTACCTCTTTTCTTGTCCCTGACAGAACCGTACAGTTAAATATATTTGGGGTCTGAGATGAAGGGAAGAAACAGGAGCACTCATTCTGTTTATCATCAGCATACAATCTGGCGTTTCAGACTACCCTCTAGAAACGCCTGCCTCTCTTCCCCAAATATATACAGAACTTGAGTGACTGTACCATCACAAGCCCTGGTATGCATTTGTTAGGTGCCTGTAGCAGTTTTGGGTAGGTGGCACAAACATGCCCCTCAGTATCCTTGCATTTCAGAACAGCTGGTGCACATCACAATTTAATATGGTACTCTGCGCAAACTACTCTGTCTTTCCACAGTGAGCCAGCAGCCAGAAGTATTTTCTGCTACTCAGCTAAACACCTTAGTTACAAAAGATATTCACTACTTTGACTTCACCAACATTATGACATTCAGACTCTGTTCTGTTGGTGGCTTGGGATTTGATAGGGGTAGTAATTAGGTAGGAAATAATTTAGAGATACAATAACAAGGTTAGGCCTGAAAGAACTTTCCATCTCAGTCCTGTATGAATTTATATGTTGCAGGGAGAAATTACCAGTTTATATAACAAACCAAGATAGATCTTTAAATTACTTTTTCTGGCACTATTCTCCTACATTTGAGCTTTCACAGAAAATCACCTTCTGCAGTTGGCTGAACAAAACGTATATGCTTCTGACAGCAATATCATTATTATTCAAAGTACACACACTAAGGAGCAGTTGGGATTGTCACAACTGGGGCCTGCTTCCCTGGGTACTCTCAGTAGGACTGTGTGAAATATATGGAGCAGTTCTGTGACCAGAGAGAATAAATCAGGTGGGCTGTAGTGATGCTAACAAAACCATTCCGTATGTTTGCACTCACTGCTGTATATAGTGGATAAAACACACATGTCCAGTGAAAATAGGAAACAGAACTTTGTTCATTTAAGAGGCAATAGCTGTGTGTAGTAGTGGAATTGGGTGCAATTGTGTATTTTTACGTTCACAGATAGTGCAGCAATTGCTGATAACTCCTTTGACAAATGTGTTGTTTCAGCCATGACAGTCACAGACAGAACGCTGTACTTCAGCACTTTAGGGACTTACAGATAAACAAAATGATTTGTCATATCACTGAAGTTGCATAATTCCATGGTAATTGTTAAAATGGTGTTTAAAATACAATCCTAAAATGACTTGCTCTGCTACTTTTTGAATATTCTGCTACAATTTACAATAGAAAAGTAAAAAGTCTCCATCTGTTCAGGAATATTTTCATTAAATGAAATCCACAGTTTTCTCAATACCTGATCATGCACTGCATAAAATAAGCTAAATAAATTAAAAAATTAACCATGGCTGTAACACTGATATGACTCAATCTTCAATTATTTGCAAGCAGAACTTAAAAGCACCCCAACAAGAGTCCCATAAAAGCAGTTTCAGAGCTGAAACAGAACACTGAATTAGGAATGATCTTCACTGAAACAAACCTATTCCATGGAACTTAAAGAAAAAAATCACATTCTTTAAAACAGAAAAAGCAATGATGTAGGGGAAGGGAGAGGAATAAGATTTATGTTCGAGTTTTTGTCAGGGCAAAACACAGAAGTTAAAGTTGTGGGGAAAAAATGGCAGTTTCAGAGAAAGAGAATAGATAAAAGTTACAATCTTTCTTTTTTGGGTCCTTTTCCAATTTTCTGTCCACCCAGCAAGCAGCAGGAGCAAAGTGGGGTGCTACAGTGGTAACTGAACACTACCTGTTTTAAGGTTGTTTTTTTCAAATACTGTGATGATAGCAAAAGAGCAGACAAACTTATTATTAAATAGACAGCTATCTCAGAATATGTATTAACTTTCTTTCTGTACAGTGAGTATAGGAAATACTTTGAATTTTTCAAATTAAGCTTTAAAAAATTACGATTGTTTGCTACTACTGTTTCAATATACTTTTTAAGTGTTTCTTTTAAACCAAGAATGCATAGTTATATACTGAGAGTTCCCAGCCTCTTCTGTCTTTTCTGACCTGGAAGCTAGTTTACAGCTTCCATCAGAACATTAATACCAGACAGGAGCACATTACAACCTTTTGTAAGTCAAAGAATACTAGAATATTGCACATATTGAAAAAATGGATTTCCTTACTCTAAGTATTTGAAGTGCTATGTATTTTGTTGTCCTTCTGAGTATTGAAATCCCAGCTATTTTAATGATAAGCTTCTTGCATTTCTTTTCATCAAAAACCATTGACACCAGATCAAGAAACTAAAATCTCAGCAATCAATTTACTTTGGCTGTTTATTGCATATAAATGACCCAACAGAAGGCAGCTGCTCCTACTCAAAATGGCAATAAAGTACAAATCTGAAACACAACTGATTATCAAAAGGTAAAAATTGGTCGCACACTGCTGTAGCTATAATCTAAGTTTCCATGCACTGGGAAGGCTGGTACCCCAGGTAAGGGGTAAGCCAAACTGTGTTCTTGGCAAAGTTTTCAGATTATAATTATTGTTTACTATTTAAAATATATATATATAAAATCCCAGAAAATCTTCTGGTTTTTTTCTGAAATTATGATGATGATCCTAATGAGGTGAACCAAATAGGTTTGTATGCTCTTACAGCCGCCAGTACCAAAGCTAGCCCAGCCTCTGCAACTTACCCTTTTTGTTTCCAGCTGGCATTACATGTTTGCCCTTTTAAGAGAGTTATCATCAGCGATTACAAGCAGGAGAACGTTGCACACTGAAAATCACTACTACAAATAAGCTTGTGCTTTTAATGTAAGATAAAATGGCAATAACAGGACTTTAATGAACTTTACAAAGACCTCATTCTTTTCAGAGAACAGTGGGAGGGAAGAAAAAAAGGTGAAGCAACAAAAATCAGTAACATGCAAACTCTATCTCATATTCATAATTCTGAAAGAAAAGTTTCTATACCATAGTACAGAACAGCAAATGGCAAAATGTGAAGAAATCCAAAATTTTCAAGTGTTTCCTGGAGACAACAAGTTAATGCCCTGTTCATTAATGTACTACTACTTCTTTTATTTATATATATATCAAGGAAAATTCATTACTGATATAGTTTACACAACAGCTGCAGAAATTCATACCAATTAGCCTGCGTTCAGGTGGAAGCTGAACAGCTGTCTGATCTGCAAATCTGCAAAGGATCATGTGCTCCTAGGGGGAAAAAAGAAGTAAAGAAATTTGGTCCAGTAGCATTTCCATCTTCCAAATAAAGTATAAGAAATCTAGTTAAATGTTGTAAAGTATCAAAAATGCTATCACATTGAAGACACTATTTCTAGAAAAATTATCTGTGTGCAAATCCTAATTTTGATACTACTCTGGCTTGTAAATATGTTTGTAAATCAAGAGTTTGTAATCATGACCACATTTCTACTCATGAGTATTTTTTCCTTGCTGAAATTTCTCTAATTCTCTGCAGCAGTTGAATTGGATGCAACATATACAAAACAGCATTCTTTGAAGACATACTGCAGACTAATTTTGCCTTTGATTACTGATGAGCAGCACAGCCTTCTTTTAGCACTGTCATTATGGGGCAGAATCTCTGTATCAATAAGAAGCCAAGACAAAATTCTTAAAATAGGTGATTTTGATCTACCTTCCAAGCAGTGATTTTGAATCCCGTAAGAATCACTTCATGGGATAGACTTCCTCTGCTCTATCAAATAGGTTCAGGATCAACCCAAAAGATTTTGAAGGCAAAATAAAATCCTGAAGGCAAGAAATACCTGGCCATGAATAGGAAAGTTTCCTACATCAAAATTTGCACGCAATTTGCTTTTGAACCATCCCTGTTCCACTTAAAAATTTCTGCAGAGGCTTCTACAACAGCTGCTGTTGATTTCTTCCTGTCTTGTCACCCAGGGCTATGGTGCAGTGGAGGGTTAGCCCCACCGCCTTTCTCCCTGCTTAGTTCACTGTACAAGCAGGCAGAATCCCATTGTCATTTGCTGTGAAAAACACCTCCTATGCTAGCATAATCATTGCTCCAAACCAGCCAAGCCAAGGAAGGTGAGTTAGCCAGATGGTGAGAGAAGAAACCCTGAAGGTGTAGCAATGAAATTAATGCTCTGATGACAGCTGTGCTCTTTGGGACAGCTGCAATATTAAGTACAGGGCTGAGTAAATCATAACCATTTTAGCACCGTACGACATTCCCAAGTCTCCTATATCGTCATGGGGAGAAAACAGAAACAGACGACAGCAAAAAGTGCTCTGCTAAGCAAAGCTTCCAGAGCTATAGTCCTGAAAAAAGGATATGTCTTGCATCAAAAAGGTTTTTTTTTTATGTTTTTTAAATTCTTGCCTGATAGAAGCTGATGATATTAGAGGTTTGATTCCTGTAACAGATGAAGAGAGCCACTTTACCTAAGGATACTTTAGCTTCCTTTACTATGCTGAAGAGGATACTTACTCTAGCTTTTTATTAGGGGGAACATAAACATTCAAAAGTCTTCATTTGACAAAAAAAATGAATGAAAGCCCATCTTCATATTAAATCAAGATGCTAACTCCATCCAATTCATAAATTTAATAGACATCTGATCACAAAAAAAACTTTGCCCACATACTATAAAATAAAATATTATAGCTACATGATACTCAAATATTACTTATTTAAATAAATTTACAGTATCTTGAGGCAGGATTATTTGTTCCCTGGTACAGCTCATTCACATGAAGGTTTTCAGCTTACAGCTCCAGAAGAAATATGCAAGCAAGATGACCACATGTTGTAACACATTTAGGACTCAAACATGTTATGCTCAGTCAGTTCAATTCAAATATGGCTATTTTAGTAGTACAAAAGAGCTGAAAATGTTAAACCCAGATGTGGCTACTGGAGAATGAGCAGAAGGAAAGCCACAGGCAATGTGGCTACTGTTAGGAGAGAAGCAGCAGTGACAGCCAGCTTGGGGAGAAAAAGAAGGATTCAGAGGAGAGGGAGAAGATCCACATTAACACAGAACCCCTCATCAGCCTTCAGGCATCCAACACAACCCAGCTCTTTGCCACATCAGGTTCTTGGCTCATCCAAGTAGACCAGAACAAGGTAAACCTCACCACCTAACCTGAAAATCTGTACTGAGTCTAATGCCTTGGCTTCCTACAGCAATAATCCAAGAAGTTAAACTACAGCCTAAGTTATGACCACAACATTACCCCATGACACAGTCATTAAATTGTCATACTCCCAGCTGGCAGAAATTAGAAGAAAAGCACTTCTGAAATAATGAAGTTAATAATTATGAACTGCCTACATTTTGTATGTGCATGAACAGTTAACTTGCTTACTGGAACACCCACGCCTTCAATTCCTATTAGGTTTTCAAAGTTGTATGTGCAAAATTACTCAGTTTTACTTTCCAGTTCTCCTACAGGGAGAGGGTCTTGACAAATAGAGTCTCAAAATGTATCATGGTAGAAAACTACAGCTATCACAACCTTATTCTCCGCAGCTATAACCTAATGAATTACAGCATAATGTTCTCATCAAAAAATGTTTTGGAATTGCCAGACTTCTGGATGTCTTTTTAGATCTCACTAGAATGAAAGATAAGAGAAATGAATTTAAAATGGGAACTGGAGCGGGGTGGGTGACACAGACAACGTCTGGCTAACACATGGCACCGTTGGCTACTAACCAATAATCTGTAACAATTTATTAATATGAAATATAAAAACACATATAGCTAGCACTATAACAAAAGTTATTTATAACTAGGATTATCTGAGGCACCGACCAGCCTAGACCATTTGTATAGATTCTTACATTATCAAGAGCAGCAGGCCTTTTTAGCATTGTCCTTGGCCCCCGTGCCCTTCTGCAACACAAATAATAAAATGCTGTAACTTCTATAGCATTGACAAACCCTGTGTTTAAACCTCCATGGATTAACAGATTAAGGAAAAAAAAATCACTCAGTTTTAATGAGATTATGTACACTATCCTAATCTAGGTATCCTTGATTTTATAATTGTCACTATCTTCTTTTGTACTGTCAACAGGTCTGCTTTTAATATGTTAATAAATAAGCTTTTCCTGAACTGAAACCTGAATTCTTCATGATTATATGTTAGAAACATATAAATGTGTTGAAAAGAATGTTAATCAAGGGAAAAAACAATGGCAGGTCCAAATCCATGGTGCCATCTTTATCATCTCAATCTATGGACATTTATTTCCATGTAAAGTGTACCTAGACCACACTGTCATGAAGATAACATCAGTGTACTATCAGATAACAACTTCCCTATATAAAATGGCTCTAAATTTTCTGCTTTTTTTTAATGTCATCTTACTTGGGGATTGAAAAGGATAATCTCCATTTTCCTGCTAAATATAGCATCTTTGCTATGCTCGCTGTCCCAAAAAACATTTGGATATTAGAAACACTGTCTCTTCCTTATATTTCTGTTATAAAGGATTATTCTGCATCTCCAAAATTCATTTCTATAAACACCAAGATACTTGTGTCTTGATTTGACATGTAAATTTATTAAACTTTCTATATATCCTTGTTTCTCTCAAATGGAAACATTTTCTTTCCATGCCACATTAAGTGCATCTAACCTTCAATTTTCTGGTTGCTCATCACCAACTACTTTAAATGCACTAGACAAAGATTAACCTGTTCTCTGTCGTCCAGCTCTATGCTCTTGTCCTTTTCACTCCCCTATTACCTGTTACATTCATTCTGTTGAATCTACATGCCTCATTCTTTTTCCTACTTTTCTCTCAGACTACCTCCACACGTTACCTGGCTCCCCTGGGTCAAAAAATTTGAATACTTTTGAAATAGTTTTGAATAATGTTTTTAAAGCAATACTGCATAAAGTTCCTGCTGATGAGTATAAGCTCTTCCTACTCACTATGTCTAATCTTCCAGACATAAATTAAAAGGAGAAATCTAATGTTTATCAGAAAATAGTATCTATGAAAGCCATAATTTTACCTAAAAAATGATTGACCATTTCCACAGTTGTATTCAAGACCTAAATCAATTGATATCTTGTAATTGTTAACTGGTACATGTTGACATATCTTAGGAATGGCTTGCTTACACATTATGATTTTTTTAAGAAAAAGTTCTTTTGTAGAGAAACTATTTCATTTTACTGAAGAAAAAAAAGCCTTAAAAATGGATGGTACAGAGAAAGCAACACAATGACACCTGCAGTAAGCACATTTCATATAAACCATGCTTTTCCTTGCAATTAAAAGATAAGCATTTACATTTAATTTGATAAGACGACCAAGTGAAACACAGGAAACTGCACATAACCCTCTCCCCCCTCCAACCCTTTTACATACCTTGTAGGACAAAATTTCTTTGAACTGATGACTGGAAAAAAAAAAAAAAAAAAGAACCAGACCAATTCAATTAGCATCTAAAAAAGCAGAGGCAGAAAATAGAAGCAATCAATACATACTTGAACACACTTTAAACAAAATACCAGTATCTGTATCCTAAGGAAAGGCATTAAAAAACACCCAGAAACCATTATGCTTCCAGTTCACTAGAAAAGTAAAAGCATCTTTGTGTTGTCCTTTTTTTTTTTCTATTACATTATTTATTAAAATTCTCTCTTTAAATCATTATAAATTCTAACACAGATTTACTGGCATTTCTATGTTGTCACATAAATTATATTACATGTACGGAACCTCTAGTCATGCATATATTTTGTTTGTATCACAAAAGTAAGGTGTATCTACAATGGAACCGAGTAGACAACATAGGCAATATGGGGATATGGGCAGGCTATCATGTTTTACGTTCATATCAAATAAGGAAAAAAAGAAAACACAAACCCTAAAATGTAGCTTGAGCTAGGGTTGATAATTTTCCACAAAGGCTTACGATCTTAAATTCAAAATTTTGGCAAACGCAAAACTATAATTTACATTCTTGCAGCATTTACAGCAACAAAAATTTTAAAATGTAGTGAGCGTTTCCAGTCTTCATGGTCTAGAAACGTTAACTGGTCAAAAGTTAAACAGTATTCAGTCAATTTTAAAACAAGTCAGCAGAGAAAAGCTATGTGCCTGCTAACTTCAGAAGGTTTAAAATTTTACTGCCTCTTCCTTAAGAATACTTCTTCATTTTACTCTATCACAAGAGAAAACAAAAAGGGACACACGTAAAAAGCTGGAAGAATCAAATTCACTAACAGTGTTAAATGTAAAGTTTACCAAACTGACAAATTCCAAATATTTACTCTCCGTGCACTTCTGTGACAGCACATTTTGATAGTATAGAAAAGAATGAAAAATATTTAACACAGATGCATAAGATTTTTTTGTATTTGTTGATTCCTTTTAAGACAGCATGTTTCCATTTCTTATTTTAGCAAATATATACCTAAGACAATGTTGTAACTCCTAGTAGAATTAAATCTGATCCATCTTGGACATCCAAATTCAAAGCTCAGCTTTAGGAAAAAGACACCAAAACTCTCTTCCACCGTCTAGTTCTGCCTCAGAAAGCTGTCAGTCTCTTATCTTCTGCCATTTTATGCTTACCTTTTACATTTTATTTATATCAAAGGCATTAAAATTCTTCAGCCTGAAATACATGATTATCTCCAACATGGCAGATTTGAAGATGACAAAGTATTTACACAGTCCATTGAAAAAGTATTAAAAATATGAACTGAAATACAGGAGAGCTTGTCTACTTGGAAATAAATCAGAAGAGTTTCACAAGCAGTAAACTGTGGTATAAAGCAGACCCATTTCTTTAAGCTCATTGCTTACATCTTTCACCAACATCAAAATGTCAATTCCCTTTCTCACAGTAATTTTCATGAGTCTTCTATTAACTTTGTGATTTCAAGGTAAAAGGTCTGTATATTACATAGATCCCCACATATTGTACCTACTATGTTGATGGTATAAAGTTTTCTGAGCTATGAATAGACAAATCCAGGAAAAAAACCCCAGGAATTACCAATCTGTCTCCCTTTCAGGATGGGTTTGCAAAGGATGAAACAGTTGCATTATACCTGTGAACCAGTTTAGCCTTGACACTTACAGTGATCTTCCATCGATTAATGCTATATTGTCTAAGTATTTTCTTCCTTCATTTAAGTTGATATTTTAAAGCTGATCTTGTCAGCTTTATTTTACCTTCGTGGGTATTTAAACTTCACTGTGTTTTGAATGAAGCCATAACAACAAGGGGAGACGACAAATGCTGCCCGTGCCCTGACGCAGTGTTCGATCACCATGTCTGTTGCCACACCACATGCATGCAGAGCCACCTAGAGTGTTAAAAGTAAAAAACAAAGAAACAAGCAAATTATTTACAGCAATATTCTAAACACAATACTGTCGCAGTATTTTTTTTTGGTTGACTTAGTTACTTAAATATATGAGGAAGTTTTTGCAATGAAAGCTGTTATGCCTAAGACCTGGTCATTAATTCCTCAGTTTTTCATTCCTCCCTTCATACCCATGCTGAGGAAAATTTATGACCTATTCCATTAACAAGGGAACCATCCACACTGAACACAGGTCACTCACCAAAAGCCCTCAAAAGGTGGGTGCACTACCGTTGTGATATCACATAAATTAAAAACAATGCCCCAGAAAAACATTAAAATAAAAACTGCTGTGGTCATTAGTCAAAAATTTTTGTCAAGCAAAAAGGACTTAGGAATACAAAGAACTATTTCAAAAC
Source organism: Falco punctatus (assembly GCF_963210335.1). Taxonomy (NCBI): domain Eukaryota; kingdom Metazoa; phylum Chordata; class Aves; order Falconiformes; family Falconidae; genus Falco; species Falco punctatus. Next base: position 69,038,962 of record NC_137580.1, read on the forward strand.
TGGATTTGAACTTAGCAGTAAAAGGAAGTAACAGATATACCTGAAGGTCATATTTAAAGGACAATATTTACACATAAATTTTAATCATTTGATTGTAAGTTATTGAGTAAAAACTTTAGAAAACAAACATGGTGGGTGGGTGGGGAGAAAGCATCAAATACAACTGGTCCTCTTTTTTTTTTTTTTTCTCTCCTTATTCTTTTCTTTCTTTTTTTTAGTAATGGGCTCTTAAACTAAAAGTAGAATGTCATGCAATCACAACAGCTACCTGTAAGCATTGATGAATGTTTGGGCAACGCACAGACTGCTTCATGCTCTCCTACAGAAAGGCAACATATTTCAAGGAACAGCAAGCAGCTCTCTCCTCCCCATACCTGTGATACCAAATGGGCCAGGCAAAATGGAGGCGTTACTTTCTCTGTCTTCTTCCATGTACTCAGTAGCTCAAATAGTAGACCTGGTGCTCTAGATTTTCATTAAACCAAGGACATTTTTGAGGCACATTTTTAATTTTATGCAGTGGTACAGATTTGTAGAACTGCACTGTTTTCTTTGCTTTTTATTCACTGTAGACGTAGGAAAAAGGTTTAAAACCACAAAGCTCTGACTTCAGGGTTCAAGGTTGTTTTTCAAGGTACAGCAATTGGAAGATAAAACCTTTACTTTTAGGTATAGATTAAAACAAAGATTTCTGTTTGCAGACTGCTTGACATAAGCTCAGCTGAGCAGACCATTAATCATCGACTGAACTATAACTGCATACAGATGGTAACAAATATTCTTGTCTCAAGCAGAATATTAAAAAATTAATAAGAAAATAATTTCACAATGCAAGTTTTCTGCTTGCATGAATTTAACAACAAAAATAAAACCCATTTAATATAAACAATAGATTCTTAATATCACAGCTATTAGATTAATATGGAATATAATTATAGTTACTTCATCTATCCAAGCAGAAAACAAAGACCTCTGCTTAGCTTGCACATTTGGAAAAGAAACCTTGAAACAACAGCAGATAAAACCAGTAGCTTTGCTGAGCCTGTATGAACTTTTACACCAACTGATTTCTTCTTTGGGTTTCTCGGAGCCAATTTAGTTAAGCCAAAAATCACCAATAAAATCCAAGACAAAGCTTTCTCAGACAGTGAGTTTAATATATAGGATAGCTTGAAACAAAATAAAAAGTGAGCAATAATGCAGATAATGAATCTGGTTCACAAATCCATACATCTGTAAATACAGGGAAACAAAGTGGCCCCTGAAGAGAGCAAGAGCTAGCAATACAAGATCATTGCCCTGTAATTAGTCCTTTGGTGCTGCAACTCCCCAGAACAGCCCAACGCACACAGAAAAACAAAGGGAAAAAAGTTTCACAAAACCTCAGCTTCACTTTAGTGATCTTAAAAAGAAAAGAACTCAGCACACTCAAAAATATATACCTCCCCCCAACCAAACCTTAAACTTTTCAACTGGTTCTCACAAATTAGTTTAGATACTTTGAGTACTACAGAAGCATTAAAAACAATTAGGATCTCAAAGACTCCTCTGGGTGTTGGCATGTAAACGCAAGTATTTGAAAGCTTTCACTTTTAGACTGAAATCCTTTACAGTGGTTGGTGGTTGTACTACAACATGTAATAACAATACAATGTACCAGTACATTTGGCACTCAAAACCAAGTTGTTTCAGAACCTTGATCTTCCACTACCCCAACAATTCATAAGAGCAGAAATTTCATGTGGAGCAAAAGTCAAGGGGTCAACATGGGGTTTTTTTAACTTGCTTTTGAACTCCTAGCAGATAACAGATAACAATATAGCTTAGTAATGCAGATTTGATCTCAAGGTAAACATGTTTTAAACTAATACCAAATGCAGAGATGACAACTTCTGACACGTCGCTTCTTCTATACCTCTTAAAATTTCAAGTACTATAACCAGCAAATTTCTTGTCATTGTGTCCACCCTCACATTTACACTGTATTGTTCTACAGAAAATGGTGAAGTCATGCAATGAGTGAATATCTTTTCTATCTAAACTTACCTTCTCAGGCTTGTAATGATGCACTGCCAAACTTTGTATGCATTTATATATTATGGTATTATATGGTCATTTTTGTATCAGAACAGTGTTTATGACATAATAATACAAAGGCAGCTAAACTATATATTATTTACTTTCAAACACACCAAATACTTGTGGTCAGTAAACCAGCCAGCTCCTGTCTTAAACATGGCTGCATATGAAAGCTAATCCTGAGTTAATGAGCTAATTCTGAAGAGTGAATCATGGTATGATACAAACTAATTCTGAAGCTGAAATTGGTATAGGTGTCCCAAAAAGGGAAAGCCCCAGGTTTTTCTGTTGAACAGACTATATAATCAAGTCAAAGAAACTGAAGTCACAGGACTGGAATAAAAAATTTCCAAGTGAATTTTTCTGACATATACTTCAATATTTTCCTTGTCACAAAACTTAAAAGAGATAATATAACACTTCTTTTATGAAAGAAAAGCTCCACAGATTATTTAACTTAGTATTGACCTTAAAAATAGATCAACAAAATTAAAGACAGGAGCTCCAATGATGACAAAATGGGAGACTCATTTCACTGAAAAACTACAAGACAACTGACACACAGAATTCAGTGAAGTATTCATGAGATCCTGATTTTTTGAAATACATCTCTAGCTCATCCACTGAGATTCATATGACAATGCAGCACAGAAAATAATGCTTAAGAATTGGAAATTTACATTTGGAAGGACTGGGCTGAAATGATTTATTCTCTCCTCTTTTGCCTGCACTGGATTTCTTTTCCTTTATTAAATAAACTGACCAAATTGTTAAACTGCACTGCTGATGTACCATAAACCTTCAGCATTAAATATCCTCAGCTACAGCCAAAGCAAGTCCTTGGATGGCTGATTTAAGCAACAGTCAGACTCACACTGAAAGCTTGGAGCTTGCTGAAAAAGTTCACATTCTATTAAGAGAATATAAAATGGAAAGACAGGAATCTTTGCAGAGTTACAAAAGATTATTTCTGCCTTTCTTTTCACTAGGGTTGCAGAATTCTGGAGACGACATTAATCTCATTTACTTTCAGGGTCTAACACAGATGCTTTGAATCAGTATTCAATCACCTACTTTGCTCCAGCAGAACTCAGATTCCTACTTTGGTCTGCTCATTTACAGTGAACTGGGAGTCAGAGTATCGCTTGCTGATTGCAACAGGAGTGTTCAGCATTCACTCTGTCATGACAGTTCGTTCTCAGTTTTGCGTCATGTAGTCTTGAGTTGTTTATCTTAAAATGCTTTTACTGTCACCTAACTACACTTCTGATCTCTACTGCACTCAGGCTTAATTTGAGCAACAGTAGTCTTCCCATCCTCAAAACCTTCTCCACAGTATATCCATTAACGAATCACTGATTTTAAAATAACATGATTAAACCAAGGATCTACTGTACTTTTTCTTCAACATGGCTGGGCAGCATACGTTTTCGTATTTGATTGGAGCAGAAAATTCTTTTTTCACTCATGCAACATAAAAGCGATGCCAATGTGTAACAGAGAATAAATACAAAACTAACAATACAGATTAATGTAATAAGGGTGCTTCTCATAGCATCAGAAATGTGTGTCTGTAAGGACATACAGAATTTTATTTTCTCAGATATTTTAGTTGTTTTGAGAATAACTAACCAGATAGTGAAGTTTTAAAGTGGGAAAGTTATAATCACTTACCCCAATGTTAAAAGTCCCATTAAAATAGTCCAAATTTGCTTGAATGAACCAAATGTTGTTTAAACGTAGTTCATCACTTCTGTCTTTAGCACGGATCAGAGATAACTCCTTATTTTCTATGAGCACCACCTAGATTTCATCCATAGGAGAAAGTAAGGCAAAATAATACTGAGAAATCAAAGTATAACATTACCAACAACCAATCACAAACCATTGTAGTTTAATTGAGAAAAACTAAATTTTTATAGCAGAGCTGGACATCTCCAGAATGCTTAGCAGGAAACCCAACAATAATGGAATGCATTTAATAACTTGCTAATATCCATCAGCTTGCAAATATTTTATGTTTTCCTATAACTTTAGTTTCCCAGGAAAGCACTGCACACATTTGGGATTATGCTAAAAATGTGCATGTTTCAAATCTAAGCCCTCTACTGAGACAAATCTGTCTTCATATTTATTCTTCCTACACGCACATCTTTTTAAGATGATTATCAGAGACCAAAAGCTCATACCATCTGTACTTTTTTTTTTTAGAATTTACCTGACATGATGGCATCATGTGAGCAAGAACAATACCAACATGGCCCTGTGAAAACAAAAACAAACAACAAAATCTGAGTAACTTTTCAGTGTCCCCTGTTGTTGACCTATTACATGACAAGCATCCCCTAAACAGTGACGGAACCCTTAAAACCAACTAAAATTTCAGCATTTGTACTTTAGCTTTGTGGCAGCAACCACCCACAACTGCAAAGATGAAAGCTGAAAGAAACCAAATCATATAAACAAGAATATACATTACCCCTCCACTGCAAAAATCCACAATCACATCTCCAGGCTTAGCAAGCTTTGTCACTGCTGCTACCAAATTATTCAATTGCTGCTGCTTCCTCAGAGCCCGGTCTCTAGACATCTTCCCTGGGAATGAGAGAAAATGCCCAAGGCGTGATCAGCAGTTCTCAACATTGATACTTTAAATGGGTAACAGCAAATCACTGCAAATGAAATTTATGGCTGAGACTAAAAACTGGCTGGAACATTTGGGCACCTGAATCCACTTGGAGCTAAATTCACAAATACTTGACAAAGCTTTCTCTGTACCTCTACCATATTTAAAAAATTATTTTCTGGTTGTTGATGTTAATGTATCCTTAGGAATGGACTCATATAAACTTCATGTTAACTAACCAAATTGGTGTAAGCTCTAGCCTGATTATATTCCAAAACTGTGAATCATCCCCAGAAACAGAGCTCAAACCCATGCACATTAAGGCTGCCAAAATAAATCCCTGTTTACTATATCTATACACTATCCTTAAGCATCTTGTTTTTAAAAGTTGTACTCTTTGTCCTGTCGATTTTCAATTTTCACAACAAGCAGTCTTGTTTATTTAAATGACTGTGTGCAAGGAGGCACTTCTCAAAGTGACTACTCCTGCGCAGCAAAGTCTGGCTTTCCATCACATCTGTAACACAACCAGAAACAGAAAAACTATTAATTTCTTACAAATGTGCTTGATAAAGTCCAACATACCGTTGGTTCAGATACAATGAACTTGTTTAGGCAGCTCTTACGTATTTGTAAAGATGCATTTTGTCTCAGTGGGGCTAACAAAGTGCTGACAGATATTTAATACTCTTTTCTGTTTGTTCAGAAAGCAAAGTTTGACATAAATGTTGACAGTAAAAATATTCATGAGCTCATACTTACAGTAAGAGAAAAGGTACTGAAACAACTTTCTTGAATCAGTTTTCATGAAGGAAGTTTAGGTGTACCAAACAATCCTAATGCTCTCAGAAATATAAACATATTTCCTACTTGGAGCATCATGTCACATTTGAGTATGGGCACTCTCCAGTTTTGTATAAAATCATTAGCTTTCTCTATTAAAAATATATTTTTCCCAGTACTGAGGAATAGTTGAGAAGAAAACCCACAAATCAGTGATGTTTCCTGGTTACTACAAAAGTAGTTCAATTATCATCTCATCATAAATTCCATTTACTATACAGTTTATTTTTTAAATTTATATCCTGAAAATGTATTCTTTTGTATTATATCTTATTGTAAATAACATTTCACTTTAGAAATAATTCATCAAACTCAACAAGCTCATCTGATAAAACTATCACTGCTTTGTTTAGGGTAGAATGAGAAGAAAAAACAACCACTTTTGAAGACACTGCATTCTACACTGTCAGGGCAAAGAAAAGAGAAAAACTGACAACAGAAGGCAGAGGAAGTAGGGCAGAGTTCATTCTCCACAGTTACTGCACAGACAGTCATTTAAAAAAAACAACAAACCAGCATAACGACATTTTAAAAAATACTCCTAGGTGACAGCACTGCATGGTGACATTAAAATGTGTACTACCTTTTAATGGAACTTTTAAAGAGATTGAACACAACCTCTTCACTTCTTATTAACTTTGTAAGTATACTTTATAGTACATTTTATAAAAATAAAACCACTGTTACATTTCAAACATTTTTTACACTTTGTGAAAGTTACCAAAAAGAAAAGTCCCACAAAATTAAGCTTTCTAATGACAAAAACATATACAAGGACTGCAGATATGAAACCTTTACCATATTATGTAAAATGATAAATACATTTTAAGGAATCATAAGGAATCATCTATTTCACACGAATAGATCCTTGGAAAACACGTTTACCGAAGGTTATACTAGAAACCCTAATTCCTTGTGTGCCAAATATCTATTTAAACTGCTCCATTGTTTGCCTCTAATTTTCACGCTACCACTTGATCAACAGATGTTCAAAATGTTCTCAACATCTACAGTTCTAACTGTAGCCAATGGAAGATGCCAGCATTCCATCACATGCAAAATCAAGAGCTATCACTGTGTCAGTCAGAACCTGTGAGGTCAAACTTGTAATATGTTAGATAGACAGGTACTGTAATATTAATACCTAAAAAATCCTATACTTCAGAAACACACAAGTACATTCTCTGTCTATGTGTACGCACATATCTGCACACACAATCACAATGGATTGACTGAGTTTTAAAAAGTAGCTGTTGTCCTGCACATAGTTTTAATCTAACTGAGGCTAACTGAGCAATAAATGAAAATAATCAAGAGATCTAATTTATATTTGTCTGCTATATCCCCCATACCTGAAATACAGCTGCGGCAAAGTTGGGGGCACAATAAGCAGGGACTTTATCTTGATAATACAGGCTACTACTTGGGTTTGTTTTCATCAATTGACAGACCTTATTGGGTTTGTTTCAATTATTTCAATTATACCTGATAAAGTATTTAATAAAATAGTTGTTGCTCTAAAATCAAAATAACCAGATGCCCTCCCCTCTTATGGAGTGTCCTGGTTTCAGCTGGGATAGAGTTAATTTTCTTCTTAGTAGTTAGTACAGTGTTGTGTTTTGGCTGTGGTGTGAGAATGATGCTGGTAGCACACTGATGGTTTTGGTTGTTGCTGGGTGATGTTGATACTAAGTCAAGGACTTTTCAGTTCCTCAGGCCCTGCCAGCCAGAGGGCTGGGGGTGCACGGGGAATTGGGAGGGGACACGACCAGGACAGCTGACCCAAGCTAGTCAAAGAAATATTCCATACCATAGAACGCCATGCTGAGTATGTAAACCGGTGGAAGGAGGAGGAAGGTGGGGACATTTGGCATTATGGTGCTTGTCTTCCCAAGTAACCGTTAGGCATGATGGAGCCCTGCTGTCCTGGGGATGGCTGAACACCTGCCTGCCCATGGGGAGTGGGGAATTAATTCCTTGTTTTGCTTTGCTTGTGTGTGCAGCTTTTGCTTTACCATTTAATTGTTCTTATCTCAACCCCTGAGTTTTACATTCCTTTCCGATCCTCCTCCCCATCCCCCTGGGTGAGGGGGAGTGAGCGAGCGAGTGGCATGGTACTTGGTAAACCACGACATGGAGGCAGCAAGAAACTGAGTCACGTTTGAATTCTTTCATCCAATAAGCAAATGAGCAGCCAAGCAAGTCCAGACTTCCCAACAAATACAGCTTCCTTAGAAGCCTACTAGAAGTTGCCCGTGCACAGTATCTAAATCTGATTATGATTACGGAGCCATAAGAGGTGTGTCTGCAGCTCAGCTCAGTAAATCTGAGCTAGCTTTAAACAACCCAGTTTACAGCAACACTGCTACAACAGCTCTACATTTAGGGCAAGACAGCCTTACAAAAACCTGTTCAGCTCCTATACTGCTAAAGCCCAAGCTACCAGCTTAAAATTATATCAGTTTATCTGTATAAACTGCAGGCACACTCCTACCTGCGGTATAAGCCTACCCTCGTGATACTGCAGGTCCAGAACTAGTGGGCAGCAGCACCAGGCACAAATAGCGAGGAAGCAAGGACCTAACTCCTGATCAGTACTGGATAAAATTTCAGATTCAGCACAAACCAGAAGAACAGGCTTTCCAAAAGCATGACAGAAGCATAAACAGAGTTTTTTGTTTGACGCAATTCAGTATGGACTTGTCCTTTTAACCTCAAGAGAGCCAAAGCACACAGAAGCTCTTAGAAATGCACTGGGAACATAAAAGGTCAGCTCTGTTCTTCAAAATGGGTTGAACACAACAAGGTTTGCCTCCTAAGCTTAGGTGGCTTCATTTACACTGCAACTCATTTTGAAAAGGGGTTGGCTCTCACAAGTATTAGCTTAAAAAAAAACACAAAAAAAACCACTAAAAAAACCCTGAACCTGACCTTTGACCTTCACAGATTTTTTATCTTTCTATTTGGTGAAAACAAGAAAGAAAAGTACCTAAAGCTCATTCACAGTGTAAAGTGCAAGCTCCCTTGGTGGAAAGCCTCCAGAATTCAAGGCTTCCTGAGCTCAAGTAACTGCCACAATTTATTTAATGGGATTTGTTGTAAATGCTTTTTTCCCTGGTAGCTTTGCTTTTTACCCTTGTAACTTTTATATCAGTCTCTTCCATCCACTTTCAACTTCAGTCTCTATAATTGCAGGAGGGATCAGGCAGACACTTTTGTTTCCAATTCCTGCCTCTCAACAGGCATTAGCACAAATGTACTGAGCCATTTTCCTGCACTATAACTGAAGGACAGACCACACCTGTCATGCAACAAACAACACAAAAATCCATGCATGCAAATGGTTTTACTTCCATATCCAACTTCTCTGTTCTTATTCTCCAACCCAGAGGTTTTCCCAAGAGATCTGGGATTTATTAATATCAAGTATAAACATCATCCTGAAAAACATCATCAAATTTTCACGCTGTGCAAAGTTAACAAATACATCCTAGAGTCACTAAAAATCAAAAAGTAAATTGCTAACAGCTTTCATCAGCAACAACAGATCCACTATGTAGTTAGTCGACCTCCTGAGTATTAAATTAGTGAGAAAACTTTTTAAAAATATTAGCCTATAGCCTTGAAAAAATCTCTAAAAATTAACTCTTCATGGTCACCAACAAACCAGGTTTCATCCTCCCTTAATGGGCAGACAATGAGTACCATACATACATTCCCTTGAAAGATGGAGAAAATCACGCTTGAATCAATAGGTCTTTTGTCTGCTCTACCTCTGTATTTTGAGCTTGGTAGCTAGAATTGCAGAAACACAGTGAGCCGTGACATAGCCTGTAGAGAATGTGAGCTAACGTGGCTAAATCTTCTGTGTCTAAAAATGCTACAGCTCACTTTGCATTTCTCAAGCCCTGTGATGGCCAACAAAGCTAATTGTTGTCTTCAAGAACAATAAGAAAGCAAGCTGGAAATTGAGCCCTACAAGGCAAAACCTTGAAGAATATGGTCTTTTCCTACAATATGCTGAAAGGCCCCCATAAAATGGTTTGTTCCCTTCGTAAGAACCTAACTGACAGCTTACCACACAATCCCAGAAAGATCCATTTTTCTTTCCAATTAATGGTCATAAAAAAATTACTTTATTTGGCTTTATGAATCCAACATTACTGTTAATTCAGCTTTTGTCAAGCAGAATTTTAAAGTCTCTGTGGCACTTGGAGGTCTTGCATTTTGGCACAAAGGCAGAAGGCAAAAAGCCCTTTATTTTTATATTACCTTTCTTTAGTGTTCAAGTTCATATAATCCTTCTGTCCTCAAATAATACTTCCATATTTCTCAAGTTAAACTTGAGAAGTCATTGAAGTTTCCTTACATAAGCAAAGCCCAAATATCACCTCTAAGACTTTAACCCTATTCAACTGCGAGGTCATAACACAGCACAACTGAACACACAGCTACTAAAAACATACATATGACACACAATGCATGCATTCTCCTACTCTGTAGAGCAGAATTGCACACTCAATGTTTTAGCACAAATATCTTTTTATTGGGCTTTCCATAAGCCTCACCTAACTAATTCAAATGATAACATTAGTCTACTTTTCACAGAAATTCAGGTAGAGTATATTTATTGCTATATTGATTAAGATTTAATCTTAGGACAGCAAAAAGGGTCAGTAACTATAAGGTAAAAGCAATAGTTATTATTTTATACTAAGCTGAACAAGTTTTTCTGAAACCAATGCTGGTTTGGTGGGTTTTTTTCTAGTAGTTCCTTATGATAATTCTGCATATTCTAATTATTTAATACTCAGCTTATACTTCCTTCACCTTGATGATGTTATCTCCTGCTTTACTATTTCTGATACCTGTTTGCAGGTGGGGGGGGGGATTGTTTACTGCTTTGTTTTGGGGGCGGTTGTTCTGGTTTTGCATTATGGCTGGGTTTTTTCCTCTTCATATATAGCATTCATCATACTAATGCAGCTGTACAGTGGTTCCTATGCAACTGCTACTAAAGGCTGAATTCAAACAGATGAAGGATGACAGCTAAGCTGACATTTATTTACAAATATTCTTACTAGTCAGAAATAATAATATCTTGCTATAAAGAACTCTGCCAAATCTTGTAATAAATACAATTAACAAGGACAATAACTTTGCTGTGGTCCAGTGGTCACCTTCGTTACTCGAACGATATTCTACTTCAACTTCAGCCACTTAATTCAATCTGTGTGGGCCAGTGCTGAAAGCTGAAGATCTGCCCTCCCCTTCCCCAGCCTGGGGCCATCTTCCATCTGCCCCCTTTCACTGCACTAACCTCTCTCCCTTCCCCTCCCTCCCAAGAAGGGAACTGTTAGCCTTCAGCTACATCTGTTTCCTGCTCTTACTGCATGACCATACCAGAGGAGAGAGGAGAAGTTGCAGGAGATGGGCCAGCCAGTCCCAGCTTCATCTACAAGTATGCCATAGTACAGACCCAGTTGAATCGCAGTCTGAAATAAACACTACATCAAAAGGCAGAGCCATGTGAGAGGCGAGTGTGTCTCAATTCTCCTCTGCCTCTCACCCCCCTTCTATGATGATGAAGGGAGGCAACTTTGAGCAAATAGGATGACTATCTTTTTTAAGCAGTATTTTAATTCAATACAGCAAACAGTGTTTGTGGTTTTTACTCATGGGTGTAACTCCAAGTGGGGGGACACAGAAAAGAAAGTGTGGCTGTTGAGAGAGAAGTCTGACCACATCCTGTATCAGGACTTACATCTAATTGATATAAATCTGTCCATTTAAAAGCAAAAAGTTACATTCTTTAGAGTATGGTTTCAGCTTCAGGAATAAAGCAGGCTCTGATTCCAGAGTAGCTGTAAAACAATTAACACCACCAAATGTCCCTAACTGATTCCTCATGGCAGTCTAGATTGTAGAATGACGCTGACCTTGCCCCTCCACTTGTCAGGCTCAGTATAAACTGTTTTCCTTCCATCCAACTCCCTTATTGTGGCATAGCTTTCTGAAATAATTTAGTCCAGCTGTTCCCAGTGACGCTGGGCTAAAAAAGTGTCTGTCACTGGAATCTGCCTCTTATTTACTCCTGTACCAAGTGCATTAGGTCTAAGGGTCAGACTTCGAGCTCTGACATGAATGCAGCATTCAAAGGCTGGCTTTTAACAGAGTATTTTTGAAAAAGGATTTTGTGTATTTGTTTTTACTACTTTACACTGACATACAGGACAAAGTAATTTGTTTGCAACAATCTTGCTGCTGCTGCTTGAGAATTCTCTTCCTTTCCTTTGCTAAGAAAAATATTAAAGGGACACCTAAATGTGAAAAATAAATTCGAGTCTACCCAAAAAACTAGGTCTGATCCTGACCAATGCTAAAACAAATAATTTGACATGTTAAAATGAAATTTTACAAGCTTATGAAGATATGAAATAGACTTAGAAGCAAGATTGAAAATAGTCAAGAAACACAAAACCTGCTGGAATTTGGTTACTTCTTATAATGCAAGATACTGAATCTGCTGGAATTGACAGTGACAAAGAAAATATCAGTCAAATCATAAAAAAAGTTTCACTGTTTTTACACTTTCCACTACAACACTTCCCTTGAAAATCTAATATAATTTATTTGCACAATAGGTGAATTTCCAAAATCACTGTCATCAAAAAGTAAATGAAAACCTTTAACTCTGAACAGCTTCACAGAATTTTAAAGTAGGTATTTAATTAGCATTTTCATTATATTGTGGAGGTATTTCTGGTTTGTCCTACCTGCACCAATGTATGAAGACTAAGAATCTAATTCACATTTTGGAAGGCCAGGGAACATCATCAGAATCATCAGAAACAAAAAAGACCTACTCTGAAGCACCATAAACTATTAAATATTTTTACAGCCAAAGCTCTATACTGGAAATTGTTTTATTGTAGAAAAAACTACAGCAAACCTCGATTTTTTTTCTCTTTCATTCTTCTGATCTTGCTGCCTTTCCAAGACCACCTTCCTAAGGTATACCCAAAAGCAGCTTGCAGGTGGGGAAAATATGTGCTTTCTGGCTTTGCAGACAACCTCACAGAGTCGTAATGTGATATAAAGACAAAGGGGCCAGAGATCTCCAAAGACCACTGCGAGAACTAAATGCTCAAGCTTTTTCAAGAGGCTTTATCTACAAAGTGCAGCAGAAAGATGCAGTTACACAGGATGATGGCAACTGCACTGGCTCTTTCAGTAACAGCCCTGTTAGTGCAGCGTTAAATTCCTTGGTATTTACTACTACTTTGTCTACTATTTCTTTGTGCTAATCCCAAATTCCTTTGTGTCTACTACTACTTTGACTACTATTCCTTTGTTTCTACTATGACTTTTAGGGACCCTCATCTTGTTTCTCTGTAAGGTGCTATACTGTACCATATGAAGTAGGTCTCACTTACTGCTTATTTGAGCATGTCCTAATGCTGTACTCCATATTTAAATGGTATACACATACTTCAGCTTCCTCCTTGGCTTTCTCTAGGCACTGTGACACTGTCCCAGAAAGCAAAACAGCATTTTAGGACAGAACAGAATTGTTTTGTGCTAACAAAGACTGCTTGTAACAATTCTTCTAGTTTTTCTTATGCATATGGCCGTAACTGAAGTGCCCAAAGTGAAAATCACTCCCCTTTTTTAACCAGGTATAAATTCCTATGCAAAAATCAGACTAGAAGATAAACTTTACTACTTCGATCACCAAGGGACAACATTAAACCATCCTTTTCCTCTTCCCTAGTTCTGGATTATAATAATTAAAAATTCCTAAAATACAAACAGGAGTTCGCAGGTAAGTTGAAAAACTGCTTGCTGAATAATTCTGAATAGAAAATATAAGTAAAGCTTTCCCACATAGATGACTCAAGACAAACTATCATTATTTTTTAGTTCTCTGAGAAATATGAGCCCATTCTACCACATTTAAATTGTTGTGTTTGTTTATAGAGAATAAAACATTCGTTCAATCAGATACAAGATCAGATGGCTTTGGGCTATTATTGACTCATTTGCTCTTCCTTTACTTTTAAAAATTACTATTCTGATCTTTCTTACCACACATTCAATATGAAAAAAATATATATACATATACACATACATATATGTGTATATATATACACATGAAAGTATTATTTTAACCAAAACCGATGTAGATATTCAACAGTAATTAATATAGGTACATTCAAAACAAGCCAGTGTCTCCTTTTCAACTCAGACTTCCCGCATCGGCTTAACTTTATTTCCTCTTAAAACAGTTTTCCCACTGATTGAATTGTAAAAGTAACTGACATGGGTCAAATTTAAAACAAAAATTTAAAAATCTGGCTCTGATTGTATAAATATTGCTTTACTTCTGCATCAGAATTTTAATGCATTAATCCTATTACAAAATACCCTACTTTATCACAGACACAAGCAGAACAGAGCAAGTGAGTAATAAAAACCAGCAACATTTACTGAAGGATTTTGTTTTTATTACTGTTCGCTGCATCTCACCTCCTCCCATTTTTAAGCTCTCTCTCCACTCACTCTTGGAGGACAAAAGAACAAACTAAAGATTCAGGGAAAACACTGTTTTATGGATCTGGTTGCAATGGAGGAAACCTCATCTATTTTTGCTATTAACATTTTATAAAATAGCTTCGTTTATAATATGGCTGTTTGAAGCAGACAGAAAGATATCCTGCTGCCCAGAGTGCATTTTTATGACTACAAGTAATCAGGAGCCGAACAGTTTATCCAAACAGTTCAGAGGAAAGTGGGTTTTTTTGGTTTTGTTAGAGTTTTGGTCGGTTGGTTTGTGGTTTTTTTCACCCAGTGGATGTTTATCAAAACTTGTTCTGGAACTACAAGGTTTGGGAACACACCACATGCCTTTAGTTATTGGTAAAAGGGCATGTAAATGCTTACTTTTTAAAAGGCGTAACAGGTACATGTGCCAATGCTACAGCTTCATCTATTTCTAATTGTAGCAATTACTATTAAATGAAGAAAACTTCTATGAAGTTGTCTTGGCACAGAGTCTGTTTACCTTTTCCTGTCAGATCGTTGGATATTTTCATTGATACTTTGTGTCTTAACTTTTCCAGTTCATTACAACAATAATTAGATGTTCAGGAAAGTTGTGTTAGTTTATGTTATCTTGTTAACTAACATCTGAGGAGCATGGGACTAACAAAAGGCTTGACAAAAGCCAAGTTTTTTTGCCTGGAGCCTTGTTACAGCTAAGAACACATAGCTGCTCTGCACTTCAGAACTGCTCTGCAGTTCAGCATGCATCAGTCTTCATTCTGCAAGGACCAGACTTTGTAGACTTCAATGCTCCTGGCAAGTCTAAGAGAACTAACAAACAGCATTGATGAAGTTATTAACATGCACACATGTAAAATAACGGAATTAACATTCGTTGGGGGGAGGGGGGGGGGGGGCGGGGGGATGGACAGGCGACAACAAAAAGGAAAAAACACCAAAAACAACAAAACAAACCACCCAAAACCCCAAACATCACAAATAGAGCCTATAAACTATCCTTCTGGAGAATGTATAGCATGCACTTTCAGTCAACAGATACAAGGCCAGAAAAGAAAACCTCAGCGTACGCATTATTTTTTACTATATAAAGGCTTTTATGATCAAATGTGGTGGTATTTTAGATACAGTCAAGGAAGTAGGAGAAGAGAATGCTACAATGTGTTGTTTAAAATATATGGATACAGGGCAGGACAGGAAATACAAGTGACTTCCAAGAGAGTATTTTCTTGGGTTTTTTTAGACAGAAGTCCCTAACCAATCTGCTCTTTATTAAAGCAAGCTTTGCAAAATAGCTTTATCACTTCAGGCATAAAAAAACCCCTTCATCTCACACACACTATCTTGGGGTAGTCTAAAAAGGTAAGCTATGAAAACTGACCTTTAACAACCTAAGCAGAAATTTGGCCTGCTTCCTTTTTTTCTATTAGAGGATTTTAGGCAACAAAGAAGTCACCTTTAAAGAAAAAAAAAAATCAAAGATCAACAGATGCCAGTAAAAAGAAATTAAAGTTAATACTAGGCTGTCCCTGTAACTATGTTTTACGTACAAAAGTTCTTGGGGTTTTCTCCAATTGCTTAGCTTCAAAACCCATCTTCTGAATATTCAACAAAAAGCAATCCAGGCACAAACAGCTAACATCATTTTTACACATCCAATCTAGTAGCCACATCCTCCTCAGATGTTAGTTAAAAAACAAAATTGCACTATTTTAAAACTTTATTGTACTAGTTTATGAAGCCTCTATAGGTACTCAAATTAATCAGTGTTATCCACACTAGTATGTACTTGGTAGAGTCACGCTCTTCTAAGTTTTTCATGTTACAATATTGCCAACAGCAATCTTTAGAAAAATCATGTATCAGCAACTTTCCCAAAACACCAGATTAGTTCAAAAAATGAATTACTATTCTTTTAAGCTAACTGACAATGTCTGTTCATCCTTCTTCTCATTCTGAAGCCTTTGAGATTCATATTTTAAGCTATTTTTACAGAACCCCAAAGATCAGGGAATTACTTTGTTTTTAAATGAAAGAAGGCAATATAATACAATCATGGCATTTCAAGGAAGATATCAAACACTGTGTCATGACAGACCTGTGAGAAAAAAATTACATTGCGTTTACCCTTCTTTCATTTCTTTTTCTCACACTTATTCACATATTGCCTCTCATGTACTCCTCTCTCTTTTCTATCATTTTTCTCCCTTACTTTCAGTTCTTTAAGGTCAAGATGACATGAAGGAAAATAAAGGTGTTTAGAATTCACAAGCCATTGCAGGACCTCATAACTGACTCTACTGGACTACATGACTGCCTGAGGTCCCTTCCAACCTGAATTATATTATGATTCTACAAATGGATATGTTACAGGTAGCACAAGTGCTAAACATCCTGCTCAAAGGGCAGGTGTCAGAGGAAACAGTACAGCAGAAAGATTCGTACATAACATCTTTACTGCAGCAGCGGTCCTTGAAATTTACGTCCCCTGTCCTCACCTTACCTTTTCTGATGCTGCTACCTGAGCAGTCAGCCCTTTACCTAACACTCCATATGTGCTCAAACCCATTTATCACTTATAGCAAAGGTTTTGAGTAAGATGTGAGGAGGAAAGTACATCAATACAAACCCTAAAAAGCAAAAGACGATAAAACTTTGAGGGAAGAATGAAAGAAAGGGAAAAGCAACCTCTGCTGTGCTAAACGTGGAAAAATGTCTCTAACCCCAACAGGAATGCTGTTTTACCTATGTACAATATTATAACAGATCTCAGCAACATCCAGACTTGAAGTAGGAGCTGCTCATTTTCTGCAAGATTTCTTCAGATGAAGACGTCACTGCCTGACAATGAAGCAAGAATCAAATGGTTTCTTTACCTGTCATAAGCCTAATATAGCGACTGACAGCAAGTATCTTACTGAAAAAGGGGATCTGCTAATTCCTGCTGAATTCAGTGCTCAGCAGGGGCTAAGAGCAGTTGTCTCTTGCAGAAACAGGAGAGATCCTTCTCCAGCAGGAACCAGGGAGGGGCCCCTGCTGAGGTCAGAACAAGGGCCAGAAGCCCCTACCGCTCATGCCAACAGCTGTTCAACAGGATCTTGCCTCCAGGGGACCAACCCTAGAGACAGTTAAGAGGCAGCCTATTGACAGTACATGCAGGAACATAGCAGATTTCCCTTTCTGAGCTCCTTATGCTGAATATCTATAACTGATTGGTCAAGGAAAAGGTAAGAGCTAAATGCCTTTGTACAATAAATAGTGAATCATAAGTAGTTGAAGGAAAGACCAAAAGACACTTTCTGATATATATCATCTCATTAATTCCCACCACAACCTCTAAATATGCAAAAAAAAAAAAAATTACATACATCAGTAATTTCGATGATTCCTGTCTCTGATCTGCTTATCAGTAACAGTGAGAGAGCCTGAACTACTAATTTAGAAACAGCAAAAGCTGGCTTCAGAGGCAGACATGCTTCATTTTGCCCTCATGGGCCAAGCAATTGAACAACTTGTTGCTGGACAAACAGCAATACTTTCAGCTTAACTTCACACATTATGCCTGTTTACCGTACAAAGATTCATGGCTGGAGGAATCCCTCCAAAACACTTACCCTGATGAAAAGGAATTTCATACGTAAAATTTCATCCTGCATTTCAGTCGCTAAAAAAATGAAATCCCACACTGCAAAGGGTTTGATGATCAATTCATAATTCATTGACATTTTACTACACAAATAACCACATCATTTCACAATAGCTGGATATGACTTCCAAACAAAGGCCTTCTAGGTGCACATGCGAAGGCCAAGGTTATAGATTTCTACCTTGTCTGCTCTATCACAGCACTTATAGCTTGATCCTGTATAAATCTGGAGTTTATGAAAACTTTAGTCAATCAATCTTACTGTATTGAGTGTCTCTGGTATTCAAGTGGTTTGTGTTAGTTAAAAGGGCTGAAAAAATATTCAAGAGTTCATAGGAAAAACAGGAGTTCCACAACTCCATCATAAGGTTTTAATCCAGCAATAGTAGCTGCGTGACGACTTAACTGTTTTCATTTCTTTTTTTTCTAATTAATTTTTTTAGCAAAGTTGGGGGGGGGGGGGAAGAGGGGGGAAGGAATCAAAACAAACTGCAGTTTAGACAGTAAACACAATTAATTCCTTTGAATACCTAGCTAACTGGAATGTTTTCTATACAGTTTTGAAGTGAATCTGCAGCTTTGGACCACTGCTTTTTTAATCTCTGATGTTGTGGGTCAGCATATGCTTCTTCCAGGTTACCAGTGTACCGTTGTAAATGTTGATGATCAGCATTAAAGCTTGTATAACCTCCAGAATTTCATTCTATAATAAACTTTTACTATAAGTACATATGACAGATTAAAAAGAAAAAAAAAGAAGAAAGTTGTTTTCACTTAGCGTTTCTCTTTCCATAGTCTCTTCCCTCCAGTGCTTTCTCTACTATGAACATAAAATGAGCAAGCCACAAGTGGCTGAGATGGCAGTCCTTTAGCCATAATTAAGTTCCTGTTACTGAATGCTAGCTGTGCAATTTTGCAGGTAGCATACCACAACCAAGTAAAGTTACCAAGTAGTCCTTCGATATGTTTATGATGCTCTAGGTAACCAATCTAGGTCAAAACCAACATGTATCTCAGCATTTTCAGCTTTGAGGAGCTCTGCAACTATGCAGAACCAGGCCACTTGCTAAGCAGCTTTGGCATTTACTATCATGAAAAAAAAGCTTCTTAAATATATTCATAGAGATAGTCCACTGGTACCCCAGACACCTTTAGAGCTGTAACAGACATGTTATTTATCCACACTAATAGAATTAGGGCCTTTTGCAAATGCTCCTGGTCAAACTGCTCCTTTTTACTGTTGTCAGTAATCCAACCCACCCATTCAAATCCTTCAGAACTTTGGTAAAGCACAAATTGACCATAATCAACACAAGCCAATTATAATGCAGTGGAAGACAAACCAATGAAATTAATAGAATAAATATCTACCTTTTTTCCTTTTAATAAATAAAAATAATGTTGTGATCATCTGGATCATACCTTCATAGCAATAGTTGTACATTACGAACGGATGCTTCTTCACTGCACACTTTATGACAGAAAGACTGTGAAGTTAAAACATTCCTGTCTTAAACAGAAATTTTTCATGACAGGTCAAAAACATGCAACATGATGTAAAATGGTATTGTCTGCAAATTTACAAAAAGAAAATGTAATAAAATTTTGACATGTTTTAATACATTTCTGAAGGATTACACATAAGGGAAATGCCTCTCAAATAACACAGAAGCATTGGCTTATGCTATACAGCACTTAAAAATAAATACATTCCTAGATTTTCAAAGCACATATGAAATCCCAGTTAAGAGACAATTTGGATATATCAATTCAGAAAGCTGCCTAAAGATAGAAAATATTTTAATTCTGGATTATTCAATGTCAGATCGCTTCAGAAACACTGCTGAAAAGCTAATTGTGCTTACAGTTCTCCACTACAAATATACATGCCTTTAACGAAAGAGCAAAAGAGAGTCTTTCCTTACTGATATTATAAGGAATAAAAGTACTCAAGGTTGCAAAGACTGTCACAGGTTAACTCATTTTTCTGAGGACGAAGCAGAAGCAAAAATTGAGTTTCCAAGACAATGAATATATACAATTGGTACTTGTTGCCTAATCAGTGGTTCTGTTAACAGCTCCTTTTACTTGTGTCTTAAACAGCTTTTTGCTGGGTGCCCTTTTGTGTTATTCTTACATAGTTTATGCAAGCAAATAGCCAGGAAAATTCATTAATCCTTTCAACCACCTTTGAAACAGAGACCAGGATTTAAAAGGAAAGAAAAAAAGCTAAGGAAACTGTTGGCACCAGCCCAGTACTGTACTCCAGTCCCCTAGGCTTTACGTGTAAAGAACATTAAGAAACAAGAGACATGATTTCATTTGGTCCTTCCAAAGACCAAGCAACTCTGAACAGCTGGCCGCCGGACAAGCAGCAGTATTTTCAACTTAACTTTACACGACACTTCTCTTTAATGTACAAACTAGCAGCATACTTGAGGCCATCTAACTAAACAGTAAGGTCATCCATAAAAACGTATCCCCAGCATGCAAACTGCATTAATTAATTCAGAGGAGGAAATGTACGACAGTATCTTCCTGCTCTCTATGTTCTCCCTCTGCAGAAGGGAAAACATCAGAGCATTTCTGTCCTTCACCTTCCCGATTTAAGTATAATAAAGTAATTAAAATATAAGTAGACAACCGATTTTCAGGGGATGGAGAGACACAGGAAAATCGGGCAGCATGGACTGAAGTCATTCAGCTTGCTGAGTTTCCATAAATACTTCAGAAATTGATCTGAAGCTAACAGAAATGAAAAATTGTGAACTCTTTTCCAACAGAAATTAATCAGCTCAGTCAACTAAACAAAGACTCAAGGCTATAGAAACATCTGCCTTCAGAAACTTGAAAATTAATACACTCAAAAATAACTACATAAAAGTGGAAATAAAAAAAATATTCTTTTTGAAGCTATTCAACTTTTTAAAATGTGAGGATAACATACAAAAGTTAAGCCACTTTAGCATCACTTCCTCCTTAAAATGTCTTCCTTTATATACAATATAAAATTATTAAGGTTTTTTTCAAAGGCAAGCAATCCCAATCACTGGTCATTACTATTCTAACCAAGGAAATCAAGCCCCACTTCTGCTAGAAAGATGAGAATATAAACTAGTCAATATACTCAAGCTCAACAACAGTCACACTATCACAGCTAAGACTAGTAAAGAATCCAGAGCAGCAGCAACGTAAGATAGACAAAAACTGTACTGCACGGATTGTTTGGTAGATTTGAACAAAGTTTGCCTGTAACATGCACGCACAAACAAATTGGGCTTAAGCAAATGCATGTAAAGCTAAGGCAGCAATACAGTCACCCACTTCTGAGTAGGGTCAATAATTTGCCTTTTTTTGTTATTTTCTTAAGTATTCCTGTTCATAAATTCCACACAGAAACAACCTGCATCCCATTCTACCTACAATGTAGGCATTGACAGGCAGAATTCTTTTTCTGGACCTATAATGGTGTGAGGAATTGAGAAGGGAAGATCCCAGTAATGCAGGTCACAATAAAACTGAAGCTGCTCAAAGTAGCTGAAAGGAACTGACAAACATGGGGACCCTTCACCTTTGCATGGACACCACCTATGAAAGCAAGGCACATACATAATCCTGTGACATATCTGAGACAAGTTCTGCAGATGCATGAGCCCTTATATACCTAGAGCGCAAAGCAAGCATTCAAAGAGCAAGCGAAAGGGCTATTGGCATTGTGAACAAATTCTCCTTGAGGCCAAAGTCATAAAGCTGCTTTGACAGTAACCAATACAGACACAGCATAGCACACAGCCTAATCTACAGAGAAAAGTGTCATCAGTCAGATCAATACTGTTATATAATCCTTAAAATTGACATTTTAGGTAGAGGAGTAGGATTATTTTGAGGCTACTTGACGAGATTCTATGGTTTGGATTAAAGCACTTCTTTAGTAAACCAAACTGAAAAGACTCAAAGTCAGAACAAGCATCTCTAGACTAAAAGAATTACACTGTGATTACACGGGAAAGCGTTTTTTACAATAGGACAAAAAAGACTACACATGAGTATCCATAACTGAGTATTCAGAAATTTTAAGGGGTATTTTAATTACAAAATCCAAGAAAACCTGAGCTGTGACAGTAACCACAACCTCCATCGTGTACCTGTGTAATGGTAAATATTGGCAGAAAAGTGTAATATAGTCTGCAGTCATTAAAACCTGAGGATGGAAGATAAAGTAATCAATGGCTTTCAATTAATTTCCCCCTTATGTACAAAAGAGCTCAACATCCCTTGATTATCAACAGCTGTTATAAAGCCCATTCCTCCTCTTGTACTGCAGCTTTATATAAAAATATAATCAAGATGTATGCTACTTTTACTCATGCAGCAGCAGCTAGATGTCTTACAAATGGACTATGGACCACATTCCATCAGATTTGATTTCTCCATAAAGCTGTTTTGACTTCATGACTGAAATATTATAGGGTTAGGGTGGGGTTTTTTAAATTAACTATTATGAGTTGAAAATACTTCAGAAAAGTAATTTAAAAAAAATATCAGTTGAGCACTACTCTGTCCCTCTCTGACATACAATGAAATTAAATCAAATAGGAAATGAAGGCAGTATAGTGCACTTGAATTTGCAGCATATTTATGGTACAAAACTGAAAGAATACACTAAATAAAGAGTTTTAAAATTTTTTTGTTGGCTTTGTGTATATTGCATAGTAACAAATCTAACTGAATCACCTTAACGGAAAACATAAAATTGAAGCTGTCATTCTACTGAAGCTCTTGTTGCTCAGTTTTTACACATGACCTCAATAGGACTACTCTTACATTTAAACAAAGTACACACATGGTTGCAGGTAAGGAAGAATAAGCTCTACAAGTCACTGTAAAAATTAAATTTACTAAAAAAAACAAAACCAAAAAGAAATTTCCTTATATCACTTAATTAACTTAAGAAGCTACTCGTTTTTTAAGCAAGTATTTGCTTATGGAATTCATTGAAATGATGAGCAACTTACACCAAAAAAAAGCTCCACGTTCATAAAATGCCTTGAACTAGATATGAGATATTACCTAATTATCAGAGATTAACTTGTCCTTTTAGGATCTTCAGGAAAAAATACAGCACAAAATTTGCTCATCTCTAATAACAAAGTCACAAACAGATACGTTCCTATAGACCTACATGTTTTGAACTTGACATAAAAGTAGGTAAAGCTGAACCTACAAACCACCACTTGTTCTGCAGAACGTTACTGCCGTGATTTTCAGCCCTACTGTTTGCCATTGCAACAGCTACAAACCAATCTTTAAACAAAATTTCTGACATTATGGCTCAAATATGGTTCAACATTCATAACCTCTACCATATGTTCTACTTGCTCCCTAATGAGCGAGAATCAACTGTGGCTGTAACCTTTATGCCTCAGTTAAAAGCATACAGAGATGTAAAATGCATGTATTAACCATGAAATAGGAAAAAAGACAGGGGACACAAAGAAAGAAAGAACAATCTAACCTTTGTTTACAAAGCCATTAAGATCCAAGATACCAAGAAAGCTTGATTGAAGGTATAATTTATGTTCTGCATCACATCTTTAACATCATCCAAAATAAGTTTCAGAGAACTTATAATTCCCATATACATCAAGTGGGATGGCAACTGGGCCAAAGCATCCAGTGATACGCATAAGCAGAGGAATGTCAAATACGTGATGCAGATGAGATGGAATGTAATTCATTTGGCAGATGTTTTTTTAATAACAAAACCCTCAGTATTAAGAACTGTCTCCGCTTAAATTGTTTTTTTTCCAGGGTTTGTTTTAGTTTTGTTTTGTTTTCAGAAAAACAAATTATGTTAATTAAGATATCATTTCCAGTCTTTGAAAAAAAGATGAGAGTATAGTGAAGAAATTATGGCAATGCTTCACAAAAATTGTACAGCAATAGATAGACTGTGCTCAAAAAAATACATTACAGAACACAGTGACACTAACAACTTTGTAAGACAGCTATATACCCATTTATATATTGTTGGCTTTCATATTTTAGATAGGTAAATTGAGAGGAACCACATGAACAGAACTTATTTCTATCGTCAAAATTCCTCAAAACTGATACCTGCCTAGCAGGCTATAGTTACATCACACAAATCCGAAATACATTTTGGGGATGAAATACTTGAATTACACAGAATGAGAGTCTCATAACAGACAAGCAATTGAGTGCTCGAACAAATAATTTTACTGTTTACATTTATGTACTTTTTAAAAATTAATAAGAATCAACAATGGATAATTTAAGAAAGCATGAAACATTAACTTGATTTATTCATTAATTCAAAATGCATCTGCCTCCCAAAAAAATTAGCACCATCAATGAATGTTTTACAAAGAGATCCAAAACTATCTGACCCACAGTCTACTACAAGAATGAGAGGTTCTGCAAACCTCCAGAAGAAATACAAAACAAAAAAATTACAACAATTTTAAGTGCCAGACTGATTTTCACAGATTTCTGGTGAGTGGTGTAACAGAGAAAATACAACCCTTAAGTTTAAAGTGACTAACAAATAAAATGTCTTATTTGGAAACTACCAGTCTGAAGTTACAGGATCTGGATGTAAATTTTGGGATTTGCTTCCACATTTCTTGCACTTAAAGCATACTGACATTTACTTTTGCTTGCTTCCAGAAACCTTCGCTTGCTACAGAAACCACCAAAGAGTGCAAATGATTTCAGGATTAGCATACATAGAAAAGCTGTACAGCTACTTTATGGTTAAAGAAAGGGTCAAATCAGCTACAAGAATAAATACAGAAATATTATTAGTAATATTTATTATTATTATTCAGAAGCTGTTCAAGAGTAAAGTCTTTCTTAATCTTTGATTCTAAAGATTACATATGAAAAAAT
Organism: Falco punctatus; assembly: GCF_963210335.1. Taxonomy (NCBI): domain Eukaryota; kingdom Metazoa; phylum Chordata; class Aves; order Falconiformes; family Falconidae; genus Falco; species Falco punctatus. The sequence continues at coordinate 69,063,630 of NC_137580.1, forward strand.
AATTCTAAAAACCCTGGCTACAAGCTTTTTTCACGGTACTTGCTTACAGGTTTATATTTCCATTATAAATAAGAATGAAACATATCTATATACACTGATGCAGAAACATAATTATTTTAAAGGATGTCATAAATATTTTTTGTATACAAGTGTATTGTAAAGTAAGTTCTTGCTACTTACTTAATGTAATACCATACTGCTCAGTAAAATGTTTCTGGATTAGAGGTAAATTTGGCCTGGAAATCCCAACTCATTATTTTGGAAACCATTTAAATTATTAACAGGATTCCACAGACTCTTCAACAAGAAAGACCTAAATTCTGAAACTATGTGTTATTGTAGAAATAGATCTATAAATTCCAGTATTAAGTAGTTGTGCCTTTCAGATTAATCTGTTTACTGAATTTGCTAGGACTGACCACATTTTCCTGGGTATTCCTCTTTTCCTTCAACTTTAGAAGTGAAAAGCTGGGAGAGGAAAAACTACTCCAAAATTAATTAAATCCCTCACTCTAGCCCAGCCACAATATTCAGAGTCCAGCATGATTAAAATACATTCACACTTCCATTACTACAAATTGTACCTAGAGTTTCAATTTTATTGGAGTAGAAAAAGATGGGTCATGGGCTAGTACACTAACATGGAAGCAGCGTTCAGGTTCCAGCTATTTCATATTTCTCTTGTAGACCTCCTCGGGCACATCAGCTAAGCCCAGTGCCTCAGCTGTTATGTGGGTATTACTGTTGTCCCATGTCACAAGCCTGCTCTCAATTTTAACAGCCGAGAAGCTATAAACTAGATCCCCACAGCAGTAGTAGCAACATAAACATTACAATAAAAGGATACAATTAAAAGTGTTCCTACTTCTGGAAGAAACTTGTGGAAGAGAGCTATGCTGGAAAAGAACAACCAAGGAACAACTACACTGCAACAACCCACTCAGAAGAGATTTTTAAATACAGATATTTTAAAGTATCTGTACCTTAAAATACTGCTGAATTATTGTCAAAAGAAAAAAAACAGTACATTGTTTTTATGTTAGTCCAGAGTTGAGCTCAAAATGTTCTCACAGAGTTTGTAGGAAAGAAATTTGGTAGTAATGAGAGGGTGAAATGAAAAGTCTGGTCATACATCCTTTCAGATGTTCAATACTGGAAGAGAAGGAGGACTTGATATTGAAACTGAGAAACTCATAACTCTCTGCTGAGTTCTACATCCTTATCTTTTCTTCCTTAGAAAATTACTCTGGAAATGAACCAAGTAAAATCAAGTACTATACAATACATGGAGGAAGCAGCAGAATCAGACTCTTCTAGGAAGAACAAAGGACAGATTCTCCAGTCAACAAGCTCTTCCAGGGCACGGACTCTAATTAGGGGTACATGCAGTATTAAGCACAATAAAGGATTCTATGTCAGACAGAAGCAAGATTTTAAATCATGCTTGAGTCCTATTACTATCAGACCAATAATGCAGCTTCCTCATATTGCAAAGCATTGATTCAACATCACCCTGGGGGCTCAAATAACACTGAATTACACACACACACACTTTTTTGGACATTGAACTTGTTCTGAAAAGCTTTAATTTAGATAACATTCTCTCTACCTGTAGCACTGGTTTCAAGCCAAGTCAGACTTCAGGTGTCCTTTCACAGTTAGCATAGCAGTCAGTATCTAGGCACAAGTTCCAAATTGTATGCTAATTTGTCGCAGATACAGTAGCATGCCAATGCCTAATTCAGTTCAGACTTGTACTGCAAAGAGATCTGGCAGTGAAACTGGTGCTTCTGTTGAGAAACTTAAGTACTACAGGAATGCAAACAACAGAAAAGTCCCTGGCCTTAGGACTCTACAGACCAACAGATGCCTACTATGATTAGAAAGCTCAAAATAAGCAAATATTCACAAACTGGAAATGAAGGAAGTCACACCAAAGACACCCATGACTAAGGTCACGGTGACAGGACTGAGGCAGTCTCTCTTATTTACCTGGATTGTTCTGCAGTATTATACCGCAAAAGTACATTGCAGTGCTCCTGTTGAACAGTAGACACTTTATTCCAGAAGACACAAGATCAAACAGAATATAGAACTAAATGAATATAACTAAACAAACATTCTTCAGTGTTAGCATTGTTGCTCCATCCCTTTCTGCACTTTAATAAAAGTAACCTTTTTCAAGGTGTGGAGAACACTCTTCACAGCAGACTCCTAACAAAAAAAGAATAGTTTAAGTTCTCACTGCAGAACAAGCAATGCTTTCCCTCTCACATTAAGAAGAAAAAGTTTACTGATTTCAGAATCAAAAGAATTCACATCTATTCAAGCAACATTAACCTGAGGAGAGGCATCTTTAGTGGACAACAGCCTTCAAGCAAACTGTTAACTTCTGCTTCTGAAAATAAAAATTCTCCGTTCTTTACACTAGGCAGGTGTACCTATTTAAAAAAAAAACAAAACCCACTGAAGTATCTAGGCTAGATGATTTGAAAATGTACTCATCAAAAAGAAACATAACTGTTGAGTATGTTTCATACTCATATGTGGAGGAATACAGATACCGCAACCTCTACAGAGCAGTGGGAGAAAAATATAAATCACACATATCACTTTGTAGCAGTAATATGAAGCTTATTAAAAATAAAAACAATAATTCTGTATTACAGTTGACAAGATCTAAAGAATATATATATAAAAAAGCCCAAACCATCCATTTAAAATAGGAAGACTAGAAATGAATCGATATTAATGTCAAATTTGTCATTAAAGTCCACAAAATTTATCTTACGCAGCAAGTCTGATTTCTCAAGCTTACCCATGTATATTTGATACACTAGTTCATTTTTACTTCTGAACAAAGATTTAATTACTTTCTTTTCCCTGTATGAGGGAAAATGAACTATAAACACCAAATCCCTATTCACATTCTTGAAACTTGCATTTTGAGAACAGGAAACACACATGCAAGTAGCTTCTGATGATACATAAACATAAGAATGATATAGATAGATAAAATTTCAAACAAAATATAGCCAACATTACTATGAAATACAATGGAAATATGAGGCACAATTCAAGGTAGTGTATCTACAAATTGCCTTATTTCTTGCACAAAATAAACCTGTCACATTGCAAGTAACAGCCTTGTGTTCTTTCCTAAAGGTCCCAGCTAGTTAAGTCCCACCGAACTTGAACTGAAACATGTGAACCCATCCAGGATGCAGCATGAAATGCTAGCTCACGGAACTCCATGACATATACCAGTATTTCCCAATGCCTTCAACTGATGAAGGAGAGGGAAAGGAAGTCAGTTTCCATACAGTCTTGAACGCCATATACACAGCCTAGAAGCATTTACAACCTGAGCTAATTTTCAGCACAGCCTTCAAAATACCAGGTACAAGGTCTAGGACAGCAAGGAGTGTTTGTATAAAACAGAAGTTTAAGAGTGCATTTTTATTTTTTCCAGCATACTCTTCCTAACAGGAAAGCCTGCAGAAAACACGTAATGCAACTGACAGCCAAGATAAGAACTTTGTCCAGTTTAGCATTTCTTCATGGAAGCACTCAGAACAGTTTACACTGCTAAGAGGTATCTTAGTCTTTGGGGGTGGGGGGATGCTGTTTGGCATTTAAGCAGATTTAAGAGCACTTCACCAACCAGATACGTTAGAAAATTACAGGTAGAATGTGCTGATCGAATGACTAAATTTCTGTAATCATAACTCACAATACTTACACAAGCAATTTAAATATCAAGACTCCATTTAAGACCAGCAACTCCATGACAGATCTGCAAAAGTTTTAAAGTAACCTCCTGGCACAAACTGAATTAAAAGTATCCTACCTCTCTCTTATCTCTGGATTTTTAGATTAATGTTCCACAATAACAAATTTTATTGGTTCAGATTAGATTTGACTGATTTTAATGTTGAGACTATTCTCCAGCTCTTGTACACTTATAAGATAATTCTACGAACAGTTGAATTTCCTACTTGCTTTTGCTCTTCAATACTTTAGAAGTTTTTAAAGGATGTGAATTCCTTTTGATATCGCTATGGTAAGATGCCAGAAATTTGACAAGAGACATGCGCCAAAAATTAACTTTTCAGAAGCTGTTCCAGACCATCTGGAGAAGATGCATTTCAAGTACAAAATAATTGATACCACCTTCACTAAAACACTAAATACACAGTAGTCTGGCCTTTCCTTTGTGCAATTAAAAGCTTTGAAAATATCAGACTACTCAGGTTATGAATTACTCATAACAAAAAATATTTGGTTTTCTTCTTTTATACCATTGGGTTTGGTTTTTTTTCTTAAACACAGTGATGCTGTCTTCCTTGAAATTGACGATTAGAACTTTAAAAGCACAACTGTGGCCTAAGAACTCACTTTCAGGAAGAGCTGAAATGTAACTCTTGATCTTATCCAACATGGAATTGTGTCCAAATCAAGTAATGCATTCATGGTTCTTAACATGGAAATCTAAACCCACAGAAACTGTAGGTACTTTCAACAGACAGAAAAATGCCTCCTTATCTAATATTTTGTCACAAATGGTTTATGGATTGGAAACAAATTCTGTACCTCAAATCTGCAACAGATAAAGATTGAGGGATAAAAAAAGGTCTGTGTAGCCACTTGTACAACGCTTACCTTTGAGAGTACATACACCACCTGTGCTTCTAGCAGAAATGTTAGTTTCAAAGTATGTTTTATATACACCAGCCTATGTTGTGATTCATAAACTCCTTATCAAATGTCAGTTAAGAGCTTACTAATGCTGCACAAACTTGACAGTACCTGAATAGCGATATGCTTCTTACATTACAATGAGGTAGTCCCATTCCCCCAACGTACAGAACTCTGACACTGCAAAATAAGGTTGTTCAAAGCATGTTAGCCTATGTTTCTGAAGGAAACAGTCTAGTTTAATAACCACAAAATAAACTTCCATTTTATTTATTATGATCATTTATGAATTGACATAAAACCTGGGCAATCACAAACTCTGGGAAAAAAAACAGTAGCCTAAGAAATAACTCCTGGAGGATATTAAATACTAAGTAGGAGAGATTATAATAGAGTTTCAATAATCCAGTAAAATAAGGAACTGTGAACTAAGAACACAGGCTGAATTACTTTTCACAAATATCTACAAATAATCTAATAAGTTCTCCAAAGTCCATTACAAAAAAAGACAATGTAAATCATATATGAGGTATTTCAACTTCCAGCAAATCCTCTCCTCCTTCCCTCCGAAATCAATAACAAATAATGTTTTTAAAGAACCTATCCCCTGAACAAAGTATGAGTGAATGCCAATAAACTCGAGTGAGAACACCACAAATTCTTTGATATGTTTGCAGTTAAGGAAGAGGAGACACACACAGGCTCAGTTTCAGTCGTTCTCTGGGCTGCAGCCTTTTCTGTGCCCAAGCACAGAAATAATGCCTTCCTTCTTGTGTTTAATTAATCTTCTGATCTAAACTTCTGTGTAACTTCCCAGTGCCTACATTTCTTTTTTTGAAAGCAAGATTATACCACAAAGAGAAGCTGTGAGAGGTTCAATTGAGAGAACCTTTTTTGACTTGTTTTCTGGGGAACACGGTCAAATGTTTGTCTATGCTACAGAGCTCTCCCACATTCAGACTACTACCCTCCTCTCCTAATGAAGACTTAGATATTCTCATGTGCTCAGTGTTACAACAAAGCAAAAATTACTGGTTAGTTGGTTATAATTCACCTCTTTACATCCTTTCATTTGACTACCATATCAAACAAGTTATTTCCCTTTCCTCCAAATTCCAGCCATAACCTACCCATCAATTCTACCATCTTTTTCAATTACCAAAATGTTGGCCTTTGAACTATGGCAGCATTTATCGTTCAATTAAAAAAAAAAAAAAAAAATCACTTGCAAAATTCTTCTAATGTTGTTACACATGCCAGAAAAAAAATCCCAGAAATTTTCATTGAGCTCCTCATTCTCTTATAAGTATCTTCCAGCATTCTCCTTTATTCCAAAGAATATAAAACTCCAGAAGTTGAGCTGATCAACTTTCCTCCTCCATCACTCCCTGCTCATTTGTTACCTTTTTTTTTTTAGACTTGAAAAATATTCAAGGCAGAAGGCATAACTCTGATACCTGTTTATACAGCATCTAGCACAACAGACTGCAATTACTAATTTTATGTCCTACTCCAACACAATTAATACGTCAACACTTAAATCCTCGGCTTCCATTTGAAAAAAAAGAGATATTTTAAATCACCGTTTCCAACAGGTGGTCCGAAATTTTGGGATTAGAGGTTACTGAGCTGAGAACTGCCACCTGAAAAGCATCTTTCTCTTGGGTGATGACTCCTTAGTCACAGGGCACAGCTCCATCCATCCAGGCACACTTTCTTATCACAACAGAATTTGCTGCCCTCCTGTGGCCTGTGAAGGTTTTAAGCTCCAGAAGTCACACACCAGTGCACTGGCTTCCACTCAACCAGTCCATGCTTCTGTCTTGATAGATTGCACAGCACAACATTGCACTTTGAAGAAAGTAAAAAAGTCAAAACGCTGTTGCAGAGATAATGAAGGTCTCCTGATGCCTCTGCCTGAAAGGACTGCTTAGGCTTTGTAGCAGAAATACAGAGATCTGTCACACTTACTTAATTGTTATGAAAAATTTAAAACTCAGCTGTCCCTCAGTTACAGTGGGTAGAAAACAGTAATGTGAGTCACCTACAAAAATACTGCAAAGAAAGGGAAAGCACTAACTTCAGATCCTTGTGTTGATTATGCTACATGTCTATGTGAATTATGAATCCCTGTACTCTCGGATATGGCAAACGGATGACACACAAAACAGCTACAGGACACAAGCTGTACAGTGGCTACACCCTATCATCGATGTAGTTGGGATTTAAGTCTAATGAGAAAAACTTACAGAACAATCTTCAAACAAGCAGTGAAGACATTTTGCAGCAAGAAATACCAGAATACTGAAGCAGATTCAATCTCTCTTTCAAAGAGAATGCTGGTGCTACAAAAGATCAATTTAAATTGTACAGCAACTGGAACACTAAGATATTAGTATATCCTGGAAAAAAATTATGAAGACTAATGTCATCGACGATTTCATACTCAGAATATTCCGAGACAAAGAAAGGCATTAACTCCCCCTCCTTTTAAATCTTTGTAAGTAATACAAATATACTAATGCATATGGAACTCAATACTACAACATTTGACTAAAATATTTGGGAAGTTAGAACAGATCTTTCAAAAATGGAAGTATTGGCCTCAAAGTAAAAGCAATCTTTTCACTGGATTATGCAGAAACAGGACAGGATTTCTTTACAAGTTTTTAGATCATATCCAAAGGGTTTTTAAGGCATTCATATTCCAAAAATGGGCACATCATTACAAAAGCATGCTGAAAATCAGGTACATACAGATTTAAAACTGGACAAGGTATAAACACGAATTTGCTGCAAGTTTGAACACTACATGCATGCTGTAGGAAAGTTCCAAGCAAAGAACAAAACTCCTGAAACAGGCACTCAGTTCTTCCTCATAGTTGCAGACATAATGTTTATTTTGACCTATTCAGAGACACTCAAGAGAAAATGGAATGTGAACAAAAAAAGCCAGCATTCCTCCATCTAATGATCTGTTTATATTTTTGCAGAAGTTCTGAAACAGGCAGATTTTTTTGACAGCTCAGCTGCCATGAGGACCTTCTGAGGGCCAGCAGTGCATGAATGGTCAACATCTGTGTAATTCAGACTGGATAGCATATGTGGAATCAGTTATTAGAAAACAGTAACACTATAAACAGGACTCAAAAAAAAAAAAGTCATTAAATGCCTTCTCACGTGTATTTTTCAGGCAAAAAGGAGCAAGCAACATGTCACCATTGTCTTCCTCTACAAAGTGTCACTTTGTACCACTGCATCATCTCTAAGTATACCTTACTGTCATTAAAGGAGATAAATTTCTATGGCTTCTTCCAAAATACCCCTGATGATGACTTTGAGCCATGTTTAGAAGAAAATATCTTTTTGGGTCACATTAATCATCTGTCATGGATTTTTGCTGGTCATTGCCCCAAACCAGAATTGCTAGAACGGATCATCAATCCTTTGCTCAATAGTAATCTTCCATAAAGATTCAATAAATAATGCTACAGAGTACTTCACAGAAACTTGTTCTCTAAAACTCTGGCTTAAGAGATAAATAATATAACCTCAGGGCTCTGCTATCCCATGAACAAGGAACACAGAAATATAAAAGGTGCAAAGAAACAAATAAACTCTACTACAGTGATATCAGGAGGAAAAGAATCAAATAGTTTAAATGAAATAAAGGCCAGAGTTACTTAGTACTTAACATTCATTGAAGATGGAAAAGTAATTTAACAATCCTGTTTAAAAAGAATCTGCTAGTCATCTACAAGTTAATGTTTGTAGTTCATATGTCTTCCCATATGCATGAGAATTTTCGAGACAAAAGGGAAAAAACCACAGTCTAATAAATAAAACTACTTTTTTTTCTCTAGGGCAGATCACACTCAAATTCTAGCCACGCATAGCCAGCTTAGGCCAGTGACTGTCACATGTAGACACTTTGTAAAAGTTCACTCTGGTTAACAACATGCTTTAAATTTAGTCAGAACTAAGACTACTTTGAATTACAAAAACAAATCATTAAGAATTGCCTTCAGTTCCCAAATCATAAATCCCTAAACCATTTCAATTGCAAAATTGCAGCATTTAATTTTAATTCTTTAGTAAACAAATACAAACCACAACGGGACTAAAAAAAGCTTCCACTGAAGTTTATACACTGTATTCCGTAAAACAAGTCTCTTAGAAGCCTAATAAAGTCACAATTAACAAGGATTTGTAAACCATAAAACCATACCTCTAGGGATTAAACTTCATCAACAACTGAACTCCTGTTACAGGGGATATCCAGTACGAAGGGATAAGACTTCAGTGATTCTCTGAGGGTTTACACTTACGCCACAAAACAAAGGTGACATTATTCAGTATGAATATCAGCCGTACGGGAAGTCCCTCAATCACCCCTCACCATAATAATTTTTTACAGAACAGGCCAAACACCAATGAGAATGTGTCATAACTGAATCAAAATGCAGCTGTTAGAACTTGATAATATTCTTTCTAGTAGTATGATTTTCAATAAGATACACTAGCAACTGCTGGTTTTTTCTTTGCAGATTTTGAGTATTTCAGAGGCTGTTAAACATGTCATTTAGATCAAAACCACTTAAAAATGCAGATTTCAAGCAAACTTAAATGTACTGAACTTGTATGTTTCATAATGCAGAAGCATTGTTTTCACAAGACATACAAACCTTCAATGTTTTCAGTATCTGCTTCAGTAAAACACTGTACCTAAAAATCATTATTACATACTAATTTAAATTAGTCATGTAATAGCTTTGCTTCCTGCCTCCAAACAGGCATCTTAAAAATATAAAATAATGTCTTCCCTTGTTTAGTTTGGTAACCAAGACAATCACTAAAGGAAAAATAGAGGAAGAGCACAGTAGTAGTAGGAACAGCATATATTGCCATGGATGAGTTACCTGGTTTGGTGGCATACCTGATTTATTATTTCCAGCTACACAAAGAATTTTTTGTTTAAAAAGAAGTAATTTTATTCGAACTCCCATCAAAATTGTCCTCAGGCCAACTATGCAACACTATATCCCTGAACAGTCAAAAGATCCAAAGAAGTCACATATGAAATCTAAAGTTTTGCAAGAATACTCTTTTTAAAGACAAGCCACATAAGAGTGAAATTGCAGTAATAAGTTTCCATTTTCTTACGCTTATTACCTCAAATACTAATGTTGCCTACATTCAAGCCATGCGCATTTCTCTTTCTTAATGAAATTTTTTTATTCCTCAAGTATTTATTAAGACTATGAGGCAATTTGGTTCCATTATCATCACAGGTTTTCCAGATCTTGAATTGCAAAACACAATACAATCATAAATGTGGTTGAAACTTATTTAAATGAGTGCAGCAAAACTATAAATTTAAGGAGAGATTAATGAGAAGCAGCTTTAGTTGAATTTCCCTTGGACTGTTACCCATGTGGCTTGCAGGCAAAGAGCTGTCTGATACAGCTGAAGAAGGATGAGTTCCTGGTCCAGGATGCTTGAGATACTGAAATAGGCTACAATACTATTAAAAAAAGACAACCTTCAAAGCCTTTCAAAAAGTTCTGACAGGCTTGGAAGGGAAATAGAGAACTTTAAAGCGTTTAAGACTTTTGTTTTATAGAATAAATGACTGCCTGGATCTCATTTTAGAAACACTGTTGCTTTGAACATTTAAAGTAAAACATATAATTTGCATCTCTTGATTAGCAAAAAATTTAATAAAATATCAGATTCCCTAAAACAGCTTTGATTTTTAAGCATCATGTATTCTCATCTCAGAAAGCACCTCAAGTCTAAAATATTCCAAAAGGAATACTAATGTAAAAAGCAGAACAAAATAAAATAACCGTGATCTATCTCCACAAAATAACCCTAGAAGCAACTTGCATATATTGAGTCAATCCTGAGAACAGTTTCAAATCAAATAACTCTGCATCTAATAAAGCATTTATTCTACAGTTGTTATGTTAGTCAGTTCTGCCAGCAATTAGAAACAATTTTAATATGGACTCAAAGTCACAAACTTTTAAGCTGGTTAAAAGATAATTACATCATTTAATGTTGTTTTCCTTCAATGTTGCTACCAAAAAAAAAAAATGCAGCAACTGTTAAAGCATCAGTAATCTCTAATAATGTGAAGAGAACGGCTGACAGTCATTTGGTATAAAGACAAAACCCAAGAAATCGACATTTCCAAAATACAAGGAACTCTGTTGGAAGCCAGGTTTTTCAATGGTTGATGGACCAAATCAAGAATCTCATCATAGCTCACTGATATCTCCTCCTTCATTTCATTAAAGCTGATTTTGTAGATGATAAACAAGGGCTTAAAAATTTTCAAAATTTTTCTCTGACAAGTTAAGTCTCTGTATCTTCCCTGTTGAGAGGCCCTGCTACATTAAAGTATCTTTTACTTAATACCAGTTCTGCAAGTTGAAGCAAACACTGATCCTCCAGGATTGTGGTCTGGCATACCACTAATTGTGCTTAATCAAAGCATCTGTTAATTCCATAGAACTGCAACACTATGTTCTGTGTTATTGTTACTGTTCCAGCATGTTATTTAAAGGTACTTAAATTCTGAAGATGTTTCTAAACTAAAATTATAAACATTATTTCTATTCCTGTTGGTCCACCCCATATGCTTAACAGAAGCTCTTTTTAAAAACTGATGTCCTTCATAACTTATTCTTTCACTTTAGAATATCTAACTTACAATTTAATCTCTATTCTGGAGAAACAAAATAAAATCATACTGTGAAGCCACAGATCTTCTTTTAACCGGGTATCTTTTTAACATTATTATTATTCCATGAATCATTCTGCTGGATGCAAGCAATTACAAATTTAGCTTATAGCCAGAATCAGGCAGGAGACAGGTATAGATGATCATGTTGTCTATCTAGCTTTAAAATCTATGAACTGATGAGTTTAAAGAGTGTCATTGATCTAAAGAAATATCATACAGAGGCATTTGTTACTTAGTATTTCAGATCCTGTCTAGAAAAAAAGATAATCGTTATCAGGCTGAGGTAGGGGGGTAGGAGGAGCTCAGGAGAGTCTGGAGACCCGAGAAGTAATTTTACAAAACAACATCCTAGTAAACAGATGAATTATTTTTTAAAATAGCCCCACAATTACTTGTATATCTAGTCTTCAAAGAAAGATCAGATTTTTTATCTCAACTGTAGACAAATCAGCTGATGTCTTAATTCATTAATTATGCACACTAGAAATCAAGACTAAAGATCACTCTGAACAGTGACATTGGTGAAACCTGATGAGCAGTCATCATAGGGAACCTTGTTTTGATCACGCTAATTTGTCACTCAATGAAGGAACTGCATATCCTAAACCAGACTATATTTGTACTGTTAATTTGTAAACTAAAAAAAAACCCTTAAGCTGATGAGGAAGTAAACCATTGAAATATTCCTCTGCATACTTTATTTACAAATACTTTATCAAAGCCTAATGCAAGTTTATTATAAAATGTCCTACAAAATCAGTGTTTATGGACAGAGAAGGAAAGGAGAGTAGGTATGGAGAGAGAGTATGCAGAACAGCAAATCACTGACACAGTACTCAGTATTTCCAAAGTACTTAGGATGGATGAAATCAGTCCTTCAGAGCTGATCCCAGAGGACAAACCAAATTGCTACAAAAAATAAACATAAATGGGATCTTGAGATCAATGGTTGCCCAACTATAAAAACGTTTCTCATGTCCGCATCCCAGTGAATTTTTATTTAGCTGATTCGTTTTTGCCAATAAAGGAAAACATTCTTGCCTTCCTACTGTATTTTAACAATTCCAGTGCAACATAGTGTCAGCCAAATATTTGTAATTCATTATTCTTTCTGCCAAAAAAAAGATTTCTATTGCAGTAACCTAAACTTGTAACATTGTAATGTTGGACAGTAGATCAAATACAAAACCTGGTTTGTAAATAATTAATGCCACAAAGAAAATGTGAGCATTAGTTCTATGCAACAATTTTCAAAGGGAAGCAAGTTTCACTGCCTTGAGGTTTCAATGATCTGTTTTTTATTAAAGAGTAAGACATTGTGACAAACAACTCCTCTGCAGGTATATACTATGAAGAAGGTGGGGTTTTTCCCAGTGAAACACAAAGATAGTGGAAATTTCCATCTTTCCTTATTCTTAATAAGTAGTTTATTTAAATTAATTTTTAGAAAATTTTCTATTCTTCATCTGGCCATACATATTGCAATGTCAATCTCAAAGCCAAATACTAGATTTACTCATAATTTCTTATCATGCTCAAATTATTTGAGATAACCAGTCATCAGAAATTATGTTCAAGCAGTTTCGCTTATGTTTCTGCCAAATAAAACAATATCCCAATCCCAAAAATGTAGCATTTCCTTTTGGAAAAAAAATTATCCCTACTACCAAACATAAAGAAAGGTGGCACAGTAATAAGAGTTTCATCCTCATGTTGCTATCCTTTCTGTAAATCACACAAGCTATTTCTAATGTGAACATTCTGTATTCTGCAAGTACATAAATAACTGAATATGGCACCTTTAGTAAGATATATATTCATGCATATATTAAAATTCTATTAATAAAAGCAGGCCTCAAAAAAAGAAAAAAGCACTGAACATCAGATTCTGAGCTGCCATAAATCATTTAGAAAAAGACAATATAAAGGCAACCTTTTAAATTTTATATATATGTATTTCCTGAATTTGGCTTTTTTTTTTTAAACTTCAAAAAACACATTTACAATATATTATGAATTATTCTGTGGCTTATAAATCAAGGTAACAAATCTCTTCTCAACAACTGTTTAAGGGACAGCCTTATCCCTGAACAGTTGATACTGGGCTTTCCAAATTTTGTCGTTTTAAAAGCTAAGCATTCTAAAAATCCAGCAACTTCCTCAAAAGTCTGAAGACTTGACTGCAAACAAGGGGCAAGTATCAATCAGGGTATCATTTTATCCAGGCTAACCTTTCTGTGACAGTTTTATGTAGTCATTTCATTTGGCCATCAACTTGCTACTGATCACAAAGCAAGCATAAATCAAACAAACTTGATCAGAATTACTCCGTCTTCAGCGAGGCAGGTATGCACTGCCTTGCAATGGATTAACACCTTTTCTTACACCTGTGCACCAGACAGAAAACAGGAAAGGCCCTATCTTTCTCCATATCGGCTTTTTTAAACTCATACATGGAAAATTTCACCTTCTCAAGTCAAACACTTGTCCCAGTCAATTCAATACTAGACATCAACTTCTTACTAGGAATAACAAAGCATATAAAATACTTGACATGCTTCATTGGGAGTAGTGTTTATACACAATCCATTAAAATGCACTTGTTTAGGAAAAACTGGCCCTACGAATAGGACCAACTACAAAGTTAAAGGGCTACATGTCTTACCATTTGGTAAGAGCAAGCTGCACTTGTAAAATGTATTTTGTATACTTGTAAAATTGTATTTTCAACTGACCTCCACCTCAAACTCCTCAAATTCTGTAACTGAACCCTCAATCTCCTACTGTGCATGCACTCCCAGTTTCTGTTATAGTAGTCTTTCCACATTCACCTGACAGTCATATTTCAGCTAAGGATCTCTTTTCTGATCTACTACAATTTCTTTCTTTAAGAAAAAATATTTTTATGAGGAGGAGGGCATTATGCACTGTCATGGTTTAACCCCAGCTGGTAACTAAGTGCCACACAGCCACTTGCTCCCACCTGCCCTCACACAGAGGGATGGGGAGGAGAATCAGAAAGGAATGTAAAACTCCAGGGTTGAGATAAGAACAAGTAAATAATTGAAATAAAATCAAAACAAAAGAACAATAATAATAACAATTATAATGAAAAGGAGGGAGAAGGGGAGGAATTAAATGGAAAGGAGGAAAGAAAACAAGCGATGTGCAACACAACTGCTCACCACCTGCTGACCAATTCCCAGCCGGTCCCTGAGCAACGATCAGCAGGCCTATAGAATGTAGTTTACAAGCCTACAGAATGTTGTTTTATTACTTGCTACATTCATTCTGTGAGCAGTTTCACACTTTGGAAAGAATACTGTAAATCTGTTCACGGCTAACCCACTACCTTTGTAAGTAAACACCATCACATGCACACTCTGTCAGTCTAGCTGGTAATTTCAGAATGAGATACCACAAATAAAGCACTTTTCTTCTTTCAAGTACTTCCTGCTTAACAAGTATTTCACCTCATGGGAAAGAGGTAAGGGTTTGTGAGACTGTGGGTCAGTTATTTCTCGTTCTTGAGTTTCACAGTTGGGTAAAAATCTTAAATAAAAACCTATTTTAAAGAAAAAAAATAGATTCCTGTTAAAAATTTAACCTTTTTCCATTCTTTTATTTCACAGTGAACACAAAGCTTGATGAAAAAATTGCAGTACCAAAGACTTACATCCCTATATAACATCAGAATAATAAAGCAGCAACAGGGTTATCAGTCTCTGCCCCCACATAAACACACATTCCCCCTCCCCTTAATGTGCTCTGGGTGAGCCTAAAGGAAGCACCTCTAGCCATAACCAGTCAAGCTGATCTTGATACCCACAAAGCTTTTGCAGATAATAGGAAATTAACCTGAAGACAAAAAACGGTTTCATACACACAGGACCAGGAACACAAGCAGACTCCAGGGTTGACTGAAGCTCCAGAAAGGATAAAAAAATAATCCTTTCTACTGCTGCCTAATATGAGCTGTGAAATCACAGAAAAGATGCCCCGTTTCTTTATAATCCTTTCTACTGCTGCCTAATATGAGCTGTGAAATCACAGAAAAGATGCCCCGTTTCTTTGTTGGTCACAAATCTAATTAAATATAACCTCCTCTTTCCCAGACCTCACATTTAATCAGCAGTAGCACACTATTTCCATTCAGTGCAAGCCCCTCTTCACAAAATTTCAGTCACCACCTTGTTAGGCAAAAAATGGTCTCATTACCTCATTCTGCTTCAGAAACATGACTAAACAAATGAAATGTAAATCACGATGTCATAATCTTTCGTTGTACAACAGTAAATCTGTATCAAAAATACTGAATGAAATACATATAACCTAAATAATACATTAGAACTTCAATCATCAGTAATCCTTTTCTATAGTAAATAGCTGTGCAGCAAGGTGGTCTAATTAGACTTACAGACTGAACAATTCATTCCCAGAACCCCCACATATATGTAACACAAATTCTGAGTATCTAAGCTGACACAGAGCAAAGAAAGTATATCATGTATGCAATTAAATTAAGATTTGCCAGAAAAATAAATTTACTGTGGATAAAAAACAAAATTAGTTTTAACTGAAATATTCTTAACTTTGTCTCAACTGCTATGAACATTAGTAAGGAGAAATTTATTTACCAGTTATAGTAGTAATCTGTTTGAAAGCTTGAATTGCATTACTCAAATCCAGTTTAAAACCCTGTGACTACTTTGTTAGCATGCCAGGCAAGATTTAGTAGTAAAATACTGATAATTCAATTCATGTAACAATGATTAGACTGTTGTAGCAGAAGAATCAGAAAACAGAGAACAGTACCACTTAGAGCAGCAGAGGTAAGCATGCAGATGTAGCCAACCGAAAAGTAAAATCAATTCTCCTATCAGGAAATTTCTTTTTGTCCTCTGTGACTCTGTTGCTCCCAGACTAAAAGCACAACCATTTAGAGTTTCCCTAAATCAGAAAATGGTATCAGCATCACTGCAGTCCTGCGTGGAGGGAGGTGAAATATCTCTCTCAGCACCTTGTTGAGCTAGCAAATCTTCCCCAAAATTGAACTGAAAACTGATTTCAGGTATCAACATCGTCAGTAACTACTTTAACAAACATGAAAACAGAGATTGAGCATGTACGCATGCAGGAAGCAGCAGGAGCCGATTTCTTCCCCAAACAAGAGTATAAGAGACTCCTTCCAGCACATTTCCAAATATACATTCATTATGTGTTTTTGTATGGTATACATCTTTTTCAAAATTTCCTTTCAAATAGATTATCTTGACAAAAGTATGAACTAAAACTTACAGCCAAAACCCTGAGCATTGGAAATAAGCAAAAATACTTTTTCACTTCCAACAAAATATTAGAACTTGTGACAGAAATTCAATGCACATAATCCTCCCCAAGCATTTCAGCAGTCAGACTACAAATCTATTTTAATATAAGTCTATCCAAAACATCCACATAAATTCTGAAGAAACATGATGTAATGTTGACACAGATGCAAACCCAAGCTTTGGGTTTTGGGCTTTTTTTTTTCTTCCACGCTAAAAAAAAGACAGGATCAATAATTAACGCAGGATGTGCAACTTCCCAGTAGAGTTCTCTCAGGACAAAACCAGAGGAAAACAGTTCATATTAGAAGGATGGACACTTCATATAAAACTATAAATCTAGTCATGGTGCACATGAGGGTTTTGTTAATGGCTTTCTGAACCACACACAAATTCAAAGCAGAGTAAACCAACATCAAATTTGATCTTATTTTTATAGCCTGTATATTGGAATGAGAATACATGCCTGTATTCACACAGTTCGATTTTTTAAAAAAGAGAGAGTGGTTTTTTTATGTGTCTATACAAACTATATTGTATGATTCCAATTCCTAACATATTCTGTGAGATATTAGGTATTTCACATAATGGTCACTAAAGAGCATCTATATATGTTGCATGTATATTTCTGTATTCCTCAAATCAGAAGTTCTATGCCACTGAGGTTAGACTAAGTTACCTTATTTATACAAAAGAACACAAACCTTTTTCTTCCCTGTAGAAAGGAGTTATCATCCACTAACTTGTTACTGGTTGGCAGTATGTATAAGACCTTTTAGAGGAAACATAACTGTGTGGTGGAAGAGGTATTAAATATTCACAACACTAATGAAAACAAACATTGTGATAACCAGTTTTTTCTTCATAGAACAACAGCCATTAGGCAACAGACTGCCCTGCAACCCAGAAAAGCAAACAACCCTACAGGGCAGGGAATAAAGCCACAAAAGGGAAGACTCATTCATATGTAGCCACCAAACTTTGCTAACGAATATTATTTGCATCAGAATAAAATCAGCTGCTGCTGCTTTGGGAGACACGGTCTATGTACAACACCCATGCCAATTATATTAACATCATGTAGTCAGAAATCACTGTTCTAGAAATGGAAGAAAAGTTCAGGATAGTAGGAAACAGTGGGGGAAAATATGGTTCAGGAATCAAGGTCAAGCATTTACTCCCAGTTCAGTCATAAACTGTTGATGACCTGAGGGAAGTCATCCCACCATGTATCCCATACAGACTGATTTTTAAAACAGATTTATAACTGCTTCCCTGCTTTACCGAGCTCTGAAATATGCTGAAGTGACATATTCTCCCTATGAAACAGTTAAGTAGCTTCACCAGAAGACACTGTTAAAATACATGCACACATACATAAAAACCCTTACCTTCTCCAGGGTTGACTGCAGATGGTAGATTGGTCCAGTCTAGGGTCCAGGTGGGGCATGGATGAGGAGAAAACTTTGCTTCAATGCCATTTTCCTATGTGAAAGGGGGGGGTAAAAATAATTAAGACACTGATCCCTTACCCTCCTAAGTTGGTAGCAAAATTCCCCCTGAATTTAATGGCATCAGATCAAACTGTGCAATCCCTTAACATTTTCACAAGAAAGCCTTGTTAATTTTCTTTAGAAAATACTGTCAGCCTCTACGCAAAAAAATACCGAGAGTTATGGAACATGATGTTAACAAAACTTATTAGGGTTCCCAGATGTTCAAAGCTGTAATCAAATAGAAAAAAACAACAGAAATCATAGAACAATGAAGCCAAACATAAAAGCAATGTTTTCTGTCATCCTTTATATAAATATCTTTAAAAAAGGAATTCAATATTGCAATTCAAACAAAAAGTTCCTTTGATCATTCCGAATTATTGGCAGGGCTTCCAGCAGTCCTTCTTTGCTCAGTTCCTGAATTGATCAAGTATCATAACAGAACAAAACATAAAATCACTTCTAAGTCAATCCACATCAGACAGAAGATGGGCAAAAGGTATTAAACTGTTCAAAAAGCCGTCAGACTTAGCTTCTGTGATTCTAATAAATTTTACCTATTCCAAATCAAGTAGAATATTACTATTTAAAATAATTCATTACAAAGCTTAAATTACCATTAGCTTAGTCATAGTTGGCCTTGGACCACCTATAAAATGACTGTGTTCATTCTCCTCTTCTAATTCATCAGGAACCGAAGAGAAGTCTTGTAGCTGTTCCTCTGGACCAGACATCAACTCTGGAAGCTGGAGAAGCTTCATATTGCATTTGGCAGCAGCTTTCTTTATTCCAGGTACTTCTTGAACTCTTCGATACCAACGGGATATCAGAGGCAAATTTACCAGATTTTTGCCTTGTTTTTTGCTGGAAACCTAGAAAAATATAAAACAGAAAGGAAACTTGATACAAGTTTCTTCCTACATGCCACAAGATGGTATGAACTACAGAAGTGTGCTTGGCTCTGTGCCAGGCATGCTCACTCACAGCATGACAATAATGCAAAAAGCTAGCTAGTTAAGAGCTCAGGCCTGTGGATGGAATTGCCAGTTGGCCATTTAGACTTTGACCTGCAATTCCCATTTGCTTAATAGGATGAAAAGGTTTACATGACCAACTTTAGTCATAATTTCAGTCAATAACAGGAAAACACAATTTCAGTAATACTCTTCATTATCTGGTACTTCCTAATAAGGGAATGATTCATTTTGATTGGTAATCACAAAAAAATCACCCCAGTAATTTGAAAAGAAAACTGAACTCTAAGCAAGACATTATGGTACCTGAAATGCTCTTCTTTCCCACAGGCACCCTGCAGCCCTTAAAAGCTCATCCACTGACAGCTGTTGTGCTGGCACCTGCAAGTAAAATTGACTACGTCGTAACACCAAAACGGGCGCAGGTATATACTGCCCTGGTCTTCTCTGAAGCCTTTGTACTACATCTGTGATTTATCTTTTGCAAATCACATTATGATTTACACTGATTACAGTCACATAATGATTTAAATACTGAATCAAAACCTCATTTTTTTAATCATATATTTATTCAACCATTTTTACCATCTTAACTTCACATCTTTATACAGAAATGGTAACTACTGTATTTCTTTTCTGAATTAAGTATATATGATAGTGAGACAAAGTGGCCTTGAGCAGTAATTAGAATTCTAAGTGTAAAAAAAAAAAATTGTTAAGAATATGATGCACATATTACAAAAAAAGATACCCAAATCACACTTTTACATGAAGACCAGCTACTTTTAAAAAGGATGTATTTGGTGAACTTAAGTAATTTTTGTTAAGGTTCCCAAGTGTTTTAGAAAAGTGAAGAACATCCTCTTACAGAAGAGGTTGTGAAGTCACCATCCTTAGAGACTCAAAACCTGGCTGACCGGACAAGAACCTGGGCAACTGGCTCTAGCCAACCCTGCTCTGACAAAGCGGGGTTTGACAAGACAATTTCCAGAAATGCCCTCCAAGCTCAACCATTCTGTGATGCTGTGCCTGCTTTAAGCAGAGAATTAAAAATCACAATTACAAGAAAAGGCAGAAAAGGTCATGCAAAAACAGTGCTCCTCCACATATCTGTCCTCAGTGTGGAAATAGAAATTGATAAAGAACATTTGAAATGATAGAAAAATTCAAGCAGCTTTCTTGCATGCTGTGCTTATAATGTTCTTAGGGTAATCACAAGTAATTAGTAATAGCTAAAGGAGCAAAAGGAGGATGAACCGTGTCATTTTAGTATCTAATTCAATATCCTAATAGTAACACAGGCAGAAATACATTAATTCAGTAAGAAAGAAGTCTTTTGGAAAGCAATTTTAAGAGGTACTGTTACACTTAGCAGCAAGTGTTCTAAACTGTATTTTAAAAAGTGAATAGTAGTTCCTCCCAGATAGAGAACGGAGCTTTTGTTATTCTTCCATTAATTTTCAAGTGTTACAACTAATAGAAAGCATAACAAAGCTAACCTCAAAAAGATAACAGAAATGGAATGAGGTAATGAAAAACAACTCCTCAGTTTCATTATCTTACTTTCGGTAATTATTACCATCAGCTAGTCAGGACCAGACCATAACCATTGAAGACTTCATTATTATTCACACCCTTAAAGCAAAGTGGAAGTTCAACTATAATGATTTTTTTAAACACAAACCAGGAATTCCAGTTATAAAAGTAACATTTTAATAGAGAATTAAACTCTGGCACTTCCATCAGCAAAAGCAGTTTCAACCCATTGCCTGCAAGAAGCTTTCAGGTGCAAGTTATTCAATTTTGATGATAATTGTAGGAATCAAGGTATAATTGCTTAGAAAACAATCATTCACCAAAGAACAGAAATAAAGCAACATTACCCCAGAGCTCCTGTAATTTAGATGAAAATAATACTGAAAGCCAGTTTTTTAGGACAATCCTTGGTGTCAGCTAACACAAATTAATTACAGAATATACAGTGTGTAAACTGCAGACCACTAGGGCTCAAGGGTCACACATGAAAAGCAAAAAAATACAGCATGCTCAGCTGTTCACAGTACATCTACAGAACTATTTCAACTGGATTGTTGAAATCAATTAAGCATCTGATCCAGTAATCTTCTCATGCATAGTACCAGTAACTCAAACATTACTGTAAAAAGTTATGCCCTTCTTATTTAAAAAAGGCCTTGGAAAAATAAAGAAAACTGAAATGCATTAACATTTTTAAAACAGTAGGAAAGCATTTTTATTACTTTTGTTTAGTATCACCCATACAGCAGTTGCTGTAAATCCTCTATTATGTCATATGCAAAACAAACAAAGCAGAGGCAAATTAATACCCATTTCTCTAAAATATCTCATTTTCTTCATACAAAGGTAGCCATATTAACCTACTTCTGGAATCCCATATTGCTATCATCACAAAAAAATCCACTGAGGGTGATGACCTCGGTTAAAGAAGTTATAAACTGGACATTAGTCACATAGTCATATTCACTAGTAATTATCTTGATTTTTAGAGATTGTATCTCTGAATCTGAGTGCCAGCATCTTCTCCAGGAACTCCATTTGTTTCCAAACACCATAAGGCAAACTTGGCAAAATAACTTGGAGAATGAAAACGCAAATACCAACTTCACTCAGAGCTCCTCCTGGCAACAGACACATTTAACTGTCAATCCCATACAGTAACTGCAGGAATACTCTTAGCAGGCAAAATTTTATTGCCACGCGAAATAAAGACATAGTTGTCATTTCCTCAGTTCTTTTCTGTGTATACTTCCTCATAAAAATAAGTACACAGATTGGGCTGAGCAAGACCCTCACACAGTCTTGCCACAAAAGTTTTTCCTTCCTGTAAAACTAGTCTTGAAGCTGAGCTCAAGTCACTTGTACTACTAAGCCCTACCTCCTCCTAGAAGTGAGAAAAGTGGAGCTGAGAGCAGGGGTGGCGGGGGTGTGTTTTAAAAAAGAAAAGTAAATAAAAATCAAACTGAATGGCTTTATTAGGCTCAAAGCATATCTTCACGTTATTTTCCTAACCCTGATGTTATTTGTACAACTGAACCTTCAAGACACTAGCACTTATTAAATAAGTACTATTAAAAAAACCCAACAACCAACACACACACAGAATCTCCTTCTCAAGTCCAGGTAAATTTTGTACAAAGTGAGAGATCCACCACAAAAAATTCAATAACCAAGTGAGTAAGGCTCACCCCTACAAGAGGGGTGAAGCGAGCTTTTAACAGATCATTGATCTAAAGGTACAGAGACAGGAATATTTTACTGATTCAAATTATAATCAAGTTGACACAAACAATAGCATGTCAAACTGCATCCTGGAGTACAGGAACTTCTAAAATCAGCTTTGCCACTTGTGACAGTGTTTCTATAATGACATCCTATGTCAGGGAGCAAAGATTTATTCCCCATTTATTTCCACATTCCATGTGGCACCCTTACCGCCAGCTGTGTCAGTGCTTTTCCTGTCTTAACTTGGTGAAACTCTTTAGAAGTGTCTAATTCCTCCACAGACAGACTAGGAGACCTTTTGAGATCTCTAAACACATCAGAAGACATAAAATAGTCCTACACTCAGAATGAAAGTTTGCATATACCCATTACATGCAGTGTCCATAATACTTTGCTAGCATATTCTGGTTTTCCTCTTTGTGCTGCGAAAACCTCTCGATGTGAAGGAAAAAGACAAGGATGAAAACAGCTGAAAACAGCCCATTGGTGTTTGGCCAGTATTTACAACACGCTAGGTTGACTGCAGAGGGGACAAAGGCATCATTGAATAGACCATACTCTTGGCATTTCCAAAATACTTACACAATCTGACAGGAAAACATTCAATTACCCTAACGGAAAGCGTTAAAGAAAATGTATTTTGAATTAAGAAATTTGAAGTGCTGAAGCTGCTAAATGGCAGAACCAGGCCTTGTCCCTTGTATAGCCCTAATCCAAGGTTGGTTTAAAACTCAGTCAAGTTAATCAGTAGAATAGAGAAACAACAGATGATCAATTTGTGTACACAGGTGCTCTCAGAAACACAGGTGTTATTAGAAAAATTAGTATATGTGAATAAACTAATATAGTTCAAAGACTAAGTATGCTTGAAGGACTGTGTGAGTTAAAGCAGGCAGAAAGAAGATTATGATCAGAGGAGGACATTGGAACCAAGGCAGAGACTGAAACCAAAGAGATGATGGGACAGAGTCAGGTGATGGATTTGCAGAACCGATAAGACCAAAGGAAACTTCTACAAAACTTTGGACATTGACTAATGATTTGGTAAGTGTATGTAAGCTGTGCTGCACCCCATTGTTCTCTGCCTCTCACTAAGGTAGCGGTCCAGCTGTGAATTGTGATTAAAGCAAGCCTAGTGGTAACCATGTCTGTATGAATTTTTTCTTTAACAGAAAGTGTGGATTTTCTCTCAGTATGTTGTTGGATCATACAGGTAACTAAGGTTCTATTTAAAAAAAAAAAAAAAAAAGCAGCCAATCTCATAGGACTGCAAGGAGAATCATAACTTTTCAGTTACAAATTTCATTCCAAGAGCTTCTAGCAACTTTTCAAGTAACTTCTTTCGCTAAAGTATCTTCCATAAACTATGGAAAACAATTTAGTATCAACAGTACCATGAATGAGAAAACTACAGATTATTGAAGTTTCAAGGGCTGAAGCTCATCCCAAAGAAGCTGCCCCCTAGGCACACCACCTCATTTGTGAGCGGGGTCACAGTGATCAATCTTTGCCTGAAGAACACAAACTAAGTTTTCTAAAAACAAAATTGCAAAGAAGAATAAAATGTTTGGTGATATGTAGGTATTATGCTGTCCTAAGTACCCATCTTTATCTACAGATGTGAGTTGGATGTGCATTTGTGGGAGGGCTTGATAAAAAGCTGGGTTGGCTACACAGGAATGTTTCCTCCTAAACAAAGAAGTCATTCCTAGGAACTAGAAGAAAAAGAACAGCAGAGATTAAGAATAATTAACCCATTATGAGGAGCAATAAACAAATCTGAAGTCATAGCACATCACATTTTCAAAACAAGTATTTGTAGATAAAAAAAAATTCTCAAAGGGAATCTCAAGAAATTAACTACCAGTAGGATAAACAAATGAGCTTTTGGAAGTCTTTCCCTGGTCAATAACCAAGTACCTCTTCAGATGGGTAAGGAACATGAAGGATTTACACCTCTGAAAAGTCACCATTGTCCCTGAATCTCTCTGCTCACTGCCTCCTTAAAAGGCATTCCCACTTTCTTATAAGGTACTTGTTCTCTTTTAGGCATCTCTGTCCATTTCAACATGAAGTCACATAAAGTTTCAAGCCTTTGCTGAAAAGAATTCCAATTCAGATAATATTCATGTAGAAAAAGTAGAACAAACTGGGTAGGAATTCATTTTGCCTGACCCCCCAGTACACTGAAACCAAAATTAAACCAGGTTCATGCTTACCTACTTTTTTTCCTATGTATATTACAATGTACTTTATGTGTCCATTTTAAATCTCTCATGGGGGACATCTCTTCTATCATTTTAAAATCATTACACCATTCTCAACCCTCCCTCCCTTTAAAATTTGCAATTTATGATAGAATCAAAATTCCAAATCTCAAAAAATTCCTCACTGATAATGTGGTCTCATTTCAGTAAATATCCATTGAGTCGTGGTCATAAATCTAGTACACTAAATTCAGGCAAGAAAATAGGTTCATGCTTGCTTGCTTACTTTTGCTTTATGCAAATCAGAAGGTACTTGAAATGTCCTTCTATTTTTTCATGGAGGAATGTTCTGGGCAACTTGGTGCCAAAATTTCAGCATAACATTTTAACACTTGACAGTGTTTACTAAATATTTATATCCTATGTATTTAAAAGTAATTGTGGTGATCTCACCAATCCTTGTTTTTTGTTTGTACAAAACCAAAGTGAAGTTTACATTGCAAATGACAATATATTTTGAATTAACACATTTTACAACTTCCCAGTTGTTAAAAAAATTACATATACACTACTTAATATTTGCAGGACTTGTCATCTTACCAAGAATTGATGGATGCATGGCAAAAGCACTATATCTGCCATGGTAAAATAAAGCCCTTCTGCAAAAACGTGGTCCAAAAGCGGAAGGTCAGAGGTTTTTGTTCTCCTGATGCAAGGGGCCTCCCTGTTGACTGCATCTGATACGTCCTGGACAAGCAGCTTGGAGAAAGCTATGCTCAGTTCCAAACTTGGAAGGGGATGTTCATGCATTTCCACTGTTTTTTCTTCCTCTGTTGCTTCTTTACCAAGTACAGGCGCTGCAGCCTTGGCACCTGCCTTCTGTTGTTGAAGCTTTTGCCTTCTAATTTTATCATCATTATGTACTCGGACAGGTTCTCCCAGCTTCCTTTCAAGCTGTAAAATGTCAGGAGGAATAGTCTGACAGCGTTCAGGAGATGCAGTCAAAAACCCTTCAACAGCCAGAGGTATGCTGATCTCACAAAGTCTGGTCCACTGACTAACCTGCCAGATAAATTTATGTAATTAATGTCTCATCAAAAAGAGAAACAAAATCCAGGGTACCTTCTTGTCCACTTTAAGCAAAGAAATTCCAGTTTTAAGTACATTCTTTGATAATCTTTGAAGCTCAGATATTTTGTATTACTTTTGCAATAGCAGAATTAGAAAGCTAAATCTTATATATATATATCAGAACAGTTATCCAGTATAGCATATTTTTATTCCTTATTCTTGGCATAAGATTAGGGTGGCTGCGTAACTCGGGAGAAGCTAAGCTGCAATCAGTTTATATATGTCACCTCTACTAGGTACTGATAACAAAACCAGATGACACTGAAGAGATTTGATCACGTTTATTTTACAGAAATGCATTATGTTATCAGTGGTTTTTAGCATACAGTATCAAAAAAATTAGTCTAAAAGAACAGCACCTTAAAAAAAAAATCTTATTTTTCTCATATTCCTGTCCTCTTTTTCTTAGTCTCTGCACTTAAAGGTTTTAAAACTTTTAAATTCTTGTCTTTCTTTATTCAGTTTACTCACATTGAAGCCATGTGAAATATGGAATCAAGTTTTCCAGCAGTTCCAAGAAGAGATTAGAATTACAGGTTCTAATGGGATATGTCGGGGACAATTTCTCTATGCTAGTGCTAGAGGGACTAACACAGGAATACACTTCCCCAGATCTGCTGCTCACCAACAGGGATGAACTGGATTGAAGGCACAGTAATCAATGGCAACCATGGATGTACAGATCATGAAACAGTGGACTTCAACCTCCTGAGAGGAGTAAGGCAAGCCTAGATGGATGAGCTGCTAAATGAGTAAACTGCTATGTGATAAATGGGCTGAAATATCAACTCTAAGGGTAGTAGTGGTTTATGGTTCACCCTCTATCCAAAGGTCAGTTAGAAGTGGAGCTTTTTAGGGGTCTATGCTGAGGCCTATCCTATTTAATTATCTTTACCCATGACCTGGAGGGCGAGGTGGAATACACTCACATCAAGGATGACAGCAAGTTGAGCAAAGCAGTCAACAAACTCCGGGAAAGAGCCGCCATTCACTGGGGCCTGCACAGGCTAGAGAACAGGTTGACTGGAACTGACATAAAACAATAAAGCATCCTGCACCTAGGATGGACTACGCCCCTCTAACGGTACAGGCTCAGAACTCCTAGGGACTGACTACCTGACCAGGTAGGAGGTCTACTGAAAACACCCTGGACATCCTGGTGAGCATAAGCTAAACATAAGCCAGCAGCATGTCTTGGCAGTGATGAGGGCTAACAGTATACAGTACTCTTGAAATCAAAATTAACAATAAATTAGGTATTTCTTAGTTTACTTCAAACTGCAAAAGTTGTATTTTTAATTCATTAAAACTACACTGCTAGACATGAAACAAAGATCTAACCTATTTTTTTAATTTTAAGGGTTTTTTTGTGCTGCTAACAAGTCCTATCTTTAAAAAGAATTATTTTTCATCTTTATGCCAAAATACAGATACCTCTCCACTGAGGAAATTTCATTTCTAAGCAAATGAAATTTCTTAATAAAAGAACTTATTTTACATGAATATTAAGGGTCTACTTCAGAGTATCTAATGCTTATAAAAAACCCAATAATCTGTCTAACAGAAAGGGATGCACTCACTTCAGCACAGGCTTTTAAGCAGGTCTTCTTAAAGCCTAAGAGTTCCAAAACATCCTTTTTAGACTGATCTGCCTCATATGTTTTCTGTATTATATGCCTTAAGACAACAGAAAGCCCAGCTCGGCAGAACTTGCCATCTTTCACAACAACAGCAGGTAAACAGCAGCTCTGCACAACCACTGGAAGCTGACATCTGGAGATTAAATGGAACTCAAGATCACCAAGGAGGTTTTTTGTCACAAACTGGTCATCCACATCTTCACCAGTTGGCACCAAGAAAATTTTGAATAATTTGCAGTCACAGTAGGATAGCAAAAACAGTGAAATAGATGTATGAAGAGGAAAGATACTATCTCCGTACTGATGAGAAAAATCCAAATATAAATGTTCTTCAGCAACACTATCTTTCATCTTCCTCCTGTGCTGAAGTCCCTGAAATAGAAACCAGAACACAACATTCAGAAAATAATACAGAATTCAGAACAAAATAGAGGGTTTGAAACAGTGGTCCTTCTACTATGTGCTAAAACTGATTTTAGCATAAGACACTATTAAAGACATCCTGCCTAAGTGGACTGCGAGCCCTTCTTGAGAGAAAAGAATGGTTTCACATATACACTTTCTTTTCACATAGAAATGTCTGTGTGGAAATGATCTGTGGTTTGTTTTTTTTTAACATTTTAGCGTATTTCTGACATCAAACAAAACATACAAAACCAAAAGAAAATATTATTTCCTTTTAGATTTTTTAGCGTATAAACATTTTACAGCAAGGTAGGTTTTTTTCTTTAAGCAATAATCTCCCATAACATTAACCATACAGTACTGAAAAACAAGTTCCTGAGCACATATCTACAACAGTCATTTTGCTAATATACACACATTTATCTTTCTGTAACTGTTAGAAGGCATATATATAGAGGATATTTAGGCTATGGGAAATAATATTGGTTCCTGTACTGAATATTAATCTACAGCCTGGTGAAAATACTAACTGAAGATCAAGAGAATGCATAAGAAGAAAAAAAACCCATTCATTTTAAGAATGCTACATGAATACCTCAAACACACAACTACTTTAAAGCAGTTAAATACAACAGTAACATAGCTGAAATCAATGTCTTCTCATTATATTAAAAGCTTTAATCAATTTCCTTTAGAATTGGTTGAAAATTGTATTTTTGCTATTAAACTATTCCATACCAGTTTAATATAAAACAATGATGGAACAATTTTTCTGCTCCATCACTCAGTAAAATTGCCCATTAACTTTTAAATCACAACACCTATTGAAAAGCTTTAGACACTAGATGGCACTGTTAAAACAATCATTATAGAAGAAAGCTTTATTATAATTAGAGAAAGAAATGTCAATGTTGCTAAGAAAGGTCAGTATGGTTTTTTTTATATACATATATATAAAGCACAAGTGAGACTGGAACGGCATCAGCCTTTCAAATCACTGTCTAGATAAGGTGTCTGTACAGTTACATGAATATGACAATTATTTAAAACAAAACAGGTTTTCATTTGACATCTAGATTATCATATTTTTTTTCATGTAGACATGTACATCAAATTTACTATTTTGTATCATCTGTCACTGGGCCAAATCAATAAAAAGAGGTAGTGGAAGAATAAAATCAAGTCCACCTGACATTCAGTAGAGATCATAATAGTGATTGTTACAGTGAAGCATTTTTAAAATATTACATGACATGATTTTGTCTCAGAACACCAATGGCTCAACAAGTACTGTTGCTTTTTTTCAAGTAACACACCTGTCACACATAGTACAGTACAAAATGAAATACCCACTTTCCTAAAAGCTATTTTATTTGGATAAATCTTGACAGCCTGTAAGTTGAGACAGATTCAGTATCGTTAAGTACAGTTCTGTGTAAGAAATTATATAGTGAAGGTACTGTTGAGATTGGTCAAGAAGAGTTAGTCTTACCTGCTAAATCCATAGTTACTAGCACAAATGCATATTCTCGACTACAGTATTTCTTTCAATATTAAACAGTACCCTCATATGCATTTGGGAGGGTTTTTCCTGGTCACTCCAGCCACTCAGACATACACATTCACCTTAGAAATCACTTCACCACTGAATTCTTTCTTCTGGTTGACCTCACTGGACATAATCAGCTTTTTTGGTCATTACCATGCTGTATAGAACTGCTAAATATTTTGGTGAAGTCTGGAGAGGTTTCTATTTCCAAAGTATGTTTTCCCATAGTTTCCATCTATTCTTACAAATTACTCCAAATCTATCACTCGGGACTGCACAAGTAAAACAATCTTTTCACCACACAGGTACTCTTCAATAGGTACAGCAGCCCTTGCCCTTTTTCATCCAGAGTAGCAGCTCTGAAGCACTGTTTCCCCACAGAAGATAATACATCATTAGGCTAAAAATAAAAAATAAATATCTGAAAGATGCCCAAACAGAGGTACTACTTAATCAGGCCACCGATTAAAATTACAAAAACGTCCTGCTGTGAAAACTGGTAGATGAAAGGGTGAACACCATGAATGTGAATTCTCCTCCAATCTGTTGAACAAAATTATTTCTGCTCAGTAGCAATAAGTAATAGATAGCAGCCGCCAGTCACTCCCAGAGAAAGAAACTGATTGGAAATAATTACTTGTTGGTTATTGGTCTGCTCTGTATTCAGTCCAGTAAACACTAGAATTGATGTTATCCTATTAATCTACCCATCTCCTTGAAGTTTGAAATTTGACTAGAAATGTCATCTGGTCAAATTCAAATATTATTACCTTCAGGTATATAACTATCCCATACAGAAGTCACACAAACCAGATAAACCAATACTTGGATCTTGCTGACGCACGATAAGCAGATGTTGTCCAGCTACCCACTCCATGCTTTTCACGGGGTCCGCAAACAGGAATACATGTACAGCCCACCTCATTTGGTCAACAGTATCTTCACTTAAAAGTAACTTCTCAACCATTTGAGGTAAAGCTCTGGATTTTGCACTGAGGCAAAGGTATGCTCAGGAGAGGTCTGTTCTTTTAAATGCCTTGAAGGAAGAACCTCTGGGAGACAGCTGAGCCAGACAGCTTGAGGGTGGTTACTAACTTCTTCAAAACTCTAAGTAATTTTTTGTAGTAATTTACCACTACTCAGCTGCAGCATGGTGAACTATGCCAGAGAGACTGAATTATTTTTTTCCAAACCTAAATGAACTTCTACAAAGACAGAAATAACACACAAGCAGTGACATTATTCACGATCTACTTACACAGCTGTGCTCACACTGTAAAATCAGAACAGTTTGCAGAATTGATTAAGATCAAATTATTTTGGGAAGGGGATGAAGGAAGAACCAAGACTCTTCTTCCTCCTCAGCCAGAGCAGTAAATTAATGCCACTCAGCACATAGCCACAAAATTGCTCATGTAAAGGATATAGTAGAAATCTGCAACTGCAGGCGACAGGAAGCCCAGAAATTGCTCATTTTGACAGTGGCTCAGAACTAGGCAGCATCAGCTGGTCTTGGTATTACACACTAAATCAGCACAGTACCCTCTAGTCTCGTGACTTGTTATACCTTCTTCACAGAGTCAGTTCAGACATGGATTTAGCTCTTTTTTGTGTTCTCCCTCCTCAGGTAAAGCCACCTCACACAGGCTTGGTAGCATGTACATTAAGTTTAGCTAGCCTTTGGAAGCAGTTCTCACTTAAGACTGTCCAGTACAACACGAGTTACCATACTCAGTGGCTAGCAGTCTTCCAGTACCTGCCTGTAATTACCTACTCATGATACCAAAAGGACAAAAGGACAAAAACGTTCTCCAGGAAGTCTCCACTGAATTGTATGATTCAACTCCATGATGCACAAAGAACCAGTGAACAGGTCTACAGAGGTAAGCGTAACACCCAGCAACATTTGAAGTTTAGCTGCTCACATACAAGTACCTATATTAACCCTGAAATTAAAACAGAGCTTTCATTGATAAGAATCTCAGGGCTCTTAATGAAGATGCAATATCTGCTGTAGAATTTTCTGATATGTAAAAAAAAAAAAAAAAACATTTCTACACTTTATTTTAGTTGGATAGGCAGATATTATATTTTTAATAAGTTTTCCAATAGCTAGGTTCTCCTTTAGCTAGGTTTTGTGCACATGCTGAAGTTGCATTTATCCCAAAAAGCAAAAAATTGTAAATATCACTCATTCATAAAGACATCCACTAGCTGCTCAGATTATTTTTAAGTACTCATAAAAACCTTTAGAAAGGGATTCTCATATCAAGGTGAGCGCAGAGGAGAAGGATTAAGCTAAGGCAGTGGTTTTGATTAATGAGACTCTCCCCACATGGGAGAAGTACGGGAAAACTCCAAAGATGAAAAATATGGTCAATATGAGAACTTTCGTTTTAAGGAATCACATAAACAATGATAGGATCGATATAGCAACAATTAACCATTCCAGTTAGTAATTCTGAACCAAATAAAAATACACTGTAAATTGCTGATTTCTGAAAAAAAGTACAAGCAACTAACATCTTACACTTAAAAGCACAACTCCAGAGGAGGAGGTAACTCCAGCTCTCATCACACAAATATATGTCTTATTTCTCTAGTTTTCAGGGAGAGTTAAGAACATTGCACATTTCACAAGATTGCGTCTTAAGTCTGAGAATAGGTACTTACATACACACGCGTTTTCCAGGCCATGATAAACCAATCTATCATTTCATCATTTATATGACCGCGATTAATTTCTGTTCACACAGGCAATCAGATCTCTCTAAAGGCCCTGATTCTGCAAGTACTCGTGGTACCTGACCTAAAGTTGTCTCTGCAATATTCAGTCCCATTATTTTCAATTATAGTCTTAAATTCTTCTCATATACTATACTACTATTCTTCCTACCAAAGTCCCTTTCTCATCTCAAATTTGCAGTGCTACAATACTGAAATTCATTTCCCAGAACCACATTCCCTGTTCTGCTACTGATATGGTCGATTTAGATCTGAGTTATTAAGCTTACTGTGTGGAGCAGAACAAATTATATTCTTAATTAGGGTCCATTTAGGACAATTATACTTCCGTTTCTGCAGCTAACCTTCAAGGAATGAAAAGATGAGCTTCACTCAGCAGGAAATGTTGCACTTGAAGCTCCTGTTTGCATCCTCCAGCTGTTTCTCTCCTCCTTTGCTATGCCAATCATGGTCATCCAGGGACACATCTTTACAGCTGCCAAAGAACTAGCACCTAAATTCCAAGGAAACCCAAACAAACATGTTAAGTTAGGTACCTTTACATTCATGATAATTCAAGGTCAAATATGCTCAGGTTTGCTCCTCCCTCTCCTTCCGATACTCACGCTTAATTCTTCATTTCACCCAATTAAAAATACAAATTATTAAGATGAAGGTACCATCCTCAAACAAGAACAGAGAAGCTTATTAGCTGATATTATCATTTGTGATCAACAGTTAGGCAATTAACAGTGCTCATGTTAAAATCAGCTACCAAGTGAACAACTGTAAGAGCTGAGCAGTAGAAGACAATGTCGTAGAAGACTACTTGCTGTAAGTTGTCTCTAAGTTAAATCTTAACATACAAGATTCTCACAGAGCAAAGGCCTTTTCTTTCTGTCCTCCTTTACAACAGTTAAAAAGTTTAAGGGGGTTTTGCTTTATTAATCTATTTGTATTCTACCTAAGAATATTTTCAGAATGCCAAAACATGGCAGTTAAGTTAATTTTGTTCATAGATATGCAAGTTGAACATTCAAATGCCATTCTGAATAAAGTAAGTCTCTACTAGAGATTCAGCTTCATTGCAACTATAGAACTCACAATGCATGGGGTAAACAGAAATTTTAACCTATTTAGAACCTACTAGCCAAAATGAGAGGAAAAGAAAAAACGGCCTGAGCTCAATTGCTGAGAAAATCTTTTGTAAATCACCCTCTCCCATTTTCTGACTTCTAAAGGCAGGTGTCTCCCTACCAACTTCAGAAAGCACTGCTAAAAGTTCTCTACCTTCATTTTTCATAAAGCACTTACAAGGAAAGTGTAGTTTTTGAGCTCATACCGAACTTTCATCCAGACTGCAATTGCCAAATAACATGCCTTCCTCAGTAACTTAAGTTTTTTAAATTAATATTTGAAGTTAGAAGATTTAAACTAATCCAGTAGGTTTCTCTTGCTCTTACTCCTCTAGACATCAAAAATCAATTAATCACAAAAAAGATCATTCAGAGACTACCTCAAAAGTTTACCTAGGAAATTTTCTTTTTCAGCCTCAGACAGATAGTGATCAATGTAAAGCCACTTGCTACAGTCAAAGGCCCCTATCTTGAATTACAGGGTAACCATTCAAATCAAAGATTGTCCTCTTTCTCCATTACACATTTGTTTCTAGAATGACTAACATGAGAGCAGCTTTATTAAAACATTTTAACAAAGATTTTAGAGATTGACAAAAGGCACATTAGCTAATGCGAAAAACAAAACTTATGTCCTGGATACAAGCTTTGCCATACACACAACTAAATTGCAAGAACTGCATGCACTACCACTATCAGAAAGCCCAAGTGTTGAAGTTTGTCCTAGTTCATACTGGCAATTCAAGTCTTTGCGCATGCCAAGGATCTCCACTGTCTCATGTTTGACTAGATCACTGTACTATTTCTTCACAACTGGAAGCACTGAATCCTCCTCCTTTAATGCAGCTGTATCCCAAAAATGATTAATCTGACACCTTGTTAACCAGTATTTTTCCCTTACTTTTTTGCCTGAATTCTGCTATTCCACGTGCTTATAATAGAAGTTAGCAATTTTTAAGCAAACCGGAAAAAACAGGAAATATTAGCTATGAACATGTTTAAAGTTATGCACTTTCCAGACCAAGAGGACAGGCTTTTCCAGACTAGATGGTAAAGAGCGGTAGCAATAGTAAACCCCACTCTGCTTTTTGCATTGAGCTTCTCAGCAGCAACTACTCTAATACTTTAATTCCAGAAAAAACTTGAAAAAGTATTTTTAATAAAACAGACTTCTGTAATGGCTGTAACTCATTAAATATTGATCTCATTAGAATACCAAAGCATTCAGTCTGGTTGCTACTGTAAGAAACTTCTATGCCCTTTCATCACAACAGTAAACTGAGTGTCTCACAGGCTTTCCTCCCCAAAGCCTTGCAAGGTGCAAGTTTCCTGTGTTCCCATTATAGAGGTGAAAAAGCTGAAGCACAAAGAGAATTTTTAGTTCGGTGTCACACAAGAAGCCTGTCCTAAAGCAACCCTAAAAATCAGACATTTTCCTTAAGTGGTTGTTGTTTGCTTGGTTGTAGGTGTGGGTTTTTAAGTCCAGTCTATGAATACAATGTAAAACTATGATCACGCTAATTTTCTTTCCAAGTCTCTCACAGAAGAGAAACCAAAAAGAGTCTGTCCAGGACTTCTGTCTAGAAGTGACTTTATCTGCATTTCCTCATTGTTTCCTCTGAAGAAATATGGTCTTCTTGCACAGTGACTTCAACTGAACTGCACGCACATTGCCATATCCCATCCCTCTCCCGTCTTTTACTTCAGAGAATTCTCCCTAACATCCTGTTTCTAAGCACAGATGTTTATAAAGTGTTGTTTCCTGTATTTTTTGTTTCTAAGAGAGTTGTTTTGCTGCCCTATTTTGGCTCTGCAGAGTACGTCTTCCTTGTGGATTTATACACAGCCTTTCCTTTGAAAGACTTAATAGCCTACCTGGTTGCCCATTCTCACTTAAGTGTTTTTGCAAAACTACTACCCTTCCATTAAATGGGATAAATTTATGAATCCCTTGGCAGCTTACTAAGACAAAAGCAGCCGCAGGCATACACAATAAAACAAAACATGGAACACAGAACTAAAAAAAAAAACCTACAAGACATTACACTATTCACTCACAGTATTTTTCCCAGCACTTCTTTTTCTCTAATTAGACTGTAAATTCTGTGGGAGAAAAGGTTTTTTTTTTATTTTATACTGGCCTTATTTACAGTAGCCGCTGTTGGAAGAGGGAAAGGGAGAAGTAATGGATTCCACAGGATTTGCAATGTAATTTAAAAGACAAGATAAATAGTGTTGCCTACCTCTGGTATAAAAATCACTTAGGCTATTTAAAAATTATCAATATTAAGCAATGTAACTTTCACTAACCATACTGTTTGTTGCTACTTTCCCTTCCCTTTCAATATGCACTAAACAACGGTTAAATCAATTTCACTGTGGTACAGTGTAGTCAAGAAAATTATTGGCTTAAAAACAAATGTTTCCCAGGAAAATAAAGAATTAAAACATCAAAAATAAATAAGTGCACAAATATCTGCCTCCTTTTATTTCCTGGAAAAGATTTAATTTGTTGATTGCTACATGGTAGAAGAGAACTGTTGTTAGAGACATGAATACTTGAGAAACATTTAACATAAGTAATTTAAAAATGCAGTTCTCCTCAAAATTAACACTTGTGCTTCACGACAGGTAACTCTGAAGTTGGAGTTACATCTCTGCCCAGACAATCAGTTTGCTGTACGCGTTTAGGGCCACCACTGCATCCTCGAGGGAATCCTAAGCGAAGCATGCAAGCTCTTCCTGAAGAGCTTCAAACCAGAACTTCAGACAGGTGTATCAGCAAAGCAAAAGCCGTCAATGCTCCAAGAAAGCAAGACGCAGGCTACGAAGAACAGAAGCCAGACTGCAGAAGGCCGGTACACGAGAACTGGGTTACTGCAGAAAATCACAGCACCGGGTTGCAATTCCCCCACAGGCCTGCTTCGTTCCCTCCGCAGCCGGGCAGCCCCCACAGGAGTCGCACCTGGTGGCCGACACCGACCCTTCCTCACACACACGCACACAAAAAGCTCGGCCGTAAGTCACCGAGCGTCAGGTGAGCGCCTCGAAGGCTGCAAGCGCCTTTCCCGCCGACACCTACCGCCGCTCCTCACCGACGGGCACCTAAGCAGGGAGCTTCCCGCCAGCCCTCCCTCACAGCACGGACAGTTAACGGCCCAGGGCGGGCGCGGCCATTCCCGGGCGAAGAGCCCGGGTGAGGAGAGGGCAGCGAGCCGGGGCTTCGCAGAGGGCACCGAACCACCCACCTGCCGGCACCTCCCGGTACCCGCCGCGCCCGCCCCTCCCCCAGCGGCGACGTCCCTCCCCGCGCGAGCGCCGCTTACCCCGCGCCGCTCTCCCGGCCCTGCGCGTAGACCGGCCCTCCCCCGCCGCTTCCACCCCGACTCCGCCCCTTCCTGCGCGCGCACGCCAGCGGGCCCTGGCCCGGCCCGCACACTTCCCCCGCCTATAGCACCGGCCGCGCTCCCGGAACGTCCGCCTTCGGGCCCTGGTTGCGCGGGGGGACCGGCGCAGCGGCGGACCTGGCTCCGGGCAGTCCTCCCCGGTAAGAGCGGGGTGGGTGGCTCCGGGGGGGCTGGGTGGAGGAAGAGGCGAGCCCTCACGCCCGATTGGCCTTCGTTACCGCTGGTCCCGGGGTGAGGCGAACGTGGCGTTTCGCTGTGGCGTCGGGTGGGCCTGGGCGGTGCTGGGCAGGTGGGGAGGCGGCCGCGTTGGCCCCGCGGGTGCTGGCGCCGCTCCTGCCGGTGTCTGAAGGGACGGTCCCTCCTGGGCACACGGGCGCGCCCGGTGCCGCGGCCTTGAGGGGATGGGGCCAGGGCGGTAACGGGTGCGGGGGTTCCCCGCAGCCGCGTTGCGGACGCTGCTGGGGCGGGAGGCTGTGGTGTCCGGCTTGGCGGCTGGTTCCCGCCTCGGGGCGCTGGGCCGTGCGGGGGTGCCCGGCCGGCTCTCGGGCGTCGGGGGGTGAGGCGGCGGCTGTGGCGTTTGGCTTCGCTGGGAGCGGACGCGGTTGTTACCGCCGTAACGGAGCGGGGAGGTTCAGCCCCTCCGTGGGGACAGAGACCGGCCCTGGGCGCGGCTCTAAGGCAGCAGCCCTGGCCCGCGGCTGGGGCAGCGGTTTGAAGGAACAGACCAGGCGAATAGAGGCGATGCCTCGTTAACACAGGGCACGTAGTTGTCGACCGTGGTATAGGATATCTTTTCATTAAAAGATGGTGGCGTTTTATTCTTTAAACACTTATTTTTAAAGAGTTACTTTCAGATGAGAGGCCTTTCCTTCATTCTTAAAGGGAACGTCAGGGAGAAATTAGCAGCAAGTGTGTTGCGAAGGATTGGGTCGTGGCTTTGGCATAACTGGTTCAGAAACACGATTTTAATTGGAGTGCAGCATTTTAATTGGAGTTCAGCTACCCTTTCACCAAGAAATCAGCAGGAGGATGATATCTAGGGAATTGTAAACCTGATAAATTTTGGTAGGCATTGAATTGGGGAAAGGTGAAAACGTTAATGAAGGTACAATCAGTTTATCAGTCACAAACCTGTGGGCAGTGACATATGTTTAAACAGCATCTTCAGGTTCATTTTTGCAGAACATTGAAGCCTGATGGTAGCAGTGATTAGTATATCTCAATTGCATAGGTACGATAATCTCATCTACTTGGATAAATGTTTTTTATAAAACTGATTTTTGTGGCAATACAGCTATTCATGAGAACAAAAACATTTTGTGGAAAGGTAAGGCAAATGTAACAGGAAAAGGGTTTGGCTAAACAGGGAGCTCATGACAGAGCTCCAATGCATGTGCTGGAGGTAGAAGCGGAAACACAAACTGCAAAGGAGGAATATAGAAATATTGCCCAGGCATGTGGGGATGGTGTTAGGAAAGCCAAAGCTAAGCTAGATCTCAAACTAGCAAGAGATGCTAATCGTAATGAGATGCCGTTTATCAGGAAAAGGATTCACAAGGAAAGTATCGTGCTGCTGCTGAGCAGGACAGGTGTGTAAGTGACAGCAGACACAGATAAGGGTGAGATAGTCAATGTCATCTTTGCCTCAGACTTCACCAATAACATCTTCCACGCCTTTTGCCACAAGGCAGAGTTCAAGGAGAGGAAGAACTATAAGGTATGGAAGAGGATTGAAGCAGGGATTGTTTACCTGACAAGTTCATGGACCCAGGTGGACTGCATTCAAGGGCGCTGAGAGCTGGTAATGTCTTCACGAAGCTACTCTGTAATCTTTGAATGGCCATGAGATCTGGGGAGATCCCTGAAGACTGGAGAAAGGAAAATCTCAGTTAATCTTCAAAAAGGACAAGAAGGACAATTCAGAGACCTGCAGACTGATCAGCCTCAGTCCTTCCACCTGTGGAAAGAGCATGGAGGATGTAGTTTGCAGGCATAAGGAGCAGGTTATGCCTGGGGATAGCCACTTGGGGATCTACCAAGGACAAATCATGCCTGACCAGTGGGCTTGTCCTCTTGTGGCAAAATAACTAGGTCTGAAGTTGAAGGGAGAGTGTTGTATGTCATCTGCCATGGGTTTAGGGGGACCTAATGGAAGTCTTTCTGTGCCTAAGAGGAGATTATTGAGAAGATAAAGCCAGTCTCTTTACTCAGGTGCACTGCAGGGGAACAAGTTGCAGCACAAGTTGTAACTTACAATTTGAAGTAAGGAAATCAGGACAGTTAGGCATTGGAACAGGTTGCCCCGAAGTTCTGTCACATTCTTGTCTTTGGAGGTTTTCAAGATCCATCTGGAAAAGTCCTGGCCAAGCTGGTCTGAATTCATTGTTGACTTTGCTTTGCGCGGGAGGTTGCACAGGGTGACCACCTGGGATCTCTTCCAAATGGAGTGATTCTTAAATAGTGTACTGTTTGTGAGGAGTAGAAAACAGCAAATACAGGTCAATAATATGATCTTTGATATTTTGGATCAACAGGTTACTGTGATATTGATTGAAATATTAATGTAAAAGTACAGCATAAAATATGTTGTAGAATAGAATGTAAAATGAAGGATACCAGTACTAGTAATTCCATAGCAGAAGATTCTTTTACTCCAGTCTTCTAAAATTCTTTGGAGAAGATGTCAATTAATTAAGATCTGATTAATACAATTGTCCTGATTAATACAGTTGTCCAGACTACTAAAGTGTGTGAGTTTTGAAATACCCCTCATGGGAGATAACTGAGGAATTGTGTTGTCACAAATCAGGTCCTGATAAAGATACTGAAACAAAAATTAAACATAGGAGTTTAGTTTTCCTGCTTTTAACATTTTCCTTTATCCTTTTTAAGACTTACATTAAAACTGAAAATGATCTGGAAAAGTCATTATTGGTAAATAAGTAAAATTTGCCACTGTCACAGTTATTAGATTAGTCAGGAAGAAAGGAAATCCTGAGGAACAGAAGAATCCAAGGCAGGGGTGGGGTGGTGGTGAGCAGCGAGATGAATTGATATTACAGTGACGAGTGAAATTAGTTATTGATGAATACTATGCAGTGCATTGGAAGGAATTCTGTGCTATTGATTCATGTTACTGGGTTTTAAGTTAACTGCTGCAGATGTTGAAGGTAGCTGAAAAAGATATGTGAGTGAAAGTCCTTTTAATCATCGCTGACAGTGAAAAATAAAAGTATTGCTGAGTTTTTGTAAAGAATGGGTTTGATAATAGCATTGCAGTATAAATTGAAGATGTGCACTTTTCTGGAAAAATATCTTCTATTTGTACACCTGTCTCAGAAAATAATAGAAATAGGAGTTCAGAAACAGATGAAGATAGGACCATATCTGAAAATGCTATGTAAGTAGATCCATTTAACTGAAAATTATGATGAGTAAGGTAATAAATGTAGAGGCATGCAGAATAATAACTGGCAAATAAATTAAAGGGGCTCTTACATCCTGGAAATCTAATAAGTCTGTTAAATTGAAAGACTACATATTCTGTACACTACTCAATTAAGATTGTATGTATTTGTCAGAAGACAACAGTATGCTCAAGAAATGAGAGACTCAAAATTCTTTGATGCTTTAAGAATAATAATCTACTAAAGTTTTTTTCCCACAAGGATTTAAACCACTTAGTCTGCATTGGGAGGTTACTCCATGACTTCCCATTGTAGGATTTTTAATATTATCTCAGATACTTTTTGTTACCTTATATTTGATCTTGTCTATATATCACCGCACAGTTCTTGCACAATAGTGAAGAAGTGTCAGAGACCTAAGCTGAGAAAGGTGCTTTAAGGGCTAACGGGTTAATGCTTAGTTGCAAGACAATGTGCTTGAGTTCCTGTCCCTGCTGCACAAGTTGCCTGCATGTTCCCTTCAGTTACTGCTTTATGCAAAACCAGCTGTGCTCTGGGTTCAAGGATTATAACACAGCCCTCTAATCTCACAGCTGTGTTATCAAATGGCTACACAAAAGGCAGTGTCATACTCACTTTTTTCCTATTTCTTTTTCCTGAACAACATTTGAATTATTTTCTGTACAAAGATTCAAC
This sequence comes from Falco punctatus, assembly GCF_963210335.1. Lineage (NCBI taxonomy): Eukaryota > Metazoa > Chordata > Aves > Falconiformes > Falconidae > Falco > Falco punctatus. Next base: position 69,104,439 of record NC_137580.1, read on the forward strand.
TTCAACAAGGAAGTCAAGGAATATGCAGAGTAACTTCTGCAATCACTGTTAAAACACTTGCTCCAAGGCTATCAAATTGCTGTATGCTGACTTCACCACCAGAGGAGTAGTGTGAATGAAAACATGGGCGAATGTAATTGGATCTTAAGTTTATAAGTATCAAACCACTGTTCTGGTCTGTAAACATCTGGAAAAGGCCACTACCAAAACCAATAATTTGCCTTTTGGCCCAGGTCAGTTATTGGTGTTAGTCTGTGTGATGGCTATGTGAGCATATTCTATCAATTTACTTTCTTCAGATGATGCTATTTAAGACAGCTATTGATGTATTCATCTTTCCATTAAATATACTTACCTTCTTTAAATTGCAAATAGATATTTTTTTAATTTGAAAATACATTTCTAAACTGAGCATACTTGAACCGTTTAATAAGCCTAGTTCTCTCCCTTCTCATGAGAAATTTCTTGTCATATGTTAGTTATAATCACAGTAGCCTATGACATTATAATTTATGCTTGAGAACAGAGAAAGTATTGCTGCAATTTCATATGCATGTGAAAGAATAAATACTGAGAAACCTTTTGAAATTTGGGGTTTAACTGTTCCTTTTCAATAGATGTCTTTAAAAAGCCAAAGCTGGAAATAAATCTGGGAAGTGATACCTTCAGAAAGATGAAAACAGAATTGGTATGCTTGCACTTATTCTGTAAATACTACAGGCATCCTGCATTGGCTGCTAATGACTGTTGAGGCTACCTGTTCCTTACGTACACAAGTATATGTTCCTAGAAGAAGCCTTAGAAAATAGCTTGAAAGGATTTTTTAACAAGGAATTACTGCAAATTTCTGAAATTAGTGTTTTAATTCTACAGTTTCCATTCAACAGAGGCCTTAGCAGAGTCCTAATTTAAGATTACTTGGTACTGAAACTTGGAAAGCATATTCACAGAACAAAGAAATGGGAGAGAGAATCTACTCACACAACTCGGGAGCAGCCTGAAAATTTATTAGAGGTAGATGCATAAAAAAAGAGGGTATGTGCTTTCCATGCACATTGAATTCACTTTTTGTAAACTTCAGAGAGAGACTGAATTGCCTGGATGGGGCTTGCACTGCAGTCTGCTTGATCAGTGAAAAAGCAGAGTAACTGGTGTGTAGTACTTACTAGCAGAAGTTCTGTGGCCACCAGAAAATGATTTGACAAGTGGCAAAGATTAAGGAAGAGAGAAGAGGCTGTTGAAGAGGATTCTTAACTCTCTGCTGGGTCCATTGATAAAATCCCTATGAAGTCTACTGTATGTCAAACTCCTTGATGATCTCAGTCAAGCAATTCTCTAGTGTCTCGTGAAAGCTCAGCATGAGATAAAGGTTCCTGGAGACTTCTAGGCAAGTGTTGAGGGAGCAGGCTGCCACTGCTGGTGTTTTGGCCAGAGAGGTAAAAGTTCACTGCCTTGAATATCAAAAGGAATTCATCAGACAAAACCTTGGAAGCTCCAGCTAGAAAAGCTGTCCAGGCAGTGCTTTTGAGCAGAACTGATGAAAGCTTTTTCAAGAATGTCTTTTGGATTACTGTATAAAAAAAAAATAAAACATCCTGTGTTTCGAATGAGATTTGAAGGGACTATTAACAATACCACTTCTCATATATTTTGGAGAAGAGCAGGACACTTGCCTTCCCATGTTATTTCTTAAATTAGTAATTGTTAATTACTGATTAAGTTGGAGAGCTATCTAACTTAGTAGAGATGATTTCCAAGATAAATGCAGTTCCTTAGAGCTTTTGTTAATGAAATTAACAGAAAAGGCTCCAGAGTGCAGGAATGTATTGCCGTGAAACAAACTTTTTTTTTTAAAAAAAATTGTGTTCTAACCTTTTCCTCGCTTTATTCCATTTGCATTGACACTGTGGTATTTTAGAGTTCTGGAGAGTCATTACTTGACGTGAAAACCTAGAGTATCACAAGGCGGCTTGGATAACTCACAATCTGGGTTATAATTTTTTTCACTGTTTCAGCTAAATTTAAAAATGGACAATGTATTTTTTCAGAATTTTAACATATATAAAATCATATACTAGCTGTTTTTTACATGGTGTGTTACAAATGAGCTGTTCTTTTCAGAAGTTTCAGAAGTTAATTTTTCTACAAGTAAGAGATTTTTCTTCTTAAATGAGCAGTGAGATAGAAATCACTATGCAGAAAATGAGAAGGGTAGTAATTAGTTTTCATGAAATTTACACTTATTTTCAATACTTTTCAATATTATGTATATATGGAATATTTGTTCCATTTATGTAAGTATGATGAGTTTAGTTTCTGAACGTCAGATATGCTGAAGAATGAATTTGATATAATTTCAGATGTAAAGCCAAATTCAAGTTCTGCAGCTCTGAGGTTTACAATCAGTCATCTTCTAATGATGATAATTAATTCACGTATCTTCCTTGATTTTATTTAATATCATTCCATTTAAAAAAAAATCTTACAAGATAACCACATGCTGTTTGAGTTATGCTCCATATGAAGAAAGTTGTCATTGGTTTTCTTTTTTTTTTTTTTTTTTTTTTTTTTTTAATTGCCTCCCTCCAAAGATACCACAATGGCTGCTACGGTGAACTTGGAGCTTGATCCCATTTTTCTGAAAGCCCTGGGCTTCTTGCATTCAAAGAGTAAGGACTCTGCTGAAAAGCTGAAAGCACTTCTTGATGAGTCTTTGGCCAGAGGAACTGACTCAAGCTATCGTCCATCTCAGAAGGTATTGGTTTTGGAGAGTATGGGTCATTTTTATATGCCTTTTTAAAGCTCCTGCTACTCCTAGTTTGTCTTTTATAGCTGAAAAATTAGAAGATAATCTGAAGATGAGGAAAAAAAAAGTAATCATGGAATGTTCATATTTATCATTGCTCTTTTATGTAACATAATCTGTTTAATTAATTGAAATTAATGGAAAAAATATTTTTACCTTGTTGATGTAGCAAGACCTCTGAAAGAAATATTCAACACTATATTGCAAGTGTCATGACTTTGTAATAGTACCTTTTGTATTCACTTTTATATTGTTTTTGGTATTTTATTTGTAAGCTGTCATACGTGCTCTCTAAGGTGAAATCAAAATTATGTATTTCTCCAGTTAAAGGGTCTTTAGAAGAGCTAAAAGGTCCTTAAAACGCAGGTTATTTTTGCTACACATAAAACAAGCAGTTTACTGATAATTCTGGATCTCTGTTCTCAAAATTCTATTGATGATGATATATGAAAATGAAAAACACCAAATGCTTCAAAGCAGAAATGATTTGCAGGCAGAAACTGTTACCATCCAATGGACAAACATTATCTTTCATCTACTGAAAATCACTAAACACCTGCTAGAGAGAATATTTGAATCTCAGATTAGTGTATGGAAATAACCAAGTGGGGACATCCTCATATTTCTACATACTGCCATATGGATAATGAGGTGGTGTTCTCCCCTAGGATGCCTGGATGTCAGCCTGGTATGTTTTAATGATGGTCTGTATGCTGATACATTAGTAATATTTAATTTCTACATGTACATGGTTCCGAATAGCTAAAAGGCACTATTACTGCTACAGCATACATCATGTTCGCACTGTGTGGTCTTACTCCTTTCTATTCAAATTGTTAACTCCCTGAAACTTAAGCTGCAGTTCCCTCTAACACTGGTCTCAAAACTCTTAGGTTCCCTCTATGTCAGAGCTCAAAGAAGCATTGGTTCGTGGTTTAAAGAGGAAGCAGAGTGCCGAATAATAGTTGCAAAGAGGCTTGTGAAGCCAAATCTGAGCTGGTAGTCACCTGCCCTCAGGTGAGACTGAGGCTTGGGCCAGAGGAAGAAATCTGTTCTCCTCTTTTCACTGTGTCTCCAGTGTCAGCTGGACTGCAAAGTTCAGAATTCCTTTCCTTGATTCTCAGGTTGCAGGAGTAATATGTGGTTGACTGTGAAATCCAAGAACAGAGTATAGAGCACAGGATTGCCACAGTCAGGGAAACGAGGAAATCCATTTTTTGCTTTGGATGCAACAGGAAGTCAGCAAACTTGGGGGGGGCCAAGCTCAGGGCTCAGGACCCGTCCCTGTATACAGCAAAGAATTACTGCCTTCTTACCAAGCTTGGAGGAGGTGGGGGGTGCCTTGCTCGTGCACATTGGTGTGATTAGTCACTCATTTACAGACTCACTTGCTTGTTACCTGTTGCTGACACTAATGTGTCATTAACAAGAATTATTGATTTTCTGTTGAGATCTAAATTTATTAATCTGATCGTTGAATGTGGACTGAGATTAAGCAGAAGTCAATATTTTTCTCCATGAAGGAATGAAGTTTTGACATCTGGTGATATCAGATGTCAGCTTATGTTTTCAGCTTACATTGAATTTTGTCCTCAGAACTATCTGAAAATGTGTGTTCATTATCTCTTTGAATTTTAAAAACAAAAGTTTTCCTTTTTAATTAATGTTCCAAAAAGGATCTGTCTTTGGAAAAGAAGCACCTTTTTCTCTGGAAGGAGAGCGGTAAGGGAAGGTTTTAATAATTGACTGCAGCTTAAGCACAGTAATGAATCGGTGTTATACAAAAATATTAAAGAAAAGTTTTAAAAAAAAAAGTGTGTATGTAGACAATAGATGTTGTATGACATTCTGTTTGCCTATCCTTTTATCTGACTAACTGTAAACTAGAAAGTAACTTACGTGTAGGTTTTGCCCTCAACTTTTGTTTCTGTTTTTAGGAAGCAGAGCAACCAAAAGTATCTGTTACCAAACCTATTTCCAGTAAGCAAGAACCTAAAGCTTCTTCTGCTTTGCCTTCTGGCAACAACAATGGCAAGCCCACTGCATCAGAAAAGGTGAAAAAAGAAACAGAAAAGAGATCTGCTGATAAAGTAAGTCATTCTTGTTTTCTGATGGAATAACTTGCTTAATAGACTTGAAGGCGTTTTAGACAAAAGCTGTCCTTTTACACCTGTATAAGTTCACTCATCTAATGGTGCATAGCCTGTGAGCTGCATTATCCCTCATGTTGCCATTTATGCAATCCAACAAAAGTCTTGTTACAATTATTCTATTATTGTTTTCCCTGCTAGTTGCAAGGGGCGTGGACTAGATGACCATTAAAGGTCCCTTCCAACTCAAACCATTTTGTGATTCTGTTTTAAATATCCTGATAATAAGAGGTTACTACAATGTAGCAAGCTGCAATGTAGGATTCCCAAACCTTTTTCAAGGATTTTGTGAAGTGCAAAAGTAGACTTGAGCTTCTAGTTCATAAATATTTTGAAGAAAATATGTTTCTAAGGAAAATATATCGTGTGTATGTTGTGTAAAGTATACCACCTTATACTGCTAACCCAGTTGTTCTGGTCACTTTCTCATTTTAATAATATCCATTAGATTTTTGCATTTTCACATATTCTGAATGTGTGTGTATAATAGATAAAAGGGGATACCGCTGAAGGAGTCGATGCACCAAAGAAGCCCAGACTAGAGAAGCAAGAGGCTCGTTCCTCTCCTATTACAGTTCAGACAAGCAAGGATTTATCCATGCCTGATTTATCTAGCTTTGAGGAAACCAGTGCTGATGACTTTGCTATGGAAATGGGATTAGCCTGTGTTGTTTGCAGGTAAGTCAGCATTGCTTCATTGCAATTGTGTAGTTACCTTTCTTTTTTTGTGTACTATAGAGTTAATGCTTCCTGTAGTTTTTGTTCTGGAAATCACTTAAGCACATATCCAAAATTAATAATATATTTAAGCATCCTTCTTGAATCAGAATGGTTTCTTAAAAATGGACCTTTAATGAGAAAACTAACTTTTCTACTTGAAAAAAGGGCAAGTGAAAAATAATAAAAGTAGACATGATGCAAAACCTATCGTGGCAAATACAGATTTTTAATTATTGGAAAACAAGTTAAAATATTAACGGCTAATGATAAGCATTTTTAAAAAAATAATTTCTCTTCTGAAAATGTTTTTAAATGGCATTATTAGGAGATCTGTATGGGTTTCTCCTGTTTTCATAATCTTTTGACATTAGTTTTTACATATAGCCATGCTTTCTCCATTAACAGTACAAATACATCTTGCAGTCAAAACAGGTTCTTTTTACTTTTCAGTAAGGGCTCTAAAATTGGATCCTAGTAACATTCTGCTAGCAATACATTTAAAGTTAACAGAAGTATAAAATACGCTTTTGAATATACACCCTGGGATCAAATCAGTTGAATCAGGATTTTGTTTCACAGATGATTGATATCCTTCTAAGTCCCCAGTGCTGCCACAAGGAACAGTTTGGCTCTCCCAGTTGTACCTCCTTCCCTGTCCTGTTTAGGGGGTGTATGGCCCACCCAGGTTTGTGATCAGCTGAATCAGCTTCTGGATTAGGTCCCTGCTTGGAATTTTCAGTAGGTTTAGCTTACAGTCAGCTTAGTATAAATGGATATGGTGGCACCTGTGTGGATGCAGGAATGTAGAGCCAGGACAGAGAGGAAGATGGAACTGGGCTTTTGGTAGCAGTTTGTGTTTTAGCTCAGCTCAAGTGAGTTGGGAAACTGTGCTTTATAACTTCAGTTGTTTCTGTCGTTGTTCCTGTTGTGCAGGTGAGGTGTCTCCAGTCTATGAAGGATAAATTTCCATGATTACATCTAATTATACTGGTAACCAGTTGTGGACTGCTGAGATTTCATGTTGCATTCCTATGTGTTAGCTCAAATGTTTAATTTCTCATTGTAGACATTGAAAAAGGAAGAACAGTTAAAAACATTTGCAGTAGGAAATAAATATTTCAATTTTACCTTCCTTCCTGCAAATTCCATTTTTTCTGTCTCCTAAACAGGCAAAGCCTTGTTCACCAGCATGTTAAAATGCTAGTAAAACCAGTATGGTATTAACTTTATTTGCAGGAGGGGATAAAGAGAAGTTTTGTTTAGACAGTCTTGAGCTGCTGTGGATTATTAATTCTGCATCTTCCCTGGCAAAGGAAAACATAATGGTAAATGCCTGCAAAGTCCAGAAAGAAAGTACAACTGCTGTGCTTAGTGTGGCCCAGACTTTGCTTTGAAAAGCATTAGGCCAGGTATGTGGTTTCATTAGCCGTTCCACAATTGATGTTTAACCTGGCTGCTGAAGGTGTTGCTTCTAGCTAGTCATGGCCACAAACTCATAGTGCTGTTCCAAAAGATGCATCTTTCCCAGCTAAACTAAAATAGCTCTCATTAAGCTGATGCCAGGGGGAGGGAGAAGCACAGCAGGGAAAGAAACAAGCCATAGAGAGGGGGTGGCAACAGTCACCCAATGCAAAGGATCTGTTTTCATTTTACATGAAACCTGATGGAACTGATGTTGGGTGGTTCTTGGATCTCCAGTGCATGCTGGACAGGGTGTTTCTCAGAGTACTTGTGCTTCAGACTTTCTGAAACCAACACATCGGTTAGATTGCTTACTTGCTGCTCAGCTTTCATCATGTGGACCCTTCTTTGGGTTGGCTATCTTGAGCCGAAATAACAACATCCCAGTACATATGAAATACAAAACCCCTGGATACTCTGTAAAATAACTCAAGTATGAATCGTATTTAGAAAATTACATTTTTAATAACTCAATTGTGAATAAAAATACAATGTCCAATTGCAGAGTAGATGGGATTCACAGCCAAAGTGTTTACATTTATATTGCTTAAGAAGACAAGTTTCAAAGAACCCGTCTGTGGGTTCACAAATGCAAAAAGGTGCATTTGAATATTAACTATTCCTTCTTTAGAGATGTAAAAACTGAGATAGAGAGATGAAATGTTTCTTCAAGATTTGCCAAGTGTCAAATATATTTTCATAGTGATTAGGAGTATTGAACATTGATGCCTGTGGTGTTTTTCTTCTTGTTCTTTTATACCAAGTTAGGCATAAGGAGAGAGGTAGTATTAAAAGACCTTCACCCTCTTAGGTACCTGCAGATCTTAGAAAAAACAAAACTCACCAGTTATATGAAGAAGAAATACTACATACAGTTTGCAGATGATAGTGAACTCTGTCTCTCAAAAAGCAAACAAAAATGTCTTTTTAAAAGCCTGGTTTTGAAAGAGCAACCTTATTTTTTATGAATACCTTTTTGTTTGTTTTCTGAAGGTAAAAAATCATTCTTGGTTATCATATAATTTGAAACTAACTCTCATTTAACTTGTTTCAGGGCATGAGGATTCATGGGTTTTTAATCAGTCTGTAGTTGTTCTTTGCAATTTTAAAATAGGGTAATTCTCCCCACCTTGAGACATGGGGTTGAAACATCACTGCTTTGTTCCAACCCAGTTTATTTAGGAATAACAAACTAACAAAATTACTTCTGAAATGTCCTGCATCTAAAATAATGGGCTCTGGAATTTCAGAAAGATTTCTCCCTCGTTTTTTAAATAGCCCATTTAAAAGAGAAATCTTTCTTAGAAAATGTTCTAGTATCCATATGGGCAATACCATCAGACTTCATTTTCCTGTTATATAAAGAAATAAGGGATTACCTTTCCCCACCCATCTACAAATAGAGTTTCCATGGTTACCTGGCTACCTGCTCCTTGGGGATATGAGCAAAAGCAGCTTAGCAATTAAATAGCTTGATTTGTCATCTAAAGGAAGAAATCATTAGGAAAATGGTATTTGGCTAATTCACAGACATACTCTGTCACGTGTATATCACTAATTTGTCATTTATACAGCGTGATTACTTTCACCAGAGGCCCACGCAAAATTAAGTCCTCATCACCAGCTTACGTGTTTGCTTCAAGGCAGGACTGCACAGTTAATGCTTTCTATTCCATCTTTCCATTATTTTGGTATTATCTCAAATTCCAAGTGTCTGTCTGTGTAGTAGGAGCCAAAATGATGGCTAATAAGACATCTTTAAAGTAATATACAGCTTGGATGATGATGCTTTTAAGTCCTGTGGCAGGAAGCATTCTTACAGGCTTGTCACTGAGAAATTATTTGTTCTTGACCTGTATTGCTGTACAGCTTACAGCAAAATTATCCAAACGTAGACTAGGCCTTCATATGCTAATATAATGAGGAATTCATAATTAGTATACAGTGAAGTATCCATAAAATGCCCAGCTGAAGCAAAGCAGGTGAGACATTTCTAATATAAAAATCCAACTGGGAAATCAAAAGTGTCATATACATATGCTTAACAGTATAGAAGTTTTACATTTTCTTGAAAAAAATTACCTTTAAAAAATACAAAAATTCTAAAATATTTGTTAGGAAGACCTCATATAGAAAGAAAAGGAATATATTTCGTTTGCCACAGGTAGAAAATATATGTGAAAGAAAAATATTTTTCGTTTTTGTCTTAAGCCTTGCAAAATTTGCAACAATTGGATAATCCTTTAAGTGCTTCCTCTCATAATCTGTTCTTAACTATTTGCTCTGCAGGCAAATGACAGTTATTTCTGGGAATCAGCTAGTGGAGTGTCAGGAGTGCCATAATCTCTACCACCAAGATTGCCATAAGCCTCAGGTGACAGACAAGGAAGTGAATGATCCTCGACTTGTATGGTATTGTGCCCGCTGTACCAGGCAGATGAAGAGAATGGTAGGAGTCGGTTCGTTGTCTTGTATGAGCGTTGTTTGAATACAGCAGACTATTTCTAATACATGAGAGTATTTTATGAGTTGCAGAAATCTTTGGAAGCATGTTGGAGAATGCTCCTTTTGATGCAGTTGTGGTTTTTAATGTAGCATCTCAAAGAGTATTCTTGTCGCAGTTTAACCTAAGCCAGCAACTAAGAACCACACAGCTGCTCTCTCACCTCTGCCCTCCCTGGTGGGATGGGGAGGAGAATTGGAAAAAGGTAAAACCCATGGGTTGAGATAAGAACAGTTTAATAATTGAAATGAAATAAAATATAATAGTATGTTTGTAATGAAAAGGCAGACAACAAAAAGAGAGAGAGAAATAAAACCCAAGAAAGACAAGTGATTCACAAGGCAGTTGCTCACCACCTGCTGACTGATGCCCAGCCAGTCCCTCAGCAGCAATCAGCGCCTCCCAGCCAACTCTCCCAGCTGATCATCACTGAGCATGATGTTCTGTGGTACGGAATATCCCTTTGGCTAGTTCTGGTCAGCTGTCCTGGCTCTGCTCCCTCCCAGCTTCTTGTGCAGAGCTTCCTCACCGGCAGAGTATGAGCAACTGAAAAGTCCTTGGCTTGGGTAAGCATCCCTTAGCAACAACTAAAACATCAGTGTGTTATCAACGTTATTCTCGTATTAAATCCAAACCTGTACCACCCTGTACCACCTACTAGGAAGAAAATTAACTTTATCCCAGCCAAAACCAGGACAATTCTGTAAAGTGCTTCTTAAACAAAACTTAAAAAGCAGAAGTTAAGTGAAGAGGGAAACAGCCTTATTTCCTACTTGGTAAGCAGCAGTTGAACTGCTTTCAGGTGATACTCAATTTTTAGTATGTGTCTACCAAATAGCCTTACGGTTTTGGTTTTCTTCTCAGGCTTGGACATGACTGGTTGTTTTCCTGTAAGACAAGGCTGCAAATTTCAGTCCAGATCTTAAATGCTGAGTGTTCTCAAGCTTGACAGTAAGCTGAGGATAGCACATTCCAGGAAAAAATCCCTTTATTTTGATTGATCTGCATGTTAATTTCTTGACTAAACAGCCTAATTATTCCTGATACCACAGGGATCCCACTCATCTCATTATGAGAAACAAACGTGAAAGTTAGCATCTTTGGATGCATGAAATATTAACCATTAGTTATCTGACATCTTAAAATCAAACCCTTTTATACAGCAGAAAATGTGTTCTATTTTGGAACTGTTCTATGATAACTTAGCCAGTTGTTATCCATTGAAATGGCTCTACTAAGAAACAAGGGAAGAAGGCAATGTAAGATCCTGGCCTAGGAGTTACCATCACTGACTGAAATACTTGATTATTCTGATGATCCTCAGGCCTTTGACCTTGGAGGAGTGTTTGCCCGAGGTCAGTTACTGAACAGGATAGCCATTGTGGCTGCTCAACGTTTACCTTCAATATGCCCTTCCCTTTTTTTGTTTTGGCATAAATTCTACCATTTTACCTGCCACTTAACAGACTCTTGCAGCCTGCATCCCAGTATTGCTGGATAATGTCCCTGTCTTCCTTAATCTCATCTGTCTTTACCTTATTTCTGTAAAGGCCCAGTGCTTTCCTATTCCCTAAGTGCTAACACTGCTGCTCTTTTCACGCTGAAATAGCAAGTCCTATTCAGTATGTTTTTTGGTTGGACTCTGTCCCCAGTACCATATTCAGCACTCATCCACATCCCTGTTTACCTTATTTCTCAGGCACCATTCATCTTAGGATTTTAAAGGCTAGATTGCAATCTGATAATGCTCACGCTTTTTAAGTCAGAACAGGCGATGTTATAGGGCCCATAACTAATTTGGGGGGTTTTTTCCTACTACTTAAACAGGCTCAGAAGACACAAAAACCACCTCAAAAACCAGCTCCTGCAGTGGTTTCTGTTGCACCAGCTGTGAAAGATCCATTGGTCAAGAAGCCAGAAATTAAGTTAAAACCTGAGACACCACCAACTTTTCTAGCATTCAAGAGAACAGAAGTCAAGGTAATGTAGTATAAATTTTCCAGTGGGAGGGTTTACATTTCACTTGCATAGATTTATTTTTTTTTCCAATCAGACCAATCTTTTATCACAAGAACGATGAATGAAAGTAGTCCGCTATGTTATGTGTACTGAGTAGTACCGTAGCATTATGATTTTGCCTTAGCACTAAAAGAGGGGGGGGAGGGGGGAACTCAATTCAACTGTAAGTCCCTAAAGCGTCCAGCTCTTGACTGTGTTGTTATGTTACAAGGGAGAGAACAGAATTTACTCTACAGGTATTTTTTTAAAATTATATTTTATACAAGTATAAATCCTCATAAATGTGCACTAACAACCCAGAAAGCCAGTCGCATCCTGGGCCGCATCAAAAGAAGCGTGAGCAGCAGGTTGAGGGAGGTGATACTCCCCCCTCTGCTCTGCTTTCCTGAGGCCTAACCTGGAGTACTGTGTGCAGCTCTGGGACCCCTAGCATAAGAAAGACTTGAACCTGCTCAAGCAGGTCCAGAGGAGGGCCACAAAGATAGTGAGAGGACTGGAGCACCTCTCCTGTGAGGACAGGCTGAGAGAGTTGGGGTTGCTTAGCCTGGAATAGAGAGGGCTCTGGGGAGAGCTTATGTAGCTTTCTAGTACCTAAAAGGGGCTACAGGAAAGATGGAGAGGGACTTTTTATCGGAGCATGTACTGATAGGGTGAGGGATAACAGTTTAAAACTGAAAGAGGATAGATTCAAGTTATATACTAGGAAGAAATTCTTTACTGTGAGGGTGGTGAGGCCCTGGAACAGGTGGCCCAGAGCAGCTGTGGATGCCCCATCCCTGGCAGTGTTCAGGGCCAGGCTGGATGGGGCTTTGAGCAACCTGGTCTAGTGGAAGGTGTCCCTGCCCATGGCAGGGGGGTTGGGACTGCATGGTCTTTAAGATCCTTTCTAACCCAAACCATTCTGATTCTACGAATTGTATAAAAGATATGATTTGCTCTCTGTGGTCAAGAAACATACTAGTGATAATAGTGGACTTGGCAGTGCTGGGTTAACAGTTGGACTCTATGATCTTGAGGGTCTTTTGCAGCTTAGATGATTCTATAATATGGAAACTCTAGCTGACTTTGAGATCTAATTTAGGAAGCTACTGCTGCTTTATGTATGTTGCCTCATGTTTCTGATTCTGTTCTCCAGGTTATTAAATAAATGTTGTCACAAGTTGGGCAAAGGTGGTAAACCAGAAACAGCATAATAAATAACGTAGTAGTCTAACAAAGCGTGACCCTTACCTGGGAAAACACGTCTTTAACTCAGAATCAAAGCAATTATTCATGTGCTCAAAGTTCTGTTTGCCTTTGCTCTGCCTGGATGCAAACAGTTATGAATAATATCACGGCTATTGCTCAAGCACTTAAACTTGTGAATAACTTTTTTCACCTTAGCAAAGTTATTTATGTGCCTAAACAGGTTTGTGAGGCCAAATTTCATCCATCATCTTTACTGTTTAGAAACTGTCTGGATATATTATAGAAGTTTATTACTTGAATAGAGGGTTTTAATATCCATTTTGACTATGCCATTTCACAGAACTAACTCTGGTTTAGGAATTCAACATGTGTGTTATCCCCATCTGAAAACTGCAGATTGTAGGGTTTAAAGTGTGGCAACTGCAGTTAATATGTATAGCAGAGAGAACCGTGTCTGCAGTATGTTTGTCTCTTGCAGTACCTGAATGGGAAGACTACAGGAAAGAAGTCCAGTTTGTTTTTTTTTCTTTTTTTTCTAATTGTGCCTCTGGTATGTGCTGGTAAGAATCAAGAGGAGTGTAGGGAAGGAAAGGAAAAAGTTTAGACACTGCTATTTTGACCAGAAGACTGTAAAAAAATGCAGTACTTAATTGCTCGATGTCTGACTTTTGTCTGAGCATCTGTCATCTTGTCAAAAAGTGACACTGGGTAATGACGGTAAACAAGAAAAGGTGGTAGCTTGCCTTCCTTTTTTTATGCTTCACAAATCCAAGCTTTTTATAGTTACTTCAGGTAAACCATCATTTGGACTTTATGTGGGGATCACAGTGCCATATGGTAGCCTGCTAGCTGTGTAGAGGAAGGGGAAGAAAAGGTAATATTGGATTTTTGTGACTGGGAAATTAAGTCGGATGCATCTGCCATCCTTTCCTTTTCTTGTTAATACTTTTAACTGTAGTGACCAACAATAAAATAGTGCTCACTGGGTGTTTCTGGGAAAAGAACTGAAACAGAGGCTTGACCTATTCTTGCTGTGATGTATTACACAAATAGATGCCACTATACTAAGAATGCTTTATTTATTTTAGACCTCGGCAGCAATTTCGGGGAACTCGGCCAGTACAAGTGTTTCCTCTTCAGCAACCAGTGGCCTTACAGGATGGGCTGCTTTTGCAGCCAAAACTTCCTCTGCCAATCCATCAACTGCCAAATTGGGATCAACGGCACAGAACGCCAGTGGGAAACCTGCAGCTTCTTCAAGTAACCAGAAACCTGTGGGTTTGTCAGGGCTGGCAACTTCCAAAACAGGACTTGGGTCAAAAATAGCTTCTGCCAACAACAGCACAAACCCTGTTCAGCTGAAACCTCCTCCACCTCTGACACTGGGGAAAACCACCCTTAGTCGTTCGGTAAGCAGCGACAATGTCAGCAAAGTAGGTCTTCCTAGTCCCAGCAGTACTGTGCCAAGCACCAGCAGCCAGGTGAGCAGTGGGAATGGCAACAGTGGGACTGCAGGTAACAGTGGTGGCAGCGCAAACAAAACCACAGCAGATACTGGTAATCAGTCAACCTCCTTAAAAGGTCCAACTTCTCAGGAATCTCAGCTCAATGCTATGAAAAGGCTACAAATGGTCAAGAAGAAGGCTGCTCAAAAGAAACTCAAGAAGTAGTATGGCTGCTTGCTAATTTTGTTAGTTGTGTTCTGTGAAACAGCAGCGTTGGTGTTTTTCTTAAAGAAAATCCCCTGGTTACTGGACTGAAACAGTAGTTAAATCAGGGAAGCCCAGAACTGATGTTATACAGGAGCTCAAACTTTGATAATCCTAGTATTCCTTCTGACTTTGCAAATCTATAAATTGAATGTGTTGGAGGAATTAGCTATTATATGCTCCTGTTTTTTATCTCAAAGCACTGAAACTTGAAATTGTAAAAGTTGGGTATTTTGGACTAGAAAAAAACCACAGATCTATGTGGATACTTAATAAGTTTAACTTACTGAAACTGTCATTCTTAAACATTATTAATAAAAGTATTAGTAATCTGGGAAATCATTGCCGCTTTTCTTTCACCCCATTTTCCAATACTTAAAATGCTTCAGCTGTTCAGCATTGTCTATATTGTGCAGAGTTAATGAAGTTTATCCTAAATTATACAGTTTCTTAGGGAAAAAATAGATTTTCATTTAGACACTTTCAAAAATTAACTGCATACTCTATTTAAAGTGAGGATTTTAAGCGTCCTGTTTTGATTTTATACAGTGAGAAACTTCATGGGTCGTTTTGTTGTAATTCTTTGAAGGAGGAGAAAAGAATATTGGCAGAAGATAAATGGCCTCTAAACTGTAAGAAGAGTGGAAGAGAGCCAAAACAGTGTTTCCAAGCTTTCTTAATTTGTAGAGAACTTTAATATTGTCCTGTTCTATATGAATAGAAAATAAGTGGTAGGCAGCATATATTTTCTTTAAAAACCAATCCAATTAAACAACATTGTTCTGATGATGTGAGAGAGGGAAAAATAGAAGAAAATTAAGGGAATTGTCTTAGGTGTCAATAAGTTAGCTTTCTTTCTGACACAACTGAAACACAGAAGACTTTTTGTTTACCTAAATATTCCATGCTGTTAAGTATTTCTGCAAAATTTACAAGCCTTGCATGTGTCAATGTAGTATTACCTGCCAACTTGTCTTGGAAAATTAAGCCTCTGGTCTCTCTATGTTCTACCATAGCCTGTACAATTACCTAAAATTTCTGTTTTCTCATACAAAGGCAGAAATCTCTTTAGTAGTTAGTGATAGTGTTGGTCACTGTTGAATACTTCAGATAGATAAAAACGCTTTTCTAGCCCTGTTGATTAGTTTCTAAGGAGAGGGAGTTGTTGCTTTTTAAAAAATATGTAAGTTTTGAAATCAGTTGGAAAACCTGTTCCAGCAATTTCTGTAGGAGATAGAAACAGAAATATGTGCATGTCTTCCTTCATGATACTCAAAGTAGCAAATGGATTCTGTATATTCTAGAAGTTTCTTTCCATGTCCCCCCAGTGATTTGTGTTTTAGATGGAACACTCTGCTCATGCATGCTTTCCCAAATCTTCTGGAAGACCCTGTATTTGAATTTACTAGCAAGTGTTGCAGAACTTCTAACTGGATATGGGCATTGGATCTTTCAAGGCTGGTATGTAGATGGGTTGAATCCTGGGAAGAAGAGGTGGATTTCCAGAAGCAATCTGGAGAGAAGGGCCAGGACATGTTAGAGATTTAGAAGAGTCTTAAGCTTATAGGAAGCTAATTCCAGTCTCCTGGCTGCAAAAATACATTCACAAAGAAATGCTAGGAGACTCATATTAACCAGCTGTATTATGGTACCTGTTTTATCCCTTGAGTTGTAATTGGAGGAAAAAATTACAGATCACCTCACCAATTCTGATGTGGCACAGTGTCAGATTCATATTAATCTAAGACCTGTAGCAAGCTCCCTGCTTGGATTTCAGGTTGGCTAGCCTGCCAACAGTGTCTGAAGGTACAAAGGCCAGGCTCTGGAACTTGGGAGGCCAAGTATTAGGATCTATGTAACCCAGAACTGGGATCCTAATACACCACTGTCCCTCCCATAGCATCCATGGGATGAAGGGTTTGTTTGATTTCGGCAGGGGGTAGAAGTATTCAGAAACTGTCTTCCTTTCTCCTCAACTCACAGACTTCCTTTTTTCCTCCTCTACTAGTTCCCTTGTGGATTTGCAAGTGTCTGAAATACTGATGTAAGGTATGTTAGCTGTTACAGTATTCGTAATAGCATAGACTTTCAAATAGGAAGGACTGCTCAGAGAGATGAATATATTTCTTTAGCCCTGTGTGAAAATGAGCGTTCATGTTTTGCTTTTATGGGAACTGGTGTATCTGTGCTAGTGTCTCAGTTCCAGGAGCAAATGAAGCAGATTCCATGGGATTATTACAAGAGAGAAGCAGTGCCAGGACACAGGTGCATTGAGGCATCAGTAGTGTCCAAGGTGATTTGTATCCTACTGGCATCTTGGGTCCTCTGCCTAAGTGCTAATGATATAATGAGCTTGAATGGGGGCAGGGAGGAGAAAGAGGAATTTGTATGTGTGGGTATTGTTCAAGCTGAATACATTAAATTCCCACTTTCAGGCCCTTGTGTGGGATCAGCTTTGTCTGTCTTCGCTTTGCAGAACACAAGCCCTCTCCAGCCCTAGCAGTCTTGCGTTTAGCCCAGATGCTGTTACAAAGGAAGTTTGTAGGCGCTGTGACTGCCTCTCGGGAGCTTCCTGTGGAGGCATCTGTGACGTTTTCCTGACTAGACCTAGCTCTTGCAACCGCAAGTGCCCCTCGAGCTATTTCCATGTATCCTGCTGGGTTCTGTTATAGTCCTTCAAATCTGTCCCAGCCACCCATAGGTTATGCTTGCCACCATGACTAAGACAGGTAGTTGAGAAAGTATCAGGTCTTTCAGCTCTCCACTTGCACCCCTGAGCTGTTCTTCACAGCTTGTGATCCCTCTCTTTGTTCCAGCTGCTCCAGGTTGTTTGACTCACAAGAACTGGCTCAGGCTGAGCGCTAGAAAATTATCTTGACTCTTGCTGTCTGTGACCAGCAGTCTGCAATCCTCTCTCCATTTCTTCTGTGGTGAACGTAGCATTTTTAAACATGAAATCAGCTTAGACTCTATTATGTTTGTGTGGCGAGGTTTTGATAGCAGGGGGGCTACAGGGGTGGCTTCTGTGAGAAGCTGCTAGAAGCTTCCCCTGTGTCGGATGGAGCTAATGCCAGTTGGCTCCAATGTGGACCCACCGCTGGCCAAGGCCAAGCCCAGCAGTGACAGTGGTAGTGCCTCTGTGATAGCATATTTAAGCAGGTTCCTGGCAGGACCTGTGGAGAGAGGACCCTGTGCTGGATCAGGTTTGCTGGCAGGACATGTGCCCCTGGGGGGGACCTATGTTGGAGCAGTCTGTTCCTGGAGGACTGCACAGCTGGAGCAGTTCATGAAGGGGGAAGGACTTGTGTTGGAGAAGTTCATGGAGAGCTGTCTCCCATGGAAGGGATCCCATGCTGGAGCAGGGGAAGAGTGTGAGGAGGAAGGAGCAGCAGAGACATGTGATGATCTGACCGCAGCCCCCATTCCCTGTTTCCCTGCGCTGCTGGGAGGAGCAGGTAGAGAAAATCAGGAGGAAGGTTAAACCTGGGAAGAAGGGAGGGGTGGAAGGAAGGTGTTTTTAAGATTTGGTTCTTATTTTCTCGTTATCCTGCTCTGGTAATAAATTAACTTTCCTTAAGTTGAGTTTCTTTTGCCCACAGTGGTAAGTGGTGAATGATCTCTCCCTGTCCTTACCTTGACCCATGAGACTTGTATCTTATTTTCTCTCCACCATGTCCAGCTGAGGAGGGGGAGTGATAGCGAGTGGCTTTGGTGGGCACCTGGCATCCAGCTAAGCTCAGCCTACCACACAGACTTTCATAGGTAGGTGAAAGCTACAGCTTTTCTTAGCCATCCTGTATTTTAAGCATGTGTGAAGCTGATACATCACCTATTTCCCACATCTCTCTGTTCTCCCCAATTAAGATTTAGGCTAAGGTTTCTTAAGCATCTAAAAGAATAGTTTCATTTACTCAGGATTGCCTCAGCTACCTGGAGAATTTGCATACTTTTTCAACTCTTACTTCCTGCGGAGGAAAAAAAGAAAGCCTTTGTCTTTGTAGTGCCTGCAGCTTCCAGGACGATATAAAAATAACAGCATGAGGAGGAGGAATCCACAACTTTTATTGCTTTATGATCAGCCCATCCTTCTTCCTCTCTAGCACAAAAGGTTTTGAATGGTGGTATAGTAGGAAAAGACACTGCAGCAGTTTCCATTAGCAAACAGAAGGCATATTTTCTTCCTGAATGTTAATCAGAATGTTGCTAATGCCATGAAGTAGAATGTGAAGATAGATTCTTTTAATGCTAGAGCATTCCTATGTAAAGTGTTCACTCTAGTAGGTAAAACCTGCTCCCACAGGAAGGTTCAAGATGCTAGCTGCCTTTATCTTGCCTCTGATGAATATACATAGAGTTTTGCTTGAGAGGGTTCAGGATCTTACATAGGAACAGTGCAGGTTACTTTAGGCACCATGTATGGGGTGAACAAAGCAGAAAAAGTTCACCTTTGTTTTTAAATTGTGGTAGCTAGTGCCGTTTAAAATACCTCTGAGACTTGATTCAAGTATATCCTGATGGTTTTACATCTGTAACTGGCAGAGGTTGACTGTAGGTTATCTCCTAATCATTTAGAAGAAAATAACTTATACTATACCTTTTATATGTGTCTGGTTTTTTCCTTCTAATAAAGCCAAGTCTAGCTGGACTTGCTGATATTACTGTGTTAGCAAAATCTGCAAAAGAGCTGCAATTTGTAACGCCAAAAGACTTTCTTCCACTGTAAATTTCCCAGCTTCCTAAATGAAACAAAGTCTCTTTCTGTTGGTAAAAAAAATGTCAGTTAGGATTGTGATTCTTTGAAGTATTATATCAGGAAGGATTTACAGCACAGACCTGGTCTTCTAAATCAGTTGTTTAGTTGAATATGTAAGGTAGGCACTGCTGCAAAACAGTAGGTTGAAGGGAACAGTTGCTTTCTGCTTTGAAGTTATAGTTAGGATGGAATTAACAACTGTATTTTCAGGAAAGGACTCTGTTCTACAGGATTGTTTGACTGAATTTGCACGTCAGGGGAAGGAATCTAGTACAGGGAAGAAAGAAGAAAGGCCCTTCTGATTTATGAGAAGCGTACCTCATATTTAGAAAAAATAACTGGAAAATAGTCCTGTGGTTTTTCTATCCCCAAACCATACTGCTCTGGGATTTACTATAAAAATACTTACTTGACTTTCCTTATCTATCTTATAAATCAGTATGGTAATGTTTTACTTCCACTTAAATACATTTTTTCATTGATGCCCAAATTCTGATACCCTTGGTAATTTAAAACAATAGGTTACTCTGGTTCCATGAGTCTTCCTTCTGGCTGGGTTAGGGGGTGCTGGCGATACCTGGATCTAAGAGGAAAGATGTAACACAAAGTTCTGTAATTTATTTTAGTAACACAGGCTTTTATCTACTACAACTCGTGACAGACCTCTGGCTGGATGCAGCAGTAAATAATGGTCACAGCCTCAGGAGCAGCTAGAAAAGAACAGGACTAAGCTGCATGGGGAAACTTGAAGTGTATTTTGAGATCTACTCAGTATTTTCATAGTGTTTGACAAAATATATTGATAGATAAGCTAGGATGCATGGTAGAAATGCAGCGTTTTACCTGAGGCAACTGCCTGTTTCCTCTGCTCTGCTAATTTTACAGTGATGCTTTTTATAGTTCACAATAGAAGGCAGATCTTGGATAGCATATAAAGCTCTGCTTCTGGAAAAAATATTGTTTAAAAAAAAGAAACTGATCGTTATGAAAATAGATTTTTATTATTACAATAATTTAGAATAAGATTTTTTCACCATTTTTGAACAAACAGTATTGTAAGAGGAATTGTAAGTAATAGATCCACAGGCACAAGGATTGTCATGGCTATGTTTCCTGTTGCAGGTGTTAGGTCCACTTCACATATCTGCATTTTTACAAGCTATCTTAAAATGACAGCAAAAATATACTTTCGTGTTTGGAGGATGTAATTACTCAGTGAAGCTTCCTAAGATGAAAAGTCAGGAGTAACTCTTCAATCTGTGTTTGCATTGAAAAGGCGAATCCTTGCTTAAAGTTCACAGGCATCATCCAAGCAGAGGTAAGATGGTGAAGCACGCAGGTGCCAGAGGTCAGAGCCAGAGACTGCTGTTTATTGACTTGGATGTTTTCTGGGTTCCAGGTTATCAATGGCAACACTTAAAAATACTCCCTGAATGAAGAAACACTTCAGTTTGAGTGGACCCAATCTTGGAAGTACTTGTACATGCTTGTTGTTACAATGGTTCAATTAAGTAAAATGCATATTTGAATAAATGCAAGATGGGTCCATTAAACTGCAGCCTGACCCTGCTTCAATCAAAATAAAAATTAGTTTTGTCATTAATCAGAATAAGAAAACTCTTAGAGTACTGTAACCTTCTCTACATTAAAGAAACAGTTGAAAAGCATTGCGCATTCTTAAGAATTTCTGGAGCCCTAACAGCTCAGTTTCTAGTACTTAAAGCTTAACAAAAATTTGTCTGAGCCTGATACAAATTGTTGTAAATCTCCTTAATTTAGGAAGGATTTAGATTCAAAGAGCAATTGTGGTTTGCGTTCATCTCTTAAACAAAAATAAAACTTTGCAGTATATCTGTAATATCACATTATAACAGCTAAAACTCTGACTTTCTGAAATGAAGTAAAGCACTACATTTTTCCTGGATCCCAAGTTACAAGGCTATAATAAAGATTTACAAATTACCCCACAATATAAAAATTATTATGGGTCCTAACCATACACTGGGGTTTCATATGGCCTACAAGGAGTTTCCAAGTCTCACAGAAGTTCAATGAAATATAGGTTGCCAGCTCCAGTATATTTCATCCTTCATTCCTTGTTACTTCAGGATAGCTAGTGAATATTCTGGAGAGCAGCATTTGATTACACTTTGAGACACCTTCACAGAGCCTGATTTTTCACAGGGAACGTACCCAACACTCAAAATCAGAGTTCTCCCTATGACTCGAGCTGAGTTCTCAGAGCTAAGACTTCAGGAATCTTTTTTTTCCTGACTCTTGCCTTCAATGAATTTCACTGTCTGAAATACAAATCTTCATCATTGTGCTTACATGACTGCATTAAGCCTATTAAGTATAATTCAGTCATTTCTAAAACTGTTTCAACTATTGCAAAGTATAGATCATCTCCAAATAAAATATTCTATATTGTTAAGACATACTGAAAAGCTTCTTGTGTGCATCTTCCCCATAATCTTAAAATACAAAAGCCAAAGCAGTGCAAGCTTAGTAGAGGAGAGTCTTTCAGTCCATTCTTCCAAGCTGGTACTCCCTCTCCAGAGCTTTATTTTCTTCATTTAACTATAGGCAAAGTTTTCCATAAAAACAGATACATCCATTAATAAAAGTAATTAGAATCTTTTTTGCTTGCTGTGGAAACAGCAGAATTTAAGTGTGTGAGGTGATGTACAGTTATGCAAAATAATACATTATCTGTTATCACTGCTTTTTGGATTGCAGTAGTTCACAGAGTTTCACATACCAGTTTCTGAAAGTCCATCTCTGAGAACTTAAGAACTTCTGAGCAAGATTGAGAACTTGCTTTACCTTTTAGGGAAATAATACCAAAATTTGGGACACTGAAGAAAATGAAAGTAGGTTCATTAGTGTAGCAAAAACTATTGTTTGCGTCAACTGCCCTAACTTTTCTCATCCTTTCTTTGCTGACAAGTGATTTCCTATTACACCTCAGTAGGGGTTTTGAATCATTTAATCTTCATAC
Organism: Falco punctatus; assembly: GCF_963210335.1. Lineage (NCBI taxonomy): Eukaryota > Metazoa > Chordata > Aves > Falconiformes > Falconidae > Falco > Falco punctatus. Next base: position 69,126,749 of record NC_137580.1, read on the forward strand.
TCCACACTTCAACTATAGGAAGCAGAAACTTATACAAAAGTTTTAGAACAATTTCTGTATACCCTTGATCAGCAACACACACACCACCCCCCTTAACTTTAATAGTGTTTCCATTTTAATAGACAGTCAGTTATAAGCAATTATGCAGGAATACAGAAAATGCCTGACAGGAATTTACCTTCAGTTACACTGTCTGATGCAGGCATATACTTTTTGTGTCCTTCTTGCAATGCTTAGCATGAGAAGGTCCTCACTTACCACTGGAGGACCTAGGCATTGCTGTATTGAAATCAACTGCACTGAACACTCAGTTATTGATGGTAATAGCAATGAGATGGTACATCACTGCTCAGCCTAGCTCAAGTGTAGGGCACCAGCCTGACCTAAGGATTGCCTTAGTCAGTAAACCTAAAGAAGTACCACTTGACTTTCAGATCCTCCTTGGGATTTCTTGCTTTGTATGCTCACTGAAGATCCAACATGAACTATATTAACTTGTTAAAATAGCTTCAACCATTTTGAAGATACTTTAGAAAAATACAGGGCTTTTGACTCTGAATTCTGCAAACAGTGAATCAGCCCATCGATACATTCTTCACCGTCCAATCTAGCATTAGGAACTTTGAGAATGATGATTTATTTTTTTTTCCTGGAAGAAAAATTTTGATGCATCTTAAGTCCTAGCTTATTCACTATGTGTTATGATCCCTGTATCTGACCTAAGGAATCAGATAGGCAGTTAATATTCATTGAAAGGCACTGCTGGATTATTTTTTTTCTCATTTTAATAAATGTCCCAAGTCTGATAAAACGGGTTTTGTTTCACTTCACAGATCTTGCACTATAAAGCCATTAGTGTGGAGACGTATGTGGAATTGCAAACCTGGGGCAATTTCATATTGCTACAAACTGGTTTGTACCGTATAAAGTATTTGTGTAATTGGTTTGAAAATTGTAACATCTTTATTTCACAGTACCTGTTTCTTGTGCCCTCTCTTTCCTTCCCTCCATTTCCATATTGAACTAAACATATCTTCTTCCCTGGAACCACCCATTGGCACCACCACATTTGGTAGGTTTGAAATTGAAATGTTTCCTACAAAAATTGAACCCTTTTTTCTTTTCTTACTGCAAAAATCTCCACTGAGAAAAAGGTTCATTACAAAAGTGGCTAAGGATGAAAACAAACAAAAAAGCTCAAGTTTTAGGATGTGTCTATTGTCTATGTTCATTGAGAAAGCAGTTCAGGAACAATTCAGCCTGAACTACAGCATCCCGGAAGACTTCAATTTGTCCATTTTCAAGGCTAATTCTCTTAATCTTGAATATTATTTGCTAAATATCATGGAAGAAAAAATGTAATTTTAGCTGCAATTTGTAATTGTAGGTTCACTCTTGATGTGGGACGCTTTGAGAGAAAATTATGGGGTAATAGAAAAGCTCTTCATGATGTTAATCAGAATTAGTCTTCCCATTGAATGTTTCCACCTCAATGTCTTGACAAGGTGATGGCTTTTGGAGGATGGAGGTTCTCAATATCATCTGTGTGCTGTACCAGATACTATGGCTTCTGTCATTCACTTGTGAGTTTCCATTGCTTGCTGCAAACTGTAATAGGTGATTATTCTGTCTACTTCAGAGAAACTGGCTCAATGGGCCTGTCTGTTCCTACGCGTATGTCATCTTCCCGAGATAATTAGATGGTACATATCCCTTCTGACCTTTTGCTTCTGCTAGCCACCATTCTTTATTGCCACTTAGGTCAGAAAACCGAAGTATCCTAACCTTCTGGTACTCCTGAAGGCTGAGTTCCTGATCATTTCTTGCTTGAAATGCATAAACAGCATAGAAGGTCTGAAAAAGGAAAGCCACAAAAGTAAAAAGCTGAATTCAGACATGTAGCCACATTTTAGCCTGTCAGTGTGTATTAGTGTGAATTCTGTATTCAGAAAATGTGTAATAACATAAACGAACCAGTGTGCAACTACATGGTCTGTAGTTGCTAGACAGACTACAATGAATAGGGCCAAGATAAAAAGTAAAACTGAAGGATCTGGAAAATTCTGCTGGGGTGGAATAAACCAAGCTCTGAGACGTCATCACCTTACTACACTAGTAAGGTTTTCAGCTCACACCAAGTGCCTGTTTCTGTCGCATCAAGCTGCCTTGGATTGGATGGAGAATTTTCCAGCAAGGTTTCCTTAGGCATAATCACCTTTCCTAAAGCTCCAGTACTCAAATGTGGCACACAGGTCATTTCTGTGCCTTGCTGATCGGCATTACTACAGCTTTCTTGTCAACATTAAGTGGAAAAAATCCTCCAAACTGAGCTATTTTGCAGGTTCCTGCTCCATAGGGAGAACCTTGAGGCATTGTACATGGGGTGGGGTACTGCAACAGTGTGTTTTAGGTGACACAGGACGGCAATTCACGGTTTAACTGATAATCTTTTCCTACCTTATAGCAATTTAAGAAAGGCAAAGAACAGAGGATAATGAATTCCCATGTTGTACTGACAGATTAGTGCCAGTCTTTTCTAGTGTAAAAGGAAACCATTGAAGTTACAAGTAGTATAATTCTAGATTTGAAGTAGGAACAATGAGAAGATAGGCACAGCATGTATCATACTTACATGGTGATCATCCGTATCCTGAAAAGCATCGGTCCTTGTGCCATTAGCTGTGGGATTTTCACAGAAGTGAAGAGATGAGCTGCTGTCACTCTTTTTGTGCCCCTGACTTCTTGTGCTGCTGTCAGCAGAGGGCCGTGAAGAGACAAAGAGGCTGATATTATCAAAATCGTCATCACCGAAGCCGTTTTCTGCTAAGTCCTTCTGTGTTTTGACTGGATTGTAAGGCCTCAGGAAGGAGGAATACACATACCCTTTAAGGACTAGACACCAGAACAAAAAAAGAGAAAATAAGCAGCAAAATACTGCTAAAACCATTTCAAAACCAACCATTTTATGCAGCTGTCAGTATGACAGAGGCAAACAGATGGGGCCGGAATGAAAAGAAATCAATATCCCAAAGGGAAGCTGTTATTGGGATGTTTGTGCAGAGAACTTACTTCCTGTGTCAACAAGCCATCTGCTTGTACTTCCAAAGGGGTCCTTTTGCTCCACAACAGCCACCAGTTCTCCTTCATGTAAATCAATATCAAATTCCTGTGTGGCATTGCACTTGCGCTTAGCTTGGTATAGCAATTCTGTGCTGTACGTAGACAAGAGCTTGGACCTGTGGCCTTCTGTTTGATGTGTGGGTTCAAGCTGAAAAGCAAAAATACTACTCACTGGGAATAATGCTGAGGCCATTTCTAGAGCAACACAGATGCACAAAAACAAGTGTATGCTGCGTGTGGCAATGGACCCTACACTTCTACACACAGATCAAGGAGTTATTTACGCAGCTGTATGTAACCAAACCTCCTTTGCATATGCAGCAAGGACCTGTCCAACTGCAATATTAATAGGTGAGCAATAAAGGGTAGATTTTAAAGAAATGTAGGAATTTTGATAAAGGCCTATTCTGTATGTGAACTGTCATTTGCTTGGTTTTCCATAGCAATGATCTTTGAATTCCTATGTAATATCACAAAAAAAAAAAAAAAAAAAAAAAAAAAAAGCATAATCCAAAAATCTGCTGAAGTGTGCTAAGGTCACATAGCAACTTGCATGCTAACGCAGAAAAATCAAGTGGTACCCAAATAGTCTGCCTTTTTGTGTGAAATTGCATCATTAAATAAGGGCAAGGTGCCATTAACTGCTGGAAGCATATTCACTCAGAGCTTGGTTAGAGGGCAGGGAGGGAGGTACCGCACATCAACGTGATCCTAACATACCACAGAATCCTTACTGACGATAAAATGGATCCTACAGCTTCTTCAGCTTCTCCTTTAAATCTGCACTTGAGGTTTTATCTTGGTGTAAACTAGACTCCTGAAAGCTCTGGAAATGTCTAATAAGACTGGGAACCAGGGGGACACAGATTTCCTGGTGGATTTTTTGAATCTTCAGCTGTGGGAGTGTATGTGTGTATAAATGTGTGTAAATACCAGTACACGTAACCACAGCTGAAGAAGAGGGGAAAAAAAAAGTTCTGAATTAGAAGACTAAGATGCACTGTAGAAGTATTTAACAAAGATGTAATCGGAGTTTACATATACAACCTTAGACTTAACATGTGCTTAAAGACCTAAGGGTAATCAGAAAGAATTTCAAGATAATAACATGAAAAAAAGAGTGAAAAATCTTCAGAGGTTACTGGTCAATGGAAGAGCTTCATTCCAACAACCTGATTCAGAGTCCCAATGAAGAGACCAAGCCCAAACCTCTAGGTGGCCTAAAAATGGATTTGAATCAAAAGCAATCAAAAGAGGATGCTTCATACCCAAATCAAATGTGTAGTACTCACCAGAGAAGGGGCAGGTTTTTTTTTTTCAAAGCTCAATTTTCTCTCAATAAAGGTTGCACTGCTGTTTTCTTTTACAAAATTCAGCTTGTGAACCTCCTCCATCAACTGATTCTGCACTTCACAGATGCTTGAGGAAGACAGCTGCAAACACAAAGGTGGGTTAGATCACGTGAACAAAATGGTAAGGAGATTTGAGAGAGCAGATTTGGTTTAGTGGGCTGAATGCTAAGAGTCAGGAAATCTGACAAGTTACTGCTATTTTCTGCAGAGCCGTAGTGTGCTAAGTACAAGATGGGAAGAAAAGGTCGGTCCTTGCTTAAAGAAAGTTTGATTGGTATCAGATTTAAAAGACATACTAATTTAAGTTAAATCACCAAATAATATTCTAAACAGTGATGAAAATGAACAGCCTTGCACTTATGCTACTGAGCCACCTGCTTTCAGATGCAAATGTGCATCTCAGCAGCTATCAGAGTGGCCAATGTGCTGCAAGGCTTGGAGTAGCTTACCCCACAGCTGCGTGTTTGTGCAAGTAGGTGCTGCCACCAGGTTAAAAATTGTTGAGTGTGATGAAGCTCTGTCTGTGGCAATGGGTAAGTGCTTTTGGTTTGTGCCTAACCACAAGTGTATTTGCTGATGTAAACATAAAATAGAAAAAGAAGGTAATTTTGTAGGCAGAGCCTCATAGAAAACTGCTTGATACAACAGCTTTCAAAACATAAAATCGTCAAATTACAGGGATGCAATTTCTTCATGCAGGAAAGCCTTCATTTTCCCATTAAGCAGCTCAGCTCTATGTTTTGATCTTGATCTTGCTTTCTTAATTTTTCAGCTGCCCCTGACTATAACATGCTATGTTCGGGCCTTGATGGAAAGGAATGTTCCAGAATTGCCTCACTACGGTAAGTTTCCTATATAGAGTCTTGCTCCAATCTAGGTGAGTGGATTTGGATTATTGCAGCTGTGTTTCTCAGGGGGTTCAAGTCCTCTAGGCAGAAGTACAGCAAAACTGAAACGCTGTGATTTTCACACAAATTAAGAATAATTTCTCAGCTTCATTCTTCAGGTAATGATCATAGTGCCCAGAAAGAGTAGAGTGGGCTGGAGGAACTAATGCCCTTCTGCGTAACTCAGACCTTGGTACCTCAGACTTTGGTACCTTTGGCTACGTAAGTGAACTGGTTTGAACTTTGTAAAAAAGCCAACATAGATGAAGCTATTCCTTACTGCTTAGACATGTCTGCAGGAGCTTCTGCAACATTTTTGGGTTTAAAAGCAATTTGCTTTTCACAGAAGTTATTTCATCAGATCTCCGAATTTGTTTCTCTTGCCATCATCTGTGACACTGCAGGTCTAGCAGCAACAGTTCACGTGCTTTCTTAGAACTGATCTTCCTGTGTTTTCTGGGCTACTCAGGGTAAATGCTAAGAAACAAAAACTAAAATGCTTGCAGCTCCCTCCTTTTTGCCTTACTGTGATGTTCTTGTTGTTATTATCAGTGTAACAGCTGGAACAGCTGCATTAGGATCATTCTCAATGGAAAGTCCAGGCCTGACAAAACTTGAGCTCAGAATTTAACTTTTACTGAGCTTGCAAGGGAAAAAAAAAAAAACAAACCTGACTGTGCTAAGCAGAACAAACAAAATCAGTATAGATTGTAGGTAGGCGTCCTACATAACTTTAGTCAATCAAACAGAAAGAAAAAAGAAAATAAAGGCAGACCTACACCTGTTTCTAATGTACTTACTGGAACAGGTACCGCCACAGCAGAATTTGATTGAAGTGCTGCAGACATAATATTCCTGAGGAGGGTGATGAAGCAATGCAGGCAGTTCAACACAATCTTTTTGGCTGCTCTGTTGAATACCTGAAGTTCTTCCACTAGCTGTGCATTTAGAGCCTCGTAGTCTTTCTTTGCCAGGTCCAGCTCTTCTCTTGTTGACCTCTGAAGGTAACTGTTGTAGTCCAACAACTTATCATAGCGCTTCTGGATGAGCTTCTGTGGGCCTGAAAACAAGGCTTGTAGGGCTGAGAGAGGAGTCAAAACAAGCTTGTCCAGCTGAGCCATCTGGAAAGGTATAAAACAGACCTACTTGTATCAGACAGTCCTTCAGACCCAGTAACAGGTTAAGCCTGAAGGCAGCCTATCAAGCAATCTGTTAGCTACTCTTCACAAAGCATTGCTGTCAGAGGCAGCTTCAAGGGTCTAGCAGGAGTTAGAATCTCCTTCACAGCACTGCAAAAGACAGGTAATAGTTTTGCAGCATAAAGTGTCTGGTAATGGTAATGGTCCCTTGGAGCATGCAGCCTGAGGTACTGCCCTCAGCATGTTACTGCTGAGGAAAAACTGGACAAGGATTGGTGAAGTGGTCCAATAAAACTGGGATTTCCATCACTGGAAGGCCCATGCCACTATACACTCTAGAGGCAATGGAGTCTTGTTAAATGGCAGTCTTGCAGTCTTGAATGCTATCAAAGCTTTTTTTTTTTTGCACACACACACACAGCCCCTGAAACAGCTGTAACTCAATTCCTGTTTAAGCAAACACAAACAATCACTTGATTTGATTAAATTATGTTATGCTTGTTGGTTTTATCTGTAGTAATCAACGAAATTAGACACCTGGTAAAAAAACAAAGTCTTTCTCAGACTTTTCCATTAGTCTCTAATTGTCTCAAGGGATTAATATTGCATGAAATAAAATTTATTGTTGTAAGTCACTTGTTCAAATACAGCACAGGCTTGTAGTGAGTGAAACTCATCATCATGTTGAAGCTCTTGGATGTCCTATGTGAATTAAGTTGTTGGGTTGAATGTGAAAATAAGAAAGCAGCTGTCCTTCTGCCCTCTGTAACACACCACAGTTGAGGATGGAGCCATCCTAGCACCAGAATTGCTTTTCCAAGGCCAAGATGATGTACACTGGCTAGATGGTTCCTACTTCTTTTCCACCTGAAAAACTGGGCTGTGTTTAGAAAACCAATTTTTGATAAATTAAGAAAACAATTTTTCCAAGCTGCTGGACCTGATTTCTGGAATAAAAGAGGCCATTGTGGATTTCTGCCCTAAAATATAATGAGAGAGGAAGGTATTCATTATTGACAAATGCACAAAGGAATAAAAATACTAACCTGAGCACATTGTTGAGATCTCCCTTGATAATACCCTTTCAGGACAACATATGAATAACGCTATGGGTTGTTCAGTGAGAAAATCAACTCATTGTGCAATGTCAGGACAAAAGCTTTTTTAAAAAACCTCGCAGATAGGATAGAGAATCCTTGTAATCTTGGAAATCCAAGACACAGAAATAAATAGATAAAAAGTAGAAATTAACAAGGTTAATAACAATATGTATAGTTAAAAACGAATAAGATTAAGTTTTGGGGTTTTTGGCTTTTTTTAATTACATAGACCTTCAGAATAGCTGGGTCATGAGCCAATAGGAGTTACAAATTTTTTTCTGAAAAAAAGTTTTCTGTTTCATCTGTTGTTGAATGGCTTCTTCTCTTCTTTGATGTTTTTGAATATAGGGGCATCTTCCATACTGGGGACACTCACCTCTGCAATGATAGAGGGGTACTCCTCTGCACTTTATGCAGTTATTTCTGGTAAAGACATTGAAAATATCTTTCTGATTATTGATATTAATTTTTGAGATTCTTTTCAACTGCAGGGACTTCAGAGGAAATGAAATACAACATCTCACTTCCCTGTCATTATCTCAGAGGATGGGGTCTGTCAGAGATCCTTCTGTCTCTTGGCAAACTCTGCGGTTTTTGGAAAGGATCGAATGTCTGTATTTTAATCAGCACAAACCTAGAAAAGTGTAGGAAAACCTCCACCTCTGAATTTTTCCAGCCTAGGCAAATTGAAGAAGCAGCCTTCCCCATTCTGAAGAGACATTTTAGTCTATCTTAGTAGAGCCAGGCATTAAGAGTTTACTTGGACCCTGAAAGCAAGAGACTAGTTGAAAAACTATTCCCTTTTTTATTTTTTTAATTGCTTTTTAATTCCTATGGGCTATATTCACATTTTTCATGGTTTCCCTGTATGAAGGATAGTAACTTATTTGAAATACAGCTGGGACTTTCACAAATCTGTGATTCCAGGAGCTAATAGTTCATGAGTGCAACAAAGATCACAAAAGTTGTTCTAAAACTGTGTGTTGGTAACAAAAGTAGCAAAGCAAAGATCTGCTGCTCTTGTCTAAAGCTTAGATGAAACACGCCAATTTAGCACAAAGATTGTAGTTTAAACCCAGGAATTTAGATTGAAAAGTTTTCTTTAGCTCTTCTAGGGAAAACACAGTGCACTTATACTGAATTTTATCTTCTTTCTTACAGAAACTGAACAAAAAAAACCCATTCATCTTTCCCAATGGATTCCTATGTTTTTGCTCTTTCCTGTCTTTCCCACATAGCCCTGTTTTCTCACACGTACAGATAGCTGTGTAACAGTGGACATTGCATAAACTTACAAGGTCTTCACAGAGATTTGCAGTGTTGTTCTGTTTTTTCAAACAGTTGTTGACACTGTCATCTTTGTCTTGCAAGATTTCCTGAAGCCCAGTTATATTCTGTGCAGCCAGATGTATGGAATCCTAAATGAGAAGTTTGTAGGAAGATGAAACTGCATTATGATCTGTTTTAATATACTGCATTCACTCATGCAGATACTGCAGTAATACTGATGGAATCAGAAATATTTTCCATCTGTGACACCTGTGCAGTTGCTGTGCAGTTGCCAGCCATTGTGGGATTGTTTCCTGTAATAATATTTTCCTGTTTTGTCTATTTTCAGTGTAAACTATGTAAGAATCAAGTTGTTAATGTTCAACTGAAAAACTTATGCCCCAACCTAGTGAATGTCCCACTGGAACTTAGCTACTCCTCAGCAAGAAACCAGCTCAAGACCCATGCACCCTCAAAGGCCTCTTCTGGAGGACTAAGTAGGACTACAGCAGTGTACTTCACTTACTCTGAGTTTTAATCTTAATGAAGTGTGCATCTCTTTGGATAAGGAGTTGTCAACACCATTCCAGCCAACAACTCCTGCCGGCTGAGCTCACTGGCCTTCCCCTATTTGCTGAACTAAATGAGGTGCACTTGCAATAAGCTCTGGCCAGCTGGCTATTGATCTTACCCACCTCCCACACAGCCTTTGTGTCTGGTTTGCGCACACTTTGAAGGGCCTCATGCCATCTACAAAGTTGGCAATTTGTCCACGAGAGGGAAAAGTTGGTAAGTTGCAAACGAACAGACATCTTGGGAGAAGAGGATTAAAGCAAAGACATTTACAGCACTTAAGCACTTCATACACCTAATGCAAACCCTTAACACAACCTAGCAGCAGGATCTAGGAAGGACTCTTCACATCCAGGATATGTATTTTAGGACATTTTAATTCATGTGGCTGCAACTCGGTTCTTCCATTTTTAATGAGGAGCAGTTGGTGCTTCACTGCAGCAGATGTGCCTGACCCGTATGACAGCTTTACACAGTGACTGAAAGTCCTAACTGTGCCACCAGACAGCAATTGCTTTTCTGTACTGCGCTTGTGGGTCTCTGTAGAGCCTGCTTGTGCAAAGGGGAAAATCCAGAAGTGTGGGCTTCAAAACTTCTTTGCCATGGGCTCAGTAATGCAGCAGCAGCACAGCTCATTTATTTAATATCTTGATGTAAACAGGCCTGCTTATAAATATTTTGGTGTTGCCTAACCAGTGGCATAAATGTGTGCTAAACTGGTTATGGACATGGTTTGTGGTTACAGGTTTCAAAAAAGGCCTGTACCCACCTGTAGATGTTGTGAGGAGAGCGAAATGTTCTTCGTGCACAATTTCACAGTCTTCTCTAAACTTCGAAACAACTTTTCTTCCTTATTAAAAGTTTCATCTTTCACCTAAAATAGATGTTTGCACTGTTATTTTGGCAGTCCAGAAGAGCCTGGCTAATGAAAGAAACATCCAGAGCACTGCTGAAAAAACAACAAACCTTCCCTGAACTCCTCCCTTTGCAAACAGAACGGGTCAGCCCCTAATTCTCCCAAACTCTAATTTTAATCCAAGAAAAGTCAAAGGCACGGGGCAACGTGACAGAGAATTTAACTTTTAATCCTTGTGGAAGGAGGGAGTTGCTTTATTACAAGCACACCTACGTGTGCCAACAGAACTCTTTATTTTCTGTATATTGTTGATCCGTTTGAGGAAACAGGGGTGAAAATTGTAAGATATTTTTGATGTCGTGGCGTTAGTCCCCTGGGTGCTTCTTTGTGGTGCCGGAGCGCTTTCCCGCAGGCAGGCTGCAGGGGGCGCTGTTACCTCTACAGCCATGCCAGCCTCAGCCGGAGACCTCAGTCGCTGGAAATAGGTTTGTACTACTTTTTTTTTTATGCTAGCTGGAAAAAAAAACCCTGAAAATACGTTTATTTCAGTATTCCAGCCTACCTTTTACTTGAGGAATTTGAGAAATCTCAAGTCTCGTCTTCAGCTGTCTTGCTGTAAGGGTCACAGCATGTTTCAGAGATGTGAATTGGGAACTTAGTCTAATTAAGCAGGAGATTCTAAAATAATTCTCAGATGTTTTAAGCTTAAACAAACACAAAACAAAAACAAAAAACCAAGCTTCTAAAGAAAAAAAGATCACATCTCCCCTTAATCAAATTTAATTCCCTGTTTTCCTCTGATTTTATAGCCTTGCTGGTGTCCCATTCTGAATACAAAAATTTCCACTGTACAAATAAATGAACAGAAAAAATAAATGTGGGTAGTTTGCGTCAGAGAAAGGGGGAAACCACTGATAAAAAACAAACTAGGAAAAAATGGCACATAGCTTGTAAAGTCACATCTAGAAAGGCAAGTGACCTTGTGTAATCAGCCATCTCATGCAGTGAGGTGCACTGGATATCATTCTCAAGGTCAGTTGTAATTGATTTTCTTTGAGATTTAGTTTTAAGCTTTCCTGAAAATGTTTATCCTGCTAGGTTTTGAATTACAACCTAGAAATTATGAAGGAGTGTTTTATTTTTGGCTACCCAACACCCATCAGACTTATCACAGGGCTCTTTGCCTCTGGTAGTTTTGACAGTTCCAAGTCCTTACACACACCATGGCCTTTCCTAATCCGAAGCAGTGCTCATTTTCCTCGTGTGTTCGGAACCTGAATGGTACACTGCAGAGCAAGACAGGCTGGACACGTTCTCAGCACCGACAATGACTATTGCCAGTCTGCCCACAAAGCATTGAACTCAGGATCAGTTTTACAAAACTACCAGTCACTTCCTCTCTGGTGAAGATCAGAAGTTTGAGAAACTCTTAGATAATAAAGGAAAAGGTGGAGAACACATTACATTGTTTTCTATTTCAATCACAGAGATCTTTCCTGTCTTCTGTGACAGTCAGAAAAAGACTTTATAAAAAATGCAGAAAAAAAAGCAACACCACAAACTCCATTTCCAACCTGTTTTTAAAAATGCCCAGTGCAAAAGCAGAACTGAAGCTGCCAATGCAAATCAGCAGTTGGATGAGTAAGTACCTGAGGTTCTCCCCCCGTCAGTAATTTCAGGTGACTGGTGACCCTCTTGGATTTCTTGCTAATGGAGTGGATATTCAGTCGGGAAAACTTTTCTTTAAGGGTTTCATCATCATCATTCTTCTTATACTTCAGCACTGCAGAGAGAGAATTTCATGACACTAATAATCTGTATTTGCAGGGCTTTTCACAGGGACAGGCACACAAATATGAAACCATTTGAAAGCAGACACTTTGATGTCACCTGCTGTAATCTTGTGTGAAAACGCTTGAGATGATGAAAAACCCGTTATCAACACTAGCCTTGGGAAGAATGAAGTTAGGGCTTCAATGTGGCAAGTCTATAAGAAGTATTGCTATTACTGCATCTTAATTATGTTGCAGTGTTTGCAACTGCATTAGGGACAATGAACAAGGATGAATTCTTTCATCATTTTTGTATTTCTGGAGTTACCAGTCAGATAACGTAGCTGGATGAGGACAGGTGACATTAAGGCATCTGTTACCTTCTTAAAACCCAGTGTATCACACAGCTCGGCTAGCAGCAGCCAAAGCTGTTGTAGCGATATGACTGGAGTTGAAACCTGTCTTATAATTGCCAGCCCAAACCTAAAAAGACAGAACTTACTGTGCCTTTTTCTTACCTAAGTCTTTCCTCCTTTTAAGTTCATTGATGTTCACATTAATGTTTTTCATAGCAAAAAGGGCATCTTGTAGCACCTTGTGGTCAGGGTGAGAAGCAGGAGTTGAATTCAAGAGTTCACAGAGTAACAAGGGATATTTCATCACCCGTTGCACTGGTTTGATCATCAGGGATCCCATGTCCGTGAGATTTGGCTTTCCTCTATAATTTATACAAAAAAAAATTGTCACATAAGGAGAAACTCCTTGAAGACAAAAACTTATTATTTCTGTCTAGTCATTTAGACATGCTGCCTTTTATATCCTTCAGTTGAACGTTCAGCTACAGAAAACATCAAAACCAGAGCAGTGCTTTGCACTGAGTCATAGTCACTTAAGTACAATTACCCCTCAAGTAAAAAAATAAGCTACATCTGTCAGGGAACAAGGGCCGTTGTAAACGAAACCCTCCTCTCGCCCCCTCAATGAAAAATACATACCAGGTCTGAGTTTTCTGTGTTTTCAGCAACCCTCTAGACTATTGCTTAGACATTACCTCTGAAACTGTCCCACTCGGTCTTGAGGGTGCATGCGGTACAACTTACACACCACAAACACCCAGGAAGGGAGATGGTAGGTGGAAGAACAAATAACAGGAAGTTTGAGAAACTGTCTGAGTGAGGCTATTACATCCTCCTCCGGCCCCTCAGGCTTAAAATTGCAACATCTCTCTGCTGCAAGTAAATGGGACGCCCGTTCATGGTCAGGGCTGCATCCCTTCTCACACCACCTCCCAGCTCGACACAGCCACCCTCAAGTTTTACTGTCTTTCACCTGTGCTTTTTCTTTGCTGTCTGCCAGTGGGTTATTTCTAAGGATATCTGAGCTTCCAAAGGTGCCAGATCTGGCCTGGAGAAATGCTGAACATACAGGATGTTCACCCAGGCTTGATCCAACCTGCTGGAAGTCACTTTACATGAAGGCAGAGCAGGCAGCTGCCTAGGGTGGCAGAATGAGGGTAGGAAAGTCACAGCTTCCAGCACTGGCACAGGGATGCTCTGTGGCTCCAGGTTCGAGCCCCACTGGCTTGGTGGGGGCAGCGGAGCAGCTTCCCCAGGCACCCAAACGGCTCAGCCCATCCAGGCCACCCGAGCTCTCCGGCCCCCATGCAAGGCAGTTACCAGCCAGCTGAATCCATGCTCCGCTCTCAACAAAAGCTTTGCTCACGCTCTCTAGGCTTGAAGGGGGAGAGGCTGTGCACTTTGAAGGCTGTCACAACAGCCTGGAAGAAAACAGGGAAGGGCAGGACGGAGCCACACATGCCTTCATTACCATCCACACGGCTGGTAGAAACATTGGATCTCCCCGGGTTAGGTAACACCAGGTGACCAAGCCCGAGGGCCAGGGCCAGCTGCTAGTGAGGCTCCAGCAGCGGGATAGACATGTCCCTTGTCTCCCCTTGTTACAGCACACTCCTGAGCAGTCCAGACAGTGATCTAGCACCAGTGCTGGCACAAACCACCTGCGACTCACGGACCTCCCCTTTGAAACTGAGCATGAGCTGTCGGTAACAGTGTGAAGGGCAGTAAAACCGAGCAAGCTTCCCATTTGCATGCCCGAAAAGGCTGCTTTGGAGGGAAAAAATGTTGCTTGATGTGAACCATGCAAGAGTTAATGCTAGGCAAAGAAGGATTTCTGCATATGGAAAGATGGAATAACAAACGCAATGTAGAAGGAAAGTACAAAAAACAGGGAACAGCCACTTGGGTTTGCAGGCTGACATCTATTGTTTTGTGCAGCAGGAAGAGTAAAAGAGAAAAATAAAAAAGCTTTCATTCCCACTTTTATATGTATAAAAAGTACAAGAGCCAATCCTTACTGCTGACTAATTAACAATTTGAATGCCTTTGAGAAGAGACATCTGCATATTTAAACCATCTCTCTCACACAGGCATTATCTGTAAAAAAGTTCTGCACGAAAAAAAATGTAACAGTAGATGCCTTTTAAGGCTTCTTGATGTCCCCAAACCTTCTCATCATTTCAATCCCCCTCATTTTCCCTGTATCCTACATTAAATAGAGAGCTATTTTCCCTTTTTTCAGCTTCTGGCAGCAATAATGAAAAAAAAAATCTTAAATTGTTATTGTTTTCTCTGAAAAGCCCCATGAATGCAAATCTATAAAGCTGCCTCATGAATGGAAAAATCTTCAAGTGTCTTCTCTTTATATAGTTGCACTTTGGACAGCTGCCCAAGTGATAAACAGCCCTCTGTTCGCATATCTGCATGACACAGTCTTGCAATATGGTTTGAGAGATAGTAGGTTTGTTATAAGATAATGACTCCCTGGGGCACGAAATGCCACAAAGTTCAACTCATCTAATTCTCCCCAGCAAGATTAGCTGATGATAGCCACTCTCCCTGGATGAGTCCCATTTGCAGTGTGCCCCATTAGGATGCACCTGGGCACCGGGGCAGGACACAGCCCTGCCACGCAACCGAAACAGGCGAGTAACGGCTTGTGACATCTATTGTGCAGAAAATTAAGTTGATAATTCATTTGTGATGCTCCTTCAGCCTTCCCCCCATGTTATTGTGAGTTTAGCAAGTATTCTAGGTCACATGTAGCTGTACTAATCTCATTGCAAATTAGCACTGTAGCTCTGCAGTAAATGCAGCTGGCTTAACTGCAGTGAGCTTTACAACATACCCTCCTTCCTCCTTCCCTCCTCAAAACAAAGTCACAAATGCAGAAGGATTCCCACCTGTTTAAAACACACAGGGTGGTGAGCTATGCAAAGATAGGCGATTCAGGATCTCGTTTCACTCGCTGTCATTACCCAGCAGCTGGGTCCAGTGCCAAACACAATAGCCGATGTGGTACCGCAGGGCTGAGGCTGGTGTCACACTCAGCTTGGTGGTTTTGAAATGGTGTGTGGGCACCACAGGCTGCAGCATGGCTTAAATTCTCGGGCTTCGTGGTTTACTGTGCGTGAGTTCATTTTAGTACAAGGCATGTAGGGCAGATAATTCACTGCGCTGTAAGGCTCTCGGGCAAACCCAGGGAATTCACTGAGGCTGCACAGTTGTTAAGCCAAGCAGAATGTAACCTGTTGAGCTGCTAGCAAAGGACAGCCCTGTCTGGTATTCATGTAATTGTTTTCCTGATCATGGCTGAATCAAAAGCAGTCTGGGAGCAGCAACCTCACAGACCACTGAGGGTGAGTTACACTGTATTTTCCAGTTCAACATGAACCAGATTTTTGGGTGCAGTCCTGGCCAAGGGCTGCCGAGGCTCTGCAACCTCTAAGCTGAGTTGCAGGTGATGGCATTTCTGAGTGCCCTGCTGGTCAGCAGGGAAGGTGAACACCATCACACTGTGCAAGCAGCCAAGCTCAGGGAGGGTCCCACAGCTAAGCCTGGCTCATCGCGCTCTGCACAGCTTTATAAAAGCCAGTTTAAACTCAGAAAGTTAGCTGTATCCTACACTCCACTGGAAGCCATTTGAAGGAGGAAACTAGGCGTTCATTTCTGATCGGGATACACAAGGCAGAGCAGCCAGTCTTGTGCTGTTTCCACACATGTTGCTTTCTCACATGATGTTATTGTGACTCTCTAGATATTTTGTTCCTCTTGAAGCCCTATTCCCTGGGAGACAGGAGTATACAAGAATGTCCCTTACCAAAACAAAATGCAGAAAAACTATTTCCTATCATAGTCTAAAACTTGAAAACCCCAACTGCAGAATTCCAACATGCAAATCCTTCAAAGTGTATTTTACACAGATTTTACTTACGATGTGTGACTGACTGATTAACAGATTCTCTGGCTTTACAGATGTTCCTCTCCTACCCACACAGAGCACACTGGCTCCCCTTTTCTCTCTTAACATTTCTGTCTGGAGTTGTAATTATTTTCTTCAGTTCAGCTAACCCCTCCTCTGACCTCTCCCTACAGGTAACTTCAAGAGATGCTGTATTTCAATGATCCCAGCCTGCTGGATGTCCAGAAGCTGCAGCTGTGGTAAACACTCCTTTACAGCTTTTCAAAGATGTCACATTTGGCACAGAAATCCTTTAGCCACAAGTTTTCAGTGTCTGGGTGAGTATTCTAGCAAAGTGTTGCAATGAGTTTGTTCTTTTCTCACGTTCTTCCAGCCACTGTCAGAGGGAATATCCTAAGGTGGACTTTTCATACAGGGCTACCGAAAGGGGCATCACCTCAGAAACAGCTTTACCTGTGAACCTGACATATTCTAGCAGGTCTACAGAGGCCTCTGCAAGATGATTTCAGAGTGTCTGGGTTTTGAAGACTGACACTATGCCATTGACATGCACTCCTGCAGACCTCAGAGCTCTCTAAGCACATTTATGAGACAGGGAAGTGATAATAAAGGGGTCTGAATCAATTAGTAACCAAATTAAGTAGCTTCATAAACCATAAGTTTTGAAAGATACGGCAGGCTAGTACAGTAGTAATTATAAAACTAGATAGGCTTAGGAAAATTAAAACTGAGAGTCTTTATCACATATGTCCTGGAAAAATCTATGGGTTACACCGACACAAAAGGCTTGTGTTCTTAAAATTGCCACATCTACAGTTTTAAGCATACTGAAGATAAATTATAGATATTTTAAAGATTATTTTACATGTAGGAAAGGCTTCTAGTACTTACTCTTCCTCATATATCTTTCTGAAAAAGAGAAGAAAACAAAACATATATTAGATTTCTCCTAAAAGAATTTATACAGATCGAGGGCCAGATTCTCAGATACACTTCAGTGACACAGAGCAGCCATAACTGGCCAGTTAGCTTAGGTTTATGGCTGCTATGTGTCAGCAGAACTGCACAAAACAACCAGAGGGTACTGGTGAATCTGGCCCTGTATCTTTTTGTAAGGACAGCCCCAAATGAGAAAGGATTGTCAGAAACCTGGCTTTGGCTATGACACCCAGTCTTATCCTAACAGTGTTAGAGAAGGAAGTTTGGGTCACTGTGCCAACAACGGTAAATAACATCAAGTCTTTAATACAAAAAGTAACATTAAACATATCATTATTACACTTTACATACATTCCTGTCTACTCCCTTTAAATAGAAGTGTATTTCTGAATGAGAAATAATATATTTCAGCCTTTTCAGATACAGAATCAAAGAAGCTGTTAGGTTTTTTGTAGGCTACATGTCAACTGAAACCTCTTCAGAGGAGGATGGTGTTTGATACATATACTGAAAGCAGCAGGAACGTACAATTGTAGTTTGGAAACATGCAAACATGTGCATAGAATATTTTCCTTATGGTATGAATTCACTCAAATGCAAGAGAACAAAAATGTTGCTCAGTCTCTGTGTTAGGTTTTCCTGACATCATGTTGTCAGCCACTGCTTTTTGACTGCCTGAACTCTTATCTCCTTGCCCACCGGTGCCTAACTGAGCATCTGGAAGCTGGTGCTTTCATAGCTTCTGCACTGTCAGCACTTGGCGTGCTTATAATGTCCCTCTGCCCCTGTAATAGTTGACCAAGCAACTTCAGGCTGAAAGCAGAGCAGGTAGTTGCCAGCATCCTTTCATTTTTACCAGCTGCATTTCTTTGGCTAAGCTAGTAAACAACATCCCCCGTTTGCATAATCACTGCTGTAACGGTGGACTCTACAGAATCTGGATTTGCACATGTCTCCAAGGCAGACACCTACATTTTGGGATGGAATTTTTCCTCTTCAGTCAACAGGAGGAATAGGAATCTCAGCATGGCTAATTAAATCTGATTTGTCTGTAAAGATGTGCAGAGTGCCACTCTCAAATTGCTTCTGATATAGAACTTGTTTTTCACATGGCAGATATTACTCAGCTGAGAAACAGAAGCCCCTAGTAATGTTAGGCCATTATAATTTTTTTTAAAAATGGAAAAATATTGTTTCCAAGAAAAAAGAATTATTTAAGACATAAACATTTTTCAGAATAGTCACCAGCCCCTGCACTTCTTATGTCTTCACAATGGAAAACAGCCTATAACTTATTTCGTAAAAATGCTGCATAATTTTCTTCCTAGGGCAAGTATTCTCTAGTCAGTAGTAACAGATTTAGGTGCCCACAGCTCTGTATTTGGGTGTGCACTTTCAGGTCTTAGTAGTTGAATTGGCTGCGGTGTTTAGGCACTGGGGAAAAGCACAGCATAGTATACATGCACCAGTGCATTTTTTTATCGGTTCCTGTTTAAAGTCTAATCAGGAAAGAACAAGACAAAACATGGCTTCATTGTGAGGAAGGCCTGGTCACTTCCTGCTAGCAAAGGCTACAATGGCCCAACACAAAATATCCTTCACAAATCCCAGCTGTGATGTTGGAACAGGAGCTCCTCTTGCCGGCTCTAGAACTCAAGTAGCAGCATCCACACTAGCATGTATGTGGACACTATCTTTATTTCCTTCCATGTCCCCTTGCCTCAGCAGCAGGGATTAATGAATGACAGTAGTGGCTTCTCTTGATTAGCCAGAAGAGAATATTGTAGGCATCAGCAACTAAAACACCCCCTTAGGGGAGATACCTGGCCATCCCTTAGCCTGAAAGCCTGAGTTGATATGAATATCTATTTCTTTAACTTCTCACGTAGCTAAAACCTAAGTACCCTGCACATATACTTTGTTATGTATTTAATAACTGGACATGTTTCACAAAATAAGCCTTATTTTCGACATAATCTGTCTTCAAGGTGAACATTTTTCTTTTAAGGTTGTTAATATTTTCCTCCACCACTCCTTCCAGATTTCACTTGGACATACTTCTCCTACGTCTTAACACACCTCTGCAGACTGATCACTAACTGGGGTGTTGTTGAAATACCAGTTGTTGATGTACGCTGCATTATTTGTGACAGCTTTACATCTCTCCCACAAGCATGTAGCATGGGCCTTTCCTGGAGCTGGAGCTAGACCTCTGATCTGAAAGACCATGGTGCGTTCCCTCATGACAGCTCTGTGTGACGGTGCTTTTGGAAAGTGCGGGGGCAAGGGGATCCATCGAGTGGATGAGCTGGTTCCTGCGACTGGCTGCAGGAGGAAGCTACACTGGAGGAAAGATGGATCCATTATTCTGTGGTACCCCCAGTTCTTGACACACTTCCCTGAGGGGCTGGCACTGGAGCTGACGGCACATAGCACCTTCCAGTGGTGGGACCTGGCAGCTTGCTCCAACACTGATCGGTCTCAAATACTCCCATCATGAGGTGTCCAGCACCCACAGCCACTCCAGGTCCCTGGGGCGGTGCAACAGGGACCCAGAAACACCAGTGCATGTGAATAGCTCTGTTACAGGCTATTTTAATTCAGGCAATAGATTTGCTGAAAACAGGAGCAGCAAGTTTCCTGGGAGCTGGGCAAGGTGTTCCCAGTAGCCCATGATATGATGCAGCATTTTTTTGCCAGTATGGGGCACTGAAGCTAAGGGAAGAACAACTTTCCATGTACTATTTTTGGCCATCTTAGAAAGAACTCTAATCACGGCCCCTGGCTTGTCATCTTTTCATGAAAGCAGCATAAGCCAGAGCTTCCAGCAAGCCTCATAAAACTCTGGATTTACAGGGGACCTTTCATCTACATCCATTTAAAATGTTCCCTGCCAGGCAACTGACTATGGACAGAAATCATCATTTGAAAAGATCTTACTTTAAGGACTGTACACAGTCTCTTAAATGCTGCTTCAGTTCTTCATCCTTTTCATAGGATTCCAGCATGGTGTGTGCATCATCATGGCGATAGCAATAGATTTTATATGTGTTTTCTAGCGGGCCTTTAATCTGCAAGAACACTTCCCCTGTTAAGGAGAAAAACAAAGCGTGTCAAGCCAGACAACAGCATCTCAGAAGGAGTTTTATTATTCCACCACATTAGCCGTGAGCTAAAAAGGCTGGCTTCCACTTTACTTCCCTTAGAAATGATCTTGCGTGTTTATGTGCATTATTTATTACATGTATTTCTCAGCTGCTCATCTTTGTCATAGCCAGGCACCATTATATCAGTGTTAACGCACAAAAAATCCCTCAGGAAAAGGCACGAGATCTCTACCCCTTGTACCCCTTCATACACAACCCCCTAATTCACTGCTCCAGCTTAATGCTCCTTCGGTGGAAACCACACAGGAGAGCTTAACTGTTAAGAGGAGACCGTTTTTGTGGTGTGGGCTGGCAGGAGGGATGAATGTAAGCCTGTTAATTTTCCTTTTGACTTTTTTTTTTTTCAACTAAATATGAACTTAAATGGGTTATAACAGGAATAATGAGTCCCATTAGCCATTTCACTTTTATCTGTTTTGCAAAATCCTGAAATGGCAATTGTTATGACCTAGAATAGAGATTTTTTCTTCACATGACAAAGGAACAGCCTCCATCCCTCCCCTAATTAAATAAAACCTCCATGGATTACAGCCATTTTTATAGAGTGTCTAGGCTTGTATACAACTGATGGGGGAAAACATTTCCATTTCCAGTCCTTCACCCCACCATTTTCCCCCAGCAGCTGAGAATTTTAGAGGCACTGGAATAGTCCTGCACCCGCTTCATTCTGGTGCCTAATTCAGCCTAAAACTCCTGTGTCAGTCTCTGCGTATGTAAGAAATGTTAGCCAAGTGGTGAAGGCATGCTTCATCTCTTCTGCCGAGAGATTCATTCGGTTCTTACACCCTTACGGAGCAGCGACCTGATCAGCTTGGAAATGCAGATGATAAACAACAGCAATGGTGAAAACTCCTGTCTCAGGCATGTACTGAAAATTACATCTATGCAGCCATCAGTGCAATGTTTTATAAGCATTCCTGTTGAGTTATAGCAATGATTATTAAAGTTAAAAGCCGAACACCACATTAATTGGGAGCTCTCTATTCATTCACAGAGTGAGCACCAAGCTGCCAGGCATCCTGTGTGTTTCATCCTGACCAGAGTGGGCTGTTTCATAATACATTGCATTGAACTGCTTCATCTTAAAGTGAAAAATGATTCAGTTACCACAGTAACACAGCTCTGGGTTTCTTCTCCTGGCAGCGAAGGTTAACTGGGCTGTCTAACGCATGTTGGTTTCAAGGTGCAAATAAGGGAACAACAGCGATGGAGTAAGACCACACGAGTTACCATTTTAGTTACTGTAAGACCACAGTCAGAGAAGCACAACCATCTTACAGTTAATGCTTTTTAGCTGTCTGTCCTCTCTGTCTTGTGTTTAACGCTACTGCTGATGGCTACCAATGCGCATTGCATCCTGACTTTCCCATAAACTCTCTGTATGTGCCTTTAAAAGCCAGCAGCGTAAGGGGAAACTTTAACAAGCTTTCTCTTAATCCTGTTCCCTTGGTGCCTGATTCTCAAGGGTGCTGAGCTCTCACAGTTTTCACTTTTAGCAGAACTCCAAGTGCTTAGCACGGCCTCTACTATGCTAAGCCCTCAAGTGAGGTTACCTTTTCAGTACCAAAAATGTAAACTGTAGGCTTACAGTTCATTTCAGAGGCTGGAAATTATCATTCTCTTCTCCAGAATGAAAGAGATAAGCAAGATCTATTCCCTGATGTATTGTGTCACAATGACGGATACTTTCATTGATGCTCAATGATGAGAAAAATTATGTGCTGATTTCATGGATAGGGCCTTTTAAAAGCAGATGGATTTCTTCAGCCTAAAGCTGTACTTGGTTCTGAGCCATATGGACCGAATCAGAGGAGCTGTGGGCATATCACTGTGGGAGCTTGCTTTATGGACCAAAACCACATTGTATTTGGGCACAGCTTTAAAAATACAGTCTTTTGTGCACTCTGACAGATGCCAATCTGCCTGATGCCTCTTCTTAAATGTGGTGGTCATCAGTCTCAAGGAGACAATCCTAGGAGGAAGGCTTGAGCAGCAGAAACAGTTTCTCCCTGTGGCTTTCAGTGGTGCTTCCCGTGTGGACAGCAGTGGGAGGGGGAGGAAGAAGGGGTCGAAATAGCTAAAGCCGGGGTAAGGTTACTAAGTCTTCATATTCCTCCATGTACAGTATCCAGAACAGAGAAGAGAAAAAATACAGGAGAGAAATAGACAAGGTATTTAACCTCAGTGGCATTTAGCATCAGAAGACCAAGCACCACAGGAGGTACGTCTACATTAGCATTTTAGCTGAGTTTAGGACAGGGCTTTTGAAGCCAGTCTCAGTAGTCTCAAAGCATTTCACATGCCTTGGCTGTGTGGTGGAGCAGTGACAGATATACAAACTAGGTCCCTTTGAGGATGGTAATTACCAGAAGACACACTCCCAGAGCACATCTTACGCAGTGCAACCGTAAAGGGCATCTCTCAGTCCACAGGAGCAGACTACAGCCAGTCTGAAGTAAGACCTCTTGAAATGGTACCAGGTCGTTAGCAGCAAGTGTTTCACTCTAAACGTCTGCTCCTATTGGACATTACTACTCGTCAATGTGGACATAGCATAAAGTGTGGAGAACATAGACTAAAATAAGACATGAATACGAACAACCATATTGTTTTGGTTGCAAACCAGTGAATTAGCAGTTCTCCTCAACCTCACCATGACTGGGTTGCCTTCCAAAGTAAGATATTTCAATGAAAGGTGTTTAAATACCATAAACATGATAGAGTATGATGGGTGTGTTAAACATTCCCAGCCTGCTTTTTTCTATAGACCGGCTTTGACAACTTTTACACTGATTATGAAGATCCTGAAAACAAAACTATCACTTTGATGTACGTTTAGAGGATGACTAACTTATTGCTTATAGTGATGCAATTATTCTCCCTGCTTTTGCCTGAGCCTTTGGAAGAATGTCTCACACCTTATTTGTCATCTTTCTCCCTGCCAGTAGTTAGCCAACTCTGTGATCCACAATCTCGTACGTTTTCATGGTTCTTTGTCTGATTCTGCAGAAATATACCCTACTAGATGGATGAAATTGTGTCTTTACTTCTGGATATGGCAGGGAACTAAAAGGATGATTGTCTTGGCTGTGAGAAAGGCACTTCCTGCTAGAATAGAACATTGCTTATTAAGGGTATGACTCATGATGATGCACTTTTATTGAAATATCGCCAAACAACACAGTCACATCAAACTGTGTTAAGCTGTTGCCTTGGCAAACCAGACTGAGACATACCAGGATTAATACTTTTCCCAAGCCTCATATGTTTGAATATCATGTTTCTTAGTCTAACAGCAACTGGTAAGTTTTTACCCCATTATTTGTGAAAAGAGGGATCCTTTCTGTAACATTACCTGTGGTATGTGGCCAGTTTAGGGAGGAAAGAACCTCTCTGTCCTCTGAGAATCATTTGCACTGAAGCAAATTGAGACTTCTCACCTTATCCCTTAAGGTGGATTACCTACTACCTCTGCACTGAAGAGGCAGTTATGAGAGAGCTGATGACTAGTAACTTCTTAAAACTCTCAAGCTATGCCAGGATGTCAAGTGAATAGATCACAGCCTTAACATTCATGGCCTGATCTGCAGAAAATGTCACTGCTGTGACATATCCAGGGTCAACCTGTTTGCTGAAAATACCCATGATCCCTACAGACATTCCTGGACAGATTCCTGCAAACTTCTTGCCAATTACAGCTTTCCTGCCTTTACTGACCATGTACCTGTTAAGCACATTTAATCACCTCTTACATTAATTGTATCCCCATTAGATGCACATTTACAATGTTTGGGGTGGGGTGAGGTTGTGACATGCTTATTATTCCAGTCATTTTTAATGCTTTTCTTGAATGGCACAATTATGAGTATGCAATGTAAGAGATGGTGGAAGCGTGAACAGTTAGGCAATATCAAACTGGATTAAAAGGATATTATCAGTATGTGGCATCACTCAGTGCTGCAGTTTTCACTCGTGCTAAACTCACTCTCTCCTTCCTTCCTCTCCCTCAACATCCAGATGGATGGGAAAAAGAGCATCATAATCATACGAGTACATAGAGCAAATGGAGAGGTTTCACATGTCATTCTTCCTGTGTCATGGACAGCTTGTAGCATGTTGGCCTCTGGGAGTGGTACTAGTTAAGTCTGATGAGGGCAGAGGACAGGTGAGCGTTATGTTTATTCTTTCACGTAGCTTTGTAGAACTCAAGAGGACAGTAAACGTACCGATTATTTGCATGGGTGGTTCCACATCTGTCGTGGCTTCTTCCAACAGTGACAGCAGTTTGGCTGATACTTGATGGACCAATTCAATGTTGCTAAACAAGCCATCCACGTCAAAGTGAGCAATCTATTGGAATACAAATATTAAGCAGCTACTGACAAAGGATAAAGAAGGACACTGTGTATTGCAGACCTTCTCATGCTATGCCCTGAGTGTTCAACACTCCAGGAAGCACCACTTCTGCAAAACCTCATATAAACATCCTTCTTGTGACTTCAAGGACACATGTATGGTTTTCAGATTAGTACAATATGGTTGACACAGTTAACAAAGGGCATGTTATCAAGTGCTTTTAACCTTATTTTGATCTATTCCTAATCTGAAAGTGTTTACTTAGGAAGGAAATAAATATTATCATCTGAATAAAGAAAAGATCCTTAGCTGGCTTTAAAATGTCTGTTTCCTTTCCCACTGAGGAAAAGAATAGTTGACAGTGGACTTGATTCCCTGATTACCAGTTGCTAGCAGATGCCACTGCATAAACTGAGACCTTGGCACCCCAGTGTCAGCTACCAGATACAAAGATTTCCAGATAGTGGTACCACTTTGAATTAGTTGTACTATAAATCAAAAAATGCAGCCAAGATCATATAATTTTCACTAAAAGAAATACATTTAGAATTCTGGGTATTAATATAACACTAAGAGCTTCCTACAGAGCCTGGGCACACAACATTGTCTCTAGTGAACTTCATTGATTTGCACCAACAGAAAATTTGGTTCCATGCCCCTACTCATTTTAGAGCAAGTAAAAAGTTTCCAGTACACATACTTTTCATGCAGTAGTTATTATTTCCTTACACAGCAGGGCAATAGTTAATACTTGGGGACAACTGGAGATAGCCCGTAGTAATGTGCTAATACTGAGAACAAAGGCAAGACTGATCTCGACACCCATATTGATACCCTCCGAACTAATCTCTCCATTAGAAACAGAATTGCTGACTTACATAGCAGCTTACCAGATGCCAGGAGGATCAAATTGCATGCTCTTGTAACAGAATCAGAAATATACTTTCAGTACTAATGCAGCTAATTTCTTTATAACTATTTTATAGGGGCTAAAACATGTTTTATCCATTTGGAAATATGAAACATTCATCGCTAGGTCAATTTTCTAAATGTTATCCTTCTTTAAACACATTACAAACTTTCAATATGGTAGTTTATCTGAGAACTAGCCTTAAAACCATATAACATTCTTGAAAGCCTTTTAAAAATGCAAAGGTTATTCAATTAAGACAGTTAGACAGTTATAATCTCTAAATTACTTTTCCTGTATAGACCTAGTACAGGACTTCTGACCTTCGCTCCAGCACAATACCTGCATAATATTTGTAACCACGCTGTGCATGGACACTTAACACACATTAATAAAGTGGCAAAGGACAGAAATGAAACGTATGTTTTTCAGTTGGCTGGAAAAGAGCAAAGGAATAACAGCACGCTTGTCAAAATTCTCAGCGAGTTCAACCAGGGAATGCTCTTGTTCGGTGCTGGGGAGGGAGTCAAGTGGAGACTACTTCCAAGTGGATGAACAAGTGAGGACGAAGAAGTCAAGAACTCCTTAAAGTTATACCAGCAGATGCCAGCTTTTCTGAAAATGGGTTGGAACAAACTCTGACAGAGTTTTAAAGAGAGGAAAAAGGTCCTGCAGGAGCATAAACAGCACAGGCTTCAGCTGGTCACAGCATTTTCTCAAAGAGACAATGCCAATGTCGTCTAAAGACAGTTTGGCATCTGCACCTGTATTTTGTCACCAGTTTCATAAGATGCTCTACATACAGAATACGTGGTTTAAGGGTCTGTTTAAAATTATTTTTATTCTCTGTTAGCAGCAGGTATCATTAGTGCAGCCTCCGTGAACACTGTTGCAGGCCCCACCAAACATGAATTTTTCTGTGGATAACCATCTATTCCCAGCTTTCAGCTGAACAATCTTTTACAAATTGAAATAGTGTTGAGGAAAAGGTGCTCTTTGAAGTCTCAGCTGGAAAAGAACATGGGTATCATTGGCCTAGTAAGATTTTTGCCTGAAAAATAGTTTATGAGCCTTCCTTCTTAAAAACACGTTTTTCTGAATAGAATGCAAATTTCTGACATGCTCACTGGTCCATCAGGCATGGCTTTTCTCCACCACAGCTGCCTGAAAGGCTGGATAAGGTTATCTTTACAACTTGAATTTACCTTGACGGGGAGGTTCATGCCCTTCCAGGTTGTTATTGTGGGAAATACTTTTTTTTAATTGTATTTTACTGCTTTTAGAGGCGACAGTAAAGGTCTGCCAGAGCATGTACCAGGGGTTATAATTACAGAGCAGTACGGAGAGGTGGAAGCTGCTATTGCAGCCTGTGAGCAGGGGTATAGCGTCAATGCTGCGCTCTGGGCCAGTGGTGCAGGCTTTATGCACCTGACACACACAAGTCAGACTCTCGCGGTGACACTTATGCTTGCATTAAGATTATCTGCAAGCAGAATGTGGGTGAGTTGAGACCTTGACGTCACTGTCTCATCCTCCACCCCCGGCACTCACCTGCTTGTTTCTCAGGGGCTGAATCACTTCCTTGATGCAGAGATCCAGGTCGCTGATATAGTCTTTCTCCGTCTGCATGAGTTCTGCGATGATTTTCACCCTCTTGGCCATCATGCGTCTGCTGACTTGTTCTTCATCCTCCTGCGACGAAGCAGCAGGGGTCGAGGACCCCACCTGTGGAGCCATTTTTTCTGTTTAAAAGAGGAAAACTTGTGAGGAGCATCATAATCTCATGTGCTCACGCAGCTTGCCCTGCACAACCATGAGGGAACATAACAGTTCCAGTTGGAAGCTCCCGAATTGCCATGGAGAGCAGGAAAAGAAGCATAAGAAATGGCAATCCCAGATCAGACCAAGCATCATCCCATCTCCCTCCTCTAAAAGCGGACATGGGTTTGGCAAAGGAAACCACCCATTTGGCAGTGAGGGGATAAGCCATCACTGGCTCCCCCAGCTTTGATGTTATGTATGTGGGCAGAAATTTTCCATGGAGCACAGGAGAGTCTGATCCTCATCACACTGAAATTCAAGGATAGCTGATGCCCTTCTACACCTTTGAAAACACAGTCTCGGTCTGACATCTATTATGATTTGGAGGATGGGAGAAAATGTGTTCCTGTGGAAGAAAAAGGCTGTGTTTACCATAAATAAACTTCAGTGGAATAACCTTTGCTCTGTACAATGTAATGTTGAGCCCGTTCACGGGAGGCTGAGGGCTGCAGGTACTGGAAGACAAACTTTTAAATGAAGACAGTGTTACTAACAGTGATGATGAAACCTGTATTTCTGTTCAAAAAGATTTCTTTGAGAGAGGCAAAGGAATTACAGGAGAATATGGGAAAACCCTTAATGATCAATAACAATAATTTCTTGGATCGTTGGGATCAGGCCAGTCTCAACTATTTTTCCATACTTAAGATCTAGAATATCTGATTTGTTCCAAATAAAAGGAAATGCAAGTGAGTCTTCTACAGATAGGTAATTTGTGTATGCTACAGGATCTGCACACAACCTACTTACCTGTAATAATGGTCTTCCCTTCTGCTGGCTCATAAGCCAGCCTGCAGACATCCATGTCAGCTGTAATAAGGGCACCAAATTTTTATCTGTGTACACTGACAATCTGTATTTTTGATTAGAAAAAACACACGCACACAAAAAAAGAAGTTGAAGATTTCAGAGGCTATTCTGGTGTTTTTCTGCTAGCCACAAGATGGTGCAGAGTACCAACAAAGATGGACACATCATTACCGTACTCATCTCTGCATTACCCAGGTCGTGCTTTGACAGCATGGGCTTTTACTGCTGAGCAGCAAAGGACAGGAATCTCTGCCGAGGATCACGCTGCTATGCCTTCATGTCAAGTTCTTGTACGAAGCGTACTGTATAATGAGGCAATAGTAAGAAATATCTGATGCTTTGCTTGCTAATAGCCAATACTGAATATATTGCAGTTGTTTGAATTGATTGTCAAGGGCAAGATCATGAGCGCTCAAGTGAGCACTGAACAGCGTGCAGCTCGCCTGTGCAACACCGGCCCAGGCTGCAGATGACAACCTGGGGCTGGACTTGTGGGAGAAGCAAGCAGCTTTCAGGAGAGAGGGCTCTGAGCCGTCTTCCGCTGAGATGTGTAAAACGTTACAAATCCCGTGTATCGTCATTCCTAACCCCTTCTACAATTAAGCTGGCCACTGCTACTCAGAAAGGACAGTTTTGTTATTAATGTTTCTCCCATCAGGTTTTCTAGTGAGACCGACAGGATCACAGTTATTGTTATAAATAGCTGATTTGGGGACTGTACCTCTGCCTCTGTACTGCTAGTTTTAACCAGTGAGGACAAGGAACACAAACAAACCCAGGGGCAGGGGGTGCTGGTTTTGTCCAGGCTTTTTTGTATTTAGAAGTACTTTTTACCTTTGAGTTTTTAGCCTTTAAGTCTGTGTATAACACAGGCATGAACATTTTGTCCTCAAGTCTGTACATGGACCATAAAATGGAGACATGATGAGGATGTCTCCCCTCTGCAAGGCTTGGGCTATCGAAAGAATTTTAAGCTGAATCTTTCCCTAGTGAGTCTGTGCTGGTGTGAATGCACGGACGGCACAGGAGCTCACGCTGCTGCAGAGCTCATGCACCAAAGGTGCTGTGTGCTGGACAAAACAGATTCTGCCCTTACTTTAATGAGGAGGAGAGCAAAACTGGTACCAGTATCACTCCACAGCTCCCTCTGAGCAATTTTCTGCTAAAGTTGCAGAATGAGACCACCTTGCCTGCTGCTTACATGCTAAAATGGCAGGTACTTTTCCTCTAAAAACTTGAGAGTATGTAACCACACTTACAAATTCGCAAGGAACCACATGAAAAATCCATTTCTGTGGCAGTTCTGTACCAAAACCAATCAATCAATCACTCCCTCAAGCATTTTTCTTGAGGTAGGGTGTGAAAATATTTGTGTGCATGTGACTGTATGTGAGAGTTCAGGGCAACTCCTAAGACAGCACAGAATGGACCAGATGTCCTGGAAGATCTCAGAAGTGTTGTTTTGTCTCAGATGCAACATGGTTACGATATCAGATGGAATTTTAAGATAAACACAAGATGCTGTGCCAAAGAACTTTCTAATCTATTATACCGGTGGCAGGGGAGGGCATTATATGAGCAAAATAAAACCACTGTATCCCACTTCAGGCTTGAAGTCGCAATCCCTTGAGAGGCTGTTCTTTCAGTTTATGTCATTAGATCACCCTGATCAAATTTGATTCTTGAATTATGTCAGGGCTCATCTATTATCCTTATTGCATGATAGATAATAATGCCAGGAAAGAAAAACTGTTCTCAACAGGAAGAAATAGCCGTGAGAAATATCAGGTAGATGCTGTTTCCTTATAGAAAACATGTTTTTTAATAAATGTATCCTTTTGTTAAAACTAATAAGATTTTCCATCTTCACTCAATAATTTCACTTTTTCATTTCAGGCATGTCTGTCTCCATAAAATGCAACAGCAAGATCCTGAAGTGATGATTACAGCCAAAACCTGTGATTTCATGTTCAGCTGATTGCTTTTGACCAGTATGAGAACATTAGTTGCTTGCTGAAATCCTTGTGGAGTAAGTGAAAGTTTAATGAATGCACAAACAGCAAGTGCATATCTGGAATATGAGCAGACTCATTTCTACCTGGTAACATGTACCAACCCTGGAAAGGTTCGGGAGAGAGGATTAGCAGGAGGAGACACGGCTGAGGATTAACTGTTACAGTAAGAATTTGGCTCATTCCTCCTTGGAGACGCCAGGTTTAGAAAAAAGAAAAAAAAAATGTTGAATGGCTTATTAGACAGCTGCATCTTAAGACCAGTTTACAAAAAAAAGTAGGAGGTACTTTTAGTAGGCATAAAAATGTAAAGTAGAAGGTAATGTTTGCAATTGTTGTTTTGTGATGTCAGTTATCTGCAGGAGTGGAGTTCTGGAGAACTTTGCTTTGAAAAGGAAGGTGATGACTTTGGTTTTCCAGCTGTGTATTGATGTACGCAGCTCTAGTTGCACAGAACAAGAGGTTCACCACGTGATGACATGGACGAAGCAGCCACACATCTTACAAAAAGCTTCTTGCAAGTGCGAAGTCTAAAAATACCCCCCAGATGGAGACATCCAGCAATGCAGTGAGAGCATGGAGGAACAGAGCTTGCAACATGCAAATGCAGCAGCTCTCTTCTAGGCCCGGTGGAGATATCGGGGGGATCCACAGCAAGCGACTGGAGGAGCAGCCATAGCAGGTCTGCAAGCTCTACGCATGCAGATTTCCCTGGCTTTCCCACCTAGAGGCTGAGCAGCTCCTAGAGGCCTGCTCTATCCTTCCTCCCAGGTAAGATGCTCAGGTTGGATGTTAGGTTTGTCCTTGGGGACAGGACCCAGGTTTCTCCCCACCCAGTGCTTTCCACCTGGGAATGAAGATACTGGCACAATATGGCAACAAGCACAGCGGTGTCAGTGTTGGAGTAACAGCCCTTTTCATTCCTTAGGCAGCATTTGGAGGATGCCAAAGGAATGCACGTTGTGCACTTGCACTGTGCAGGTATGGGGATTTTGCCTGGCATAAGGGAGCAGTGAAAGGATAAGTTATCAAGGTATAACAGATAAATTACAGCGTTACTGTGTTTTCACACATGAAACCCAAGTCTCACAGCACCCTGGATAAAGTTGCTCCGGTATGAAGGCAAGTCCTCAGATAGCCTGTACCCTCAGGTAACCTAGCTATTACACACAGGAATGTACACCAGCTTTTATCAGCTAGATTTAGGAATCAAATGCATGCAGCCAAGTTCAGAGACTGCTACCGTGGCAGCTTTTCTCTCCCCCCTCACATCTCCACTCGCACTGTGGCCTCAGCTCTGCCCCCTACACCCCTGCTTCCACTGCGGGTGCCAGGAAGGCTGCGGGGCACAGGGACACTGGGATCTTTGGAAGCGAGGGAGCCTGAAATGGGACAAGCAGTGAGGAAAGACGGAGTGTCCCACTGCACGTGGAAGAAGTGTATCACATGAGCTGATACACAAGGAGTTTTACTCCAGATCCCCCCTCCTCTTGTAAGGGACCACTTCATAGGGGGGGTGTTATAGTTTTGCACCGTAGTTACTACAGTGCAACAATATGGTGCAAACAGCTGAACTCCAAGCTGGGCATTGAAATGCAAAAGGATTAGGTGAGGGTTGTGGAAAATGCCTTTTTGTCTTTTACTCACAGACACGCATAACAGCAGCATTGTTCAGGAGTAGGTTTGTTACACACGGGCTACAAGTTACACATGCAAAAAGCCCCTTTTCTGAACAGAGGAGGAGAACACTGCAGGACCAGGATGACCTTGCGCCAGTCTTCCTGGGCAACAGGTTCGCTCATAAAATCTGCATCAGAGACTTCCTTGCAATTAGGTCATTCAATCTTTGATCATTTTTCTGTTCCATAAAGTACAGAAAATATTTAGATTCAACACGTAAGTTCTTTCTTCAATTCCTTGACAGCAGACCGCTTTAATTATATGTGTGCTGACAGAACTACAGAGAGATCCCATGTGACCACAGTGGAAAGGAAAGAACACTTATCATCGGGTGACAGAAGAATGCCCTCATTGTTAGTGCCAATACTTACAAATAAACCTTTCCAGTGTGTCATATACTGATATAAATATATCACTCCGGTAGCATTGAGCTAATAATTAATAAAGTAAGAACCGAGGAAGGGCTGCACCTGAACCGCTTGCCCCGGGACACATGCACCTCAAGATCTGGCACAGATTAGCTGTACAATCTGTGAGCTGTGTGACCCACAACACAGAGTATCCCAATTAATAGAACATTTGCTGATATGCTCAGAGAAGGATCTGTAAACCACCTTGGGTCCTGCTCTTCACTCCTTTACCCCAGTTGCTGTTACTAGTTGTGCCGCAGTAGCTCCCAAGAGTCCTAAGCCACAGGGTAGGACTTGGTTGTGCCAAGTGCTGTGCAAACACAGCAGCACAAAATGGATTCTGCTCTGAAAAGGTGAGCTCGCTTCCCAGCCTGGCTGCCGCTGCAGTAAGTTCAAGGAATAACTCCAGCTTTATTGCAGTGCAAGTTAACAGAATTAGATCCTACACACCTAAATTTGCACGGGAGAAAATAGAAGTATTTGTTAGATTGTGATTTCTCATCGCAAGGCACAGGGGAGTATTTTCATCAGGCCATCTCCTGCACTTCAGGAAATAATCCAGACTTTTACTCCTTACTGTAGCTCAGCAAACCAGCCGCTCCAAAGATCAATACGTTCTGCAGTGAAACAGGATATTTTCTGTATTGTACTCCACAGAAAGTTAATCAGCAAGCATAGCGCAAGGCAAATAAGGAACCGGGGAGAGGCGCGGAGGACCTTTACTCCTGGCGGGATGTGCTGAGAAGCTGCGTACATGGGCTGCCCACGCAGGAAGAAGCGGTGTGCTCTGCAGGCAGGGAAGAGGATGGGGTGGAGGAAGGGATCCTGCTTGTGGTGGAGCAAAAGGGGATCAGTTGCCTCTGACTGGGCTTTTGTACACCAAGGGAGAGCAGCTTTCCAGGAATTTGTATAACGTCGCAGGTTTCTGTGTCATTTCTGGTGTGGGTTATTTCTCATAACTACATTAGACACGGGCAAAACGTGAAATTTGGGGTTCAGATACAAGCTCTGATGCAATAATATTGTGGTAGTTGTGTGATTTTAATCACTGTATCTATTACAGGTATGTCACTGATGTATTTTAAATTGAAGCATGTGCAAATCATTTAACAGTGCAGTTGACCCATTCACAGCTAAAGTTATAAGGGAGTTAACATGTAATAAATCTGTAAAACAAGGGGTATTTTCAAGGCATGCATTGTCTCGCTGAACAATGCAAATGGGATCTCCAATTCCTTCTGGAAACCCACCATTTTCTAAAGCTCATTTTTCACACCAAGCACCAGGATTGGTGTACCATTATTAACAAAACCCAACAATGTGTCCAGACCCTAACAGGCAATGTTTTACATGCCTTTTCATGGGCTGCCCTTTTTGGTTGATAGTATCTATCCCCGTGATACACTGTATCTTAATCTGCCCTGATCTTGCAAACATTTACGTGCCAATAACTACATCAAGCAAACTCTTCTTACCCAAATTCATAGATACTCCATGGAATGGTATCTTTAGGTTAATTCAAAGACAGATCCCAACATTAATGCAGTACATGGCTATTAATATAGTTATTTTTACAGCTACAGATAATACACTTGAAAACAGACCTGCTAAATACCTTTTTGTGCCATTGCTCAAGGACAGTAGCATGTTCTTCATTCCTTTTGAAAGGACATATGTGCAAGATTTTCTAGTGAACATAGAGCAGAGCATTGTATAGAAATAGCACAGGAGCTCTCTTAGCTTTTATAATGACGCTTGATATTATTTCTGTGTTCACCACAAATGCTAGTGAATATATCTTCCTTAACCCCACTCTTCCCTCTTTAGAAAACTGATGCTTCTGTCCAGTTGATGGAAAACTATGGAAGAAATATATATATATACATATATACATATATATATATATATATATATATATATGGCTTGATCAAGGTATTTCTGGACTTACCCAAGAATGCAACTACAACCCGAGTTCTAGATGACTGCATGGTTGTATCACAAATCTGCCATTTAATGGCAATTGCCTTATTTTCCTCTATCCAAAATGGGGCTGCAGGCATTTGGTTGTCTCACAGGATGAGTTGAAACAGATGCACTAATGTTTGCAAAGCTCTTTGAGAAAATAATGGTTACTTTTGCATTTTATTTCCTTTTTTTAACAAGTAAAGCCAGGAGGTGTTGCATGGCCATTCACACCAGATAAGGTATTGAATAGATGTGTCTAGTATAATTAACCATGAAAATCCTTTCTTGTGTTTTTAATGAATGCTTAATTTTAAAGTAAAAAAAGACTTGCAGAAGTTGGCACCTTTGACAATGCTATTGTGCTCATGTTTGTAGACTTACAGAGCAAATCACCCAGATTACTGTGGAGATCTGGGTGGTAGGCTCCCTTTCTCATTCTTTACAGAAAACATTTTTGATTCTGTATAAACCAGCAAAACTTAAGAGAAATCTAGGGGCAGAAACTGAATTCTCAGGAGTTTTTATGCCTTGCTGCTTGCTCATTTGTTTCTGTGTTTTGGTTTGGTTTTGCTCACAAGCTTTTATTTGGGGACCGATATTTCTAATACACCGAGCTACCCTTTGAGCATATACTTCAGAGTTGCTGGAAATGGTGGAGGTGGGGGTGGGGTGGGAGTGGGTAGTGGCAACAGCCTGGTTTCTACTCAGGGAACCCTTCACACAGAGAGCTGGAAGGGCCCTCAAGAGATGTCTCACCCATGGATCACATTGTGCAAAGATGCTGCAATGCTGACATAGGCACTGGGGTGTAAAGACACCTTGGTCCTCATGCTCTGCCTAGGTTACCTGCCACTAGCAGAGACAGGGGTCCTGCAGCCTTTGACTCTTAGCTGTGGAAACCTGCCCCACTCACAGGAGATTCCCCTCTGCAGGGTTTGATCTTGTTGCATCTCCCTGTCTTACACATCCTTGTCTGTGCTAATGCCTGCCACAGCTCTGCTGACTGTGTGTTAGAAAACATACTAACAGAGGACTATAGAAGGGAGGCGCAACTATGCACAGAGCTTTTCTTCCAATTCATATGGGAGAAGCATGTGCAAATTATTACCATTTGTATCTTTCTGCAAAGCATTTACTATTTCAGGGTGGTTAGAGAGTCCCGACCTGGCAATACACAACAGAGCGTTTATGTCACCAACAGAACAGTTTGGTTTTCTTGCCAAGAATGGAGAACTAAAAAGCTTTGTGCCAACCAAACAAAACCACTTCCTTCACCTTGAAGTAAGCTGCTTTGCATCCAAGGGCTAGTGAGAAAAATGAAGAACATAAAGGCATACAATCATAGCGCATCATCAGTGCTGGCAGGTAGCACACTAGCACTGGGATCCGTGATCATTATCAGATTCAGGCACATCTAGCTCAGCAAAATTTGATCCAGATCAAGCCTCGGCACACAAGACATTTCTTTCTTTTGCAACTGTAAATACACTTCACAGGAATTTCTACCGACTTTGTATTTTCACTCTGAGGGCAGGCAACTTCTAATCCAATATAAAGCCTGCAGGTACCTTGTTAACCCATCACTGTTTTCCTTGGGCAAACACGAGCAAGCAGAGTGAGCTGATAGCAGACCAGTGCTTTGCAATAAGTGGCCATGGCAGTCTCAGCCGGTGGCAGGAGCTGTAAAGCTGGATTTACTGTCTCCTTGGACCACTGCCATAAACATAACCTCATGCTCTGCCATGACTACCTTGGCTTCCCCGCCTCCTTTGCTCCAGATTTTAAACAGGAGGCGTTCATAGTACAAATACAGCTGACACGGGGCAGAAAGATCTCACACTTTTTGCTGGATATCGCTCTGATAACCTTGACCTGACCTGGGTGACCGCCTTCATGAGTAAAAAACTGCTGTTTTGGTGGGACATGTGCCAGGAGCTTGCATGCCCAGCCATAATGATCTGTGCTTGTACCCTGAAACACCCCTGCCAGATCCCTGCAGCATGTGCCTGACTTAACTGAAAATTTTTCATCTTATTGATTAGCTATCATAAGGAGGGAACAGCATAATCGATGAACTGCTCTGTTGTTCTCAGCATATGCAGCCCTCATAGAAATCCTATTATTTTCAGGTTTATTATTTTACTTTCTGCTTTTATTGTCTCTCTGAAGGAATGTTATTTCCTAATTAAGTGCACCAGAACCATTATACAGCACCCAAAGTATTTTCCTATTTTATTTCCCCATAAAGGATTATTGCCACAAGAGTGACTGTCACTAGGCAGTTATATCACTACAAGTAACACAAGCTTATGTTATAGTAATACTCAAACCCTGTATTTGTGATGGGACCCTGTTGCTCAACACCCTGGAAACCCACAGAAATTCATCAGCTTGTGTTCCAGAGGACTCCCAGAAACAGCCATAAACATTCTTCATGCTGTGTCTCAATTTGTGGCATCACATTTAAGTTTTGATTAACAGGGCCAATACTGACACACTTTGCCAATTTCTGGTCCAGATGCAGTTTGGTTATTTGAAAAGAAACCCTCTCCTTAAAGGTATCATTTGAATCAGCATATCCGTCAAAACATGTATTTGGACATACTTCAGTGCAGGTTTGTACAATCTGAGCAGTGGATAAACACATTATAGAACCTGGTATTTTTAACTGAAAAACTGCCCTTGATGCTTCTAATTACTTAGCATATACCCCACCTGACACAACCGCCAAAGACAGATAGGATAGAGCCACTGTATTTTCACATTACTGTTTGCGTTGCAAATGCATTCTGGTGACGAAAGAGAAGAAACCCGGTTGCATATGCATTTTTCAGGAACACACCAACACCTCAGATTGCATTTTGTGTCGTGCCTACATGACATTATTTAGAAAAATTAAGGGAAACATCTCACAGCCTGGAAGTGGGGGCTGAAGGCGAGAGGGGGCAATTGCTCACTCGAACTGTGAGCGCATGGGGGCAGAGACTGCCGTTCCCTTCTTTCTCCCGAGGCTGCAGCCTGGAGGCGTTCAGGATACAAGCCCAGCACAGAGCATCCCTAGTAGGAGGGCACCAAGCAAGCTTCCCCCGTACCTTGTAATTTGTGGCTGTACTCTGTCCTGTCAGACTGACTCCTCCTCAAGGTGCCGTGGTCCCCGGCAGCAGCGGTGCTCTCCACCACGGGCTCTGTCGTCCTCCTCCTCTCCCCCACGTACAGCTTGCTCCTCAGCAACGCCAAATTCCTCCTCCTGCCCCCCGCGCCTTCCTTCCCCGGACACTCCATGCTCGTCACGGCCAGCCTTGCTTGGCGGTGGCAGTGGCGGGGGAGGGGGCAATAGGTTGATTTTTAGGGAGGTGAACTTGCTGCCCTTGCGAAGGCTGGTTGCTCTGGGCTTGGTTTTGGAGCGGGGCACCCCGGGCTCTGCAGGGCCCCGGGCTCAGCCCTGCCACCTGTGCCGGAGCAGCTCCACCCCCGGGAAGCTGACGCCCCGGGCAGTGTTTGCATTCACCTGCCCCGTGTGCAAGCCTGCCTGGCGGGCCGGTTCCAGGGCCAGCCCGAGCCGCAGCCGCCCCCGGCCCCGTTCCCTGCGCAGGGCACGCTCCGCACCCCGCCGGCACCCCGACACGGAGCCGCATCCCGGGGCGGCGGGGGAGCAGGGGGCAAGGCGAAGGGCAAGGGAGGGCAGCCACCCCCGGACCCTGGCGCCTTCTCCTGCCCCAGGGCAAGTGCCAGACCAGCAGCCCGCTGGGGACCCCAGCTCGTGTATCGAATTGCTCTGCCAGGCTCCCGACCTCACTGGGAGGTGCAGCCCTCGGGCTGGAAACTCCTGATCTACAGGTTGGAAGGGAAGGGGGACCGATCCCCCAGGATGATGCAAAAATAGGCCGAGAAGGAAAGGCAAACAGCTCTGGGCGATGGGAAGCAGTGTGGAGCTGACTCAAAGCCCGTTCTGTCCTGCTTTATGCTACACACGGAGGCGACACGAAAGCCTGCCAGGGACCTGTGGAGCCTGTCATAACTGATCACCTTGCTCTGGTGGCCGAGGATGCGGACACTGAAATACCTCTGGATAGGCCCCTGGAAGAGATCTTATTACCCTGTCTGTTAGCGATGGCCTCTGGCACACATGCACTGTCTAGTGCTCCTCCGTAGCGCCGGTCTAATCAAGCTCATGTTAAAACAGCAGGAGCTGCTGGCATCTAAGCTTGGACCAGACTTACCCTGGGAAGAGCCCCAACAGCCATCAGTAGCAATCACTGCCGCTGCTGTGATACCCACCCCCTGCGGCCCTCGCTGCCCTACCAAACCTGGCGGGAGCCCCGTGGTGCAGCCTAATCGATGTCAGTCTCACGCACTCTCATTGCCACAGCATCTGCCAGGGGACACAACTAATGTCCCTCTGACATATGCTGGCAGGAGCGTATTGCTTTAGCATTGCCATGCTGTATCCCCGAAGGACTACATAGTGAAAACCAAACGTGGATGCAATGTAGTAGTGTAACCTTGTTTCCAACTTTTATTTTTCCTTTAAAAGTCTTAAAAAAGGCTTCTTAGAAGGTCCTGTGATGCAACCTCTCAATCAAAGCCCCTCGTTTCTACCCAGCAGTGAAAGGAAAAGGTTACGAAACTATTAAGCAATCTACTACGTCAAATTGCAGCACCGTGCCAGTGCTGCACAAAGTGTCCAGCCCAAGCACAGCCTGGCAGAGGAAAAAAGCAGCGAGGGGAATACTGGGAAGACTTTGTGCTCGCACAGAGAAGTCACATATTACGTAGGCAATCCATGTGTTACATCTCACCTCGTCTTTGATATTCCCTAAGAAACATTTTGTTTTGCAAGTCAGGCCACAAAAGTTCCTTGAAAGGCAGAGCAGTGGTGACAGCAGGGAGAGGCGTACAGAGGGACAGACCGGTGACACACTTGTGACAAGCCTCAAAGCCCCAGCAACAAGTAAACAGATTAAGCTGGGGGTTGAGGGGAGTTGAGGGAAATCAACTCCCCCATTTCCCTACATAGGGGACTTCCTGAGGGGTGGTTTTTTAGAAGTAATGGCTTGGCATTCAGTGAGGGTGGTAAAACTGGTTTAAACAGTCACCACCTTCCCTGGATAATTTTGTTCCCCCTATTGCTGCAGGGCATAAACACCCGCATTTAAGATGGAGGAACTGATCTGCCTGAAAACTCTCTCCCTCCCCACTTTCCCCTGGGCTATTTTCCATCTGGATCTGTGCTCCTGTTTAGTTCGTCATGAAGCTACGGGCGAGCAGTTGTGGCATCGTGAGGCAGGGGATGATGCAGGGGCACAAGTGAGCAGCTGGGGGCAGGGCTGATGGTTGCTTTAGCCAGCATTGCCTGGAGAAGGTATTTCCCTCAGCCAGGATTTTACAGTGTCATGCTTTTCAGAAGACACAGGTCCCATCATTTATGAGATTTCATTGTATTTATTTAAATGAAGATGTTTAGGGACAAATGGGGAATATATTTTGGCTGGGTGGAGGTGGAAGAACAAACTTTATAAAATACTTAGCTTTGTAGGCTCTGTGCCACATATGCAGAGTTACAGCCAAGACAGGATAGAGTAAAGTTTGCTCAGGTGTTTATTACGACAGCGACATGTCAGCGACATGTCAGCGACAACGACACATGCGAAAGTCTTCCTCTTCCTCCTCAACTCAGTCACAGGGTGTGAAAAGGTATGTGTTCGTTCAGCAAGGGAACGCTTGTGGGGAAAGCCAGCTGTGGCTCGCTGCTGCTTTTGTACTTGCAGTGGTTTACCGGGCTTCAGCCGGTATCGCTACTTGTGAGGCAGCCAGGAGCCCAGAGCTAGCTTACACCGCAGTTTGGAAATGTAGATGAGCACTTTCTGCAACCCGAAAGTGTCTCCTCTGTGCCACTCAGCATGCCAAAATCTGAAAATAGCATGTCTTCTGTAATACTCCAAGTGAGGGGGACGCACTCAGGACCAGTGGCTTCCCTATTCCCTCTGGAGGGAGAGTGGTTTGAGATACATCCCGGTTTATCCATCCTTAAATCCAACAATCGTTTTACACTAGTGGGCTGTGCCAGTGCAGTCAGCAGGAGGAATACGTAAAAAACAATCAGATGCATATTTAAGTGAGATACCCCTATAAACTCTTCCTACAGTTTACTGTATTTTACCTGGATTATAACAGAACGCCAGAGAAAGCACAGTCAGAACTGCCATGTGAAGTACGTAACTTCACCTGCCACTCACAATACTTGCAGCCTCTCTCAGTTTCCAAATTACTCCTGCTCCCTTCTGGCCCCAGTAACAACTGATGGTCAAACAGTGTCAGGGTCACTAATCCATTAAGACAAGAGGGAATATTTGGCACAATGCGGACAAAATACTCTTTTTACAATTAGTGTTAAAATCTCTTTAACCGTGCTGTGTTGTGCTCATTTAATTCTACAAAGCAAACTGGAATCCAGTTGATGAGAGCACTCACATAGCACTCACATTTGCACGGAAGCCACCCTGCTTTAGAGACAGAACAGGTGCTGGTGTCAATATGAAAAATATTGGCATTGTGTTCCCAAGCAACTGTATTAGACACATATAAGAGCTTATTGTTGTACAGTCAATGCTAACCTTTATCTCAGTCCTGAGCTATAAACAAACCGGGAGCGTCCCCAAGACCAAAGGCCATTAAGTAAGCAAACAGTTATTTGTTTTCTTGAACTACTTTACAGCTGTTACAGATTTCTTTATAACTTAGTATCCCACAGCATATATGAAAAATGCTGGTGTGGGTTGACTGCCATGACTGTTCCCTTTCGGTGGAGGCACAGACCACTGTTGGAGTCCTGTGGCAATGACACCACCCTGCAGTCCTCAAATTTGCTCACTGCAATAGCCAGCACAGCCACCAAGTGCAAAGAGAGTCTCAACACACAGCTGCAGAGTGACTTTACCAACCAGCGCCAATTTTGCCCACATGAAAAGGTTATACTCAGCAGGCAGTGGAGAAGCAGAAAGGTACCGTGGCACTGCTGCAGTAAGCTGTCCTACCCTCCTTGCAGGTAGAGCACGACAGCAGAGTGTGGATGTCTCTATAGCTCCCCACCACCGTACAAGGAAGCCTAGGTGCACATAAAAGCAAAGCCGTAACTCCTGTCACTGCCCATACACACAAGTCATAGCAAAAACACCTTCTGGGGGACAAAAAGTTGAGGCTTTGATAAGAACAATCACGTGTAAGGCCCACTGAGAACTTTGAGCACTGGGAAGTTGCTACTATGTACGCTCTACCTGTTTGCAGCTATACTGGTAAGATAAGAACAGAGTGACGGGTGAGGATAAAAGCAATAAAAAGGGAAGGCTTAAGGACAGGTAAAACTGGAGTCTACACATTGATTTTTCACAATGAATGAATCAAAATTACTTTGAAATATACCTAGAAAAAAACCCTTAAGCACCTTTCAATAGTACAAAAAGAGAAAAAAGCCTGTCTTGTTGGTGAAAAGTTATTTAGTGTGGCAGTGTCACCTTCAGTCCTTCTCTTGATCTTGCCAGACTGGTGATTCCTGTAGAGAAACAGGTCTTCAGAAGTACGTGCACAGCAGTAATTTCTTTTAGCCCTGTCTATAGTGTTTCTTGTCTAAATATCTGTAGGACAAATTAATAAAGCATATGCCTGCTGGGGCTCGGGCTAGGCTGTGGGTATTTTTCAGAAGGGATGGCTCCACCTATCAGGCTATGCAATCCACCTCCATCGACTGCTGTGATGCTTTCTTGCTCTGAACAAAGCCTCTGCCCCAGCTTACACATACAAAAGGCTGACGTGTTTTCTGCCTACAGAGAGGGACCCAGCTCTCAAAACGAAGCACCTGCTGGAGAGGGGATGCTGAGAGAAGGGTCAGCAGGGCTTGAATTGTC
The DNA here is from genome assembly GCF_963210335.1 of Falco punctatus. NCBI lineage: Eukaryota > Metazoa > Chordata > Aves > Falconiformes > Falconidae > Falco > Falco punctatus. The sequence continues at coordinate 69,169,066 of NC_137580.1, forward strand.
CTTGCAGCGCCAGTGGGTCTGTCACCGTCCGGCAGGGGCTTTGTGTCGGTCCCAGCTCCCAAAGGGGCACACCTAAGGGCAGTGCTGCTTTGAGAGGGCTAGGAGGTGTGGAGGGGAGGGGAACTCACCAAGAAACCAAGCAGCCCTTTGATTTCTTTAGGGTTACAGCCACACAGTTATTTTCTAAGGAAAATAACCTGACTCTGTTGATCAAGTAGATGGCACTATGATATCAAAGCTAATGAGGAAAGACAAGCAAATGAGCGAGGCACAGATAAAAGGACAGGAAGATGAATCTTCATTATTGTTATGTTTCAATGTAAAATAGGGGGGGGGGGGGGGTAGAAATTACCAAAGATGAAATATTTTCTGTGGTGTTCTTTGAGAACCTTCCGTCTTGGCAATTTACAAATCAGGATGGGAATTGAGCCTAAAAAAGACTATCACAAGCAATAGGAGAGATTTTCCTTCTAGGTCCCTATTTTGAGCGATTATAGATTTGCAGCTTTGTACTAAAACTTCATGTTTCCAGACAGTATTTTTACAGCTGAACTGGAATGTTTTTTTTTTTCTCTCTTTTTGTGTATGTGCATGTATATGAAAGAACGAATGAAAGAATGAACAGGAAAGAAGACTATTCAGTGATTTCTGTTTTGTGATGGGGAAGTTGCTTTGGAGTAACAACTACAAAAGTCTTAAAAAAAAATCACCTTGTAGACAGAGGTCCAGTGAAATTAATCTGGCAAGTGAATCCTAATATACATTACAGGGAGCATGGTTAAAACCAAAACTAACAGCTCAGGGAAACAATTTATTCAGAAAAAAACCAGGGTGCAAACTTGACATCTTCCTATACCTGACAGTGAATATTATGACTAAAAATTAATTTTTCATATATACAGAGTATCAGTCTTTTTAAAGCAATAGGTTACTGAAGTGAATTCACCACTACAAAAAAGGATTCACAAGGTATTTAGCTTCTTTGGGACAAGAGCCTCTGTCTTTATCCATATTGAGGTGGAAAGTAACATAACCCAATAAACCTAATTCTGAAATACACAATTTGTTCCTTTTAGTTAGATGATGTAGTCTTTTGCTGATATGAGGCGTTCATCAGTGCGTAAAATGCAAATATGTGTGTGTGAGTAGGCTGCACATAGACATCCTCTCCCAAATCCAGCTGTGCCAGTGAAAGAGGTTACTACTGACTCCAACGACTCGGCACCCTCCTCCAGCTGCAGACTGACAGTGCAAAGATCTGCAGAAGGAGTTTTTCATGCTCCTTAACTTGCTTCAGCTGAAAAGCAGCCTAACTTAGCCCACTGTCCCTAAAATGCCTCAGCTAGCCTTACTTGGCTTGGTCTGAACTAGGGAGCACTGATGCGAGCTGATCCATTGGCACATCGGTGAGGTGGTGACGGCTGAACGAGCGAGCACTGGCAAGCAAGTGCAGGCAGTGACCTGTTCCACTGAGGCAGCCAGACCCGGAGGACAGCTGTCTGTGACTGCTGGCCTTTTGCACACAGGTAGCAGCAAAACAGGGGCTAGCAAGAATTGATTCCTTCAGATTAATGGTCTTATAAGCCACAGAGACAGAAGTTATATTACAGCAAAATTTAATGATAATGATGTGATCACCAGTCAAGAGCAAATGTACTGAAATAGCACAAAGTGGTAGTAATGAAATTCTTCAAAGCCTTATTAGCTGAAAAGATGAAAAAGACTTTCATTCAGGAGAGAAGGAAACTTTTTAAAAAAAAAATATAATGTAATGTTTTCTGCATTTAATTTGCACAGCATTTTCATTGGCAAAATGATATTTTATATATGTGTGTGTAGATACATATATTAAAAAAGATATAAAATAAATGTAAATGTACACTGCAGAATACAAACTTTTAAAGTAAGGATGTCCTTCAGGCTTAGGTGATTATACTGCTGCTGAGTTTTTGCTATACTCCAGTGACATTCTGCTGGAATGAGCTTCATCCTGGTGCAGAGGGCAAGCATAAAACCTAAGTACCATGTAAGTCCTACTTAAGTCTTAGGGACCTGATTCTAATTCCATTGAAATAAATAGCAATATTTTCATTGTCTTTCAGTGGGAGCTGTTTCAAGGTCAATCAGTCCTGTACATGCCTTTTGCTGGCCCAGTTGGAATGATACTTCAAGGAGCTGGATGTAAAATGCTTAGGAATAAAAAGAGGTGAAATAATACCTTGGCAGTAAAAGCCTTGGTAATTCTGGAGAATTTGCTTAAGGCAGATACTGGAGCCAAAACATGAATTTGTTTCCAAGATTCAAGAATGTTAGGTAAATTTATTCTAACCAGGAAGCTGGTCTTGAGGAGTACTGTGCATATTTCTGTCATAATCTCTGTAATGCATAATATTGAGAAATACATTCACACCTATTTAGAGCTTTATTATTATTATTGTTGTTGTTGTTGTTATTTCTGCAGTAATAAGAGAATTTTGGATACCACAGAGTACTAAAACATCATGTTCTCTGCTCTGGCAGTATTAACAGGGTTTCTGTATGTTTTTCTGCTGTATCATTCACACTTGCTAGGTAACACGATGGTATCTGTTTATGCATCTAAAAAGTGTCTGCACAGAAACTCGTTTATATTTCATAAATTCCAAGTGTTTCACAGCTGATTTCCTATTACAGATGAGAAAGCTTTAGATAAGACCACAGTCACAACACAAGGTAATGGAGAACTATGTGCTCAGACTTTGTGCATCTCCCAGGGACTCCTGGCCACAGCAGTATATTTCACTTCTCAGCTTGTATAGGGAAATAAATATACATTGGACTCCTTCTAGAATAACCTTACACCCAACTGCCAACTTTGCAAGTGTAAAAATACTCTGTGTGTGCTCAGTAAGTGACTTTCAAAGGCTCTGACCTTCCATAAATGAAATCCAAGTTCCTTAGAACTAGGCAGAGGTGCAAGGCTAGTCCTATGGTACGTTTGTTTTTAACCATGCCTGTTCCAGCAGCAGGCCTATTCAAAGAAAGCACAGAATAGATTTTTTTATAATAAAAAAAATATTTTTGATTATTCCACATGAAAAAACAGATTATTTGCCCCCTTGACAAACTTTAAAAAATTGAGAATATCAAACAGAAACCGTACATGAAGAATTTCACCCTAACACGTCCAGCTGAGGAGGTTACCCCTGAAAACCTTGCGTTTGGTGAAATCAGTGAAGAAACACGTAAACTCCTCTGGTAAAATACTAACTGCTATTTTGCAGCTTCTGCAGAGGTGGGTAATGGGCCTGCAAAATAGTCTCTCTGGTCTCCTGGAGATAAGTCTGTTCTGACAAATACAGCAAGTTGTGGCACAAATCTGAGAAGACTATAGCTTTTTTTTTTCTTTTTTTTTTCCCCTCCTCGGAGCCTTCATTGTAATGGAAAATCCACCTGCTAGAACACAGCTCCCTCTAAGATCCAGAGCAGCAAATAACACATTTCAAAGTGCACGGGGGAACAGTGACTGAGGCCTCCATGAAAATCTCCCACTCTGGTGTAAAATAATGCTGGGTCCTTACTGCACAGGCAGACAGACAATCCTGATGTTTTTGAAACCTGATCTATGAATCAGTAGAAGGGACAAATAAATGGAAGAAGCTATACGCTGTTTAAATCTGATGGAAGAGATTGACTTAGCCTTTCTGCTGCAAATAAGTAATTCCCAATAACATTTAAAATACTATATAAAATAATCAGGGTAGCATGGATTTATCCCGCAGAAATCTTTCAGGGTAATTCAAATCAGAGTTAAGATTCAAAGCTGATATAGACCACCATTAGAGGTGAATACACAAGATGATTTGTATGGGATTTAAGAGTGGTGACAGCAACAAAACTTGTTCTGCCTCAGTTTCTCCATCAATCAAATGCAAATAGTGGTATCTGCCCCTTTTCAGGAATTTTTGAAAGATCTACAAATAAGAAGCACTACTCCAAGAACTACCACTGTATCGACTGATGAAATTAATATAAAATCCTCCTCAAGGATCAATGAAAAGAGAATTCAAAAGAATCAGATCACATGTTGGGGTAATAAGCTTTAATACCAGCATAACCTGAATACAGATGAGAATCTAAGTATCACCAGGGTGCAATATAAAAATGTATCTACCATTGGGCACCCATGCAAATACCCTGCCCGTAAGTGCTGCAGACACAGACTGGTTTGGGTGACATCAAGCTGTGTGTGCCAAGAACTAAACGCTTCCCTCCCTAGGGAAGTTGTTATCCTCAGGTAAGGTTTGCATCCACGCTTTTGTCAGTGCGAGTGGCCTGAAAATACCTCATTGTGGGTACAGCTGGGGTACCACCTGCCCAGGCTCACCCATCACCTCAGGTGTTGGGGCTTTTTAAGTTGCTTTCGAACGCGTCGGAGCCCTCCTGTGAGGCTAGGCCTGGGCCTGCAGCCTCCTCCTTCTGCTGAGGCGCTGACCCCGGCCTCAGGAGGGGACGCAGCCACCTCCCAGGGCTCGCAGGGGAAAGGCGGCAGCGCCCTTGCCCAGCACCAGTCACCTCCTCAGGAAGAACCTCCTTCACCCACCCACCTTCCCAACCGAGACCCTGCGCGCCGGTGCCGCCATTTTGCGCCACGGCGACTAATGGTCGTGTTGTCCCTCGGGCGGCAGCCGCGGCCGGGCGTGAGGCAGTGTCTCTCCCTCCTCGCCGGTGAGGCAGGAGGGGGGATACAGGGGCTACCTCCGGGCGGCCGGCAGCACCTCTCACCGCCGTGCGAGCCTTCCCGGCGGGGGCAGGCGGGGCAGGAGGCCGGCGCGGCGCTGAGCGGCGCAGGCCCAGCGGCCGCAGGAAGGGGAGGGAAGGCGGCGGCCGCCATCATGCGCGCGCCGCCGGCGCTGGTGCGGCTGCTGGCGGCGGCGGCGGGGGGGTGGGGGCGGCCGCCGCGCCGCTGCCTCGGCGCCATGGCCCGCTACGGCACGGAGCAGCGGGGGCGGCCCAACTCTCCCGATTACCGCCTCTACTTTAGTAAGTAGCAGCCCCTGGGCTCGATAAATCCCTTCCTTCCCCGCCTCGCCGGGTGCACGGTGGGAGAGGCGGCGGCTCCCCGGTCCCGCTGAGGCCGTTCGGGCTGGCTGAGGCGGCGCACCTGGGCGCTCCCCCTCTCCAGCCTCAGTGGGGGCTTTTTTTGTGGAGAGTGAGGGGATTTCCTGGCAGATCCGCGTTTGGAGAGGAATCTGGGCCTGCCCAGTCCTGGGCACTGGTATGCGCAGCCGTGCGCTTCCCCAGCCCGGCATAGGCCTCTGGGGGGCTGGGGGCGCCGGGAGCGTAGCGCTGCCGTGGTGCGGTGTGTGGCAGCCTGGGCACAAAGGCCACGGAGCGCTCCGTGACCCTGGGAGCCATGCCTTGCCTCACCTCACCTCTGAGGTGTGACAGCCCAGCGGGAGCACGATGGCCTGTCCCTGTGACCAGGCCAGCCCTCCCTCCAGAAGCGTCACCTCAGGGGGAGGGGAGGCTGGCACGCAAACCGCGGGGCTCCAGCCCCGAGGGGCCGGCGGGGCCAGCAGCAGCGAGTGGCACCCGGAGGGCCTGGGCAGCACGCCAGGAGGCCTGAGCGCCCGGCGGGAGCCGGTGGTGTGCGGTCTCGGTGTCACGCGTTTCGGTAACCATGTTGCCTATTTGTATGCTGCTTCTCCAGCGGTGGTTTTCGATGTTTTTTTGGTCCAGTGACTTACAGGCGGTAATTCTGACGTCCACCGGTGCGAGAGAAGCAGAGGCGTCATGTGCTGCGTCGGCAGTACCCTCTGCCAGAGCTCCCTTGTGCTTGGTCCTCAGGGAGAACTCAGCTGAAGTCACTGGGAATAAGCAGCCTACCACTAAACTTTGTGTTATTTGGGAGGAGTGTCGGGGGGGGCTTCCAGGAGCTGCAAAAACAACTGCCGGTTACTCTTCTTGGCTGAGGTGGTCAAAGTACAGTCCAAAGCTAAATGGTGTCCCTTGTGTGTTTTTCCCATTACTGTGTATAGGGATGCTAGCAGAGGAGGAATTTCTTGGGATTTGTGTTAGCACATTATATTGTTGATGTTTCTGTTTTGATGCAGTTATTGGGCTTTTAGTACGTTGAAAAAATTGAGTAATTTGAAAAGCTGAAGCGTCTGCTTCAGTGAAATTTATTTCTTTCTACAGTGGGAGCAGAGCTGAGGTGCAGATTGGGCTCCTATTAAGTTAAATGTAATTTTCTTCTGGTTTCCAGGCATGATGTTTCATGTCTAGGGCCTGAGTAATTGCCCCATCCTTGTCTTATTCATTTGATCAGACTTTGGCCTGCTATGATGGGGGATTTTCTCTTTGTGGTCATGAAACTCAGTTTATTAGAAATACAGTGAAGTCACAAAGGCAGCATTGCTAGAAACCCAGGTGAATTCACTGGTCATTCATGGAAATGAGGTTCCCTTGTTATTTTTCTCTCCCTTAATGGTTGTGTATTGCTGGGGAGAAAGAAAAAAGGGAATGAAAAGATCTCATCTTTACATGGTTTCAGCTTTTATTACCAGGTAGTCAGAAGAGAAGTGTGGTATTGAATACTAAAGCAATAATTTTGATTCTAATGAAAACTTGTGAATCAATGAAATTCCTTGTCTTATGTGTAGGTTATTTTTTAGTCCTTGGAATTAAACTTCAGCAAAAGCTTAACTGATGCGTAATTGTGGCATATCATAAATTTCTGCAATGCATAATGGTTAGCAATACCAACATCTTACGGCACATCTTTAGATTGGTAATGCTACTTCTTTGTTTTGTTTTTTTTTTTTTTTTAGAGAATACAGATGGCAAATATATCTCCCCATTTCATGACATTCCACTGTTTGCTGGATCTAAAGAGGTATGTATTTATGGCTTGAAACACAATTAACTTCAAAATCATAAGCTTTGTTGGTATCTTTTAGGTGAAAATGCCATTTTAAAAATAATTTTTATTTTTTTAGCAGTTAACAGACAAATGTATAGCACCGGAAAGGACCACTGGAACCCAGGCAGATTACTTATGTAATATAGACACAATAACTCCTCCACCGAGTTTTCTCTGCTGAGTTCAGTAACTTGCAGTGAAACATAATGATCCCTGTGTAGACAAGCCTAGATGTCTCTTTAGGTCTCCAAGTGATTGAGAGTGGGGGGAAACCATCACTGTGTCTTGTGTTAATTCTCCTCTGTGTTTAAGGCTTGCATTTGTGTGTGCTTGAATTAATTGTCCACTATTACTCTTTTTAAATTGGCATTTTTCTACATCTGCAATTAAAAGTGTACATTTCCATGCAGTAGGAGATGTACAGCATGCGCTTACATAACTAACACTGTACTACTGTAATTCCCAAAAGGAGCATTATAATTGGAAGCCAACAATAATGCCCAAGAGAGAAGTGGTAATCGCACCTTTGGAGAATTACAAGGCACGAGGTGCAGCTGAGCACTTTCACGTCTTGTTAGCCACACTCCCTGGAGTTTCATTATAGCAATAATGAAACGCCTGTTTTATGTGTCACCGGTGGGAGCTACTAGTCTTGGTTTAGACTTAGGTTTGCTTATTATGGTATGCTTGTTACACAAACCAGTTGGGACGGTTTTGACCGCTTTCTTGATTTGTTGCTGGGTCTCTTTGGAGGATATGAATGGTGAGAAAGGTCAGCAGTTGTAACATGCTCAGATTGAGACTTCTGAACTAATGAAATAATCTCCTGAATTATTTAAACTGAGAGATTAAAAATACACATGAAACCATTTGGATCAGCAGATGCCAAGCATGCTAGTCAGTGAAAGGTAAGTTTCATTCAGAGAGTCATTTCTAAGTTGCTATGTTCAGTGAGTGCTATTGCTGGGAAAGCAATGGGCGTTTTCATCACGTGTTCCCTGGGGGCATTGCTGTCCCTGCATCTAGAGTTTGAGGTTTGGATGGGTAGATTATAGTGCAATGATACCCGATCAGTATGGAGAGGTTTTCATTTTGGTGTGTAACCAAGGAAAGAACATTCCACAGGATATAGGGACCTGAGGGGGGAGCAAGAAAGGGAGTAATTGTGAAGATCCCTGTTAATTTTGCCACCTTTGTAACAGAAGGATGTAAGGAGTTGTATGTTATATTCTTTTCCTCCCCTGGTTTAAGTAAGTTTGGTGGACTTCATTTTACGATGGGTATCTCCAGCCTTATTTTACATGCTGGTTTTGTTTATTTTGTTTTTTCTCTCTTTCAACTGAACAGAAGGATAAATCTGTGTTTTTAATCAGTTGAAGACAGGTAATTTAGATTGGTGGTTAAGTTTTTTAGTAGCTGGGAGAAAGTGTATGTGTCCTTGTACATTTTTATCTTCCTCTGTTAACATCTGGAAGGTTATAACTTCACAATGAAACAAAACTGAGTACTTAACTTTTAAAAGCTATAGTTCAGGCCTTTATGCTCACAAAGGGATGTTTCAATTGCGTTGGAAACTAGTGTTGTCTGTATCTATGTGAATACAGTATTGCTCTTTAATGTTCTTAATGCAGTTTTGTACTACTTTTTTTCCCTATAGGATAAAGAGATTCCTGCAAAGAGGTCAAAGACTACTGGAACTGAGGTACTGCTGCAGTGTTGTGTGGGTTTTGGTTTTTTTTTAAAAACTATTCCCTCTATTTCCTTTCCAACATCACTTTGCTATTCTGCAAAGTGAACTTGCTCTCACTGAATATAGTTGACATATCTTCAAATGCAAGCCTTTTAGGAGGAGAATGCTTAAAGGGATTTAATATTCTCCTCTTTGAATGGGCCAGAAATGTCAACATCCTTTTATTCATCAAGATGTTCTCAAAGGCAAATGCTTTTATACCACTCTTTGAAAGGTTTGTTACGACGATTGCAGCATAGGTAAGTTACCTTTTTTGCTCTTGCATTCAGAAACATTTGCAATAAAACCTCTGTTAATGAAATATTCATTATGCTCTGACTGTGGGTAATCTTCAGTATGTATACAGAACTTCAGAAATCCTAGGTATGTTAGGGCAGAAATTAGACTTGGTATGTGCTCTTTAGAACTGAGGATATGTTGTTTTCTGTACTCGTCTGGGAAGCAGAGAGACAAAAATCACATCTGCTAATGGTTCAGCATTAACCAGGACTGAAGTTAAGCCTAACAGAAGCCCATAAAACCATGGCAGATCTGCTCAGGCTTTTTCTGTGAAGCAAGTTTTGTTTATACAAGTGTCTTTCCTGAGATCTATCATTTTTTGCAGTGCTTTCCCTGGCATAGGAGCACTTAAAATGTAGTAGAAGAAAATGAAAGAAAAAATGAAACAAACCATGCTTTAAGACCACGTTATGTGTTTCCCAATCTTTCCTTCTCATATGTTTGGCCTGTCATACTGCAAAACTGTAACTCCCCATCTTATGTGAAAGAAATGTTCTGTCTGGGTTCTTGTAGTTTTTGCAACTAGTTGTGGTGCACTGTTGGTTCTGTACAGCAGTCCCCATGCAATCCTGCACTATGTATTTCCTCTCCCTTTGCCCTGTGATTCATTCAGGCTACAATGCCTAGGTAATGTTTTTTAGATTTCCTATTGCTTGATGCCCATTTAAGGACTATTTAGCAGATGTAGAATCATGCCTGAAAAGTGAATTGTTGAGGAGAAAGAGTACATGCCAGTAGCCTTTCTCAAAAATCACTGTCTTCCAACAAGAGCAGTAGTTAAGAATTCATGTTGCAAGTATTCTGTTTCTTGCCTGCTTATGAATGCTGTTGACAGTACCTACTGGTTGCAAAGATGCAAAGTCTGTTTAATGCAGCGTCTAGAACTGTTCGAAACTGCATCTGTCTGTGTAGTGGGAAGCATGATAGCTTATTGAAAACCACGTTTCTAGTACCCTTTTTCTGATACCTGAATCAGCCTATGGAGCAATAAGGGGGATGGGGGGGAATGCCAGCGAGACTGAGAAGCTCCTGCTTTCTGGGCCAGTGTAGACTCCAGAGATGCTCCACATAACTCTTCCTATGAGAGCACTCTGGACTGTGATTTAATAGAACTACAGAAAATAAGCAAAGGCAAATGTACGTTCCAGTCTTAGTGGGCTTCTAATGTAGTAAGCAAATAAATGTGCAGGCTGTAGGCTTCCCAATGTGCTTGGTCTTTACTTAGATGGTGAAATGTGAGAATGCAGATTATTTAGAAAACCCTTTTTCATCGTGATCTTTGGAATTTGGGGAGAAGAGAGAAAATAGAGGGGTCTTTACATTCAGGAAAGCAGCTTCTTCTTACATTGCGCAGCTCTTCTCAACTTGGCCTGGTGAGAAATGTATCCTGTGTGTTCTTAAATATAGGGAAAGCATAGCTTAATCGGGGGCTAAAGGGAAAATGAGGAATTCAATGCCAGGTACTGATTTCTGAAGACCTCTGAAGCACTGTATTCCATACTGTTGTCTTAAGGATGCAAAGGTTGCTATTGATACCTGGTGTTTAGTCAGTCCTAGCACAGAATTTGGCCAGAATTCAAAGGTGGTGGTTCTTTTTGCCCTGGAAACACAGTGGCATCTTTTAAACTCTGGCAGTTATTTGTTACTTTGGACAAGGGCAAGCTCTCTTAAGAGTGTGTGTTAAATTATATGGAGCTGGTATTCATCAGGTGGCAGCTTTGCTATGGAAAATGAAGAAATTCTGCATGAGTCTTTTCAATCTGTCTAATGTACTTTAAATTTTTCTTGGCATTCTGGTGCCAGAAGAAATGTCAAAAATAGAGGAGTTTCAGCTTTCAACATTGATGGGATAGGGGAATGCACACTGTACATGTCTGTTACCTGTTTTGCAGTCTCGGGTTTTACTTCTAAGGGAAAGACTGTGGTGTTTCTATATGAACTGTGCTCTGTAGTGCAGCCATTTCTTCTAACATTTTAGCCCTTCCCAAATCTTAGTTGAATTCAGCTTTGCAGCCACTGTTTTCAACTGATCTTTTTGCTTTCACAGATGTTTTTTGGCTGTTTGAAGACTAGAGAGAAGTTATTCTGAGGGAGAAACTGTACTGAAAGAAATCATATTCAGCTTCAGTCTCAAAATTATTACCAGCTTGCAACCTGAACCTCTGCTTTGTTCTAAGCATTGCAAGTGCTCTGAATCCACTCCTGCCCAAGTAAATCTCTATGAAAGGTATCAAAAGTTTCACATCTCTGTCTGAAACAGTGGATGTCCCCACTGTGGTTACAGTCAAAACTGTCAGAGACTGATTGTTGAATATGGTCTTCCATATCTAGCAGGAAGAAGGTTTGAAGAGGTCACGGTTTTCAAGACAAATGTGACATGTTGCTTCCCTGCTGTAGTGAAAGAGTTTCTAATCTACTTGTCATTATATGTCTTTAGTTAAAGTTTTCACATGTCATCTCATTCAGAGGACCCAGGTGTTCTTGAATACAAATTTTTATTTCAGATGTTGGTCTTGGTAAGGAATCTGTCTAAGCATGTAGAGATTGGAGTCCTCTAACTTGTAGACACCCACAAGAGCATGTGAAAAAAAAAATACAAAGAAACAAGACAGCTTTTGTTTTCTTGCCTCCTGTGGGTTGCAGAGTGCAGGAATGCCCTTGTGGACCTGAGTTGGATTGCTTCTGTCAGGCAAAAACTTCTGATAGATTAACTAGTCAGGTGAGACATGAGGGGTCATCAGAATGGTCATGCAGTCTGAGTGGGCGATCTGATAGAGGGCCTCATCAGAGTTGTCTTATGATAAACTCAGTATGTTTCATAAGAAAGGAAAAGGTATCATCATTTGCCATGCAGTAAAGGTGCAAACTTTGTACCAAATTTGTATTCTGTCTTAACTACAGCCTCTGTAACCTTCTTTGGTCACGTTAGACATTTCTTTGATATATGTAACCTGGGCTGTGATGTGTCTGTTACGTATGTTCAGGGATTTGTGTGTTGCAAACTTCAGATTTCAGCGAAGCTTTCATCCTGATGCTTGAACTTGCCCAGCCTTTTCCCATGGATGTGTCCAATAGCTGCAAGCCTTGCTTTGTGTTCTTGTGGGTTAACAAATACTGAGAACAGAAGTAATCTAGTAATCTTCATTCAGTGGTCCAGTTAAAATCTGGAGTAGAGTTGATTTACAGAGAAAGTTGTATTGGTGATTTGATCAAGCTTAACCTCAAATAAATGGTGCCTTAAACTTGAGAAAGTCAGTGTTCCGTTTTCATTCATGCAATGGTTGTATGCTGAGTAGTTCTGCAGGTGAGTGTGTCCAGTAACTAGTTTAGCAGAGAATATGGCTGACACCACTTTTGGGATACCTGTGTGTAAAAACTTACATTGTGTTCATGATTCCCTTTTCATTATAACATGAGGGAAGTACACTATGAAGAGGCTGTGGGCACTTTGCTGGGCACAGCATTCCTTTTTTGCTGTGTGGCATTTTTATTGGAAAAGTTCCATTGACTTCTCATTTAGATACAATGCATTTGGTTTCCAGATGTTGCTGGCGTCTGTTTGTTGTTTTCACTGGCAAATACCTTGTAGCAAGTGTTACATTGGAATGTTTATAACATGGGTACTCATTTTATAAGCAAGCCCCTCTCCATTTATTTCTGAGTCTTTCATGACAGTTGTTATTTTCCTTCTCCCTTTTTTCTTTTTAAATATCATTCTTTGTTCACACTGCTGCTGGACTGCGGCTCATCTTTTTCATTCTCATTAGTCCTCAGGTGCATGCTGCCATGATGGCTGATGAGAATCCCTGCAAGATTGCAAAGGAGCAGACAGAAAAGAAATAGAATGATACTGCTTTCTCTTTTCTCTGTCTTGTGAGTTCAGAGCTTTTTAGTGAAGAAGGGTCAGCAGCCCCCAAATGCTGCCACAGATGCTTTCAGATTTTTTTTTTTTAAAGTACTCTGCTATAAAAATGACTGAAGTAATTGTAAGCTTTGCATATCTTTTCTCCCTGTCATGCAAGGGTGATGGTGAATATCAGTCAGGCCTTAAAAAGTTGTGATGTTTGTCATTTTATGAAATAATACTGAGTTTCTGTTCCGCTCTTGATCTTGTTTTGTCACTTTCCTCACTCTTCATTGGTTGCTCCACTTCAAGTTAGCTGAACCTTCAGAGTTGAGCGTTAAGTTGCAAACCTTGGGCAAAAATCATGCCTATTCAAAACCCTCTCCTCAAATGGGCCAGCCAGGGATCTTGGGAAGACTGGGAAAGGAAGTAGCTGAACAAGAGAGGGAAAGTTAGCTAAGGAAGAATTGTTTCAGAGAGGGCTGTATGGGAGTCCAGAAAGGCAGGTTGTAAAAATAGTGTCAGAAGTGTGTTTAATTTTTTTTTTCCTCCTGTGATACTCAGGTTTGTAATAACAAATGCTGATCAAAATGAGTTCTCTTCTATAAGAATCTGTACAGCCAGAGGTACCAGTTATTTTTGGCCATCAGTCTTAGCGGAGAGAACACTGACTCACAGTTTACCCGGGTACAAGAGTCTGTGTTTTTCCTGGCTTTTCTCAGTACTTGCTGTATGAATATGTTGAAGTGTATTTGTGTATCTTCTGATCTTTCTTATTTCAAAAACCTGTTCCTGTTCTTTATGTGAAAGAGAGACGTTTTCGCTCATCGCAGCAAAAATGGTATCATGATGCATTAAAAAGGGTATTCAACTGAGTTGCCAAGCAGTGTTAAAGAAAAAGCCCAAATAAAGCAAACACTTGTTTACATCCTGTATGAGTTCTCATGTAATGTACTTAGAGTGTTGTTCTCAGGAAATAAAAGATATCATTTAGACATACTGGTTGTTCCTTCTAATGTCATTTTCTGTTGATTTTCATATTCACTTTTAGGAATGAGGAAGTGCATTTTTGACTTCTCTGTGTTGAACAAATGGATTTTTTATATTTTTTTCTCCCCATCACCTCTTCAAGTTATAATAGAGCATAAGTACAAATGTCTGTATTGTGTTCACATTAACCCAAAGTCATACCTTTGTATGTGTAATACCCTGGGTTGGAAATCTTCTGGGCTCTGTTAGGTCACTTCCCCTAGCACATGAGTTCTCCCTTTTTCTGAATCTAGCAAACTGTTTCCTCCTTTTTTCTTGCACTCTCCAGGAGACTGTCCTTCTGAAGAAACCATCAGCGAGCAGAGCTGGTGTGAGGCTAGCCTGTAGCAACTACTCCATCTGACCTGTTGTACAGTCTGCTACCATGGAGTGGAGTTCCCTGTATGTTAGGTGCTTGGAGAGTTGGATTAAATCTGGACTACAGCGAGCAGCAATCTCAGGGGCAGACCAGTTGACTGCTGCCATACTAAGGCAGTTAAATGGTAAACTTTCCAAAGCAAAAACTTTCCTGAGAGATCTTTTTTCAGTCACTGGAGGGTGTCTCAAATGGTCTCTTGAAACAGTCTTGCTTGAGGGGGTAGAAGTGTTCACTTAGGGCTTTGGTGAGGTGGAATTTTTGGTTTTACTAATTTAAAATAAAGATAAAAATATCAATTACCAAATGCATTCACTGTTCAAAACTAACCAGTGAATGGCATATGCAGATGGTAATCTGTGAAGACAGGTGGTGTCTGGCACTTGCTTTTCTTTTTGCAGCTGAGGCAGGGATGGTTTTGCAGCAAGGGATGGGGGAGAACATTCAAGTGGTCAGAAGGAATAGAGGTGCTTGGTCTGGGAGAATGAGTGGTGGAAAAATACCTGGGTGATGTTAAGCAAGGAGGGAAACAAAGTAGGAAAGAGGAGGAAAAAAGCCCTAAAAAAACAGGGGAGTATACTTCTTTTCTCTTTCTATCTGTCAGACTATCTAGTATGTGTTCTGTGTTCCACACCAGTGAATCTTGTCTCATCACTGTGAAAATGTGATTGCCCTATAAATAAAACTTTTTAAATGTAAGCACTGCATGAAGTTATTAATCTCTTGTAAATGCTTGTGGCATTTTAGCATTAGAGAGAGTACTTTCGGGGATTTTTTTGCATACAAATTAATCTGTCAGGCTGTCACATTTAAGACTCTTGACAATTCACGTTTGACTGATACCACAAATTATGAAGGCCTGGTCTTAGAGCTGAGTTAAATCAAAGTTATTTTTTTGTTTTTGAGAGCAGCATTCTATTCATTTCCGTCCAGTTATTGTCCAGCCCTGAGAATATTTTGGTGAAGACCTGGAATAACTCTTGACCAATTAAAGCTCAAAACCAAGATTTTGAGGCTGCTGAAGCCGTTGTATTGGACATGGTTGGGAAAATGTACAGTGACATCTAAACAACAAAAATACAGGATTGTGGTGGAGGGGAAGAAATCATATATAATTCCAGGAGTAGTTTGTATGTTTTCTGCCTGTAGCTACCAGTCAGAGCAATTCTTTGACCTGCTTGGCAGTTCCCTAGGAGTTTCTTGTCAGCACTGGCTTTCATGCTGTGCAATTCTTTTTTCCAAGTGTTTCCCAGATACATGTGCAGACACTACTTGGCTCTCTTCCAACTCTTCCCTTCCCTACTGCTGCATGTATGTTGCTTTGTCCTGTCTGCTTCCTTAGTATTGACATATTTGAGCTCTCTTGGTGATTACTTCTCTGTTGCAACCTTTTTTTATGTACAGAAGATGGACCTTATGAAACTGATCTAAAACATCTTTCTTTTTCTTTCTCCACACACCCCCCCCCCCCCCGCCCCTTGTTTTTTTTAATTATGACCTGATGGGGAAAAGTGATTCCATCTGACATGCTACTGATTGCAGTATGGGCACAGTATGGATGGCAAATTTAATTTAAATTTACTGAGAATTTGGTGTTGGCATTGTGCATAGGTTGTGATGTTGTGGGAGAAATGCTGAGTGACCGTTGAGATTTTCCTTTGTTTTCTTGCTTTCCACATTTCAGGTTTGTTTGGGAGGAGAGTATCATAGAACCATTGGAATTAGTTTTAATCAGACTGTGGCATTGACCCTGGTAATTATATTTCTTTGTTGCAGCTGCAGGATACAAGGAGCAAAAATACAAATATTTCAGAGTCCGCTGGAGCTTTAATTGCAGTGTAGTTAAAGAGTCAGTGCAAGTCTTCAGTTGGTTTAACTTGTTGCAGTTTTTAATACCAGTATGAGGCTTTTTTGGCTATGGAGAGATGTCCCAGGCAATGCGATATTTTGGGGTTATTTTGGTAATCTAGGAGAAAATAGGCTGTAGGCGTTGCTGGGTGGTTTGGTCTAGTTTCTCCTTTTGATTAATACTCCTTGGTAGTGCTTAACTCTGACAGCTTCAGAAGAAACCTTACAGCAGTTACAGAGTTTTTCTTTTTGGGAAATGTCACCTTAACCTTCTCAGTAAGAAGGGTGTAGATTACTTACTTTTCTTCTGAAAGTATGAAAGCTTACATGTCTTAGATTTATATCCACTCCTCCCTTAAAGCAACTTCCACTTTGTTTCTAGTAGGAAGAAGGCTAATGCAGACATGAGGTGTCCATGTCCTCCTCCTGCCATTGGTTTTGGATTCATTTTGCCTCACTTCAGCCAGATTTGACTGAGAATCAGAAATGTCAGTGGTTCTTGCAATTGCATGGGTTGTTAAAATGAATGAGGCAAAAGAAGAGGGCCTGAAGAAACCCAAAACATTGTCCTTTCCAGTGCTTGAGGGAAGTTAATTCTGTCCTATAGAAATGTCTGATCCTCTTTGACTAGTAGACTGAACCACTGCCTTGTGGCAAACCATTTCATGGACTTCCTGAACATTTTGTGAAGCATAATGTCAGTTTGGGAATAAAACCACATTGTGTGGATTTCCACTACTTGTAGTTGTTCGTGTTCTTGAAGGAGTGGTGTGGGGAAAGGATGAACCAGGGAGGCTGAATATCATTATGCAGGACTAAACAAATTGTACTTAAAAGCAGCTGGAACAGAGAGATGTGGTGTTTGTTGCTGCTGAATGGAGGATGGAATTTGTCTTGTGAAATACTAATTGCCAAGTGGATTTTATTTTCAGTTCTGTCATTGTTTTTTTTTTTTTTTTTTGGTTTAGATCCTGTTTAATATGATTGTAGAAGTGCCTCGTTGGACAAATGCAAAAATGGAGGTAATTAAGAAAAATACCTTGATTATGTATTTTTGAAAGTTATGACAGTATGGTGACTTCCAATAGAATTTGAGTGTGGGTTACACATAAATTTTTCTCTGTTAAAAAAATAATTTGAAATCGTGCATACAGATGCTTTCCTTTGGATTATAAAAAGTATTGAGGTTCAGATTTTGTTTCCCTTCTGTAGGTGAGCGCTGCTTGACAGCTGTCTGACTGCAGAGTGCAGCATACTGCAGCAGAGTACTAGAGTGCTGGCTTGCAGGACATGTCCAATATTTAGTCTTACTCATTAGAGCATTCCACTTGGAGGATTTAATTCCTCTCATTTCTGCTGTGTAGTGTGCTAGGCCAAATCCTGATAAATGGAGTTGCAAATGAAAAAGCATTTCCTTGTGACAAAAAAATACTTGGGGACCTCACTGACTGCAATTATTTACTTCTGTAAGGAGATACTTTAAAAGTAGAGCCTAGTGGGTTGTTCCTCTGCAGTTACGATATAGAAGCTGAGTAATGCTTCATCTGTAGTACTGGTGAAACAACAGATCTCACCAGTGTATGTCCTATCTTCCTGAGCATTTGTATTAATTTTAGGGATGCTTCCCAGATGCTTTTAAGGAAGTTTGTGGTTGAGCTGTTAACTATTTTGATTTTAAAAATAACACTAAAGAACCTCCCTAGCCTGTTATTTCAGAATTTTTTCTCCTTTCCTTGGTACCGGAAAATCATTTGACTTGTATTTACCACCACAGTTATTCTGCAAGCAGGATTACCTTGGGTATTTACCTTGTATTTTAAGGTGACTATTTATTGTGGAAGCAGAGTTCTCTTTGGCAGTTTCCCTTTGGTAATTCTGTTTGAACATAAAACTCAGGTTGTTGTCCTTCCCCTTCTCTCAGCCCATTATGTCAAGGGTAGAAAAGTTTGCTGTCCTGTTAGTTTCAGTGATCACTGAGTTTTTACTTTTCTGGCTTGATAAAGGAGAGCAGATGTAGTTCTCTAATGTGTAACTTTTAATATACCTGAAATTTCCTGCATTTATCATTAAGGTAGTTGTCTTGCCTTGCCATTTTGTCCTGATGGCCCTTCAGTCCAGGCTGTGGCACAGTGCTGATACCAGGTCTTGTCTGGATCTCCATGCTGAGATTAAACTTTGCTTTAGGATGAATGTTTCCCACTGTTCTATCCCCAGTGCCAGATCTGCTTAGCCGTTTGTTGGATTTCTGTTGTTCTTCCCTTGATTATACTGAAAGTGGTTTTCATGAGACTTTTGTCTGCTGTTGTCAGTTACTCCTCTTTGTCCTGGTTTCCATCAAGAAAAAGCATTGCTGAACTCCACTTCTGTCAAAGTCCCAGGTGGCATAGTTGAGGTCTTCACTGTTATCACCAGAAGCAGGTAGAATCAAGTGTGAAACCAGAAATGTGTGAACCTTAATCTAAGTTCTTGGGGAGGGTTTACTTGTGGAATAAGAGCATGCTGTTGACAGTTTGTTGTGGTTCAAAAAGTTGCAAGTCCTTTGGGATGGCTTTGGTGGTTGTGCTTTAGGTAATTTACAAGGATGTGGTAAAATGAATATGGATTAAGGGCTGTGTGCATACACATGGAGGCTATGTACTACCTGAGCCAGTGTAACCAGTTGAGTCTGTAACAAATGTGATGCCATTCAGATAAGTGTTTTTAAGCAGGAGCCAAGGTAACATGGGTTAGGTTGTGGTGTGGAGTGTCAAAAGGATGGTTACAGTGAATTAACTGATGTCTGGTAGGTAACTCATACGGCAGTGGTTTTGTATTTGAGGTTTTGGGGAGGATGATGACAATACTAAGTTGTTCAGCTTTAATTAGCTCACTCCTTCTGTGAGTGCTTCTTTGGGAATAAGAATGCCTCTTTCTAATGCTAGCTTAACTTGTTCTAAATATGCATGAAGTTGGCATTTGGTGACTATGCAGAACTTGTGCTTACTAAAAAGCATTTGTATGCCGAGAGGTGATGGAGAGGTGTATGCAATAGGAGAGCAATAAACAGGTTGAGAAGATAAACATTTCCTCTGTTGCTGTCAAAGCCCCTGTTGTCAGAAGAGCTTGTGCCACCATCTGCATGTCTGTTGAACTTGTACTGTAAAGTGCAAGAGCTTCTAACTGAAGTTTCTTTCAGTATTTATGTTTGACCATGACAGTCGCCTTACAAATTTATGACTTTCTCTTCTAGATTCATTTTTTCTTGCATACTTCACAGCATTATTTAAAACCTTAATAAGCTTCTTTTTGAACATGACCCTTGAGATTTAGAGTGAGGCCATTGTACTGTTAATACTTCTCAAACCATAAACACAAGCTCCCCAATGGCTCTTTCTAACTGGTTGGGTACAGAATGAATTGCTTTCCATTTTACCATTCTCTTTCTCTCCCCCTCCACCCCTCCTTTCTGCTTAGATTGCCACTGAGGAGCCGTTGAATCCCATTAAACAAGATATAAAGAAAGGCAAGCTTCGATATGTGGCAAATATCTTTCCTCACAAGGGTTATATATGGAATTATGGTGCCCTCCCACAGGTAACGTTTTTGTTATAATGGTGGAAGTTTTCTGTCTTCGGTGTAAATTGCCTTGTAAATCTTGGATACTGCCTGAATGCAAATCAGTTGCAAGAGGGGTGTTTCTCTGATACATTTGTAAATTAGGATTTTTTTATGTTAAGCTTTATTGTGTCTATAAATTTTGATCAGAATTTGAGCATGGGTGTAAACACGTGCTGTGTTTCAGGAAGGAGTTAAATGATCAAGAAATCTTGAATCTTTAGTCTGCGTCTCTCTGCTGTAGTGACAGAATTAAAGTGTCATGGTCTGCCGTTCAAGAATACTTGGTCAAGTAGCCATTTTCTGCTTAAACAAGGCATTTAAAAAAACCAACCACCTAATTCAGGATTTTCATGTATTGCAGCATAAATTTTAATTGGGAATTTTAATATCTGTAACAAAGGGGAACACAAGGGCTGTTCTTTTTTAGATTAAACCTCAACTGTCTTAGTTAACTTTTCTCTAAACTGTGAGACTTCACTGATCTTGACACATTCAAAACTTTGAGCCCTGAAAAAGCCCAACTAATGGCTGAAATTTTGAGTGTAATGAAAAGTTTTAAAGTTAATTCATTTCTGTGAATAACACGTTGGACTTAAATTAGTACTAAAGAACATGATGGAGCTAAAAAAAGAGAAATTTGTTTTCTTTACACATAACTGCATAAGCAGTGGAAGTTTACTCCTGAAAATCTGCTTATGTATTTGATCCCTCAAGAGGAGATACCAGGCAGGTGCTGGAGTGTAGCCATGAAGTTCTTATCTAGTCAGCAGTCCCAGCAGCCAAAGTTTCTGTGTAGGTATAGCTGGGAACCAGCCACCCCATTTAATGTTTGGAAATTCATGTGTGCCTTAGTACAAAGCCAAAATTAAACATTTGAATGTTTTCCTGTACAAAGTGCAGTATTTTGGACTGATGACACTTTCCCCAGGAGAAATGTTCAGCTCCCCTTGTTACCTTGTGAGTCAGAGAGGACTGGAGATAACTATTACTTTTATTTTCTGTAATAACTTTAAAATACCAGTTGGATTATTACATCTCCAGTTGTTGAAGTTAGTCCAGTTGTAACAAAAAAAAAATCCAATTCAGTGTCTCCATTACCACAAGAGGATTTTCATCAGGATGAGCAGTTGCTTTAAGTTCAACCTGAGTATATGGCTTAAAGATGCGTATTTGTAGCTGCTGTTTTATGCTGTGGAACAGAGAAGAAAAAAATTACAGTAGGGGCTGTCATTACTGTAGGAGTTACTGTACTGGACAGAGAACAATAGTATTTCTAGTGAGCTTTCCTTCTAACTTACAGGTGGAGTGGTGCAGCTGGGCAAGAGAATAGTACTAGTTTGATGCAGCCTTAAAGAAAAAGCACTTTAAAAGAGTATTGGAAAAATAAGTTTCAAACCACAATTCTCTCTTGACTACACTTCAGCAATTTTTTGTGATGATTCTGCTACCTAAACACCGGCGCATTTACTTTTCACCATTTTGCCTTTTAGTATCGGTCAAGTTCTCAAGAACAAGTTTGAGGTGCAGGTTTGACCATGGACAGCAGGAGCTAACAATATAGCTCCTTGGAAAAAGAGTGTTCTAACACCTTTTCAACAAAACTTCTTTGGACTCAAAATTCTTACCAGGAAAACTTCTCAACTTCAGAATGAGTTACTCATTACTAGCCAGTAGGAGATAAAACAAGTACTGGTCTAGTAATTAAGTTAGTATAAGTGGCTGTTGTACTTTCTGCTTGTACAGAGCTCAGAGCAGGGATTTGAACTTGCCTCCTTGAGAAGCTTCTTTGGTCTTAAGCTGTTGGCTGTTCTGGGAACATGCACATCTCAGAATACTGAGAAATTTTTCATACCTAAATCTAAAAATTTGAAAAGGTAATTTTGTGCTTACAAATCCTTTCCTAGGAGCTTGGTTAGCTCAAAGCCTTCATGTTTTTGAAAGCAACTTTTGTTAGTGCTATGGTATTTAAAGTGTATAGTAAGAATGTAGCTGTAGAATGTCCTAGCTTAATCCCACAACCACTAGTAAAAAATACTACTCAGGGCCCTCAGATGCGTTAATGACTGAAATTTGATAAAGTGTATGTGTTGATTCACAGATGCAGTTAATATTTTTGCTATTACGTCCTCAGTAATCCTCATGTTACTTGTCCTCAGTATGAGGATGAGTTACTCGGTGTCAGTCCATTGGCTGTTTGATGGTTTGTTCTTTTCCCATTGAGTCAGCCTGTTCTCAGAAAGCTGATGTTTTTATTAATATTAGTAGTTTAGTGGTTAGAGTAATTGTAATTGCAGATCAGCTGGTAACTGATAATTCTTTTCTCTTTTGACAGACCTGGGAAGATCCGAACCATACAGATAACATTACAGGATGTTGTGGGGATAATGATCCTATTGATGTTTGTGAAATAGGTTCAAAGGTTTGTCTTCATCAGGATTAATTTAATTTGTCAATGTTAATTTAAGAATTTGGGAACCACTTCTGGAAGGAGTTGGGTGGATGGAAAACAAGGAGAGGTAGTAATAGTCTCAGGGGATAACAGAAGTATGAAGAGAGGATCTCAGGAGGGAATAGGTAAGAAAATGGTGGACTTTTTAAAAAGGAGAGAAAAAAAGCAGGATTTGGTAAAGTCTGTGTACTGGAAAAAAGGGAAAATAAGAGAACATCACCCTGAAGTTCTGTGGCTGGATGGTGAGTTTGGGGTGAAGGAGGAGGAGTTTAAGATTTCTGGGGAAGGAAAAGATTTCTTTTTTTTCCCCTTGTTAGCAGTACGGAGCTAGGAATAGGTTTCTGAAAGATGAAGTAGTATGGTAGTGTCTCATGCACAAAAAATTACAAGGTCAGAACCACAAAGGAGGTGAGTTTGAGTTTTCTCATAGGTGCAGACAAAAGTAGATCCCTCTTGCCTAGACAAGACAGGAACCTGTTGCAGAGTTATGAGATACATAGTGGATAGATGAAAAAGAGGTGCAGCAAACACCATTATTAGGTATAGTGGAAAGGTTTGGCTCACTGAAAGAAAATTTTATGTATCTGGAGGCAGCAAAGAATGGAGCAATCCTCTGTGGTATCAAAATGGGGTTTAAAACGCATGAGTTTGGAAGAGGGATCTCTTGTGATATTTTAGGTAAGGGGAAATTTAATTGATGACCTCAATGAAGGTGGCTTTATTTGAGAAAAGGAACCTAAAACTTGAATTTTAAGGGATCCAGAAAGAGTTCTGAAGGGAGTATTAGCTGGTAGGGAGTAAGTTCCCCAAAAAAATGCAAAAAAGAGTTGTGCTGATATTTTTGGGCAAGGGGTGTGTGTTTATATGTATATATTTGAGTCAAATGTAAGGAACAGAAAGAGATAGACTAAGACCAGGAGTTGAGAAAGTAGAGATTCAAGAGGCAGGAAGGAGTTAAAAAATGAGTATGAGATACTTTTGAGTTGCAGTTTGGGGTGAACATCAAGAAGGTGTGGAAGAACTAGGGTAGAAGAGAAGGAAAATTCTTCTGGCTTGTTGTTTACTTAAATGCTGACTGGAGAATTGACGGTTGAAGAATAGCAGTGGTGGGAGAAAGGCTAGTAATGTTAAATACATGTGTACTGGGTTTACAGATCTATCTTGCAATTTTGTTAGCTGCGGGCTAAAAATGCAGCCTGTGAGGTGAAAGAGAAATTCTACTTAGTGTTTTCCAAATGTTTGTGAGATTATGTTCTGTTTCAGATTCGTTCTTCTGGTGAGATTGTTCAGGTGAAGGTCTTGGGTGTTTTAGCTCTTGTTGATGAAGGAGAGACAGATTGGAAGATAATTGCTATCAGTGCGGATGACCCAGAAGCTCAGAAAATCCACGGCAAGTATTTTTACCTTTCTTAATGCAAGTTACGTCAGTAGCTTGCACAGTAGAATGGTACCTGAGTTTAGACCACCCAGGCCAATAAAAGGCAGACATCAGAAAGGCAAGACTATTTTTTTGTTGTTTAAATCTGGTACTTCCTTCAAGGAGGGCATATGTGGTTTTCATACTAAGCTTTTGAAAAAGATTGACTTGGATTTTCAGGAGAACCTGTCATGCAGAAAGTCTTTTGACTTCTGAAACACAACCACCTTAGAAAGTGACCTCTTAAAATTACAGGCTTATCTCCTGTGTAATTGTGCATATTTACCTACTCAGATTGTGTAGCACACTGCTGTTTTGCTTGTTGAAAGTGTTTGTTCCTTTCATACTTGCAGGCATTGCGTTGCATTCTGAAAAAGGCTGCACATTTCCAATGTTTTGTCAGTTGTAACTGGGTTACTTCCAGGGTTTGTTACCTAGTATGGATGATTAACTTTCACCTTTTAGCTTGAAAATTTTGAAAGTAAACTGCTAATGCAGCTCACCCTAATATCAGCCTTGATGATGACTAGCAGTGCAGGGGGAAATATCCTTTCCAGACTGGTCCTCCTTGTGACCATGCTTTTGGTATCCAAATAGAATTCAAGTACTAAAATGTATGCGAGTAGCATGTGAGGTGGAGTTCTGCTTGCAGATTCCCATGAGAAGATGATACAGAGGTGTTAAAACTGCAGGGAGTTAAGTTTTTACAGCACAGGTAAAGTGCAGCTTCTCTCTGAATAAATGGAGGTTCCCTTCCTCAAACACAGTGTTACTGGGAATCATGAGAATTAAGTGAGGAGGTTTGTGTAAGACAGTGATTGTTGTGAGACCAAAAACCGTATGTCATCAGGTATGTATGATCAGAGCCTGCCCTTTGTTGGTAGGGAGCACTAAGGCACAGAGTGGCCTTCCTGTAAGAATAGGGCATAGGGCTATCCAGTGGTTTTGTAAGTAATTATTGCCATTGAGGCTTTTTCCTGATTTCTCAATGTAAAGCAAGTATATCACTGGGCTGGCCCTTCATTCTCAAGTTCTCTTGCAGGTTGCTTTCATGTGGAGAATACTTGGCTTGTGGGGGAAGAAGGGGATAAGAGGAAATGAGGAAAAGGAAACTCTTGGGTTGATGTTGATTAAAGTAATTGGACAGATTAATTACTACATAGTGTTTATGACTTTACTTTGACAGATATTAAGAAGTTCTGCTTAAGGAAATAGTAATAGTTTGCTGTTAATCTTAGTATCAGTTTGAGCCTCTGTAATGTGCAGTAAAATGCAATATAAGTGTCAGTAGTTAAAAGACAAGTAATTAGCACTTTATTTCTATACATTGTTCTGTTCAACTCTTACCCTTTTTCCTTAACAATTTCTGCAACAGTTTTATCAGAAAAGCTGGTGAGAGAATTTAAAAGGAGTTCACTAACTAGGGACAAAATTGGGACAGTTTATGCCACTGGGTTAAGTAACTCTATTTGAAAGCCCTCTGTTTTGTTTTGGTTTGGTTTTTCGGGTAATGACTGATTGGTCAGCTGTGTTACAGCTTTAGTTTGTTTGGGAGGGGAGTAAGAGTTTTAGTCTTGTTTTAACAAAAAAGAAAAAAGGCAGGGGGGAATGCATAAACCATTGTCTGTAGTTGATTACTGTGTACATCCTTTCTTATCAGAGAAAGGTGCAAAACTTCAAGAGGAGAACTGTTCTTCTGAGGTTCAGAGAAGTACAGAAATATGTATCCAATTTAATATGATTTCTCTTTGTGATTGGAGTTGCAGTCCAGGATTTACAAAAGAAAAGAAAAAGGAGTGGGGGGAAAAAAAGCCCCCATCTGCTTTCACAAAACATGACTAGCTTTGCAGTGTTTAACAGCAATCCTTCTTCAGTCTGAAAACAAACAAATCTGTTGGAGTAGGCAGTACAATATGTCCTTTTATACTTGTTTTCCCCCCTTCCCAAATATGTTAATTATTTCAGCATAAAGGGATAGCAGCTACAGATAAAACTGGTATCTCCCTCAGTAATTGATGTGCTGCTGTGTTATGGTGGTGGCCTCCTAGGGAAAGATGAGAGAAGTGTTGCCTTCTAAGTCTGCCCAGTAATTTTTATATCGTTTGTTAAACATTTTGAATTGGACTGAGAATCATCACATTTGCTTTCAGCTGAGTATGTGCACAGCCCCCAGTGAACATTTGGAAAAGATAATTCCGAGACACCAGAGCGGTGATTACTTGCAAACCCCATCCTGAGCCCGCACAGTGTGTTAACTCTTCTTGCTGCTTTAAGCACACCCCAGGTACTCTGTATATTCTCCTTCTGGGATTGTGATCGTTCTCATAAGTGCAATTGATTTTTTTGAGACTTCACAGAACTTAAAACTGAGCAGTCCCAACTTCTGAACAGTTCTCATTGTTTATTCATAGCACTCCACTGTACTGTGTCCTGCAGGCATTTATTGATAAATACTGGTTTAAATTGGAAACCCTGCCTAGAACTCTCTCTTTCACACAGAGCAATGAGAAACTCTAGTTTATAGTGACAATACCCAGGAATAGTAAGCAGTGCTTAGCACCTGTTCGACTGGGAACTGTGTCATCCATGGGAATAGCAAGGGTTTAGTGTCTTTTTGGGCTGACTTGTGAAGGTAATCTGTTTGAAATTATAGTGCTTAATACTGGTGGGCGTGGGGATAATCTCACTCCAAATACAAGATGTATGTCAGATGCAAGTATCTATGACAGAGTTTCTTTATGTCAGTGAGATCTGTCTTTGTGGCAACCTGAAAACCACTGTGTGGTGTGTTTCTGCTCAGGCAGTTGCAAGGTAGATGGCCATTAGCAAGCCAGTAAAGCTTCAGATCAAGCAAGTGTGGGAAATGGCCTAATAGCTCCCTGCACACTCAAACACTAAATATTGGTGGTATAATAGGCCTGGCTGTGTTTTTGCTGCTGTTGTTGCTTTTTGTTTGTGGGTTTGTTTTTTTTTTTTTTTTGTAAAATACTAGCCATGAGAAGCAACAAATTCTTGGACTGGAAAGGCTGCTTGTCTGCTTATGTCATAATTTGGATAGAATTTAATGTATTGAAATTCACATACATACTTGATGTGCTTTACAATGTTGGGCTTAGAAAGGATGAGCATCTTCCGTGCTGCAGTTTGGTCTAAATGTATATGGCATCTTCACGTTGGACAAGAGGTTTTGAATATCACTGGCAATTGAAACAGGAAGTGTGTTTGAAACACCTTATGAAAAGTCCAGCTCTCAAAAGGTCATCTTACCTTCCCTGAGCAAATTGGATGAATAATGGATGGCATTTTGGAGGTATTTTACTGGCCTGGAATCTCAGTAGCCATTTTCTGCTGTTGCTTACTGGAAAGATGTCTGGTTGTATTCTGCAGCAGTTGGTGAAGTCTGCCGGCTTTCTTGCACTATCATTTGCTGGCACTGGTATAGTTAACTGTGCTATCTTGTCACGCTTCTTTTCCAGCATGCAACTTGAGATTGGCTTTGTGAATTAAGTGATCAAACCCTAAATGGCAAAAACAAAGCATATGGCATACTTTGTTCCATATATTTTTATAGATCCTTGCATGAGAGTGTATTTATATGCATAGAAGCAGAGAGGCCCTGAAAACCTTTGTTGTGGATTTGTGTAAGCATTCAATATAAAGAAATTAATTATCTGTACTGAGGCTCCCCTCCTACCCCCTCACACCAGGCTCCACAAAATACACCAAATGCCTTTATATGGAATGTTGCTGCTGCTTCCTGTAAATGTTTATAAGATGTTATTAAAAACATATGTCCTCTCTTCCCAGAGACCTTGTTTAGAAAGCTTGCTGCAAGCATGTTGTTTTAGCTTTGCTTGCAAGAAGCAGCATCTGTTGTACTAAAAACGGTAGTTTGGTACAAATGCTTTTGTTGCTGTCTTGCAAAGCCAGATAGAATTGGGATCTGCGTTTGCATTGGCTCACTCTATTGACAAGAGAGCTAGCAGTGGTTGTTTGTGCCAGCCTTCAGAGATTTTTCCTTATTGAGACTAAACTGCACACTTAATGTGATTAGCTATCTTTTTTTTTTTTTTTTAAACCCTTGGTGCTTAACTTTGGTGCCCAGAAAAATGTGACCTATGGTTGTATGTAGGCAGTATAAAGACGTTACCACCTAGAGCCTAGTGGGTACCTGCTGATAATATACCTGCAAGAGCTGCTTGTGGGGATGAAACTGCATTAGGCCAGGTGCGTGCTTGCTACTCCCATACTTGCTAAGCCCTTTTTGACATCAGTGTGAGTACGTAGTTGTGAGGGAAGGTAAGCAGTCAGGGTCAGAAGAAAGTGTCTTAACAGCGTCTACTGTGGGAAAGACATTTAAGTGGGTTTTGGTGTGTTTTTGTTGTTGTTTGTTTGGTTTAAATCATATATCACTGTACTGCTTATCACGATCTATTATTTTACCTTTCTTTACTTAGTCTTTTGTTCTCCAAGTATATTTTTCTCCTTCTCCCCCTGATATCCAAAAGATGCTGTTTGGATTTCGGAATGGAGGGCAAGCCGTCTTTCAAGCTTTTCTATGACAGCTTGTAAGGAGCTGAAGACATGGCTGTCATGGATGTGAGAGCTCCTGTTTTCCTTATATTTTGTGCTTCGTGCTGACTGCACAGCAACAGGATCAATTTATTCTTGCGCACACACACATACACGTTTTTTCCTGCTGCTTGCCCCCAAGCAATGCATTATAATACAGATGTTTTGGTGTTTTTTTTTTTCTTTCAACCATTTAAGCTTCATATGGTGCCCAGTAGCTGTCCTTCATAATAAAGAATAGTGAAGTGAAGCATGGGGATGAAGGAAAGTAACTTGCAAGGACCAAGGAAAGAAAAGTAACCGCTGTCCCCCTTCTTAAGTCCTCAAAAAGAGAATATACAGCAGCCAGTACTTTAGGGGGCATATAATGCTGTAGCCTGATTCTGTGTAGTCATTGTACCTAGGCAAGGTATCTTCCAGTAGAGAATGTGAAATTCAGAGACATGATTCTGTCTATGAAGGGTGGTCATCCCTGTCTTAAGGAGGTAAGGAAAGGCTGCCCCAAAGCCTATTCTAATATTTGAGTCCTTTAAAGAAATAAAACCAAGGCCTGTAAATAAGGAACAACAGGTGGGGAGGGGCACAGGTGTCAGTTTGTAGACAGACACTTTTGGTGAATGGTTTTTATGGGAATAGGAGACAAATAACCAAGTAGGAGGAGTGGAGAAGCAGAGTTAGGAGAGAAATTTTCTGGAACAGGAACCAGAAGAAAGGACCAGCAGTCTGAGAAAGTATTTAAGTAGTGTCTAGAGATGGAGGTCTGGGGTTCATTCGCTGCTGGAAGCCAAGGAGGTTGCTGCAGCAGCCTAGTTTGCTTTACAGACCTGAGGAGATACTGTCTCTTCCAACAAGTACTAGAACTTGTGAGTTCAAACCTCGCAAGAGGAGGAGATTACAAGGGCTCAAGATGGGAGAATGGTCCCACACTTGGAGTGAACAGGATGATATACTGTAGTCCTGAAACCAGTTTGAATTGGAGCTGCAGTTTTATTAGTGCCCAAATGAAGCATCCAACCAAGTCCCCACCCTTTTCTAAATCTTTTCTTCTTGGTTGGTCTCACCCACCCATCCCAGTGAAAGACTTCTTGTACTCTTAAAACATGTATTCAGCTAGAAGTCCTGCCTCTAGCATAGCCTTATGTGCCCTTGCTTTTTTCTGGGATTCTGCCAATGAAACTCCCTAATCTTCTACAGGCAGATGGCCAGCAGCCAAGTGCAAAATGTGTTTTACTTCTGAGTCCATAAACACGTAGCCCTATTAAGTGTGTACAGAAGCAAAAATTTACATAAGGTTCTTCAAAGTTTTATGTTTTATTCCTTGGGTAGTGTGTGATCCAGTGGAATTTGGGAGTGGCATCTATGAGATGCCTATGAACACTCGGCTTATCTTCTCACATAGGTTTGGTCACACAGTTCAGTCCATGTGTCATCTCTCTTGGTGGTCTACAGAGAATTGCATTGTCTGTAGCGCAAGGCTTGTTCCCTTCTCATACTGTCCTTTTTAGAAATACTTGAATGTCTTTGTTCAGGTTCACAGCCTAGATCTTTAAAAAGACATTTAGGCACTCAAAGATGGAAAGCACAGGACTAGGTGTCAATTTTGAAGACTAAGCACTCTGAAAATCTGGTTTAGAGGACTGGATAGACAGAAGAGTATCTGCTAGGAATCACTGCCAACCAGGAGATGTCAGTTAGTGAGGCATATCTATGGCAGAAGAGAATGAAGTAACCAAGCAGTACTGAGAGAGAGCAAGAGGGAATTGAGAAGGGAGAAATCAGCAACTGACTTGCAAAAACACCAGAAAAAGAGAATAACACCATGGGAAGTGGGCAAAGTGAAGTTATGAAAAAGCTGGAAGACTGCATGCAAAGTACAGCAATAAAAAGTCAGCTCCCATTTCCATTAGAAGTGACATTAGGAGGGAAATAGATGGAAAGAGAAGGATTACACCAGCTACAAAAAGTACTTTGCTTCCAGAAAGGACAAATTCCTTTATTATATCAAAATCAATTAAAATTGTGTTGAAGGCTTTTCCATGTAAACGTATTGCCAGAGAGTTAATTTGCCAAGGGGGTGATAGGACCACTTTGTTGCAAGTGACAGAACTGATGGTAGTCTCACAGGACAACCTGGTAAAATTTGATAGGTGCAGTAGAAGTGAACATTTAAGATCATGAACTGCGCCTTTGCTATAGTAGTATAGCCCTTGAGCAGAATTACTGTGTGACTGTTTAATCTCTCTGTACCCACTGTGGCAATGTTCATCTCTGCCTCCCAAGGGTGTCCTGCAAATGGCATGCATTCCTCTTTGTGTCCCGTTCCATCTTTGCACAGTAGGATTATAGAGGTAAAGGCAGAATTGACTTATCACTGTGAGTATGCAGATATCACGGGGTTATCAGTAGAGTTAGTGTTTAGTGCTCCTGGCACATATCTGTCTTGTATCTAATGGGCTGAATCTGGAAGTAATGTGAGCAAAGGGATGGATGCCTTTAAGGTAATTTTGAGAAGTCAAGCCTGTATTTTGTTTTGAGGTGCTGGTTTAAAAATCCGTATGTTGAAATTGTTTTTACTAGCTATTCTTTCATTGTCAAGAAATGCTTTTAGTCCCTGCAGTTGCTGGGGAAAACAGTTACCTCACTGAATAATCTTAAGTATTGCAAGAGATACGTATTGAGATGAAAGCCTATAAATATAGAATTTTCTTCTTCTCCTGTCAGAAGTATGGTCCTTTTAATCATTGTCCCTTTGGGCCTTCATTAATGAAGGGCAGGAGGCAACTGGTTTACCTGTTCAGCGTGGTCGTGAAAGCGTAAGATATCAACTATGGGCATCTGATGTAATGAAGTGAAGTTCCGCAATGACTTTGAAAGTGCTCAGTGAAATCAAATTGTTTGCAGATCCTTTATGAGACTTTAAAAAATGAATGTTACAAAAACTGTGAGTAAAAATGACCAGTCCTTTTTTTTTCCTTTTTTTTTTTCTTTTTAATTTACAGATATTGACGATGTTAAGAAGCACAAGCCAGGTTATCTTGAGGCTACAGTTGACTGGTTCAGATTATATAAAGTCCCTGATGGTAAACCGGAAAATCAGTTTGCTTTTAATGGAGAATTTAAAGACAAGGTGAAGATAATCCAAAACTAAAGATGCATCATTCTGTCATGTAGCCTCTTTAATACATCATAGACTTTTTGGAATTGTAAAGGATGAGGTTTAACAAAAAGAATTTTTATAGG
This sequence comes from Falco punctatus, assembly GCF_963210335.1. Classification (NCBI taxonomy): domain Eukaryota; kingdom Metazoa; phylum Chordata; class Aves; order Falconiformes; family Falconidae; genus Falco; species Falco punctatus. The sequence goes on from NC_137580.1 coordinate 69,200,371, forward strand.
AGGGATCTTTGAAAAAGATTTATTAGGCTAGGAATAAATAATCTTTGCTGCCTTCCATTTTATTCAGGGAAAATGCATAGTTTATTAACGGAAGTCAGTAAAAAGCCGAACAAAACCAAAACATTCAGTCCTAATCCTGATGAGACTTACACACTTATCTGTGCATTTGTAGGTTTTTTCACAGCATTTTCATTCTTACTGTCAGAGGAATGAACAAATAGTCTTTTCAGGTATTTTTTCAGTCCTGATTTGATAAATTTTCCTGACAATTTTTTTAAGGCCATGCCATTTAAGGCAGACAATGGGTTGCAGATTTTTTCATATTTGGTATTTGCTCAAGGTATACTTCTTCCTGGTAGTTCTATGTGAAAACATTTGAACTGGTTTTGGCTTGAAGGCTGAAAAAATATTTTGTCTTTTTTTAGAAAATGAATGGTGTTTTCAACTACCTACAGTAAAAATGGCCAGGGTTTGAAAGGAGAGTGGACCTGGGAATAGACCTCACTGAAGAAAATACCTGGATTTTTCCAAAGGAAATTGGGTGTGATTTGAGTAAAAGTGATTTGAAAATCATGTATTGCACACTCTCTGTAGACTATTTTTGGCAAAAGTGTCACAGGTTCCTGTGGAATGATGCCCGTGTGTCAGCTAGTTCAGCCTTGCAGTGTGCTGTCAAAGTTATAAAATGCCTTCTAACCAGCACAGGCAACTTACATGTTTTGTCTGATTAAAGAGATGCTCTGACTCCCCTCTGCACTAGAACTGTCTTTTAAATCAATCCAGTGTAGAGTTGTAAGGCTTGATAACCTCATCTCTCTCCCCTGTTCTCTCAGGAACTGCTTTTGGAAATTGCCCTGCTCTGTAACGCAGAGTGTCACTCTGTAGTGACAGTTTAACGGTATATCCCTGTCAGGCCATTGGAGTTCAGGCTTGAGGCACTAAATGCCCCAGGATAGCTGGTGTGGAGCACTTGAATAATTCTCCAACATTTCTAGAGATCCAGAATGTGGGGCGGCAGCTGTTGGCTATGCTCCAGCAGCTCTGGTGAAGTTCACAATGTTCCAGTGGCATTTTGCCAAGTCTCTCCTTCTTAGGAAGCGTGCATGTTCTGTTGGCAGCTTTTTGCAAGCCAGTCTAGATATCATCATCTGGACAGCGAGGGCTTATTTTACTTTATTTTTTTAAAAACTTTCTCATCCCTACCATGCCCCCAATATTACTTTTGTTTAAAACAAACAAAAACTGTTAAGCAGCTGACATGTTACATTGTTGCAAATGCTTAAGTATATGATTGGGCAATTAATGAAGTAAATGCAAATTTTGTCACTAGAGGGGAAACCTTAACTCTGACCTTGATGTGTATCTGTGACAGAGGAGTCGTAGCTGACACTTTGTCCCATTTAGGACCTAGTACAGTTTTCTACAACTGTAGGTGTCTGCTTAGCATCTAGTGCTGATTTATTTGTGCAGCCTTCATGTTTTCTGGCTGTGGACCAAGGGAAAGTCCTGAATGTGTTGCCACTGTATTTGACAGATAGTGAAGTTTGTTTCTTTTCATAAAAAGGGTGTTATATTTTACAGAAATTTAATGAGGCCTTGAAGGAGGGCCCTTAAAAAAAACAGATGAAAAATATGTTTTACTAAACTAGTTCTGTGACTTTTTTTCTGTTTAATAGCATTTTAATGCATAAAACTTTTCCTTGATGTAAACTAGGATTTTGCTGTTGAAATTATTAAATCCACCCATGAACACTGGAAAGCTTTGCTTCATAAGAAAGCTGAGGGAGGTACTATTAAGTGGTAAGTGTCCAGTCATGTCTTTTCTTCTTTGTCTTTTGCTAGTGCTGGTGGTATTCTATGTGTGGCAGCTGTGCATGAGCTGCTTAGAATTTTTACTTTGAGATGACAGAAATACTCATGGTTTTGATAATTGATAATAGACTATGGTTGACTAATTGCACCTTGTATGATAATGACTTACTGGTAAGTGGTTCCAAAAACATAGTGATCATATAAAAGTGATATAGATTAACTTTAGGAAAATGGCCCCAGAGTGTGTGTTCAGTATCATTTTGGGAGAATCTTGGTATTCTGTGTAAATCCTCTTGTCACTGTTTATTCCATCCTCCAGTGCTGCATTGCTGTGCTGCAAAATTCTTTAGCAGCTTAGCATTCCATATTTTTTAGTAGTTGTCTGGAATGAGAGAGCCAAATTACCGTTTTTTATTAGCCTTTGGCCTGATCTAAATTAAAATGGACTTTATTAAGCTTTCTGGACTGGTTTGCATTGGCAATTCTGGCATCAGAGGTCCTGAAAAGTAGGCAGGTATCTTTGCCTGGTGCTTTCCAAGAACAGTAGATTGCCTACCGTTAGCTGAAACCAGAGGGCAAAGGCTGTGGGGAAAGGTGTGCTCAGATAGTTGCTGTTGTCTTCTACTTTATTGGGAAAAAGTGACTTTCTTTTTCTTGGAGCTGTTTGAACACCGTAGCAGTTGGCCAGGTCGGTAGTTCTGTTTTAGCATGATAGAAATACGGTAGGATAATATTAAAATTTTGGTCTTGATTATTTCAGAAGTGCTTTGAGGTTCATGTTGGCGAAATTAAAAAATAATTAAAATTGCAGTCTTACTTTGAGGAATTGAACTTGTTGCTGTTTACTCTTTAGGACTTTCAAAACTCATGACCAAATTCATTTTTGGTGTGAAAGGCTGGATATCTATAGGGAAAGATCTCTGCAAAGTACTTGGTCCCAGAATTTGCTCTCTGGAAGCGGTACAGGTGTCTGCTGCTTTATGTAGGAGCAGAATTTTGACTTGTGTTTTTTCTTCCTCCTTGCTACATACTGCAGGCAGGTTACTGCAAACCAGGGGTGATCTGCCACAGAATCTGCCTGTCCTTCAAGGCACAAGAGACAGGGGGATATTCACGCTGTTTGTGCTAGCCATCTAGGTGTTTTTTCAATTCCCTCAGGAAGTGCCAGTTTATCTCTATTGACTTTGTGGGGGGATTTAGTTTAACTGTGGTCCCCTGAACCGTACCCAAGTTAGCTGCCAAAAGCTCTGAGTGTGAGCAGTGCTTGTATTCATATAGAACATAGAGCCTAACCCCCCCCTCAAATCCAAAGAAACAAAGAACACCCCTCCACACCCCTGCTCTCTTCCAGCATTACTGGTTACTTTTATGTTTTTTACTTCCTCATTTCTTGCAGATACACATTTCTGAGCTCTATATGTGAAGGTGTTTTTTTCCATAGGTACTTAATAGTGTGTGTGTGTGTCTCTTTTCCACTGATTGATAAAATGTGTATTTAATTTTGTTTTTCCAGCACAAATGTTCTGGTGAATGGCAGTCCGTTTTGTTGCAGCGAAGAGGATGCCCGAATGATTGTGCAGTCGGTAAGGATAATCTGTACTTTTTTCCTCCCCCCGTTTTTTTTTTTTAAGTGATTAATAGGAAAAGAAGATTAAGAGCTCCAAAACTGAAAGGAAGTAGCTAAACTGAAATGGTCCTTAAATAAAAATTTTAGGCATAAAGTAAAAGGAAGAGCACAAAGGTTGTGGGGGAAATGTAAGCATTATAAACAAATCTTTCATTGCAGCGGTCCAATTGTGCTTTCTGGCAGGTTCATTGCTGTTCTGGTGGGGGTTTTTTGTTTTGTCTTTTTTTCTCCCTCTGCAGTGCTGTTTCTTCTGATCCTGAATAGCAAGATGGACTGCTATTTGTATCTAGCCTGCTGTCTTCTCTGTCTCCCCTGTTGCCATGAGTTACCACCCAGTGTTAGAACTCATTGACTAGCTGACTGTAGTCCCTAATCACTAAAGGGATCCTTTGTTTGTCTACTTGCATAATTAAATGCATTGCTGTAAGAGAGGGGGATGCTTTTTTGAATGTTTCTTAAAGAATGCCTGTCATATTCTGAAAATTAACATAAAATGAAAACATGCAGGTTTCCTGTTCAGGCAAGAAAAATGTCCTGCAGGTCTGATGCTTTCATGTGCAAATGCTAGTGGAGGAGAATTTCTTCCATTTTAAAATTTGCTAGTTTGGATGCCAGAAATTAAGCAAAGTTACCAGAAATTACATGGAGAAAAGAACCCCCAAGTATTACTCTTTTTTTTAATTATTATTATTATTATTGTTTTTATTTTTAACATATGCCATGATTGAGACTGTGCTCGTGACCAAATGAGTGTGGCAGGTATTTTGCACATGTGCATGGCTGTCTGGGCAGCCAGTGTTTTGCCCCAGTAGTCACAGGAATTATGCAAGTTCAGGATGCCATCCACTGCCTGTGCAGGTAACATTCCAACAGCATTTCTAGTAAGAATGTGTTGTCCTTGGTGGTGTTTTGTCACAAGGAAGTAAAACTTGTCAGTTGCAAAGAAAACTTGGTTTAAGTCATAAAGAAGTGTCAAACCTAACTGGTTTTCCTATTCAGGTCTCTTGCTTTCAGGACTTCTTCAAAAGTGTCTTTATGGTTGGCCTTATAAATGTTTATTAATTGGACTGTAAGTTTTAAATGAAAGAACTCATTCTGGAATTCAGATATGTTTTTAGGCATGTCACTCACAGCTATAAAGCATATATTTACCTCCTCTGTTTTCAAATTTACAGTAACTTTTAGTAAGTGTTTAAATGCAATTAAAATTTGAAGTTCAGATGTATTTGGATGATGGCAAACCTGCAAAGGAGTATTTCCTTTTGCTTTCTGTGCTGTTTCTACTTTGAAGCATGTAGGGTAAATAATTATCTGTTTAAATCAGCAGTATCCATTATTTTGTCTTCTAATAACAAATAAAACTTCCTGGTTTTTGGGGTGGAGGTTAGTAAAAACAAGTTCATAAAATATATTGTATCAAACTTTATTTTTTTTTTTATTTTGAGCACTTGCATTCTTATCAGGTATTATCACTTTCTGGCTTTTAAGTGATACTGGTTTTGGGAAGTTGTCATCACTCCTTTCCATCATTCTTTTTCAGTTCAAAGTATTTTGATTGTGTCTTTGTAGGGTACTACCGCTTGGTGCTTTTTGGGCAGGGAGAAGAGGCAATACTCTTTTAAATACTGTTCATACTGCGTGCAATTACCAATCTATGATAAATAAAAAAAGTAAAATGCTCTTGAAATATGAATGGTGGACACTCTAAATATAAGCAGGGAGGTTGACCTGCATGTTTTAAGCACATATCTTTTTGTCTAGTATGCTACACTGCCTGCTTTGGTTATTAGTTTGAAAGAGATGAACACCTGAAGTGAAAGTACATGAGTGTTGGCTACAGAATCTTAACGGCTGGTGGTAATTTTAAATGAAAGTTGCCTGTGTCTGTCTGAGTGGTTTTTTTGTGTTTTTTGTTTTTATAAACTAAAAGTAGATACATTTTCTTCTAATTTATGTCCATCTATTAACTTCTGGATTGAAAACAGAAGAATGAAAGCTGAGGTAGGGATTTTGTGTGCAAGAACAGTGAGAAATGTATTTCAGCGACTGCAAAATTTCTGAGCTACTTGTGCAGTGAGAGCTGGTACCCTACAATTCTGTCTCCTGGGTCAGACTCAAATACGGAATTTTTGACTGGGTGATAATTGCCTTCAATCAGGTATATCAAGTTGTTATAAAAAACCCACCAAACAAACACCAAAACCACAAACCTCAACCAAAAAAAATACCCCCAAAAAACCCTACCAAAGGAAAACTTGGTACTGCTATGAAACAATTTTTATGGTGAGCGAGAGATCTAGAAGAACCAAAAAGAAAACAAACAAATCCTACCAAATGCTTCCCAAATTGTGTACTAATCAAAATTTCATACAGATTTTGATTGGTTAATTCCCAAGATAGTCCTGTTGATTTCACTAGATTTATTGTGCTATTGTTTGACCTTTCATTATTTTACAGATACAGGACTAGAATGTCTTGTCTCCATTGGGGGAATTTACACTCCACTGAGTTCACTTCTACATGGTGGGCATGTGTACTGTCATCTGTATTGGTGGCAGACTAGGAATGATTCTATAGCTGGTCAAGTTGCCATGTCCCGACAATCCCAAAGAGATAAAAGATAATATGTGCATATGGGAACACATATGGAACATTTGAACCAGCCAGAATTACACCAGCCCCCTACAACTACAAACCTAGTTGAGTTTTAACACTAGGTAGTGAAAATTTCTAGGGTTCTCCAGCCTTTGCAAATGGTTTGTTATCTTTCTTGGCTCCACTGTTAGTGTATGTTGAAGCCAGGAGGAGCAGAGCTTTGTAGCTGAATGTGTTAGTGCCAAGATGTACTATTTATTTAAGGGTTTTAAGTGTTGTCATCTGTAAAACTGACCAGGACAGCCAAACTATTGTTTAACATTAATCCTTGAGAACTGCTTGCTCACTTGCTCTGTGAAGAAGCTACTGAGGACTTGGCAAATTGGAAAATCTCCAAGAAAATCTATATATAGTTAGTAGAGCAGTGGTTCTCAGACTTATCACATAATTTTTCCCTTTATAATACTGGAAAGTGAACTAGGAAAGCTTTGCTAGATGATGTCTCATCTGATAAAATGCAGAACAGTGTCTTGCAGGGGAAAACACTTGGCTCTTCCATATAATTTAAAAAAACCTCCCAACAAAATTTGCATCTGTATATCTAATGATGTGTTTTGAGTAATTCAGATAATTATATAATTATAATTAATATAATATAGAGATAATATAAGCAAGAAAAGTCTGCAAATTGCCTTTCTCCCTACATGTTCTGTGAGGGCATTTCCATTTGGGACTTAGTAGAGGCTGAATTTTCTGTTCAGTAGCCAGTTGTGAAACGAAAGATTGATTGGGTTTTTAGTCTGGGATTTTGGTTTGTTTTAAATTATTTTGTTTGGTTTTTAAACTGTGTTCTAGATGGAAAGGGTTGTGTAACGAAAAGACTCCTGGTTCAGTGGGATGAGGTTGTGGTCTGTTTGTGGTGGGAAGGTACCGAGTCCTTACCTTAAACTTTCTAAGCAATTATCCCCGAAGTGGCAGGCACCTGCTTGTACATAGTGACGACTGGTTCTCCCTACCTTGTAGGATAAAGCTTTGGATTTGCTGGAAAGATAGGTGATGGTCTGGTGGTAAGGCCTGGAAGACCTGGATTATATTTGTCATACTGCCACATCCCTTCAGATCAGTCGCTTAATCTCCTTGTGCAGGTGATTATCCTGGGTAAAGTGGGAAAAAGGATATTGGTTTTCTTTTTCCTCCTCATGGGTTTTGACCCACTCTCAGTGGACTGAGCCCTCTGCGTGCTTAGAGGCAGGCAGGCTCGCGAGGGAATTTCACACCAATGGGGCTCGGTCCGAGAGCTGCACTGTGCTAAACCTGGCTCCAAGGTTTCTGGGTCTGCCTGTGAGGATACTGCAAAGTTTTCATTATTGTCATCACATGCCGTTAAAGCAGTGGCAGGAAGTGCCACCCTGTTGGTGTGAAAGACATGGGTGGTCACTGTGCAGCTGAAGCTTCAAACACCTGTAAATGCTGCCTTGGAGGTGGCTTCTTTTTTGCATGGTTCACCTCAGTGATTACTTGTGGGGTTATTTGCTGGGGTAAGTGGTTGTGTCATGGCAAAAGCCAGCATCCACCCTGGTTTTGCACTTGATTTGTGCGTGCAGGTGAGTGTTGCAGGATTACTTCTGCTGAGATGCTCTTTCCTTCTTTCCCATCAGTTATGTCATTTGGAAAACTTGTCAGAAGGGCGGTGGAGGATTGTTCTTACGCAAGTAACTAGCATCCTCATCGCGAGGCATGTTTCATCGAGCCAGTGTTAAAACTGGCTTTAGTTTTGTCCTTTAAGTTACAGGACAAGGCATACTGTGTAATACTGCAATTAAATCCTGGTGTATCCAGCTTTGAAATGTCAGACCTACATTTTAAAACAGTTTGTCACTTCACACAGAACTGAATCCTACTCTGTCAAAATGTAATTGTAAGAGAGTATGATCATATGTTTATTTATAAATGTTTGCATATATATAATGTAAAGTGTGTGTGTGCGTGTATAATCACATGCATACCTTATGCCGAAACTTGTATAGTAATGTAATTGGAAAGGCATTTTCACTCTTTAGTATGTAAACAGCAAATCCTGTTCTCATCAAAACGATATGGTAGGAGATTCCCCTTTAGGTAAGGTGTTAATGTGTCACTCGTTAGTGTGTGTGTTTTGTCATTTATGGGCAATTTGTACAGTAGTTGGGGGGAGTGGGCAGGGAGTCTGTAAGGTAGAACATTGTCCTGTGGGGGCAACAGTAAGTTCTGTTTGTGTTTAATACCTCTTGACTGCAGCAGTAAAATAGCTTTGAGTTTGGGTGTTACCTCTGAAACTTCAACCAAATACTGATACATTGGTTTGCTTTTTTTCTTGTTTTTTTTCTTTTTCTTCTTTTTAGGCACCCATGCATGTGAATGGAGATTCTGTTTCCCCAGAAGGTACCTTTTTCCCCAAATGCCATACAATTTCTCTAATCATTTGCTTTAAAAATCGACATAAAAATTGTCTTGTTAAAAAAGGTGGTTTTAATGCACATGAGAATGATATTTGTTATATCCTGTCAGACTTCTAATGCCTGTCCCCTGTTAAACAGAACATGAACAGAAATTCATGGGTGGTTTGTGGGAGATTACTTTTGAGTATGAGTTAAAGTATAGCCCACATAAAAAGATAAGACTAAACTTTTCTGTCACTGAAGAGGAACTGAGGAAGTGAGGAACTGAGGAGAGCAAGTGCATTATATTTATCCTTTTTAAAGCAGAAAGGTTCCTTTGCCTTAGTTTTTGTCATTCCTCACAGTAGCTAACTAATCATGTAAACAGCTCCTTTTCCTAGAATTGACCATATTTACTTTTCAGTTGTAAGTTCTAAGGACAAAACTCTCTTTTCACTGTTAGATGTTTTGTTAACTTGAAAAAACTTCATGTTTTTCTTCAAGAAATAAGAATGAATCGTACATGTTCGTTTTTGTTAAAACTTAAGATATTTCTACTGGCAGGAACTATAGGGAAGACATATGTGCTTTTTGAGATGGAGTGAGTTAATGGAAACACTAAGAGAAACTTAGTCACGAGTCAAGTTCCAGATTGTTTGCAAAGTAACATCTGGTGTAGTCCATGTCATGGGAAAGCAAGCTGCATTCCATTTGCCCTTATAGGGTATGCCAATAAATAGCATTTATTTACTGAAGCATTACATCTCAGACCTCTGACAGACAACTGAACATAATCTGTCTGATCTTTGATGTTTTCCAGGGATGGTCACATCAATGTTGTAACTTGTTGCAGGGTGGTTTCAGCCAAACTGTTAAAGTGAGCAGGTACTAGTCTGAGGCCATGCTTTGCACAGGCTGAGGACAGACCTCACCCAGAAGTACTGTTGTGGGAGAGGAGACAGCTGAGAGAGCAGGATGTTGTTTTTCAAGTGTTTGTGTACGGCCAGTTGTGTAGAACAAATGTCATTCTTTATGTGTATTTTATGTTTTAGTTGATTCCTGGCACTTTTTTCCCAAGTGATCGTCAAAGTGTTCTGAAGCTGCATCATCAAATCTTAAAGGCATCCCTTTTTTGAAGACAGGCAAAAGCACTAATTGTTGGGTTCCTGTTGAAACAACTCTTCAACTTGTGTAAGCCTTCTATCGTGTAAATAAACATTGATATTAAAAAATGAGTGTTTCCTTTCTATGTCTGTCTTTGTACAGTGTGGAGCACAGGGAAACTTGCTTGTTTGCAGTTCTGAGACTCAGAACTGCAGAATTGATCTTACCCACTCATGAAGTTTAGTATCAAATGAGGTAGGAGACAGGGTGTTTTCAACCTTGTTCTCTAGATATGGGAATAATCCAGTCATCAGGTGCATAGAAGACTGCGTAAATTTACATCTTAGGGCTTGTCTGGCCAGCCTGACTGTAATCCGTTTCAGGTGGACAATAAACTTTATGTAATAGGCCTAACAGTTTACCATGTTCTTTAATACACGACTGGGTGCCTTTCCCTGACTTGTATACACTTTTGTGCCCAGTTCTTTCTGCGTGCTTTGTAAAGTTATGAGCAGACCATACTTGCCTTAGGAAAACCCAACCAAATACAACTTCATTCCAAAGAGTAATTCAACTAGGAAGGGCTAGTGTCATAACAATTGAAGTAAGGATGCATGTGTGCTCTCTCTATCTACTACGTCCTGTTCTGATAACCTGTGTGTTTCGTCACACAGGAAGGACTTTCCTTACGGAAAGCTTCCATTTTTAGAGTTGTGTATGCCTAAAGGCTTTTGATAGCTTCTCATTCAGTGAATCAACATTAATAAAATGTATAGAACTGAGCTTTGTGTTTTCATGGTAAAAATATCTACCATTTTTTCTACTGCAGGTTTATATCTGGCCTGTCTGTACCCGTGGTGTTCATTAAAAACACCAAAAAAAGCTAGCTCTTAAGTAGAAAGAGATGAAATGATGATACAGACTGATAGCTTTATCCAGCTTGTTACTGAGAACAAAGGTGAGAGTTGTCTGCTTTGTATGATGACGGAAACAATGTGTTAATATTGCTGACGCATGATGGAAATGGAAGATATAAAGAACTGGAAAAGTTAGGCTGTGGCTTGCAATAGAGGACTAATTTTTCCTTGGTAAAGTTATTAATAAGAAAGCTTTTGCCTGTGGGAATGGTTCTTTGATTTTAGGAGTTGATTTTCCTGGTTTAGAGACCTTCTGCTAGGATATTCTCTAGTGTATAAGCACCAGTCACTTGGGAGATCTCCATTAGGGCCTCGACACTTGGGAGTAGATGGAGTTCTCCCATCTGCATAGAGTTTTATACATTGTTTAGGAGTGGTATGAGAAATGCAATATAAACCTCAGATATTGCGGACTACTTTTTTTTTTTTTTTAGTCAAGTGATATGTTACATCCGACGTACACTGAAAGTGCTGATTTACCATACTTTATTTGAGATTTTAGAATTCGAAGAACATGCAGCATTATACTTATAGATATAATGGCCTTTTTTTAAAATAAAGTATTTCCGTAGTGTCTTGTGTTCATGTGTAGCCTCTCAGATTTCTCTGGTTAGAGGTGAGCTGTAGCAGAGCACAGAACAGCTGCTGTATTTGCCCATGTGGTGGTACATCTAGGAGGCCTTACTGTTTTGTAAAGTGCTTAGGGGCAGCTGGACAATGAAGCAAACTGCGTAAAATCAAGTTATCTTCCCTATACAGTGGTCACTGCTGTCCTTATCTTTTTGAGGGACAGAATGAAAAGCTGTACACATACGAAAAACAAATATTGTTTACATGTGTATCTATGCTGAACATGCCAAGACTAGGTCAGAAGTTACTTTATTCTTGCTTCAAATAATTTTAGTAGTGTTTTTTTGATTTAAAACTGTATTGATGGCATGTGGTTAGGAATTAAGGAGGAGTAATAAATTTTGAGATCAGATTAGATGCTGTGCAAGACGACAACAAATAGTACTTGGGAAAGCTGAAAATTGACATTACGAGAAATGCCTAATATTATCCTAGATTTAAAAATGTTAAAATATTTATTACGTGTGGAGTATATAAACAGTTGACTGTCTTGTCTTCAGAGTATTTTCAGCACCTGTTTATGTATAGTTGCTAAAGTTTTTTCCCAAATGGGATAGAAAGATATACTGTTACCTATAGCCTTGCTGCTGAAATGTACTGAATGCTACTGATGTGGATTTCAGAAATGAAGTGTAATGAAATAGCTGAGGAGAGAATGTCTGCTAATAAGAGGATTAGGGAAATGGGACAGAGAAACTAGAATACATTTTTCAGATCTCCTAAGGAAAAACAAGTCTGTGCAATAAACATTTTTTATTTTATTTTGGCTCTTTTCACAGGCTAGGTCTTCTGTTTGTATTGTGTGCCTATATTGTTGTGTTTAAAATCGGTTTATTGTAGTGGGAGGCTTAGTGTAGCAGCGTCCACTTCTCAATAATTTTATGAAAATAATTTTCTTATATCTGATTCTAATAATTCCTGGAGAGATGTCTTGAAGAGAAATGATTTTTTTCTTTTTTTTCCCCAGGAAATAAGTCCATCTTAACTGTATTTTCTGTGCTGAATATATAATACACATGATGTATATCTTCGAAGGATAACTTTGCATCTTGATTTCCTCTTCTTGTCTGTTTTGGAGAGAAAGTAGAGGTTACTTCTTTTCCCACCTCACTATTGTGATGGTGAAGTTTCTTTTTACATGTGTAAATCATCAGCTCCTGCTTAAAATAGTACCGTTTACTGCCATGGAGTCCACGCTTCAGTCCCTCCAGTGAAAATGGGGTTTGAGTTCTACTTACAGGGAAATAACGTTCATTATTTTTTTTAAGTTTGGAAATCAAAGCATTGTGAAAATAGTATGCTGTTGTCACTGTTAGGATATTATTTTCATGCTGTTAGCAACAACGGGCATCCTCTGACCCCCCCCCCCCCAAAAGAATAAAAAGTAATTCTGAAGTGTGTTTGGGAGAACTGTTCATAGATGTTATGCAAGGAGGAGCACCTTACTGTAACTTGTGGTTGCCACTTAAATTGACGCTCAAGAGCTACAGCATGCAGCAGTCCTAAACTGATCAAAGTATTATTTCATGCTTCTCTGCTTTTACTGGGCTTGAATCTTTTTAATGGGTTGTAGTTCAGTTTTACTCCAGTCAAAAGACAAACCCAATATTAAGTCAGTAGGGCGCAAATTTTTTTTGTCTGTCCTTGCTGTAAAACTTAAGGTGATTTCCACGCCCCCCCCCCCCCCCCGGTTTGATAACCTGGGTTCCTACCCCTGAGGACAAGAGATCTGGGATTTGGGGAACAAAGAGGTGAGAAGTTAGCTAGAAGAGAACAGAAAGAACGGAAGACGCATCTAGGAGGTTCAAGCGAGTAAAAGTAATGAATAGAACATTAAAAAGGAGTGACCAAAATGTTTTAGAACAGTTTTGCCTGAATATTGCAGCAATGTGTAACAATGCAGATTTCATGCAACTGAAGAGGTCAGTAGTATGCATTCGTCAATGAAGAAGAACGTTTACCTACCATGCAGGAGTTGCAATTGCTTCCCCAGAAACAGTGCTTTAATCTTTGATCTCCTGAGTAGGGGAAAGCGATAGAAAGCAGAAATTGTATTCATTGTTGAATTGACTTTATGAGAGTCTTTGGGGTTGTGCAGAGGTGACCTGGGTGCTCAGCAATGTTGACTGACTGACCCACATGCAGTTTTTGATTCCTCACAGCAGGATGCTGGATGTATGCTGTGCTCTCTGCCTGAAACTACAGGTGGGGTCTAGAGGGTAGCCCAAAAAAGGCCAAGCTCACTGCTGTAGATTGTCACTTTGTGCTTATTTGTCAGCTTTGGCTCATTAATTCACTGCTAATTCTTGTGGCAGAAGCTTTTAAGTGTTCTGGAGCTATGGGCAGTATTCAGATAGTGCTGCATGTTTTCTCTCATTCTTGATCTGATAAATTGCAACTGAATCAGTCTTATCAGTGATTCAGTATGCTCAGTCAAAAGTAAGATTTTTGTTGATGATTTGGTCTACTGCAAGGGTCAAAAAAGGGTTTCCTATTGTAAGGGAAATTGCAGAAACCAGTAAGAATTCTGTGCATGAAGAATGTGTCTTATGTGCCAGCACAGTGCTGTCTGTTAGCTTTTTCCCTTAGGACATCCTCATAGAGTTTCTAGATTCCTCACAGATGTCACCAAGTTTAATATTAACATTTTTTGTTTATTATCTTTGGAAGAATAATACTTGCATTAGCCAGATATTACAGTACATATGCAAATTTGTGTTCGGTTGCACTCCTTGTGGTTTGCTTCTGTGTATGTGTTAATGCTTGCCTGGAAATTAAGGGGGTTTTCTTCAGATACAAAGATTTGGTTTTGTGTGCGGTGTTCAGTGCTAATCATGGAATCACAGAATGGTTTGAGTTGGAAGGGACCTTAAAGATCATCTGGTTCCAGCCCCCTTACCACGGGCAGGGACACCTTCCACTAGACCAGGTTGCTCAAAGCCTCATCCAACGTGGCGCTGAACACTGCCAGGGATGGGGCATCCACAGCTGCCCTGGGCCACCTGGCCAGTGTCACCATCCTCACAAAGTGGTCCTGTAAGCTTTTCTTTCAGGATGAAGAGAGTAAGTGTAGTCACTGAAATGGCTGCACTATGGAGCTGTTATTAGCTTTATGCTCGTTTATTGGTGCGTATATCAGGACATGGATATTGGAATGTTACAAAACTAGTTTGTCTGCTCTGTGTCTGACTGCTGTCTGCTCTGCAATTATACCAGCTACAGGCTGGGGGTTGGGAATGTGTCTTAAGTATTTTGTAATTCACATTTTAAATAAGCGAAGGAGTAAATATTTACTTGGTGCCAGAAGCCCTGGGCTGGAATACAAGGAATTAACTTTAAATTCTCTTTTTTCCATAGTGTACCTTGCGGGCTTGGGCAGACCACATAGTCTTTATGCTACCTGTGAAATGGGTAGAAAAGTTGGTTCTGTGAGTGGCCTGATTTTTACGAGAGACCTGACACTTCTCCAACACTGAGAGGGGAACTCCTTCCAGTGTCTAGGAAAACGTAGGATATATTCAGCTTTGCTTACAGTGAAAAGGAAGGTTAGCTGTACTGACAGGCTTTCTGAAGGATTTGACTGAATCTGCCCGAGGGTTATCTGATGACATAATTATCTTAAGACTGAAAAGACCGTAAATGGTGGTAAAAGTTCAAGGTGTGAATTGGCATCTTAGTCCTTGTGAGTTCTGCAGGAGACTAGACTTGATTCTTAAGCAGGTCTTCAAGTCCCTTAATGGCCTATGCGTGTTGCTTCTGGAGTGCGGAAAAGCCAATTTCAAAGTGTAACTCATGACCACCTGGGAGTTCTGAGCATTTTAACTCTAAATCATAGGAGGTCTGGGAACAAAGCTGGTTTAAGAGTCAAAGTGAAAATATCCTGCTAGTTCCTGCTATTTAGAAGACCTACTGTGTGGTAAAAAAATCAAGTCTAGCTGAGCAGCATTTGGCAGCCTGCTCTCCCTGGAGATCTGGGATGAGAGGGAAGGCACAGTCAGGTGAGGACAAAATTCCCCCGACAGAGCTGTTCACTGGCATTTACTTCTTGTCTCATTGTTGCCCTGCTTTAACTAGATTTTCTCATACGTGACAATTTGGGAATCAACAATTCAGGAATCCCTAGCCCTTTACTTAGGCAGTTTTCTGATTCAGGCAAACCACATAAACCTCTCTCTGCCCCTCTTTCTTTTTGTGCCTGTACACAGGGACATTACCTGTTTGTTACATAATGTGGTGGGTATTAGTTGCTTCAAAACTTCAAACATCAAGGAAGCCTTATTACTGGCAGATGTGTCTCTGACCCGATAGGTTGGCAGCGCGAAGCTGCAAATTTGAAGTCCTCTCAAAGTTTGTATAGTTTTATGTGTGTGTGAGGGAAATCCTGCAAGAGAAACGGAGTCAGGGTAATAGCAGGGCAGCTGAGCAAGGGTCACTGTGAAGTGCGCGTGAAAAGAAAGTTGTAGCTGCTTGTGCAGCTAGCTGAGAACAAGGGGACCCAAATGTGGAAAGGGAAATGGCATCTCCTATCCTAATACGGGAAGAGATTTGAGATTCATGTTTCTGTGGACCTAAGTGTCACCAGAACATCTTTGTTATCTACAAATCCTGTAAAAGTATTGCTCCCCAATTACAATCTGCTTTGTAAAAGTAGCTCTCTGATTCACTTAGCTCTCTATCTTGAGCTGGAATGGTTTGTAGGACCTCCAACTGAAATGCAAATCAGCCTTAGATGTCTCTCTTCAATTAACGCTTCTTGGAAGAAGTGACACAATTCTTGAAAATATCAGAATGATGTTTCTGTGACGTGCAAGCTCTTTGTTATATACGTAGTATAGCTGATCTGAATCATACCAATATGCTTATGGTCTGCCTGAAAGTGTAATGTATGCAAGTTGCACAGCCTGTGATATTTTTCACTGAATGTGTGATCTGGTGATCTCATGTAAAAACAAAAGTTGTATTTTTAGAGAAGAGAAAAAGGCGGAGAGGTGGGGGTGTGGTGCCGGGGGAAATGCCCTTTACCAGCAAGGGACCGAGAAAACTGTAGCAGTTAATGAACATAAGCACACTAGCTCCTAAAACTAAAGGATTTTTTTTCCTTTTAACTTAAAAGCCTAATTCCTTTCTAAATATAGGTTTATTAAAATAAGCTTAGCAAAATTTGTTGCTTTATGATGATTAGTTGCATAGTGAATAGAGGTAGCTGCCTAATTTCCAGTTCTCTTCTGTAATAACTGCTTTTTGCTTTCTTTGAATTTGAATGTTCAAATTGTAAAATCTTCTATTTAAAAACCCCTATTTAAAAATTCATTTTGAATTAATGTTGCAGTGAGGTCTTCTGACCCATCATTGATACAGAGTATCCATAAAAATGAAATGGTTGTTGTGTATAACAACCAGGAAGCTATTTTTTCTGATTTTAAAGATGTTCTTTTCCAGAATATGAATAATGAAAAAAACCTCATTTTGCAGCCATAACCATTTTCTGCATCTATTTAGAACTCATTGTAATCATGATCAGAGAGCATTGTAGTAGGTACATCAAAATATACATAGCGCCTCAAAGACCTAACACTCCAAGTAGAAAAAACAGTTAAAAGATGGGAAGAGAATTAAATGCTCTTCCTGTTCTGTGGTTGAGAGAACCTGAGGAGCAGTGAACATTAGTGGGTTTCTTGGGGGCAGTGGCTGATACATGGAGGAGATGAACTCTACAGAGGCTTACCCTGATCGTTCAGCCTCTATACTACTATCGTGGTGGTATTCTTTGACAAACGAGTTATATATTATATGGAGCGATAGTGGCTGCTTGTGACACAAAATGGTCATGTAAGCAGGACTACAGTTTAAGTGATAAATTTAGCATACCCTAAATAGTAAAAATGTAGGATACTGGGACCTTGGATCCATGATGTATCAAAGAACCATTTAGGTTGGAAAAGACCTTTGAGATCATAAAATCCGACCATCTACCCAGGACTGCCAAGTTCACCACTAAACCATTTCCCTAAGCACCACATTACATGTTTTTAAACACTTCCGAAGATGGTGATTCCACCACCTCCCTGGGCAGCCTGTTCCAATGCTTGATGACCCCCTTTCTGTGAAAAAAAATTTCCTAACATCCAATCTAAACCTCCCCTGGTGCAACTTGAGGCCATTTCCTCTTGTCCTGTTGCTTGTTATCTGGAAGAAGAGACTGACCCCACCTGTCTACAACTTCCTTTAGAACAATAAGATCTGTCCTGAGTCTCCTTTTCTCCAGGCTAAACCACCCCAGTTCCCTCAACCGCTCCTCATAAGTCTTGTTCTCCAGACCCTTCACCAGCTGCATCGCTCTTCTCTGGACATGCCCCAGCACCTCTACGTCCCTCTTGCAGTGAGGGGCCCAAAAGTGAACACAGGATTCAAGGTGCAGCCTCACCAGTGCCGAGTACAGGGGGACAATCACTTCCCCTATCCTGCTGGCCACCCTGTTTTGGATACAAGCCAGGATGCTATCAGCCTCCTTGGCCACCTGGGCACACTGCTGGCTCATGTTCAGCCGGCTGTTGACCAGCACCCCCAGGGCCTTTTCCCCCAGGCAGTTTCCAGCCGCTCTGCCCCAAGCCTGTAGCGCTGTGTGGGGTTGGTGTGACCCAAGTGCAGGACCCGGCACTTCTTGTTGAACCTCATACACTTGGCCTCGGCCCAGCCTGTGCAGATCCCTCTGCAGAGCCTTCCTGCCCTCAAGCAGATCAACACTCCTCCCAACTTGGTGTTGTCTGCAGACTTGCTGAGGGTGCACTCGATTCCCTCATCCAGGTCATTGATAAAGACATTAAACAGGACTGGCCCCAACACTGAGCCCTGGGGTACACCATTTGTGACCGGCCAACAGCTGGACCTAAGTCCGTTTACTTCAGGCTTGGTCATCCAGCCAGCTTTTAACCCAGCGTAGAGTACCCCTGTCCATGCCATGAGCAGCCAGTTTCTTCAGGAGAATGTTGTAGGAGACTGTGTCAAAGGCTTTTCTAGGGTCCAGGTAGACAACATCCACAGCCTTTCCCCTTGCCCCCTGGGCAGGTCATGTTGTCATAGAAGGGGATCAGGTTCATCAAGCAGGACCTGCCTTTCATAGCTGGGGGATCAGGCACAGCCAGCATGGGGTTGTCCTGCACATGTTATGTGATGGCACTCAGGCTGATGTGCTCCATAACCTTCCCCAGCACTGAGGCCAGGCTGACAGGCCTGTAGCTCCCTGGATCCTCCTTCCTGCCCTTGCTGTAGATGGGTGTCACACTGGCTAACCTCCAGTCTCCTGGGACCTCCCCAGTTAGCCAGGACTGTTGACAAATGATGGAGAGTGGCTTGGTGAGCTCCTCCACCAGCTCCCTCAGTACCCTCAGGTGGGTCCCACCCAGCCCCATAGACTTGTGCAGACTGAAGTGGAGCAGCAGGCCACTGACTGTTTCCTCCTGGGCTGTGGGGACTTCATTCTCCTCCTCATCCCTGTCCTCCAGCTCCGGGGGCTGGGTACCCAGAGGGTACTTGCTGGTCTCACTGTTAAAGACTGAGGCAAAAAAGGCATTAAGTACCTCAGCCTTTTCCTCATTCCTTGTGGCAATGTCCCCGCTGTCATCCAATAAGGGATGGAGATTATCCTTGGCCCTCCTTTTGTTTCTGATGTATTTGTAAAAATATCTTTTGTTATCTTTTACAGCAGTGGCCAGTATCTTAATATATTGCTGGTCTGTGTATCACGTGTCACTGAGGCCCAGAAAAGGAAGCCTTGTGTTCACAAAGGAGATGAAAGTAAACAAAGTGCAGCTTGCCTTGAGGAAGTACTTTTCTGTGGATTAAAACCTGTCTGTTGTGTCCTTTCACCAGCTGAATCCTATAGCCTCCATGAACAATAGCAACCAACATGTATTTCTCTGCCATGCAACCAAACTGTGAAGAGTTCCTGCTTTCCAGGAGTTCAGCAGGCATCTCTTACGTTGTTTTCACGAACCCTTTGAGCTGGCATTTGGAGATTACTGACCTACACAGCGTTACTGTAGAACACTTACAGTGGTGAAAGAGAACTGTAACCTCACACCTGGTGCCAGGGGTAGGAGGTTAAGATCTTTTATTACATGAGGAAACTTCTGCATCTAATGCAGACCTATGGATGTCTTATCTTTCTTCTTGCTTCCCATCTTGTCATGTTGGTGAAAGTGTAAACTAAAGGCAATTCCTTTGGCAGGGTGACTGAAAATATTTGTGTGATGGGACTGTAGCCCTAGAAAGTAGAAAGCTGAACTATTCATACAGGCCCAATAATTAACTATATTTGTTAGTAGTTTTCCATTAATGAGACATTCTGGTGTAGGAGTCTGTGTATTTGGCTTTTTATTCAAGCCGATGATGTTTGTTTCAGTAAAAGTGTGGTGTTTCAACCATATGCTCAAATATTAACACGCTTAATGCCAGCAGCAGAATATTTACATTAAAGGACATGGAGCCAAGTTAAACTCAATTGCAACTTTATTAGCTGGATTACAGTATTATCAGCAAAACCCAGCTGTGATAATCAATTGAGTGATCTCTTGCCTTTTCCCCTCTTTAATTTTCTAAAACAGGCTGAGACAGATCTGCCCTTGTTGGAAGTTGTGCTTTAATTACTGTCTTAAGCCCTAGTGCAGCCGGGTAGAGGGGGTTCCAGGGGGTATTCCACTTGGGCCTGAGACCCTTGGGAGGGAGGGAGGGAGGGATGGGAAGGTAAGCATATCCAAGGTTTTATTCCATGCTCCCTCCCTCTTGTCATGGCATTAGAAGATGTTATGTGCTTGCCGTCAACAATGCACAATTTAGCGCTGTTAAATTAAGCAGTAGTTCTGGAAGAGAGATTTTGCAGGTGAGACTGAGGCGGTTGAGTAGGTTGTCCCCAGAAGGCTGTGGATGTGCAGGAACTAACTGTAGCAAATGCCTCATGAGGTTTCCACCTCTCAGATCAAGCTTGCAAAGATTTACAGTTTTGATTGTATAACTGAACCAAGGGCATTTTGATAGAAATGGCTAACGGAGAGATAATGAGACTAAACAAGTCAGCAGATTTGAGGAAGTGGTAACTGAGCAAGGCATGGCGTGAACGGTTGGTGATGGACATCTCTTCTGCTCTGTTGTAGCCAGGGGAAATGGTCTGTTCACAGATGGTGTGAGAACTAGGACTGCAACACAGGAATAAAATCTGTTGCTTTGTTTTAAATGATAATGAACAGGTTGTTGCCTAGTGGAGTCTCAGCTAGTGGCAGGATGGTGTGACCTGGAAGCTCAGAATTTGAATAAGCATTCAGCCTTCAAAAAAAACCCCAAAACAAACAACAAACCCCTAACAACAGCCTCACACCCTGGCTGTTCATCATGCCAGTTTGGAAAGAGGATGAGAAAAGTCTTTCTTTTTACAGTTCCCCTTTCCATCTGAAAAAGAGAACCATCTGAGGAGCACAGAAAGGAGAAGTTCAACGACACTTTTATGGTTTGCTTGTTGGACTAAAACTAGGCAATTTTTTCTTCCCCTCCCCCCTCCTTCTTTCTTTTTTCCCCTTCCAAAGTTGTTAATTCTAGTTAGGCCCATTCCAGATGATCTTGGAGAGGGCTGACAGGGAGTTAGCATCACAGTATGATCCAGTCACAAGTCAGTTCGGCAGAAGATGGACCTTTGATATCCCATGTGTAGTTTGTATGCAGTATGGCTGCCCTCAGAGGAGTTCTGCCTTTTTGTTGAGGCAAGAAAGCAGCAGAAGGGGCACGCAGTGGGGAATGAAAAGCTGAAGAACTTGGATCTGCCACATGGGATTAGGCAGCAATAGCGCTGTAGACATTTTTCTCCTTGCTGAGCTGATGTTTCTGAGGCTGGGGATGGTGGGTGTTCAGGCAAGGTGAGGGCTTGTGCGCTCATTTTTGGAGAGCACAGATTTGTAGGAGAGTGTTGGAACTGCATTGTTGGGGTGCTCGAGGTGAGAGGAGGCGATACTATGCAGGTAATATATGTGAAAAAGAGAGAGATTAGGATTCTAAGAGGACTGTGGAGATGGAAGAAAGAAGTGGGTTTTTTTCCAGAGATCTTTTTTTCCAACCTTGTGTGTTGTTTAGAGTTTTGCTCTAACTTTGTACTTGTGAGCAGGAACAAATGAAAGGGACTCTTCTTTCCCCTTGTTCTCAGTGCCCATCAGCTTTTCTCTATCACTTGGCAAAACCCTGTGACACACACTTTGACCATAGCAGCTTGTTTCTCATTCTGAGAATATGGTTGGACTGTGGTGATGCTCAGAAAGGGGTTATACAGATGGTATACAGATGGTAGCCTCAACTTCCCCAGTTATCTTGGGTCCCAACCACTTCTGAAAGGAAGATGAGCTTAGGGGGAACAGTTGATTCATTCACTTCTTTAAGCCATCAAGTTCTCAAGCCATCTTACGTTATTTTCCCAGTTACAATGTCTTCTCAAGAAAAGATCCTGTATGATGCAGGCACTGATCCAAGAAGGAAAACAGTAGCTGGAAATGCCAGGAGGAACAGAAGGAACTTCCATGTTTGCAGAAACAATTGGTCATGCATCTACTATGGTTTTCCAAAACTTTTTTGGTTTGGTTTTTCCCCCCCTGTATTCAGTGTCCTTGTTCAATTCCTTGTAGCAAGTTAGAACAGACAGTGGGTTTTTTCATTAAGGTGATCACATGTGGAGGCTGGTTGGAAATAGTTCAGTGGTGCAGGCAAATGAAAAGAATCTCAAACCTCAAGAAAATAATGTCTGGGGGGAGGGAGCTGCATGAAGATTAAGTTAAAATGAAACCATTATCCAAAACAAACAGTGGTCTTAAGTGTGAGTTAATCATTCCTCTTGAAGTAGTTGGAAAATTGTCTCTTGCATTCCAGATCCCAAATTTAAAGTGCGGTCATGCTTTGTGAAACTGAAGACATTATTACAGATGTTGATTTGTAATGTGATTTAGTGGTTATGGCAAGTGGCAGATTTACAGCATCAGGACTTTCAAGTTTTATGGCAGACTGAGTCATTGAGTGACCTTTCGGTGACTCTTGGTTAAACACCTACATACGGAGCTTGATCCTGAGCAGTGGGGAATGGCTGCGGATTCCCTGGGCTCCCCTTGAGCTTGGCCAAGACCGGCACGGGCGGAGGGGCAGCAGACTGCCCTGTAATGGCCAGCACCCCGCACATCGGCCTGCCATCAGCAGGGGTAGCTCAGCCGCTGCCTTCTCTGGCAGCCCTCTTCCTTCCCTTTCCTCACCCTTCCTTGCCTGGCAGGAGGGGCCAAGAGAGTAACCACAGAGCTTCTCCCCATGGCTGCCTGCGCTGGGACAGGGGACGGAAAGGGGAAGTGGTGCGGGGCGTCAGCTCAGGGGGCTGCTCTCCTGGAAGCATGGCTGCTTCCTATGGAGGTGTGCATGGAGTGGGAGTTACCTTGTTGCTTTTTCTCCCACCCCTGGTGCAATACTTCTGGTTGAATGTCCCGAAGTTTGCTTTCTTGATATCAAAACGAGTTTGTGGCAAATGTTTCAATACCCTGAGCAGAAAAACGCCGTTTGAATCTCTAGGAGACTTCCAGGAGGTGAGGGAAGAGAGAAGGTAAGATGAGGAGAAATGACAACTTCATCCAAATTGGCTTCCAAGTTAATGCCGCATGGCAGTCAGATGACTGAGCACAGCTGCATGGCTGTGTGGTCACGTTATCCACATCCTCACTAACCAGTGTTTTGGTTACTTCAGGAGAACAAGTCGGGGAAGGGGAAGGCAGAGAGGCTGCTGGGACCCGCGGTCCTGTGGCACAGGGGAGCCTCTGGTGCGGTGCTTTGCACTGGGACACGTGAAAACAATGAACGGTGAAATACTTCTGTTCACGGAGCCTGATTCTGTGAAACCCCAGGCTTAGAGGGCAAAGCAGCACAAAGAATTCCTGCGCAGATGAGTATATCCTTAAAGGTTGCTAGTTTCCACCTTCAGCATTGACTTTTCTGACACAAAGAGATGCGGTGGCAGCTCTGGGGCTGCTGACAGGCACAGGAAGAAGTACTCAGCGGCACGGGCAGTATTTACTGTCCCCATTTCCTCCAGAGAAACAACTGTGGGTGGGTCTGGCTGTAGCGCCTGTCTCTTCCAACTAGCTTTGCACATCATGCGCGGTGTGCATACCACAGTTTGGGGAGTCCTGACCTCAGTGAAGGGAAGCCAGGGAGTTGCTGCTCTCAGCCTGTTTGAAACTACAGCACCGTAAGCGAATGGTGCTTCTACAAAGAGGTGTTAGCCGTGAGGTGCAGCAAGCCAGGGGCAGTGGTACTTGGCTGGTTGTTAGCAGAGCAGCTGAATCAGGCCCACTGTTTGCATTCTCTAAACTGAGTCCAGCACTAAATGTAAAAGTCAGGTAGAGGAGGGAAAAGCAGACAGGGAGGAAGCTAATCTAGTTCTGTTGCTGTAATCCTTTGGCTTCATGGATACATCAGAAAAGGATGGGAGAGGCACGTGTGGCTGCATGCGGTCATGGAGCAGCTCCTGGAGAAAGCGTGTGGGTCTGAAAGCTGTGGAGGTGTTGAGACACCAGCTTCGCCTCCTGTAATTACAAGGGGAGAGGAAAGTGGAATGAGGGGTCGGACCCTGGCTAAAGGCGAATCGGTCTTCTACAAGGCTGAGAGTGTCCTATCGGGATGATGAGACTGGGTCAGCAGCGTGGCAGGACACTGCCCTACCGTGTCAGGGGTGGCCATGGCCACTGCCGTGGAATGGCAGAAGTGAGAGGCTCTTCACTACTGGCTACGTAATACTTCCCTGCCATTCTGGAAGTGCTCCAAGCCTTCAGTACTTTATGCTGAATATATGTAAAACAGCCTTGGTTATTTCATGAGGCTGCTATGACATGCCTACTCTGCTATTTTTCGTGAAAGACTGCTATGTTTTGGTAAAAGAGGAGTGGGATTATATGAATTTGAGCGATCTCAAACAAGTTGGATGCTATGCAGTTTTTTACTTCTTTCTTGAAAAAAAAAAAAAATAAAACAACCACAAAGCCCCCTGAAAACAAAGGTTATTTTTTCACTGGGGAATTTTGAAATGTTCAAAACTAAGCAGCTGTTTTTTCAGCTGTTGCAGGTATTAAAGAACAGCAAGAAAATCCTCAGCTATGACCTGTCACAGGAAATAACCCTTTCTTGATTGTGGTGAACAGCTGGGTTCATTGCTTCTCCTGCAGTGGTAATCCTCAGCTTCTCAACTTGTTACCTGCACGATGGCTCATCAAAATTTTAACCTAATGGTATATATAAAAAAAAGAAATAATGAAATTGCAGATGTTTAAGCGCACCCTTAGGATTCATAAATTATAGGAGATACAGTGAATTGCTGTTAGGAATGAATTAGGTGTTTGGAAGTGACCTACTTTGAAGATATTTTTAATTTTTTAAAAATGCTAAATGCTTTTGACCTTTTTACCCATTGCAGTGCAAGTGACCACCTAATAACACCACTTCAGTTTTGTTGCTTTTTTGTGATAATAAATAACATTTATTTTTCAATGATGATACTTGAATTATGCAAATTAAATTCTCACTAATAGCTTTTTTCAGACCCCATAAATCTGCAATGTAATTTGTCCTTTAGTAAATAGGTCAGGGGAAATGCAGCAATGACAAGGGTGGGCAGATGCATTTTGGATCCTCTGTTTAACTACACATATGCTCTGTAGTCACTTAAAAAAACCCAGCACCAAAAAGCCCAAAAACCTGATGGCCTGTGTAAATGTTAAGAAATGGAAACAATTATTGGAATTGTTGTGGTTTGTGTTCATGTTATTGTCAATAAAGGGGCTGTTGCCAATTTATTTCACTTAACAAATATCAGTAGAACCAATCATGAAAAACCTTGCTCTGAGAATATCCTGCAGGCTTCCTTTACTTGGAGATCAACATGTTTATTTCTGGCTTGAATCTTCTCATTGTTTAGATTAAAATCTGCTTTGCATGGTCAACATAGTTGAAAGCGAGCAGATTGCCTTCTGACTCCTACATTATCAACACAAGAATAATTGCCATCACAAGTAAAAAGCAGGAAATAACATGCATTACTTGAAAAAGAACACACAACTTTCACGTTCACAGATTTTTAAGGTTAATACTTTCCCTTCTCTTTCTCCTGCTTTCAAATCAAAACAGAACCCTGCCCCTGAAAAACACCAAAAACTGGGGAACAAGCGAACTACCCCAAAAGCTGACAAGCAGGCAGCTGTGGTCTGTGATTGCTAGGAGAAATAAAAATGAACTTTTGCTGTGTCATTTCTAGAATCATGTTTGAGATCAGTACTGTGACTGAATTGTTGCTGCATTACAGAAATAAAAGCACAGGGACATACTGAGGCAGAGTTGCCAGACCCAGACCCCAGTGCACTGCAGATCTGTTGAAGTTCAGTATGCAGCAATACAAAGTGATTTCTGCATGATGTCTATACCCCGACATGTACACCAGCCAAGGCCGTTTCAGCTGGCTGGTTGCATGGGATGGGAGTCTAGAAGATAATATGAGAAGTGAAGACAGCAAAGTCCTGAGGAGGGGACCTGGAAGGAGAGTAGTGCTTTGCACCGTCCTGTACACATTGAGGGTAGTGTGGTAACCCTAGCCAAAAAAGGTGAACAGAGAAGATGGAGTGTTCTGCATGCCATGCTTGTCCCTTCCCTTTACCATCATTTTGACATCGTAAGTTTTTATAAAGAAAATCGGGGTGTAAGAGAGTGAGATACCTTAAAGAATCAGTAGGTGAATACCATTCTTTGAAGATAAACGCAGTCTGCCTCAGATGACTTGTTGATTATCCATCCAACAGCAATTTCATCTTGTGCTCTGTTGGTTCAGTGGTTTGACACACTGTGTTGGCATTGTTATTTAGGGTATTTTATGCAAACCAGCGTGAGCGGTTTATCCTGTTTAGAGTGCAAGCTAGTCCTCCCATTCCCACAACTGAATCTATTTCATTACAGTGAATGCTTTCTTTGTCTCTGAACTCTTACCTACGATCATAAACAAACAGCTATGACCTCTGTCTTTGACATGAGGTTGTCACACTCTTAATACAAGACAGGATACTACCTTGCCTTGCATTTGATAGCTGTTCCCCATTATCTTTGGAAATTAAATCTTTTTTTTTAGAAAAGGATGGTGCAATCTGAGGAATCTTCACTGTGTCAGTGTTTCTCAGCTACAGTCCTTTATTCTGGTCAGCCATAAAACATGGACCATTATCCTGGGGAGGACAGAAAGTAAAACACTCAAACTGTACCATGTGTGTGCTCTCACATGTGTTAGCAAATCAACAAAGTGGGAGGAAACAGGCAAATAAAAATAGCACATATACAGAATTTTAGCCTCCTTTTTTGTTGGGAAAATCTAATAAGTAACAGGGCAACAAGCGTGGCCTTGGATATTGTTTGTTTAATTTCCTGAAGGGGCAGATAGTCCTTCGACTTATTCTTTTCTTGGCTGTCGGGAAGCATTGTGCTTGGGCTCTGTTCTGGTGGGCCTGATTATCGTAGACAAGAGATGCCGTCTCTGCCGCCTCTGATCCGGAGCGTTGGTGCCGCCAGCACTGGTCTGCAGGAAGAAGGAACACACCTCCCATCGCAGCCTGCTTGTGATCATCTAAACTTGAGAACGATCTGATCCTAGTTTTTCCCACTTAAGCCCTCAGACACAGGCAGTCCTGCTGTGGTCCTTCTCAGAAATACCTCCCTTTTCTTCAGGGCTAAGCGGGGTGGCACGTCGGTCCTGCCCGAGCCACAGGCAGGCTGCTCTCCCCGCAGTGCTCAGGGCGGGCAGCTTCCAGCGCAGTCTTTTTACGTGACGGCTCAGAGGTTACAGTGTTCGGGTCTCCAATTCCTGAGGAAATTCAGCCCTTGTGAAACTGAACAGATGGAGCTGAGCCCCAGAGAGTAGACAGGGAACTAATGTTTGATTCCCACATCCTGAGTGAGTGCTCTAACCGCTAAGGAAGGGCTAGGACACTGCTGCTTCCTCTGGCCACGCCGCCTAGTAAAGATGTTGCCCTTCCTCATGAAAGCAAAGTGATACAGGCAGGGCAGAGCAAAACATGCTGAAGTGCAAATGAAAAGAAGGGCATCCTGTTGCCCTGCATGAAGAGCCTGAGCCCCTAGAAGTGGTTTTAAGGAGCTTCTCTCTCCTTGGTGCTCCCTGGGGCTGGTTGAAGCAGCTTACCATGCAGTGAGCTGTTTCATGTGGATCATGCTCTGAAGCATCAAGCCCTTTCCTGCACATTGCACAGGGAGCCTGTTTGCTGAAATCACAACTGTTGCCTTTGTTGCAAAATCTAGAGACTAAAAGAGTGAAGTGCTTTTGTGTAGCGCTGCTGTGCCAAAACCCCAAGTCCACAAATAGATTAATAGTTTGTTCCTTAGGGGGCATTAACACCACAATACTCTTGAAGTACGTGCTTCTACAGAGAAAAAGTAGCATTTGGTACTACTTTTCTTCCCAAACCTTCCTCCCAGCAGTCTGCGTATTAAATATACATTATTAACACACACCCCCGCCCAATAACTACAGAATTATGACAGTTGAAGCAGAATTAGAGGAGCTAACATAAAGGCGGACCCTGTGTCCCACCTGCACTGCAGGCTGCTGTCAGGGCACCTGTCAGTCATGATTTGCGTCTGTACGAGGGTTTCTTTCCTGGAAAAAAAGCAAAACAAAAAGCAGGCTTCCTTCCAGCCTGCTAGCGTGATAAAGCTTATCAGTCATAGTGACAGCAAAGGCACAGCGAGGGGAGCTTATAACCCTTGCATCACTTTGCTCTTAGAAGCATAGATGACACAGCGCTGACAATCAGCTCCTTCCATCCAATTGCACTTACACTGCTGGCAGGACATCTACCAGCAGTTATAAAAAAAATCCAGCTGTAGCATATGCAAAGCCTGCACTGATATTTCTGTGAACCTAACAATCAATTTTTCAGTGTCCTGCCTTTATGTAAAATACATAATGAAACATTTGTACAAGAAAAAAACAACAGTCCATTTTCTTTAGAAAGCTCAAAGCTGCCTGGGGTGGTCTAATGCCTGGAGTCCTGGTAATCTGCACATTACCATAATTCAAGAATGGATGGCATCTTTCTGTTGAATAAGCAGCATGCTTTAACAGGAGAAATAAGAAAAAAAAGCATCTTTCCAAATGGCTGGTATAATGCATTGGCATTTTCAAAGGTTGTTCTGGACGTTCAGCATTTACCCTGGCAGCCCTGAACTCTGAAATTGTGGTATATTACATTCATTGCTTTGGATGGATGCTTGCTTTCTAAGCTAAGACCAAGCACTGAGGCAATTGTAGTTTCAAGATAATAATGTCTTTAGTTAAATAAACCCAGGACATGCCATTTTTTAAAATGTAGCTCTAGCCCATTTGTTGCAAATTATGGTTTTCTGTGTTTGCGCTGCTGTGACTATGCTGGTTCCTGATGTGGGCTCATTAATAGATTATTTTCTTGTTAGCTGTAGGTAAAGCTTTGACCTAGAGCTGATTAGGGAAAAGAACTTCTGTATCTATTATCTTTTCTCTCTCATAATTAGTATAATTATGCTTCTGAGCCCCAGACAGAAATCTCAGACAGTCTGCTGTGGAGCCACAGAAACCGTCTGGACAGCAGGAATGGGAGTTTGCTGTTGAGCAAGGGATGGCTGGGTTGTGTAGTGTCAGGGAAAGCTGAGTTACTGCATTGCACAGAAAGCAACCAAACCAGTGGAGAGAGTTCCCTCCCTCCCCACCCAGTTAAATCCAATTAACTGGGAGGAATGCAAAGAGCAGGTTCTGTCATTTCCACTTTTTGGAAGATAAATTGGTATGCCTATGAGACAGAATCATTTAAGGGCACAGTATCTCAAATGCGGAAATCACGAGCAGTGTTGAGGAGAGTACCCAAATGGAAGCTCTGGGTTGGACACAGTTCTACAGCTTCTCAGTAACGTGGTCAGCTGCTCTCTGTTAGCTGGGGCTGCCGGGGAGCATTCCCAGCTGCAGCGTGGGTGTCACCCCGACTGCTCCGCGCTGGGGCAGGGGCAGGGGCAGCTCCCCACAGGTGTGGGTAGGGTTTTCCCTTCTGAGGGTGCACTGGCCGGCTGTGGGCAGCCTCTGAAGTTGGGTTACAAAGCAAAAGCAGAGGAGAGGACTCTTTTCGAGAGAGGTCATGGCAGCCTTTAGGGGGAAACAAGCTGAGAAGGTGAGGTCAGTTTAGTACCTTCGGTTTTCATAAAGCTTCCACGTTTTGTGAATGCAGTGCTCTGCTCCTGAGATCTCAAATTGGCCTCATTAAAGGTAAGGCTTGCTTGCAAAAGGACAGGGCTCAAGCACCATGTCTGGAAAGCGCTGAGCAGCTTAACTGGCAAGAAATCTTGCAGCTTAAACCATGGAGGAGCCTCAGTGTACGTTGGAGGGCACTAGCAGCTGGCTGCTGGCTGCCTCTGACCCTTCCCACCGTGTTTGCACCTCGGGGTATGTGCTCCTTTTTCTTGTAGTGCAGCTGGAATGATGGGGTTTAACAGGACCATTGTTCTTTATGGTCATCTCAGATATCATTGCTCTGGTACTATGAAGTGTGATTCCCATCATAAGATGGCAGCTGTACTCAGGCGCTTCCCAACCGGGCTGAAGTGCAAAGCTCGGTAGAAGGAGGAAGGAGATGATGGTAGTGGGTGATGGTGAGGGTGCAGCCAGTGTGGCTTCTGCCCTGGGCTCAGCGCTCGGAGCCCCCGCCTCATGCCTCGCGATGGAGTTCTCCAGCGAGGTGGGAATGAGTTGCTGTTCAGCAGGAGCAGCCTTCGTCCGTCCTTTTGCATTAATCCTGCAGCCTGAGAGAGCCGTAGTCTGAGTGCCTGCCTCTGAGGTGGAGAGGGAGGCTCTAGAGTTTTGTGCTTTTCTCCATGTAGTAAGTGCACGAGCAGCCCCCGGGAGAGAAGGGAAGGCCCGGGCTCCGGGATGCTGTTAGCTTGGGCGTTTGCGTGCTTTCCTGGGAACTAAGAATTAGAACTTTGTCGTCCCCTCCAGAGCAGAGGGGATTTAAGGCCTAGTCTACCACACCCCAGCTAATGCCAAACTAGTTGTGGCCTTAAGGCAACTCCTGCTCTAAGAGCAGGGCTAGAGGTGCTTACTTTTAGTCAGAGGATGCACATCACGAACCAGTGACACTACGTCTTACCAGACCGCCGCCCCAAAGGCCCAGGCAGGCTGTAGGAGCTTCTGCCGGGGGTCCTGGGCTGTGCCACTCATCTGCCCCTGCACCCGCTCTGGAGGTACCTGATTATCCCTGAGCTCTGGGTGAGCTCAGCACTCATGTTAACACGCACCTCCAGGTCCCACTGGAGGCCTGGTGATGGGTTAGATCCTGCAGCGCTGCCTGTGGAGCTGCTCCAGTCGCTCTGCGGGCTGAATTCCTCACTCTTAGCCACCAGCCCTGCCAGGAAAGGAGTTACTGAAACGCGTGAAAATACTTGGTGTAACAGAGTACCTGGCAACTGATATGGGATAGTTGGATTTTCTTTTTTTTTTTTTTTTTTGTGAGCTTGTTTTCACTGTATGTCTTTAAAAAAAATAAATTCGTTAAAGGAAAAAATAACTTGGCTATAAATGACATAAAGCACTTTGGGTTGTGCTGCTGCGTCCTGTGGTGTAACTATTCACGCTCTTTCTGTGCTCCGCGTGTGACAAAACAACCTGGGAGAGAGCCGGGTGTCTCTAATCCTGTGTCCCTGGCTCCTTGCCTGGAGGTGTCCCATAAGCAAAACCAAAGAGGAGCTGTGATGGGCGGTGTGCCACGTTATGGTTTGATGTGGCCGGGGAATGGATGTGAGGCTGTGATTAAGGCTCTTGTGGTAGTCTGTGAGAAAATAAAAAGCTTGTGTGTGTTATCAGTGGAAGCAGCAAAGGAGTTCCATCACGTATGGAGGCATCCGCTCGTGCGTCGAACCGCTTTCGGGCTGTGATGGAATGCTCTTACAGCTAATGATTGTCTGATTTTTTTAATACAGCATTGATAGGGCTGATTTGTTGGTGAATTTTGGAAGTGAATATGCAGTTGAGCATGAGAGCTTGTATGATGACGCTAGGCGAGTGTCTCCAGCCTGAAGAAAACAGGTAAAACCTCTTGTCTGGAGAAATGATGCCATTTAATCCCAGGTTACCAAAGAGAAAATTGAGTACTATCTCACTTTGCTTACTGTAGCAAAGGAGACACTGCCTGCATCTGGAAATGTTTTGGGTGTCAGCTGGATTTTTACTCATTTTAAGAAACTCCGTTCCAGCTAAGAAGTGTGAATTGGTTTGTTCACTGGCTGTTACTGACCTTCCTCTCTGTTTACTTACGTCGCTAATGCTTTCTGTGTGTTATGGCGAGAAATCACCAGCCTATGCTTTCCTCCTGTGGAGCTGACAAGCCTTCTCTTTGTGCATGAAACCTCTCCCTTGGGCTGGTAGGGAGCAAACTGTGTGGGAAGTGCAGCTCCTGGAAGGCGGACACAGCGGCTGGGAACCGTGTGTCCCCCTGCTCCAGTGGGGTGAGCCCGGCACCCGCGGGGCTGCCGTGGGGCAGGTGGAGGCACTGGGCCATCTTGGCCTGTTTTAGGCACTGACTAAAACAAACAAACTGGCGTGCCGACTGTGTCCGGAATGAGTCAGGTCAATTTACAAGATGTCAGTTTTGGCAGCAGAGGCGTGTGCGCTTTCTTCTTGTGAGAGAGATCGGAAAAGAGCGGGACCGGCTTCTGTCTCGTGCAGCAGCTCTGGCGCTCGCTCCTGGGGTCTGCTGGCCTCCTGCCCACACTGTTACCTTAAAGTGTATCACCTTCTTCTAGACTTTCTGAATATCATTTCTTTTTATTAGTGATCCAGTCATCATGCCATCTTTCAGCCTAAGGGAATTATTCATCCCCTTTCTCATTTTCGAAATGCCTTAATTACGAACCCCCAAGGTTTGGGTGCAGCTCCCATGCCATAGTACTTGAAGGGATTGGATCGATTCGTTGTTCACCGACTTTCCTTTGAAAGCATCTGAAGTGAGGGGCTTGAATGGTCCTATTTTTTGCGCTTCTCTTAAAATGAAAGAAGTGAAAGCGTCAAAATGCATATCAATTAATTTTGACTTCTACATAGCATCTTGGTTTAGATCCCATTCCTTGCCACTCTGTGAGAAAAGCCTTTGTATTAATTTTCTTACAGGTTACAACTATTCTTTTTATAATGTTAGCTTCTGTAAGTATGGTAAACAGGCTATTGAGTTGCTAAGAAGGGAGGTAGAGATGATTGTGGGTGTGTGAATAAAGAGAGACCATAGGTAAGATTTCTGATCTTCTGGAAACGCTTTGAGTCACAAGTGCCAAGAGCTGCATTTCGGTGGCCACAGAACTGGGTAGGATATTCCCTTCCAGAGTCACGTGTGAGCTCCTGTCAATGGCCAAAATTTTTTTGTTCATTTTATGGTATTAGTATAGGCGGTCATAGTAATAAAGATCCCTGGCAGGAAAATATCACAAAGGCATATGCAGGTTTTTTTCTCTGGACTGATGGAGTGCAGTGGACAAACATACAGAGCAAGACTTCAAAACAATTTACTAGAATAATCTGCTGTCAACAGAAATAACATAATGATAAATAGAAGTCACCTAATGATTCTGATAATGGCTTTTTTTCTTTTTTTTTTTTTTTAACCCCTCCCAAAATTTCTTTGCCAGCTGATGCTGTGGAGTCAGTCAGGGGGGTGAGTCTGGTAGAAGAGTGGACAGCTCGGAGAGGGTGCTATGGCTCCTGCGAAGGTGCAGTCAGCATATGGTGAGGTTTAAAGTACTGAGACTATTGAGGGGTGAGAAAAGCGTGACTTTTAAGTAGAAGGAAGAGGTTTTGTTACTGATACATAAGAGTCTGGGTGTCCCAGACAGAAGTTACAGCCTGGGTAATGGTGCTGACAAAAGACCCTGGTTACCTCCTCTATTAGGACAAGTCTGTTCCTAACACGTTGGGCAAATAGATCTTTTCAGCACCTGAAAATGGATGCAGAGAAGCAAATCTTCAGATCCCTGGAGGAATTTGGAAGCTGCAGAAACTCATGTGGCCTTAAAGAGGATTGAGACTCTTTGCGGTCATTATGGATGTCTTGGTGGCCCCATGCCGCCTGTGGTGCCAGCTCTGAAAACCGTGCTCTGGCTGCCTGGATCGATGTCCCTGCTGTTGCTGTGGGCTCAGTTTACACCCGACCTCCTCTTGCTGGGTTCCCAGGGGTGTGCTCTGTAGGTAGCGTTGTCTGCTCTGGATTTGCATCCAGCTCTCTGCTTGTGGAGCCGATCAGATGGAGGCCTGCGGTGCGAAAGAGAAACCGAACACTCAGTAGATTACCTTGGCTGTGTAAATGATCCTCTTTGTCTCAGCCTGACTTCTACAGCTTTGCAACAGGCAACTGTAAAATTGCATCCACAGCAAGGAAGTGTTACAATCTCTCTCCTCAGACTGTCCTTCCTCTCCTCCCCCTTCTGTATTATGCCAGGATTATGCTGATGTTCACAATTTCTGCGTTTTTTTCCTTTAAGGGGGAATTTGAATGAGACAGAGCTTTTCCTCAAGATTCTTTCTCTCTCTAGCCAGTCTTTCCTCTGTCACATATGATCCATTCAGAAATCCCTGGTCCATGTCTTGCTTTGACTGGCAGCGGTTGCGAGACGGTGCTTCTTGTTCAGCATAGCTTGTGTGCATCTTGGAGTAAAAGCTATGGTGAGCCTGGCTGGAGTTCTGCAAAAATTGCTCAGTTGTACTAGCGACAAATAGGCGAGGGGGAGTGCAGTTCACCCCCTTGTGTGTCATTTCTTACACCTTCATGGTTGTTCAGCAGCGCTCTGCAGAATGGCTGTATTGTCTGGCCTTGAACTTTCCCACAAATCCTGTGTCTAGGGTAATCTGAGCGCTTTAAAACTTCATGAATTGCCTTTGGGGAAGGACCTTTGGAGAACTAGGCTGTTGTGAGAGTTTCTTGGATCTTGAAAGGGCAAGAGGGTCAGGGCAGCGCTGTCTTAAATAGCTCCACAGTCTGGGCTCAGCCTTGTTAAGCAAGGTTCTGACAAAACAATGCCTTTCATAAGCCATCTCCTAGAATCCGTACTACTGATATCCCACATCTTGCAATGTACCACAGACTATTTAATAAGCAATCAAAAATTTTATAAACATGGTCTACCTTTGTAAATCTGTAATTGGAGGAAGAATAAGAAATAAGATGTTTTAATAAGTATGGAAATAGATGTTGCTGTAGTCTACAGTTAGGTTGCACTCAAATACTTTTTTAAGTGGCTAGCTGAGTGTTGGATGTTAATGTGAGACGTTAAGAAGCTGAAGTACCTGTCTATATTCCGATAATCAGGTGGCTTTAAAAGGTTTCAAGCTGTGCACTCTGAAAACCTTGGAAGGCTCCAAGAGCTTGTAGTGTATTTGGCCATGTACTTTCTATAGACTTCAAGACGATACTTCATTCTTTCACTGAAGCGATCGTGATATGGGGGTGGGGGGGTGCTCTCTACATATACAGAGTTAAACTAAAGGAATTTGAGTATCTTCACCTCCAGTTACCTTACCTCGGGTGGACTAGAGAGTGCGTCTGAGTAGCAAATACTCTCTGCCCCAGCACCATCTGCCATCCCCAGCAGCTCTCTAGATATCACCGCTGGTTAGTTGCGACAGGGTGGTTCTTCTGCCTGCAGAGCCATAACCCAGCGGTAAGGTGCACTCCTTGGCTTTACATTTGGGGCAGTTTGCTGAAGACAGCTTGGAAAAGTTTTGCAAGACGGGCTGTTCTTTTCAGCATTTTGTGCAGCGGTTTCCGAGCAAGGCAATATATGGTTGGAAGCCTGTAGTGCTGAGGGCTCGTCCTTTTACAGTGAACTTGCTGTCCAAGACAACTAGACGCATCGTTGTTGAATTGTGTGGCACTTGTCTAGCTGAAAGTTGATTCTGACCAGTGCGGGTATTTTTAATTTATTTTTTTTTCCTTTGCAGCTAGCCAGTGCTTGATGTGGTATGATTAGAATCAGAAAAGAAATCATTTTGTATGGATTTTTTACTGGGAAAAAAGCAGTCAGCAGACTTGCATCTCTGGAGGGGGGGAGGGTATTTTATTTTTTTTTCCAGACATGACAGCATCTTTCCCATCTCTTGATGATGCAAATAGGATTTTATGGGTCATAATGCAATATTTTATTGATCATGTTATGAAAAATCAATGAAAAAGTTGCTCTGGCTGTCAATTCTGTGCTACCTACTGCGTATGCAGTGACAGGTTTGACTGCTCACCATTGTGACTGAGAAGAGAATACCTTGGGGTGCCCAATTATAGCAGCAGTGAGAGGAAATTCAGAAGAGTAATTTTGGCTTCCTTCATCGCCTTTATGTTGGCCTCTGAACGAGTGGCCGTTCCACTCCTTTCAGATTTCACAGCAGCAAGAGCACTAATGGCAACTCTGTGCAATTTTGACTTCTCATGTCCATGAGATTGAATCAATGCTTTTCCTTCCACATTTAGTAAAACAATTTTACACGCACTCTGAGCAGCTATTCTTGTCTATACTTGCTTTGAGATGGGCTAGATGAACTGGAAGATTTTATAGAAAGCTGTCTCTTTCATTCTTTCTCCCCCAATCCCCCCCCACACCCACACCCCCTTTATTTTTTTTTTATAAACTGCAGATTGACAATGGAACAATTCTCTAAAGGAGGTATTTTAAAGGCAAAGATGAGGAAAGGCTGAATGTTTTATTAGGACTTATCTCGTAAGGGGTGGAGTTTAAAGCAGGAAAGAAGAAAGTTAACATAAACAGAAAAAAAGCAATTGAGCTCTCCCAGTTCAAAGATATGGACTTCAGGTGCCATTACTATAGTATCTGGACACTTAAATTGTTAATGCATTTATTGCTGTAACGTTCCCATGTGGTTTGGAGCAGACTGTTTTGCAAGGGAAGTGTGACCAAGAAACCCACCTGAAGCAGGTTCTAAGCAGAGGTTTGAGGCTGAAATCCATGGAACTGTAGTCTCTATATTTCTGGTTCAGTCACTACTTAGCCCTGGAGGTGATGTATCTCCCTGACATCTGTGAACAGCTGGATTTTGCTTTCATACTCACCCAGCACTGCTCAGAATGGGAGTCCCACAGCATAGCTCGTAGGGAAGCATGACCTGACCCCAAAACGAAGTGTTCCTCTGCCTAAGTTCTGATCAAAGTGGACTCATTGCCCAGGGGAGCCGAGCTCCTGACGAGCATCCTGCTTCTGTTTTGGCTGCTTTTAAAGCATAGCTGGGTAAGGAGAGAGCCTACTGGGGAAGGTGTCTGCCTGTGAAGAGGAAGGCAGGGGTCAAGTGCTATCTCTCAGTGCTATCTTTTAATGTGCCATTTAATATTAACATCACATCCATAAGCAGAAATGAGAACAGGCAGCAGAGCTCTCTGTTCCCATACTACAAAGTCATGCTTCCCCTTAGGCAGAGTTCTCTCCCTCTGGCCCAGCAAATACTTTATTATAATTTGGGTTGAGTGACAGGAGGAATGTCCTTCCTCGAGGAGGGGCACATCTTGGACCAAGGCTCCCGCCCCCTCCCCTGTGCTGAAGGCTTGAATCTCTTCTGCCAGCCGTTTAAAAATGGTGACTGTGCTTCCTAACAGGAGCCCAGCTGCATTCCCGCGTGCAGGTAGCAAGGGATCTCTTTCCAGCCTCTGTGGCAAAAGGTCACGTGTAAGGTATCACCTCTCCTCTTAACTATAATTGATTGATCAGAGTTAACTGAACAAGCAAGAACTTTGTTTGCTCTTTGCCAGGAGCTTTTGGGAATACTCATCAGCAACCGGGCCCTCCGTGGACCGGATGGTGCCCGCTCACCGCTCAGTCTGTGCTCTAGAGACAAGTGGGCAGACATCAAACAGGCAGCGAATCTCTCCGGTTTGCTTTTGTCAGCACCGGTCTAACACGTAACCCCCCTGAAAGAGGGCAGTGGCTTTCCTAGATGGACAGTCCATACATTCCACTGTGGAGATCTACCTACAGAGAAATCTAACAGCCATGTGTAACTGGTGACTATCAACTAGCAGCAAACTACTTTCTTAGGAAGAAAACGGCTGCTAATGTTCCCAGTTAGTTGCGTCAGCTATACCTGACTATATGTATACTTAGCTGTGTATTTGAGTAGTTCTGTAGTGCCTTGCTACAAATGCATGAAGAGAGCACACACAGGAACGCTTGTTGGATTCACAGAAACTTGCCAGGTCCTCTTCAGACTTTGTGAGGATTTCTTCTGTGCACTTAAAATATGGATGGGTTTAGGGGTCTAAGTATGTGTAAGCAAGCTGCTTGCCTGCCTTTCCCAAGGAAGCAGCTGCCTCTGCGAATGTGGTGGAGGAGGAGGAGGAGGAAGAGGAGGCAGCACTTCTTTCTTCACGTAACAGGCACAGCTGCAGGAGCTCTGAAACCTCATGGCTACACTTGAGCTGGTTTCCTTGACAAAAGTGCATTTGGTTTTTAATTGATTTAACCTGGAAACCTGTGCTGGGGCTAGGAATCCTGCGTCGCAAATCCTTCTGTAAAATGTGAGCGTGTTGCTGCTGTGAAAATTACCAAGACAGATCTAAAACGTTCCCCGAGTCCTCTTGGTAGTCCTGTGAGAGAGGCTTACCCTTGTCGCCTTGTGTGTCAGGGATTTGCACCTGGCAATTTGAGTGTCGTGGGAGCTGTCAGACCCTCTTCTCCTCCTTGTACTGCTCTGGTGTGGCTGGTGTCACCTGGCACCTCCTAGCAGCGTCATTGTCCTCACACAGATGAGTGTCCCCTGTGTTACCATTGGATCAGCTGGTATTTGTTGCCTGGGGTTTTGGACAGGAGGAGCCCAGGGTGTCCCCTGCAAGGCATGTGTGTTGTGCCACAGCCTGGGTCCCTGCCTTCCGCGGCTCGCCTCAGGGTGCCACAGCAACCTGGGTCAAGGTGGAAACAGGCTCCTCTTGTTTGCATCCTGTGTCAGCGACGCTGGGTTGCTTTGATGCAAACATTTTTGTCTTAATTGCTGGGAGAATAAATGCCTGCAAACTGCAGCCCTCTGACACAATGCGTGCTTGCTTCTGGTACGGAGGGTGTTAACAGCAGAGAGACAAACAGAGATTTGCCAGGGTTACTGATTCTAAGACTGTATAAATTCTTGAAGAGCAGGCAAGCCTGAGGTTTTAAATTTCTGCCTTGTACGGTCCCTTCCAGCACCCTGTCCTGCCGCAGGGAGGCTGTGGAGATGCCGCGAAGGTTCGGATGCAGATCCCATGTGCAGAGTCTGGGTGTCTTAACCAGGGCCTGAACTGAAGCACTGTCAGGCAAAACAAATGTGCTGGGGGTGGTGGTGGGGGAGGGAACAGCTAATAGATGTTTTCCCCTTGCTTGACATCTGTCACCTCCCCCCATGCCAACCCTTCCTCTGTTTATAGCAAACCATTTGCTCCCATTAATTAGAACTGGACTCCTGCCATCTGACCGGCTTTATGCCTGTACAAATGTCAGCAGCACCAGGACTACACAGGTGGGGAGAAGGGCTGGTCGGAGGAGATCTGTTGCATCTGTTTGGGGAAGGATAGATGGGGGAAAATGCCACCGCCCTTCCAAATCAGGCCCATTAGCTACAACAATAATTGAAACGTGGACTGGGAGCCCCAGGATGCCACTTTCCCCGTCCCTTTTCAGAGCAGACTGCACTTTAAGCCATCCCCTCCAGTTAAATCCCTTTACCAAAGTGGTCTGTACGAAGGCTTACATACAAGAAGATAATGGTGCTGTCATTTTTACAAATAATCACAACAGGAGCAGAAAAAGAAGAGGAAGATGATTACGCCTGAAAATCCAATGAGGTTCCAGTCACTAATGCAGTGGAAGCTAAATGGAACCTCAATCCCAAGCTGCTCCTGCCAGGCATGGGGCTGGCTCTTCTGCGACGATTTAGGAGTGTACAGCTGTGTTGCCATGACATTAGGAGGAAATGTGCTTACCCTGGGATGGTTTTCCTTGTGTCAAATACTACGAAGACGAAGTATTTAATGTGCTAGTTGAAGCAAATCCTGAGTGGGAGAAACAGGTTTAATTGATTAGCTTGTCTGGGTGGTAGAAGAAAAAACCAAATCTGCAACCCCCCTCGTGGCCTACTCCAGCAGCCAGTGCTGTGTTTGTGGGGACTATGAATCAAGA
Source organism: Falco punctatus (assembly GCF_963210335.1). Lineage (NCBI taxonomy): Eukaryota > Metazoa > Chordata > Aves > Falconiformes > Falconidae > Falco > Falco punctatus. Next base: position 69,239,733 of record NC_137580.1, read on the forward strand.
GAGTGGCACTGTTGTTACACTGATGATTAAACCCCATCTTCAAAGGCAGTGGAGCAGCAGGCTCTTCTTCCCCCCACTCCTTCCTATCACGATTTGGAGTAGATTTTTACATGACGTGGGAAGGATGGGGGCTGATGTGATGTGCCTGTGTGTATCCTGGAGTATTTTAAGCTCTTTACATCCTGTAAGATGGTGCCCTGGAATCTGTTTGGGCAAGGAGGACCTGGATGTCAAGGCTGTGAGCGCTCAAACCATGGAATTAGTGGCAAGATGTTCTGGGGGAGAAAGAGTGGTGCCTTGTTCCTGCATCTGAAAGAAAGAGGTGCAGGCTCCAAATCTGGAGGGAGGGAGACCTTTAATAGACCTTGTCCTCCTCCTTCTCACTTTCTTACCCCAGTATAAGGTTTTTCTTCCCTCTAAACACAAGTATTTTTGTTTTTCTTTAAATCAGCAACACTTCCTGTGCTAACCTCATGCCCATCAGCGATTCCCTTTGCTGGTTAGAGGTGGGGCAGCTAAAACATGGAGCTGACTGACTTATTTGTAAGTTCTGCAAGAATCCCTCATGGTACAGTATTTGCATTAATTAAATGAACTTAGGGAATCATTTACAGGTCAAAGTAAAGGGACCCACTTAATACATAAACTTAGCTGAAAAATGAAATGGCTCACACAGAGTGATGGAGGAAGAGCTGTCACTGTGGCTCTATAGGGTGGTGGGGGTAAAACTGTCAGTCCTCTGAGACAAAATGTTCCTTCACTGAGTGCCTCAAAATTACTAGTTGTGTCTGCATTAGGTAAACATAGTTGAGTGTAACAGAAACTTGACAGATGCATGTTTTTCAGGGAAAAAAGAAGGTTACTATGTCAGTTAAATAGCAGAGTATTAATTTACTGCTGAGATGATGGTATCTACCAATTTTAATCTTTGTGCTGCTGGACTATCAGCAAGATTCACTGAGTTAGGCATGAGGCTTGTCATGCGAGTGCAGAAGTAACGGAGAGCCCTGCCTTGCAGCTCTGCTGGCAGGCACGGTGCCCTGCTGTTCCGAACAGGCTACAGGCAGGAGAAGGTGTGTTTCTATAAGCTCTGTTTTGCAGCTAGGTGTAAACCACAGGTTGACATTTAAATCAAAGGTCTTGTTCCCCTGCTTTGAGTCTTACTTGAGTGAAAGGATTTGAGTTGGTTTTTTTTTTTTTTAAAATTTCCAAATTCGTATTTGAAAGTAGCGGTGAAAATGTGTATACGGAGAAACCACCATTACCCACCACTTCTTAATGCCTGCTGTGCCTTCTGTAAGGCATCTTTCCAAAAATACATTCTTATGTTTAAGTGTGTTTTTTTTTTTCCTTTTCCCCACCCTTCCGTGCTGATACTTTTCTGTATCTTTGAGCACAATCACCTGTCACTCTTAAAGTTTGCCTGTGTTTTTTTTTTTTTTTTCCCCCTGGTTTGGTTGGTCATCACAGGCTTTTCAGTCGTTCCCATAAAAAAGTGGCATCGCCCTCTCTGTGAGATGTCGAAAGGCAGAAAACGACGGGACAGGTGGGTAAGAGGAGAGGCAAGGCAAGGCAGAAGCTACCCCTGGGGGCCGGATGCTCTGCTGGGCACCCCCAGTGGCAACTGATTTATCAGGGCAAGCAGCCTGTGGTTGGGGCACCGAGGGCGAGCGGTGCCTTGGTCACAGCCACCTGAGGCACACGAGCAAACCGCCCTTGCCTCGGGGACAGCCCAGCAGGTAGGTTTGGCCTTGGCCTTGGCTGGGAGCGGTTGTGCCAAGGCTAGTGGCACCTCTGAAGCAAGGTCTGTCAAAGTGCGCTGGGGAGGGAGCTGCTTACGTTGAAAGGCAGCCAGTGGGGATGTTCGTTAGCGGCAGGGGTTTATGCGGGGAAGGCTAAAGGGGTGACAGACCTTTGTTAAAGCTGTGCATCTGTCGGTTCCAGCTGTCTGACACATTAAAGTGCACCTGCGCACAGAAAAGAGCAACACTTGACTGCTGCAGCCCGCCTCGAGGCATTCCCAGCTGGGAATACGCTGAGAGCCAGGGGTGAACGTTACAGATTTTTTGAGTTTTAAATCACTGTTCCCCAAGACGCATAGCTGTATGAATGTAGAGGGTGTAGGGAGGCTCCCCTGAGGTGTATGACACCGAGGGATGGGGTAAGCAGGGCTGACGACAAACTTGGGGTCTTCAAAAAGAAAGCTTGAAAAGCTTTCAAGTACCAATCGTTACAGAAACATTTTGCAGCTGTGGAGAGAGCACTTTCTGTCTGTTAACACAGAAAAGATGATTTCAGGGTTCTGTCCTGATACCCCTTGAAGTTAAAAGAAGGGACCATGAAAACAAGCTTTTGTCTGCAAGAACGTATGTCCTGGTAGCAAATCAGAGAGGCTTTCTTGTTGCTTCTGCTTTTCTCTAGATTATGTGTGATTTCGATTATACATGAGGGTTTGGGCTTTTATTTTTTTTAATCATAGAATCATTTAGGTTGGAAAAGACCTTTAAGATCATTGAGTTCAACCACAAACCTAACGTTGCCAAGTCCACCACTAAACTATGTCCCTAAGTGCCACGTCTACATGTCTTTTAAATACCACCAGGGATGGTGACTCAACCACTTCCCTGGGCAGCCTGTTCCAATGCTAGACAACCCTTCTGATGGAGAAATTTTTCCTAATGTCCAATCTAAACCTTTTCCTGGTGCAATAATACTATCTGTTGGAGTATCCCACTGTTTGGGAGTAATTTGAAATCAACTGAAAAATGCATAAACAGATAAATACCCCCCCAAAAACAATGAACCCCTAGAGCGTCCCTCTTGTCCTGCCTCTGCCAGGTGTGTGTTTCTGGCTGTTACTCAAGCAGTGAGGAAATTCCAACAGTGAATATGCCATATTCATCTGTGTCCACAAACACTAGCAGGAAAACAGCAGTGATGCTCTGCACCCTTCTCCTGCCCATAAAAATGCCACCCGCCTTCACTTTAAACACAGGTTTTATTGAGCAGTAGCCTGGGCTTTGTAGCTGGCATCCCAGCCCATTAGAAGCAAGAGTCAAAGGAGTCAAAGCAGAATTAGGAATAAATATGATGTCTAGATCTCCTGTTTTGAAGTTCCTAGCGATGCATTTCATTTGAGTGTGATGAAGTCAGGGAAGATGGAGGTGGGCTAAACCCGTGTGGGTGTGTGGGCCTGCTTCGTTGAAAAGTTTGGGTTGTGCTCGTATGTCAGTCGATCCAACTGATTTCTAAGCTGCTGAAGTATGCGACTTCCTCTGTTTCTCATAACAGTTTTAACTCTAAGTTCCCCAAGCTAGCAGTTTTCCTGGCCCCCTAACCATCGCCCAGTTCTCCTGGGGCTCTTGACCCGCAGCTGGTACTAGGGGCCATGTTTCACTGTGCTGGCTTTTCTGTCAGCTGATAAAAATGGCAAGGAAAGACAAGGTTCTGCAAGACAGACTTAGAGTGCATTAAATAAATATAAATTTTATTAAAAACACCCACATCTCAGCGTTATCAGGAATGATATAATAATAAACAGCTTTCAAATAACCTGCATTACATTACAATACTTACAGTATTTATAACCATCCTCAGATTCTTTTTATAGACATACCAAACATTTCATGAAAATGAATGAAACTGAAGTAAAAAAAAAAAATAAAAATAGAACATAAGCATAGAAAATGCACACAGAAGTTCATTACCTTAGTGTCAAACTGCTAAAGTTTCCTACACAAGTTAACCACCAGCTTTAGAAGTGAACTTTATACCACTGTGCGTCAATCAAGATGAAAAATTCATTCAAGTAAAGTTGACACCACTCAGAAGCATCTTCAAGTATGGCTATAGTCAACCTGATAATCCTATACAAGCAATTTTATGTCTGCTTTGTCATTCGTTCCAACGGAGGCAGGGTTCTGTACACCAAAAATTACAGTTCGGGTATTTACAATACAAAACTGATTCACCAGCTAAGCTTCCTGCTCCTGCTGCCAGCAGTTTGGCAAATGACGGTGCATGGCATATTAACCAAACATCTACTGTGGATTACATGATTAATATAGGAATTAAAAAAAAAATCACCGAAAAAATGAAGATTTATAATGATTTAATTAATCTGACATATAACCATCTTTTTTTTTTTTTTAAAGGCGAAACTTTTGTTTCAATGCAGTGGGTAAAGTCACAGACTGAAAATTAAAACCCTAAATTGCCATAATAAATATTTGACCATTAAACCCAAAGGCCTCCTTTGATTTACTCGAGTTAGGTTGTGATTCTGTTAGACAAAATTTCTTTTGACCAAACTTAATCTTACAGTATATTGCACAAGATACATCTGGGACATGGAGGTTTGTATGTTTAGGGAAGCCCTTGTACAGACTGTACCTTTTTTATATTTTATTTTATTCATTACAGTATCCAAGAAGCCTTGTTTAGAGAGTGACTTGAACAACTCTAGCAAACAGTCACTTGCCAAACCCCTGCCTTACGTTTTTCCCTTTAATCAGCTCAGTGCATTCTACTTTCTTTTTGTTTATTTGAAACAGGCAAAACATTCTAAATCTCTTAAACACTTTCATGACAATAAAAAGCTAATGAATTTACAAAATTAGTTTTAGTTACACCAATACATGTACAGAAAAATCAGAGAAGGGATTCAAAAGAAAAGCATTAAATCCCTGAAAAAAACCCAAAACAAAACAAAAAAACCAAGAATAATATATTTAACCTACATCAGCTTTACATACACACAGGTGACACGTTGGCATAGGAGAACATGAGCTGAAATATCCCTGAATTTTTAGGAAAAAAAAAAAAAAAAGTTGAAGTTCAAGTTATACTTGCTAAAATGTCAAGTATTGAGAGATTTTTTTTTTATATTTTTTTGTTTGTTTTTTTTTTTTCAAAGGCTATTGGGGGGAAAAGATGGTATACAATATATAAACTTTCATACTCAGTTCAATATCCTATTGCCAAACTAGTGTTGAGGTATATGACAATTAGGAACATCACTCAAACCTTTTAATGTATTTTTTTAGCTCACATTATGATATATTTGTAGCAGGCTGAGTAGCACCATGATGTGAATTCAGCTCAAAACCCAAATATATATAGATTTAATATTTTTACAGTACTAAAATACTAAAGCATTGCGTTAAAAAAAGTTTTGTTTACAATTTAATTTACTATACAACTCTCCTGCTTTTTTTTTAATAGAAATTAATGATTTAAAACCACCACAGCAAGCCAGCTGCCTATTTTTTTTTTTTCTATTTAATCAACGGAATCACACAGAACTAACCCTGTTTCATTCATCTTGTGTAGGCATCAGTCTGCTCAATCTTCCTGGAAAAGAGGACACTTGCACCGAGAAATGACTTACACCACAATGTACATAATTATCAACACAAAAGCAGTCTGCCATTCAATATTTGAAGAGCATACAGGTCTTTAAAAACAGCAGAAGCTCAAGCTAATTAGTTGAAGTCTGTTACATGCTGCTAATTATTACCTGTGGTTAATATAAAATTCTTTCCTTAAAACTGTACATATTTGAGCAATGAACTTGTCATAATAATTGTAGAAAACAGTTTACAGTATAGCTGTGTGAGATGAGCACCAGAAAAACATGTGTTTTGTGTACTAAAGTATTCCCTTATATCCAGTAAGCCCCATTTTTACCATAACTGACTGTATTAAAAATGGATATGTAGCCCACTAGCAGATGCATGGCTAAAACAAAAGTATTTAAAAGCTTTTTTTAGTTTAAAAAAATTATCTTTGCATTTTAAAATCAAAGTAAACTTTTTTTTTTTTAATGTCTTAGTACCTTAGCATTGTTCAAGTTGCCAAGATTAGGTAGACAAAGTGCTTTTGAAACACTATTTAAAAAAAAATATCTCTATATCTATTTTATTGTCCTTTTCTAGGACTTGACTGGATGAGCAAAATCCAGAGGTCTTTGTAATTCCCATATGTTAAAAAGTAAGCTTATTTTAACACCAGGTAAATTCAATACATACATGAATGAAAAGGTCCTCCTGTTGTCGAAGAACAATTGACTACATCATTGACATTTTGTTATAAAGGCATTAACTGTTGGACTGTTAAAATAAAGACACCATTCTCTTAGATAGCACCATGGTTTTAGAATATCCAAACAAATTCAGTGTTTTGCTGTCTATTCATTATGTATTATACTTATCTACTTTGTTAAATAAAATCAAGAGACTAATAAGATTACAGTAAAAACTGCATGTTAAAAAGCCATATTTCCAGTATTTCAGTACATCATAGATTCAGCACCAGATGTTATTTTAAGATTCCTGCAGTTGTAATACTACAGTATTATTTTTTTAGGGTTTTTTTTGCTCCTGTTCCATGACTATGCAAACTTGATGACATTAAAAGTGGCCACAGATGTGCAAAACTGTAAGAAAAAAAAATAATCCATTTGCAGATTACCTCTTTCAGTAATGGAGCCAGTGTTTTCAAATGTAAATTGTGAAACACTTTTTTTGTTTTGTTTTTGTTTTTGCATAGGATGCTTTGGTCTTGTTTCCTACATGCCATCTGTGACCACTTAAAAATCAGTGGAAAGTAAGTGCGCTAGTGAGATTACCTCTTTCTGCTGGTGTGCTGAGGCTTTTTCCACTGACGAGTTTCGTAAAAACACTGTTTTCTTCTCCACCCTTGCCTTCCCCAAAAACTAAAGAAGAACTATCCTACTGACAAGGTGTTTTTTTCAAATGAGGTAACCAACAAAGGTGTGAAGTTAGATATATCGGTTGTAAGGCCCTGTAACCCGTGTAAAGGCATATGGAGATGTAGTTACTGTGGAGTCCGTGGTGACCGACAGTGTCCTTTGTGCAAGAGACTTGATGAAGCGCACATACGTTGGCTCAGAGGGTTCGTGTGGCTCAGCAGGCTCCCGCTTCGCTTTCTTGCCGTAGGATTTCTGAGGCACGTAGTCTGGACCATACTTTTCACATTCCTCTTCTTTCTCTCTTGCCTTCTCAGCCATCTTTGCCTCCCACAGAGCCAGACCATGTTTTGGCTCGTTCATACTCTTGTGCTGGTAAAAGACAAGGGATATTCTGGTGGGGTGGTTCCTGTTGGGGTTTTTTAAGGGAGTCGTTGCATGGAGCTCACGTTTTGCACACTCTATGAGAATTGACCCATGAGATGGAGCAACTGCTACTCCTCCAATTTCTGGATCCAGAAAGCTCTGTTCACTATCTGACCAGACATCATCAGGATCCTCTGCTTTTTCTGGATTTAGCACTTCAGTTTTATCTAAACCACCCTGGGGAGTAGTCCTATCATGATTTTGACCTGGAAGCATGTTAGACAAACCGTTAACTGCATGTGAAATCATTTCACTCTCCTTATTTTGGAGGTGCAGTGAATTAGGAGGACCACTAAAAATACTTGGAGCAGAATGGTAATCATGTGCTAAGTGTGGAGGGGGTTGCACGTGATGATGTTCACTGGTTTTACTTGTGGAGGCATAATCCATGCTTGGATTACTCAGATTGGATTTTAACCTTGAAGCAACCTCCATAAAATGGCCGTCAGCCTCATGGGTGGAGTAAGAGGAGAAAGACCCTACGTGGTGTACATTTGGTCTAATGGTGCAATTACTGAAGGAGTCTACCTGCATATTTTGGTTTCCATAATTCAAGTACTTGGGACCAAAACTCTGGTTATTCCCAAACCTGTGCTGGTATAATGTTTGAATGGGTGGTAGGCTTAGTTTAGACATATGCTCTTGACTCTGGCAACTATACAGGTCCACGTGCTGATGCTGGGAAGGGTAGGAGCCCAAGTAAGAGGGGCAGTTGTCCATAGGTATGTTTCCATTGCATTGGTAGGGTGGATATTGGTTATTTTGACTTAATGATCCTGAATAAGGGTTCATGGGACTGGAAGAATTCAAATATGACCCCACAGGCTGTGATGAGGTTGTGTAGAGGTTCATGGGACTGGACCCTCCATAGGGATCTGAAGTGTATGAAGAGCTTGGATAAGCACTGGCTGGATTAGGCAACCTTACATAGAGATTTGCAGAACCTGAACCCGAGTAAGAGTTAACGGGATTTGACTGAGGGTTAGGGAGAGTGCGCTGTGGATGCTGCTGCTGCTGTTGTTGTGTGGCTGGTCCTGAAAGACGTAAAAGATCTGTAGATGTGAAAAGAAAAAAAACACACAACAAACAAGCTTTTTCTAAAAAAAAAACCACACCAAACCAACAAACTGCATACTTTATAGACTTTTCATGATACATATCGTTAAAATTTCTAAGAAAAGTGTATCACATGATACATTAACAGAGGTTCCCTTTCTCATATCTCAAATACCATCCTTGAAGATGCTGAATAAATACTAGGGCTACTCATCCATTTTGGCACATATCCAGTGAGATCAGATGCTAGTGGCAATGGGGAAAAAGAAGACAGTGCAATCTGTTCAGAGTCACATGAACAAAATCCAAAGAGTTGAATCATCATTTAAGTAGCCCATGAAACGCAGCATCAAAGCGCTCCCAAACAGCCATGCACAAGGTGACCTTCTTTTCCCCAAGAATAAATAATTCTTCTCATCTATATTAATAGAACTCTCTCAAAAAAGTTTCCCTAGCTTTATGCAGAAAACCAACAGTGACATTCACTGATAGAACAGTTCAGTAACAAGTGAGATTAACTGAAGACATATGAGCAAAACCATCATTCACTAAAGTGAAATGGCATTGTTTAATGGTTACAACCCTAGCCTGTGGGGTCATGGGACAGCTGACTTCTATTCATAGGCATTTCAGTGACCTTCTGGGTGCCCTTGGGTATATGGCTCTTTTCCTCTCTAAGAAACTTGCTGTAACAATAAAAGAGTCACGATGAACTCCTTTACTCAGGACTCTCAAATCTACTGATCAAAGCTGCGAGGGCTTGTTAAGTGGATTTTTAAACTCTTACTCTGCTATGGAAAAACCTGTTCTACTTTTGGTCTTGAAGCAGAGTGCGAATGGTGGTAACAATGTTAGGCTTGAATCCCCCTCAAATTAGGAGGTTCTCTGTAACAGTGGCAAACAGTGAGTGATGTGTAGGTCATTCTTTCTTTGGCAGCAGCATCCCACACTTGTCTTCATGGTTTCTAGCACTACTAGTCTTTTAAAGGTACTTTACATTACACTGGATGGCAAGCAGAGTTTGCAAAAGCACCAGATTTCTATCAGAAATACACAATATTGATATTTACTTTCAAGAATTCTCTTTCCTTTTTACTTTAAAATGTTCTTGGGCTGAGAATAATGGTTTTCTTGAGACTCATTATAAATGTCCCTGATTTCTAGGAAGCTTACCACTGTTGATAAAGATCCCCATCAGATTCACGTGTTTACCTGCTAGCTGCTTTGCATGACCTGCCGCCTCAGAGTTGCCTTGCTTGTTGCGTGCTGCAGCAGTCTTATCTCTTTCAGCTTTGCTAGACCCATTCTCCAAAGAGGAAAGTTTTTCTGCAGCTGCTTTCTTTGCTTCTAGCTTCCTTTGCCGACACGTCTTAACGGGCTCTGCTAACATCCTTACTTTTCGGCGAAAGGAGGTAAGGACCTGGATGCTGCCATTCCTCTTCTTCTCCTCCTGGCCTTCAGTGCTTCCGAACTCATCCACATCAGAGACTTTGTATAACGGGAGCACGTGGAGCTGCTCGTCTTCTGGTGTTTGGCCAATTTCACGATTGTCTTCTCTAGTTAGTGTGCAAACCTGTTGGAAAATTGTGTTAGAGTAACTTTCTCAAACCAGTCTGAGAAGAAGAGATCTGAAATACTAGCCTGTGCGTTTGACCCTGCCCTGCCACTGTCCGCGTCAGCATCTGGCAAGCCATTTGTAAGTTTCTGTGCAATTTATGCATGTCACAACAAGCCTGCAATTTCATTTCTTCCATTGCTCTGTTGGACAACGTTAATAGAAACAGAAGGTATACGTAGCTATTTCTTGTACTTGTGGTGAACTGGACAGTATAGTTAGGGATTACCCTAATGTGAAATAAACTGTGATGCATCGTACCATGGCTAGAGAGCTAAAACAGTGGAACCTGGGACTCTGCACTTGCTGAAGATTTTTTCACTATAATATGTTAGCTAGCTACCTATTACAAATACTGTGCAATGTAACATACTGCCATTGTATCTCACACCCCCTTACAATGGCAACTTCCAGAACTTTGCAAAGGAGCAAGTCACTGTAATTTAATAAGATTTAAGGAAGTTCCTGTTGTGTCATGCAGCATGCTAATTGTATTAGCTCCAGCTAAAACAGGTATTGGGAGGATCTCAGTGGAAAAAGATGCTGACACAGACATATTCTGTAGCAAAACCATTGCATCAGCCAGTTTTTAGGAAGAAAGCTCAGCTAGAAATACATATTGTATTGGTGGTGGTGGACTTGACAATTAAGTCAGACGCTGGAAACTGGAAAAATTCAGTTAGAAGTAAAATGTACGTAGTCTCTTTTGTCGTAATTACAATTATTCTTTCTCATGTTTACCCCAAATGTATTGTCACAGAGAGAGTCAGAGATAAACCAATACTCAATGAAAACCAGTGCATTTTTCTGGTATCTTCTGCAGAACCTTTGCTGTACATGCTAGAGACCAGAACTGAAGAGAGTAAAGGGTGCATGTACAATACAAAGGATGCCAAGGCTTGCAGGCTTTCTGGTCATCCCAAGCAGGAATGAAATTCACAACTTCCAAAACTCTCCTGGAAAGAAGTTATTTGTTTCCGTTTTTATTTTATTAGAAGATATAATCCAAAGTTGTTAGAAAAAGAGTCTTTCGAGAGGATAAATATAAACTACTGTGCCAGGAACACTGAAACAGGCATTTCAGCCCTGTTGAGACCATTGTCACCATGGTTTTGCTTTTACCAGTTTTATATTAAACGTTTCTTTAATAGACCAAAAGTTGCATTCATTTGAATGAAAAATTGTGTAGGGGGTAATAAGTTAGCTGAATTACTGCTTAATATTCCTTTTTTAGCAATCTGTGTTACTCAAGTATAAATTTAAACAGACGGGGGATAATGAATTAAATGTATGAAATTGGTGCTGGAGTAACGAGGTTATATGCATCATGGACTTACCAATGTACTCCCGTTCTGCATATTGTGCAAGTCTCTGTGAGCATGAGCGCAAAAATCCAGGCAGGCAGTAACCCCTGAGAATGGGCGACCTTCTTTTAAACCCAAGCGACACTCAGGTGCTCTGTGTTCATACTCTATCTGGAAAGAGATGACAGGTACCACTTCAACTCAACTGGATGTTTCAGCACATGGAATTAGCACTGAACGCTCCACTGTGACAACATGCAAGCCTCCTAACATCTTGGAGGTGGCAACATACAGATCTTGAAGGCAAATAAAATCAAGCAATTTGATGGCAATTCCATATCGATACTTCATTCCTTGCTGCTTTGTTCTCTGTTACCTTCTGTCTCTGGCGTGATGGTGAAATTAGCCAACAATACTTTTCCTTGCGTGTTACTTTTGATTCTCTGCCAGTGGTTGGTGTTTTTACATGACAAATGCAGTGCATGGTTTCAGCATCTGGCACGGTAAGAGTGATGTGTTTGTGTAGACTGGAAATATACCAAGCTATTAAGGGAAAATGGCTTTAGAAAACTGACTTCAGAATGACTTCATGAAAAATAATAATTTGCTTTTTGATTTGTGATATTTTGGCATGCTAAACATATATTTCACGAGGACTTAAGTACATGAAAAAGATGAAAAAGAGATATAATTCAGTCACGACAGTGCCTTCTACCCATGCGCTCACTACTAAGCAGCTTTACAAGAGTTCATAATACAACAATAAACCTTACACAAAAAGAAAGAATTCTGTAATGGAAGATCAAGCCTGAGACAAATGACAGTTTCAGATTTTATTTAGAAAATGAAAAATAAAACCACATTTGTAAAATGCTTTGCCAAAATTCCTGAACCTTTCAAGTGAATGCAATTCTGAATGGAACTTAATGGATCCCATTTTAAGTTAGGGTGAAATTAGAGGTTTTGCCAAGTCTTGATCCAAGTTCACTAAAAAGATGACTAGTTTGCTCACATATTTTTAAGATCTGGGATATTTACTTCCCTGGAATCTGAAAATAAAAGCAGAACAAAACCTGAAGCATGAAAACTTCTTTGGAATTAAACTAGAGTGGTCTGAAATGTTAGCCATACTGTAAGTGTCTGCTTGAAGTATTCTTGTGCAACTGTTCTCCGAGACGTTCTGTTGGATCCAGTTGGAAAACCAGACCCTTCCCAATGCTAGATTTTAACCCAGTAGCAATCCAGACTTGGATTAGAATAAATCTGGGAATCTGGAATTTCTTTTCAGGATTCAAAGGGGGATTGATTTTAGGGCTTTTTGGTTTTAGAACCTTTTACAATACCATACAAACCAGGCCTCTTTAAAACCACTGACAGTAGCTTGCCCAGGGTTTCCACACAAATACAAGGTCTGCACGAAACTCGTGAAACAGGCCAAACTATACACATGGCTTATTGCACAAGGTAAAAATTGAAACTTGTAAAAGCATTTCTTTTCAACAAGTGTCAGACAGGACCATGGCTTACATGGATAAAAGTTCTTTTGAGAATTTTTGTGGGAAAAGAAAAGTTGCCCAAGCCAAGAACCATTTTATTCTTCACCACCCCCTCATTTTTTTTTCTTCCTCTTTCTTTCCTCTCTTGCAGAATGTCTCTCAGATATTTGGACAGATAACCAGAGCTAGTGGGCGCATGGCCACAGCTTCCTCCACAATAAGCCTCCAAACATTATCTGATCAGGTAAGTGAAATTGGGTAAGTCCGTACTGAATTTGCTTACCCTATCTAGTTGCTACTAAATATGCAGTAAAGGAGTGAGTTTTATGCAAATAAAAATGGACAGGTTTGGTTAGTTTATTGTTTCCATTACAGTTGAAAATCTGTCTTGTGCTGGTTGCTACAGCATAATGCTGTCAACAGGCAAAAAAGAAGATGTCATAGTTTGCAGTAGTTTGGAGACTGTCAGTTCTGTGACTTTCTAAAAGTGAACCAGAGCAATGAAAACGAAGGCCAACAGTTACATGTCTGCAAGGGCTATGCTATCAAATTTTGATGCAAATGTCTGAAATACATTAGGTAAAGGAGTGCAGCTGAGAGACAGCCACACTGGGAACCTCATAAAACCTTTGAATGTGCTAAACACTGCTTCACAAAAAATATGCGCGCATGATCCCCTCATGCAGGGAGGCTGGTGCAAGCACTTGTGCGCATATGCAGGGCTGAGTGTGTTCAAATATGAAACTTTGCTTTAAAAGTATGCTTGTAATGGCTGTTTTGGAGAAAAGAAAATTAATCTGCCACTTGAGAGAGCAGAACTGAAACTGTGGCTTCAGGACTCTGCCTTCTGGCACTGTTGCCAATCTCACACCATCGTCACGGCTGTTTTGCTAGATAGGCTGGTGACTCATTCAATTCAGAAATTTGTGTTGTAGAGCTGAAGAGTTCTGCTCAAGTGTGAAGCAATTTTATTGTGTTGATATAGGTGAAACGATTAGTTCTATTTAGTGGACCAAATTCTGCTAGTTTTACTTTTGAAAGCATTTTAAGTGGAATTGCTGATTTCCATTCATCTTTACTCTGATGTCAAAGAAATGCTGGCACAAAAAGTACATAATGGTTTGGTGCAAGACTGAAGCATTGAGAAGCATGGTAAAAATCAGATTATTTGCATGACTGCTCCAATTCTTTTTTTCCCCAGCATACCTGGTTGTTATATGCATCAGGTGCAAGCTTCTTGTAGGTAGGTGCCATAAGGGTTGACAGATTCTGCAAATTGGATTCTAGTTTTTCTTCCTGTTAGGAGATGAAATAGAGTTCAATGACATTTCCATGCTGTATGTAGGGGATCTAAGAAGTGAAGGTCTTTACACAATTATGTTCACACTGATACTTGTGTAAAGGCCTAGATCATTATCATTCTTGTTTAGATAGTAACTGTTGTGAATCTTCTTTTAATTTTACTGTTTCACACCCTTTAAAAAGTGATGCAGTAAAGCAGTATGGTGTGATCCTTGCAAGAGGACATCACATACTATAAATCTGGTTTATGTGAAGAAGATTCACATGCTGTAACATGGAGATTTTTTAGATCCAAGTATGATGATCCTCATTATTTTCCCTATTGGAGTTTTGGGAAAAGTAGTACTCTTCAGAAGGTTTGAGAGAAAAAATATCAGAATGGTCCATCCATTTAATTTAAGGGTTTTGCACATTACGACAGTGCTTCAATGCAGTGAAATACCTTTTCATGCAGCGATTTAAAATTACGTAAATACTTCAGAAAGTTCCCAGTTCTTAAGCAATGAAGAACTGTGGATGTGTCTAGTGATACGGACATAAGAATGACCACATCTCTTCTTTAAGGAGAGGTACACACTCTGAATATGAAGGGTTCTTTAAAAATTAAGTACTCCAATAACATTCCCCAAAGTTGTTCCCATCCTCTTAGGACGAGAATCCCAAATTCAAAAACTTGCTTAGACGAGGCCCTTATTTTTAATTTCAAGTGCATAAAGAACAGTGGCATACTGTGGTATACTTGGTTTTAGGAGTTTTTCTATTTTAGGAACATGTGAATGGCTGTGAAAAACCTATGGGTTTGAGAGGTGTGTTTCATGCGTTAAAAGTTTGTATTTCCTACTATGGGACTATATCTGAGATTGGGATTCCAAAATGACGTTATGAATTTGTCAAAAATAACTTGCTGTGACCTTGTGGCTGCTGCTAGAACTTGGACCTTTTGTATGGCCTGTAGGTTACCATTTGTAAATGTTACTTCTGGTTTTCATTGGAGAGGATCCTAATTGTCTTGTCTATAACTGTGTCAGCGCTATGGGACCCAGCCGCTGGTCTGGATGCATGCTTTGGCTGCCCCCGGCTTTGTGTGGGAATAAGACTGGAGTGTAAAAGCATCTTCCCTGCCCAGATCTGGCTGCCACGGGAAGTAAGTCCAAGAACGTAAGCTGGAAGTGTGGCATGGTAGACTCTGGCCAGGTACCCAGCTTAGAAAATTTAGGGGGTTTAGGACTGCAAGCTATGATAAAGAAGGCTTTGTGTCACAGCATGATTTAAGGAGAGCTATTCTGTAATTTTTAGGGTCAGAGAAGAGCAGTGGGGAATGTGGGAAAACTGTGTGTTAATTATGATGATATTCTAAATAGTGTGCTATTGTCAGCCCAGGCCATAGGACGCAGAAGTACCTGGCTGTCTGATCGCATGAAAGAAATGCTTGGATTTGTGTAAGAAAGACACCAGGATACAGTGAAAGTTGTGGACCGATGTGTCAGTACACAAGCAAGGGACTAAATCCGCACGTGCTTGCCAAAAAACAGGCTGGGCCATTGGAGCCTCCCAGACACATGACTAGCTAGAGGTGTCCAGGAGTCGCTGCAGTTGTAATGTCACAGGTATCTTGTGCCCGGGCTAAGGTCAATGTTTTTTTTAATTACTCTGACTCATTTTAAACAGTTGCCAGTTTGCTGTAGCACAGAGCCCAGCCTGGAAACTATTCAGTGGGGAAGGACTGTATGTAGACTTCCCATCCTCTTCTTCCTATTGTCACCTCAGCGTTTCATCATGTTTGTCTCCATGCAGTCTGCTCTGGTTCCCAGTTGCAATGTTATTGCCTTCAGTTGGTAAACCTCCTGCTCCACCACCGGGGAATGCCCGATTGCAAACCTAATGCAGCCACAATTATTCAGGCCATGCCCTCTCCTCTAATTGTGAAAGCCTGCAAACATGGTTTCAAGTCTCAGGGCTTTTACCAGCTGTCAGAATTTGGACAGTCAATTCAGCTGGCTCAGCAACTGGAATCAATCAGTTTTGTCTGGCAGTTATTTAATTACCCTACATGTACGCCATTCAGGCAGGGCTCTGGCCCCTGGTCTCTTGTACTGTATCTCTGTTTGCAGAGTGACAGAAAACATTTCCTTGCAAATGAGGCTCATTTTAGAAATGGACACCAACCTCTTTTGGGTCATCCCCCATCAGCTTAAACTTTCTTGGAATCTTGCTTCTGGCAAACTTACAACCATTGTAGTACATGCTCCAGGAGCAACCAAAGGAAAATGAAGCACCACAAGTTTCAGGGTCCAGCCCTTGACATGCACAAGTCCGTCTGAAAAATAAGAGAATATGGCTGTTAGCAGCAAGGGGCACTCCTGCAGCAGGCATCAGTATTCTGCCAGTGCTCTGGGGAATCATTCGTCTTGGATTGTCTTCCATTGGTAAATAATGAAGAAATGAAAGAGGAAGGCATATGCATTATAACAGAAGAATTTATCAGAGTGAATAATTTATCGGAGTTAATAATTTCATGGTTGCAAAGCAAGGACTATGGGGTTTCTACACTTCTGTGAGGAACCTGGCTTTGCTCGAAAGAGGGAATGTTCGCGTGGTAGGTAGTGATTGTCATGGTATCTGAAAGGGGCACACGCTGATGGCTTTGCAAGAATGTGGGAGCCTTCTGACAGCAGCTAAGCATTACTCCTGAAATATGACTCTAGCCATGAAGCCAAAGTAACCTACAGTGATAGCCATGTTAATTTTGGTTTGAATGTTCTTTGCTATCAGAAAGATATGGGAAAACAATATAGTGCAATTTATTTAGATTCAGGCTAGCTTCTGTAGGCTTACAATATGATTTAGTGCATCTAGCTTTTATTTCAAGATTGAGGTATCTGCTGTCCTGGGCCCTGCTGAGATCTCTTCCTTTAAATATACTGAGATGCTTCACAACTCCGGGAACATGTTTTTCCCTGATTTATAAGAACATTTACTTTGCTTTTCTCACAAGGTTTGTGGATTTTCAAACTGCCCGAGACAGTTGGAAAGGTTACGCGTATTTCAGGGTAATAGCATCAAGGGGGGTGCCAGGTCCGAGGCAGAAGGTGGGGTTGCAAGATGGACGAGCATACACTTTGTTCCACTTACTCTTCATTCAGGGCACACCGCCGGTTCGTGAGTGTGCCATACTTCCTCAGGGTGTCCGTGAGTTCAGAGTAGAGCTTGTCGGCTAGGCTTGTGGGGATTCCCTCCCAGACCAGGATAAGAATCACGATCACAGCCGTCTCACAGGTGTGGCCCGCTCGCTCACGCACCAAGCAGAGTAGCTTTTCCTCCTGACTGCTTCTGCGGACTACCTGCATGCACAGCAACACACACACCCCGGAGCCCCAACACAAACAATGCGTTTCTTAATGTGAAGAACAAGAGAGTAGGAAACCTCAGCATTAGTGCATGTGTGGGGAGGTTACTTCTGCTGCTGTCTTCCTCTTTGTTTCTGGCAACTTGTTCCATTTTTCTCATTTAACGATCTGGGCCAGGGCTACCCTAATGAAGCTGACTCTTAAGTGGCTAAACTTGACTGCTGGCATGGAAAGCCATGGTGGTGGAAACCAGCTTTGTAAAGGTACGCCACGTGCTCTGCTTCAGCAGGAATCCTCTACTGAACCTGCGCTATGGTACAAGCGGCCGGGTTCGATTAGTAGGCAAAAGGAAGTGAGCAGCGAGATCCCTCCCTGCGCAGAGCTGGATGGTGGACACCTGTGCTTAGGGGCAGGAGCTGTGCAGGGAAAGGCAGGCAGGCAAGGAAGGGACTAAATAACTGGACATGGGAGATCCCTCCCCTTCCCTCACAAACCTAAGCAGTTAAACCCACGATCACCGAGCCACTCAGTTTTGTGACCTGCCCTTGCTACATACAACGATTACAGCGATGAGAGGAAAGCAGCAGATGTTGTTCAAATAAGACTGTCCTTCTCAGTGCTTGTGCTACTGTGGGTATTGCTGAAAAAAAGGGTGCAGTCTGGCATGCATAAAGACTATAATCATGTATCAGTTTTTCCTCATCCTGTATATTTCATGAGCCTACCCAAACTACTTGGTAATTTCTGCCAAAGTATGACAGTGTTTGCTAAGAGGGTGTCCTAAGGACTCTCTTGAACTGGGAGTGCACTTATTGGACTTACTTGTAAGCTACAATTAAACAGCAATAAGAATGTATGGTGGTGTGAATCTTAAATCTAAGTGAAGCTGCCTTCCTTCTCAGGTTTTCATATCTTTAAGCCAAATTTTATTCTTGCCGTTTTCTGTGCAACAAGTAAACGGAGTGTGAGAGACAGGGGTGGGAGCAGGCTACAGGCACCTGGTACTGTGGTACTGCTGCTGTTGAGTTCTTTTAAATTTCACAGTGTCAACTATCAGGACATGTCACTGCTGTCTGCTTACATGAACCATCATACTGAACTAGATTAGTCTTAACATTTGTGTACATCACTTACCCATTTAGCAATTGGACATCCTTGAGAACTTTTGCCTTCTTTCCCAGTGTAGACAACCCTCTCAATCCTTATAGCTTTACCCTTCTGTCCAAATCTTAAACAAACAAAAATATGTACAGTAAGGAGATTCATTTGGTTCTGCATGAACACTGAAAAGAATGGAGCACATTTGCTAGTCTTAATAAACACTGAGTATTACAGGGGAAGGATGTGCAATGCGGTTTATCTTGCTGATTTTATTATAGTGGTGGATTGATATGTTGAAAGGGGCAAATGTCTTTAACTCATCATGCATGAGTAAAAATGATCCATATCACATTAATATTCCCAAATCTTTTAACTGTTGCTGTAGAGAATTTATAGATGAAATTTTGAAAAGTGGACTTTAAGTCTCTCTATTTTGGGCATGAATTTCACATTTTTCTTTAATTTCTGGGTTAAAGTTGTTACTCTGAAATGTATATAATTATGTTGTCATGGAACAGCTGGCATGCAGTATTCATTATTAATTTTCTGTGCTTGTTTCTGGTTTGGATACAGTGTGAATCAGTTAAGTTGTGATTAATTTCCTTTATCATCTGCTCATAAATCATTACTTATTTACTTCTGCCTGACTTCTATATGGCATTGGGAACACCAGGTGCCCTCAAATGATGCCGTTTGTGACTTTTTGAGACTGAAGCGGGTAAGCTCAGCTCTTGCTGAAGCATTTAATCAAGGTGATTATGCCATCAAGGCAGAATCTAGCCCCACATGCAAGTAGTGCTCTTGCCCAGAGCAAATGCGATTCACTTTCCATGTCCTTTGATGGACCAGGTAGAAATATGCAGCAAGTGCTAAGTGAAGCAAATCTTGAATCAATAAAAAGCATCAGACCTGTTAAGCCATTTCCAGGCATGTTCTCTGGCCAGGCCTCTCCTTGGGCTGCTGCAGGTGGGGGGTGCCCACTGCTGAGCCCTAGAGCGCACCAGGTCTCAGGTGAGGTCGTGCATTAGAAACTGCAGGGTCTGCAACATTACAGATCCAGCTACCGTGTTGACTTGGCTGCATTTTGGGGACCAGAGAAATTGCACTTCCATCACTATTTCTTGAATTCTGATGCTTTCATTGGCATAACTTTTTTTTTTTTTTTTTTAATAACCAAGTGTGGGGACTAAATCACAATCTCCTTGTTCTTTGCCTGTTACCTATAGAGCAATCAAGATAGTTCCTTCCTGTTGCGCACACATTTAATGATGCCTTGAGAACTTTTGACCTTTCGTCCCTCTTGTTTTTGCACTAAAATCTTGGTGATATATTTAAGAGCAAATATTTGTATTTAAACTTCTGTCCTGTAAAGGAAATGAAGAATGCTTATTTTTAGATGTGATCTCATTGTGAAATTTCAGTGTCACAGGAAATTATACAAACAAAATCAACTTGTACTACACATGTTCTGCAGGCAACCGTTAGGTCACTTTTTCCTACTTAGGCTTGGATGTTAGTATACATTTCTTTCTTTAATTAACCACATTTAAAAAAAATAAATTTAAAAACTTAACATTTTCTATTAATTTGCTAATCTGGACCGCAGGACAACTGTGCAGATGCCGCTATAAAAATACATTGTATGTTACACACTGCAAATGAAATGGACTTTGTCTCAAATCTTTTCCACTGTCACAAAAGAATTTGTGCCTGATGTTTGTCATGCTTGCTTTTAGGCCAGTGCTGATTGGCTTTAAAACCAGAGCAAAACTCACTGAGTGTGAAGTAGGATTGGGAGAAGAAAGAGGTAAAATGTATGTATCCATCATGGATCCTGCAAGAAATTTGTTCTGGTACAGCTAAAATATTAACTGCAAGTCTAAACCCCAATCCTGGTGTGTTTGGCAGTGCTGATACCTTAAAAGTCAATTCATGGAAGCCTGTTTAAAAGTGCTTCAAGTGTTATTAGTGTCACCAACTGCACACATGTGCTTGAGAGTATTTTTATAGTTCAGTGCTTTTTTAACTTGGGGATACAAAATTAACTAACGAGGAAGAGTTCTGAAGTTCTTCAGTCAGAGAATCACACAGTTCATACCATATGAACAGTTGAAAACTAGCCATTGTTCAAGTGGCTGCTGCTATACTCTGCTGAACCTGGCTGAGTAGATGCATGTTATCTATAATCTCTCAGGATTTCCTTCTGCCAACATGAAATGAAATTAAATGCAAAAAAAAAAAAAAGAAAAAAAAGAAAAAAAAAAAAGAAAAAAGGTGAGGTCAATATTAAGGATGAAAAACTACATTCCAAAGTAAAGAAATGAAAAAAGTTTCATCTCTAATAATTGACATCATGACATGAATGACTTTCCTTTTATTTATTATTTGTAAATACTAAAGAATTAACCAGTCAATGAGAGCTATGGAGATAACAAATTGTAAGAAGCTTCTCAGGAGAGTCAGTGTTCACTCCCTCTTCACAGGAAGAAGCTAATTTATGTAGCTTACATGCATTCAAGGTGCTCACAAAGCTGAAAACAAGTATTGGGGCAAGCCCCACACAGGAGTCACAGGGAAGGAGATTCAAAGAAAGAGAAAGGACCTTAGGATTTAGAGGTAATCCAAAGGGTTTTGGATTATTAGGGCAAATCCTAAGTGGCCCATGGTTGTGCAGTGATGAGCACAAGCTGACAGACCTTGCTAAGAAATGCTGCTCCTTAGCTCAGACACAGCCCTGCAATAATGCTCATTTGCTTTTGGTTCTGCAACTAGCTCCAGCTTCTTTGCAGTTCTGGAGTCCAGATTTTAAAGGTATTATCAATCAAATTCCCATCTGTCTTTGACTTACTGGGAAGCTTTTTGTTTGCTTGTTTGTTCAAAGGGGGACTGAATTCCCAGATACCTCTAAAAATCTGACAATTAATGTCTATGCATGCCAAAAGCTATAAGAAATGCAGAATTCACAGTGCAGAAGTCACTTTTGTGACAGTTTTTAATTTAAATACCTTAAAAAAGCTAATGGGTTTTGCACTTACACATATTTTCAAACAGCACAGGTCATGTAACCATTCTGTGCTGTTCAAAATTCCTGGTTTGGTTGGCTTGGATGAATACATCTATCATGGGATGCAAGATGATACAGGACTGTCCACAATCAAGGTAAGGCTGGTTTTGTGCAATACTCCGAGGAAGGGGATGTTTTTTCACAAAACTACTTATAGATTCTTGGGCTGAAATCCTACCCAACAATTTTGTGGCACTCCTCTGGACATGACTGATTTAGATGTAGCCCTTTAGGCCTGTACTATATACTTAGTAATTTGGGGGGGTGTGCTCATTTTGGAGTTTGATAATTCTGTTCTTCATCTTTCTTCTACCTCGGCGTCCTCCTACCCAGAGGGAACACCAGGTCCATGCCTGCTCTTACAACCATTGCCAACCGTCTTGCTTGGCAGGCTGGTGAATACTTGTTCCTGCTTGGGTTTGCTGGCATCTGTCTCAAAGTGTGCAGCCTGTGCCAGCCAGCAGACTATTAGCCCTGTCAAATATTGTGACTCTCTGGTGAATAGCACAGTGCGTAATGTTGGCAACACTGGAGGAGCTAAGCCTACAAGTAATTACTTGATTTGCAATTGTTTATTTCTTTATGTGCAAAAGCTGGAAAAATTCTGACATCCACAAAAGGATAAACTTTAATCTGCCCTGTGCCTTTGCACTAATTACCTTTCTTCCATGATTTCTCTAATAGCTGCCACATTAGGACCGGCTCCTAGATGGGTATAGAAAGGACCTTCATCTTTTTCAATAATTTGCTCTGTTTAAAACAAAATAAAGGTTATTACTTCAAGGCTTAATTCCTTAATGTAAAAAGTCACATTGCAAAGCTTACATCTAGCTTATTAGAATACCGCTGTATGGGTCTGGGGTCAGAGTTTTCAAACACTTATGTCTAAAGTATGCCCACGCAATTTGTACAAAACATGCAAAGCACATGGCTAATCCTGCAAATAGCTGTGATACGGGCTGTGTGCCTTTTGCTAGCACAAACAGTTGTTTCACATCTCAGGCTCTACACTGAAATTCAAAAGGCATTTTCCTGTTATCACCAAACAATTGTTTCTCCTTCTCCCACTTCCTTCTCTCCCAGTATCTGGAAAGGAGGATAAATGGGATAACAATGGCAATACTGACATTAGGGAGGTTCACAGTACTTGTTTTTCAGCAGACATGTTACAGTGTAGGAACCTACAGCTTGAGAAAGTTGCCAGTAAGGTTACCTAGAGAATTTCTGCCACCCACAAGAAGACTTCATGAAATGAAAAAAAGCAAGTTTGCTGAAAGAAATCCTGCACAAGAGTTAGTCAAAATGGTTGTATGCTAAGAATGTGGCCTCAGTTTTCTGTGTGTAGGTAAGATCAGAACATATGCTATATGTTTAGTTTGATACCAGGAGGCAGGCTCCAGCAGTGAGAAAGAAATGGCCAGGCTCTGCTTGGGTTCAGAAGGAGGTGGTGGAGCTGTGCTGACTTGTCCGAGGGCTGACTTTTATGCTTTCTGCCATGCTAACTCCAAAGGCTGGATGACGTGCTGCTGCTCTTGACATACAGCCTCCAGAAGCATGATGAAAGCATGCTATAAACCTGAATGTGTCAATGGGGGAATGGCGTAATTTAATCTTCCTAAGGACAAGTATTAGTAGGAAAAAGCAATAAACCCTTTCAATCACGCTGTAGCACTGGATTCTTCAAAGAGGACAGGAACTAAGTTTCATGCTCCTTGATTTCCTAGAGAATCTGCTAAGACTGAAGAATTACAATGCAAGTGGAGAATAAGCTCTTGCACTTAGTAGTTGCAGTACTGGCTAAAAAAGTGGTGAGGATAATGAAATGATTGCTAGAAAAACTTGTGCCAACTACATCGGAGAAACTGTCTCAAGAAAAAAACCTCAAACAACTTCAGTGTTTTCAAAAAAAATTGTACCTACATTTTATAGGTTTCTTATAAACCAACAAAGAACAGCAAGGAACTGGCTTCCAGTTTTCCTCCTTGGAGCTTTGGAAATCCACTACCTCCTCTTTTTGTTCCCATGGATCATCTCTGAGACATAGCCCCAAGAGTTTGAAAAGGCAAAAAAGGTCCATTTTGCAGTTTTGGAGGATTATTGGTTCAACTTTCCTCTTAAGTAGCTGGTACAAAATCCCTGTAAGTGAAACTATAACAAGATTCCCCGCGGCCCAGCCCATTTTGTCGCAGCCTGAACAATTAATCCATTAGTCTGAAAGTGCCTGTTAGACCTGGCTGTGTGCAGAGTTAGTGCTGGATGGAAGCTCTGGCTATGGGGCCACGCTGGTCACTCTGCTTTGCTTCCCTCTGCTCTATTCTTCTGGCTTTTGGAGATCGGGTACACCATGAAGAAACACTGAGGGTCCCCCTCACTGCTTTTTTGATGCTGCTTGTGTAACTCCTCTAAGAAAATGCTGATCTCTTTAGCCTTGCAGGAGACAAGTGTGTGAAAGGGAGGATAAACTCTTGCAGTAAGTGAGGCATAATCTGTCATCCCTTCTTTGCTTAGGCTTTACTCAGGGAAACTTCAGCAATTTCACTGTTAAGAGCAAAAAATGGTGTAAGGATCTCAAGTTTTGGACCCAAGACATACTTTATAAATGCTATATCTAACCTTGACAAATAGATTAGATTATAAAGTTATGACCTACTTTTTATCAGCGTGTTGTCATTACATGTCTGCTGCTCAAGGAGAATGGATGTGAGGGGATACATTACTGGCCATAAGCATTCTGACTGAAAAATCAAATAGGTAATTGCTTTATGAAATATTGAGAAAGGGCCTGTGTGTAGGGTTGGGTAAGGGGAGTAGGCATAACTACATAAAACTGCAATTTTGTAAGTCTTTGCTAATTAATGTTCTAAAAAAACCAACCCAAAAAATCTTCCAACAAAAACATCCAACTAACCCCATGATCCCAGCTCGAAGGCTCATTTCCTTCCTGTGAACTAGTATATTTTTAGTACATCTCAGCACTTACCAACACAGCTGCAAGATGGGAAATCATACTGGGTTTTGGCAGGTGTGTCCAATAAATTTTTTACAGGAGTATCCAATAACTTGGAAGGTGAGTCTAAAAAATTATTGAGAACAGTTCCAGCTGTTCTTTTGGTCGGGGTTTTCTCAGCAGACAAGTTTGCTTGTTGATCTAAGACTGGGGTCTGAGTGTCAAAATCTGCAGCACTGGTATTTCTTGACAGGATGGTAATAGGGCCTGCTGTTTCAACCTTCACATGTTTAGGTGATTTGATAGTAAAAGTCTTGTGATCAAACAGTGATTTGACCTGTATCTGTTTCAGCTGCTGTTCCATTGTCTCAATGATGCTCTTTTGTTGCATGCTCTCGCAGCCAAAGTGCTGATTCTCTTGTTTAATTGTTTTTTTCCACATTTTGTTTTCCAGCTGTCCAGCTAATGGACGCATGCAGACATTAGACTTTGTGCCAGCCTCAGTTTTTATAGGCTTGCGCGCTGCACTGGGACCAATCTCGGTTTTGGGTTGCTGGTATGCTTGTTGCTCCTGTTTTTGCAAGAGATGCCACCTTAGAGCAGCGTGCTTTTGAAAATCCTTAGGGGTTTGGGACTGCACATGACAGCCTCTCTGGTCTTGGGAGTGTGGGGCAGTTTGCTGGCTGAGTGGTAAGTACCGCTGAGGAATCTGCGTGACTTGTTGGCTCGGGACATCTTGGTTGAGACCACCACTGTAGCATTGTGTTTGCTGGAGTGGTGGTAGCTGTATAACTGAAGCTTGTTGTGTCTGTTGCTCTTGTTCTTGAAAACAGTGATTCACATCTTGCTTTGCGGTCAAGTTATTTGAAAAATACTGCACATGTTGCAAGTCCTGCATTTTGTTGGCTCCAAAGTGTTTGATATTTGTGGCGTTTTCTTTCTTCTCAGAAATCAAGTGCATGTTGTTTGGGCAGGGATGCTGAAGACTAGCATTTGCTTTCTGAGCATAAAGGGGAGCTTTGTTGTTCATGCTCTGTACCTGCTCTAGGCCTAGCTGAGGGCTGTGCAGCGGGAATGCAGCTGATTTCATGTACTTATTCCCAGTTTGAAAGCATTCATCTGCTTTAAGCTGATTGAAGGATGCCCTGTCTAGTGGCTGCTCAGCATTACTTTGGGAGTGGGAAACAGTTTGGGGCAGGCCTTTATTTTTCATTTGCAGAGCCTGTTGCTGGTTTGGGGTTAGCTGCGGACTGCGTGGCAGTTGCACCTGCTGGGCCTGTTTTTGAAGCATCTGCTGCAATATGTGTGAATGCAAGAATTGCTCATTTTCTCCCGGCTGGGGATTCAAGTGCTGCTGTTTCAACAGGGCCCCTAAAGGCTGTTCAGCTTGTTGTTCTGGACTTTGCTGGAAACGGAGCTGCTGCGGAGGGTGTTGCTGCACTTGGGACTTGAGTAGGGAATCCATCTTGGTGAGCTGTGGCTGCGGTGAGTGTTTCTGGAACGGCAGCTGCTGGTCAGCTTTGGGATGCGGCTGCAGCTGGGAGGTCTCACTTTTGTACAGCAGAGGAGTTTGTTCCTGTTGCATTATATTCTGGCTCTGGGGCTGTCCTGAGGGCCCCTTTAATGCATCAGGACTTCCAGCATACTGTTTTGTATAGGTTGCTTTTGTTGTGTTTGCCTGGAATTGAAGAATTGACCGCAATAATGCCTCGCTGGGCTTTTGGGGAGGCTCTCCCTGGCGGAACTGGGTAGAAACCAGTTCTATCCAGGCTGGTTTTGAGTAATGTTGAGCCTGTTGCACAGGCTCTTTCACTTGGTCCTTTGCTTTGTTGAGAGGAATCTCAGGTTCTCCCTGTCCTGGGAAATGCTGGTAGTGTTGCTGCAACTCATCCTCACTTCCACGCGCTTGCAGGTTTTGGAGGGGAGGCTCCGACGCCGGCGTCATTTCTGGGTGCTGCTGAATTGAGGCGGCCACAGCAGCTTGCGGGTTGCTTTCACTGACATCTTGTGAGGTTTGTGCCTGCTGTGGAAGTCTCTGATGAGGGTGCAGTTGCTTTTGGCTGAGGCTGGGACTTTCTGACATTGGTCCCTGCTGTTGCCCTTCATCCTTTATCTCCCCAGGAAGAGTTTCATCACATCTGTTGTCATAGGAATGGTGTCCTTCTCGCACCATGACAGGCTGTGCACTGTTCATTTCCGGAGCAGGAGGAGCGGAGGAATCTTTGTGAAACATTGAGTTCTGTTTAAAGAAAGCACCATTTTTTTCTGCTTGCTCAGAAAACCTTTCCAGAGTGGCACTCTGAGCCTGCAGGTTACTGCTGGAACTTAGAGAGAGGTCTTGGTTGGGAACCTGCCCTACGCTTCCACGAACAGTACTGTTTCCTATGGGTAACTGGTGTGGATCATAGCCTGGAATCTGTTGTTGTAGCTGTAGTTCTGGTTTCTGAAGTGAACAGCTACCTGGCAATACAGGTGGTTTACTGGAGTCTTCTGTGTTGTAGACCTCAGTAACCACTACAGCTGGCACTTGAGGCAGCTCAGAGTTTGAGGTCTGTGGGGAAGTGATCTGCCCTGAGGTATGGGATGAATGTGTTGTCTCACAGGACAACTCATTAGTAGCCTGACTGGTAATGGCATTGATATGAGATGTGTTCTTCTGCATTGCTATGGAAACATGTTCTGGATAATACTGAGACAGTGTTTTCTCCAGGAGTTCACCATGCATGCTTTCCATGGAAGAGGCAGAAACTGTAGCACCATTAGGCATTGGCACTGCCTTGTTCTTAAGTAGTAAGACAATGTCCCTGTTGTGGCAATGAACGTTTTCCCGCTCCTGCTCATCCTGAATCAGGAGGTCATGAGGGTTTTCTGAACCACCACTGTTGTGTCTTGTAGACTGTATGAAATCTGAAGCTTCATTTTCTTGTCCTGTAAAACTTTTCAGTTTCTTCTCACTGTAACAATTGGAAACGCTTGGTTTTTCATTATTATCCTCTGGCTCAGCTTTTTCTCCATTTACTTCTTTGTCTTGTTTCACTTTCTTGTTCTCATGAAGTCCATACAGAGAGGGCTCACTAAAAGTGCGTTTTATCCCACCATTTTGCATATATTTGGAATATACTTTCTTTTCTTGTAAAAGGTCAGGGCTAACACGGTTGTTTGGACTTCCCTTCAGGTGGGGCACTCCATAGTTGCTTTTAATGAATAGCCGCTTGTGGTCTCCATTTACTTCAACTTCAGGCCTCTCTGTTGCTGGACTTCCATTCTGTAGCTTCACCACAGAAGGCTCTGCCTGGCACCCATGAGAAGATTGCGATATTAGGAATGGACTCAATCTATTGCCGTCAACATGGTTGGTTCTGTCCTGTTCCATCTGGCCTGCTCCGGGGCCATCCACAAGGCTACCCTCTGAACGTATCTGAAAGAGAAAAGGAACAGGAGAGAATGTAAGTCAATTTTAGTTTCCACTGATGAACAGCTAATTATCAACAATTCCTGCAGCATTCAAACACCCCGTTACTCTGACCAGCTTCCACACACAACATGAGCTCAGAGGCACACCTGAGGGATGTTTCACTGTCTCCCTTTTTCTTGAAAAGTTTGTTCTTCAAGATCAAAGGAGAATGAAAATACAGAGTGGCTCCTTACTCCTATTTACGCACAAGCAGATATTTCAACAAAAAATCTCTCCTAATGGTGCAAAAAGTATTCTCTGCTTTTGAATTATTTGCTTAAGACTCCTCTGTCATCACATTTTGTCCTTGGTAAGGCAAAAGTCATGCCAAAACCATAGTTCCCAGACTTGGTGCTAATCCCATTATTTGATTAAGTGTGCCAAACCTCTTTCGTGTGACTTGAAGGATTACTGCCACCAAGCTTGCCAGTTAGAGAGGAAAACCTCCTTTCTTCTGTCTTCAGCTGTCTGACAAGGCCTTTTAAAACTGGCATTCCTAAAGACCATGCAAGAGGCACAACACGTGTGAGACTGCCACACTTGACTGCTGTCCATAGGAACTCTTACAGTTCATCAACATCTTGGTAACGTTGACAGAAACAAATCGAGAGATTCCTGAAAGGTTTGATGAAAGTGGTATTTTTTCAGGTATTAATATCCTTTCAAATTTACATATAGACATCAAGCATGGCTTAAACTATGCAGATGGGTTTTGAACTGAGCCCCACAGCTGTGGAGCTAGGACTCCTTCCTTCTTTGTTTGGATGGAAAACCCATTTTCTCACACAGTCTTTATATTTTATTTATAAAATAAAGTTTTTCACTGGATAACAGTACTGACAATGTGCAGTGAACAAATTCCGTATCATGACAAGCTAATCCTGTTCACATGGATCTTCCCAGGTTTCACAATCCCAGTGAACTTCGATAAAGCCCTTGTTTGACTGCTTGTAATTTATTTGTTGTTGGCTATATGGTTCTTAACCAGTCACAAATGACAGAAGACGGGCTGACAGAGTCTTACAGATGTGGGATTGCATAGAGAAAATTTGGACTCATGCATGTCTTTGTCCTAAAGCTTTTATTTTTAGTTTGCATAAAGGGGAACCTGAAGGGCTCTCCATTACCAGGTCATCCCTGGTTTGACTGCAAAGTCAGAAGAAGCACTACATGTGTCTGGTATTGCCACTACATCGGAAGAAAAACTATACTGAAAAGTTTCTCCTATCATATTGCTCTGCTTATGTATTTATCCTACACTGTTGTTTTTATTTTTTTTAATGCTAAGCAACATCTAATTTATAGTTTTCAGTTCAGTATTGCCTTACGTAGTTGAGTAATATGATTCTAAAATTTTTTTTTCAGTGATATTAATTCATGAGATTCATTACATCCAGCAGAATCCCCTCTGCTTGCAGCTCTGATTTCAGTATCAGGACAATTCAAACATACATTTTGACTGGCAAGCACCTATATGATGACTTCTGTGCACTTCCTCCTTATACCAAACTTGGTTTTACATTTACTTCTGACCTCCTGAAGTTTTTTTCTTCTTTCTGTACTCAATCTACGTTTTGTATGACAGAAGTAAGCAAGTTCTCTCTGTGAGTAACAGTACTTTAAAAAAGTGTTTTTGAAGGGAAAGCTAAGAATAGGGAGATGGAAAAGAATGTTTGCCCCTCTCACTTACTTTCTTGACAAGGTAAGGTATGCTTCTTCCATTCTAGATATATTTCAGTATATTTCCCAAGCTAGCTTTAAAGTACCACAAGACACGAGACTTTGCAGCTTTCTAAGGGAGACGATATTCCATGCTTAACAGAAAGCACCATGAAAAGTATTCCTCCGATGTGTCATTCTAGGCCGGGCAACAGAATGATGCTCCCAGAGCATCTCAAAAATAAAATGTCAGCCTAATTTGTAAGCCATTCTTTTCCTTCACACCTTTCATACCTGGAAATTGCTGCTGAACCTCAACTCAGACATGATTGTGTGGGCTGCTGTATTTCACAAGTATGAAATGAAATAAAAGGCACCATAATAATTAACACTGTGCTGTCAAGCTGTTTCTAAAATATTTATTTCTTTTTAAAAAGTTTTAGTCTGTGTGACTGAGCTGTGAGAAACTTCCTCTGGGCCTGAAAGTCTGCCTCGCTGCTTGTGTTCTGGTGTACCCTGTGGGCTGCAACTAAATTCCTTCTGAGAGTTCCCAGACAATCTTTCTTCTCAACTCCTTACCGATAGGTAAAAATATCTTT
Source organism: Falco punctatus (assembly GCF_963210335.1). Classification (NCBI taxonomy): domain Eukaryota; kingdom Metazoa; phylum Chordata; class Aves; order Falconiformes; family Falconidae; genus Falco; species Falco punctatus. The sequence goes on from NC_137580.1 coordinate 69,269,812, forward strand.
TTATTTAGAAGTGGGGGCTGCCTGACTTCTCTAAACTTAGCTTGTAAATCTCTCAAAGGAGCACATCTGTGCTTCAAAACAGAGCCTTAGGTGCATGTTGATCTCAAAAAACATGAGGTTATGTTCACTGTGTGGCATGGACTATTATTCACAGTATTCTCAAAGACTTCATGGTATGAGTCAATCAGTTCCCCCAAATCCTGATCACCCTCAGAGTAAAAGACACTGGTTTAGACATTGTAAAGGACACGGGAATCATTTGGTTCTTTGAAATACAAAGTTAATTCATCGATTAAAAGTGCCAGATTTGCATTCTTTGAAATCCATCTAGGATTGTACGACTGTGTTATACTTCTTACTCTCTCTGTCTACACTCAATTATTCACAATCCTCAAGACACACCTGAGTCAAATCTTGCTCAAGGAGCTACAATTCACAGCAATTATTTGTAATTTAAAACTGGCAAAAGACAAATGGCAGCAATACCTTTATTACTGGCTTTAACTGAGACACCATAAAGATATTTTTGATGCTACTAGTAAGTAGACCTGGTTGTGCCTTACAAGGTCTCTGTGCTCTTTGTAATTGTTGTGGGATGAACTGTCTGCCTCTCAAAGTAAATCTGCTTTTCCCTAAGCATAGCAGTTAGCCTTTTTCCTCTTTCCTATAACTGTATTTTATCCAGACCATTTAGAAGCTCCACATATTTTTCTTCAGCTATAATTCATTAGAAATTCAAGTCACATCAGCAGCATCTGTGAAACAATTACTGCATCTAGGATTGACTCTGCAGTCTAATCCATCATAATTATGACTGGCCTCTTTGAAGATGCCACGATGCATGACTTAAATATAGCACATTACTGTGCAAATGGATCACCATCTCATCCCACCAGTACGCATTCAAGTCAGAATTCAGTCCACCACCATCTGACTTTTTTCAGATGCAATCAATGTATGTACATTTATTTCTTACCACCTACGGGGCACAAACTGGAAACTAGGTACTGAAGGAGAGTATCAGATGTTTGGGGGTTTTTTTATGGGCAAATTTGGTGTATTCCTGGCACCTCTATCAATACAGGAATACCAAAAGACTGTGGAAGGCGCTGTTAAGGGCACAACAAAGATTTCTGCGGCAACAAAAGTACTCTTAGTTATGTCATTTTCTTTCACAGAAAATCTTTACTTTTTTATGGTTCTAGAGGTTCATCCCTTATTTTAGATAGCACCCATATCTGGGGAGTTTGTGATTGCAAAGTGACAAATACACCTACTGCAAGGTAGTACAATCTTCTGCAAAGCTGGGCAAGATTCCCAGTAGAAAAAGTAGGGCAGGGGGGATGCTGTGGCTCATGGCCCTAAAGGACCAAAAGGTGGGATGTCAGGTGGGTTGTTTCCCCTTCTGGGGTTAGCTGGGGTAGAAATATATCTCCTCAGAGGTTTTTCTCCCCATCAGAAATATACCTTCTCAGATCATGACCTCAGCTGACTTGTGCTTCAATGATTATTAGGAGGAGACTCAAGAAAGCCGAAGTCGGACACCCGTGAGCTTGTTGATGGCTTGCTGGGTTGTTCTTGGAGCAGTGCCACAGCCTCCATCCTCCTGGCACCCTTCTGCCATCGCCAGATGACACAGGTCTAAATTGCTCCCAGACAAGAAACCCCTGTATCAGTTTCTAGGGAGGAGGTGAATCTGATCTGCCAAACTCCAGTTTCTAAGTTGTATTTCTGCTTACATTCCCCTGCTCCTATCACTTGGGTACAGTAGCTGGCTTAATTTCTGGCTTCACTTGCTATGTGTTATTACATGCTGCTGTGCATTGCTTCTCTCCTCTGAAGTTCATGCTGCTGGCAAAGAGGTCTAAATCCTGAACTTCCAAAAAGTGAAAAAGGTCCTAAGCGAAGGGTTTTCTTTTCCCTATTTCAAGAATGAATGAAAAAGCGTGAGTAGCATTATTCTGAAGTAAGGACGCTTCTGCATGGCATTATCAGAAAGCTCAATTTCTGTACTAAAACCTTAAATCTTCTGGACTTGCATACATGCAAAATTGTTTCTGATTAACTCTGTGTCAAAGTTTTCTCTTTTTAAACTTTTGAACAAGATGTGTAAGCAGTTAAAACGATGCTCAACACCATGATTTATAGCCATGTAGTTATCATGGGATGTAATTTTTCTCTGGCCTAAGTAAGCAGCAGTTGCTTCAGCCGTACCTTAGGTCAACACGTGTAAGCAAGCTGCAAATGTCACTAGAGGAGAAAAGATGTGCAGTCAACTCAGATAGCTAATGGGCAATGTAACACATCAAAGCCCCTTATTAGTGAGACATTTCCATTATTGCTGGTATAAAATGTTGCACATATGAAAACTGTGGCATAGTTTAAGGATTTCCTGTATGTTTGCACTTAAGGTGCACTGTGTTTATACGCTGAGAAACAAAGCAAACTTCCATGTGGAAACTAATGGGAGAGGCAAGACCCTGTGTATGCCTGCCCAGACTCTGGGTGGTTTGCCATTCACAGAACAGCTTCTTCCCAAGCCAGGGTTGCTGGTAGTTTGTAATAAATAAAATACCATCAGAAACCAAACCCCACGTGGGCCTGTTGTTTAAATACAGGTTTAACATGCTTTTCTTGAAGCCAAGGCATCCACGGGAGAGAATTTTAACCCTGTTGTCCAAAGCAGATTTGAAAGAGAGATTGCATTAACATCCAAGATGGATTGAGGTTCTGAATCCCACAGCACGCCCTAAGGATTTGCTCTGCTCCCTACCAGCATCACTGCTGCCTCGCTGCAAGCGTGGTGGCTGAGGAAAAGAGCAAAACTTCAAGGCAGATGTAAAGGAGGCCCCAGAAGGACAAGGACACTCTGTTGTTAGCTGGGCTCTGTGGCTTACAATGGGGTCCTTTTGCACTGCATTCAGCTGTCTCTTTGTTTGGATAGTATACTTACTCAGTGCATTAGCAATGCTTTGGAAAGAACTCACGTAAGGATGCTGTGCCTTCTATGTCCCTTGAAGTTTTTACATTAGGGCTGCATTTTTTTCTAAATACACATTTTGCTTTCTGATTGTGGCTATAAATAGCAGTTAAGGGGTTAATCTAGAAACTACTGGATAAGATTTTGTGACTGTGTTCTACAGGAGGTCATATTACATGAATATAATTGTCTTTTCTGGCATTTAGATCTACAAATAATCTGTGTCAAATAGAAAAGAAAATGTGGGATGGCTAAAATTTGTTACCTAATTTATAGCTATTCTATCCTTAATTTACAGGGAAAATGGTGACTAACAAATATAGATATAAGCTGACATGAGGGAATGAAGAGCATGGGATTTGTGAAATACGACGATTAATAATTCATTAAATCTTATCCAAGCCAGAAGCCTCATAATTCATGCATTTTTAAATCAACTAGTGCTAAACCCCCCTCAATTTATTTTCTTGCATTTCAGTGATGCAGTAACCTGACTGCAAAAAACACTTGAATCAGAGTAATTTTTTACCTTAATGCAGAGGACAAGAGAGTAAAGCTACACTGGCCTGCACAGTGGTTTCCCATTGCTATATTATATAACTATCAACAAGACTGGATACTGCATAATATTTACCCAGACATTAAAAAATTGCACTATTTTAACAATTGCATAACATCAAAGGGAGCAAAAATTAAATGCCTCTACAATATGGAAAAAAAATTACTTGAGGGAAATGCATTCAGGAATATAAAATGTGAGTAAATAGGAATTATAATGTTGCATCACACAGCTCTCCAGTTCCTGTTTTTTTGTTATTTATGCCCTATACAAACTTTGCACCTAATCGTACCATGTAGCACTTCTAACAGAACAACACACCTCTTCTAGTCACTTGTAAAGCCACTGTAGTATGACTAGGTTAGAGATGTTTCCCAAAACCTCAAAATTCAGAATCAGGTTGGATTTAAGAGGCAAAAGGACCTTCCTAATGTGATAACCAGAACATTCAAGAGGAGGTTGGCACCTATGCTTGTCCTTGCCAGTTGTAAGCTCATTTCTGTGGTTTGGATGTAGGGCGTGGTGGATCCAGGTGCCATCGCACAGAGCCGTATTATTTCCCAAGTTAGCCTGTTTGACATTATCTAGGGTGTTGGTATGCTGACATATAAGACCAGTATTGCTCAATTTATTGAGCACCACCTTGATTATTACACATCTTTCACAAATACAGGGAAGCTGAACTACAACACCCTTTCACCTTTGCTGGTTTTGGGAGCGAGATGCTCCTATGCTTGGATATAATGAGAAATTTCTGTTGTGTGCCTGTGAAGTCTGACCAGCAAAATTGTTTCAAATTGTGACTCACACCAGACGTCATTTGGGTAATTCACCAGTTTTTTGTTCACGCCTGTGGATTCAACACAGGGAAACATGTTGAGGTAGGAAAATAGAACCAAGTCTCTTTTTTTCTTCATCTCAGCCAATTATCATGCTAGATTAGGTGTGTTGAGCAAAGGCTGGCAAGGTAGGGTGGGCAGTGTTATCAGGTGCACAGCTGGTGCTCAGACCTGGTTTTCATTTCTGAAGAAACACGAGGGATAATTTTCTTCTTGGTACTTCAGTTACCCCACATGTCAAACAGTAATGATGCTACTGGCCTCTGATTAAAATCAGCTATCCGAGAGCAATAGCTAACTGCTCGTGCTGTTCTGTAGTGCAGCGTGCCTGTGTGTGAGCACGCCAGAATAAGCAAGTGTTGGTGGTTGAACCGTTCTTCAAGACACACTTGATGTTATCAACCCGCCATTTAGGGAAGGTTACCAAGATGTCAGTGTCATCATTATCTTCCAGTTTCTGTGATCTTCGTCCATCTGGCTTCAGACCTGGATATAGCATGGATTTCTTGGATTGATGACTTCCTGACACTAGTCAAAGGTTGGTTATCCATGATGATTTCATCACAGCTGCCCGCAGAGTTAAGTAATTTGCTATTAAGTAGTATATCCTCCCTGAGAACTAGAAGCAGTGGAAGAGATTCTCTTGGCTCTCTTCACTCCTACTATAAAGAAGAAAGGGAGGACCCAAAGGAAAAACTACTGGCAAGCTGAAGATTTCAGGGTTTCATCATGCTGGGGCAGTAACATTAGAAAACAGGAATAGAAATGGTCCTGTTTAGCATGTGGGTGGAAGAACTGATAGAAGAGAGTAAAACATTGTGGGCTGCAGCATCCTCAGAAAGCCTATTAACACAGCTCTGTTTTCCATTATCCTTTGAACTTCAAATAGGAAATCCTGTTGGTCTCCCAGTTCTGATGAAAACAGAATTTTCAATGAAATGCAGTTTTGTTGAATTTCTTCTCCAAAAGTTGAAGGTGAAGGTCATACCAAGAGGAGAGTGGGGAGAATGCAGAGACCAGGGCTGATGACTCTATTCAACTGTTGTTCCCACATGTCCAAATGATAAAGCATGGCCTGAAGTGTCAGCCCCTTCACTGGTCTCACTGTGGTAGCCTTTACACCCCTCTACACATCCCTCCTCAGTTTTATTCGTGCCTCTGCCCCACCTAGGCTGGGATGCTGTAGTGAACTCAATAGTCGGTTACTATACTTGGCCATTGAGAAATGAGAGGCAGCACAGAGACAGCTCCCTTGCAATGCAGCATGTACTGTGTGCACCAGCACACCCAAGGGGCAGGTGCTGGAGATCCCTGCTGGAGGTGGTGAGCCACAAGATACCCCTGTGTCCCTATGTGAGATGCTGCGTGCCACTGCAGTTCCTGTATGGTTTCCTAAGTCCTTCTGGGGATTTGCTTCCAGATGGTGAAGTTGGAGGAGTTGAGCCAAAACAAGGGTACTTGCTTTGGAAAGATCTCGTGCTGTTTTAATTGTGGCATGATTTGATTTAAAAATGTGGGTTTGTGCCCACTTGTGATTTTTTTTTCTTCCTTCCAATTTGTGCCTTGCACGACTTACAAACCAGACCAATCGCTCATAAACACATGGGAAAATAGGTTCACCAGGGGCCTGGGGAGATGAGTGCCCTGTTCCTCAGCTCCAGGGCAGCACCAGCCAGACCTGTACCAGTCTGCTCCAACCTGTTTTCAAAGGTCTCTGATGATCAAGTTTGCATAATAACCCACAGTCACCTGCAGTGCTTCATTAATCTTACTTATTAGAAAGCTTCTACCACTTAAAACATAAACCTACACCGTCTCTTCCCATTGACCACAGACTCATGGAACAGTTTTTTCTTCTGTGCTGTAGCTTCTTTCTCCCCGTGTAACTGAAGACTGTTATTAATGCTCTCCTCTCAGACAGAATAAACGACCTGGATCATGACATCTGATCTCCTCCCTGGGTGGATCTATATCCATAACATTTGTTCCCTGACCAGATGCACGGAGGTCACAAAGCAAATGCAACAGCCTGTTCTTTGGAGGCCTTATGCACATGCCATACTCTCCTGGATTTTCCCTGAGTTCAGATGGTTGATATACAAGCAGCTATAATATGTGCCTATGTATTTCAAATACCTGTGTGAATTAACTTGGCTTTCCCCTTAGTATCTAAAATCAGTTTTATTCCCTCAGTGTGAAAGGGACTGTATAAATCACACTGAAAACAACAGAACAAGCTTGTTACTTCTAGCAGAGCTTTATAAAGAAGGCTGTTTCCTTAAAACCTGAATTCAGTATGTTTAAGTCTGTGAGCTACTGGCACAAACACCTCTTCTGACTTCCACTGTTGCTGAGGCACCACAGAAGATAAGAATCTAATGCATTTTTAGAGGTCTATTAGAAGATGCTCCCTGGAGCTATGGTTGCCATTCAGCTTCTTTCTGCATTTGTGTGTGGTCTTCAGGAGCAGTTTTCATGTGGGTTACTGCAATCTACATGCAACAATGGCATGGATTATCCTGCTGAAATCTACATCTGAGAAAATAGTTACAATTGCCTCTCCAGATGTAAAAGAGATGAAAGACAAGGTGTTTTTGATGACCAGAGCCAGCTGACAACCTAAAAGCAATTGAGATCTAACCTTGATAAAAGCACAGCTCTGGGAGAGAAACAAAACGTGGGAGCTGGCACTGCCTTGCCATGGTTCTGAGCACACAAGAGAGCTTGGCACGGGTACTGTTGCCATCCCCTGCAGTTTTAGGTTGGAGATGAAGATGTGGGACTACATTTTCATTTTGAATACTCAACCTACAAGCTAGGAAAGAACTTGGACATTGACTAATCTTAGATAAAATGGCCCAGGGCCCACACAAATTGTAAGTCAAGAGATACCCACTTCACATCATGCCAACATTTATCAAGGAGTTACAGCCTAGCTTCTTAAGGTTTGCTTGAAAAAACAGATTTTCTGTAGTTACCATCTTGGCTACGGTCATTTCCCCCCCTTTCTAATTCTAGCTTTTTGTTAGTCGGCAAGAGAGTTTTTAGTTTTTTCTTCACAAGACCACTATTAACCCTGTTCTGAGGATCAAGCGATGGACTCCAGTTCATGCTTCCACACAACTGAGGCCATTTCTAAGTTCCTTCTTATCTCGTTACATCCTCGCTTATATTGAAAGTGGTTTTTATTTATAGCCATTTAAGACTTCTTAATGTTTAAGCATAAATGGGTAGTATAGGGGAATTTTATGTATTTTGTGGCAAGAAACATTTAGTTAGAGAGCTACTAGAGAAAAAAAGTTTATTACAGGGAGACAGGCATTTGCCTTTCTGTGTAATCTCCCTTTGGTGTTTCAGGGAAACTAGAAATCAGTAAAAAGTCTATAGATTTTGTGAACAGGATGTTTGTTTAAAAACACAGCTCTAACATGAAGGTTTCTCCCTTTAACCAAATTACAAGACTGGATAAAAACTTGGGATCGCTGTGCTGAGAAAGGGTTGGGATCCCAGAATGAGCTGGCATTCCTGCTTTCCTTTAATTTCCAATAATTCAAAGCACATTCTTTCTCCTGTTTAAATTTTCCTCTTCATGGCGAGATGCAACATGAAGAGACAGAAAATTCACTGCCGCCAAGCTAAAAGGGAGGGGGGGGTGTGGAAACTGGCAGATTGTGTTTTAACTCTTGCTAAGACTTTCAGCCTCCTGCAGCTGACGCTTGGAAGAGTGGTATTTGAGCAGTCCTGAAGGGAACTGCAACACTCCTCTCTCTGTCCTTCCTTTTCAAATATTTTCAAAGCTTTGAAAACAGTTGGTTGTTCTTCGTTCTGGCAACTCGCCATTTGCTGCCGGCTCACATCAGTTCATAGTCTTCCGAGGTATCCAGTGGCCTGTGTGGATTTGAGAGAGTTTGAAGCTCTAATGAAAGACCTTTGATATTTTGGGGTATTTCAGAGACATACAGAAATGGGTGAGTTAAAGGAGCTGTTGTCAGTTCCCGCAAAGCCCACTTCATATTCTCAGTCACAAGATACCATTTCACTAATTGATTATTGTCTGTCCGTAACACAGTCGTGCCTAGTGCACAAAGAAGCAGTGTGGATGAAAAGCTCACCACTGTAAAAGTACACACTCAACTGGATTTAGAAAGCTGGGAACTATAGACAAATCTAAGATACAGGACTACTTTGCATGGAACTCATAAATCATAGCTGACAATTTTTCCACCTTAAGTAAACATCTTTACTACAGATGGTGAAAATTGATTGGAAGCATTTTAATTGCCTCTCTTCACTTTTCCTTGGAAGTGTGGCAGGTGAGCCCTCCTCAAAAGGGTCAGGTGAGTTTTCGTTATTTAAATGCACACCTTCAGCAACAAGGACCTGATCCCACAAGTCCCGCAGAACTGCTCCTGGCTGGCAAGGTTATGCGAAGTGTTTGCCAGGCTAGTTGTCAGCCAGAAGTCTAATAGCTGTGGTGGTCTGGAGCTCAGGAATGCAGGTGGAGGGATGAACGCCTTGCATTGTGCTGGTTGAGTTCCCATAAGCTTATGGGCGCCCTTGTACGTGAAGTGCGATTGTGCAGCACAGTCGCTGCTTTTCTTGCCAACACAAATTTTTGCTCCTTCTTCCACCCTGCCTCTCCCAAAACACATCAGGGAGAAAACAGGGTCGGGGGCAAAGGAACGATGACAGGCATTAAGCTCTGACATATGCAAACGGTTTTGCTCAGAAGAAAATGCAATGCAGTCTGCACTTGGTAGTATTACTTCTATACAGCCTTAGGGGGCAATGAACAGCTGCTTTTCCTTTTCCAAAAAAGAAAAGGCGGGTGGGTGGGTGGGTGGGCGTGTTTGGGAGAAGAGAGGAAACAGCTATCTGGATAAATGTCTAATGCAGTCGTTTAAGCTAACATGCATGCCACTGTCAAATGCAAGTAAGGACACTTTATTTTTGGTTTGTTAACAATTGGAAGGTCAGCCAGGTTGATTATGAGAAAATGAGCTAATAATTTTAGTGTGGGAAGAGTGGGGGACAATGATGAATGGCAAAGTTTATCTACTCGTTACACTCCCCGGCAAACAACCCTTCCTAACAGCCTCATCTACCTCACAAAAGCTTGCCTGCAATTGATGTGTAATAAATCAGAAGCATGCCTCAGCTCCCCAAACCAAAATGATCTTAAAAATTTATGATAGGTATTGATGATTAAGCAAATGTTCTGAGAAGCTAGTTGCACCTAAAATTAGACCTAAAAATGAGAAGGGCAGAAAAAGTATTTTGGAGTACCTGCAGTTAACCTCTAAAATTGCATGTGGAGGACTAAAGCAAATCAGGTGAGCACTAGAGACTGGGTATGTGTTCCCATACTGCTGTGCATCAACTCTGCAATGTGCCATGTCCTTCAGGGAAATTATGCCATGAAGTTGTTTAGAAACTATGTTCAGGGTGCTGATGCCTCCCAGACTTTCCTACCTTCTCCCTTTGGCACTGTTCAGGTCCTTTCAGTGGCTGGTCCCAACAAAACTGTGCTCCTCTCTTCAAGCGGAGGGGCCAGACTAGCACACGGGCCCGGGCACATGAGTGATACAGGGCATGTGTCAGCACAGCCCCACAGGGTCCCAGTCCAATCCTGGAAACCAGTGGGGTCCCAGCAGCTCCCAGCTTCCCCCTGCCTGAGCTCCCTGCCCCAGCCCTTGTTCCCAGAGGTGTGGAGGGATATCTTCCAAACTGTCAGGAGCTTATGACAGATGATTTGTATGATCAGGATGCTGGCTACTCTGATGTTAAATATTTGTTTGCCCTTTTTCCTCCGGTCCCACTTCCTCATACACTGCAATATAACCAGGCAGCACAAAGTCTTAGTCTATGCTTCAGTTTTTCTGGCTTCATTGAAAAAATTCAATGTCTTAAAAACAGCTGGTACTACTTAATGATCTTTTGGTAACTAAGGCTGATTTCTTTTGTTATGCTCTCTGAAGATTAAATTTTGCTCTGGACTCCATTGCCTGAAGGAGGCTATTGTAAAACAAGATACTCAGAAATCAGCAAAAAGATGTTAAAGCTAAAACAGAAGACCAAAACACTTTAACTCTAGTGGTGCTGCTGCCAATGAGTTTGAGAAAAGATCCTGAGATTATGCTAAAACCAGTCTGGTATTGTGGGCTGACGGCTGAGGAACTGCTTTCTAACAACATACACATCCTTGCAAATAAATAAAACCTCCATGATATGAGAGACGCTTCTTGCATGTTAGGTTCTAAATCCTGATTCAGTCAAACAGGCTATCATGCAAATAACTAGATGCTAGTAAGCATTGCTATTGCTTTAGATTGTGAGAAGGGAAATGCAAAGCTCAAGGATCTGCAGTCCCTTTAACAAGAGACCCATTGGTGAGAGCCTGCATCTACCGAATACTGAAAAGCTCGATCAGGATTACAAAGGAAATTGCTATAAAAGATTAAAATATGTAGTCAGCAGTAATAACTCTCCCTCTGTTTGCTGTCTCAGATTGTGTTTGTGTTGGAGGAAAGATTGGTGTACTTCAGATAGCAGCAAGGAAGAGAGAGAGAGGTTTCGAGAGAGATTTTCCATGACAAGGTTAGCAAGAGGAAGTGGATGGGGATGGGGGAATGTGCTCCACAGAGCTGCAGGAAATTGAAGCTGGAGGAAGGCAGCACAGCAGCTAGAGACTAGAGCTAAAGACTTTGATGAGTACAAACACTGGGTTTGGATATGAAATTACCAAGGATTGCCAACTGACCTGGTCTTCAAGTCTCCCTTCATTGGGACGCTCCTGAGGCACCCGCTGGGGTTAACCTGTCTCCCCAGGGACTGGCAGGCAGTGACCTTGGTTGGGTGTTTATTACAGAAGGCTTCCCTCTTGCTCAGGTCAGCTAGGAATTTACTGCATAGTTTGCATTGACTGTGGAACTAAAAGTTATCACTATTTTTACCGGTTATAAAAGCTTTTGTTAAAAAAACAGCGAAAGGATACATACAGAATACCTGTGTGTGCAAAGGAGTTAGAGGAGGACTGTCATGAAATTCTGGCTGAAATGACTGCAGCGTTTTAGCTTCTGTGCTTTCTGTCTGTTGCTTAGAATTATAATAGTGATTCAAGGGACCAAAAAGGCAGGAGAATCAAGCTAATTCCTCCAGATATGGCTGATGAGAAAAGCCTGCCTTCTTAATTGAAAGTTTAAGCTCATGCTTTGCAACTATGGCACTCGTTTCAAAGTAACCCAAGTAACTTCGATTCCAATCAATCTTTATAGGATACCTCTCTGAGATACAGATACCACCCTCTGTATCTCCCAGTGCAGAACAACCCTGACCCTGCCAACTTGCACTGAAATCCTCTCCCCCACTCTAGCCTGGTACCAGGAGAATGCTCATCTGACCTGAGATACCGACTGTGGGATTTATGAAGCCACGTCTTTGAGGCTGTCCCTGAAGAGCCCTCCTGCTCCCTGCAGCAAGCAGTGGGTTACTGAATGATACCGGGGCTTACATGTGACACCACTTAGCCTTCATTTTACATTCCAGCTAAAACTGGGCATCAGCCTTCCCCAGTTATTTTGCTCATACAGGTCACAACCACAGATACAGATTCACGGGGAATTACAGTAACCAATATGAAACAATGTACAAAGTTTAGGAAACGCATTTTGTAAGCACTTTAAGTACTCAGTTACCTCTTTCTGTTAAAGGTACATATTTATAATATACAGAACCAGATTAATTAAGGCAAGTGCTGCCAATATTATCTTTTAAGAGATTTGCATTTCACACATGAAGACATGAAGACAGTAACTAGTGCACGTGTTAGACTGAGCAGTAACTCTCCCTGAAGGATTTAGGGTGGCCAAATTGCCACCACATCCCAGACTGACATAGCTGGGAAACCCCAGTACCTTTTCCATCCCTGGGGAATGCAGCTTGCAAAATGTTATTCCCACCTTTGGCTCCCCTTCGGGCACCTGGCAGGCACTATGTCTGTATCTATGCACAGTTCTTTGTTGGAATACTTAGAAAACTTAGGACCTAACATGAGAAGTGACAGGCTGTGCATCTGCCTGTTCAAATCACAGCCTGTGTGCCTGCAAAACAGTGGCCACACACCACGTGCAGCTTGGGGTGACAAAGCAGAGCACGTAATACAGGATATAGGGGTGTGTGGGGGTTCTGACCAGAAGTTCAGGGATGAGCAACTCACAAACATTGTAAAAGAAATAGCTATACTTGTAAGTTTTAAATTAACTTTGTAACATCTGTTGTTAACTTTAGTACTCATTTGCAGCCTTACCATCATGTAGATTTAGCTTGAGGTACAACTATTTAAATAAGTGCAAAGTGATTTGTTATTTTATTTACACTTTCAGTTACGTGTACTATACATGGAAAAGAGGGCCATAAACTTTTGCATCTATTGCAATGGACAGGAAAACTGGCATTGACTAGAGCAGAGACCGTATTTTACAGAGGCATTAGGTGCTACTTTCAGTAACAGGAAAAGTAGTCAGTAGTGGTATTTTTTATGTTGGTCATGCCCCAGTAACTCCCACAGTGCTCTTCTTTTGTAATACCAAGTCTTTCATTGCTTGACAATGTTTATTTGCATTCTCTGTATTTTTTGCTTGAAGGCAAACTCTTCTGTGAGCCCTTTTTTAAAAAAAAGAAAAACAACAAAAAACTTCGTTTTTGAAGTCTAGTTTCTCTATTTCTCATCTTCTCAAAGGGAAAAAAATAAATTTATGATATCTGAATGAAGAAGACAGATAATATTATGTACCTGACATCTCCAAAGAGCAAAGATCATCAGCTTTCTCTTTCAGTGTTACAGCTAGAAAGTGCATTTGACAAAGCTACACTGTCAAATAGATGATCTTCTGGGAAGATTTACACAGTTCTCACTTGTTACCTTTTGGTCATGACACAAAGCTTAGTTAAAAGTCAAGTCACCACAGATGACAAACGAGGAACTGTGTTTCTTCACTTAAAATCTTCAGTGATTTTAAAAGGCACAAAGTAGTTGCTGGCCCCATACGGTGTTGCTCCTAAATGTGTATTCCAAAATCCCACTTATCTGTGTTGCTGCATTTCTGTTGGTGACAATTTAGCATCTAAGCATTTGAGACAAAGCCCAGGGAAGTCAAAATGACACCACAAGGTCTTGGATAAGAGGGATATTCCTAAAAAGACACTCCATACTCAGAAAGGTATGTATTTTCACATCCTATGACTTTGGTGTCTATCTTACAAGCATAATTGCAAAATGCTTTACAGCAGGAAACTGAAGCAGTAATGGACAGTCAGAAATCTCTTTCTTTCCTCAGTTCCACAGTCTTCACAGTTGGTTGTTTTTATTGTTTTCATTTCAACATTAGTTGTATTTCAGAGCTGCTGAGGAAGGAAGAATATCTAGGCAAATCTCATGCTTATACCTTTTGTCCTACACAAAAAGTTCTATATTCCTTTTTCTTTTATTCTTCCCAATTTTAAAACAGAGCTAAAATTTTTCTTGGCTATCTTTAGGGGTAGGGAAAAGGATTATTTCTTAGCTTTAAATGCCATTTTAGCCACCCAGAAAAACAAACCTCTCTCATAATGAAGAGCTGTATCTTCACCTTATGGCAGGCGATACAAATGGTATAGCAAGATTATTGTTCTTGCAAGGGTAAACTAGTTCTGTAGTTCAGACATAAAACAGGCATCTTTCTAGATTAGGAGAAAAAGGAGTTACAGAGATGCATAATCCCTGTCACAGTTAACCTTTTCTCTCCTTGAGTTTATGGGTGTTTTCTCAAGAAGTAGAAATTCTTGTTCTTGCTGTGCATGGAGGAGATAAGGACAGTATCAGAGAGGGAGGCAGTCGTGTTTTCCTAAAGGGTAAGTTACTAGTCAAGGAGGGAGGGAAAGAAGAGACAGAAACTGCTTGTGGGGGAAGGGTGTTTTGCCCAGGGGGAGGAGAAAATACGTAGTATCACAGTTGAGATCAATTACACTGAAAAGACTGTATGGAAAAGAGATGGGCAAGGGAGGTGGGTGGCAGCTGGAATTCAAAGTTTGTAGAAGGAAAATGCACCCTCCGAGGGTGAAATGGCAGAGATCAGCATTCAGATTTCAAACTCCTGGGTTTTTTACAGAAAAAGAGGATGGGATGAGTTTAGGGTTTTTTATCATCATCTGATGAAATGTTTATTTAATAGAGAAGAAAAGGAAAATGGAAATTTAGGAAATCTTCCTGTGCCTGGGTTAAGAAAACCCTTAGAATCACTAACACATTGAATAAATCCCATTTTAGGCAGGTAATGACTTGAAACTCCCTGCTGAAAACAAAGGTGGTTCACAATGATGCATGACAGATGCAGAAGCAATGTAACTGTGAGATGGCACAGTTATTCCAGTTTCAGGGATGATGGGAGTTTATCTAAGGATAAAGGAGGAAGGGATTCCCTGTGCAAGGTCAGTGTGTGGGAGAGATCCAGGGGGAGACCAGCTGTCTGTATTTACCAACCTCTAATCCAGGAGGATGGCTTTGTTGTGCTGCTCCAATACAGAACAGGTTAGACTGAATGCCGATGAGGTACCAGCCATCTAGGAAGTCATTTTCTGTTTCACCGATTTTGGTTCTTGTTGCTTTTTTTCTCCCCTCTCTGTATGTAAAACAAGCATTCAAGGAGTTCCTGAACAGAGGTTGCCCTGCTCCTCTCTAATAGTGCCACTGCAAGTAATGTGGCTGCTGCTGGCCGAAGGGCTTGCCAGCACTTCACAAAAAGCCCTGATAGTACATAAATTCAGATCTTCACCAGATACATAATTTTATGTGGTCTGCAGAAGAATAGGCCTTTGTCAGAATGAGATGATAGCCGACTTTGTTTGGGAGGGGGAGGGGAGGGAGTTTTCTCAATTTCTGTGTATTTCTATTCAGCTGCTGCAGAAACATCCCCATCTGCTTTGAATCTACATTTTAATTCCAAACCCTAGCAAGAAATGAAGCTAGCTGGCTTGCTCTGCCTGGCAAAGTACACACATAGCAAGTCGCCAGGCTGAAAGCTGTTCCAAAATCCAGGAATGTAACAAACTTAAAAGCCAAGTTACCTGGCTTTGTACTCTGTTTAACCATACGATGATGATAACCAGAAAATTAATTTCATCAGTCTGTCCTTTAAATGTTGTCACTTACTCAAAAGTATGTGCTTTCTTTGCCATCTGCTCTGTCAGGGCAATGTGGTTTAAGGAAGTGACACTGTAAATAAGAAAACCCAAACCCATTTCATTTCTCTGTGCAAGCAGGCAATGGAGCTTTGCCTGCTGTTCTGCATGTTAATGGGTAGTGAAACAGAGGGTGCAAATTAATTTGTTGATCACCGTTGTTTATAGCACCTATATCTGAATTCATGTCATGACATGACATTTTGCCACTAACAGTAAAATCTTGCCTATTTTACATATATGTATATATATTTATATGTGAATGCGCAAGGACTTATTTTAGCTTTATGATCTGCACAGTTTGAATTTTTGCTTGCCTTTCCTAGTGCAGGAAATTTTATCCCTAACTGTCAACAGGTGTCAGAAACAGAAGCAGCTGGAGCCAGAGCTGAACATTTCTGTTCTGATCTGATAAACTTGCAAATAAACCACATGTAACTTCTGTTATGGATACCCAGCAAAAGCTAATTGTGATGCAGACCCTAAGTTAATTTCTGTGCCTGTTTCACAAGCTGTAACAGGGGATAGTGAGTGATACACACACAGGCTGATAAAAAGCAGAACTGCCTTTTAAATTGTTCCTGGGTGAAAGGGATCATAGAAATGCAAGTTATTTGCATCACATTCTGAAAAAAGTATAATTTAAAGGAATTATTTTCATGATGGAAAGAAAATGGACAAGAAAAACTGTTGAAACTGTTGTGAGAAAAAAACAGAAAAGGAGAAGAGGGTTTACTCTGAGCTGAAAGGGAAAAGAATTGAAAGATGCCCATTCAAATGCTTCATCTGCCTGCTAATTTTAATTAAGGCTCCTCCTTTGTAACTATGCCACAGCGCCTGAGTCTTAAAAAAAAAGAAAAAAGTTGTCACTAGGCAGATTTCTGTGTCTCCTGATTGAATCATCATTTTAATCTCTTCACTGCCACCCCTCTCTCCTGAGCAGAAGCTACTGGCTGCATTATATGACAATTAACATGCTAAGAAATGCTACTGCACTCCTCAGGGAGTTTCAGAAACGCGAAACACCGTTTTGCTGTGTGATAAAAATGCCAAAACCTTTAAATTATCCTGTGTTGTAAAATACTCCGTGTTTTCTGGAGTCTGGATGCACACTCTGTTTTCACCAGGAAAAAATATTCTTCATTAACTTTTTGTGAAGAAAAAAATATTCCTTTCCTTTGGTTCTCCCCCTCCTGCCCCATATCCCCTCTAACTTTGGAGAAGTTGACAAATACAGTGGTCTTTGCAAAGAAGTACTGATCAGTGACAAAAACTGCTGGCTATGTTCGTATGTCTTTGCTCAGCATCCTTATACTTTCTCAGATCCTTCCTTGTCCTTGTCTTACTGCTTCATGTTTCACCTCTCTTCCCTAACAAAGCACTCGAAACAGCTTCCTGCGCCTGGTGGGGTCCCAGCGGGCTCTTCTGCACCACCCCACTCCAATCCCACAGAAGCCAAGCCAGGTTTACTGAACTGGGTCACTGCTCCCAGTTAGACAACACCCACTGTACCAGTCTCCTCTCCTAGCAACACAAAAAAGTGGGGGGTGGGATAAGAAAAGCAAATAGATTCTTTCAGCGTCTTCTCCCTCTGCCACCTTTGTAAGCCACAGATCAGCCCAAGGTCTGCCCACAGGGACATGCTAATTGAGATGCTGTTTGGCAGCAGACTCTGTCCTTGCACAAATGTTCACAAAATGACTAATTAAAAACAAGCCTCTTGCCCTGCTTCCTTCCCTCAACAAGTTAACATAGGCACGTTTTTCCTTTCATTATTCCATGGACAACAATAATGAACACACTAAGGAAAGAGCACTTCAGGAACAGTTTTGTCTGAAGAAAATAACAAGGGTGGTTGTCCCTTTCTTCCCACACGCCCTGATGGCTGCCTGTGTTGCTGGGAAGGTACAAACCAGGATGAAGTCGTGCAAGAGGGGTTGTATGGGGAAAGGTGGGTCCTTCCAGGCAACTTTTAATTACAGTGAAAAGGGAGGGAATATGCTTAGGCGTGAGAGTTTGGTTTCTGTTGTCCCAAAAGTACTTTGGGTACTGGATATGAGAACAAACAGATTTTCTGTGAAGTCAGGGAGGTTAGGTCTCGGTGAGGAAACCCTTCAGGTTCTGCTGCTCAGCTGAGCATCTGTCCTCCCACAGCCTTGCTTGGAAACCAGAAGGCAAAAAGTAGGACCAAGAGTGCTGCGCTACTCCAGAAAGCACACATGATGCCAAATGGGCAGAGCTCTTAATTACATCATAGAGAGTCATGGTGTAATCACAGAAACGTGCAAGGAATGGGAGTAGCTTTAACTCAGGAAAAATAGCTAACTGGGCTGTGTAATGGGGAAAACCAGCAAACGCAGGAGAAGAACGCAATGGTGAGGTGACTGCTGCAAAGCGCGCAACAGAACAATTTACACATTGACCAGAGATCATGAAGCAACAGGCTGGATTTTTATCTAGCTGTTGTACGTGACTAACACAAGGTCTGTGCGTACATGAAACACTGAGGAACTGCTTTCGCTGTTACTCCACTGCATGTGTGTTCATTGTTGTCTAAACCTGGGAATAACTGCTGCGAAACTTTCAAGCGCGTAAGAGTTTTCCTGTAGGCAGAGGGGACAAATCCCCAGTGGAGAAAGGAGTTGGCTCCTTGTGAGGACCTTGATCTCTAGACTTGGAAAGGAACAGCTTTGCTGTGCTGGAAAAAGCTGCATGTGCATCCACGTGCTTTGGAGGCAGCCTCCTCGCTGGGTCTGAGCCAGCTGCCCGATAGCAACATGCTGAGGAAGCAGCTCTGCTCCCCGCGCGGCTGGGCTGCTGGTTGAGCTCCCGCAATGCACAGGGGCACGAGGGGAAGCCGTGTTTATTCCTGCTGAGGCCAGGAAGGGACAACAAGGGTGGCACAGGGCACAGGTGGCTGGTGGGTGTTGCTCTGCCCAGCAACTGCTCAGGAAACCTTAACAAAACTTGACTATGAGCCTGAAGAAATAAGTAAAAGATGGGCCAAAATGTGCAGTGGTATTTAAGCACATAGACATGCAGATGGGCACCTCGCAGGGATTTGGCAGTTAACATAATTAGAAACTTCATGGGAATTACAGAAGTACCTATCTGACTCTCTAAACATCTAAATGCCTCTGGAGAGACAGTCCTTAGGGCCTGTTTTACCAGAGGACAGGTAAGAAGGTTGGGTGAAAACAGTACGCACGGATCAGATGCTTGCAAACACAACTTTCCTGCGGGGTACCTGAGCTTTGCCGTGTACTGCTGGTGTTTTGGTACCAGCTCTCCAAACACCTGCCTCTGGCATTTCATCAGCAGCCCCGTATGTTGCTTGTGGAACTCTGCTGACCTCTGCCAGATCCTGTCAATATGTGGACAGTCGCCAGAGCCTTATGAAGCTGAGGTCGAAGTGTTAGACAAAAAAAGTGCAGTAGCAGGTTCCACCTTGAGCCACGATACTGGACCTCCCTCGCTAAGCAGGTTAATTAACTCAGTTACAAGGAAAAGCCACATGCTGCAGGAAATAGGGCTCATTTCCATATGTAAAACCACCTAGCCCTTCTGTTAGCACCAAACCCTCAACAGAGAAAGACAAAGTAGCTTGATTTATAGGTGTAAAAATCTGTCTCCCTCTGAAATAGTTAAAAACATTTTTGTTCAGAGTAAGGAGAGGGCAGGGAATGAAAGAAGTGATCTTTACATGTTGAGTTTTTATTTATATAAACTATACAGAACACCTTGACAATCTTTGAGATATACAGAGCTATATATAGAAATATGAGTAACTGTATTAGTGAGTGTGACACTGTGTGCAAGCCAGAATATTCTTGAGTGTTTTCAGCCATGTGCTTTCCTTCCCTGGTCTAGCCTTGCATAGGTTATTCTAAATCACATTAGCATTATCTAAAATATTTTTTATTGCCTTTTACAGTAGTTATTTCTGTATGAATACTATGTAGTCTGAGCTTTCCTTAAAACCTCCCATTTTGTCTTGCAGTTTCGACTGAATAAATACCTTTATTAGGATCTTGTAAAGCTCTGCCTCTATCCCAGTGGAGCAGGTTATTCTGCAGCGAGCAGGTTATTAAAAAAACTCATGGCTGGAGAAGTAGAATTGCTGTGGCATGAGAGTCAGTAGCTCAATAACCCCAACAGGTTGATGATTCCTTTAGAATTGGTACATACTTATTGTTATCCTGAATTACATACATAACTTTTCAGACCCGAATGCTAACCTAAGAAATAATGTCTTTACAGGCCATGCAATCACACAAGGAGTTTCAGTACTGTTACTTGTATTTGGAGGTTTAAGAACACAATGCTGTGAACTAGTATTTGTTACTCCTGAGCTGAAATTCAAATGCTAAATGATTCTGAATGGAGTGGGAACTACTCCTGATTTGGGACCCATGTTATGCTTTCCAAGCAGGTACTACTGGGAGCAGCAAGCCTCAGGAAGCCTGAATCCCGTGGGTTTGCTTTATCGTGGGTGACTCTGAGTTTCAGCAGAAGCTTTTCCCATGACTGGGATGTGTATAAAGGCTCTCTCCCATGAGGGTTCTTGGGTGTTTAATAACTTGTGAAGTTACGCATTTGTTGTTCCTTCACTTGGGATGTTTACAGGTTTTTCTCCTTTACCCAGCATCTGATCTTTGCAACAGTTGGAGCACTAAATCTATCACACATGGCTGAGACCAGCCAGTTGACTCAGACTCTCTTTGTGGGGGATGGACAGGCGCAAATGCACGATATAATGCTGTATTATTCATTTAGCTGGGAAACTTATTTTTCTAGTCACAAGAGGGATGTATGACAGCAGTCGCTTGTGGTAGTGAGCAGAATGGTCATGTGATGGCATTAATGGGTAAGGGAAATACGTTTAAATGAAAGAGCAGAAAACTGTCAGACACAGCACCACTTTCTGTAAGAACGTGAAGTAGAAAGGAGAAAACAGAGAAGGGTAATGTTTAAACAAGCCTGGACAGCAGTTGACTCCTGGACCCTGCAAGGTCAGTGAGGATTACATGAGGAGCTCCTCTGAGGCAACTGGAACAGGTTCACAGAAAACACTCAAATGTTTGGGTTCACAGAGAGAGGTGAGAAGTAAGAAGTAAACCAAGCAAACCTTTTCCAAGCAACAGATCTACTGTAACTTGGGACTGGCTAGAGGACAGTACTTTGGATTGATAGCTTTCTTGTCTTCTATGGAGAGAAACTTACTAACTGATGTTTTGGGGAAAGCGTATCAGAATTGTTTGACAGCGCACCCAGAGCAGTGTTTCAGAAAGGGGAAGGGTAGAGAGGTAGTACTATTTTTTAATGCATGTTAAGTCATGCAACTGCAGTGTAGGAATTCTGTCCCAGTCAACAGGTTTTCCCAGAGAACAACTTCACACAAATAAAAGTGACACCCACGTGAAAGGTCGGAGAGACTCAAGCAAAAGGGACAGGAAGCTGAGAGCATGTTAGAAGAAGTCCCTCCCTGATTTTTAATTTAGGAAGGGAACTGTTTTGGAAACAGTTGAAGGTAGTTGCAAAGTTTGGTGGTGAGAACTGAAGAGGGAAGTTTGAAGGATGTGAAGGGAAGCAGGGCAGTCATACAAGCAGAAAACGTGTAGGTGCTTTGGGAGCAAGCAGGCTGCAAAGAATTAAGGAGAATGCTCTATGTATCCAGATACAGATGCAGACCTTGGTTAGATTAGAGAAATCAGATGTCTGGCCTTCTTTGGAAAAAAAAAAGCGCAGTGAGATAAAAAGAAGGATCTTAAAGAAGGGCAAGAATAGATGAGTGAGAATATGAAATGTAGAAGGCTAGATATGAAAAAAGAGATTCTGGATACAGTGGGGGAAAAAAGCTTACAAAAGCAAGTTCTGAAATAAAGCAGTGATGCTTTTCAGCTTGTAGAAACTGAACAGAGCAAGCGAGAAATGAAACAAAGTTTATATAGCCAAGAAAGGAGATGATAAAGAAATAAGACTCTGTTTTCTTTCTTTTAAAGCCACACCACTAACAAAATCGTGAGGGTCGTCTTTCTGTGAATGATGATTGTTGCTCTTACCTACTTCTAAAGCTAGCATGACATGACCAAATGGTAATAGTGATGGACATGATGAGAGAAAGGTCTCTCTAGTGACTACATAGGCAAAAGTACACACGAGGATGAATTTACCCGTCTAGATAGTTCGTAATAGCTGCTATGAACATCCCATTCAAAATGATCAAATGGCTTATACGATATCTTTCCTGTGACCCGTGGAACTGAATCTGTGTCATGGAGTAAGGTCACCACACTGTCAGCTGGGTGACAAACCTAGTTTGAGCATTGACTCGGGATTGCAGGCCATGGGCCTTGGGCCAAGGGATGTCAAGCGTGCCACAGAGGTGACGCGCATACACCCGGCGGAAGGCTTCCAGCCGATCGGCACGCCGCCACGCCTTCCCCGCGCCAATTCATGGAAAGGCAACTGGGCTGCCTCCGAAGGGAGCAACTCGTCTGGCTGTCCAGATGGATGTGGCACTATGCTGGCAGCAGTGAAAACCTGGCAGAGAGGATGAAGGGAGTCTGTTGGGTAGCTGTTGGCAGTTCATGACCAGCTTCCTAACGAGACTGAACACTGGCTGAAGATGCCCTGTTCACTTTGGCAAAAAAAAAAAAAATAATCTGGTGATTTTGAAAGAAGTGGAGGAGACAAGGGCAGATGTCACACTGCTGTAGATCGGAGTAGCTCCACTGATTTCAGCAGAGCCATACTGGTTGAGTTTTGGCTCAAGGTCTGAGCAATGGCATTAGCACAATGGGACTGTGTTAGCTATGCTGCTGTAAAATGGTACCGTTCCAGATATTTCTGGTATAACACTGATGTAAGCCTGTCCCTTTGTGCATTACTGCTAAGATACATCAGTGCTGAGAGTTTGTTTGGGGTTTCTGCGTTGGTTTGAACAGGTAGCAACCTCGCTGCTGCAGTTTAATCCTTCAAACACTGCCATGACAACTGTGCCACACAGTGCCTGCCAGGTTCAAGCAAGGACATAGTGGAGCACACGTCAACAGTCGAGCTGCAAATGAGGTAATGTGTTATCAGCACACAGGTCAGAGCTCTACGTATCAACTCCTGAAGCACAGAGTGACTGAAAATAACTTCCTAGTGCAAGTACCCATTTCCCGAAGAAGGAAATGCCCTTATTTAACACCTTCCACCCCAAACAAACCAGGAATGACTTATCACAGTTTCTGCATCCCTTGATATCCTAGTGGTCTAGCTGGATGACAGGCTCAAGTGCTCTGCTTTCACCTCCAGAAGGTGACCAGAAGTCAAGAGTAATATAAAGACCTGAGCAATCCCAGCCACATCCCCATCACCTGACCGTCACCATGGGTAATATTACAGTTACGCAGCAGCCTCTCTCCCTCAGGAATGCGAGTGTCTGGAGCAAGTGTGGGACTGAACTACTCCTCGTGCCTTTTGAAGCACACGTCATCAGATCAGGATCAAGACTACTAAACAACCTCACATGTCAACTTTCCACTTGGTTCAGGACTGTGAACAGAGAAGCCTTTGGCATCTGCTGTTAAGCCAGACATTATACCTGCAAACAGACACCAGAGAGATCCCAAGCAAATAATATTTCTATTCTTGAAAAAATATATAAAAATTAAAAATCACTATTCATTTGCCTTAAGAGGTTTATTTTGTCAGCTAAACCATAGTGGATGCTTTGGGCTTTGCCCTGTATGAAGAGGTCTCCAGCACAACACTTCAGTGCAAAGGGTGTGAGTCTGTTCTCCCTGGCACTGTGGAGCAGCATGGGTTCAAGTCAAGTGGAGAACTGAGTCAGGTCCAGTTTTTCATGAACACTGGGCAAAAAAAGTTTCAAATTTAGGTACTCTAACTGTATTTATGCATCTTCACAAAAAATGTTTATCTGATTTCTGTTGGCAGCATGTTTCACTATCTTGTCCAGCAGCTCTGATGCTTTTACTGCTGGCCAGGCAATTTATACTCCCCTTGCCCTCCTAATTATTACTTTTCCAGATGTTTACATTAGTAAGTCATGAGCTATGCTAATCCCATCTAATGAGAGTGGCAGGTTTACAATTGTGCCACTACAGGCCAAGGCAATCTTCTCCTGAAGATATTACTGCTTTAAGAACCCACAATAGAAGGCAAAAATCCACAATAAATAAATAAATAAATAAAGCAAGCCTCTAACGCTACTTGCATTAATACAAGGGGAGGGATCCTCTTCAACGAAAAAGCAAAAGCATTTTGAAAAGGCACGTACTAAGAGATACACCAAACCCGAGCTTTCTCTGAACTAAATAATCCATGGCACATCTCCTAGTGACCAAAACCACAGGTTTTTTATTAACACACATAAGCAATGAGCTGAAGCAGGGCCGTTGGATTAGGCAGGCCAAAACTCCTCTGTGTTTGCATTAGTTGACTCAGGACTGGGCTTTCCCCCCACCCCCACCCCGAGTACAGACAGTGCAGCAAGTATAAAAAGGACGGTTAAGCACCACTGCTGAGCATGTCTCTTCTTCCCATGTTGCACACCCTGGCAACAAATCAATTTTGTCTTTTGCTGTGAGACTTTCTCTCTCTCTCTGCTGGATCAAAATTACTCTCCCAGAATCCTCTATAGCAACTTTTTTCCCCCCTCTACAGTTCATCCTGCCAGTTGCCACTTTAGTAAATAGCATATAGCAAGCAATAACTTTATTTTTTCCATACCCTCTAAAGGTTAACTATAGGTGAATGTTTTATTCTTTATAACAAGTAATTGACATGCAGGAGCCAACTTTCTGTTCAGAACATAATTTGTATCCTTGAAAGATCTGTGCGTATTCTTGTTCATATTGCTTCTTCCCTGAAGGGATCTGGGAGGGGGAGGAGAAGGAGAAGCTTTTAAAGTTTGGCTCACAAAAGTTACAGAGAAACATCTAGGCCTTCAGCTCCATCAGATAAATGGTAATGTAGCTGCACAATGTACAGTACAGTGGCACGTACTGATAGGAAAAGAACAGAGTAAATAAGGGGGCGGGAGAAGGGGGAGAAGGGAAGTCAGCACGCAGAGAAAAGAGAATACTCAGTGTCTAGACAAGCTGGCTGCTAAAATATATATCATCAGAAATTTTGAACCCAAAGGTCGGTGGGCTCATTAGAAACACAATTCAGGTGGGGTTTTAACGGGAGCTTTCTAATGAACAGTCAACGCACTTCTTCATATTCTTATGGTTGGGGGGCATTTGCTTAATCAAACTTAATGATTTGATCCCAAGACTACTGAAATCAGATTTGTTTCAGCCACTTTAGTGGGTTTAGGATTAAGTTTGAAAAAGCACCATTTTTATGGGGGTGTAGGGGGAACGTTTAATGTACTTTTTTATATATATATAAGTGAAGAGCCTTCTCATGTGGTTACCTCTTCTTGTGAGAAGGTCTTTTCAGGATTTATGTATAAAAAGACTGTCAGCACATATGCAACACCTGTAATTTAGAACATAGCTCATGGGTTGTGGTCTCCTTGGTCAGACTGGTAGGTGTGGTGGGTACAGCTGCATAATCCTTGAGATGCCGTAATCTGTCAGATGCCACTTCAGGCCTTTAATTTTACCACACAATGGTGAATTGTTACTTTGTAGCAAGGATCTTCAGCCCCCTTGCATACAGTTTTTTCAAAATTAAAGGAACTTAAGACCTCCTTTAGAAAACTCAGAATGTGTTGCAAAATTAATGTGAAATTGCATTTAAAGACTTGATATCCACACTTTCAGCTCTGAGGGTAGGTCCTGCCTATCAGAAGTATCCAACCCCCTTAGCTCGTAACATTCAACTCTGTGGTTTCAGAAGAGCAAGCAGTGGATTCATACTCAAAAAAATATAATTTACAGGCATAACTGGGACAGGATTATATATTAGTTGCACGTTATCATGGCAACTTACAAGACAGCTAATGGACAGTCTTCACACTACTTAGGTGACAGTACCCTCTCGTAGCCCCTTACAGTTGCCCACTGCACCCACCAACAAGCGTTCTCTACACACAGATCCCAGCTGCCTAGTAAAAAAATTACTCTAAATGCTAAGTAACCAAGACAACTTACCCAGACACAGCCACTTATTTTGTTCAATGAAAGCCTGAAAGGGCACCACGAGGTTATTCTTTCCACTCACACTTTATTTCAAACAGGTGTGCAAAGGGAACATATCAGAGAGATTTAAATAGAAGGTTAAGCAGACTGTAAATTTCCATCTACGCTTGGTCTAATTAAAGCTATGAACATACTTGAGACTGAGAATTTTGTTTACAGTAATCCCCTTATCAAAACTGTCATATGCCAGGAAATGTTAGAAGCAGAGTTTCTTATTCCCCGTGTTTTCGAGCTACTGTGTCTGCCATTTAAATATCAACATTTCTCAACAGCTTTCAGTTTAACCCACAGAGGTTTCCCACAGTAACTAATGGCTGACTTATGAGCCCCTTACTCATACCAGTGATTAGTTAATTCCACAAATAGCTCCACTGACTGCAACGGGATCACATTTAATTATGACTACATCAACATAAAAGATCTCCAGCCTTTTAGGACTAATGCAGATAGCGCTAGCAGGTAATCTCAACAGCAGTACTCCCAGAGGTTGTGATCACCAGACTTTTTTGCTGCTTCTGCTCATGTGAACAGTGAGCCACTGCATCACAGACAAGTGGCAAAATGTTACTATTGCAAGCCATGCTAAGCCTGGGTTTGTTTTTTTTCCATTGTTACCTTCCTACAAAGAGCGCTCTGCCTCTTCTGACTGTTTTATTCTACCATAAAAGCAGTATTTTAAGCTCTAGGGTGCAAGGATTTTCTCAACTTTATACTGTCTTACTTGGCGGGGTCCTGAGTTTTGCACCTCTACCCAGTATTGCGCTTAGAAATAATAAACAGATTATACAGAAAAAAATATTTCTGTGCTATTTATGTACCACAGCAATGTCTTCAGGCCTCAGCTGAGCTAAGGGCCTCCTTCTGTTAGACACTGTAAGGATATATAATGTGCTTTTGATTCCCCTTACTGTTATCTGTTTCTTCCCAAAGGGCTATACCTGTGAGTTTCTTACATGGATGCAGTTAAAACCACATGTGATCTCACTGCAGTCAATGACATTATTTGTGAGATTAAGTAATCATCACTGTGGAAAAGCTCTCATGTTCAGGTCTAAGGGAAAAGGGGAAAAAATCTTTTCAGTGCAGGGACTGCAATCCTACACGGAGCAGCAGTCAAAGGCTAAGACTGGAAGGAAACAGGTGCTTCTGCATCAACCAAGCCCTCCTGAGACCACTGAGTGGGTCCAGGACCAAGTACCTGTTCCCCTAGGGCTCCTTTTGCTGGTGTCCCAGGGACACAATTCCCTGCTAAGCTTTCGCCTGCATGCTACAAAACTTTCTTTTTTGAGAACTGCTATGTAATAACTTAAAATAGCTTGCCCCATCCATCCTGAGTGCAGCTGGACAGAGTTCCTTCATAATATCTGTCATGCCTAAAAATACTCCTGCAATGAAAATAGAGACAGAGATACTATGTCCGGTTTTTTGTGCTGTGCCTGTGTGTTTAGTGTACGTGTAAGTGTGTGTGGAGCAACTCTGAGGGTGAGCTTCCTCAGCCACCGAGCGTGAATGCTGTACTGAAGAATTATGTAAAACAGTGAGCATCAGGAATAAGGGCTTGGTATTTGTTTCAGAATATCTGTCTATAACTCTACTTCTGTACTATAAATACATCTAAACTAAAGCCCACAGTACGTAAAGCAGGGCAGGGAATACTTCTGACTTCTAGACTTGCTAAACTTGCAAAGCTGTGGGCAGGGCTGCTCACAATAATGGTTCACAGGGGTGAGAGAGAGAAAAAATCAAGCAGGAATAAGGCAGGCTAAGCCTCATGAATGAGATGAGGTATAATATTTGAATGTTTCCGAGGAAAAGAACTAAAGTGCAAAGTAGGCACAATGTTCTTTGACTGGTGTGTAAAGAATGATAGTGGGGAGGAACATACTGACAAAGCAGAAAAGTGGGAAGGCATTTTAGATCATAGGTGGTTTTCCTCCTCTGAAAGTTTTAAGTCACAGAAAAAGCCCATAGAGGAATCAGATACAACCATACAGAAACAAGAACCAATGAAACAAATTAAGTCTCGGGGTAGAGGAAAACCCTATTAGTTGAGTGTTTACCACAGCTTTTTTCCCTTCTTCCTTTTTATTTAAATGATTATGTGTTCAGCTTCATGTAAGAGGCAAACCCTGCAACTGGGCCTGCCCAGCTCGGGTCTTTTAAAAGTGTACAGAGAAGCAAAAACATGCAAGCACAAACACCTGCTGAGTTTAGGAGAACAGAATGAAACAAGAGAAAGGATAAAGCAAAGAAAATGGCCAGGTTGTCTCCAGTTCCCTCTGAACCTAGTCCAGGTCAGCATTGTTGCTAGCTATACCACAACATGTAAGTTCCAGCAAGATGCCCAGATTTTATGAAAGGATGGATATTTCTCACAAGTGCTATCTTTATATCAGGTTACTCCTGCTTTGAAGCCTTCTTTGCTTCATAGTTTCTGCAGTTCTACAGCCCACATCCCTGTGTACTTGTCCTCTGTAACTGCTGAAAATGACTTCTTAACTCCCTGGGGGGAGAGACACAGGCAGATGAGGCAGCACTTTCCTGCTCAGTTCTGCACAGAAGAACCAGTAACCCTTCCAAAAAGACCGGCATGTACCCCCCTGAATATCATGATTTAGTGCAAATTCATATTCATATACACAATTAAAATTTTAAAAGTATTTCTAAACTCTGTGTCACAACCTATACAATTCTTTGGCACATGCAGAGGAATTTAGGAACTTTCAGATTAAAACAGTTTTGGCAGAATAAAGAAAACTAGAAGCAGTACTAAAAAGCCCAGCTCCCTGAAAGTACAGGATGTGCCCTTCCCCATGCATTAGGTTGCAACAAGTGTGTTGATAGGCAACATTAGATATACAAGGATGAAGTAAACAAAAAGCCTGAGGATTGAAAAGTAAATATTTGGGTGTATTAGCTAACTGTTTGTGGGTGTTTGGGGCTTTTAAATTTGTTTGTATGACATTTGAGTCCACCTCACCTTCCAAAAAAGGGTAAGCAAAAGGATCTGTCTCCTGCCCACAGTCGTGTCCTCCATCAATATTGTTGCTTATCTCTCTTCTCATGTTTCATGTTGTTTCAAGCACCTCTTTAGCGAGCCACAAAAATGTTAGCTATCCAGCTAGGTTTAAGTTGACCCCAGCTGAAGTAAATACTCTACGCAGGCATGCTCTCTCTCTTTTCCATTTCTTGGTTAGTCTTCTTCAGGCCTGCTAGATGTAGATCAGGAGTCTTTAAAATGTTCAGTGAGGAGACTATGCATTACAGAAACTATTGCTTTCACAGTACTGTGTTTCTATAGTAACCATCTTATTAAAGCACTGCAGCCATCTGCTTTAAATACTAACTTCACAAGACCATCAGGACTAGCTTAAAACAATATCATATGTTCATTAAATATTAAAACTAGAAACAAAAGGAGAACACTACAGGACAGAGCTTTTTCCTGTTCCTTCAATCTAATCTTTAAATAAAAACCCAACACTGGTTTGGTCTTTTAAGATAATTTAACAGCTCATGTTACTGCTTTAGAAAGAACTGTTTAAGTGACCACACTAGCTGCTGGTGGCATAAACTACACATTTCTGGGCGTCACAAAACCAAACAAATGAAGAAAATAGCTTCTTGGGGTAGGCAGTCACTTTGTATATGCTTCTCCTGATAACAGATTTTCTTGACCATATTTTTGTAGCAGTACTCTCAGATGTAATGTGGCAAAGTCTTTAAAGGGGGGAGCACAGAGAGACAGCCCGCAGCAGCCAAGAAGTACCACACTGGAGCAAACCATGGTCTCTTTTTATCAGTCTACTAAAGGGCAGATGCCTCAGAGAAAGGTATAAACACTCAGTAATACACGCAGCCAACCTCTAGCTTACAGCCAAACCCATGGGAAAAACCCCTATAGATTCTATCCTAAGAAGCAGGAGCCTAGACATTGTCCTAATTCACAGAATGCCTGCTACTTATGAAAGAACCTGCACCATCAGCAGCAGGCTGTGACAGCAAGGTCCTTGAATTAAGCACACCCAATTGTAGGTTTCCTTTCAGCTATTTGAAATATGTGGGCTGTTACTTCTTTAAATACTCTCCTTCTTCAAACTGTGCGAGAGAGCCAATGGTAAGCTCCTCAGAGCCCTTCTCTGCCTTTAATGTATAGTATTTAGCTCACCCTCTAATGTTATTTTCAGTGTGCTCTACTCCTGCTCCCTCATTCCGTGCTGGCTGTTTTGAGGCCCTGACCCAGCACAAGCTATTGTATTTGGAGTCAGAATACATGGAAACACCCATAATTTGTAAATTTCATCTGAAAATTTCACTGGAACAAAAGGAGGAGAATTCAGATCTTTCCATGGCAAACCACACACCTCTGGCACTGTGGCTCAAGAAAAATCTTTTCTAGTGTTTTGCATTCTCTGACACACAATTCTATTCCATTCACTACAGCTTAACAAAACCATACATACTACCAAGTACTTTCCTGCATCTGGTTTACCAACTCTACCGCCACATTGAGCAAGTGCCTACACAAAGCTGTTCATGATGTTTTCCAGATCTTCTTCTGCAGAAGGGAACTCTTCGCATTATGCATAGAATAGCAGCAGTGTGCCCAGGTAACACAGACACAGTCCTTACCCAAAAAATTCATAGTCCAGTGGATCACCAGACCCTCACAAAAATACATAATTACTTATTTTAAGATTCCCCCAGTATGCATTTCTTTCTCCTTGAGGACACCAACTTCTCTATATTCACACACTAGGTTTTTTCCTCAAGTTCTTCTAGGGTTTCTCATATTGGTAACCCAAGGGCAATGTCTCAAAAGGCAGGAACAACCGTGAGCACACACACTGAATGAGGAACAGCAATTCCTGGAGTTACAGTGAATATGAATATCAAGCTGAATAGTTGATGTCAATCCTTTTGAGAAAAGAGGCAATTTTTGCAAAAGCTACAGTCTTGTTTGTGTGGCTTTATCAGGCATTAAGTTACCTTTCTTCTTAGCCTTTGCAAGCCCTCGGCTAGAGTGCTGTATCTGTCCAAAAATAAAAAAAAGTTGATCAAAACGAGAAGACTTGGAAGGATACAGAATCGCCACTAGCAGAGGTCTTCTACAGCAGAGTATCCAAGTATTCATCAAAAGTGTCAGTTATGATTTATCTGGCTTGGGAGAAGATTGATTAAATGGTCTCTTCCATGGCTATTTCATAAAACTTTTAGGAACAACTTGTCTTTCTCACTGCTGTGCACTGGTACAGGGAAACTCCATTTGGTATATCCTGGTAAGAATTTTCCTGGACAAGGGTGGAAGCAAATTTGCACAGGCCATAAGGAGCTCACAAAGGGAAGACGCTGACCACTCTTCCGCCCAAAATTAAACGACACCCTATTTTCCACATCAAAACTTTACACTGGCGCACAACATTCTTTTACATGGAGTTTCAAGATATTTGCTGTGCTTGAGACACCCATTCTCCCCACACTCGTGGACCTACAGCAAGGAAAAAAAATTTCCTACAGCAAGGAAAAGAAAAAAGCTGCCAGGATAGTGGAACATGAGTAGAAGAGAAAGCCTGATTTTGCTGCTTCTGGTGTATCTCTATCAAATTCATAAATCAGGGGGTTTGCTGTTTGCCTGTTACATAATAAAGGCTGTTTTCTTTCACTGATGTATAATTTGGCTTCAAGAAATGGGGGGTTCATCATATTTTGAAGCTTTGGAAGTTGACCATGGCTAAAGGCAGACTGGTGGGCAAAGCATAGCAGTGTTTCTTGTAGTAATGAAAGATGTGAGAAGAAACATCAGCACCTCACTGGTTTAATCCTGCAAACATGAAGAGCAGCCATTGCTGGCATGGCTCAGCCAACTTTTATTTTTTTAAACTCACTCTATAATGTGGGGTTTCCTTCTTTTCCCAAGAACATGTTTGAGCATTTTTGCCCATACATTCCCCAATACTGTAAAAATCTAAAATACTCCTTGTACCTTTCATTGTTTTTGTTTTCCTTCACACACATTGTTATTCTTGTGACTCTTGAATTAACAGGGCTTGTTTTGTTTTAAGTAAGGTGATGGGAAGCAGTTTCTGCCTGTGGTTTGTGCTGAGCAAATATTCTGCAGGCCTGTTGCATGTTTCTACCTTGCCTTTGAGTGCTGTGGGCAGTTGTTAATGTAACTTAATGTACTGTCCAGCAGTTGTTCTGTATGTTTTCTTCACTGTGCACAAAATGAGTTAGTAGTTGGTCCATTTAGGAACCATGTTCTGCTGAGAAAGCAATGAGTAAGAGAGACAGAGGTACAACGTGGTCTCTATCTGTCTACCTCCCAGCTCAGGGAGTCCTGCTGCTGCCTCATTCAGTGCTGCAAAATTTGGTAGCGCAATTCAAATTCCATCCAAGATTCCCAGCTCCGAGAGACATCAATGAAAAATTGCTCAGGTAAATACCACAGACGTCATTTCATCTCTTCTCTATTTCCCCCTGCTTTTTTGGTAGATTGGCTTTTGAAGGGGGTGTGAGGAGAAGGGGATTGGGAGAAGATTATGAGTTGGTGAATAATCTCTTGCTTTCTCTCACACACGCATATGGCAGAGAAAGCTATGGCTGGGGATAGTTGTTTATTATGCCAAGGAATTCTTTTCCCCAACTATGCACTGAGATTATTATTGATTGGCATACATTCCAAGTATAAGAAAAACCAAAAGTCCCAACTCTGTTCTCTGATGGTTGAGTAAAACTCTTTAGTAAGAATTGCACCCATGCATCTGAAGACATAATTAAACTTTAGGTGTGCCTTTCGCTGAACTTGTTAAACAAGATTTCCATTACTTTTTTACCTAGAGGACAAACCCATGACAGAGTCTGTATTTATTTTGAGATACTCATCTAAACTGACACAATGGCGGTATTCACCCTGTAGCATACAATGGTAATCTTACACTATTCTCTTCCATCCTGCCCCCAACTAAAAGTATTGAGTGAAATAATCTTCATCAGAAACAGAATTTCTTTCCTTACATTCTCTTCATTGTATGACTAAAAGAAGCTCTTCTTATTAAGAAAATATCACAAATGGTAACAATAAGAAGATTATCCGAGTCAAAGATGCACCAGACACAGAATTTGTGAATCTCTGTAATCTTATACTGGTTAAATTAAATGTATTGGTAAAGCCCACAGACATGATAAATACAAATAAACCAGTCCTTGTAAACCTCAGTACTTTCTTATTCAGAACACTTTAAAAAGCACTTCAGGGCTTCTGGAGAAAGGCTCCACAAGATGTACCCAGGAAAAAAGCTATATATATTTAAAGAAGATTTTATAGTAAGGCTCTAGTTCTTCAATCTCTGAGTCTGTGCATAGTTGTACAGTTTCACAGTAAGGTGGACTTGCTTTCCTCAGGCAGGAGAAATGCCACAAAACTCTTAAACTAGGAACACAGCAGTGACCTCTTTTCAGTACTTCCATTCTTGTTTCTAGGTCTGTTATATACAGTGTAATGAACATTGTAATGAACATTCAGCAGTGAAAAGACATCAATAACCAAAGCAAACACATCTGCTCACATTCTGAATGCAGTATTAAAAAATCAGCCAAGAGACTGGACAAAACCAGAGAAGGGTCAGGGGCTGACCTGCAGAGCACTTCACCTGCTCAGGTTAGAACTATGTGATCACATGAAATAAGTTAGTGACCAGCCAGCATGGACATGTGTCAGCCTCTCATTTTACTTTGTTTACATGGTGAAAGCATTCTGCAGGAGCTTTGACAACTCTAGTGCAGAGCTGCCATGGGTATGGATGGAAAAAGTGAAGACTACAGACTAGCTTTATACTTAAAAAAGTTTTATTCAGTAATGGGATTGAATCACATTGGAGAAGAGGCATGGAGAAGCTCATAGTGTACCTTTCCTAAGGACTTTGTCATTACGGTATTTACAAACACAGAGATGTATCATAGTAACTAATACAAAATAGAACTACCATCTTTCCACCATCTCGTCTGCTTCTGAAAGGTCAATCTTTCTATCTGAGAGGGAAAAAAAAATCCTTCACCATTTAACAGGCTTTTACAAAGCTGGAATTAAATTCTTTGATTCCAAAAGTAAAAACTGGAGGTGATTTATTAACAAGCATGGGTTATTTTTGCTAGTTTAGCAGTTTTTTCAAGAAAGTTCTGTTTATCTTTGGCAGCTACTCACAGTTACATAGCCTGTCTTCCTCCACATACGTGTATTTCTGAGAAAACTTCAATAACACTAGAATCTGTCAAAAACTAATCATCTGACCACATACTTCCATTTTACAATAAACTGCTAACTTCTAGGAAGGAAACTGCTTTAGAGTACTTTGGTGTACAACACAAACTTCTTTGAAGAACTTCAAGGGTAAGGAAGGGATGCTTTTTTTTTTTTTTTTAAGTAGACATCTGCTGCATCTAAAAGTGTTTTTTAAAAAATATATATGAAGATAGAATGTGGACATTTGACAGTTAAGCATACAATGCCTGGTTTGCTAAAGGGGCATTTCAGCTATGCATTTTTTTCTTAAGGCCCCTATTAAAAACCACAAATCAGCTGTACCGTGGTATTTGTACTTTGTGGATGGAGGCGTGTCTTTCGAAACTACTAAGGCATCTTTTTCCTAAATGTATGGTCACAACTTAAGTACAAAGCATTCAGTAGTGCCTGAGTGCAAGTATTAATAAAGGAATAAAAATGTACTGTCGCTTAGGAACCACATGATCATGCAGTGTCCTTTTCTTTTAGCCAAAGCAAGCCAGCTTTGGAGTTCCTTCCCGCTTTGAAAATTTTATGTACTTTCTGAGTCAGTTCAACGCAGAAACAGACTTACGGTGTTGAAGAACACAGTTGCTTCTATCCCTGAGTTGCTGAATCACTTACCCGCCGCTCCTGCTAGTTAATAGTAGCTATTTTTAGTTTACGGTGGAAAACTCTGTCATGATGGCAACGATACTTCAAAACAGTTTTGGGAGCAAAATCATCTGCCTTGAACATCTGATGTGTTCTCACAGCCTGCATTTGGTACGAGCACCTCACCATTCACTCCCAGCACTGACGATCTAGGTCACCCTCATGCGTGGGATGCAGCATTCGCTGGCTCTTTCGCAACTGTCCGTAAGAGTTCTGGGGTCATGTTTGTAAACACTGCTGCCATGTGCACGTAAGCACGTGGCGAGACACCAGCATGACCTGGAGTGCCAAGTGGAGAGGTAAACCTTGGCGCTGGTGTCGCTAAGCCAACTAGCGCCAACTCTTGCTGGCGCGTATACCCCTCGCAGCCCCGTGAAACGCCACAGTGGGTTATTTGAAGGGCAAAAGGGAACTTTTTTCCTGTACATGGTACACGTGAACATGTGCTAATGTTGATAGTGTCCAGGCAGGTTCCTTCTCTCAGCTGTAAGCAAATGGCAGCACTGAATTTTTCTCAAGAAAAGCAAAATTCATTTCTGCCCTAAGTCACTGAAATGGGAGCCAGCGTGGTCCCACAACACAATGCAAAACTATGGCTATTAGGAAAAAGAACTGTATAAGGGCATGTTGCCAAAGTTTCCAAAATTACTTCAAAGACAGATAGCTGAGACTTTGAGTCTGTAATAGCTTTTTGCTGGCTTTGCACTGATGAAATTAAGACCACGTTTCAGGCATTTGAGGAAGTAACTCCTAAATAATTTCTGTTTATTAGTAGAGGTTGCACAAAACTAGATATGGCCAGTACAAACAAAAGTCACAAGCCTTTCATTTCCTCTTAACGAGAAATTAACAGATACAGCCACTCAAAGCCTATGGAAAGTTTCATCTTACCCTGGCCATGCACTTTATATCCTTCAGAAAAAAAAACACCCACAACACAGGGGTGAACAGCCTGTGGTTGCAGTCCCCCCCTCCTCTAGCAGCTCCGTTTCAAGTGCAGCTGTAAGTCTCATTTGCTTTGACCTTTGCTGGGAGAGCTGAGAATAGGACAAAGAGTTAAAGTGTTACCAGTCCCTGCTGAGTCTGCACTTCTGGGCCAGGCAAGCCAGTGAGGCAGCTGGAAGAGGGTGTGCACACAGCAGAGGGTTAGCGGGAGGGGGCGCCGGGAGGGAGAGTAAAACAAAAGGAGAAAAATAAACAGCACACACCCCGAAACAAAACAGGGGAAGAACAAGTACAGAAAAATGCTCGTCTTTGAAGAACATGAACTTCTCTGTTTGTTTCCCTCCATGTAGTTATACCTTGTTATCTGAACTCGAGGTGCAGTAGACATACGAGTCCTTGAACTCTGAACTCGTGAGGAGAGCAGCAAAAAGTAAGTCAATACAATTTTAGCTGAGCAGCTGGAAAGAAGCGTGCTTTGTCTTTTTCTGCCTCAGCTATGGGAGGCCATTTAATGCAGCAATACACAGCTGTTCAAACCTCTTTCTTGCTGTGTGCCAATGGCCTGCTAAAACAAAGCAAAACCAAGGCAGTCTTCTGCAAGTGATAATGCAACCGCGGTTTCAAATACTAGTTTCTCCGAGCTACTCGTGTTTTGTTGAGACCAGTCTCTTAAACCTGGCCAAAAAGTGGTCCCCAGTCTGTTAGTGGGAAATAAAAGAAAAAATGTGCCCATTCATTTCCACAGGCTTTCTGAAATCTTGCCCTACTGTAAATGTTACCCAATTCCCTAGTAGTATCTCTGGAAAGCAGAAAAGTACCTTCCTCGCTGTTGCGTGTACGTCTAGCTAGCGCTCTCCAGTGCTACTACTCTATCGAGCAATATAGTTTCTATTTCTGACTCACCATGGACGACCTTGCTCTAAACCCCTGGCCTGAATATTTCTTCAATGTAAAATGAGCAAACCCAAACGAGCTAGCAGACTCTGCCAGCCCATCATAGCCCTGCCTTTGGCCACGACTGCAATGAGCAGCCACAACCATGGGTCAAAACCAGGGGCTCCCGCAAGCTGCAGGAAGGGAGCTCAGCCCTGCAAAGGAAGCTCAGCCCTGCAGCCTGGCACCCTCTCGCCTGTTACGTGGCGCCTTGGGGACACCTGGGAGGGTGTTTGTAAACAATGCGGCCACGTGCGCGCAAGCCACGTGGGGTCTCGGCCAGCCGAACCTCCGAACTGCTGTGGGGAGAGGAGCCAGTCCAAATGCTCCCACTCCTTTTTCAAAGTACTCTGCAGCACTATGGGATCTCTAAACATGGCAGGGAAAAATCCATCTGTCCTTCACGGTCAACTGCTGCTGTCAGTGTCTAGAGACACTGCATGAGCTAAATTACCCATTGGATTTTATTTCCCAATGCATTTCATCATGGATTGTATCACGAGTCTATGAATGTGCTGAAGTTACTTAGGATAGCCTCTCAGTTAAATGCACTATGTACCAAACCAGGCAGGCTGAGCTATGACTACCCACAGCAAAGGAACTCCCAAAGACTGGAGAGAGACACTAAAAT
Organism: Falco punctatus; assembly: GCF_963210335.1. Classification (NCBI taxonomy): domain Eukaryota; kingdom Metazoa; phylum Chordata; class Aves; order Falconiformes; family Falconidae; genus Falco; species Falco punctatus. The sequence goes on from NC_137580.1 coordinate 69,307,005, forward strand.
TTACCACCTCCAATTCAGATCTAGGAGGTAACAGGCAGCTGTTGCACAGAAAGCTGTGAATGCTGCCAAGGTTGTGTCACCTGCACAGGCTTGTGCATCCCATCTCCAGAGGGAAGATTTCTGACAACAAGTTAAAGTTGGGTTTGCTTTTTTGCTTTTCTGCTTTTTCTTCTTCAAGCTCTGCTACCAAGCATGACACCAGTGTGAGTCGGGTTCATGAACCCTGACAAACTTTTAATTGATAAAACAGATCAAAACTGGAGTCCTGTGGTAGGCTGGAGCTGATGTACAGGAACAGTTTGCAGACTGTGGGAAATCTTGCCTGAATGAATAGGAGGATCAAGGGTATTAAAGGTTAGTGGGAGTTACTGGAGTACCTACTTACTGAAAAGACATTACACAAGTCTGTTTCACACACTGCAATTAATTGGCACAACATACTATTTTTAATTAAAAGTAGCTCATTGTGAGATTCACTTATTTGTTTGGATGGGTGGATGGATGGAGACATCTGCAGTGCCAGTAAAACTGAAGTAACATCCTTTCCTGCACGGTTTCTCACTTGGAGTGGAGGGTTTCAACAGGGCTGCAGTCAGAGCAGCGTGCTGAAAGCCATCCTCTTCCCTGAAGAGAAAAACAACAGGTTTGAATTTGCTGGGTTTGGATGAGCAGTGCTGGTTTAAAGGTTCAAAGGCTTGTGTAGCAAAGAACCAGTTGTCAATCAACAGAAAATGTTACTGAAAACCGGCTTCTGAAAAAGTGAAAAGCTACTTGTTTCTGAGTCTAGTTTCTGTTTCTTAAAATTGATACTTCTGTTATCTTAGTAAGCAGAGAAAACTATCAGTAAATCTCGGAATGAGCAGGAAGGAGTGTATCATGGGTAAAGCACTGGGGCTTAGGAGATATGGGTTCAGTTCCCAGCTATACCACAGCTTTCCTGTATGTCTTTTAGGGTTAAAAAAAAAAGGCACTGAAATGAATGGCTCCAGCAGGGTTTGTACCACATTGCGTGATCTGCATGTGCTTTGGCTTTCAGTTCTTGCTTATTAATTTTTTACCCTTTCTCTTACTCTTTGCATGTTTTACCTGCTCATTAATGTGAGCACCCCAGGGAAAAAACTGCAGCAACACTGGTTAGGAACTCCTCTTAACACACATGCACACAGAGCAGGCAGCAATAGCACTTTTGCTTTACTTACTGAAAATATTTAGGTTTTTGGAAGGGAGCTCCCTGCTTCTGCTTTGCACTATAAACAAGAGTTACTAACACTCTGGCCCCTTATGTGCTCCCAGACCCCTTGTCTCTGTCTCCTTTACTGAATTAAATAGCAAAATGGAACAAGAATGGCTTATGTTTGTACAGCCCCAAGCACAGTGGGATTCTGTTTTGTGGCTGGGATATGAGGTGCCTCCTAACGTGCAATAATTAATTTCACTCTATCCACTCTCCTTATATTTAGAAGCATCAGAGTTGCCATCCTGAATTAGGCTCATGCTCCAGCTTGTCCAAAAAAACGTCTCCAACCAGCTAGTAGCAGTTGTTTCAAGAAAAAGTAGCTATTCAGTAGGTAGTTACAGACTCACTCTTCCAGAGGCAAAACTTCTAATTCATCAGCTAGTTGATATTTTATAGAAAAAAACATGCTAACTTGCAACTGCTTTGAAAAGTTGGGGGTTTTTTGAAAAGTAAAAATTATTTTTTAGCTTCTATACCTGCCTTTAAGTCTTTCCATCCATTTCCTCTCCCTTCCCCCTCAAAGAAGAAAAAAGGACCCCCCAAAACGACTTTTCTTTTTTTCAGTTGCTACAAAGTATGTGACTGACTAGGTGCCTCACTCCTGCAAGTGTCTCTACACAGGCAGACTATTACAGCTCTGGGAGCCCAAGGGAAATGAATAGGGCTTTGTAAGAATGGCAAGGGCTGCCATCAGTTTGCAGGATCACAAGTCAGCTGACAGCACTGGGGAAAAAAAAAGCCACCTATACCTAAGCTACTGTCAAGTGCACAACATAGGCACAGTGGAAAAATACACAGAAATCTGTATTTTCCTACCTGGTCTCTCACTTCTCAGGCACCACATGCAGTAATAGAGAGACAGAAAATAGATCAGCACAATTTGTATTTTTCCTACTACCTTCTCATGCTTACAAAAGCTTCTTCTCTGCATTAAGGATCAAAGGGAAGCAGAAAAGTACAGGTCCAGGAAAGTATGGAGGGCACCGTGAAAACAACAGAGAACTGAAAGGCTGTATTTTTCTGGGGTTTTTTGCATTTTTCATGTTTATAAATACCAACAGTGCTTTTCACGATTTGGTCAATATTTTCATTTGCTCCTGGGTTATGTGGTATGTACAGTCACAAACTGACTGTATGTGGAATGGAGACTCACTAGCATAGGTTTTCTTTCCCAGAAAATACCTACTGGTTATATGAGTTAAGTAAGTGTAAAATCTGACCCTTTTCAGTTGCTCAGCTTTCATGGTTTTGATTTTTACTGTTGCCATTTTGGTAATACTTCAGACTTTTGGGGGCAGATAAACTTGAAATCAAACAGACAAGTAAGCAAAGGAGTGCAGTAGGAACAACAAGTTGGTCATCTGAAAAGAAAGCATGTTAAGGTCTGTAATACATACACACAGACGCACTCCCACTTCTCCAAATCCCAGGAAGATGTGAGACCAATGTATTTTCCAGTTTTTGTATGTTCTCTTTCAGGGATAAATTGCATTCCTTTTATTAAGCTGTACATGCAGTCTAAGCTTCCAAGGAAGTATCTCACTCCTGTGAACTTTAGTAACTTTGGGGGAAGGGAAGCAACTCCTGCTTTACTGCAACCATTCATTTTCCTCATTTTACCGTGAGCAGGACAGTAATGCTACTTGCACACAAGAGGAAATAGGCAATCATTCTTTTCTCCTTTTTGCTTACATAAGAGCTGAAAGAGTTTTGTGTCCTTTGGCACGTATAAAAATTGTATAGCTTCAAAGTATGTGACTTCAAACACAAGTGAAATAGCACTGAAAGAACAAACAAATAAACAAAGATGGGGGGGGGAAGGTATCGGGGCATGAAATGGGGGTGAGTGGTACATGAACAGTTGTGTGTCTCTTGCTAAGGGAAAAATATGGAAAGTTATTAAAGGACGCTGAGAGCACAACTCTCCTGTCAGCATCAGGCTCAGGGTTAACATTTACCCTTCGATCTCTCTAACAGCACTAAAAATGGAAGGAACAAATAGTCAGTGCAAACTCAGAAATGCCTTTGTCACATATTCTCTCATATATTCTTTGTTCTTGCTTGCTACCTTCTGCTACCCAGCTGCTGCAAGAGTAATGGGAACTGTGGGTAAAAGAGAAGTCAGAAAAGAAAACAAAGGGAGGTGAAGAGTTTGGTGAAAGAGAAGCAGGTTCTGGATGTGATCCAAATAATTGTATCTTGCAAATGAGAAGACAGGTGAGAAAGAAACCACTGGAGTGTAATACCAAAAATACAGTGATTATAATCAACATCAACGTAAAACAAAAGCAACCAATATGAACAACTAATAGCAGAAGTCATGAATAACAAGATCAGTGGATGGGCCTTTGAACCGTGTTGTATGATGGTGAATACCATGACTCATGTAGACAAATTCAGAATATGGAAGAGATGTTTGTACCAACTGCTTCCTCCCCATGAGGAAAACCCCGTTCTTAGGATTCATTTTGTAAAGTAAGTGATGTGTTTGGCATGCTGTCGCAAGTGCTTGCTGCAAAACTGCATGAGAAAGTCTGAAAAAACATGCATGAGACTGGAAAATAGTGTTTCTGGATGAGGAGCAGAACTGCTAATAAGGTCCCACAGTGCACAGGCTTCAAGTGGCTCCAGAGACCAGAACCTGTCTGACAGCTTTGGTTTGGTTTAAGTCTGCAAGGGCAGGCGTGAAAGGAATTGTCAGCTGGGTGCTTTTGACCAGCTACGACGTATTTTCATCTGTGCTTCCTGAAACTGTCTTGGCAAGGCAACCCCAATAATTACCACCACTTCTCCCCCCTCCTTTTTTTATTAAAAAAAAAAAAAAACAGATTGGTGGCATTATTCATTTGGTTGAGTAAATGCAGAAATCTCCACCAACCTTCTTATGTCTAATGGAGATCTGAAACTTGCCTTGCAGTGGTATTAGCTTTCGTAACAGCAACGCCTCTTTGTGTCAACATGTCTCATTAAGTAATGAAGACTTTCAACTATCTGATTTTATTATAAAGTTAGTAGGATTCATGATTTCTTTTTTGTTCTTCAAAAAGGGAATTGTTCTACTATTCTAACAGGCAGTGAGTCATGCCTAATTAAGGAAAAAATACATAACCATTTACAGTGGGATTCTTGTATTGCAAAGAGCTGTTTTGTCATGAAGGCTTTTGGGGATTGAATTCCTTATAAATTTTTAAAAGGGGAGGGGGAGCAAAGAAATAATTTGAAACCTTTGCAACAATTCCCTTAACCCCCATCTTGTACTTAGGGTCAGTCTGTTGCAGGCAAATGCGTCGACACAGCCCAGATTATGCTCAAGTGGGGGGAAAAAAACAGCAGTGTCTGACAAAGGAACCAACAGTCTAGAATGCAACACAGATGCAGAAAGCTCAGCCAAACCCCAAAACTACGATATGTTTTCTTAAACTCTGCAATTTTTATTTCTTCCCCCCTCCTCTGCCGCCTGTGAGGACCAGGGACATTCCTAGAACTCTGTCCTCAGTGGCTGCATCAAGGCAGCTGCTGAGGATGCTGGGACACTGTTTGTAAACACACTAACCACGTGCATGCAACCACATGGAGAGTCTTTGTCCTGACCTGAACATCTACCCACTTGGTAAGCCAGGGTATTACTGCAATGGAGCCAAATCCTTTTCCAACACAACATGACTTGCAGCTCACGCCAGGGCATTAGAAGACAAAGCTTAAGACTATTTATGCATTATTAGAAAGGAGATTAAGCAGGGATGCTGTTTAAATTTTAGTCACTGAAATACAAGTTTAAGGACAGGGTAGTTCATATAAAGAATGCATAAGTCATTATCCTCTTTATACATCTGCAAAAATATTGAACTTAAACCTGGAAACTTCTCCTCCTCCATGCATATACCTGGTGAAACCAATATTCATATGCTGGGAACCCACAAGGAATATATTTGAGGTTAGAGGTGATGCTGTAGAACAAACGAAGATATTTCACGTTGTCTAAATTGCATCAGAGTAATTAATCAGAAAGCGCCAAGGCTACTGCCTTGTACCTGTGGAAGAGACTTTCAAGGAGTATGTGGTTATTTAGCTACTCCTGGTTATCTTAGCTACCTTAACTACTCACCTGCTCACTTCTTTGCCAATTCTTTGAAACTGTCTTAAAAGATATGCTGTACTTTGTTAGGATTAAAATGCTAAATTTTCCTTTCTGGCTGAACTTGAGCCTAGAACAAGCTTATTCCTTTGCACACTACAATAGAAATGCTGCTTTTATTATTTTTATTTTTAACAAGAGGGGAAAAAAAAAAAACACACACCAAGAATTAGGTCAAACCAAAGTGTCAATACTGCGAGCCTTTATTTATTTGTAAGAATAATCCTACTGGGGTTTCCTGCCATATAAATGCTACAAGGCAACAACACTCCAAATAGGAATCCACACCTCCACAAACAACCTTGTTTTTGAAGGACAGCCTGAATTTTGTTCGGGTTACTAAGATGATTCAGCTTTCTGGAAGGTGTGTGACAGAGATAAACAAGCCTGCTTGAAAAGACAGGAATCTAAATTTTTTTATGGCTTTTAATTGTTAAAGTGTTTTTCAAAGCACAGCAACTTTCTTTAAATTGTCCCCAGGTTTAAAATCCTTTACTATAAAGTAGTAGAGCACTCTTTCTGATAATCTTGTAAGGCAGGGCTTTTTTTTTTTTTTCCTTTCATTTCAAGAACAGTGCAAGATACATGGGTGAAATTAGTTAGCTGTTCTATTTCCCAAACCTTGTTTTTCTCTGCCTTCCTTCTTTTACTCCCTGCTACGTAATGTGGGGCACATTTCCAGAATCTTAATCCAAACAACCTTTTTTGGGTCAGTCATCATCTGTCCTTGGGATTAGTCCAGCTGATGCTGGAGGTTCAGAATTTTATTCATTAACCCCACCAACTCTATCTCCACCCACTCAGCAATTCCTTGGGAAAAATGGGTGATTTTTTTTGTTTGGTTGGTTGGTTTTTAAGAGACTTGCCTACCCTAAGGGAAGGCAGAAGTGATTTCTTTTCAATGGGTGACTGAGAAGATGATTACTCATGGTACTTTCCATTTGTAACGTTTTATTATCTAGGATATTGGGACCAGCTATGCAAATTGAACATGCAAGCAGTGATGATCTGAAAGTGTAACAACCGGAATTATGGAAACTTGTTACTAGTTACTTGTTCAGTGTTCAAAAGGATAATTTTCCTACAGAATATCATTAAATGAGTAAGAAGGTATTCACTGCCTTATGGAGTATGGGATCGGAACAATGCTACAAGTGTGATTGATTCATATAATTCCCTTTTTGGCTTTCAGCCATGGTGCAGTCATATGCTTTATCTCTGTTCAGACGACAGTTGTTTTTTTTTTTTTTAATAATGAATCATAGTACATCCCACTCCATTTCAGAACCAGCACATTGCCTTTCAAAATGATGTCACAACACTTACTGCTGTTGGCTGACTGCCTTAACAGCAATCAGAGAGCTGGACTAAATAAATACTGTATATTATTTGGCAAAATCATTTGTGGTTGTGTTCTCCAGCACAGTTTCCAAGATAACCACCAACTCTACTTGAAACTTGTCAACTTTGTTTTACCACTTTCAGGCTCCAGTTGTGGAGCTGGCTTACAGATGCTGCTGCCACGCTTAGAGCTACTGTGTGGCAGTCAAGTGTGAGAGGTAGAAGGGTCACTCGCTGTGACAAGCCAAATTTGACAGTTCATCTGACATGCCACCTTGAAAAATGGACATTTTTTTTAAAAAGGACCTTATTTGGCTCCCGTATAAACACAGGACATATCTTCCACTCAGAAGGAAAAAGAGCAAGGGATCTGAAGTCCCTGCTTAGGCTCACTCTTGAGAAAATCACTTTACTGCCCATGCAAGTAACTTAGAAGCGAAGCACTCCCTGTAATCCCTAACAGGATTGGTAACACTAGTCCAACCCAAACTTCATGGTTTTCAACACCTGAGCAGCAGATTTGTTCCAAAACATGGTGAGGTGTTTGGTTTTGTTTTTTTCCTCTTTACAGCCATCTGGCTGTTACTAGTAATTAAAGGAACACTATGGGAGACAGAGTCCTAGAAGCATCTAAGTGCTCAGAGCAAGAAGGAATGCTCCCTTCCAACTCCAGCAGCTGAAATCCCCATTCCAGCAGCAACTACAGGGTCTCCCAATTCTGCAGAGAAACCAAAACATCTAACAGGCTCCTAATTCTGTTACCCAATGCAGCACTGGTACCATCAAGAGACCTTGGAAATCAGTCTGTCATAGTAACTCCTGAGCGGGCACACATTTCTTGTTCTTTAAACAATGCTGTCACACCGAAGTCTAGGACCATGCGCACTGTATCAAAACAATACCAGTTTCCTTGGCTAAACACCAAATATCAGCACGATGCCAAAGTCCTCCCTAAAAGCCTTACTATGAACAGTGGTAGTTTGGCAAATCTGGGAGCCTCAGCGTCTCCCGTTCGACCTTTTCTTCTTTTGATGATTTGTTAATGATTAGTTCTAAAATGGACAATACAAAACCACTTTCTGGTGCTCCCTGGATGCATTCACAAAGTTTTTTTGATGTCGCTTCCCAAAATGAAACAAGTTATTTCCAATGAAAGATGACTTTTGAATTCTTCATTTCATATAAACAGCAGCTTAGTCCCATCACCTGAACACTGTTATTTTTCACATCTTTGCCCTCCTTTTCCTGCTCCCTGCACCCTGGTTGCTGGATTTAAATGTTTTTTGACTTCATTGGCAGGGTTCATACTACGCTTTCCATGACACTGAGGAAGAGAGGCAAAATATTGCCTGACAGCAATTTATTTACATTGGTTCCAAATTGTTGTTTTTCTGCAGGATAAAATCAAAGATGCGTACATTCTTTCAAAGTGTTAACAGCAGCAGATCTGACAGACTAGGAGTTCTTGACTTCGATTTACCAATGTTTTTGAGACGCAATAGACTATAGTAGAAAGAATGTCGTTTGGGAGTAGGAAAAGATACATACAAAATTGTCTTAATGCAGATGTGGCAAAATAGTATCAATGTTTGTATCCAGTTTTGAGTCTTTTGAAAAACAGCAGCTATTCGGCAACTGAGAAGTGAAGTGTCAGAAGACAGCAGCAATCAATGTGCCATGTGTTTTGAGAGAGAAAGAGCTGAAAGAAGTAGTGTTTCTGTATGATAGTCTACTAAAAGCTGTTACCTGACCATTGTCAGTCACAGACCTTTAGCAATAGTAAATGGTAAAAATGATAATCTATAAAGAAACCGCATAGGCTTGCCTTTACTTGGAGAGTTGCAAGAAATTAATTGTGAGGTGACCAGGAAAAGAAAAAAAAAAACATTAAGAAGGAAAGAAGTTTTGGGAAATGTAACAGTAGTTGAGGAGCAGGCAGCCCTACTTGCTCAAAGAAACCTGCTTATTTTCCATGGCTACTGGTAAAAGAAACCATTAAGTTCATCACACACCACTTAAGGAAATTTGTCTAACTCCCAAAAGATAACAGAAGGAATGATTTATAGTCTACGGTCAGACTGCCATACCAAGGGCATCTCTTAAAAGAACGCTGTATGCACCGTTGTGTTGTTTTTGCCACCTTTTATTCAGTCAGATCCCCCTCTAACTCGAGTTTATACACGACTCGTGACCATTAACAACTCCCTGTTGAGTATCTTCAGCAATCATGTCCCGTTTTGCACTTTACAGCCTCCAGAGAAAGTGCTGTGGTGGAATACACAAGTGAATATACACTCACCCCCTGCTGCAGTAAGTCAACCTGCTATTAACATGCAAATAAAATGGCCTCATTAGCCGACAAACAACACCCACTAACCTGCTTTCACTAGGGACAGTATCTCCTCATCTCTGAAACTCCCAAACTTCACATTCAAAAAGAAAAAAAAAAAAAAAATTACGCCGGACTGATATTCAGAGGTGCCGAACACTGCTTAAAGCCTGCATCTTTGCATGCCGCTCATCATGGAAAACAAATCTCACGATGAGATAGATCTTTGGTTGCAACATTTCAATGAAAGCAGGCTAGACCACATCACTTCTCCCCTCACCTCGCCCTCTGAAAAGGAAAATTACTTAGCAGAAAAGGGTGTCTGCTGAATTTCCAAGGTTCAAACCGCGATCCGAAAAGCGTCCCTTTAACTAAGGGCACGACGGCGAGCGCAAGCGTCGAAGGGGGTGATTTAACGCCAATAACTGCCCCGATGCGAGCGGACGGCGCCGCGCTCCCGACTTACGAACGCGGTAAGGTGGCTGCTCGTGTCTGTCATCTGGCGGGGAACTAGCCCGGCCTCACCGAACGCGCTATTTCGGGGGAACGCGCACGGGAAAGTAATTCTGCTTTCCTTCCCGTAGCCACATTGTGCAAGTGGCCCCGACGGCAGCGTTTGGCAACGCGGACAAAACGCGCGTGTAGATTGCACAGAAAAAGGAAGGCCTCGCAGCGAGCCCCCCCGCCGCCCGCCCGCACTTCTCCCTCGCCCCCCAACGCCGGGTTTCGCTTCCCCCTCCGCTGCCCCCCGCCCCCCAAACTCCGCCAGCCCCCCCGCCCCGCGCCCCCCCCTTCCCCGGGGCTGCGCCCGCCTTTGTGCCCGCCCGGGGCCGGGGAGCGGCACAAAGCCGGGGCCCGCCGCCGCCCCGGACCCCGGCCGCGCTCGGCGGGGCTCGGCGCGGGAAGCCGGGGGCGGGAGGGCCGGTCCCCGCGGGGCGCGGCGGGGGGGAGCGGGGCAGCCCCCCGCGGCGGGGCAGCCGCCGGCCGGCCGGGGGTGCTCCGAGGGGCGCGGGGCCCCTCCCGCCGCCGCCCCCGTCCCCCCGCCACCGCCGCGCAGACAAAGGCGCGGGGAGGGGCGGCCAGGCAAACTTGGGGGCCGGCCCCGCGGGGAGGGGGCGGCGGGGGCCCGGCGGCGCCCCCCGCCGCCTCTGTCAGTCAGCCATGTTGGGGGAGCCGCGGCGGCGCCCACCCCCCGCCGACACCCAGCGGCGCGGCGCGGCCCCGCGACACCCCCGGAGGGCTGGGGGGAAGGCGGCCGGCCTGGGGGACCCGCTCTGACCTCTGCCGCGTCCCTCAGCCTTGCCGACATCCAGCACGCACAGCCGGGCGCCGCGCTCCCCGCTCCTACAGGGCCGCCATCTTGCTTCCTTCTGCTCCTTGACGAAAGCGGCCGGGCCCCCGCATCAATATGCACGCGGCGCCCTGACGTCGGCGCCCGCCCCGCGCGCCGCGCCGCCCCGCGCGCGCAACACACCCCCCTCGGCACCCCCTGTCCGCGCCGCGCGGCGCCGGGCGCCCCCGTGCAGCCAGCGGGGACGGGCGTGGGGGCGCCCCCGCCACCGGCCCCGGCCCCGACCGCGGGGCTGCAGCCGCGTTTCGGCCTTTTGCGTGCTCCCCCCGCCCGCCCCGCCGCCCCCTCCCCGCCTTTGCCGCCCTCGCTCCCCGCTTCGCGCCCCGCCGGAGCCGGTGGGTGCGTGGGGCAGCGCGGGGTGCCGGTGCCGCCCGCCAGCGGCAGCCCCCGCCGCCCGGGGCACCGTTCTCCCGCACCACACGCTCCACCTCCCTCCGCGGAGCCGGCGGCGGTTTCCCACGGCCGCGGGAGCCCGTCTGCTATCCCCGCAGAGGCGGGCGGCTGCGGGGGCCGCGACTTCGCCCTCGGGCTGCTCTCCGCCGGCCGCCGCTCGGGTGCTCGGTAACCGGCTGGCAGCGTGAGAGGAAAGCCAAAACCAAAGAAGAACCGCTGTCAACGTGTCCCTGGGCTTCCTCGCCACCGGGTCCCGCGGCTGCCCGCGGGGATGTCGCAGCGCGGGGCCAGCCGGGCCCCCGGCCGGGCGAGCACCCGCCCCACGTGGCTGCAAAGCCCGCGGCCCCGGTGCGGGACGCTCCGCCAGCGGGGCCGATGGCGCCGCTCCCGCACTCCGGATCTTCGCAGGGGAAAGGGCTCCGTGCCCGCCACAGCTGGAGCCCCGGGAGGGGGTCTGGCTGCCGGCCTCGCCCCGCCGACCCGGGAGGGGAGCTCGGTGCCTTCACCCCCGGCCGGCCAGCCCCCGCCAGCGGGTGACCGGCTGCCGCCGCCGTGCCCCCGTTCACCGCCCTGCTCCCGCGCCGCTCGCCGCCCTCCTTCGCCGGAGGAGCTGGAGCCCTTCCAGCAGGGCAGCCGCGGGGAGCAGAAGCCAGAGTAAGCAACAGCTGCCTCCGTGAGAACCGGCTCGGGGGGCTCACACTGCCCCGGTGCCCCCCCCTCCACCCTGCTGTCCCCCTGCCCAGGCAGAGCAGCCTCCCGCTCTGTCCCGGCCTGCCGGGGAGGTGTTGCGGGGCAGGGGACGATCTGAGGAGGGCATTAGCTTCCCGGCAGGACCCTCTCCCGCCCGCGGACGTGTCCCCGACCCTGGGCTGGGCAGGCGGGTCTGCAGGTGCTGCACGGAGGGCGACCCCCCGGCGCTCCCTGCCCGCAGGAGGCCGGCTGGCGGGACAGCGTTCTAGCAAGATGCGAAATCCGGTGCTCTCGATGCAGATCGGACCGATTTCTAGGAAGTTCAGGTCATCGCTGAGTAATTTGTTTTTCACATCACAGGTTGTTCTCGGGCTTTTGCTTTGGTTTCTGTGAAATTTCATTGCAGAAGCAGGCTGCGCACAGAGAGTTGCCGTTACAGCTTGCTAAAATAGCACTGCGCCGGCGGCGGAGCATCACCTCTGTGCCCCTGCCGGGCAGCTCGCTGTCCCCAGAGCTCGGGAGGGAGCTGGCCTGGCTAGCCCTGTCCCGTTGGGAAGATACGTGGGGTTTCTAAGAAAAAAAAAAAAAAAAGGGTCTTCATGTTTGCTGCCGTAGACCTTTCAGCAGCGTCCCGTGCACCCTAAACCTGTGCGAATAGGCTCTGGCTCTGCCTCTTCTTGGAAGAGCAAACGACGCCAAGAATGGCCAAAGTCTCTCTCAATCTTGCCAGTTTTGTTTGTGCTTTCACAGCGCTTGCTGCATTTCCAGCAGGCTTTAATCAGTGTTCCAAACTCTTTCAAGTCTGCAGATTTATTAAAGCCTGGTGTTGCTTTTTCCCCCTGGTGTGGCACATCCAGCTGACATGACCAGGAACGAGCACGCCCGACCTCTCAGCGGGTGCAAAGTGCTGTCACCTCCCCGGCCCGCTCTTACAGCACCTGCAGAAACACCTCCGGCCGCTGCACCGTCTTGTCCTGCCTCACCAGGGCACGGCACCGGCGAGGTTCGCCCGGGCCTCTCTGCGCTGGGTGAGGTGACCCTCCCTTGCATGGCCCGGGTCCCTCCCGTGGCCGTGAGCCCTTCGCAGTCACAAGCAGCAGGTGGCTGGTTTTGGCAGGACCTTGCCGCGCCGGCTCCTGCTTTCAGCAGGGTCACAGCCCTCCCTTCCCTTTGCACAAGCAAGCAGCTGCAAACCTGGCTGAGTGCATGAAGGAAAGAAAGTAAAAAAAAAATCACCAACCACAAAGCAGGAGTTTTACACTGAGCTGGGATTCTTTTCTTTATTTTCTGACTGTACTTCTGTGCTGAAGATAAGAGGCTGCTCATGCATATCTGACTTGCACGTAGGAATGGGAGAGAAACGTGCATTTTTTAAATGCTTCCTGTCATAGGTGTGGTTCGCGTCTCTATTATTTTCTTTGTCTCTCTCTCTTTTTTTTTTTTTTTTTTTTTTTTTTTAAAGTTTACTGCCCTACTGACAGCCTCTTGTAATCACCAGGCTCAATAAACTCAGGAGCAGTCCTGCTGAACCAGCGGTACCGTCTTCCCTCCCGGAGCACAAGGCACATTTACCGGAGCCTCCCCTGCTCAGCTGGGTTGTGCTCAGCTATCCTGACCCACAAACCTCCTGACTGACCCGGTGCCATCACATAGCCTTGCCGCATTTTGACAGACCGCAGGATCTTGTGGCTTCCAAATCAGTGCTGCTTGCTCCACAAGGCACATTTCTTGGTATTCGTTAGCAGCCTAATGAGAGGGACATGGATCTAATTTCCTCCTTGGAGTAGTTCTGTTGGCTTCAATGTATTTACTGTTTAAAGAAAATTGGACTCATTTTGCTTTGCCTTATCTTTAGCTATCAAACAGGGAGAAAAAATGCCTGAACTTGACCATGATGAGAAGCAACTTAACCCCACACACACACACGATCTCACCCTTAAAGAGTTGGGGGGGAAAAGCCTTTTACGTTTCAAACATGCTGTTCCCAGCCTGGAGTTGCATGCATTGTTCAAAACAAGTATCTGCTGTAAAGAATGGATATGAAACTTCCTTGGAAATGTGCTGAAATGCACTAAGCTCAAGCAGTATTCTGGAGCTGTTTCTAGGGCTATCCCAGCCACACCATTTTTCTTCTTGGTCAGTCTTTTCATCTATAAGCAATGAAAAAAAAAAAAAAAGACATCTCAACTGATTAAAGGCATGCAGTTGTGAATCCTACCAAAAACCCCACTCCAGACTATGTGTGTCCACTGCTACTCTTGTAAGTAACAGCTTTTGCTCCTTTTGAGATCTGCTGGAAACAGAATAATCTGCTTCGATCTCTTTGAGCAGAGTGTTAATAGCAATACAGCCCAGAGACCTGATTGTCACACGGTGCGGCTGCAGGACAGGCACTTGGGGAGTCGCTGCAGGTTGTGGCCGGAGCAGTTTTTCTCATTTCCCCAACAGGCACTGCAGCGAGGCAAAGGTTTCATGGGCAAAATGTCAGGTAAAAAACATCCTGTCACTTGGCAATTACAGCATTTGTGTGTATAATGCGTAATTACACACAGATCAACGGTTTAAAAGGCCATGGGCCTAACCCCTCTGCTAGAAGGAAAGCTCACTCCCCACGAAGGATGTCGGGGCAGCCAGGGCACAAGCTGCAGCCAAAGTTTTCTTCTAACTCTAAAGCTACAATGAGCAAACCTGACTGACTTACTGACAGAGTGTAATGTACTTGGGTCCCTTCAGCCCCCACATGAAACATTCAGAAAGACGTACAGTACAAATAATTTTTCACCCTTACCCTGCATTGAAGAATAGCGGGGATATATTGACTACCTGCTTCACGTAGCTTTCTGGGCCAAATTCGACTCCGACTTAAAATTTCTGTGCAAAAAGCAGTTCAGAGCCATAATTAAATTGTTTCTACTGAGCCTGCAATTCTTCATGTTGTTTTATTCATGTTTTCTTCCCCCCATGATGGAGCGTGAACAGCTACGTGAGGTGAGGGGAAACAAATTTGCTAGACAGCCTGTTTCACCTCCTTGAGCAAACCCCAGGAGTCCAGAATGCAGCTGCAACAAGATAGGTCTATAGAAAATCTCTCATGTCCATTCTCCACGTAGACATTTGTCTCTGTTTTCCACCGAGGGACACTGATTTCTCAAGGGGCCTTGTCAGGATCACAGCAGCATCCACCAGAAGCCCTACAGGGACAAGGTGTGGGAAAGGCAACGGGACCGGTTCAGCGAGTCATCATTTTGCTTTGGTCTATGCTTTCAGCAGGGCTTTTTCAGGTCCTGAGACACCTGCTTGTCCATGTGCTCAAGAGCCCAGCCTCGAAGCTGAGGGATCGGACTGATGGGCAGCAGGGGGGTGGCTCTGCCAGACTCCAACAATTTATTTTTTCCCCTGAATTCATCAAAAGTCACTATTTGTCATTTCTTGGCATTGCTTGCCTGGGCAGGAGGGGGCTTTTCCAGGACTGTGCAGATGAGATGGTGCAGAGGAAACACGGGGGAAGCCCGGCCTGTTCATGGTAGCTCAGTTGCTGAGTTTTGGGAGCAAGGTGCCCGATGGCTGGGATGCCTGCTGGGGCAACATCAAAGCTGCGATGCATTTTCCACCCAGTGCCACCATTCTGCTGGTGGCAGGTGCATGTTGGCAATGGAGGAGAGCTGCAGGTGGTTCAACTTTTAAGCCCTTGGCTTTTTGCTCATGGTTACAGATATCTTTATGCTGCTTGTAGTGTTTATGGCTCTGAAGGTGACTGTAGCCTTGTGATGGCTCAGGCATTTGTGGCTGGAAAACCTGAATCTGGGCACCTCAGGTGCCCTCTGGGCATTGCCTGTCCCCAGGACCGTGGCTGGGGTGCACGTGGGGGTAAGGGAGGCATAAGGAGAGGTGAAGTGGGAGGACCTTCCATGGGTCTGAAGGTACAGCTTGTCCTTTCAGGGCCCCAGGCTTACTTTTCTATAGCTGTGGGAGTAAAATCTTGAATCCTTGAATGCAAGGGAAGTGGAAACTCCCCTCACAGGCCTGTAGGGTAAGGTGCTGGCTGAGGGATGGAGACCTGGTCTGTGGTTTCCCCTGGGGAGTGGCATTTTGTTGACTTTCAGTAGTAACCTTCCAGAAAGAGGCCAAAAGCTGACCTGCAAAGAAGGGGCTCTCAGCAGCGTGTATAGATCCTGGACACAATCAAATTGGTGACATCTGGGACCAAAGTCAACTCTCCCCGCTCTGCTCATCCCACTCAGTGTCTCTACTCTTGGACTACAGGACTGCGGGGAGGGCAGAAAAGCTGAGAAAGCAAATGAACCAATTCAGTACCACAGACCAACACATGCAGGGAGACAAAAGCAGAATGTGTCGGAGCTCTTCCCCAGAATACCTGCTTCCAGGAGCAGAGGGGATGACCAGTTTTGCTCCATCAGTCTCACTTGCTGTGGCTGAATGCTCTCCCACAGGCAAATGCCTGCAGGAGCAAAGCACGGTGAGCTGTGCTGTGTTTCTGTCAAGCACATTACACAGCTGTCAGGAGTCTTGAAACCGCACCGCACCGTCACTGTCAATCCAGCTGTGGGGAGGAAAGCCGTGCTGGTGTGGAGCTGTGCTGTTAACCCTCTACGGTATCATTACAGCAGTGACGTGAGACCGGGAGTGCTCCTGCATGGTGCCACCAGCCCACCAGTGTCAAGCTCTGTATGTAACAGCATGCATCTCTCACCGCCTTTCCAGGCTAGAGCAACATTTGGTAGCTGTATCCATAGATTCTCTGATTGTTGGAGGAATTAAAATCCTTTGATAAGCCTGAGCTGTGAGCATTTTACTGCTGCATGAATAGCTAAGGGCTTGGGTGGACTGAGCAGAAGAGGCAGCCTACAGCTGTCAAATCCCTTTACTGACTTTTTTCCCTGCCTTCTCTACTGATGTTTTCTCATCATCTTCAAATCCTTCCACAGCCGTGGTCAGCATCCTGGCATGCATCCTCATGTACTGCCCATGGGGTCTGCTGCACTGCCCAGCATCACTGCTGGCTGGCAGCCCTCACCCTGCGGCTCCGCAGCAGCGTTACTGGAGCAGGCGGATGGACAAGACCGTGGAGTTTCCCATGTTCTCTCTCTGGTCTCTGCCGGTGGTGGTGATGGAGAAGGATCCCTTGCGCATGAGCTCTCAGTAGCTGTGTGAGCAGAGCCTGTGTGAAGTGGGGACTGGTGCAGGAGGTGTCAGTGCTTCTGTTCCTGGACACCAGCAGCATTGGCTCCAGCCAACACAATGTTGCTCCCGGGCCCTGCCTTCTCCTCAGCTTTACTGAAAAGTGTCCCAATTTGAACAGTGGTTCGTTTTCAGAGGCCACTCTGTCTCTGTCCCTGAACATGACTTTTGGTCAACTATGAATTGAAGGGGACAGACGGAGGGCTAAGTTCCTATGGGTGCTGGTCCCTGAGAGGTGCTTGGCATCTTCTCTCATTTTAACCTGACTCCAGCTTCCTAGGAAAATCAGGTTAGGAGATGGAGGCATGGCTGAGCTCTTACCTCCTGCAACTGCATTTTTAAATTGGATGCCCGAAGACAGGCTCCTTGTGTCTGTAGTTAGGCACTGAGGAAATGTGGCTTTGTTACAGGGGAGCTTGATGTCCGCTGGTGTCACTAGTAACAGTCTCAGGGAATCAGTACTCGTTCGTTTTAGGTAGATATTTTCCTGTATATAGATTAAACATACAACTTTAGAAATCAGGAATTTAGTGATTTTCTACAGTTCATCTCACAAGCAGGAGGAAAAGGGTCTTGCATTGACTTGGAGAAGCCAAGGAGATGTGCCACTTTTTGCAGTGCAGCCTGTTATTTCCTGGCAGATATGAAAGCTGGCTCCTAAGAAAGTCTTGTGAAGGGAAAAGCACAGAGGGAAAACCATCAGGAGCTGATGAAACAGCTAAACCAGGTGACACACAGAAACCTGGGCTGCGATACAGAGAATGCTGGCCTTTGGGAAGAGCCTTAGCTGTGTGCCTGGGCAGGAGCTGGGAAAGGCAGTGGTTGCATGGTCATGCAACTCATAAAGAGCATTACCTTTTCATCTTTAATCACCATTTGCCTTTTTAATGGGCTCGGTGGGACTCTGCTTGTTTGTTTCCCTTCTCCCAGCACATCCAGAAGAGAAGGCCAAACCTAATCATGGGGTTGCCATCGTCCCTGTGATTCAGAAATTCTTAGCAGAAGTGACTGTCATGTTTCTTCATACCCTTAGCGCAGGCACAATTATATTGAGTTAAATTCTTCTTAAATCAAATTTGCCCTATAAATAAAAGCTATATGCAAAGCTAACCGCTTTGCAGCATGAATTTAAGCAGCTAAATGGTGTTCAAAAGCAACGTAAATGCATGCGTACCCATGACCTTGTTAGCACAGATTTTCTAATCTAGAAGCAATATATAAAGAAGATAAATGTTATAGCTGTCTTTGTCTCTTTTGATTTCCTTCTCCAGCAGAGCAGTTCATCCGTGGTCCTAGCTGAGCTGTCAGCTTGCTTTGATTTTTTCTTGCATGCCTGCTACCGTTTAGGCAGGGAGTCAGCACCGTAGCTCCTAGGGGGAGATGTGTTCAGACACAACCTGGCAATAGCCTGGGGTTTTGCTACTTGGGGAAGGAGCTGTGTTTGGTCCTTTTTATTTGGGTGAGTGTGGGGGTGTTATATGCAGTCTCCCTTCCTCCCTTCTTCAAAAAGCTGTAGAAAAGCTCCACTGAAAGATGCAGACATACATCAGACACACAGTCACCACATTGTATATATTAAAAGGTACAGTTTTGTCTGAGGATTTGAAGAACAAGAGGAATAGGCTGGCAGGGCTCTGCAGCTACGAGGCACCGGCAGAAGTCCTTGCCACCCTGAGCAACTTAAAGAAACCCCAAAATTCTCTATTCTTTTGGGGTGTTCAGACAGTGGGGAAAATCCAGCTGCCTTTCCTGGCTCATTGGTGCAACTTTCACTCTTGCCAGCCTTTCTCCATGGGCAAAACGTACCATTCCGTGCCCCTTTTTGGTGGGTGGCAGGCAGTGCAGCAGCAGGCGGAACTTGCTTTGGGTTACTGGGATTGGTGGGTGCCTTGGAGCGGAGCTGGGAGCTGGTGGCCAAAGTGTGGCCAGGGGTCAGCCTCAAACTGGTGTCGTGCACCTTTCTGCACAGCTGGTGTCTCCAATGTAATATGCTGCTGGCTGTCAGAATGAAACATAGCCATGCCGCGTCTCGGCAGTGACAACCTGCCCTGGCTTTTCTTTCCCTTAATGGGGTGTTGAGAGACATGGAACAAATTATTTTATGAAGCTGGTAGAAAGTAAAAAAAAATTTTAAAAATGTAGTTGTTGGAATGATCTCTGCCTTGCTAATTCCATCTGTGAAAAATCAGAAATTGTATTAAAAAGTGATTGCTGTGAGAGGAGATTGTCTGTGGCTGTGGACTCTGATTGCCACATAGTCTGCAATGTATTTGTTTTATTTCCATCCAGGAAAAAGCTGTGGATGAGCTTCCTGCCTGGTGACAGCATCGTCAGTTTTTTGTGGTGCCAAGGAAGTGGGAGTGCCACCGATCAGAGATTCCTAAACTGAAGCAGCTTAAGGGGCACAAGTTTTAGAGGATAGTTACTTGACATTTCCAGAAAATTCAGCTGCTGGATGCTTTTAGGGCATCTCAAATTAGGGACCTGCTTTCTGAGATTTTTACTTCCAGTCCCACTTTGCCTTGCTTTTCCGTTGGTAAATAAGACCACTAATACCCTTATCAGCAGAGGGATTTAGCAAAGATAAACAGATTTGCTTTTAATTCCTTCAGAAATCATGCCAGAAGTACAGAAAATAAACAGGAAGTGTTTGGACACTCATCACAGAAGCAAACCAGGACTGCAGAGACTCTGGGGGACAGATCACAGTCCGGAAAGATGGATAGGGAAGGGCACAGCTGATTTAGTAAAACTAAGCAGAAAAAACAGGGGTTAAATTTTACAGCAAATACCGAGAAAGGCTGTTCTTCACCTGATGTTCACCAGGAAGCAAGAGGAAGATTTACTGAATGAGTTTGGAGACAAAGAGGGAGAAAGGGAGAGTGTCAAGAGGTGGCTTGTTCCAGCCCACTTGGTCAGAAGGGAGATGTTTGGGAAGGTACCACATGAGCAGCTGCTAAGCAGTGACCCACTGGCCATGCAAGAGCTACCCCTGCCCGCGGTGGGACAGTCCCCGAGAGGGGCACAGGCTTGGCATGCCCGGGGACACCAGGGACACGTGGCAGAAAAAGCTCCAAAGGCACCAGTGCTGTCCCAGGGCAGACGGCGCCCAGCCGTGTGTTTGCCGTGGGGAGGTATCCCCTGCTGTTCAGCAGTATGTTAGGTGAGGGAGTTCAGAGATGGTCTGCAGGAATGACAGCTTATACAGTGAGGCTCTCCCCCAGGCAGAAGGGTTTGGGGCTGCTGAATTGGGATTTTGGCAGCTGTGAGGATGCGGGAAGTTGTCTGCTCCATGTTAAATTCTTTTAAAATGCTGAGCCTTGACTGCCCTTCACATCCACTGGAAATAAAGCAAGAAAAACCTGGGGTAATTGGCCGCAAGGCACATCTATTGTCAAGACAATAATTTCTGACTGGAAAGATAGTTCTGTGCTGAAACAAGTTGCCTAGAGAAGATATTGCCCCAGAGGCTCAGCAGGGCAGAGCCGAGCCTGTCAGGATACATCCACCCACACAGGAC
Source organism: Falco punctatus (assembly GCF_963210335.1). Classification (NCBI taxonomy): domain Eukaryota; kingdom Metazoa; phylum Chordata; class Aves; order Falconiformes; family Falconidae; genus Falco; species Falco punctatus. The sequence goes on from NC_137580.1 coordinate 69,327,200, forward strand.
AAGGGTGGACCAGGAAACCACCTGCAGTCCTTCTCAGACCCACGTTTCCATCACATCCAGAAAATTACGGACTTTTTAAAGAGTGTCGGGAAGAACAACAGCATCCCAGTTGGAGACCATACAGTAAATGAAATCTGAGTGCTGAGAGTAAGATAAATAGTGGAGGTGTGCCATTTGCTGGGCACTCATAGAGTTACAGGCCACATCATCACAGGTGAAGGAGGGGCACAATTTACACAATTTCAGCTGTAATTACTTTTTTCCAGGATGCTGGGAGGGGGACTAAACTTGCAATATTGAAATATGTATTGGAAAAATATGGCTAGTTGTAAACTGAGGAGTGACTTGAATGGAAGATATTCTTTGACTTATGAAGATGGCAGTCTAACAAAGCCAAGCTTCAGAAGTATTTTAAATCACTTAAGTACAATAAAAATATGTAAATGTTAAGTCAACTGAAGGAAATACAATTCTGATGGGAAATACATGATGGGGAGCACAGACATTCAAAGTAATTACTGTAAGGCTATATCTGTTTAGGGACAGGGGACACACCAAAATGATGCTGACACGTTGGAAAAGGTTCGGAGAGGACCTGCCACCTTGCCATCAGTCCCTGACCTTTTTTCTGAGGTCAGAAAAACTTGTGTCCCTCTGAGAGATGTAAAGAAATTCACCCTATTTATTTTAAGAGATGCAAGGTTAAGATCACAGTTCTCAAATGTCTACAAAGGGAAACATTCTTGGTAGCTGCAAGTCTGCAAGTCCTTTAATCGGGCAAACAAAGGCAAACCAAAATGCAGTGGACAGGGGCTAAAGCTGGAGAAATTCAGTCCAAAAGGTTCTCATTTTCAAAAGCAAGTGGCATTATTTTCCTAAATTGTGGAACACTTTAGCAGGGGAAGTGGCAGAGCTTCTCCATCAATGGCTTGTCTAGAAGATGCGCTGTGGTGCTTTAGCCAGTCACCTGGAGGCTGTGCTGTGTGAGAAGTCAGGCCAGACAATTGTGTGGTCCAATCTAGTCCACAGATCATGATTTTCTGTTGCTATGATTAAAGTGCAATGCGTGTGGTTAACCTGAAGATACCTGCCCTGTCGCTGGAGGTCTGTGCAGTGAGCAGATGCCTGGTGTTCAAGAGTGAAGAGGTAAAGTGCAAGGTCCACCCCCCCACCCCCCCCAAAAAAAAAGGTATTTACTGCACAGTGCTTCCCAGGCTTTTGAAGCCAAGGATTGCCAAAGGATTCAAGGGAAGTGGCTGTTAGCTCACTAGCAAGCCTGTGAAACTCTCATTCATGAGTTACTTGGTAAAAGAAACTTTGTAGGCTATTGCCACTGGGCTCTGTGGTTTTGAGCATTTCAGCTGGCTGTCCCTCCCTGCCAGAGCTCTTCTTAATTTTCAAGCAACAAAAAAAGTGGTGCTCCATCTGAGGGAGGTCAAGAGAGCAACAAGTTTATGAAAACAGCAGGACTCAAATTAATAAATGTAGGTGGGATGGAGATGGTGAGGTGCATTTGTCTTTCACATCTAGTCACCCATGTTAATCCGTTCTAATTGCATTAGAGGGAATGAAAGGGCAACAGAGCTGATGTTTGCTGATGCCAGTGCTTGGAGCAGCTCTGGGCATCTGCCGGGAGATTTCACTGGGACAGCTGCACTGCAGGCAGATGCCTTCACCTCTCTCAAGCGAAGGTAAGCACACAAAACTTACGTGTCTATATTAGATTAGTGACAGGATATGTACATATACATATGTATCCATAAATGCTCTCAGGAAAGACATCTTAGCTTAAAAGTTTGCAGTTGATGAAAACATAGTACCCCTTCACTCCAAACTTAGACGAGACCCACACTTTCCATATTGAAAAAGAAGCTTTTAATTTCTCTTTTGCTCCTCCTGCACTTCAAATGCAATGTTTTTCCAGAAGATAACATTCATCACGTCCCCCATAATGGGCTGGCTCTTTCATACTGATCATCTCCGACAAAGTTCTTGAGTAACAAATTTGGTCTTGTCAGTGGAGGCCTCAGTACAGCTCAGAGTCTGTGAATCTCACTGAGGACAAGCTTTGCCGAAGTAAGGAGGGCAGGATCTGGTCTTCGAGCTAAACATCATCCAGAACTGGTGTTTTTTGCATTTCAATTTATTTAAACTTGGCTTTTTTCCTCCCAGGTCCATGGTTTTGCTACATGCAAATCAGCAGCAATAGGGAGGTAAAAATCCCTGTCGGAAACCCCCTCATTCCATCGTTGTACCTGATTGTGCATCACTGGTGTCTGGAGGGGACAACAAACCCCTTTTGGCTCGTGCACATCTTGGGGTGGTATCTGTGAGTGGGGAGGAGTGGAAAAGAGCAACACGGGAGTGCAGAGACCTGGTGTGCATATCCCTTTGATCCAACAGCCACAAGGAGTTGGCATTTTTTAAGATTCCCTCCCATCTTGCTTTCCTGGCTTGTTTTCAATTCTTAGGAATGGTGGTGGAGAAGGCAGTGAGCACGGAGTGGTGGGCAGCAAGGGCGATGCCATGCTCAGGGATGGAGCCCCAGCTCCCAGCTGGGACCCTTCAGGTGACAGCACTGGTTCAAGGTATAAGATGGTGCCGGGCAGAAAGTCAAATGGCAAACACTTGCCTGCCAGAGGGGGGGGGGATACCACTGTAGGAAACTGCACAGGCACAGCTTGCTTCTGGCTAGCATTTGCAGACAAATTGAAGGGAAGCACCAGCAGCCTCCTCACCCCTGGGGGCCTGGCAGAAGCATTTTCCTGCTCCAGGGGGTTTACCTGTCCTCTCCATGGATGGTGTGGTGCCCCGCAGGCTGGTCTTCTGTGTGCTCCTGGTGGGATGGCCCATGGCAGAGAGCACCATGGAGAGAGCCTGGCGGCTGCCTGGGACATGATTTATCTGCTCTGGGAGGGTTTTGCATGGGCATGTCTAACAGAGTGCTCTTTCCTCCCAGCCGTGATGGGTTGCAGCAGACGAATGTGCAAGTGCACCGCTGGGTATTAAAAAACCACAAAACCCCCATGATCTGATCAGCAAAGACCTGTGAGATCGGTTTAAAAAATATTATTTTTTTCTTTTGTGGTAACTTTTACATTCTTTGTGTTGAACCATCTGGGGTTTGAGTGGGTAGCAACTGCTTGAAGTTTCTCCAAAACCAGCACCTTGAGCTGCAGCTTTCTGGGTCTCCCTTCAAAGGAGAAGATGCTGGGAAGAAACCAGGCAACTCCAAAGCCTTGGCTCTTGGGCTGAGTGTGGGTCACAGGTGGGTCAGGGTTGGTCCCAGGTCCTGGTCCAGGCACACTGATGTGGGTACAAAGGGTGAGGTTTAATGCAGCGTGCCAGGTGAAGGGCTTGTCCTGGCCTTGTCTTTCTCCAGTCGTCCCTCCCTCCCCATCCCCTGCTCCCTCTCCCAGTCACCTTCCCAGTCTGCCCTCTGGTCTCACAGGAAAGCAACATCCTTTTCTTTCCGGGGGGAGCTGGTTGGCAGCCCCACCACCATGGCTGTAGCAGCATCCATAGGCTGCAGCTGTGGAAAGCTTCTTTTTAAGCACAGCCCCCCAGCACAGTTGGGGAGGCAGGGCACTGCATCTGTCTCCTTTTTTCCATGCTCTAATCCCAGCCCTGGTTTAAGGGCTCCCAAATTTTGGCTGGCCCAAGTGTGCAGCTAGTGGGATGCTATCAGCACTACTGCAGTGAGGGCAGGAGAAGCAAACCAGGTGCCCTGGGCAGGATGCTGCAGGCTCCCAAGGGGGCAGAGCTGTCCCTCCTAATAGATGTATTGCTTGCTGTGTTGTTTTTTTAGGTTGTGGCATGTTTTTTAAAATATTTTTTCCCAAAACTTTTCCCCATTTAACTTTTGAGCTTTCCTTCTGCCAGTGGATTTTGAAAATATACTCACAGTATGCCAGGCTTCATCCCAAGGGAAGCGCTAAATGGGAATTAACAATTAACATCTATTTCCAAGCCCCCGAAAAAACCCTGTTGACACTCTTCCCGCTGTTAGGCGCCGAACAATAGGCGCTGAGCTGTCATGATTTACCTCGCGTACGCTAATTAGTCTCATACGTATGGCTGGGAGTGTACACACATGTGGTGGCCATCCCCACATGCCTGTTCTGTTTGGTGCTGTTTCTCCCGAGGTGAGGGTTTGGGAACTCTTTCCAAGGTGCCCTTGTGCTGGTAAAGGTTGAGCTGTAAGGACAGAGCATCCTTCAGGGTGCGTGTCCTGAGGAAGGATGGGCACCAACTGGTGCAGCTCAGCAAGCAGCAAAACTCACATCCCAAGCATGGAGAAATGCTTTTAATGTCAGTATACAGGCTCTTTAAAGTCAGAAGAGAAATCTCACAGTACGACAGTGTGGCCCAGCCTACCTGGACTTTAACCCACCTAATTTAAGAGGGAAGCACAGCTCACCATTGCAAGAGAGGGAATTTGGAGAGGGATTTCCCCACAGAGAGAGGTAGCCCTGCACAGCAGAAACCTCTTCTCTCCTTTTGGTGCTTTTTGCTGGATTTCAACGGCACTAAATCCTACTGAGTCCTGCAGGTGTGTTTTGTCCCCTGAGCTAATGCTGCTGCGTAGGAAATTGCCTATAAAACACCCATCCTTTGAGTGCACAATCTGGGGACTTGACTTTTTTGGGGGGTGGGGGTGTGTGTATTCATTTCCCCAACATATTTATTTAACACTAAGGTGCTGAAAATATATATTTATGAGAAAGCAGCCATCAGATAGTCAGTAAAATCCCTGATGGTCTCTCCCAGTTTTAAACAGAAAGTGTTGCTCTCTGCATATCGAAGCCAACACAAATCAGTGCAAATGATCGTTAAGTCATTAGCAAAGGCTGCAAATGCCAGTAGTCCTAATATTAAGCCTTCTGGTGCACTCCCTGGAATCGTCTGACTCAATTGCATCCTGTTACACTTGCAATCTGCTTTCTGCTATCGGCAGATAGGCTGGCAGCCGTTTAAATTCTCATTTAGAAAAATCTAAGAGTGCTTGAGTTGGTGGGGTTTTTTTCCCCCTGGCTTTTTTTCTTGCTCCAACAAAAATGTCACGGCTCCCAGAGGGCAGCTTGGGCAAGGGTTTATCTCCCGCAGGGCTGAGCACTGGCAGCACAATTTTGGGCTGGTGTAGCCCACAGCAAGGGAAGCCAGGAGGGAGGGTGAGCTTTGCTCTGTGTGTGGGACATCAGCCTGCTGCTCCTGCCTCCCTCCTCATCCTCATTCCTTATCCCTTATGAAGTTTGTTTTCCAAGGAGACATGGGAAGAGGTGATACCAGCATTCCTGCAGCTTGAGGAGGTGCAAGCTTTTTTGGAGTTTCCTGGCCCGAGGGGGCAGTATGAGGGACACTGGGGGAGTTTGCTTTCATGGAGCTAGGAGGTCAGACATGGGGATAAACTTAATCTTTCTGAGGAAAGAGAGGTGAAGTGAAGGTCTAGCATGGACAGGGAGGTTGTTCCTCCTCAAACTCTTCCATTCCTCCTCTCAACACAAAACAAGGGAGAGTGGGGAGAGCCCCCTCCTCCCGGCAGCCCCTCCTGCAGCCCTTCATGCAACCCTGGCCCTTGGTGGCACAACCCAGTGCTGCGGCGAGTTGCTAGCTGAGCGCATGGGGCTCCTTTCTGAGCCTCCCACCCGGCTCCCTGTCCCCTCCAGCTTGCAAGGGCAGCCTGGATGAGATGCTGTTTGCTGGAGACGCCTCGTAGTGCCAGCCCCTGGGGCCACCGTTCAGCCGTATGAAAGATTTCCCTTTGCAAACCTCCCCAGCTGCCCAAGGTGTGAAGCCGCTGGTGCTCCTTGGTGCCTGCCATTTTGGCATCCACAGGCGTGAAATACTGCTGGGGATGCCAGCTACTGACACAGCCTGTGGTAAGCATTAAGCATTAATTCATTTACACCATTTAACTACAGGCAAGGCAGTTCAAAAAGTTTTAATATGCCCAGGGACATAAAATCCCCACCCCCCTGCCACCCCCACCCCAATGCTTATGTGTAAGTCTGTCTCATTTGCACAGCTATGAAGATGTCAGGAGGTTTCCTGTAGGATTTGGCTGGGATGCTGGCCCTGAGGCCAGCTTTTGCATCCCTAGGTCTGCCTTGCAGGAGGGATCTGCAGATGTGGTCAACCTTCTTCCAGATGCCATCTGTCTGGGTACCGGTTTTGGGAAATGTTGTTCTAAGGGAATATTTTCTGATTTTTGGTCATGGCTCCATGACTTGGTGACCTATAACTACCTCCTCTGAAACTATCTTGTCAGTGTGGAAACCCTGGCATAACTATGTGTATACAAATTGTTAACCTAGTGTGAGGAAAATAATTTGCCCAGCAAAGTTTAGCTCCTTGGCGTTACTTTACACAAAATCCATATAAGCAAATAAAACCTGACAACCCCACTTCTGTCTGTAATGAACCACAGTAATCCTATTGACTGCCTCCTGAGAGAGGGCTGCACACATCCCTAGACAAGGAGAGCTATTGGATGTGCCTAACTGCTGCTCCAGGACTTGAGGGGTGCTTTGGTGAGAACATTTCCTCCATGGAGGAGACCTTTTTTAGCAGGATCTGGGAACCTAAAAGAAGCAGATACACCCCTGGGCGGCGGCGCATCCTTTGGCCAGCTTCCCACCAATGCATGAAAGCCATCCCCCCTCAATCCTTCAGCTCTGTGCACTGGGGCTAGACCTGCCCTGGGGGCTGATCCCCACATGCATGGTGGGATGGACAAGTGCTGGGCGGTTTGGGGGTGGTTTGCTTTAATCTCATCTGCCAAAAATGGTCTCAAGGGAAAGTGCGGGAATAAATGAACATGAGGCTTGCCTAATGTACTCACAGGCAGACAACCCCCTAAAAATCCTCAGGCAGATATAGGAAGCCTAGGAGAACTGAAGGGCATTTCAATAGATCCTCTGAGATGCTCCAGGAGCAAAGTCAGGACCACCAGCTGAACACCAGGCTGATGACTTCAAAATACAGCCTCAACATGATCTTCTTCAGCCCACAGATCTCCTGCAGGGTAAGCTTCTTCATCCCTCTGCTACCTGGAAACATGAGAAGTAGCTTTGACCTTTCAGATTGTGAAAAATCAGTTGGGGTAGCAGGGGACAGGGAGGCCAGTTCCCCCTGGAAATAGTGGAGACCCCCCATCTTCATGCGGGAGGGACTACATTGTTTTTGCCCAAAGCAGAAGCTGGCACAAGATGCGGGCACCCCCTGCCCCATGTGGTCTCGTACCAGCACGCCGAGCTGTCAGTGACATCGAGGAAGGAACGCCTGCTATTTTTAGGAAGACTGTTATTTGCAGCGTAGGGAGGGGAAACTGGAAAGGAAAAGGAAAAGCTGCAGAAGTTAGATGACTTTCCGCCAGGAAAGCAGCAAACAACAACACCTGGGAAAATGGCAGCAACCCCCCCTTTGCTGTCAGGGCTGTGGCATCCCAGTGCCAGCTGGAGAGGTGTTGGCCTGGGGCTGTGGTCCCAAGGGGGCTCCCTTTCCTTGCTCCCCCTCCCCAGTTTTGCATCCCCTTGCTCAAGGACACCAGCAGTGACAGCAGCACCTGCTTCTCCTTCCTGCAGCAGCTCTTTTGGGAGAAGTTGGTGATGGAGCCATTGGGAGGGAAGGGTTGCATGCTCAGGGCCTTTGTGATGGGGAACCTGAAGGTAGCTCAAGCAAAACCAGTGTATACATAGTTATATATAAAACTACGTGTGTGTGTATGAGATATATATAAAACTATGTGTGTGTGTATGTGCATGATTTTAGCTGGAACAGTGAATCTGGGGGGTTGCCACCTGGAGACCCCTTCAGCATTTCCCGTTCCCTGCTCCCTGGGCATCCACCGCCTGCCCGGGGAGGGACCGGACTGAATTGGCAGCTCCTGCACTTCTCTCCCTGCTCCCTTCCCATCACCTCGCGCCTTGGCTGGGAGAGGGGTGCTGGGGTGCCCCCCACACAGCTGGGCCTCTGGCTCTGCAGGCAGGTGCAGGGGCTTCACACCTGCAGCTGTTCCTAGAAACTGTTTGTTCCTTGCAGCATCTGTTTGGGGGTGTGTGTGTGTGTTGGGTGTTGGGTGGGAAATGGCTCCCACCACAGCAAGGGGCCTGCCTGCCAGAGGGAGGGGGCTTTACCTCTCTGCCAGCTCCCTTCTGAGGAAGCAAGAGCCTTGGGAACACCACAAAACACTGCCAGGGAAATTAATCCTTTGTGCAGAGACAGGGCAGGGGAGGGCAGCTTGGCCAAGCCCTCCCAGGAGGGTGCTGGGTGGGAAGCTGCTTACCTGCCCCCAGGGGAGACCCCTCTCCCTCCTCCAGCTGACAGGCTGGTGACATGTGGCTTAAGGAGCTCAGTTCCTCAGAAGTCACAAACAGCACTCCATGCCAATAGCTGCCAAATTATGCATGCTTTCTGTAGGTATGACTATATAGGCAGTCACAAATATATACATACATGCATATTTACAGTCAGATATATATACACACATACGTATATATACAGCACATGCACCCAAAATGTTTACCAGTGACCAGGGACTGGCTCAGCGGCACAGAGGGGAAGCGAGCCACATCGCCCGCCATCCCCGGCTCCCTCCGTCCCTCCTGGGAGGTGTAGGGTGGTCTCCAGTGTGCGGGCGCAGGGCTCCTTAGCACCACCATGGGCACTGGCTGCTCCCCGTGGTGTGCGGCTGCTGCTTCTCTGAGTCAGCACAGGTGGCAGATGATTCATCTCTGGCATCAGTAAGATGCTCATCTGCACAGTCTCAGGTTAGATCTTTTTTTTTCTTTTTTTTTTTTTTTTCTTTTCAATGCCCGGATGATTCATCTCCTTGCTCCGGTGCTTCAAAAGCTTCAGTCCCAGGGGCACTGTCTTCTGTGGTCGGTCTTCTAGGAAAATCATGCCACCACTTCCCTCCCTCCCTGCTGAGCAGCACCATCTGGGCTTTTTGCATTCTTTGCTCTTTGCTTTCCTACTGACTTACAGTTGGCTTTATGTGGCATCCAGATAGCATTAGCTATCTGGGAGTGAGTTTTCCTTGTCTTCTCATCCCTAATATTTTATGAATACAGCGATTACCACGGCATCTTCTAGTCTCACACCTGCAGAACGTGGCTGAAGGTGGTGAGATAGTTTGCCTGAAAGTCTCACACTACCAGAAGAGTCTCCCCAAACACCTCTCCCTGGAGTGAGTGGGCATGTTCCCCTGAAGGAAACCAAAACTTCCCCAGAGTGATAAAACACACACTCAGCTGTGAGGAGCGCCAAGGTGAAACCCTTCCAGCTGGCAGCAACAAAGCTAGTTAGATATTGTTCCTCTGGTGTACTTGTTGGCCCATGAGGTGGTGGAAAAGAGCTGCTGGAGGTAATGAGGGTGGGACGTGTGAGGGCTGTAAAATGGGTGTTTGTAAGCACCAGCTGAGATGGGAGATGATGATCAAAGAGCCATGAGATCAGTCCAGAGAGTGAGAGGATTTTAAAGGCAGAGGTATATCCAGAGGAAGGAAATGTCCTTCCTTCCAGGCAGGAAATATCCCTGCGTGTGCGGGGAATAGGAATGGAGGGGGGGTTGAAACCCCAGCTCTACTGTGCATGTAGCAGAGACCATGTGCATTTGTGGCTTAGATTTTGAGTTTAGCATTTCTTGAAAAATAGTAATAGTTTCTCAGAATAGTCTAGTAGGTGTGAAATGTGTCCTTGCCACGGATACGTTTTCACTGCTTGTAGATGTCCCCTCTGAAAAAAAGAGGGCTATAAAAAGGCTGCCCTTCTAATTGAATGTGTGTGTAGACAGAGAAGGTGCAATCTAAGATAATTAATGCTAATTAATTATTACATGGTCAAATGAGCAGGAAATGCACATGGAAACTTGAAAAAAATTAATTATATGAAAATAGGGTAATTGCTTGTGTGTTCATTTACACATTTATCTGAGCAAGTGTATACTCAGCATTTTAAAAAGGGTTACTATAGGGAAAAAAAAGCTCTCAAAACATTTCCTAAAATAATCCTTACTGTATATTAAAAAAGCCAAAGCTAGCAAAAAATAGATGAAATTAAGAAAGAAGCTAGTTTCAGTTTCACTTGTCTTCAAAGGGGAAAATACTGACATTGCACAGCCTACTGCACTGTCGCCATACAAATACACCTGGTGTGTGAATTTAGTCGTTAAAAAAAAAAAAAAAAGCAAACAGAAAGGGCTAAATTTTGCTAGTTGTCTTCAGGGTGTGCATTGTTTTGTTTTGCAAGCCACTGCAGTGAGACTGGAGAAAGCAAGGTGAGAAGGCTGGTGGGTGACTGACTGAAACCTGTGGGATAGGAGAGCAGAGGCAAACATGGTTTTCACATCTGCCACAACCTGGCCCAAATAACCATTACAGCTGCACGCAGACAGAAGCTGGTTTCCTTACAAATATAAAAATACTTGCTTAGAAAGTCTCCAGAGGTATCAGGATCCAGGTTTTCTTCCCATATGGCTTTTTCCTTGTCAGCTTCCCAGCTGTCGTGTGTGATGAAATGCTTCAGCAGCCGAGGCAGGGCTTGGCGCTGGTGGAGGCAGGGGGAGATGGTGGCTGCAGCGTGGGAAACTGGGGTTCCTCACCCTGACCTGTGGGGTTCACCTCCCTGCTCTCCACATGCTGTCACACATCAGGCGGATGGTGTTGCATTGCTAAGCAGGTGCACCACCTCCATCAAGCACCACCTCCAGGATTACCGGTGGGATATGTGGGACAGTCCATGATGGAAAATGCAGAAACATGTCTGTCCAGGAGGCCTGAGATGGGGGAGGCAGCAGCACTGGAGAAACAAATTTCAGCTCCTGTGAGAGAGATTTAAAATATAGAAATTTATAGCCAAAATTTCTCACTTTCCCCCTCCTCCTCATCCAAGGATTCTGATTTTAGATGTTTTAATGAAAAAGCAAGCTTGCCAAATGTTCGCAAAAAAATTGCTTAGTGGAAAATCTAATTTTGTCCTAAAACTCTATTTGATTCAGAAATTCATCCTAACTCTTGTCTGAAGACTTGCAGTGCCAAGACACATGTGTTTATCTGCTTATACCTTTCCTCTGAGGAGCAAGTGGGAGGAAGATGAACAGAGCGTGGACCTTTCTCCAAGGAAAAGCACCATCGTTTTCTATTGATGCGCCTCAGTACAGACTTTCTATCACCTTTGGGGAAAAAAGAAGAAAGACAGAGGAGTTATCCTTGGAAATGGTTAATGGTCTGAGCATTTCCTGGGATCTGTTTGTGCACAGAGGGCTGGAGGATGAGCTCAGTGTTGCACCTAAAGGCATAATCAAGTCCTCAGAGATACGTAACAGCTAAATTCTCATTTCTGAAAAGCAGCACCAACAGTGATTTGGGATTCACTGAACATTTTATCCAGGCACAGGCATCAGGTCAACCTCCAGGAAGCAGGCAGATGAAAGGGTGAGGGGGAGTGTGTGATTTGTACTAAGTTAGAAATAATCAGTTAAGCTAACAGCAGTTCCAGGGAACCACAGCAGACCATTTCCAGTAATTGATTTTTTGGGAGCCCTGCAGATAGAGCTTTTCCTTTTTTTTTTTTTTTTTTTAATAATGGATCTGTCCCCCAGTGATTAACTAAGTAATTCCTCTAGCAATTACATCCTCCCCAAAATGACAGTTTCATGGCTTAGAAGTTACTGGGAGTAGCTCTGATCCCTACGCCTGTGCAGTTTTACCCCCCTGGGCCATTTCCACACTGTCCCTCCAACATCTCCATCCCTCTCAGACCTCGCTGTCCCCCATGCTCGAGCCCCATGCTCTATCCCCTGAGCCTCCTGCTTGCACATGAGAACCTCGTTGCAACATCTGTAACTGTGACATAAAGACAGGGCAAATGGCTCACACCTGGCCTGGCACAAGGGCCGTGCTTGGTCTCTTGCTGGCTGCTAAGCCCACGGGGCAGGGAGGGAGGTGCTGGCAGACGCGGGGGTGGCTGCTGGGTGCAGGAGTTGGGCTGCGGGCATCTCATTTCTAACCTGGGACCTTGATGTTTGCTGACACTGGGGATCCAGCAACACTGCAGTAGCTCAGGCAGGAGCGATTTGGTTTCTCTCAGCACCTGGAGAGTCCTGCATGTTTGCAGTTGGAGGTGCAACAACTCATGGAATAAGGGTCTCTAACTGGGAGGGAGGAGGGCAGGTGTGACACAAATGGGTTGTCTGGATGTTGGTGATGTACACTGCCCATCCTGCTCTGTTTCAAGATGCGTTTTGGGCATACCTAGGATATAGCAAACAGATTTCTTCTATTTACTTTAAAATTGCCTCCTTAACTCTAATACAGTTAGCAGAGCATGATTAACCACTTCCATCCTTGAGCGGGAGCTGCAGAGGCACAGCTTTTCTAGTAGAAAGCTGTAAACTCGAGGGTGTACGATGGAGCCAAGTCCTTATGGCCAATGGCAAATGACTACAAACTAGCAGGGGCACCCACTTCCTTCAGCTTTGTATAAAGCAGATAATTATCATTTGGCTTTGATGCTGGTATCATCAGTGCAGTGTTGGCTGGTCAAGCTGGCAGGAGCCCGTCCACTCTTAGCAACAGGAAGTTTCTTCTGTGAATGTTTAAGCCTTCAATAATTATTTACTGAATAGGTAGGATGAGAGCCAGGGTACAGCAGAAACATGAAGAGTTTCCCAGGAGAACTTCCAAAGTCTTTGAGATACTAGCAGGTCCAGCTGTAAAGTTATTAAAAGGAAAGAAAATCTTCTCTAAATAGCTTTTGGCTATTTTTCTTGCTCTCTTTCCCTCTCTCATTTACCTGGCCAAATCTCTCCAATCTGCCTTTATTTAGTAAAGTGAAGGAAATTATTTTCTTTTATAAATCCAGTCCTTCCTGAGTGATCTTAGTGGAAGGGAGAGGAGAAAGAATACAAATCACAGTACCAAATTTATTTCTAACAACAGGAGCTGTTGCTGCTAGTCCCGAGACAAACAGATAAGCCCAGTAATTATAGATAAGTGTTTTTGTTTGATCCATATAACAATTTTTGCATTTTCAGGTAATTTCCCTTAGGTGTTCACAAGCAGGTGGGAAGCTGTTCTTATACAGGTTGTATTTTAATCTATTTTCAATTGACTTCTTGACAAGCAAACAAACAAGTTTCTTCCATTTTTAGGACTAAACCTTTTCCTGAGTTTGTATGAGATGAAGTTATGATTGGGTTTTAATATTATTCTTTCTGACTTCTGCCCTTTCCCCCAAGTAAGTCAGCAAATAAAATAAAACTCCCCATTGCTTCATTCTTGGTTTTCCCCAGTAAAAAGGACTTCAAAAATCCCCAGCATTTTGCAAGGCCTTATTACAACTTAGGGGCCAAAAGCCCTGGCCAAGATTTGTTCTAACTCTGCTAGATGCTCTACAAACTTCTCCGGAGAAGTGAGAATAGTGTGCGAATAACTCAAACCCTTCGTTTTCAGATTCCTATGAGAGCCCACTGGGACATTTTCCAGAGGTATAAACAGAGACGCAGATGCCTTGCTAAACCCCACGTACCCCACGCACTTAACAAGCTAACATGCAACCAGGACTTTAAGGCTGCTCGCAGGAACATTCCACTGGCCAGGATGTTCAAAAGCAGACACGAGCCGAAGCCAGTCCCATAACCAAGCAATGAAGTGTTTGATATCCCAGCTTCAGCTCCCTGAAACAAAATCAAAATCATGGGCAGGTCAGTAAGCTGGCTGTGTGGCCCACGCAGTTGCTCAGAAAATGCTCCTCCGGCTGAAACCTCCCTGCCGTATCGGTGTTTCGGGGTGATTGTGATACATTTCAGAGGTTTTTGCTAGGGAAGGATGTATTTTTTGATGTGCAAGGTGAGCACAGTAGTAGGCAGCATGTCAGGTTGGCTGGGAGTTGTTCTTTTAGTGGTGAGAGAAGAGCTATTTGCGAAGGTCTAAAGCAAAACCAGATACGTTGAGCTTTGCATCTTGCTCTTCCTACACTTCTCCACTCTTTCTGGTCCTGAGAGCAGTAACCTGGCTTCAGAGCAACAGCACTCACCGCTCCTACCTCCAGGTACCTCCAGGCTCAGTCTGGCCCTGACAGCAGCCCCAAAAGGGTTGGCCAGTCGGTCCAGCTGAAGATGTGAAGATGAGGGTAGGTGGGTGGTTTAGCTTTTTTTTTTTGGTGTTGGTGGTAAGGGTGGACTGAATGGTGGTGCAGAGAGACGGTGACAGTGTCCCCCAAGAAATTTGCTTGGTCTGAACAATCCTTGGTGGCCTTGTGGTAGCTGCCCCTTGATGAGGGGTGGTCACCCTTTGGCAATGCAAGACCTCTTGTGGTCAAAGGAAGCTTCAGTCTCAGTAGTGCTGTGACTAAAGGCCAGCCCCGAATCGGTTGCAACTCTGCTTCTTGCAGTGAAGCTTCAGGGATGTTCCAGTGAGGTTTCTAGGGCCTGTTATAAGCCCTAGAGTTTCCCAAGTACCTCGGCTGTGCTTGTTTTACTGCTTATGCTTACTTACACCTTAATGGAAAAGCAGATGTTGAACTGGATGAAGGAAGGTCGGTGTGAGACACAACTGCCACATTTGTTGCCGTTCTCCTGGCCGGGCAGTGAAGGACTAGCCAAGGGGAGGTTTCTCAGCTGCTGGGACGTGGGGACAGGAGCAGAGACAGTCGCTCCTGGGTGCACGCCATGCTGGCTGAGAGCAGGGGTCTGTGAAGGGGCGTCACCGCAGTGTGGCAGGGATATGTGCACCATACAGCCAAGCTGCACCCCTCTCAGACAGCACCGAACTGTGGTGGGTTTCCCATATGCCACCCTGCTCTGTGCCCACCCATGCTCCCCAAGATGGCACTGGGGGGAGGCAGCCATGCTGCCTGGTGGGAAGAAGGGCTCAGCTGGTGTACCCACAAGCCTGTGCCCTTTGCCATCAGCCCTTCCCTGTACTGCCCAGACATGGCCTCAACATCTCCTTAAGAATAGGGTATAGCAAAACCTCTGACCCACTCATTCAGTTTTCCACCCCATTCCAATGTCACTCTTTGCCACTTGTGCCACCAACCTTTCACTGATGGTTTTGGCTACCTCTGGGTGTACCTAAACGAGTTTGACCACTTCCCATCAGACTTTCCCTGGTTTTCTTCTTTCTTGGATGTTTTCTGGGACCAAACAAATGGAGTATGACACACCTCCCCCTTAGGAGCGTGGAATAGCTCATGGGATGATGTTTGACAGTGTGGTTGTGCCTGGCAGAGAGGGAGCACTGATGTTTAATTGCGGGCCACGTTAGTGTCAGCTAGGTGTAGAGGGAACAAGTGTCTAGTGAGTATTTGACACAGTTCATTATCAGTCATGGTAGATTAAATAACAAGACATACATTAACTCATTTAATAATTAGCTACCATCATATCAACTTGATAAAAGAGTACTATTAAGTAAGTCTGACATTGTATTAATACAGTCTTTAATTTTTAACATGGAAGATTAAGATAAAGCAACTGCCAAGGATGGCATTGTAACACCTTTCACAGCTATGGTGGGGTAAACAGCTGTGGTGGGTTGGCCCTGGCTGGGTGCCAGGTGCCCCCCAAGGCCGCTATGTCACTCCCTGCCTCAGCTGGACCCAGGAGAGAAGATATGACAAGAGGCTCGTGGGTGGAGATAAGGACAGGGAGAGATCACTCACCAATTGCTGTCAAGGGCAAAATAGACTCATCTCAGGGAAATCAGTTTTAATTTCTTACCAGTCAAATCAGAGTAAGTTAATGAGAAATAAAACCAAATCCTAAAAAAACACCTTCCCCCCACCTCTCCCTTTTTCTTGGGCTTAACTTTACTGCTGACTTTCTCTACCTGCTCCCTCCAGCAGCGCAGGGGCACAGGGAATGGGGGTGCCCTCAGGTCATCACCCACTCTCTCTGCTGCTCCTTCCTCCTCACGGGAGGGCTCCTCGCCTTCTCCCCCTGCTCCAGTGTGGGGTCCCTCCAGACAAGCAGTCCTCCAGTAACTTCTCCAACATATTTGTATTAATTGCTCCCTTGCTTCCCATTTGTTTGGGAAAGACCAAACCGGGAATGGACACCTGCTGCAGCAGAGACGGTTTCAGGGAGGATGTGGTGAACACATGGAGAGCAGGGACCGTCCCTCACAGTGGAGCACGAGGAGAAGGGGCAGGTGGGGGTGCTGGCTTAGGTCTGTCACGGGCTTCCTCTGTGATGCTCGAGCTCTTCACCTCTCTGCATCACTTTCTTGTCTGTCTAAAAATAGGAATATTGATTTTTTTTTTCCATGCCGTTTTGCTCGCTATGTCACTGCTAGTGCTGCCGTACTACATGTAGGGTTAACCACATTTCCCGGGCTGATTCAGGAGGTACTGAGAGCGCAGTAGCTGCTGGGTGTGCTGCCCATATGCGTTTCTGTTGACCACATGGAAAGTCCAGGTTTACAGTAATGTGGCAACAAAAGCGAGCTGTGGTTTGTGAGTGGTTTGAGCTGGTTACATCTAGCAGATACCTTCTTCATAGTGAAATACTAGTAGGAAGTGGGATGAAAAACAATTGTTTTGGTTACAATCATGTGGCATAAATTTGCTGTGTGTATATTTTGTCTTTTTAATTTGCTTTAATTAATTGTTGCTGGGGGGGTTGTGCTAGCAGTGCTTTTTTGAGCCTCTCAGGCAGCACGCCCCCTCCAGTAGGACCTTTGGTCCCTTGCCTTCACTTCTGGGTTTAAAAACCATGCAGAAGACCTGCTGGTGCAAATCACACCCAGCAGTAGGTGGGGGCGTAGCAGCAGCCGTGCTCTGGCCAAGGCACTGGCGGGCACCCCGGGGAAAGCAGAGCTGCAGTGGGGTTTCCCAGCAAGAGCTTCCCCAACTAAAGCTGCTGTGTAAAGGTGCTGGAGGAATTTCTCTTGCAGGAGTTCATCCAGTCCTTTTTCAAACTCTGTAAGCTTTCGGCACCCACAAGATGTGCTGCCAGGCCACCGTGCAGATGAGTCTCTTTCCTGTTTTCAACACAGTGCCAGGGAGTTCCTTTCCATCCCTGCTTAGCTCCTGTGTTACAATGAGCGTGAACAGTCCTCACCTGTCGATGTGTACCAGCTCGTTGCCTTTGCTGTGTCACTGGATAAGTCACTGCATATTAATGCAGGCAGTTTTGGGTGTTTAATTTCGGTTTAACTTCAGAAGCTAGATTTAAGTTATTTCTGGGGAAAAAACCACTAAAAGACGAGTATTTGGTTTGCAAATGTATACTAACCTGAATATTAATTTCTGTTCTTTATTGCTCTGTTGACATAGAAGGCTAAATGGCTACACCATAGAGGGGTTGCAGAAGTCTTTATGAAAGGGGCTTAAATGCTGTTATACAAGTGCATTCCTTGTTAAATACTGCACTAACACTGATGGCCAAAATTAAAAAATAATGGTAGGCCCTGAAAAAACAGCAGTCATCTTAAAATTATAAGAATGAAAGGAATATATATATCTATCTTTTCAGTTCTTATTTATCTTCTGGTTTTTGAGACTGCGGTTTATGCTTGCAAGGGCTTTTCCTACACTGATATGCTGTATCAACACTTTTTTATTATATTGAAAACTAGGTTCCCATGATATTACTCAGCTGAAGGGCTGAGGCTTTCAGAAAAGTAAATATGACAAGAAACTTGATAAAATCATGGAAGATGACAAGTTACTGTGTCTGCTTCAACCATCTTCTCTAGTGAAACAAGTTGACTAGACAGTTGGGGGAGAGAACAGGTAGATTTATGCTACAAAATCAGATTAGCAGTGTTCATGCAGGAAAATGAGCTCTTGATGGGAGGTGCTAATTATTATTAATTAAACAACTTACGGATTATATGATTAGTATTGACCTACAATATTAAACCAGTAAATTATTTATAGAGTGGGCAAGACTACAATACGGAAAATTGAATAAGTTAATAAATCAAAATTAATGGGTGTCTGGAACAATTATAGTCATTAGTGGAACTACAGTCACTTTAAATATGTAAAGAGA
Source organism: Falco punctatus (assembly GCF_963210335.1). Taxonomy (NCBI): domain Eukaryota; kingdom Metazoa; phylum Chordata; class Aves; order Falconiformes; family Falconidae; genus Falco; species Falco punctatus. The sequence goes on from NC_137580.1 coordinate 69,345,198, forward strand.
AGTCCATAAAAACTAGTAACGTTACTGTGGAAAGGATTTCTTGGGACGAATCAGAGATACAGACTACCCCAGACCCCATGTTAGGTATTGAATGGGGGCATCGAGTGGGGGTGCACCTGTGGATAGGAGAGACATTTGTTCTCTGTGACTTTCTTAAGGTGACTCGGAGAAACTGCTTCCAAGCTGTATGCAGTATGCACCTCTCCACTGAAGTCAATGAAAATTAGTGACTCTAAATACCTCTTAAGGTCAGGCTTTGATGTGATGTCCTCCCAGAGATTTTAAAAAAAATAAATGGCACCTAATTTAATAACCCCAAATCCTGTTCTACTCTTACAAGGATTTTTTTAAAGTGCTGTGAAACTTGGAGGATCACTAATGGTTTAGAAGAAAAACTACCACTCGGGGGCTGCTGCTGGGACCCTGGGCTGCTAGTCACTCACTTCGCTTTTGCTTTCTTATCAGACTGCATGGGTATGGCCACCTTGCTCCAGCCTGGAGCCAGGGCCCCGCTCCATAAGCCTCACCTCTCCCTCCCTCTGAGCACAGCGACTCTGCCTGGAGAAACGATCATTTTCCGCATCGTGGAAATGTTTTGCTGCCCATCACGAGCGGAGCCGCTCCTAGCAGGCACGGTGTGGGAGAGTGCTGCAATGTGTGCGAAGCTCTTGGCTACAGCTGGAAGACAAACCCCGGGAGCTGAGGTACGTGGCCTCAGCTGGTGTCTAGGGTTCTCTGTGCAGGCTGCATCATTCCCCACACGAAACGAGTGTGTACATTGGCAAGCTGGTACCTGCAAAACTCCCTTTTGAAAGTGCAGTCACAGTTACTTGGCGCATTGCATGTCACACACAGCAGGGCATGTTCCCCAGCCCTTCTTGCCACAGCCTAAAACAGAAGGGAAGGACCCCTGCTAAGTTCAACGGTGAAGCCTTCCTTGATTTGGGTGGCACAACGCGCTTGGTCTCAAATTATGAAATCTCATGTATGCCTGTGAGGTTTCCACCTGTGGAAGGGAGAAGGGCTTGCACTTGTGGGCTGAACTAGTTCCAGCACTAAGGACACATGATCTTGTGTTCAAAGAAGATGATCTTCTCACTCTTCAGCGTAAATCTGCTGGTCCTGGTCACCTCTGGAAACCATGGCCACTGGCTTCTGGTGTGCAGGGACATGCTGACACTTACACAGGGGTGCTTTTGAGGAGAGGGGCAGGAACGTGCTCTGAACCCACCAAAGGAGGTAGCATGCTGTGGAGCTGATATCCCTTATTTGTGTTAGCTTATGTGAAAATGCAAAGAAGACTTAACACCCTATCGCCAGGAAACTGAAGATCTCCAGACATTTTGTATCCAGAGGCAAAGTTGTACTCTGTTACTGAGGCAGATTTAATCAACAGGAACCAGTGCTGGAGGGCAGTAACAGATAAGCAGAGAAATTAGTCCCAGAGTCATTGTAATTAACAACATCTGGGTGATGTCAGCCTGCCTAAAAGGCCATTTGTACAGAAGAGTCTGCAAGCACTCCTAAATTCCTCGTGCTAATTGTCAAGAGCAAGCCTCTGCATTATATGCCACACTTACTCTGTGTGCGTGTGTGCATGTCTGTGCAATATTTATGGGCTTGGATATTCCCACAAATACAGTTTCCCTTTTTTCAGTGTTGGAAATCCAATGCCACTTAGGAATTTACAAGGACAAATTGATGGCCAGACTCCTCAGCAGATGGAAATGTTTAACAAATTTCTGTATCCACTGGAGAGACTTACCACAGATGTATCTTACCCAGAGACTTCAGCCAAGTCTTATTTGTACATGGGGAAATGTTCTTTTTTTTTTTTTATATGAGACTTTTCTTTTCACTGACACCAAGCAGAAGCAAAGAAGCTGTAACTCTCATCCCTGCCTCTGGTGCAGCAGAGTTGACTCTGATGAATGCAATTCAGATGGAAAATGGGCAGAGTTCAGCTTTCCCCCCTGGGATGTATGGCAAGACTTTCAACATTGGTACCCTTCAACCGGAGAATATGCCCTTCACCATATTATTAAGTAAGGTGGAAACAAATAGGCTACCTCAGGGCCAACACTGGAGTAGAAGTGAGTTTTCCACCAGGCCAGTGGGAGGGCTGAGCCGGGGGCTGGGCATAGGAAGGGACGTCGAGCCAGTGCCGATGGGAACTGGGCACTGCTCTGCTTTTATCTGGGATGGGAAAGAAAGGGGTGGCCATATTCTGCACCCTCCCTGCCTCTGTCCTGCATCTATATTCCCATGTGTCACTCTGAGGGGATGGATGTAACCTGGTCTTCTGCATTTCTTGCTTTGCAGCTTTATTCCTTGCCTCTGCCTATGTCTTCAGGTGGCACCAAAAATCCCTTCTGTGTCCTCAGGCTGCAGGTGCAGGTGGGGTGGGGATGCTCTCGTCAAGCCACAGCGGTGCACAGGCAGTGTGGCTTACCACAGGCGGGTGCCCATGCTGCCTTTTTGGGGATGGGCAGCTCAGGGGTATGCCCAGGACTTCCCTGTCAGAGAAATTGGCCAGAGCAGGTATAGCACAGAATTTTTTCCCTTTGCAAAGGTCAGTAAGACTTTCTGGTCAGGAAGGACTAATATTGACTAATATTCTTAATGGTCAAAAGGGCATTTCATTATTTTTTATTATTATTATTAAGTTTAATTGACAGCCAACCATTATTTTTATTGTTTGTAGGGCCTGTGTTGACCCCGCCAACAGCTAAACTTCACAGCTTATTGGTTTGCTTTACAGTCTGAGGGAGAGTCATCTTCATTAACATTACTGTGAGACTGTCAAATAAAAAAGAGCTCCAGACTTTTTCAGATACTCTTCTTGTCATTTTATGGGATTCGATGCAGTGGAATGGATGCTTCGATGCAAACCTGCTGTCGATACAACAACTGGTATGAGACGGGGCAGCAAGGGTCCCTGGGAGTTACTGCAAGACATGCTGTACAGTACAATGTCACCAGCATCTCCATTAATGGACTGCTGCAGGAATTTTCACTGCACTAAAATTAACCTGGGGTATTGTTTAAGCATGTTATCAGACTGATCTAATCTGCTTTTCCAGGTGTTTATAACATAACCACAGTCACAGTATTTATGCATGCTATGAAACTCTGAAGCTTTGCAAATGTGTTATGCTAGAGACTGAGTTTTCTCTTCTAAATGTTTCTCTTTCTAAATGTTTCTCTGGAGCAGAGAGCGCTTGTCTTGCCTTTGATGTACAAAAGAGTACAAGAGGGTTTTTAGGGTGAGGCCACTATAATACATCCCAAGCTCATTGCAACTGACTTTAGGGTTCTCTGTGGCAGAGAACCTCATCCCTTTAGCCCCACGCTTTCAGGAGCAGCCTCTAACACACGGTGCTGTGTGCATCGGGGACGGTTGCTCTGCTGCTGGCTCGCAGAGGTGCGGAGCTATGGCTGCCCTGGCGGGATCCTCGGCAGCTCTGAAACAAGCCTGCGGGCTGAGCACACCACAACTGATGCATGAAAAAAATAGCAGCTGCTTTGTAGCTGTTTTAAACAAAAGGGAAGAGCCACATTCTCTGACCTCTTTGCTGCAGTGTGCTCACAATATTGTTTCTCCCAGCCCAAAGGAGGTTGCATTTTGTAAAGCCCACAAATAACTCTCCCAGTAGCTGAGGCTATTTTGAAGACACTTGTCTTATTTTTTTGTTTGTTTTTTTTTCCTTTCTGGCATGCAGTGTCATAAAAATATTTTAAGTTTTGCTAGATAGAAAATAAGTTTTCTAAAGAGATCTGTATTGTAGGAATATGAGCAGTGGGAAACCTTGCCAGGCATTAAAAATATCCAACTGAACAACTTCAGTTTGCATCAGTGTGTCACCAATACCATGAAAGCAATACCAAGACTGCGTTTGGGCAAGGTCAGACATGCTGCCTTTTAACCAAGCTTCAAGACAAGCCATGTCCAAGACAGGACAGGCAAAGTCCACCTACGCAAACCCTTAAAAGCAAAGACATGCTAGCCAGAGGGAGGCTTGTTGTCTGGCCCTGCTCTTCCTTCCCTTGCAGCCCCCAAAAACCTTCTCTACAGAGGGAGTAAGGGTGTCCTGCTGTCAATGCTGTGTGCCCAGGAGGGAGCAAGGTTGTCATCTGCCCTGCCCTCCCAGAGCTAATTCCCACCACGGGTCCCCAAGCTGAATGCAATGCATCCCAAAAAACCAAGGAGGCCAAAGGATGCCCTTAGGATGAACAGGGGGGCTCATCCAGCTGTTTGCTGCTTTGCTCCCTCCCAAGGCAGTGGTGGATGAGAGGCACAGGCACCTAACTTTTCTGTCTGGCTCCAAAGCCTTGTAAAACATAATAGACCAGATCAAAGACCTTGGAGGTTTAATAGCTACTTCCCACTTAACTTTTTGCTAAGGCGGTACTGGAAGCATAAACCTGAACCAACCGGGTGAGAGCAAAATCACATGTTTTCACGGGGAATTATGTTTGCGCTTCAACAACCAGGAGAAAAAAGCTTGAGACCAACAATTCGCTGAGCACAACAGCTTACTAGTTATTAGGCATGTACAAACCTGAGGAAATGGCTGCTCCCATAGCCTCACGCTCGGCTGGAAGCAGGCAGGGGAGGTGACAAGGATTTTGTTACCCTTTGCATCACTTATCAGCCTCAATCCTCCCTGCTTCGGTGGTGCAAACCGGTGGTACCTGCTCTGGTGGGATCCGGGATCTGCCATTTCTAAGAGCAAGTGCCACAGGGGCTGATGGCAGTGCACTGGACAAAATAGAGATGAAACCACACATTCTTGTCACATGGATTAACTAGAAGTGTCTGTGCTGGTGCGTGGGAGGAAGGGGATCTCTAACAGGCACATCGCTTGATGAAGTGCTGTGATTACTGCACGGCGTGGCTCCCGGGAGCCTATCTCACGCCTTACCATTTTCCCTGCTCCCACGCTCCATAGAGTTATTTCTAAATAACTCAGCCCATTTACCAGAGGGGGTCAGCTGCTGAGCAGCTTCTTGATCATAAGGGCTCATGCAGATGCTGTGGAATATTAAATATTTTAAACTTTGAAATGTCACCAGTATTTCCAGTTTTCTTGTCAGGCTGGGCTGCATTGGAAACAATAAGTGAAACTCTTAAAAATTATGTGATTCACTGAAAATAAAAGTGTGGGGTGGCTTAGTCCTTGTCATCCTTGTCACCGGCAGTGCAAGTGACAAATCGCCATCAGATGAATGAGAACAGGGTTTATGCAAAGACTTGTTCTGTAGCAAGTGGGTGAATATGGCATGACGCTTCCCATGGATATTCATTCCTATTTTAAAAGTGACTTTACATCAGCCATCCTGGGGTAGCTGGTGTCTCTGCAGAAGGTTACCCACTTATGGATCCTGGCTATTTCATTGGCCTGGAATTTCTAAAAGCAAAATTCCCTTGAAGGGAGTTTTCTAAGCAAGCTGGGGGTTTTGACAGAGAGGAACAGTGAGCAGCACCTGGGCAGTCCACAGAGTAAGAACCAGGGCAGGATCCTATAGGATGCAATAGCCCTTGACTACTTTGGCAACATTGGTCCTGACTGTGGTCCTCAGAAGCACAGCTGGGGTAAACGCTGAGGTTGCTGGTGTGATCACACACCTTCCCCCTGCAGCCTCCCCCTGCCCACGTACCTACACACCCCCCCCACATATGAGCATAAGCTCTGGCAGAGTGCAGGCAGGTTTGGAGGTACCATTTCATTGACTGGGTCTGGGGGGGGGACTTTCACACAGGGCCAAGGGGCCAGTGGCTGTGAGCAAGGTGTACGAAGCCCACCAAAAATGGCTTTGCCAGAAGCATCTCACTGCCAGATATCAACCCACTGTGGCCACCTTCAACCAAAAGATACCTCCGTGGTAACCTAGTTAACTCTGCACCTCTACAGCTTGTGATGGGGCCAGTGGGAAGGAGATGACGATGTCCTGGTGGCACTGGTGCATCTGTATCCGAATGCCGTGTGCCCCACACTGCCCCACGGGGTCCCCTCCCTCAGCCTGGCACAGCGCAAGAGTGAACCTCCCAAAAGCTGCAGGGAAAGGCTTTTTATTGTGTTAGCAAATGGAACTGAGGGTGAGCCAAATTATGGCTGCTACTATCTTTCTGAATGTGGAAGGAAATACTCTTGGTATCAGGTGGTTTACAGCGTGCCTCTGATTTTTCTCAAATTTCATGCAATAAAGTTTTTTTTTTCCAAATACAGACATCAGAGTTTAGATTAGTGACAGTGCTGGATTAGGGTTCTGTCCAAATATTGTGCTCAAGCTGAGTAATACCCGTGGCTAGGCAGCAGTTTTGCTCCTGATATCCAGGAGCATTGCACAAATGGGAAACACACAGCACAGATGAAACAGCTGTCTCCAGAGAAGGCTGGTTGCCAGCACGCAGATGCCCGGGTCCAGCCTGCACACATTATAGGAAAAGCATCTCCATCACTTCTGAAAAGCTGGAGATCTTTAAAAGCTGGAGGTGCTGACCGTCCTCCGGAGGCCCCACCTGGCTCCCCTCCCCACTCCCCGCAGCTGCCTGGCAGGCGGTGACAGCTCTGACAGCTGCTGGGAATACGCTGGGTCAAAACATTTCCAAGCCACTGTTTAGATCATTAAGAGCCTGTTTGCATTAGGACAGGGGGAAAGGGGCCATGCAGGGAACAAAAGAGCTCCTGCAAAGCTTCCAGTCCTCTCCAGCTCAGCTGCAGGTGGGCCAGTTACAGAAATTGCCTCTCATGGTTTCTCAGGTGCCTTCAGGAGTCAGAACTGATGAGCTGTTTCTTCTTGCAGCCCATGAAGCAAAGAGCAGCTCATCAGAGAGGCCCGAGCACACTCCCAGCTAGCTCTACTGCAAAGCAGCTACCCCACCCGCTCTTCCTATATGTTATGTGTAGGAACTCTGAGCAGTGGGGTGACCTGCCCTGAACAGGCCCTTCACACCCTCTTGCATCGCACTCGGTGCCAGTGAAAGCCAAAATGCCCATCCCACCTGCCTGCAGTTGTGCAGTCCCACCCCACCGCTGGATGCTGTGAGGATGCTGCTCCTAGGGCCGGTCCCTATGCTGTGGCCGCTGTTCCTGCTCCCTCTCCAGGCTCCTTAGGGGCAAAGGCAGCTGGAGGGAGGGAAGGCTGAATTGCTGGGACTGTAGTTGTGCATTTGGGAAGGGAAATGGGTTGCTTGGGTGAGCATTAACCAATTTGTTCTAGCATTTTGCTGCTTTGGCTTGTTCCTGTACAGTGTGCCTATACCAGCCAACTGGGACAAAACACAGCACAGCTCACCAGCAACAGGCACGTGCCTCTAGAAATGACACCTTATTCCCTGGCTCATGGGGCCGGGACAGGGACTGACCGCAGCCACATGTGTTGGACCATGGGTGACCAAAAGCAGGGGGTGGCCCCTGCTCAGGTGCCTGGGAGATCAAAGGGGCCGGCGGGAGCTGCCAGCCCAGTGAGCATCTCTCCTTGCACTGACCCTGCCGTGGGCTGCAGCGAGCCCAAGCGTGTGACCCCAGGAGAAAGGATGCATGGGGAGGCACGCCAGGACTGCCCCCTCAACACATTTTTCTTGGGATATCACTGTTGGTTGGTTATTTGGTTGCAATTTCTGTTTTAAATGTTTACGGCATTAATAAAGAACATTTTGCAGCGTTCAGCTTTTAAGAGAAAACAAAAGCAACTTTACAGGGTGTTGCCAGCCCTACCCACTAAACTACTTTTAGCTTTAAAAGACCTTATCAAGTTGAACACAACTGACAGGTCATATTTCGAGGAAGTGAGCCAAAAATGTTTTCACTATTTAGTTGGGTAAGTTCAAGCACTGAGCAGTTTAACCCCCAGAGCACCATCCTCATGTACTCCCTGCGTGCCTTTTAAAATTGGTTTTGTAAAGGACAAAATGTAGCCTGGCTATTTGTGCACTGAAACATGAGTAAAACCCCATGCTTTCCACAGAGTTATTAAATAGACAGAAGATCATTTGGTAAAAGGTAACTGGGGGAGGGAGAGGGGAAGAAAACCCCCAAAGGTGATTTCCATCAGTGTTTCCAGGCTCTACTTCCACTGTTGTGCAATTAAGTCCAATTCAGTTGATACATTGGTTATCCAAAATGGAAAGACAGAAGGCTTATATTGCTATCCATTATTATGGGTATGATGAAAGTACCACAGGACCCCATCCCTGATAGAGACCTCTATTGTCTGAGACACAAAGCTGAGTAATAAACACAGTCCCCAGGGGAGATTCTCAGCTGGTGTAAATTATCACAGCAATTAATGTGCTATTTTGAAGTATGACAATTTACAACAGATGATAATCTTCCTCCTGGCCTGGAAGAATTACTGATTTTAGCACAGGATTCGATAAAGCTAGCTACAATTGCAAACTGCTGTGATTGACATGCTCTGGTAAAAACCTTCTTTGCCACATTCCTCTGAGTTAAGAGGATTAATCGGAACATTTGGGTTCTCCCTTTTCCTTATAACAGACACCTGTTGAGCACCCACCTTCCAGGTGGCAGCCAGCAGTTTTTAGGCATTGCTCCTCTACTGAAGAGCCCTCTCAGCCCTGCTGAAGGCAGCCTGGACATCTCACCCTCCTTGCGTTGTCTCACTGCCTGGTGCTGTGGGGTTTTCCAGTTGCTGTCTTGAAGGAGTCTCTGAAATTATTTTTGGAAATGGGATGGAAATGCAGAGTTTGTGAAGTAGCAGGCAGACATGGCATGTTTCTGCAGTTGTGTCATGGCCTGAAGGATGAGGAACAATGAGATTAGTGGGAAACCCTCCCTGAGCCCCCCTCCTTGGCACAGTACCTGTCACCACTGGCTTCTCCTTGCCTCACAGGCTATCCTCATACAGCACCTTAGAGCATGTCAGCGTTGATCTGCTATTGCTTTTGTTACCTCATGTGTGCTTTGGTGCATGTAGCACATGTGACTTCTCTGCCACAGCTGGAATGCTCCTGCCTTTCTGGAAGCAGAGATGAAAGCTCCTGGGGAGCTATGTGGTTTTTTTCAGAGATACACACAGAGGTTCCACAACATCTAAAGGAGGAACTTCAGGATCTGGCTGTGGATTTAGGCACCTAAATTATCTAAACTCCCCTCTAGCAAAGTGATGTTTTATTTTTTTTTATTTTATTTCTTTTTCTTCCTTGGGGTTGTGGGCTGCTAGTGTTCCTTCTGTACACATATATCTTTAAACCTGTGAATTACATTGCAAAAACTCTCAACAGTGAGGACTCCTCTCAGGTACTTTACGTCTAGCACAAATACATGATAAGTTGAAACCTGCCTTGATATATTTATTTTTTTTTCAGCCTGGAGATGTTCCAGATGCCACTGCTGTTACACGTGTGCAATGGAAACAGGATTTCTTTATCTGGTTGAGCACTTTTGGATCCTGCAGGATATAGACATTACTATTATAATAATGGTTATGGTAATTTCCAAGGTAGGTGATAAATCTATCGCTTAATCCATCTCTTCCTTAATTAGACAGCAAGTGTAACATCACTATCTGGAATAGAAGGAGACTCAAGTGAGATCAGTGTTTAAAATCTAAAATTCAAATTATCCTTTCCTTTGTGAAGATGGGGGGAACTGTTTAAATATAACAAACTCCAGTGATTTATGTGGTATCCTCTTGTCTTATCAAAAAAAACCCCATATTCAAACTGCGGAAGCTTTAGTGGACCCAGTGGAGAAAAGTCTTAAGTTTAATCCTACCAGGCGTTTTAAAACTGTGAGATGACACAGAGCACAGGCTTTAAAAGGCAAAATGAAATACTTAATCTTCATCAGTTAAAAAAAGGCCATTCCAATAACACAGAAGATTATGTAACTTTGAGGACAGGGTTTAAGTGGTTACTGCAACCTGACTAAACTGGGATGGTGGGCGATGGGAACAGGAGATGTGAGCAGAGGGTTTGGGTTTATCTCAATGTTAGGAGGTCAGTGCAGGTGAAATCTAGACCTGAATATGTAAGTTGAGATCCTGGCGCACATGGGGCCCTCTTACATGGGGACAGCCCAAAGTGCTTCAATAACCTGAAAAGAACAGGACAAACTGTGCACATCCCTGTGATGCCAAAGCGGTGCAAGGAGGCTGCTTGGCCAGTTATGGCTCACGTGGTGATGGGCTGCCACACACCCTCTGCATTTCTCTCATATTAACTTCATTTTAATTTGCACAAAATAGTTCTTTTTGTAAAGGTTTTGCAACTAATTTTCCTGGATCAAGAGGCCTTTCAGGTGCTGGCTTAGAGGTCTCCTGTCCCTGAGCTGGGGCCCTTGTAAAGAGCTCTGCAGTTTTGCCTGTAGCTTCTGGATTAGTATTATTACTGTGCACTTGGCATCAAACCTGCATGAGCTGCTTTCTCAAAATGGCTTAGAATAGAGAACAAATTACAGTTTTTGCAGGGGAAAAAAAGGACAAGTTAATCCGTTTAAAACTTTGCCTAGTCCTAGCTTGGAGATGCTCTGCTAGCTAGCACTGTAACTTTTTATTCCATGAACTTTTAACAAGATGTGTTTGAAGCTGGGCTGTGGCTGCAGTTCATCCTTTCCTCTTATTCTTCACCACTGTGTTTTCTTTCAATTAAAAAAAAAAAAAGTGCTTTCTACACCCAAATCAGAGTGTTAGACTTGAAGTGCCTCTGATGCAACAAGTGGTTTTAAGAAGAAAGGTTTGCATTTAGGGTATTTTTAGCTTATTTGTAACATAACAAGCAGCTTATGTCTATGGCCTTAAATGTGAGTGGCAGGGACTTGTCACTCATAAAGCCTTATCTGTTGCAGAAGATTTCCTCCATCTGGAGCTTCTCTGTTCTGCCAGCTTTTATCCTACTGTGGAGAAGCTGTGGATTGTTAATTAATAATATCCTAAGGATATTGTCTTAAGCCAGTGCAGTGAAACAAAGCACTGATTTATCAAGTTTCTTCTTCCTGCCTTAAAAGACTTTAAAAAAACTTGTACTAAAAAAAAGCCATACACAAAACCCCAACCAAACCACCCAAAAAACACACCACCCTCACACCCACCCACTCCAAAAAAAACCCAAACAAAAAACCACCAACGAAAAAACCAACAAATACCAGAAGGTTTGTTGTAGTGGCAAAATCTAGGCATAGTGAAACTGCTGCATGTGCTGGACGGTGGGGGAAGAGTGCTGGAAAATCCCATCTTGCTTGCCCCTCTGCCAGGAGCAGATGTCTATAAAAGAGCTAAGCTAGTTTACAAAAAAAGCCCGCAAACTAGGCTGAAAGCAGCATGCAGCGCTACCTCGACAGCAGCCTCCCGGATGTCCTATGGAACCTGGGTGGGCCTGGGTGGGATGGACACATCCCATCAGGGTCAGTCCCTACAGAAGCACTACTTTTGGAAGATATCTACAGGTTAATACCAGCCATGGACCTTCCCCAACCCCAGCCACCAATTTTATGTATTTATCTATTTATTTTTAGGGAGCTACTTTTAATTTATATTGGCTTCACTGATCAAAATCAGGACCAGTATGTCAATAAACTCATGGACCACTGTCCTGCTGGGGTCTGAATTGCTGCCCTTTTACTTAGACCTGCTTGCATTCATTTCATATACCAACATAATCATGCATTAGCATCCAGATGAGGATATTGAAAGAGGAGAATTAGCATGACTTATCAGAGGTGATGTTCAAATACAAAGCACCCATCACTTCCCTGACTCCAATTCTGCAATTATAAAAAAATAAGCCCATTATGTGCTGGGGGTCCTTTCAAACTGCAGGGCAGCCTTGCAGGGAGTGAGCATGGCAATAATGCAAGCCACGCTTTGTGTTCAAACAGTGTTTGACAGCATTAAATATAACATAGGCTCATCTAACCTTCATGTCTCTGTACAGGTGCCTGACAACAGCAGTTGTTTTATTATAGATTGAAGTGCCTTTTCCTTTGACTGGCTTTTCTTTTCCCTTCAGAGCACACTGGAGAGATCTAGACATGCTTTTTTTGGTGTATCGAGACAGCTAGGGGTATTTTCTTCTCTCTTTTGACTTTCCCACGGTGCAGGCTGTGCCCTGCAGCCAGCTGTGGGAGCTCTGTGTCTCTGTAGCCCCATCAGGGGCTGAGACCCCTGCTCCCGTTTTGAGGGCAGCGTTGAGCATTTGGTGAGTGGCAAGAGGCTGTTTAAAGGGGATGGGAAATGAAGGTGCAACAGATCCGCCACGGCCGTGCTATTTGACATTTCATGCAGCCAGCAGCAGTGTGGAGGGAAGGGAGGAGAGGATCCAGGGGTCGATTTGGCCACGGGTTAATCTATCCTGACAGTGAAGCTGTCAAGGTATCTTTGCTTAATGGAACCTGGAGATAATTGGATTTAGTGGCTGGGGCCAAGCTGTGAACTCCTGGGGTGAAAGGGCTGGATCTTGGGATTTGCCTCCGTGGAGGGGTGGGGGTGTCTGCCTGGCCAGGAGGTGGCTGGGGAGGGGTCCTCGCTACCACAGAGCTTGGGGTAACCAGCCAGAACCTGCAGCTCCCTCTTTGGGATGAAATTCCTTTTGGATCACCTTCTTTCGCTCCCCCTCATCTCAGATGACTTCTTTTTGTTTTCCCTAATGGTTAATCTCAAAGGAATATTTCAAGTGAAGAATCATATTGATACCAAAACCGAGGTTTTTTTCTTTTTTAATTGTAGTCTTACGCAGCATTTCAAACCATCCTTAGGAAGTAACAAAAGTTACAGAAGTCAGAGTGAAAAGAAAGATGAAACACAATTATACCAAAAATTAATTTAAAATGCAAATGCACCAGAGAATCTGCAAACCCCTAATTGCGGCGTTCTCTCTTCTCGTTGCTTCAAAAGCCCCGCGTCTGCCTTCCTCCCTGCGGGAAGGGCCTCAGCCGCGGCTGTGCTGCCACACTCTGACCTCTCCAGCGAAATACGGGTGACCCGAAATAAAACCGGGAGGAGAGGGGGGAAGGAGGGGGCTGGGGTGCCTTGGCCCGCTGGAGCTCGGAGGTGACTGGGGAGCCCCAGGGGCAGAGGTGGGAGCGATGCTTTACGGGGCAAAGGCTGCCGATGTGTCGATCTGGAGAACACTAACCTGCTGCGTGCACCTTCCGGCCAGTCTTTAATGGCAAAGAAACGTAATTGCACTTTAAAAAAAACTTCAGTGGAGAAATCTGAAAATACTCCAGCTACTGAGATGCCTTTGCCCAGAGCCTGGTTAGCAAAGACCTAACAAAAACATATTTAGTTGTTGAGCAAAATGTTTGTGGCTCTGCAAAGTTGTCCTTGGGGGCTAAAATCCTGGGTTGAACCGCATAGCAGCCAGCACCGATGCACTGCACGCACTGCCACGGCTGCCCAGCCAGCACCTCTCGCCTCTGCTCGGGGCAGCTGGGGCAGGGGGACCTCTCTGGTGTCCCCTCCCCTGGTCTGATGCACAGCTGCTGTCAAGAGTTTCAGTAGAGGTGCCAGTCTTTGCCAGCCAGCACGTGGATGTGTAGCTGCGGTCTGGCCATCAAAGATGTCTTCAAGGACATCATAGAGGTAATTATGCCTCGTGGTATCAGGCAGGATGGCCTTCCAAGAACGTGTCTGAGTGCTTCCTGACGTTGTTTTCACTCTAACCTTTGCAGTAACCCTGTGCAATTAGCCCCCACAGTTTTACTGTGACTTCATGGGTGGCATTGGAGGGTCCTGGGCCAGGCTTTGGGCTCGGTGTCTCACAGTGAATTCAGAGCAACCGGATTATTTCTAACCTGTTCAGCCATGCTGTAGCCTTTTCCGCTTGTGGTCTGGGCCACTTTTTATTTAATTATGTTTTATATATGAACGTGAGGTGCCCTGAGGCTTTCTGATTACCAAAAGGCGGTGGGGTCATTTCGGAAGCACTGAGCACTGTGGAAGGGGCTGATGCCTCCATCTTCCCTGCACAGGCTGCCCAGGGTGGTGACAGCCAGCAGGGTGGCACAAGTCACCTGGTGCCTGCCACAGGGCTGCGAGGTTTGCTTCAGCACAGGAGGAAAAAGCAGCTGGGGACCTCTGGCCAAAATCACGGAGCTGCAGATGGGATTTGCTGGCCTTGTGTTCACTGCAGTTGCAGGACCCGTACGTTACCCTTTCCAGCCCCCCCGTGCTGTATCTTTGCCTGAAATTTTGGCAATGCACCAAGCCAAAGCACTGACTTTTGTCTGTTCCCTGGCAAGGTTTCACAGAGGCTGGGGCACATCTGTGGTAAGAGGTAGGATGTCTCTCTGGTGCTTGCCAGCACCTTGAACTGTGGTGGGTCTGAGGGTGCATGGGTGGGAGGTTCTTCTTGCACCTCTAACCCAGCAGGGTGCTAATGCAAGCAGTGGAAAAGCCATGCCAGACTATCACCCTCTTAATGGTCCTAGCTGGGACCTAGAAAGGAGTAGGTGGAAAAGGGGATGAAGGCAGGCATAAAACACCATTTCCACTTGCACAAGCAGCTCAGGAAACAGTCAAACAGGCTGCACTGGTTCAAACGTTCACGAAGTCCTGATCTCCGTTTTGCCTCTCTCCCACTGCAGCGCGAGCAGTAGAGCCAAATCAGCCCATGTGGTGACTCACAGCTTAGTTGAAATCCACCTCATCAGTAAGGCGGGCTCCTTCATTGAAGTGCTGGAGCTGCACCCTGCTGTGCTGGCATCCCGTGGGGAGCTGCAGGACAACATGGGGTTGTGGGTCCGGCTTCTGGGCACCCCTGTGCAGGGTCTGCTGCTGCACTGGCTGCTGATAGCTGGTTAATTTTGCTTATCGTTGCTCTGCTTTTCACAGGCTCTGGTCGGCTTTTTAGGGTTGCATCCTGCATGGCTGTTCTTCAGCCACGTGGGGCTGAGTTCCCTCTGTGATTCCCCACCAAAAGCGTGCCTGCACACAATGAGGGCTTCACAACCTCTATGCTGGCTCTTACAGGATAGGTATTGGGATGCCCTAAACCAGCGAGGAAATGGGTTCCTTGGGGTGGCTGCTGGCATCTCCTCTGGGCTTGCATGTGCTGGGGGACACTTGTGGCACAGCCGGTCCCATGCTACTTCAGCCTGTGGTGGAGAGGGGACCAGGCTTTGCAGGCAGGCTGGCATGTGTATTGCTATACAGGCTGCTTTGGGTAAAATGACTGTTGCTTGGCACATCCAGCTCCGTTTAACTGTGTGAACAGCTTGCTCAGCAGGTACAGCGCCAGCTGGACGCATGGTTACAAATGTAAGCACAAGGAAGAGGCATTCGCATAATCTGAGAAACAAAACGTGACTCTTAAAGGCCAGTTAGTTGTTTTTCTTGAGCTGAGATATACGTTGGGTTCTCAGATTATTATCACAGCCTTATGCCGGAGATAGTGTTAGGCGTGGAAATGTTCGGTGTTACCACCTGTCGGTAACCTTTACGAGTTGGAGTTTGCCAATCTCATTGACTTGATCAGCACTTTATCGAACATGTCCAGAGACATGTTTTCTCTGGAAATACTTATGTAGCACTACCTACATGTGACCTAATGACATTGTTTAATTTGGCACTTCATTATTATTGCTACTGTTACTGTGCCTCTAAAGCACTGCAGCATTGCCTGGAGTCCTCCCTGTGCAAGAGCTGGCCAGGAGGGTGGCAGCAGCAGCTAGCTTAAGGAGCTTAAAGTAGCAAATTAAGTTTCAAAATGACCTTCCAAATATTATTCCTGCCCTGACCCTGGGTTGGATGTTGTACCCATTCAAAGACAGGTATCACCCCAGCCCTGAATACTTCTAATGGCCTTCATTCATAGGTCTCAGAAAGGTAATCACAATGCACAAACATGAGTTAAAAAGCTGTTTATAAAGCCAAAATGTAGGGCATCCTTAGTTTACGTAGATGGATGAAGGCAGCAGGCACTCATTCTCATACAGTTCTAAAATTTTGGAGCTGGAGGCTGGGTACTTACATGCAGCCACCAGTTGTGGCTTGACAGTGGCAGAGCTGAGCAAAGATTATTTATTTCCATGTAGCAGAGCCATAATGAAAAAATTCTTGCCTCAGACAGGCACAGTCCTCACCTGGCTCCTTCTGTGCTGATGGACAGGAAAGCAAATGAGGTTTTACTTGCCTGTGGAAAAAGAATCCACAAAGAAAGCCAGCCTGAGCTCACCTCGGAGGGGCTGCCAGCGACTTTTAAAGCTGTTTTGGAGGGTAGGGCAGTAGTAAAGTAATTATTATCTGAATGCAAGCATACAGTAAAATGGGTATGTTTTCTAAATGTCTCTTTTAAAGCAAAACTGAGTAGTAAGTAGGAATGCTTCCCTGCAGGCTGGCAGAAGGACACAGTTGGTATCACACGTTTCAGCAGCTGGCATGTTAATGAGGACATTTTTATTGAAATGAGCTAAATACTATTAACATTTGCGGACTCCCAACTGATTTCTGAAGCATTTATTGAACTTCAAAAAGTGCTTCAAGAATCAATTAAAAATAATTTTTTAGATTTGATAGAAAGAAGACCAAAGAAAATTGTGCCGCCACGTTTATGTTTATCTGAACAGATCTTACTTTTGTGTTGCTGACTTTAAACAGTTTCCTCTCTTTGTTTTCCTTTCTGTGCTCTAAATAATGCTGAAAAATATATCTTTTGAGAAAGTGATAAGGTGGTTTGTAGCCAACCTGATTTTGTTGGTGTGGGTTTTCTCCTGCGCGGGAAGATGGTTGGTGTGTGGTTGAAAGTGACTATATGGCTCTGTTACACAGTGATTGCACTTGGCCACTTGTACCAGTGAACTTAAAGTGTATTTAAACATTAAAAAGTTTTAGAGAGGAAGAAAGCAATGTAGAGCTGTCTGCCTTGGCATTGCAGGAGGGGTGGACGGCAAGCAGTGCTTCCCGTCTCTGCTTTCTTCAGGCAGGTCTAGGGGAAACCCTTGAGCTTGGACGTGTTTTGGGAAGCCTGCGCAACCAGGTCTGGCAGCAGTGGTGAGGCGCCGCTTGCCATGCCAGCGGGGCATCTGGTGGTTCAGCACACCCAGCCCCACCACAGCACAGGAGGTGAAGCGCTGCCGACTCCTCAGCTGCTTCCCTTGGCTACGTGAAAGCTGCAGCCAGTCCAATATTTAAAGCGTTGTGACAAGCTCTAGTATCTCCAAGGCAGAGTCAATTATTCGGTGCTAAGGTGAGGAGCTTGTTGGTAAAGACAAATGTTTAAAGGAAAAATCAAGCCACGTTCTTGAAAGCAACATTAATCTAAGCAGCGTGTCAGCTCACAGATGCTGGTGGAGTCATTATCCCAAGCTGAAACAACAGCCTATGCAATTTTATTTCCCTCGTTTTGTATTTTTTGTCCCAGCAGGTATTCGTTGCCTGCAAATGTGTGTAACATTTGTGAAAGACAGCCAAAGGTTGTCCTGTGCCTTGTGGTGCATTAGGGTGGCAGGAGCCGGGCATGCCACGGTGGCTGGTGGCACCCCCCAGGCGATGGGCTAAGTGTCCTGTGCAGCTGATGCAGGTGGGGGCAAATTCAGAAAAAGGGATGGCTGACCAATTTGTTGAAATAAATCTGGATAAGGATGGTTGGGCCATCCTCTGGCCTCCCGTGGGAGCGGCAGGGGTATAGGTGCTACCTGTCAGGTGGCCTCTACAGCCAGAGCAGAAAACCTGCTCATCAGCAAGACTCCCAGGCAAGCAAGTTTGTGCATTCAATGCTTTTGGAGGGACTGACACAAAAAACTGTAGTAAGAATTCCAGTCCTTGCCACAAGTGCACCTTCCCTATTTACTAATGAATCCAGCCTGTGGCAAAGGAATGCTGTTGGGTCCATTTAGCAGCTCTGGAGAGGAAGGCAGAGCAGTAAGAGTATCACCTACAGTTACGTACCAAAAATATGGGCTGTTAGGTCTGTGTGCAATCTGCAAGACCACAGTGTGCCACAAATGTGCAACCATGCAGCAGCTAAAACGAACAGCATTTCAGTTTCTGTACCTGTTCCAAAAAGTTGTATCATTGCTTCTAGTTTTATCTTATATCTAACCTGACAATTACTGGCCACTATGTGCTGATTTTTTTTTTCATTGGTTTCCTTCGGACAAAAAAAAGACAACAAAACAAATCCTCAAAAACAAGCAAAAAGATCCCACAATAAAAGCACAGCACATGCAAAAATAAACCAGTAGGCCAGAAAGAAAAAAGACTACTTACTGTATAAATATGCCTAAAGGTGGTTGAGTTTTTTTCTCATCTGACTTGAGTCTTTTCCCAAACTTTAAAAACAGCCTGATCAGAAGGAAGGAGAAGGAAACCAGAAGAAACAGCCTGTCACTCCAGTACCCTTAATAGCAAACCTGTGCTTCCCCAAGCTGCCAGGCAGTCACCCAGACAGCACTTGGGTGGTGGGAGTGTGACACCAAGGGAAGGAGGCCAGAGCTCACCAGGCAGTGAAGGAAGGAGCTTCTCTCACCCTTAAATGCTGGAGACAAGACATATAAGCCTGGCAGGTTGGGACGGTGTGGAGCTGGAGCTGGGGCAGTGGCACAAGATGGTGCAGGCTCGTCCTGCCAGCTGAGAGCAATGTCTCCCACTTGCTTCCTTCACCCTCCCTTGCGGATGGCATCCCCTGCATGCTGGTGCTTTTGGCCATCAGGGGGTAACAGCGCCCTGGAACAAGTGTGATGCACCCTGCGTGGAGGTTTTTGGGGACCTAGATCGCAGCTGACAAAGTCAGCAAACTACAGCTGGTATAGGAGAGATACTTGGTTCACATTTCTTCACTCTTCCTGGTCGAGTTTTGTCATATGAAAAAGAAACATGGATGATGCAGTCGCCTAAGTTAATTGCTAAACATTGATCTTCATTATTTAGCCCTGTGGCAAAATCTGTTTTACCTGTTTGTTGTCTCTCAGGCTGCACAATTGCTTCAGCCTTCATGCAGGGAGGCCTTTATCCTTTTACCATTACGAAAATCATAGACTGTTTCTCAGTGTGTGAGA
The DNA here is from genome assembly GCF_963210335.1 of Falco punctatus. NCBI lineage: Eukaryota > Metazoa > Chordata > Aves > Falconiformes > Falconidae > Falco > Falco punctatus. The sequence continues at coordinate 69,364,160 of NC_137580.1, forward strand.
CACAGCATCCTCGACAAAGTACATGCAGACTTATCCTCTGTTGGGCACAAACACATGTGAGCACCCAAGGTGCACTGAAATTTCGCACTCATTTACCCACTCTGTCAATGATCTCTGTGCTTGTATTTTGCATTTACCTAAAGAGTCCAGGGTCAGTGTTTCAGCTGGCATAATTTGACTTCTTTTCATTAATATCACTGTCATTCCGCTGTAGTAGTACAGCTGTGGGTCTTGATCATTCTCTTTAAAATACAGATTGAAAATACTCTTAAAATGCTTTATGAGTACTTTCTGAATAACTGGAAACCCCCTTCCAACTCCTTTTTGCTGAGCTTCACTCACACAATTTGCAGGACAGGGGCAGGGTGCAGGTAGCTCTGCTAAATGAGGGCTGTGAGCATCACCGTGGCAGAAATCAATCCAAGATGTGCTTGTGGCTGTGCTGCAATTTCAACACACAAGTAATTAACATGTTTAAATAAAAAGCCCAGCCGAGGTATTTGGTGATAAAGGCAATGTTCAAAGCTCCATAAACTAATCCCTGGGCAGGGTTGGGGCTCCGCAAGACCAGGAGCTGGCATGAGGCTGGAGGCTATACAGGAGTAAGGGCTGGCTCCAGCCCTGGCATCATGCAACCAGGCACAAATCCAATGGGTTATCGTTTGTTGGTTTTAACATTACTTAGATGACTTGCATAGGCCTCTTTTTAGATGCTGAATGGTTTTATGGCAGCTGCTGCCTGGAAAGCTTCACATGCCAGGGCCCTAATCTTGAAGTAGTCGTTTAGGTGATAACTCTTAGTAAGATTAATAGCTCCATTCATGGGATGGGGATGGCTCCTAGTAATTAACCGTGCAAAAGTGTGCTGGAAGATGATGCAGCTGAAGATCTGAAATCAGCAAGAGGATGTAATAACTGATAGGTGTTGGAGGAGGCAGAAAGGATAACTGGGATGATGTCATTAATGAGAAAAGATTTCAGTTTAATTCTCCTTATAGCCATATAACTTCCCTCCTATAGTTTATTCTTGGTCTTATTTCTGGTTGGTTGATTGTTTTTTTTCCCTTTCTACAGGTCTCCATTTCCATGTGTTATTGTTCAGGGAAATCCACCTCACCCAGCCCCTGGCTGTCTTGGTGCCTTTGCTGCTGCAGGGAGGTCCCTGCCTCTCTGCCCAATTTGGCCACAAGGAACACTGGCAGTGCCTCCGTGGGAAGCTTTGCAGTTTGGATGCCTTTTCATTTATTTTTAATTTTTTAAATGAGAATATTTACTAGTGGTGGGTACCTTGCCCACAGGACCCCAGTATGCCAAAATGAGTGGAGCCAAACGGTGCCGGTTGCAGCTCCCTGTCTGTGCTGGCTGCCAGATCTGAGCAGCGTTTGCAGACGCTGGGTGAGCCCTGGGTGGGATTGCTGATTCTTGTATGACACAGGGAGAAATGTTAAAAAGCGGGGCTGGCTCTTGCCTACAGAGAAGGTAGGTAGCTGCTGATGAGCAGCAAAAAAAGCTGTTTATTACCTGAGAGGGCTAATAGCTGCTTTCTCTGGCAAATGAGAACTTAGAGTTGGCACAAGTAAAGATTAGCTTTCCCTGCTGCCTCCCATGTGTAAGGCTGTCCCTGGGTGAAGGTCTGGGAGGAGGCTGGAGGGTTTGCAGGGTGGGGAGTGACCTGCACAGGAGCTTGAGAGGGGAGATCCCAGAACAAACACTGTGGCCAAACCCTTCTCCTCTGGGCTTGTCTTTGCCTCCCTGTTTGCTAGGGGGGTGTCTCTGTGACAGACAGCCCTCACCTGGCCTGTGCGACAGGGAAGAGCTGCAAAGAGCTGCTCCCTGAACACAACAATAAGAAGCGAGCTCAGACGGGGGCTGGCATCTCCTTTGTTGCTCACTGGGTGACAGCATCAGCCTCAGCTACCGTATATAACCCAGAGGCTTTAACTCGAGGTGACTTATTCAGGAAATACTGTTTTCCCTCCGTCCCCCTCCAACCATTCCTGTCTTCCAAAGTGGTGGTGCCCTCTCCATCTGTTCGGCCCTTCCCCAGCCCAGCACATGGGAACAGGGGAAAGTGGCAGCCTGAGCTCACCTCCCTGCCTGCGCCTGCTGGTGGCTTGCCCCGGGCAGCAGCAAGGAGCTGAGGGTTCCCCTGCAGACATGCAAAGCATTTTGGATGCTTGCCCAAACCCAAGCAGACTTCTCAGTGTGATGTTGACTCCAGCTCCCACACCTGGGCATGTGCCTGGCGCTGTGCCGAGCCCCTGGTTTTTCCAGTCTCACTCCGTTGTGTTCAGGAGGCACCACTCTGCCTCCCTAAAAAAAAAACCCCAAGAACAATTAAAAAAAACCAACAACCAACCAAAAACAAACCAAAAAGCTCCTGCGAGGTGGAGAAAGGGTGTTTTAACAAAATGAGTCAAATGAAAGCGCTTTGATCTGAGCTTTGCTCTCTAATGTCACAGTGTGGTCAAAGCGAAGAAACAAAAGGTCAGATGTTTTTGAGGCTTAAATAAGTAATTTTTAGCACAAACAAGGCATAAAGGCTGACATGGGTCCAGACCTAATACTGCCTGAGTTAGTAGCAGGTACCATTAGATGTGCAAAACCAGGGAAACTGGGACTCTTTGAGGAGCTGGTAATGGTCTGTTCATGGTAAAGCTGGACATGAAATCATCGTGATTAGTAAAACCAACTCTTCTCACAGGATCAGCCCTTTTGCAAAAAGTTCCTACATCATCACCTCCCACTCATAATGAAGAACACAAGGGGCCACCTTTTGAATTACCTGGCTATTTCATTTATATCTAAGCACCTTGAAATCATATGATGGTGCTGTAGCCTTCTCCAGAAAAATGCTTCTTTAAACAGAAACCTCTCTGCCCACAGAACTGTAAAAGATGTATGGCTCTGTAAACAGAAACTAAAAGGGCTGAATTTATTCTTCCTGTAACTTCGATAAAGCTGATGCTATGGTCTGTGTCTGTACGAATGAAATCAGCCTGAACAGCAAGGGTGCCAACTTTATACCAGATTATTGCAATTGTTTGCAAATACTCTGCTTTGCTACAGAAGCGCATTGCTTTTGTGCAAAATTTAAGTACCATGTATCACATAAAACCAGAAATAGGAAGCTCTGCTTTGTTAAATGACTGCATATCAAGTGTTTATTATGTACACTCGGCTTTGTGAGGCATTGGGAAACTGCTATCATATACATTTTAGGAGCTCGCTTGCAGACCAGCAGTCTCTAGGAAAACACAGAGTCTCAACCTTGACTTTGCAATGGGGTGGTTTAAATGGTTAGTTTTGGTGAATTTCTGCTGTTCTGGATTTTAAGCAAAGTTATTGTCTGCTGCTGTTCCTCTCTTCAGGAATGGTGCTGCTATTTTTTACTTCCCGGTGAATGGCAAAAGCATAAAGCAAGCTGGCATCAAGGATTGTGCTTTATAAGAAAGGAAAGATAAAATGGCTGCATATGGCAATATGGACAGTTTCCAACTTAATGGAAATAAAAGAGTCTGATTTTTTGCAGCGTATACTGAGAACTGAACTGTATTTTTATGCAAATGCTATAGAAAATGCAGCTCAGCAAAGGCTGTTTTCCTAATGTTGGTTGGAAAGCGTTTTGAGCACCTAAAGACTTACATTTTCCATGAGAACTTGTTGAGAAAGAATGTAAAGAGATAACAGAACATCTAAAAACATTATGCCTACCACAGCGGGTTTTTTGTTGCTTTTATTTTTTTTTTTGGGGGGGGGGGTAAGTTGTTGGTTTTTTTAATCCAAGTTTCACCTCTATAATCAGCTAAGAGGAAGAAATACTACTGAGCCTTTAATAAGATGAAATAGTGATTATTCCTTGCTTGTTTGTTTTTGGTTTTTTTTTTTGAAGTGCAAGTCAAGAGCGATTTGTTTGTAAGGTAAAACACCAGAAAGATGGTGTATGTCTGTACAGCATGATTCAGCCCTGAGGGCAGCCACCAGAGGTACTTTAGGTCCAGTATAGCTTTGATAGTGTGGAGCTTTATATAATCAGAGGGGAAAGGCAAAGTATAGCAGCATGGCACTGGTGTGCAGTGCTAATTCATCTCTGCTACTGAGAGGACCCAGCCTCACCCAGGTACCTCTGCGCTGAATGACACTGTGCCACGCCAACTGAAAAACTCATTGCATGTGATGAATAAAATGGTACCACCATCAGAGGGAGCCCATAATCTAGAAACGCCTTTGGGATAGGGTAATTGGGACACATCGGGGTATGGATGAGCGTGGCTCAGAACCGGGATGCTCCTTAGAGAAAGAGTTGAAGGATGCAACCCCCTTTACTAGCCTGGGTGGGGTGGGCTGACTTCCTATATAGTCTGTTAATGTGAATATAAATGATGCAGCGTTAAGCCTGGGAGCCCGTGCAGGCTATCCCAGGGAGTCTATAGAAGAAAAAATTCTAGAATAAGTCTGAAGGAAATGAACTTGCTGTTATGGTGTCCCAGAAAGGAGAGATAAGGAGTTTTAGGCTGTGTGCTTATCACGGTAACTTTTCAATATACCTGTTTGCCATTAGAGTTAATTGTGTCTGAAGGAGACCATCTCCTGCCGACAGGCAGAAAGTGGCAATATATAAGTGTAAACCAGACCGAAAAGCGGCATGCTAGAGACCTGCCAGGGAGAGGGAGCTCACAGGTAAAACACTGAGTCATATTTAGGGCAGAGATTTGTTTTATAAGCCGGCACAACAGGAAGGCTGGAAGGAGCAGGCGATGCCGTTTCTCAGTTTGTGTGAGCGAGGCTAGTGCCATTTGTGTACGGGAGGGTGGCTGCAGAGATGTGGCCGGACGGATTGGAGGAGCAGTGGGATGGATTGCAGAGGCAAGGTATAATTTCACCTGCAGTGCCAGAGCCAGGGCTGTACCAGCCATATGTGCTCCCAAGACCCACAGTGAGGTAAGGATTTGTGGGAACTATAAAGTTACTGTAAATCTCCAGCTGCAAATGGATCAATACCCAATTCCTACACCATAAGATTCATACACAGAAGTTTCAAGAAGTGGGGAATTCATATCTCCAGCTTGCTCCCTGGTCTTCCAAAAGGATCTGATAGTGAACATACCCAGGGGGCTATTTACAAACATGGTATTAACCCCCAGTGGCCAATCCATATGCCACAGGATGAGGCGGGTAAGAGTTAGTTGTTTTTTTGGATAATGTATTAATGAACGGGATGAGCTCAGAGGAACACTTCTAAAAGCTGAAGGAGACACTAAAGAAATTGCAAATATATGGGTTTACTACTAACAGAAGTAAGCATGTTTCACTTCACCAGACTTATCTGGAGCACTGTATAGGTGCAGAAGCAATCTGCTTACTAAAAGGGAAAACAAAAATTACTAAGAAGGCAGTACCACAGAATACTGCCTCTGGTCATGTTATGCTGTTATAGTTTAGAAGTGTGCTCCAAATATATTAGCTTTGATCAGCATGATGTCTGGCTTGGTTTTTTTTCTAGAAAAAGCTTCATTTAGAAGAGTGAAATTAGGTATTTTGACAATCAAATAGCTTGAGTGAACCCTTTGACGCATTTTATTCTTTAGCATTAATGTTAGTACCTCCACTGGGAGGGCTGGTTCCTGTATTTTCAAATATCTATTAAGAGATGAGTAAAAAAAACCCCATATAGTTATTTTACGGAACATTTTCAAAACCAGCCAGCATTCCTCTTAAATAATACTGCTCTGCTTCCCACCTTTCACTGCAAAAACCTTTTGTCCATCATTTGCGGATAAATGCTAAAATGACCTGTTGGGATGAAAATATTGTCCTCATTGCCAATCCAAAACTACTGCTAGAAGCATGGAGGCTGAGAATATGCATTTCTCTGCTGGCAGAAGCCAGATAGCAGATGCTGAGTTTTGTTAGATAAGCATTTTACCAAAATATTTTTTAGAATAGACCCTCAAAAATGCTTTCTTGTACTCGTAGGGGGTGGGGAAAGCAGTTCAGTGTATATTTTCTATTCTACAGACCTTTTCTTAATAGTGCTGAAGAAATTGTTCTGGAAACAAGAAATAACTACATTTTGGTTATAGTTTTACGCTCTGGACTTTAGGGATGGCTTCATTACATCACCAGAAGCCAGCTTAAGTCAGAGTGCTTTTCGAAAATTTGTGTTCCCCTCAGCTCTTTGCCAGGGGGAATACTAGGGATGATAAAAAAACGCTTACAAGGAGACACACCAGTGTAATTACCCGAGTAACACTAAGAAACTATTGAATTGAAAAGGAGGTAAAAAGTAATTTTGTGTGCCTACTGCTGGTGCATATTGCTGGTGCCAGGACGGGATGTGCAGGACAGGAACCTGTGCTGTAAAACAGCCCAAGTGCCTCATGAAGCAAAATTTGCTGAAAACAGACCCAGCCAGCCCCCACGGTGCCCACAGTCCTGGGCTGCCCACCCTGCCAACAGGACGAGCTACAGGCTTCAGAAGGGAGATGGTAGGAGAGACTCACTTTGGTGTGCTGCTACAGCTTCCCTCAGTGTGCAGAAAAACTATTCCCAGGCATCCCTAACATAACACATTCCCCATGCTGAAATCAAGCAGATGCAAAACATCTGGCAATAGAAAATCCCCCTTATGGTTTTCTGCTTCCCCATGTAATGCCTTAAGTTTCTGCTTGGGGCTGAAGGTACCAGTATGCAACTGGATGGGACAGAGAAAATTGGGAAAAGGCATGGTAAAACAGATTTTGGTGCCAGTGACTTATTAAGTAGAGGTTGAAGGGATGCACTGATTAATTGTCTAGGGGAAAGCTTAGAGCAGATGTAATATGTGGCTCCAGAAGTTAATAAAAATGGCTTTATCTTTACAGATTTTTGTTGTGTCAGAAAATGATAGTGAAGGAAAGAAGAGGATGAAAAGATGTGCTGGGTCCCAGAAGGAAGGAAGAATAAGATTAAATTCAGATGTTGGATTCCCTCCTTGATGCCCAGCACTGACCACTGTGAATTCAGAGAGCTCCCTCAGGGCTAGGCTTCTGATTTATTTTTCTATTGGGGATGTCATTCAGGTAACGCACAAGGGAGAAGCATGCTGTATTGACAAGCTGCATGTTAAAGCTTTTGGTGCTGCTGATTTCCAGTTCACTGGGTAAAAAGCATTTAAGATTTTGTTCCTCATTTCCATCATGATTATGGCACAGTGGGGGCTGATGGTCCTTCTGCGGCCACGTCCTCACAAGAGTTACTGGTTTTAAACTTCTTCATATATATCAGCTACCTAACTGTTTGGAAACAGAGCATAGAAATTTATATGGAAGCTAACTGCAGTGATATAAAAAAACTAGATAGAAATTAACTTAAAAGGTAATTGTAGTAATCTCCTTCAGATTTTTGCAATGGGCAGAACAAATGACTTAAAACTGATAATGTTCTTTGTCAGAGAGATGATACGTTGCTCACTGGGAAGACAAACACCCACACTCCTTTAAGAGGCAGGTCCCCAATGGGCCATAAGCCCACACCCTTTCCCATGCTGTGACCACATGCTGGGGCATGAGCCATGGTTTGGTCCAGGTAAAGGGATGCTACTCAGCTGATGGCCCAGGGGGAACCTGGCCAGATACTGACTTTGTTGGTTTGTTGACCCTCAGGCAAAGGCAGGAGAGGATTTGTGTTAGGTCCTCTGTGCTCTGGGTTTGGTGCATGAGCAGACGGCTGCGGCAGCCCTTCCCCAAAGGCAGAAGGGCAGCTGTGGACAGCTCTTTGCCTCTTTCTTTAAGGACTAAGCCTTGCAAGACGTTTATACTCCAGCTGCCTGCTTTTATAGTCTGCCACATTTTTCTCCTATGTGATTCAAAAAGAAAAAAAAAATGTCAGATTGTAATTCTCAGCTCGCTCTTCCTAAAGGGATGAGAATTTGCTCCTTTGGAGGCTATTAGTATTGCCAAAGATTACTTATTAAATGTTTATCTCTTATGGACTGTCCCTGTAAATCTCAGAGCTGTCTGTACCTTTAGCACTGCCAAATCACAAGCTGAAGGGGAAAGAGCTTTCCTTGAAGCTGTAGCTCTGGGATTCATATGATTAAAGCCAGATTCTTGTTTTCCATTGAAAAAGTAAGTTTCCAGCTGCTGTGATTGCAAAGAAAAGGTTGAAAGTGTAAGCCTGAAGTATGCAAAGGAAGAGAAGCAAACATAAAGAATATGAGGGTTTTTTTTTTTTCATTTAGTCCTATGTTTTGAACTACTCCTCCATTCTCCAGGAGACTGATTCATTCTTTTGAATGGATTGTGCTGGCAATACCTTAGTTTTTTGTTCCCCAAGGGATAACTTCAGAGCTTTTCTTTCAAAACCACTTCGCTAAGTTTAGACATCTCTTAGAAAAACTAAATGAGAAGGAATTTTTAAGAAAAAATAATGATCTGCTACATAAATTTTTCACAACTTTGTACGCGGATGGAGTGGGTTTGTAGAATTACGGAATTGCAGTGACTAATAATAGTAATAAAGTGTCTGATTGTATTATGTGGTTAAAGATAGTCATAATACTCTCATTGTCTTTGCCGTTTTCCCACTCCTTGCTGTGACATCAGCCCATCCCAGACCATCACATCCTGCTCATGGCTGTGTCTTTGTTGATAAATAATGAGTCATTATACACTCTGCTCTATGACTCGTACAGCTGTATTGCCCAATTTTCCTCTCTCCAGAATGAAATCCCTCTTTGCAAGGATTTAGTATGCTTTTAAAACAGCAAAGTTTATTTGATGACAAATGTGCACTTCAGCAGAAGGAATGGATGGAATAAGGTTCTTTCTGGACATTTGGTACCTGGAGTAGACTCACCTACTGTAAATGATGTGGTTTTATTAATGACAAAACCCCACCGCCACTTTGTACTGACGGCACAATCCACCACATGCTGAAGCCGTGATTTCCATGGACTGTCCCTGCAGGGCACATTCAGTTCAAAGAGCCCTGCTGCCGCACAGGCATCTACACTGCATGAAATATTTGGATGTTTACATGTAAATAGATACACACAAAGTTGCATGTTTTCTCCACAATTGTCAAACTGATTTAGTAATGCTGAAATCAAAATTTCTTGCTCTCCAGCATGCTGCTATCTACACAGCATGCTTAGGAAGCTCTCCTAAAAAATTGATAATAAAATATATTAAAAAGTGCAAGAAATAATTGTAATGTTTTCCAAAAAGGCCAAAGTACACACGCACCCTTTGCTCTGACACCCAGAAAACTGAAGAAGTACCATGAGCAGCCTGGCACTAAACAGCTGATTTGCATTGTTGGGAGGTAGTTGTTTTCCTTCATTTTAATTTGAAAGTATGATCAAGCATGTGGCATAGCAAACTTCTGGCTCTGCAGACCTGCTTAACTAATACAAATTTCTTACTAACAGCCAATGTGCAATCCAGTATGCCTGCTTTGTACAGATGAGTTGCAGGGGGAAAGATCCTAACGTACAACAGATCCTCAGTGAGGCAAGACGTGATGCATTTGGCTTTTCTTCCTCCATTTTAATCAGTTATTTTGCCACTCACCCTTGCAAAGTATGAGAGATCAGGTGGCCTGGGGAGTGGCAGTGAGAGCATTCATGGATAAAGGAGGGATAAGCAAAAACCAGACAAAACATGTGGTCTCTGGGGCTGCTTGATGGATGGATGGATGGATGGATGGATGGATGGATGGATAGCTGGCCTTCAAGCCCTGTTCACATCTCTGTTGCCATGCCTTCCCTTCGCTTTCTCTAGATTGAGGGCCCCAAACCTCAGCCTGCCAGTTGCCAGACACAAGATGCACATAGACAGGGATCTGGTGTGGAAAAAACCCTTGGCCAAAATCTTGGCTGTAAATCTTGCTTGGCTGGTGACCCCCTGTGGGGCTGCAGCTGTGTCCCTCAAGGGCTTTCCACCCCCTTTTCCCTGTCTGTAAGCACAAAGGTGTAATATCCATCCCACAAGCATGGTGTGAAGTGGTCAGGTGTTGCATGAGTGTGCTGCTATCAAGCAATATGTACACTTGCCAAATATTGCGTACTGATGTTCAGGGGTGGTGGAATGGAGGTGGTTTATTGATGCCTGTCACCTTGCTGGCAGAGCCCGTGTGTCATGTTGAACATGCCTTTCCTCACAGTCTGGCCTGCAGAACCTCCTCATGCACATCTCTTTTCCACTAGACCTGAAGTGATCTAGGAAAGTCCCATCTTGAATCTCTTCCAGAATGATCCTGAGCGAAGCTTTCTCACGCCTGGCCCATTCTCCATGAGCTGGCCTGGGCTGGGTGCCAGGACGCCGCTCTCACCTCACTAACAAACCTCCTGCAGAAACAAAGATGTTTAGACTGCAACAAACTGGCATATTTCACTGCAAAACAACTCTGTTGTTGACTGCTTGCGTGCCTGCAGCTTTCTTCCCCATATCACAGCCACCTCCTTTGGGTGTCTGAGGGCTGGGGGCACCATAAAGTCCTGCTCATGGTGCATCAGGGGTGCAAACCTATGCAAGGCATCCTCTGCTCCCTAGCCCCATTTAAGAGCCTTTCTTGTGCAGAGGAGGGTTCGGCCACACAGAAAAGTGCCCCTGCAGCCATGCACAGGAGATGAGTCAACTGCCCATTTGCTGCCTCTCTCTCTCTCCCCGTTCCTTCTGATGTATTTTTGGGTGGAGGGAATGCAAATTTGATTTGTTAAATAGGTTTAAAAAAATGTAAATGATAATTATAAAATTCCACGAGTCTTTTTTTTCCATGATAAATTTTATGTGGCTGGCAGTTAAAATAAGTGATTACCCCATAAATACCACTTTAATAGCCTAGTCAACGGTGTAGCCTTTGCTGTTCTGAGATTTTTATCTTGGGAAAGGAAGGAAAAAAAATCCTTTTCCATGGATTTATATTGCTGTAGTGGCTGCTGCTGCCGCTCATTACTTGCCGAGTAATTTGGGGAGAACGTATTCTTCTACCGCGGGCAGTCAGGGATGAGTGAGCATGGATGCTGGTGGGGGCCGGCCACCCTGCACCCATGCAGCCAGCTGTGCCCCGGCTGGTGGTGGCCCCAGCCAGCGTGTCAAGCGCTCTGCCTGATTCTTTTGGGGTAACAACCTCCTGTTTTCCAAAGCCTGTAGTTTCTGCGCACAGGCACTGCCTTCCGCCATCAGCAACAGCCAGGCAGGCCAGGACCCTGCCAATGTTCTTGTTGCTGACTTGGAGAGATACAGGTTTGGTGGATGGGCAATGGCTCAATGTCCAAAGCAGATGGGTAACATGGGGTGTCCCTCAGGTGTCCGTACTGGGACTGGTACCGCTCTGTATGTGTTTCAATGTCACAGACGGCAGTGCTGGGTGCTCCCGCAGCGAGCCCGCAGCCGACAGCCAGCCCAGTGGTGTGGTGGATCCGCTGAAGGGAGCGACAACAGCCGGAGGGACCGTGACAGGCTGGAGGAGTGCCCCCATGTGAACCTCATGAACTTCAACAAGGCCCAGGGAAACCCTTCCGACCCCTTTCAATACACAGAAGGGGCTTAAAAGAAAGATGAAGAAAGACTTTTTACTAAGACCTGTAGTGACAGGGCAAGAGGCAACAGTTTTAAACAGAGAGGGTACGTTTCGGCTGGACATGAGGAAGAGCTGCCGTACAATGAGGGTGGTGGGGCACTGGCCAGGTGGCCTAGAGAGGCTGTGGATGCCCCATCCCTGGCCGTGTTCAGGGCCAGGCTGGATGGGGCTCTGAGCGACCTGGTCTAGTGGAAGGTGTCCCTGCCCATGGCAGGGGGTTGGGACTACGTGATCTCCAAGGGTCTCTCCCAACCCCAACCATTCTGTGAGGGCGGCCTGGGGCACCCTCCGGTTTCAATTCACAAATCCTTAAAAAAAAAGACAAGCACCCCCCCACCATCACCGGCTTCCCAGCAAGCGGCCGCAGCGGCTGCCCCGCGGGCAACCCGCTCCCGCCGCCGCCCCCCAGCCCGGAGGCAGCGCTGCCCCTGCCCGGGCGCGGCCGCCGCCCTGCGCGGTCCGGGCCGGTAGCGGCGCCGCCAGGGTGCTGCGGGCGGGGCGGCGGCGCGGCGGGGCGGCGGCAGGGGGCGCTGCGGCCCCGCCGTTGCGGCGGCGGCGGCGCGGGGGCGGCGGGAGCGTTGATCCTAATTGGAGCCGACGCGCGGCTTCTCCATAATCCTCCGACATCCCCCCGCCGGCTCGTAATTCCTGGGCGGGCGCTGCCGCCGGCTCCGCGGGGGAGCCGCCGCCGCCGCAGCAGCCGGGCAGGTGTTGCCGCCGGTCGGGTCGCGCCGCGCTGTGCCGCGCCGTGCGGCGCCGCCTCCTCACCGCGGGGGGCCCGGCGGCCATGTTGTCCCTTGGCGCGGCGGTAACGCTGCGGCCGCCGGCTGCCACAGCCGCGCTCCCCGGCGGCGTGACGAAGCAGAAAGGTGGGGAAGAGACACCCGCCGCCCCTCGGGGTTAATGATTAAGCGCTGAAAGTGCCTTTGTGTTCTTAATTGGCGCACGCTGCCCGAGTGCCGCGCGTGCGAGCGGGGGTGCCGTTCCCGCACAGGCGAGAGCTGGCGGAGCTGCCGGGCAGGGAGCTCCCGGCCCTCCGCGCTCGGCCCCCCGGCCCCGCCGCACGGGAGGGTGGGCAGCGCCTCAGCCCTGCCAAGATGCCGGGCCTCGGCCCCGGCGAGCGGCCCGAGCACCCGGGGTGGCCAGTGACGTGACTTGGGGCGCCGCAGAAGCCTTAAATAAGCTTTAGGCGGTCACAGCCGGTGCGGTACCTCACAGGCCAGTTGCGCGCCTACAGTGTTTTGAAGTCAGTGTTTTGCTGGACAGACTGTTCGGGGGCCCGGCGGTATTTCAGGGAAAAGTACTGTGCAGCTGGGTTAGGCCCTAAACCTGTGTTTGCACAGGTACCAGTACTTATGCAAGTGACTTTCCAGGTTGCATGGGAGCTCTTCCTTTGGCCCAGGCAAGGGGTTGCGGAGTTCAGCATGGCTGCTGGTCACTAGAAGCAGCCAAGTGCCTTCTTTTCGCATTGCATCTGGCCAAGGGCCTGCCTGAGAGGTAGATTTTTTTTTTTTTTTTTTTTTTTTTTCCCTCTATGTGCTCCCTAAACAAAAGGTATACATCGATTTTGCTTCTAGGCTTTGTGGGGCCCCTGGACCTTGCACAGCTCGTGTGCCAGGGCCAGTGCAATGTGTGCATGTTTGGGGGATGGGACGGAGAGATACCAGGGGCTACTGGCTCCCAGTCCTGCTGTTCCAGGCTGGTATTATCAGATGAGCGCTATCTGTATGTTCACATGGGCACTCGAATTTTTCCTCTCCATGTGAGCACACAAATTAGTCTTGCTAGGGACTGCATGCTTCTGCAGGTTTGCCAGAAGTGGAAATATGAATTGTTAAAGCTCAGGAATTGTAAAACTCTTAAGGTTGTTTCCACCCTCATTTTAAACAGATGTAAATCTAGAGTTAACTCTGCTGGAGGAAGAGTTATGCAGCACAAAACCAGTGTGCATGTCTGTGAACAGATACAGCTGACTGTCGGAGAAATAAAAATAATGAAGTAGTGGTGAATAAGCTGGGCACCTTACTTTCAGCCATAATAAGCAGAGTTTCTGAGAAGCAGATGTTCTCCCTCTTGCAAGCGCTGGTCTCTGGCTGAACATGGCTGAGAAGGCAGTGAGGTCCCTGAAGCCTGTGTGAGGCATGAATGTATATACAGGCTTTAATGATGTCTTAGAGGCAGATTCCCTGCAATATGATCCTTAAGACACAGAATTACAGTATTAGATACACTGCCAGACGTGTTACTGACATGGGTTGGCTTTATAGGGATCTGCCTTTGCATGTCTCCTTGTGTGTGCCATAAACTATTAAAGCAAGATTAACGGATGTATTCTTCTGCAGCTTTGTTCTCTTGGGGCAGATTTATATGCCTAGGTGGGTCCTGTAAGCACTGGTGCCATACATTATAACTTCTGCTGACTGCTAGTGCCAGTGTAACATGTTAAGGGCTCTTTCAGTCCTTTAAAACAGGTAGTAGTGCCATTTTCAACAGGCAGCTCTACTGCCCAGGGTATTGCGTATTAGCGGGATTGATGAAGGTTTCTCCTGTCCTTTCATTTTAACATGCTCCTTGATCCCAGAAAATAGCTGTGTAGTGAACTGGGACAATGCTTCTCTGACCTTTACATGAGCCTGGAATAAGCAGGAAGAAAAACTCTCCACCTAGTCTGTTCCTCTGTTGTTTCTGCATTTGGACTTGAAGTAAACATGGCCTCTAAAAATACTACATTCTCAAATGCTTCTGTTTTTCTTGTGACCACCTAGAAAAGACCGCTTATCTTATGCTTTAAAGAGGTTTGCTTTACAGGAATTTGTAACAATTTTCTGTATTTAAATTGCTTTTCTGTTTCTTTGCATTGACTTTCTTCCCCGTATAACACCTGCATGCTTTCTTCTCTGGTATCTCACAGTCACCTAGAATGGAAGGCAAGGATGTATTTATTTATCTTTGCTGTTACATTGTCAAAGAACATACTGCATTCCCCAACAAGAATTTTATTTTTCTGTTTTGTTTGTTTACTATTGGATCTTCACTTGTGCTCCCAGCCCTTGCACATTTTAATACCTTTTTAGCTATTCTCTTTTCCAAACCGTCAAGTTTTTGTTCCCTCCACCCCACACCCCCAAGTCCCCGCCTTTAACTTGTGGAGTTCTTTTTGAATTTCTTCTTTTTCATTCTGTGGCTGTTTGAAGTCCTGATTCTGCTTTGTCATTGTGTCTTCTAGCTTCTTCATGTTGGCTGTCAGGTTCCTCTTCACAGCTTCACTTCTTAGCCATTCTGCTCCTGTGCAAAGCTGCTGGTAAACTGTGAAAGACCTTGCTATTTCTCAACTTGCACTTCTAGGGTGTTTAGTTTGCTCGTGCCCTATAGCCTTTTCAGTTTGGAGCTGACTATTACCTGTTGTTGGTCACTGCAAGTGAAAGTTTTTTTTCTTTTCTTTTGAATGTTTGCACTTGCAAATGCTGAACAAGCTGAGTGTCATCCTGGAAATGATACATCTTCTGTAATGATGCTGCTCAGCTGTATGGGCCCATACTCCTCTAACACATATGCAAGTGCTGCACTGGTTTCTGTATTCAGTAATTGTGTCTTTCTGTAGTTTTAATAATTTGCCCCTTAAAGCCTTGGCTGTTTAGAGAAGGTCTGTGAAGATCGGTTAAAAAATTATGATTTGCATTGTGGTCTCGTGATCCAAGACAGTGAACTCTCTTGTGGATACTAGTTGGTAGAACATGGCATAGATACTATCCAGTGCCTTGTTCTGCATGTAACATGGGTCTGGAGGAAAGAAGTTTCAACGAGCATTTACCTGTCTCTTGCTATCTTCAACAGTGACTTACATAAAGTCTGGAGGGCTGGACTTTATGATTTGGGAAAGACCTGGAGACTTCTGAATCTCTCCCACTTTTGTCATTCTGAGCAAATTTTGTTCCAGTTTTGTATACGCTTATGCATCTGTTTCCTTTGGTAAATGGTATTGCTTGTATTTACCAGCAGCAGTTCTGCAGATTTCTGATTTTTTTCCTTTTGGTTCTTCTGAGCAAATTTAATTCTAATTTTGGTGTATATATTTAGAAGAGGGTATCTCTTCATATTTACTGATGTCAGTTCAGCTGCAGAAGTTCCTGAATCAAATTTAGTTTGTCCTATGGAAGGAGCCAACTACCAACCCAACCAGTCATAGAGCTGTAGGATAACCGATAACCAGAGTGGTTTCCAGGTGTGCTCACTTCCAGCCATGCATGTAAGGAACAGGCTACACAAGCTTGTGGGTATGCACTGGTGGTATCTCATGGACTTTGCTGCCACCAGTGGAATCCATCTGTACCTATCACTTTACATAGCTACTGCAGCAGGAGAAAAAAAAAAGAAAGAAAGAAAAAAATTCAACCTCTAAGTGAAGAACTGTGGCTGTGGTTTTACTTAAAGGAGAACAAAAAAGGAGAGGAAAACAAAGGGGTTAGTATTTATAGTGAGTAGGTGAGGCTGCTAGTCCGCCCTTCAAAAGGTGGTACTTGGTACTCTTCCCTCTCCATGGGAAAAAATTCAGCCATCATATTTTAGATCCATAGTGATAGAGTAGATCAGTCTTCTTACTTCAGAAGTCGGTTCTTTCTTAAACAAAAATCTGATTGCTGGATCTCTGTAGTTCAGACTGTACAGTTCTGTTTGTGTTTTTAAGTGGTATGTTTGCTGAAGAAAACAAATACTCCAGGGAGACCAAATCTGCTTTGGTGTGACATGAAATTTGGTGAAGGTTTATTACAGCTCAGCCCCCCACCCTCAAATCAAAGAAAGGGAGAAAAGGAAAGGTTTAAAAAAATGATTCAATTTTGTGGGCATTTTTTTCCTTTTCAGGTCAAAAATAGAGAACAGAGGATTTACTACTTCAAAGGCAAACATTTCCTTGTTGTTTTCTTTTTCTTTTTTTTTTTTCTTAGCCAAACCATCCCCCTTAGCTTTTATTTCAAGTAGAATCAACTGAAATTTTTTCTGCCCATGATTGTTTTTTGTTTGGCCGTTGAACCAGATAATCCAATATTTGCACAGCTCTCCCTGGAGCTGCACAAAGAGGTAATGCTGTCATTATGACAGGTAGACCTCAGGAGATTATGTGGAAACACGGGGTCTCCTAGCAGAAGCTCCCTGGCCTTTAAATGTTCACTCTTAGATCTTCAGGATTTCCCTGCAGATCTATGGACTGTGTTATATTAGAGGGGGTTGAAGTGTTGAGGGGTCTACACTTCCCCAAAGGAAGGCAGAGGAAAAATGATATTCATCATCAGGGCATGGAGTTTCTGGACTGTTCAAGAATACTTTTTCCCTAGGGAAGGATAAGGCTTCTAGTGCTAAATGGTAGGATTTACTCATATATGTATTTGAACTTTATTTTATTTTTAGTTTGTGGTTTCTTATTGTTCTGAAAGCATGGTGACATATATACCTCTTTCTTGCTATTGGTTCTTGCTTATGCCAATGTACCTTGGTCTGTTTATACAAAAATATTTGTTACCAGTTAAACTCACCTTCTTCTGTTTGCACCAAAACATCTTAGGCTCATGAAAACTGCCTGACCAATGAAACTGTCTGCTTGGACAGACAATTTCTGCAGATCACTCAGTTTGCATGTGGAAATTCAGTTTTTCCAGTCTGGCTTCGATGGTTAGTAGTATAGATTTTCTAAGAAAATGCCCACTGTTATAAGCAGCTGTAGGTTTGTGCTTATGAAACCTATTTGCACAAATATTATCAGCCACCAAAGTCTCCACCCAAGTCTGCCACAGTTGTTCAGATCTTCCAACAATTACAATCTAATTAGAGCCGGCATTCAAAGTTGCCTCCAGCATTTCAAACAAAAGTAATTTAGTGGTAATAAAAGTGGTAGATTGACAGCTCTGGAATCTGAACTCAGCTTATCCGCAAAACATACCCAGGGTGGGAAAGAGCTACAAGAATCACGGCAACAACTCTCTGAAGGGCTTGACCCCTTGCCTTGAAATGACAACCTCCAAGGGATGAACATATGGGTAATTTTCTACAAGTCCCTCTACTGCCACTGCCAAGAGTGCTGCTAATTACTGACAATAATTAGTATATTGTCTGTAGCTTGAATACTTTTCCACTAGGAAAAACACCTGTATGATAACAATCAAATGCCCATCATGTAGTGATGGTGTTTATGAAGCTAAGAATTATTCTGAATTTGAACCACAGCCTGTGAGGTGAAAGGCTTTATCCTATTACCAGTCCCCTGGATCATTCAGTCTACAGTGTGTGAGGCACAGGGCTGTGATTACCAATTCATTTCATAAAGGCCAGCCATTTAAAATTCTCTCAAACTAGCAGCTGCTGGAGGAAGAAAAAAGCACCTGGGTCTGGACAAATATATTTTTCTTCTTCTGGGTTAATCTAAAAAGAAAACCAACAATTCTTTCCCCTGACAAATGAGACTTTCAATCAGCGCTGAGCTATCACTGCAAAAGGATAACCTCTCTTTGCTTACTTGACATATGGGATTCTTCCAGTTCCAGAGGTGGAAGTCATGGTTAGGCTGAAGAGCACTTGAAAAAATAAGCCGCTTCATGCTGCTGGTCAGTAAAAGGAATCATTTGGATATGATGTGGAGAAAAGAATAGGCAATCCACCTGCTTCAGTTTCTTGTGGTGTTGCTGGATCCTTTTATTGCTGTTACATACAAGCACAGGCAGAGACAAGAAATACTTCTACTTCTTTCCTGTCTTCTGGTTCTCTTTCCTCTATCCCTTGGTTTCTGTGCTCTAAAACACTAAATTATAACATAGGAAGGACCACCATGACTTCTGAAATCTGACAGGTCTTAGCTTTCTTCCAGCTGAGTTAACATACACCTTACTGCGGCAGGCAAACCTTAATTCAGTTGGCAGTAGGATTACAGCAGGTATATTTACCCTCAAGAACACTCATTTTCCATATCTAATTATCTCCTCATCTGCTGAGTCAGGGGGAAAATCAAAATTATCCTCTGTTTTAGATTATGTTTTCCTAGGACTGACATGAGAATTCTAGGTGACATTCTCAAAACCATCCAATTTATATAGGATCAAAAGACTCTGGCGTTCAGGGGATCATCTGCTCCTCAGATGTATTAGGGACATTAGAAAACAGTACCTTTGGTTTTTAACATTGGAGATGGAGGCACAGATAGAAGATTGCTGCATTTATAGCCATCTTTATAGAAGAAGATCATAATTTATGTTTTCAGATGAGGCTTTGAAAATGTCAATCTTGTATGTTCTAACTGGAAACTGAACTGCCCATGGGGTGTGTTTCAAGAGTATGAATTTGCACTAGTAATTCCACTATTTTTTTTTCTTTGTTCCTTTGCAATATATTTTTCTGGCAGCCATAGTCCACTCCAGAGGAGGAAGGAGAAGGTTGGGAGTTTTGTGTGTGTGTGAAAAAAGCTTTTGATTTATGCTGGGGGCAGCTGGTTTGGGTTTTTTTCTTCAGTTCTGCAGCATTCGTCTGTGATCTGCAGATTACTATTCCCTATTTGAAAACTGGGTATAAGCAAGATGGTTTTCTACCTCCTTCATCAGTCTGTTCCTCTTAGCCTACAAGCAGATTCAGCCAGAAGCTGTCTGTCGTTCCAGTAGTATGTACACCTCTAATATCCATGCCTTAATGGTCTAGAAATACTATGCTATCCCACTCACTAGCCGAGGCTGATGTGGAGCGGTTGTAGACACATGCACTGCAGGTCCTTTTCTCATCCAGTTCTGTTCCCTCATCCCTATTTGGGAAAAGCAGGATTTCCTTGATATAGCCATGTCTGTGAACAACTTATGACAGCCAGCAGCCTGGCTCATCTCTGACTGCATGTTGCTGTGTCAGCAATTTGGCCCAGCATCTAACCCAACACCTCCTAAATCTCACCAAAATACAAATGCTAAGATGATAATACAGATGGAGTAAGATATGCAAGATGACAATACAGATGGAAGCATTGAAGTTAATATATGGTTTGTAGAGTAGTTTGGGATCCTTTGGGTTGGTAAGTGCTGTGTAAGTTTAAAGCGCTGTTTTGTCTCATGCTCACGTAACTTACATTCCTTGGCTTTGCACTTTGGTGTGTGGATTAAGTTATAGCAGATCTGTCTAGAACGCCCATTGAGGCTAAACAGTGGTGCATCTTCTGCTTCATTGTTTAATATCAGATGCTTTATTATGGAAATTCAAATAAAACTTGACCTAAACAAGGCAGGCCTTCCTGCTATTTTTAGAACATTATGCTATATCCCATGTCTGTGTTTCACAGGCTGGTGTGTAATTAATGATGTGTGTCCTTCCTTCCCTTGTTAATTGATGCACAAGCTTTTGGGAGGTATGCATCATTATCTAATGTAATCATGCAGAAAAGGGAAGAAAAGAAAAAATCCACGTGTTTTGATGTCTTACCACATTTGAAGCAGGAGGGAGAGAGCAGGCTGCCCTAGCAAGTTTGGAACTGGACTGCCCCGCAGTATCGCCAGGATCCACGAGTTTTGAACAGTCTCTGGCTCCAAATGCCTCCATGATCCTGTTTAGAGAAGTTTTTAAACATGTCTGTTCCTTCTGCTGCCCCTTGCCCTGGCATCTGGCAAGAGGGCAGAGGAGCCTCTCCCTCCATTTTCTGCTCAGTGATCTCCCAACTTGCCATCATTTGCTTTCAGGTTGGAGGCAGGTGTGCAGGAGACCGTAGGTTCCTTTAATCTCTATTAAGAACAGCAGATCACAGTGGCCCCTCTGGCCTTGTTCCCTATGACTATGAAACTAGCTTTAGCAGCACAGAGATTTAATCTTTCTAGTGGAAATGTAGCGCCGGTCAAAGGTCTACACTGCATCTTTTAGGACAGTTTCTTAGCTGTGTGAAGTTAATCGTGAGGCAGTGTCCGTTCCAAGTTGCAGATTTTGGAAGAAGGCTTGTGCTACAGATTGCCTTTCTGCAGCTCTGCTCTCTTCCTTGGGAGAGATCCCAGAGAGAAAAGCCACGAACTCTGGCAGAGGTGCAGAGTGGGCCTCTGGCCCCTCTTGGAGGCTCCTTCTCTCACCTGACTCCTTTTCCCACCACCTATCTGGTGACCAGAGGGAAAGAACAAGCAGCTCTAGGTGCACTGTGAGCCGCCTGGGGATGATAAGCAGGTCTTTGTGTCTCTGTTATCTTTAAAACCTACCTGGTGCAGTCTGTCAGCTGCTTTAGGTTCTCTGAGAGCGCAGATGGGGGCGAGCCAAGGTGGCTAAGCTATGTAGCACTCTGGCTGTACCCCTGCCAGTGCATGCAGCAGGCAGGATGGGCTAATTGGAAGCAGCCAGTCACCCTTTCAGCTGTTGCTCCCAGTTTTGTTCCTCCATCTTCAGTTAATTTAGATCATACCTAAAGTGCGTCCACAACTACATTTAAGCAAAAGTGGTTACCATAGTAACACTGGAGATTTTCCAAATGCAGTCTATGATGTAAACAGCTAAAATGACTGTTACCCCAAATAGTTGTTTATTTCTTCTGTGAGGTTTATTGAGTATTTAAATCTGTTGTAGCACACACAGATTTACCACTTCTAAGTATAACTTGGAGGAGTAACACATTTTTTCTTATTGCTTCCATTTCAGCAGATCTGTTTCCATGTCAACAGCTCACATTGATAAAGAATTGACATTCTGACTGCATTTGGCAGTGTAGGGTACAAGGTGACAATTAAAATAAATCAATGTTTCTAATGATGCTGATGTTAAAACCGTGCCAAAATACTGGGGTTCCCATGCACAGTAGCCAGAGATAGCTTCTTGAATCTGCAGAGAGCGAGTCATGAATTCTCATGGGAACAGACTTTCTTTGCAAGGTTTTTAAGCCTTCCTGCTTACAGATGCAGAAAGACTGGGAAAGCAAACTCTCTCTCACAGAAAAACACACCTATCACTCTGTGTGTGTGCACACACATGTGTGTTTGCGTTGGCTCATCCACTTCTAATCTAGCTGAGGTCTAGAAATGCATAAAGCATGCAGTAAAAAATTAGAGCACAATTCTTGGTCTAACCTGTTTTGAGTCAAGTTTCTGGCAAAAATTGTGGAGCAGTAGGGCTTAATTACCCCCCCCCTCCTTCCACTCCTGATTTCCTTGTAGTGAATATATGTATTGAAATTACTGAGGGACAACAAACATGGAGGCCCAGAAGGGCAGTTTTTGAGCTTGCAAGCCTGTTCAACAAAGACTGGCACTTCAAATTGTATATTTGGGGGATGAAAGTGGACTGCTTTTCTCTGTCTGTGTGAGCAGCATGTAGATACACAATCGCCACAGTTGAGGTGTCATCAGTGTGCTTGTTTTCCCATAGTGCGTAAAGGAGCTAAGATCAGTGGCCCACTATATTAAGCATCCCGTTTACACACAATAGGAGAGACAGACACAATCCACAAAAATCCCCAGACTAAGCAGACAGCAAACAGGGAAAGAAGGAAAACTGTTACCCCCATTTTACAGGGGCAGAGAGGGATTAAAAGGATTTTTTTCAAAGCTGCAGATAAGAGTGGTGGCTTCCAGGTGATGCAGGCTCCCCACCTACACTTTGGATGCCAGAAAATCCCTTACCTGGTGTTGGCTCAGGGTCATACTAGAGTCTCGTGGTAGATGTGGCAATCCAAATCAGCGCTCCTGAATTGAAATGTGCACACCTTCAAGGGTGAGCAGAGTTTGGCAATACATTTCCATAGAGACATTCAGCTTGTCTGAAGGCACTCTGTGTGGTTTGAATTAGGTTTGAATCTGTAATTTCTGTTGCATCTGGGGACTATACATACTTTCTAATGTTGGGCATCTAAATGATTTGCTTAGTGATCTTAGTTGCTGTTGGTTCTCTTGGTAGCAAATGGAAAGAAGTAGTTGTGTCCAAGCAACAGTTCAGGTCACCTTCAGCAGGTGTCTAGCACTGCCTGATACTGCTTCATGAATGTGTAAATTCACTTGTTATGTCTTTCGTATCATGGGATCATATAATTTTTGTGGGTTTAACAAGTCCACAAACTTGCTTTGTCTAGTGAGCCTTCTATTTTTAAATGAAATTCTTAGATACTGGTTTAGAGAAAAGAATAAAAAAGCAGAAATACTGTTAAGAGTCACGTGATTCCTGGTACCACTGAGGTATACCAAAATGTGGTGAGTTTTCACTCTCATACATACAAGAGCAAACTCCATACCCCACAACCAGTCATCTGTGTAATGGATATGAATATAGTAAATCCCCCACATGTACAAATGATAATTTTATTTCCAGATTGCATTCTTTGGAGGATCTCTGAGCGCTTCAGAAGGATTAATGAATTATGCCTCACAGCAGCCCATAAGGTGGTAAGTATTATTACTGTATTTTGTAAATGTGAAAGAATTGTGGGATGTTGATAAACGGAAATTGCCAATTCAGTCAAGTCTGTGGCAAGTAACTTTTCCCTGTAGAAAAATGCCACTCTTTCAAGATACAGGGCAGATACAATGTTTATATGTTTCAGCAAATGAGCCATTGCTGAATTACTTTAATTTGATTACACAGGAGTGAGACACTTTCAGGACATATCCTGTGAATGTCACTGAGGTGCTCTAACACAAAAAATAGATTGCAACTGAGAAGGAATGTGTAATCTCTGTTGAATATTGGCAGTGGCTGACAGTAGAACAGCAGCTGGTTGGATGGGTCTGCACAATAACGAGGGTTAAGACGATCTAGTGCTCTGTTGAACTGCTGTTGGCCTTCCTTATCATATTACCTCATCTCCTAGCTGCAGGGACTGGCAATCTTTCAAGGAGGTATGCACAATATTGTTTTCCCCACTTTGAATTAGAAGTATGAAAGTAGCAGGGGCTGTAAGTGCTGCTTCTCAGAGGTTGAGCTGAGCAAGGGGTCCTGCGAGGGGGTAACCTCCAGCACCTGTGAAATTTGGCTTTGGAGGGTGCCAGGGTTAGGGAAGCATCCCTCCTGGTGCACAGCTTCCAGTACCTGGCCCGTCAGAAGCCCTTTACCACACACTTGTGGCTGTCAGCTCTCAAGCTAAGTTTCAGTACCTGCAGCCATTGTTCCATGGAGATGTGACTAGCCATATGGTAGTGCTGTTTCTACCCCCATTTTATTAGCTAAATCTAATTAACAGGCCATTATAATAACCAGACAGACAAATATAATAATCTACTGTCATGCTTCATTGTAAATAATGGCTGTAGTAGCCACAGCAATATTATTTGACTTAATATGAATGTGTTTGACATACACCATCAAGAATGAGATGAACATGATGCCTCAGACAAACTGTGTATTCACATGTGGTCCCTGTTGTTCAAAAGCTCTGGAAACACAGCTGTAATCAGTAACAGTAAAGTTCTGAAGAATGAAAGGATGGTCACAACCATTTATATACGAGTTAATGCAAACCAGAAGAAACACATAACCAAACACAGACTGGAGTTGAAGAAGAGATATAACATAGTCCCAGAAATTCTGTACTAGAGGCCTAGATTTTAACAGGAGTAAACAAGACCCATTCCTGAGATGCCGTTGAGAAATCTTTGTGCGAAACAGGAGGAATATATAAGTGAAAGATGTCAAATGGTGTTTGGCTGTAATTGGATACAGCATGAATGCTGTGAAAATGTTAACCTAAATCTGTCCTAAATCTGAAACAAAACTTTGCTCTTGCTACCTAAGATTTCTTCTAAGCTTTGCTGAGGTGCAGTTGTGGAATGACTAATTGAAAGAAAACTATAATTCTAATAGTTGAACATTCCCTTTTGTCACCAGTGTTGTCCGACACTAGAAAGTAGAGGAGGAAAGAAATAAGTTACTTTACAGCCGTTTGTGTAAAAAAAAAAAAAAAAATGTGGTGGGAAATAATAAAAAATGTAGGTTTTGTAATAAATCAGATATATTAAGCTGAAGGCTTCTGCCCTTCTAAAATAAAAGGAAGTAAGAGATTTTTGGTGGCAAAGATACTACCTTGTGGGATTTTAATGGAATTGTAAAACCCATTCCCCTGACTTCAGGATGATGTAGTGAAAATGCAAGGTGTTAATCACAGTTCTGCTTGATTTCATTCAGGATCTGAGTTGCTTTGTGTCATCAGTGGGGTGCAATTCCTATGGAGTGAAACAACGCATACAGCATGGACTAAAGTGCTTCAAAACAGCTGTGTGCTGCCTTAGGCAGTACCTCAGTGGTTAATAGGACTAATGAATGTGCACGCTAACAACAGCGAACACAATTTAAGGATCAAGACCAAAGGTTCTTTTCAGATAAGAGAAAAGAGAAGGTGAAAATATACAGGCATGCAGAAATAGAGTATTGTGAGAAGATTTAGGGCCTTGGCATCAAGCAAAAATCGTCACTTTGCTGTTACTTTGCAAGAAAGGTTGCAACCTGAAACATACCTACGTAAAATACTGCTTCAAGCTTCCTTAAACTTCACAGAGGCTCTGTTCTACTGATGAAGCTTGGGCAGAGCAGAAGGGAAGGGTGGTAGCTTGGGCTTGCTAAAAACTAGTGAGACTTTCTGCTGGGGCACACATTATTGAGCAGTCACTTTGCTATCTTTTGAAAGAATAGACATGCCTCTCCTGGTCTGTCCATGCTGGTGAAGATAGGTGTGCAGACACAGAAACCTGGTACTAGAGAGGATGCCACAGTGATTCATAGGCAATAAATTTTTGGCCAAAACCAGAGTGAAAGAGCATGCAGTGACACATGAGATACCCCCTGTCTACCTCTGCTCCCCTGGATGTGCCAGGTATAGTCTAGTTCTTTTGCTAGGCCACAGTGGAGGAGAAACACAGCAAGTAATTGTCTAGCTGGTTGCTCCATTCACTCCCATACCTAAGATGAAGAGCTGTTGCTACCACAGGAGGGGTAGCAGTGGGTCTCTGGTGACAAGGTAAGCAGGTACCAGGGACTGGCAAGTGCATACTGCAGTGAAAGGGGGATCCCAGGGTGTCAGAAATGTCTCACCTTGGTTCTGTGTCTGGATGTTGAAATGCTGAGCCAGCATCTCAATACACTTTGTTATTCTGGAAGAAAGTTACTCCATTTACTCCTCAGGTTCCTGGAAGGATTGCTGGGGTCAGAGACTGGCCTATAATTGCAGCTGTCAGCTCACTGTTAAATGGAGAGATGTAAAATACCTCCTTGCACATCATTTATTAACATTTAAAACCTGTCAGGGGACATATAAAACATTCCTTTTTTTGTAGCATTTATAAACTACTGAGAAGCACAGACACATTCCCCTATATTAATTACCCTAATTTAGGCAATGTCCATGGAGGGCCTGTAAGCACAGCAGCTATGATTTCCACACTCCCAACCCCCCTAGTTCTTTTATTTCTAGGCATTGGGGTTCCCCTGAGCCCATTCCAGCTGCAAATTCTGCTGGCATGAAGCAGGGTAATTCTGGAGAGTGAATGTATTTTCAGACCTTGTATACATGAGGGAGTTGCACTAAGATTACTGGTAAACCTGCTTAGTTAAACCAATGCAAAATGTGACATGGACAGTCCTATTTCATCTCGTTGCTTCTTTTAGATTTGGATTAGGTTTGAAATCAAGTAAACCCCCATTTAACATCTTTAAATAAAGATGTATGAAGGCATTCACATCAGTTTAACTTGAATTGTTTCAGTCAGATTTAAATGAAACCGGTGAAATTTTCTTGTACTAAGAGGACTTCAGTAAATACAAATTCCTGTTTCTCTTCTACAGGCCTGAGGTGTTGCAGCTCTTCTGGCTTTTCACAAGGCATAATTTTAGTCACCTATGCTAGGAGTCAGTGGGAATTACAGGCTCTGCTGGATCAGGGTAAATCAAGAAAGGGACATTTAGTGGTCAAGGAAGGAACATGAAAGGCATCGTTATTTGTCTCACTCAGTGAAAATGATCACAGCAGATCTTTTCAACCTCTGCAGGCCTAGTGCTATGACCGGGTTGGACCTGCCATATATCCTCAGTGTTGTCTTGTTGCTGTCAGAGT
This sequence comes from Falco punctatus, assembly GCF_963210335.1. NCBI lineage: Eukaryota > Metazoa > Chordata > Aves > Falconiformes > Falconidae > Falco > Falco punctatus. The sequence goes on from NC_137580.1 coordinate 69,390,741, forward strand.
ATCCAATGGGGCTAGCACACATGGGGTGGTCCAAGTGATGCATCTGAGTGGGGAAGGTTCAGCCTACAGCATCTTCACATGGCAAATTCCTCTCTGCTGAGCTCTGGTATTGGTACCTGTGTGTGAGAGCAAGAAACTGGGCAGGTATCTATTCCCCTTGGGTTATTTCAGCCAGCTGATAAAAAGGAAGAAATGTAGCTACTCTCAGGTCATGAAACATTTGTGGTGGGCATGTTTTGCTGCAGTAGTATGATGTTTGGAGAATAAAATAAGTATGTTGTACTGAATGTCATCTTGAGTTTCCTCCATGAAATAATTTGGAGAGTGTTCCCCAGCTACATGTGCTGAGCTGTGAGAATTGTTGCTGAAAGCACATAATGTTGTGTATACTTAATTTTAAAGGACTCCACCATGGAGAAGTCTGTATGTGTTAGAGAATTACTATGGTTTTGAATGGTACAGATCTATGGTTTTCTTTATCAGAGGTGAAGCCATATAAATGCTGCTTGTCACTTTCTTGCTGTCACCTGTGAATGTTTTGGTGAGTGTCCCAAATCAGTGGTGGAAAAGCACTAAGAAATACCTAGAGTAGTTGGGTTCTTGTGCAGAGGGGAGCTGATTAGGTCCAGTGCCTGGAGGAGGATCCTTCTGCAGAGGTATTCCTCCCATTAGCTGTGCCACTAAGCCATATATCATAGGAGGGCTGAAATTTGTTTTTATCAATTCAGGAACAAGATCCTACATCTGTTCCTAATTACAGGTAGGGGTCTCAGAGGAGGTCTGAGTTACAGTGTATGTGGATATCAAAATGCATAGCTCTCATTACTTGAATAGGTAAATAATTTTATTCATCATCTGTGCAGGGACGTAGGAAGCGTAGCCCAGGAGATGTTAACAATTAACTGCAATCTCATTTGCATTACTGGCTATCAATATCTTCAGCTCTTCTGCATAGTAGTTTAATATTGACTACATAAACCTTCTGAAAAGGGGTTAACTTTTTTGTGTGAATTGTGCATTTACAAATATATTTCTATTTTTGTCAGATTGAATATACATGAAGTTTTGCTATAGAGGATGTGTTTTTATGGTGCTTTGCTTTGTTTTGGGGAATGGGGGACCAAATGTCTTCTGTAAAATCTGGGCTACCACAGCTTATGACTAGCTTCTATTCAAGTCAAGGTGCTAACCACCATACAGGAATGACTGCTGTGTATGAAACAGATCATTTCCCTGGACCGAAAATTTTAGTTTTGGCAGAGTCAGTGTTGTTGCTTATGCTTTTGAGGGCAGCTGTCTCTGTCCCATATGGTGTACAGATTTTGCAGTCTAGTAAATGCAAGGATTTGATCTTGTTTTTTTAAACAACTTGCCCTCACTGTAGGGTTACTCTGGTTGCCTGCAAAAAAGTCACATGTAAGAAGTGCACCAACCCATATTGATACAATTTATTGCTATGGATTCAAACAGACATAAGAGAAAAATATCGAGAAGTGTGGCTATTTGCAGGCAAATACACTACTATTCATACTTTGAACTTGGGCTGGCTTAACTGAAGCATACTGGTGCCTTTTGCTGGAGTTGTCTGCATGGATGGGAGAGTATAGGCAACAACTTGAGTTAATACCTGGAAAACTCTTCTTTTTCTGTTAGAAATTCCAATTGTATTCCAGGCAGTGCAAAATACTGCTGACAGATTGGTTCTGCTCTTCGTTAATTGTGTGGTGGCAAAAGTGCTTTGATGGTTTGTATCTATGGGGTTGGGAAATCCCTCTAAGAACCTTCACATGTGCAGTAATGTAAAATACACTGCTGCTGTTACTTGAATTGTTAAATTTCTTGAGGTGAGCAGTAGCAACCTGCAAATGGGAACTGCAGAAAATCCAGTGATTTCAAAGCAGTGCATTTAACTTGAACTCAGTACCAAGCACATTGCTGGAGTTATTAGTAAAGTAATCAGTTCAGAAGCAACTACAGCAATACAGGTGGTAAATAGATGGCAGCATGGATTTATTAAAAGTAAATAATACAAACTAACTTAATTTCTTTCTCTGATAGGATAAAAAGCTTAATGGATAAGGTAAATCCACCAGAATAATGTTTCTCCGTTTCATGAACTCTTTTCTTAACAGTTCCATGCAGCAGTCTCATAAGAAAATTAGAAGTGTGGATAAGGTATAATTTTTAGAAAATAAGATGGATTGTAATTAATTTTGAGTGACAGTAAATGTATATGTCAAGGTATATTTCAAGTGCTTGTCGCATTGGTGCTTATATATTCATAACTCAGTTTTGAGAGAGGAGAGAGCTGTCTTTCAGGAATCAATTCTGGCTCCAATACTAAGTTAATGTGCTCTATTTTCATTAATTGCTTTGATGGTAGGATTAAGACTTCATTGATCGTATGTGTGAATGATATTAAGTCTTGTTGGGATTGCAAATACCATGCAGAGAGTAGTCATTAAAATATATCCTTCTCTGGACATGTCTCTGGCATACGCTCTAGAGCCTCAGAGAGGGAATATGTGCATGGCTGGACCACTTTGGAATTTTCTCTGTAAAGCAAAACTCCCTCTGTCCTTCTGGCTGGGGTCAAGAGATTGGTTCTCCATCTGCAATTACATTAAAAAAAACCCCCAACAAACCACACCAAAAAAAAACCCAACTAAAAAACCTTACATTAGAAGAACATTGAGGTTGTAAAGCCAACCACTGGGTAATTAGGAAATAATAGAATTCAAGTGGCCTGTATAATTTTATTTCATCTTCCTAATGCATATGTATTATGAGGCAGTTTTTAATTCCAGGAATCCATACTATTTTTAACTCAGGATTCTCCTTTGGTAGCCCTCTGCATAGGAAGGAATTTCATACAGGCTGAGCATTGCTTCATGCGATTTCATTAAAAATTCCTCAGAACATCCTTTAAGGCCAGTTTGCAGCCCACCATTTCTAATGATATTCTTGCAAAATGGAGATGTCCGTGCAGAAACATAGAAGCACTTCAGTGTAATGTTTCAGAAGCAGTGAGAAGAAATATGAAGTTTTGAAGTGCAACAATGATATAAGGAATTAGTGAAATCTAACATTTTTTGGTAAATCAAAAATTTAGAAATCTTTCCAAATTCAGGTTTCACTGCGTATATTTTGCAATATCTGTAGTTAAAGTCATAATATGATCTGTAATATGTACACTGAATCTTTGTGTCTGAAGGTTTCCACAGTTGCCTTAGATGCATGACAATTAGGCATTTTCGTTGGATGCTCTGGATAATACCATTAGATGCACAATAATTAGGTGTTTTAATCTCATTAATATTCATTTTCATACATTTAAATGCCTCTCTTATAGCATTTGTTAATTAACATACATTTACAATGGTATATTCCTCTTCCCCATTCAGCCATTCTGACTAATTTAATGAGCTGACATATCAGATGACTTCTCTTACAGGATTCTGCTGTTGTATCTTTGGTGGGAACAAAGAAGTGGTTATTGTGCTGTTTGTGAGCAGAATTAGTGCAGCTATTTTTTCTCACAAGGAATCTGGGGCATGGAGAATCTGTCCTTGGTGATGCTGTTGCAAAATAGAGGGCTCCTTACTGTGTGTTTCCTTTTATTTGTATTATTAACACCTGCATCCCAGAAGCAAAGTTTGGGCCCTAATGTGTTTTTCAAATTGAAAGTGAATATAGTTTGCACCCTTAAAAGTTTGTTTTGTGCATCTTGGAGAATAGAGCGCAGCCTGCAAAACTGTAGTGAGGGACACACCAACATTAAAAAAATATCTTTCCTTATTCTTGTAAGTAGGGCTAATTTAAAAGGTAAACTAAAACATTCAGGGGAGTTGAAGGAAATCTGTCTCCTAAAAACGCTTGCAAGGAGGTGAAGTAGTAACTGAAATGCTGCTGTATAATTACACCTACTGGGGATATTCATTATGATTCTTGGGTTACTCTGGAGTCTGACTATTAGTATTAAGTTAGACAGCTTGCCTGTTATCATACAAATATTTTAATAGACTGTGCACGGCACCACCCACAATAATGCCTGTGGTTTCAGTTCCTGTGTTGCTGCTGAAGTACAAATAATAATAGTAAATGCATACAGAAAATAAACATAGTTCCTTCTGTAGATTTAGCAGATAGAGTTTTGGGTGATGGTACATTTCAGTTTTTTGAGTCTCATTTCATCAAAAATTAAGGGGAAAAACTCCTGTAAAATTCTTCATACTGATAAATCAAAAAGCAATCTCAGCAGTTAACAGATTATTCAAATTCAAGTGGAAAAAACACACCTGGAGGAGAATTTTCAAAAAGGCTCAATGTCAACTTAATTCTGTTCCCACTGAAGTCAATGGGAGTTAAGCCAGTACAGAGCGTTTTTCAAAATCTTAACCCTAGGATCTGCATACCCATCTAAGTTCGATGAGGTTTATTCTTTAGGAGATTCCAAGTTATTAAGGAAGAGATTTTCAGTAGCACCTGGGGGATTTAGAAGCACAGTTCAATTAGTCTTTCACTGCAATTTGTGCTTCTAAATACCTGAGACAGGTTTGAAAATCTCACGCTAAAACCCTGTCTCAGCTGTTGGTTAAAGCCTCAGTGCACATGTCTATTCCGATAAAAATAGGATTCCAGTCTGAGGCACATGCAGAATTTTGCATGTGGTTAGATGGTACGCCAGGAGAATAGGCTGTCACATTATCGTTAACTATAAATGAAGGGCATTGTCAAGTGAGGAACATTTGAACAACATTGCAAACACTGTCACCACAGTCCTGCGGTGGCTTCTGCTTAATACTAAAGTCATGTTGTGTGACCTGTGTTAAACTGAGAGGCGTGTAGCTCCCTGAAGATGCCAAGAGGGTAAGTTAGTATTCATTTTGAGCACAATGGAAAGATCTGGTGCCCCACTTTTTGGATTGGCATATCATTTAGGAGTGATGGATGCGGTTATACGTCAGTGAACATGATTTACATGGGTTTAAATGGCTCCTTTTGACGTCGTTTTTATACAGTGTTGCTGCAGCCACCCAACAAAACCCTGCCCTGCTAGTGTAGTGAAGATGATCAGTTTTAGGTGTCTTGACAGCCCTCGCTTTTTCTGCTGGCAAGAAAAGACATATCCCTGCTTTCCTGAATTTCATGGAAGAGAAAACACAATTCCTTTAAAGTGTCTGGAAGAGAAAAGAAGAGAGACTTCTGTCAGTGCATTAGAAACTGGGAGAGTTTCAGCCATGGTCCTTGGGAGGAAGGGTTCAAAGCCCAGTGTTACTTCACTTGGGGGCAGCTTGGTTGACAATGCCAAGTTAACCCCCTCACTGTTAGGGACCTCCAGGTATGATATGCCAGTGGTTCAGAGTTCAGTCTACCTTTTGTACTCATAGGATGCAGTGTATGTTTCATACAGAAACAGACATATGCCTCTTTTTAGAGGTCAGGTTCTCCTTCAGATACATCTCTTCTAAGAACTCCCACTGATGAAAACTAGTTGGGTGGCTACTGAACAATGTTACTGCTAGAATGATGTTTTGTACTGTACCAGTCCATCTCAGGACCTCTTGTGAAGGTGCCTTGCTTTGCATTTTCAACTCTGCTGCAGTGTAACTGAACAGGAATTTGGGGGTCAGGCAGGAGAAATGGCAGTAAGAAGCTGAAAAATGTTTTCCTTTAAAAAGGATGGCTAAAAAAAGGAAACTAAAACTGAAATATTTTAGTGTGCAAATACACAAAAATGAAGAGGAAGCTTCATTCATGCAGGGGATGTCCTAGTCATGCTAAAATTAAGCCGAACAGGACAGCCAGTCTTAGTCTTTACTTGGGTAAGCAGATGGATGAAGGAAAGTAAGTCTGGTTTTGTACCATCCCTTCTCAGCAGGCCTTGTACTCATGGCACAGGGAGGAGAAGCAGGAACATTACGGCAGCATACCTAGAGAAATGCCAGATGCTCTTCTCCTGTGAGCAAAGCGGGATGAAGTGGCAGGAAATGAAAGAAGCCTCATCCTGACAAATGCAGGGAGGTATCGAGTTCTGCAAAGCAGGGTGAAATAGCTTCCCGCTCTGTAAAAGGAAGGAGGCTGGGAGGTGAAGTAGCTGTAATTCATGCAACCCATGCCAGCCTATTCAAGGCACTACTGTGTAATTCAATACAGAGTGAAGAATTACCATCTTTATACACTATTGAACTTAAACCAAGCCCACTGGGGCCAAACTGTTTCAAAGGAGATCATTTGGACTTGCACTGGAAATTACAATTAACTAATGGCTGTACAAGGTTCACATTACTTTAGGAGCTAAGTTTTACTGTCTGTCCAGGTTATGTCTTTATGACAATACCTTTGTTTAAAATATAGATAGCCCATTGGAGCTGCTTGATAAAGGAAAATATGAAACATTGATGTCATGGGGTTAGCCCTTGAGGGACAAGGACTCTTGCTCCTGAGGCCTTCTGAGCACACTAAAGCAGGGAAGCTCTTGGCTTTAGAAGGGTGGAAGAGGGTTTGAAACAGGCAGCTCCTAAACTGAATGAGACCAGGCAGTGTGGGGCTGACCATCAGGTCAAAGAATGGTTGCATTGTGGGGACACTAATGGCATGGGAACCTAGGATAGGTAAGGAAGCAACTGAACTGGAGGTGAGCAAAGTGAATCATGGAACAGTCTGGGTTGGAAGGGACCTTTAAAGGTTATCTAGCTTACCTCCCCTGCAGTGAGTAGGAATATCGCCAACCAGATCAGGTTGCTTAGAGCCTTGTCCAACCTGACCTTGAATGTTTCCAGGGATGGGGCATCTACAACCTCTCTGGACAACCTGTTCCAGTGTTTTGCCACCCTCTTTGTAAAACGTTTCTTCCTTGTATCTAGTCTGAATGTACCCTCTTAGTTTAAAGCCATTACCCCTTGTCCTGTCACTGCCCTGTTAAAAAGTCTGTCCTCATCTTTCTTATAAGCCTCCTCTATATAAGGATAGGTTTCAATAAGGTCTCCCTGGAACCTTCTCTTCTCCAGACTAAACAACCCCAAGGCTCTCAGGGCTGGGTTCCACCCCTCTGATCATTTTTGTGGCCCTTCTCTGGATCCACTCCAACAGGTCCATGTCTTTCCTGTGCTGATGGCTCTAGAGCTGGACACAGCACTCCAGGTGGGATCTCATCAGAGTGGAATAGAGGGGCAGAATCACCTCTCTTGATCTGCTGGCCATGCTTCTTTCGATGTGGCCCAGGATATGGCTGGCCTTCTGGGCTGTGAAGGTACGTTGCTGGCTCATGTCCAGCTTTTCATCCACCATTATCCCCTAAGTCCTTCTCCACAGGGCTGCTCTCAATCCCTTCATCCCCCAGCCTGGAATATACCAGGGGTTGCCCTGACCCAGGTGCAGGATCTTGCACTTGGCCTTGTTGAACCTCATGAGGTTCACATGGGCCCACTTCCTGAGCTTGTCCACATCCCTCTGGATGGTATCCTGTCCCTCAGGCATGTCAACCACACCACTCAGCTTGGTGTTGTCTGCAAACTTGCTGAGGATGCACTCAATCCCACTGTCAATGTCATTGATGAAGATATTAAATAGTAATGGTTCCAATACAGACCCTTGAGGGATACCATTTGTCACCGACCTCCATCCAGACGTTGAGCTATTGACCACTACTCTCCGGATACAACCATCCAGCCAATTCCTTATCCACCAGATAGTCCGTCCATCAAATCCATATATCTCCAAATTAGAGAGAATGATGTTGTGGGGGACCATGTCAGAGGCCTTACACAGGTCCAGATAGATAATATCATTGGCTTTTCCTTTGTCCACTGAAGGGATAAGCTGTTGGAGTGGTCACAGGAAAATGTAGCATGTACAGAAGGATGCAAAGGAGTGAGAAGACAAAAGTATCCCCATGACCCCGATAAAGGACTGAAGAGTTGCAGGCAACTTTTCCGATTTGGGATGGAGAAGTGCCTGACCCACAGAGACTCCTGGTCTGGTGGTCAGTTTCTGAACAAGTACTTATGTAGTCTGGTTTACTTTGTTTCTGTGAACAACTGCAGCTCCTGATAAATGTTAGAAATATCCTTTTGATTCTGCATGGCTTGCTGGCCTGTAGGCTCAGTCCAGAGTGATGTGTAATGGGAGCTTTGCTTTGACAGGAGCTCTGTACAGATTGGTGGTTTGGAGAGTAACGTTTTCTTCCCTCTTGGCCTAATCTTGGAGGAAGTTGAGTCAGTGCTATCTTTCTTTCATTTGCTTGGAGGTTGTGCTGGTAGGGAGAACACATTATAGAAGAGTCAAGTTTCCCATTCTTCCTTCCTATACCTGTTTCCTCTCTTGTGCTAACTCATCCCACTTAATATGGATGTGTTGTGGTTTAACCCCAGGCAGTGACTAAGCACCAGGCAGCCACTCACTCACTCCTCTTACAGTGGGATAGGGGAGAGGATCAGAAGGGTAAAAGTGAGAAAACTGGTGGGCTGAGATGAAGACAGTTTAACAGGTAAAGCAAAAGCTGCACACACAAGCAAAGCAAAAAAAGGAATTCATTGACTACTTTCCATCAGCAGGCAGGTGTTCAGCCATCCCCAGGACAGCAGGGCTCCATCACACATAATGGTTACTTGGGAATACAAATGACATAATTCTGAACGCCTCCCCCTTCCTTCTCTTCCCCTGATTTATATGCTAAGCATGACATTCTACAGTATGGAACATCCCTTCAGCTAGTTCTGGTCAGCTGTCCTGGCTGTGTCCCTTCCCAATTCCCCGTGCCCCTCCAGCCCTCTGGCTGGCAGGGTCTGAGAAACTGAAAAGTCTTTGACTAAGTATAAATATTACTTAGCAACAACTAAAAACATTGGTATCCTATCAGCATTGTTCTCACACCAAATCCAAAACACAGCACTGCACCAGCTGCTAAGAAGAAAATTAACCCTATACAGGAAGAAATAACTGGACTTGAAATGGAGTCAATGAATGAGTGGCTCTAAAAGGGACAGATGAGGTATTTACATAGTGGCTTCTGTTCATTCCTGCCACCTAGCCTAGCCTACATCTGCCTTTACCTGGCTCAAGGAAGAGCGATGATAGGGTAGCAGTGCTGTACTGTTCCCCTCCAGGCAGAACCTGAGACTTGTGCAGCTTCTTGGGGAAATAGTGAACCTGCAGCAGTGAACCCTCTGTGAGCTGTTAATCCTGTTGTAAGGATGGTAGCAGTGCAAAGCTGTCTTAACGTCAGCATTAGCCGGATGGGCAGGTATGGTGTAGGGATGGGTTGTTCAAGAATTCCAGGACATTCCAGGAGGCCTCCTGTCCCTCACCTTCAGCTGAGCTGCTCTCACAGCACTGAGGCTGAAGGCTGGGACGCTTTGCATATTCTGAGGTGAAAACAGCAGCATACACTGCATTTTTTTGCTGTTCTCTTTCCTGACGTAATCAAGTACTGTAAGTTTTACACACCAGTGCACAGATTACTGGCATTTACTAGGAAGCAGGAGGAGCAGGCTGGCAACTGCTTGGAGGCATGCGGAATATACAGGCAATTGCTCTGGAGCATGGGGACACACAGGCAATTCAATTCCCAACTGGTTTCTAGGCAGGAGCTACCAATTAAAATTAAAAGAATAAAAGACTGTAAGCTTGAGACTGATGATATGCTCTAGAGAGAGGAGTTGCCAACAGCTTGTGCTACAAAGATGCCTCTCTTTCAGTGAATTTCAAATGGTGAAAGAAACTCAGGTAACAGATCATTCTTTTCTTCTGGCTTCCCTGATTTTCATGTACTCAGTCGTGCAGCCAAAATTCCTACAAAGACAGACGGGACTGCTCCCCATGAATTCCAAGCAGCGAGCCAGCCTTTTGAGAGCTGATGCAGTGAATATGCTAGCAGTCAGCTATACCTAGGAAGCGAGATTCTAAAACCAAGCATCAGGTGCCCGAGCAAAGAGTGTTGAATGATGGGACTCAGATAATTACTAATGAGAGCATAACGTTTATTTGTATATATATGAAATTATTTAGGATTATTATTTAAAAAAATCTGTCTAATATGTCTTTCACATTAATTGTTAATGAGTCTCTGAAGCAGGCCTACCCTTCTGATGGAGAAATCTGAGGCTTAACTAGGTGAGGTTATTAGACATACATGGGATCTGCAAAGCTGGGATTTATTCTGTGCCCATCACAGTGGTCCCTGAGGATCATGTAGGAAGTGGGCAAGTTTTAACTGCAATTACCAAACTGCAACTACCATGGGGTAGATGAAGTTGTAAATCACGATCTGTCATTGGTGATAATGTCGTAAATCATAATCTGTCATTGGTTATGAAGGCAGAGCATGCTTCCCATGCTCCTTTCAGAATTGTGTGACTGTTGATGAGCTAGTCAGGTGGAGGTTGCTGGATGGGAGAATTTTCACAAAAAGCAGTGAGTTTGCCCGATTTTAAAAATTATTTGTACAAAAGAAGATAGCACAGACTATTAGTGCTTCAAGACATGGAAGTTGTAACGGTGGTGCAAGGCAAGAACTGTGATCTTACCTGAACTCCCTGCCAACCAGAGAAAAAGCTGTGCCCATCAGCCCCTGAAAAATGGTGACACTAATCCAAGCAAAATGTCTAGAGGTAGTGTATGCGTTTTTTTAAGATGCATATCGTCACATCTGGCCTTTACTTGGGAAGCAGAGTAAGAAAGTGAAGATTTCAGGCACTTCACCTCCATCAGGTAACTTGGTAATGACCAGACTCCATGCCACAGTACTTCAAAGGCATTACGGTACCTCATGTCCACACAATTCTGCTACATTAGGGTTTGCTTTGTGAATGACTATCTGTGTGGCTTTCAAATTTCTCTCTCAGAGAGCTTAACTCAGAAACTGATCCACTAGCAGGTACAGGGTGGAATCATTTATTATTGCTTAGCTTAATAAACTGCATCTTAAATTATGATATCGATTACAATGTTGAATGAAAAGGCTGAGCTGGCATTATAGTATTGGACACAAGCAGCATTTTAAAATGTTTACACTGATTGTGTGATGCATCAGTATTGTTTTTGGAAAGAAATAGACTTTAAATACGGTGTTACATGAAGTGCTAGGTGCTTCTGAATTAATTTGCTTATATTTTGATGTAAAAATCAAAGACACTGTATGGCAAAAGGTGCTCACCCAGAGTTCTTGTCCCCATTAGCAAACACAAACCAACATTTGATGTATCAGTTCACCAAATTAATGACATTAAAGCACAGCAAAAATACATTTGCAGCAACCCTAGCAAGTTCTGTGGGATCTCCTGACAGGATAAACATGTCTCCTCTGCCCTCCTTTTTTTCCCTCCTCCCAAACAAGCAATAAAAACATTTTGCATAAACAAATTCCAAATTACAACTAATCATAGGAAAGCTGACAAATGTATGCTATGCTAGTCTGTGAAAATACTAATCAAAGCAGCCTGTCAATTGTTAAAGTTAATGATTTAGATATGCAAAACTCTGACAAAATTTTTGTGGATAATTACATAATTACGCCTGGGTTAACACAATCAAAAATAGCAATTGCATGCTCCATCTTGAAATCACCATGGCAGTTCCCTGCTATCTTTTAAAGGTCTCTTTACCCTTGTTCCCTCTGCACACGAAGTGTAGTAGGGAAAGGAAAAAACCCTGGGAACCAGCTAGGAAAGAAAAGCAAATGTGATAGGTGCCTCCTGCCTACTCCATCCACTCTTTGCCCTCTGCAGAAACAATCCCCTGGAGAGCAAAGCACCTGCTAGAGTGGGTGGAGGTATCAAAAAAGCCAACCGGGTAATGGAGGACCAGAAACAGGAGAGTTATCTGTTGTAGCCAGCTGCAATAGCAACACCTCTACCCATGTATTAAAATACGTGTGACAATGAGCTTTTCCTGTGGGAGGCCTTTCCCATTGAAGAGGAGGGAGTTTATACTTTGTTTTAAAGGTCTTGCTATGATACAGGAACGCAGGACTGGTAAGGCTTACCGAGGTCATTCAATTTTTCATTAAATTATCAAATCATTCAAAAGTTCCGGTTCATCCCAAACAGTCCCTTCCCAGGTGTTTGGTGTAGAAGGGGCTATCAACCTCTTCCATCCAAACTGCTACCCCCGTGAGCTATGAAATGCCCCTCCACTTGACCACATGCTTAAAGGTGTTGTCAGAGGAAGGTAGGCTCTTGGTGGAGGGGAAATGAAAGGGGGTAAGCAAGCCAAATCCTGTGGGGCGCTGGTCTTTTTTTTTCTCCTTTGAAAATAGCTTTGAGTCTATTATAAATAAGCACCTTTGAAAAGCTTAGGCGTTAGAAATCTTGGATTTCGCTGGCAGCACTGGTGTTTTCCTTTACATGTTGGCTTCTTGTTCCCTTTTTATACTAGATCTAACTGATACAGTGTAGAGATTCCAGATGTCAGGAATCTCAGGGAGGTGACATAGTATAAATAAAATGAATATTGGGCTCTTTCCTGAATGTCACATTGGCTGGGATGGGGTAATGATAATGATGGGGATTTAAAAAGTAATATATCTCTTGTGTAATTTTTTATCATAATTTTTCTATACAGTTTCCATTAAGTAGATAAATGACCTAAATGAAAAAGAGAAATAAAGTGAAAGTATAAAATCAGTCCCTGTCAAGAGCTACATAAAGAGTCAGGGCCCCAGCCTGCTGAAATTGGCTTTCTAAACTCCTAAATCTGCAAGTAGGTATTCAGATGGATCGAATGGCTTTACTAGTGGCTTACTAGCAGTAGGGACCTAACACGTGAGGGAAGCAAATGCACATTGATGTAGATGTATTCCATCCCCCGGCAAATATGCTGTCAAAGTCAGCTTCAACCAACTGATGTTATGGGGCCCCTTATTGCTTTTGTTATATTTTCAAGAGTAACTATTACAAATCCACTTGGTGCATTGCTCAGCCTGTAATAACGGCATGAAATTAAATAGTAGTGTGGTTGGATGTCTGAATGAAACCTGAAATGTTGTTTTGGAAACCTCACAAGCACCTGGAGCAATAGCAGGGCTCTGAGGCACGATTCAGCAATCTTACACTGCTTACTTCTGCTGCATTGATGAAGCAAAAATAAACTTCCTGTACTTAGACAGATTTTAAACATTTTTCTACAAGACAGAAACCAGATGGAATATTTTCACAGCTGACACCAAAATTCACAGTTTTTGTGACTTCTGTGATATTGTGATTTATACAGGGACTTTCTATATCAGCAGCCCCGAGCAGACAGCCTCTTGCCATTCAAGCTTTTAAACATTATTTGGATTGGTGGGTCAAAAGATTGTGTTAGCTGTGTGAAATGTGAAGTATCAGTGGATTTAAATGATGGCTCTGTGGGCTGTTCTGTTTCTGCATCTTGACTGTAAGTCATAATAATAAAATATGTTAAAAGTACACTGCTCCAAAATGGATAGCAAACCCTTAAATGCCTTGAAATTAATCATTTCTAGAAGCAAACAAAAAATTCTTATGTCAGGGCACGAGCACAAGGCAGGGTATTGTCTTCAAGCATTTGCTTGCTCTCTTAAAGGGAGGACATGAGTGGCAGAAGGCATTCTACTTGGGGCTGTGTGTTTCACAGGCAGTATTTTCAGTTAAACCTGACAAAAACCCATTGAAGGCTGGTTTTGGGGTGGGGTTTGTTTGTTTTGTTTTCCCTTGCTGGGGATTGAGAAGCCAAGTCAAAGCTGCTGGTAGACCAGGTAGAAGGAACTGGTGGAGAGTATGGGACCTGGCAGAGCTGGATGCAGGCAGAGGTTTTCCCCGCGCATCCTGTTCCGTTTGCTCTCCATTTGTGCTTGGATCAGCTTGTTGTTCTTTGCAGTCAAGCTTCTTCCCACCTTTGTGGGAATTCATGGTTTCCTGGGAAACTTGTGTTGACCTGTGCCTGAAGAAAACTTCAGAAACATATTGATTTTTCTGTTTTTACAGGGCTTTCTCTATGCAGGAGAGCAGTATTTCAGCAACCCTGGTAGCTGCCTGCCTGTTTCCAGATGTTACGTTTCCCTTTCGCAGTCTTAGGTGATGTGGCTTTTGGCTGTGTGATATCCTTACAAATCTGGAGCAGCACTTTGGTGTTCCTGGTGCCAACAGTACTCAGGGGTTCAGCCTGCTGAGGGAGACAGCGTTGGAGGTATTCCTTGTGCATGTGTATTTATGGGATCCCATACTCTGAAATCCACCTCTCTCCCCATCCAAGAGAGCTGGTTTGCACTCAGGGCTCCTGAGATCAGCAAAGTGCCTTGTCTTTAATCAGGTGTTTGCTTAGGAAAGGACGTGTTGTTGCTAGGGGATGTGATTTCTCTTCAGCTCTGAGAAAAAGGCAGGTATATATAATTTTAGGTGCTTATAATATGTACACCTTATCTTTATAGGAGGATTTATAGTGTAAATCAATGACAAAATAAACGGTAATTGCTCCTATGCAGCAGGGCAAGGGAAAGGCTCACTCTCTAATGCGTTTTTCCTGCTTAACTAGTTCTTAAGGCTAAGATACCAAAGCATCCTTCAGTCTTCTGTAATGTATGTGTCAGTCTCAACGCCAATGCAATGGTCAAACGAAGTAGCATAAAACCACATTTATCCTTCACAGTGAAATGGTACTTGATGTTTTTTGGACCTGATGTGTGAGACTTCCCCAACCACCACCACCATCCCCTCCCCCCACACCCCACCCCACCCCCCCCCAAAAAAAAAAAAGGTAGAAATATGGTAGAGACAGGAAGAGGTTGGTTATTAATCTGTAGCAAATCTTACTGAATTATATGCTAAATACATGTTGGTTCCAATGATATCTGCTGAAAATTGGCATACAACAAAACATTTGGTGATAACATATGGAAGGAGATGTGGAAGACAGTAGAAGCTTTTCCACTTTTCTGTACGTGTTTATAATCTAGTGTCCTCAACATTATAGATACTACATACTGAAACTGTCTGTATGCAAGTACGCAACCTGGCTTACAAAAAAAAAAAAAAAAAAAAAGGAGAAGCGCTGATATGAGTAGAAAATACTGCCATTCTTAACATGTTATTTCCCCATTTGGACATTTCTTCCCTGTTGTTTTTCTTTCTTTTCCCACCCTGCCTTCCCCAGCCAGCTTCAGTGAATACAGACACTGTATTATAGGGCTCATGCTAATGAGCAATCATTTAGAAGGCTGTAGCACAAATCCATAATATTCTCCTTCTATAGACAGCCACTGAAATCCAGGAAACCACATTTTAAATATAACACTGATATATATCTAAGGCACTTTAAACAAATGCAGTCACTTCTGCAAGATACTTCCTTTGGCTACGCTGATCTGGCAAATTACTTAAATATATGCTTAAATCCCATGTGTACTTGCTTTGAAGTCAATGGGATTACTTATATGTTTATATACTCTGGTGGTTTGAGGCCTTAAAACATAGGAGGACATTTGGCATTTAGAAAAACAGGGCTGGAAGGAGTCTGAAGAAGTCCCTCTTCTGCAGAATTGGTTATATTTATGTCATTCCTGGCAGAATTTTGTTTTCTAGGCTGTTCTTAAAAACATCTGGTGATGGAGATTCCAGATTCCATAGCTTTCCCAGACTCCACCCCAGTGCTTCACTATCTTAATTACTATAAATGTTTTTCTCTAATGGCTGACCTGCATCCATCTTGCTGCAAGTTAAGCCTGTTATTGTTTGAACTTTCTAACATGCAAGAGCCCTGTGTGTGACAAGCTTTTACACATTCCAAGTTTTAAAATTGCCTTCCCAAGAATTCTTTTCTCTGAAGACCCCAAAGTTTTCAAATATTTTCTCCTGGACACATTTTCTGGACCTCTGGTCATTTCCGTTGTGTTTCTTCAGGGCCTCTCCGATTAGTCCATCTCTGCCTTGTACTCTTCTCCTCTCCATACCCCTTTGAAATTCAGCCCTTTTCTTGACACTGCTGTAATTTGTCAACATCTCTTCAAACTCTGAGCCTCTATACTTGCAGTTGTCCTTTGCAGACCGTTTGTATAGTCTGCAAGCAAGTAAGTGTGCTGTTTCATGGCCAGATTCACAAAAGCACTAAACAGAATCATACCCACAGCAGAGTTTTGTAATCCTGTTTTCCCCCTAGATGGCTTGCTTTGACTAGGCAAATGGTAACTTTCTCCACTTACCATGCCCAGCCACTTTTGTACCTGTCTCACAACCATTTCATTAAGACCATGTTTTGTTAGTGTGCATGTGAGAGTGACATTTGAGACAGCACCAAAGGCTTTACTGAATCATGAAACGTGACATCTCCTGCTTTGCTTTTGCCATGAGGCCTGTTCCCATATGGCAGAAGAAAATTAAATTGATTTGACAGGATTTATTCTCTACAAATCCATACTAGCTGCTATTCATTTCCATGGTATCTTCTAGGCACTTACAAATAGTTTGATTAACTTCTTCTGGTGTTTTTCTGAGGACTGAAGATAAACTGACTGGCTGGTAACTCCTTAGCTGTGCTTTTCCTGCTTTGTAGAGCTAGATATTGTTTGCTCTTTCCCAGAGTTTTGGCACCTCATCTTCTACTCTTGCATTCTCAGAGGTGACTGTCCAATGATTCAGATTGCAGAAATGGCTACTTAAGAATCACGAGTTGAAATTCATAGTGCCCAGTCAGTTTGAAGACCTCTGATTTATTTAAGGGCATTTTAATCAGCTCTTTTTAGGCCATTGTCTTCCTGCTGCTACATCTGTGTCCTTTAGAAGTTTCTCAGCAGCACAACCAATTCTTCTAAACTTTTTATTTTTGCCTTCCATGAGACCTCTTGAGTTTAGGTCAACTGCTAGAGTTTAATCTTGCTTATCATCATTGTGTTGCTTCTGGATCAAGGCTTAATTGGAGACTATGGAAGGAACTTGCATTTCTGGTTCTTACTTGGACAGTAGTCTTACTCAAGTGCAGGACCCCTGAATGAAACTAAGAACTGTAATAATGACACGTGTGGTAGGCTGCAATTTGGGATGCCTGCTGACTAACTTGCGGAAGGCAGGGTTTGAGCTGGTGTATTGATTCATTTTCAGCTGAACAAATAGCTCAACTGTCACTCAGGGAGCTTAATGAACACTTGTGCTACAGTGTCTGCTCCTCTATGTTAGAGCTGAGGATTTATTTTAACAAATAGTATGTTTAGAGAATGAATTGACCACATTGTGTTTACCTCCTGAAGTTTTTGTTTGTGGTGGCGCTTTCTCATTTGCAGTTCTTTGCTGTCAGTCAGGTACTAGAATGGTATCTTCACCCTTTATGTGTTTCCCTAAAAGAAGTGAAGTAGGGAGCATCGTTAGAAATGTGTACATGAACAAAAGTTCATGAGAGTTTCTGTGATGTCAGCTTTTCCATAGTCAAAAAAAGAAGCTCGGTTGAGATTACTCTTGAATTAATAATTTACTGTATATAAACCAAAACTTTCTGTGCTAACTATAATACATATATGATGGCTTTTAGTTTCTCTCCTACAGAAGAGTATTTTCATTCCTATTATGTTTTTGCGTAATCTTTTTTTCTGAAAGGAAGAAATGCAAAAACTGAATAGACAAGGTTGTCATTTTAAGATGTGCAATGAAAGACTAGGCTAAAAGAAACTGCAATATTCTATATAATTTCATGGGGTCTTCTAAAGAAATATGACAATTTTATGGGGGCTCTTATGGAAAAATTCTGATTTCATGTGGATTCAGGTGAAAAGGTAAATTTCATGGGATTTCTGAAAATGTCTGGATTTCACTGGTTCCATGAAATCTATGACAGCCATGGAAAAATGCACAGTTCTTGTCATGGAGTAAATTTTTATTGCGGTCTGCAGAACTTTTATTTTCTGTGTACATCTGTTCCTCTGACACATATTATGCATTCTGGACCTCTTCCTCATCTTGCAGTCTCTTCCTGTGAATATTTTACACTTCTTGATGGATGCATAGTGCTCTGATCCTCAGATGATAGAAATCCATGACTGCCTACAAAGGAGGCTCAGTGTGCGAGTGTGTGTGGGGGAAGGGCATGAAAAATAAGCAATACTTAATACAGTCCTGGGGATTTCATATTTTATGGTAATACCAGCTTATTTTATGCAACATAGGAAGGAAAATAATCAGGAGTAAAGAGTGGGAATGATTTATCATATTCAACATGAGATCTAAGCAATGTAGCATCAAAAGCAACCTACTTGCAATTTGCAAAATCGTGGCCTGTGCAGAGGGTCCAGCACAAGACCACCCGAGGAGCATATAAAGCTTCAGAGGAGAAAGACTGTGTTGTGGCATCTCAATTTATCCTGTAAGCAATGCCCTCGTTGGCTAGGACACAAGTGTGACTGTAGCATGTTTGCGTTGTTCCCTGTCTTCATATAGGCAGCACAGCTGAAATAGATCTTGCTTTTCAAGGAGAGAAATTAAGACACAGAGGAGAAAAGGAATGCATCCTCAGACAGGGCTTGAAAATCAATGGTGAAATGAGGTGAAAACTTACAGGAAGGCTGTGTCGGAAGGGCATGGAAAATGACAAAGAAAAAGCAGTATTAGATAAGTGGGGGAATTGGAAAGGAAAGAATTGTGAAGCAGATTAAGCCAAATCTATGCATGGTTTTAAATGAAGAAGTCTGAACAGTGTCTTGAGACAAACAGGGAGCCATCTGATTAGCTTTGATTTAATGATATTCTTGAACATTTTTGTGTGCCTCAGCAGCCAGAACTGAGAACATTCCTGACAGTGGAGACGAAGCCTCTCCTGGGGAATTGCTTTTCCCTTAACTGAGGGGAGATGTGGAGAAACCTCACAAAGTACAGCAGAGGCAGTGGGGCTGTGGGTCATTCCTCATGCAGGACAACAGGGGAAATAAATATCAGGGTCTTGGATGATGTCCTGTACCGCTCCCACTTCTGTGAGAAATGGGAAGCGGTGAGCTGAAACTAAGGCTAGCTATTGATGCACATCAGGGCTTGTCTATATTTAGCAAAGCCAAGGGGAGGTTCTGAGGGGCAAGAGGGACAAATCAAAAGCAATGTCTGGTGTATGAGGGAGCTGTCCATGTTAGCTGCGATGAGCACAGGTATTTGTGCTGCATGTTATACAGTTCTTTATTGCCTGCTTCCCACTCTCTTCACTGAACCTAATAAGTTCCTAGGATCTGTATTCCCTTTTGCTCAGTTTCTGTAAATGCTAAATAGAATTTTGCCATGTATAATGTTTTCCAGAGAAAACATCATCACCTTTTGTTATATTATTTTGAAGGAGTTTTTGGCCTGCTGGGACCTAGAACTGTTTTCCCCCCTTCCCTCTCAAACAGCCTACAATCCAGCTCTCTTTTGCATAATCCTATTTCAAATATGAACAATATGAATC
Organism: Falco punctatus; assembly: GCF_963210335.1. NCBI lineage: Eukaryota > Metazoa > Chordata > Aves > Falconiformes > Falconidae > Falco > Falco punctatus. The sequence continues at coordinate 69,410,106 of NC_137580.1, forward strand.
CTCCAGTTTATGCTAGCAAGGAAATTTGGTTGGTTATATTTCATCATCGCCTTAGAGAAGAAGGGCAGGGCGGCTGCCAGGCTGTCTCTGTATAGCTTTTCTCTGCTGAAATCTAGTGAAGAAACTGTAGTCGTCTTGATAACATATTCAGGCTGTTTTTCCCCCTCTTTTGCTAGCTCCGCAGTATCAGCAAGTTGTGGCTGAGCATTTTTCGCTTGCAGTGGATAACAACAGCCTGACCATCTCATCCCCAAAGGGTACAGGTCAGACAAAGTCCTGTTGTCTCTTTCTCTGGCTGCAGCTTCCTGATACATCTGCCTCTGTCTTGGTGACCCTCAGATCACTGTAGTGATGCCTGTATTGCCTCTAGGATTTCTAGTAAAAAATGACTAGTTAAAATATTCTGTACCAGCATGTAGTGAACTAGTTGGAGGCCTACCTTTTAGCTTTAGTGAGCTTTTCAACACAGAAAAGGTGTGTTCAGCTTGAGGATAGTAAAGCCCAAAAGGAGATGTCTGTAATAGCATTGACCAGACAAGCCTGTAGGTTGGGAGGAGGTGGGAGCCTTCATGAGAAGCTGTGGGAGATTGGGGTGGTTGCTCTGCATCTGGCCTTTGCCATAGTCATCCCTCCTTTGCCAGGGAGTTGAACTCTTGGAGCTGCCAGGGTTAATCACCAGCAGAGCTTCTCCAGCCCCACTCTTTAGGTATGGCAGAGTTAGAGTTTGTGTTTCTTGGGGGCTCCCATGCTGCGCCTGGTCCTTGTGGTGTAGGAATTGAAGTTAGGTATGCTGTCTTGTGGTGTCAGAACAGGATGCATTGGTATGTCTAGTCGAGAACATAAATCAGCTTTGTTCTTTGAAACTTTCCTGTTACTCCTTTTCCTTACATGCAGTGTACACTTGCCTTATATGTTTTGTCGAGTCAGGTAAGAAGAGAATGTCCACTTTGTAATAGGTTTTGGCAGGCTTTCCCTTTTTCCCCAGAAGCAATTTGTGCCAATATCTAACTACTCTACCAACTAAATATACATGGCTAACGCCTACAAACTTATTCATGCTGATGGGCCCTGCTTGCTGAAAGTGTTCTGTTCACACCAGATGCTTCAACCCTGACCACCCATTTGTGGATTAGCACACTTGATTAAACATGTGTGCAGAACTGGGGATCACAGTACAAGGGCATGGAATATCTGAGCCTTTAATCTCAAGTGTAGCCCATGGGTAAGGTAGATGAACTAGTATCATCACATGTAATCATATAATTTTACTTCTCAACCCCTTTGATTGCCTCTGTTTTGGGAATCACCAAAGATCCAGAGAGTTGCGAGGCCCAGAGATGCCAGAGTTCACATAAGCAAAGACGCATGTTACCTGTGGTGGTTGTTCTTTCCACCAAGGGAGAACTAGGTGGCAACCCAGCTATCTCCTTTTGGTGTCTCCTTTCAAAACGGTCAAAGGCAGTGGTACTTGGAATGCCTGATGCCCTGCTGTTTGCCTGTATCTGACATCGTAATTTCTTCTCCAGAGTAAGCTGGCTAAATTAATTTGATTTTAAAGAAGTGAAAGCACTGAGTCTGTGCCTGACATTTTCAGGATTCCAGGACGCTGTGTTCCCAGATCAATATGCTGATTTAGTAACATAACTTATGCTCAGGAAGGCCATGTGACACTCCCAGACCCATCCATCTTAGTCGAGCATTTCTATTAGAGCTGTGCAAATCCTTTCCAGGACAGCAAGTGAGATTTTACAAGTTTCCCATTAGGAAGGGATAGTGTGGAATTACAAACACCCCCTGACCTGACCCTCCCCCCCACCCCCTGCAAACGCCAGATTTGAATATACGCCTTTTCTCACATTTGAATCTCAAGCAGGTCCTGACACAAGACCACCTCTACATTGGTAGCAGTCAAATAGGCACAAATATAAATTGATGTGCAGATATAACAATAATAGCCTACTGCCCCTAAAATTGTGCACTTGCGTATGCAGATAAAGAAGATCCATTTCTAAACGGGTGCTTTTTTTGGATTAAAAGATGCACTTGAAAAGGTAAAGGGGCACCTCAGGTACCAAGATATCATGTATTTAAAAACCAAGGAGAGATTTCAGTTCTTCACAGACTTAGATAGAATCAGAATAGTGCAGAAATGTGAGTTTACCTGCATGAAAATAAACCAGATATCATTTGGTCATGTAGCTCATTTAGTTATCTATCAAAACTCTTTGGCTGCAGGCTATTCATGTTTGTGATACCCATAGAAACAGCACATTGGAGTCAGTGACTGTTGTGTCACTCAAACTAAAAGGGACTTTAGGACACAGACAATATGAGTCAGCTTCTTATTCTGGCAAAAGTCTTAGTAAAAGTATATCAGAAAAAATGCTGCTTCCATTTTCGGTGTTTAAACAGCTGGCGTTGGAGCTTTCTTACATGACACAATGCTTAGAGTTTGTACTTCCTTTACTTATTTTATATATATATATATATAGGTATTGTCAGCTCAATCTCCTAATAGTGCTAGAAAAATCTTCATATGTTATTTATTTCAAGGTGCACAGAAACTCTGTTTTAAATGAGCCAGCTTTCTTTTCTGAAGAGAGCAGAAATTAATGTAGTTGATCATAGCAGTGAAGTTGCCTAACTTCTAAACCAATAGCACTTGTTTTCATATTTGCCCAGCTTTGATTTGGGATATTTCAGTACCGTGCTGTTTACCTGTAGGGACATTTGCCTGACTACATGTTTTAAGAACAGGTCTAAATTTATGTTGGAACGTTGTCTGCTCCTTACCAAAGGATACAATTTTTCTTCTAAGTGCCTTTCCTACTCCAGGTAGCCCAAGTACTCCTGAAGGTATCACATTCTTTACGCCCCATGCAATGGCTGACAGAGCCTTGCACATCAGAACCCTTTGTGCTCACCAGGGAACCAGGATTTGAAGGATCACTAAACTTAGCCATTTTGTATATCAATCCACGAGGCAGCACTTTAGTAATGTATTTTCAAGGTTAGAGTGTTCATTTTGGCCTCATACTTGCTAAGTGGCATAGAGATGTTATGCGTGGTACATGGTAATGCTATAATCTATTGCTTTCTAAAAGCCACCCAAAGTACTGCACTGCAATCAAATAGCACTTCTTGATGACATTGCGTGCTCCAGCTGTATCCTGAAACAGACTGACACAAATAAGTCATTTAATGATGCACAGCCAATCAGGAAATCTTGCTAAATGGAGGACTTGTGTATAAACGGTTTTCTATTTTTTTAAATAATGGCTTTGTTTTAACGAAGCATTTGCTAACAGTGAAGCTACATACACACATTTGGTCTGTCCCTGTTATTCTCAACAAGGTAACTGATGTGGCCATATTCTGATCTGCAACATGGGACCAGCCTGAGATTAGTTTGTCTCTGTGAGGAAGAAAATATGCCTGTTACTCCTGCTCTTGACTTTGGTTACTGACCAAAAACCTACATGTTTTTATACTGGGAAAAAACCCAGACCAACAGCCAGAAGACTTAAACAGATGATGAAATCTGCCCTCAAAGTGGCTGTTTCTAGTGGAGTTATTTTCTTCTTTTTTTACTGCAGAACCTATGAACCTTCCAAAACCTATCTGCTTTCTGCCTCAGGTGGTTCTTAGAAACATTAGCAGGTTACTTTAGATAGTGTGAAGGACATTAGTTTTTGTCAGGCTTGTATCGTTAAAAAGTCTCCTTTCTCATTTGCGGTGTGTCCTTTGCATGTCACTCAAAGGACAGTCTTCCTCCTGACTTCCCCTTTTTTTCGGAGGGGTCTCAAATGACCACTTCCCACCCATTTCCTCCTGGAGCCCCAGCTGAGCAAGCTCACAGTTCATGACGCTTCAGCTCTTACCTTTGCTGATGTGCATCCAACTCCTTGATTGGCCAGTTTTCTGCCTGTGCTGCCTTCTTGGCTTTACTGGATGTCTAGTGCAGAATGTCTGCTTGTCAACTGGGGTGTTGTACAGTCCAGTCCAGGCATCGTTTCTGCCACACTGTCCTGTCATTCTCCCACCACTTACGGGAGCTGCTCTTTCATGCCTCAAGGTACCTTCAGGTACAGAAAACAGCCTCAAGTTCCCTTGATTGTGGGAGACAGGTGAATCTCAGCAGATCTTTTTGCTGTATTTCTGAGAGTAATGAAGAGATGTTTGTATGGGTAGGCCAACCCCTGCCTCTGGGTGACAGGCAGACATGTTTACGAAGTGTCAGCCAGGTTTTGAGAGCTATCTGGGACAGGCATGCCTTTAAGCCTTGTATGGAATAAAAAGCACACACATCATCATTACTTCATTACCAATCACTACGATAACAAGTAAACAAAGTTGGTATATTCAATATCACACCTAATTCTTGGTGTAACATTGCACTGAGTCTCTGTAGAAATGTAGCCTGTATATTGGGAAGCAGGGGATCAAGTTCAACATGGCGAGTATGTCCCAACAACGTAAATACAATTGTTGCACCTTAATTTGCAGAAATGTAATATTTAGCTATGTCTGATATATTTTAGAATGCTTTTCTGCACCGTTTACTCGATAATTTATTTTATAAGACAGCTTGGCTAATGCTACAATTCCTGGAGGCCCGTGTTCTGTAGCATAAAGAGAAGCTGGCATATTTATGCCTTCTGAAGCCAGTGGAAGTCTGTCTGTTGACTTTCGTGGGGCTCTGGATTAGATCTTTAATGAACATCTCCTGATATCATTATAGGAGCAAATATTGGAACAGCATCATGAAAACTTCAGATTTAGTCGATACGAAGGATTTATTAATTTTTTTTAGAACATAAAGTAGTTTGAAAATTGCTTCTTGAAAATTGCTTCTTCACCTGCTGCTCTGTTCATGCTTATCCCACAGTGACCTGAGCCACCCAAAAGAATAGTTTGTCAGAAAGGAGCTGAGGCCAAGATTTGGACAAAGGAAGAAACCTTGCAATGTAAAATCAACCAGTTGCTTTGAAACAAATAGGCAAGTTGCAAATTCAGAAATCAAATCTGAATGCACCCAAAGAGATGTGAGGATAACTTCTTGAATGTGACAATTTCAGAAGTGTGGTGTGTTGGGTTGCAGAGAACCTGATAGTTTTGAGATGTAAACACATAATATGTAAAACATAAGCCGCAGAATTAATGAATCATGTTAATTTCACACTGCCCCCGCTTTGGACTATTAGTAATTAGTAATTAGTGCAAATTACATGCTGCACTTGTCAGGCAGAGGAGTTTGTGCACCATTCATTGCATTAAGAATTATTTTTGGATCCATTTGCACAATGTGAAAATAGTGTGAAAATATTTTTATTTCAATTAGTGGTAGTTTTACAGTCATTAAAAGATTTCTTTAATAGGCTTAGACTCCCATGGCCTGCACAGCTGCGTGAGGTCTGGTTTGCATTTAAAGGTGGGAAAAGATGTAGTGGGAAGGAAGACATTTAGCTGACTGGATTTACTTAATTACCCCCACCCCATTCTAAAATGCCAAAGCAGGCTGATCAATTATCTGTCCCTTCATCAGAGGCCAATTGCTTAATTGCAAATTATCCCTAATAATTACACAGTCAAATAACTACTGGATTTATTTTTAATGAATGTGGGAGCCCTTAACAAGGATTTAAATGTACCCACCAGGATTACTCAAAATCGACAGCTATCAAAGGGCCGGAATCTGCCACTCTCACTTACGTGGAGGAGAACCTCATTCCACTTATTTTCTCTTCGTTTTCAGTGAGATGCGGGGAAGTAAAGATGCCGTGTCCATGCTTGGTAATGTTTTTAGGGTCTAACATTTCCATTGTTCCAGTGAGATGGACTGAAAATGAGAGATTACTGAAAATGAGAAAGGGTATCTGAACGTGGGATGCTGCGAAGCTGGGGCAGAATATAGGGCAGGACGTGGAAACACTGCCTTTGACGAAATGAGATGGAGCTCTGCCAGGCAGCAAACAAAGGGATTGTCAAAACAGCAGCGCACTCCCCCTTGGAGGCATTCCCGGTGTGGGGAAGAGGGGTCTGCGGGCTGCTGGGGCGGGAGGCCTTCCCCCTCGGTGGGATGCAGCGCTCAGAACTGGCCGGCAGCAGGGATGTAATTAGTGCTGACACAAAACACAAGGCAAGGCTTTTGACACTTGTTTTCCAGTCTTGACAGAGAGGGGAAACATAAGAAAAGTGTCTTTCTAACCACCTCCCACCCCCCTTCCCCGCTCCTTAAATAGCTTTCTCTCTTCAGATTACCTTAAATCACTGAGCTCACGGCCAACACCGTGCTGGCCACTCCTCAGCGCACTTGTTAGCCTGGAAACAAGAGGTGTACTTTGTTGAAATACTAAACCAAATGAGAACAGGAATTTAAATATAGTGCTGTGTCTGCTCACAAGCAGGCAAAGAAGATTTGGTAGTTGAGTAAGTAACTGTAAATTTGGAGTGTGAAAGACGAAATAAACTGAATGCAAAGGAGCATGCAGAGAGGAGCTAAACTACGTATTTCCAACGTGGTGCAGGTAAATTAAAGTGGCTGAACTGTTTTGAAATGGAAACTCATCACCTGTCTGTTCTTTACCTTTCTTGTATTGATGTCCAGAGGCCCAGTTGAGAAATCGGGGTCCCACTGTGCTAACCACAATACTGTAACTCTGTGTCCCCCACCACCATTGCCCAGCTTCTAAGCAAAAGCACACTCTTGGTTCTGATTTGCTTTTCCACTCCTATGTTGCCTGCTCTTTGTAGGTCATGTGTAAGCAATTTTTTTCTGCTGCTTTTTCTAGGAGGTTAAGTAATTAACTTGGAGAATGGAAAGCTGTGATCTCGCCTCACTTTGAAAGGCCTTTTCCTGAGATTTCTGCAGCATGCCTCTTCCTCCTCTGAAATTTCTTACTCTGGACTCTTGCATGGGGAGTTGATATTCTTGACATCAAAGCCCCAGCTGGTATCTTTCTTGATTGTGAAGCATCCTATGGTATATTATACTCCTAAAGAGATTTTAACACGGACAAAGTGAGGCATGAGGGAATATTGGACTGAAGTTCTTTTGCGGTTGTGATTTTTTTTAATGCCTGAGTCCTGTCTACTTGTACTCTGCTGTGACGGGTGTCAGAGTTTGCTAATGCAGTCACAGCCTGAAAATTTCAGATTGTGCTTAATGGCTCCGTGGCTAGAGGACACGATCCCGAAGTTCCTAAAGCGTGGCTGGATTTTCTGGTTGTCACTATGTGAAATAGTGACCCCATGACCGGTGTAAACTTGACTTGTCACCTAAAATCTGAATTTATTTAAAATGTAGATGATCCTCAAAAGAGATTCAGTAGCATTCATCATTTTCATGTATGACTTTGAATTATTCTCTAGTCTCTCTGTGCTGTTGTCAGTCTGCTGGGTTTGTTCCTTACAGGGTTCACGAAGAATACTCAGGTTAGTACACATGGAATTAACACGTTAAAGTCAATGTGGTTTTCCACCTACACCCCTTGTTCACAAAATGGAAACGAAGACCTTTGCACTGCAAAAGCAGTTGCTGGATTTATTCTCTGTACCAGATGCCAGTAATGTGGTGGGGGTGGGGAGGAAGAATCATCCACCCATCCTTCTAAACTGAGATCTTTCCTGTTTTTCTAATTGATTTACCTTATCCTTTGATGTTTTTATTAGCAGTTTCTCATTCCTTCCTCCTTGGTTTCTTTTCCCCTTAAATACACATCCCAGTCTGCGCTGTTGTTTGCTCCTCTTAAGTTGTGGTGTAGTCTTGACTTCTATTTGCATTAAGAATACCTTGTCCCAGAATTTGCACCCCAAAAAAAAATGCCTGTAGTGGTTAAGGGTGCCAGAATCTAGTTCAATATTACCAAGAAAATTCCAGCATTGTTGCATATCTTCTGCTCTTCTTTTTAATTTGCAATCAGTGCATCTTCCAGCTTTCTCAACTCCCTTGAAATTTGTTCAGCGTGATCACTTCTCCAAGAGCAATACTAGGTACAGGCACCTTTTTTTTTTTTTTAATCTTTTTCCATCCTATGCTTAATGTGGCTTTTTATGCATCAGAAATAAAAGTGTAAAGCAACCTTTTCCTCAGCCTGGTTTAAAGCATGTTTCTCAATGAGTCTTCTCTTCCCATGTGCTTTGTCTTGTCACAATAAACAATCAACAGTTCTGAAGAATGCTGTAATTAAAATTTCCTCAAGGAATAGTTGTTGTTATGGATACCGTTAAGTATACTGAGACGTGTCATGGGTTACCGAGAAAGAAGAAATACTTATGTTTAGTCTTTTGACCTTGTTTTGACCTGGGGGGGGCATTAAAGCAGGCAGGTGAAGTACAGGTATGCGGTTTTATTCCGATAACGCGTCCTGGCTGGAATACGCAGCGCTGCTTCGGCGCGCTCCTCCGGGGGAGCGGCCTCAGTGGGCACGCCAGCCCCGGCGGCCGGGGGAGCCCGGGCCTGGCCTTCGCTACCTCCCGGCGGGCTCCGGCGGCCGGGCCTGGTGCCGGCGGGGCTGCGGGCACCCGCTGAGCGGGCCGGCGCGGCAGGGGCGCGGTGCCGCCCGCCCGGGGCAGCCCAGGCACCGCCCGCCGCTCGCTCCCGTAGGGCTGCGCGGCCCCTCCGGGCATCCCCGAGCGGGGCGTACTGCGCCGCGGCCGAGCGTGAGCCCCCGCCTGCTGGGGGAGGCGGCCTGCGACAGGGAGCTGGCCCTTGCGGCCCGGCGGCCCCGGCTCCCGGCGGCTGTGCCGCTTGCGGAGCCGGAATGCCCGCTGCCGGCGGGGCCGGGCGCCTCGCTTGCCTCACGGCTGGCCGGAGGGGGTCTGGCCAACGCTCCTTGAAAGTCCGAGCAGTCTGTGTCAGCTGGGTTTTCGCTGCCTGCTCTTGCTGACAGCCTCAGAGGGTCTAGCAAATTAGAGAGGACTGTTTTTTTAAAAGAAAATAAATTATTTTTTTATTTTATAAAAAGAAGTGGGACAGGTTTGTCCATATTCCATTTACCTAGCTATAGCTTCAACTGCTATTGCCCATACTAAAGTATGGCTCCTGGCTCTGCAGGCACTTTTAGCCATAGATACGTATAAACTTTATGGCATGTTTGTTTTAAAAGATACCATTAAAAATTTGGCAGAAAATAACATATTTGTTACCTGTTCAGCAATTTAACTCTCCAGATTTTTTTAATATCGTTTAATCCAACCCACCCAATTTCTTAATTTGGCCTGCTGGCCTGTATTTTTACTCCTAATTGAAAAGTAAAGGATAGCGCAATGGCATTCTCTGCTGTGAATACACAGAGAATCTCTTTGCAATATAGAGAATGGTCCACCCAAGGTCTAGAGGCTATGGCTTTGCGTCTGCACCCTACTGCAATGTCAGTGCTGTTGGTGTTGCCCCCTATAAAGGTCAGTGATCTGCCCAATAATTCTTTAAAATGTGTAAAAGCAGATTGCAGGGAAGAGAGAAAATTACCCTGGGACATACTGGGAAGCCCTAGAAAGATCTACAAACAAAAGCAAGAAAAGTCTAGAATGAGCTAAAGGAAAGATAAACCTTGAAAAACAATTAAAATGGGGAAAGCACAGAAATGGTCTCTCAAGTGCTGTGAAGGCCTCTTGTGTTTGAATACCTAGCTAAGCAGCTGCATGGGAATTGAGCACCTAAATACCTGAAAATCTGGCCCCAAATAGCTAAGATTTTAAGCTGTCTGAGAAGGGAAGTGATCTTCTCTTTCAGGATACGGAAAATACAGGATGAGCAGTTACATTCCACTCCACGTATTTAAGATTTGTCTCATCAATCATAAGCCTAGGAAATAATAGTGAAGATGTAAATTCTGTGTGGCTGTGTACTGGTTTATTCTAGGAAACACAGAATGAGAAGAAATAATAGAGGTCTTACCATATGAATTAAGTATCTTGTAAATGGAGGTTGTATCCTGTAAAGCGTTTGGTGCTGAGCACGTGTGGAGCTCTGTGGGACTGTCTCCATGCTTGGTTAGGTGGGCATGTGAGCATCCCTTGATAGATCAAGACGCATCCTGGTTCAGCCAGGAAAAGCTCACAGACTGGAGCAAACGCATTCCAGCTATACAGAAATACTCTTACCCGATAGAGATATTTCAAACTTCTGTTCCTTTTAAAAGACAAACCCAACTCTTTTCATTCAGTTCTAGGCATGACAATTTTGGAGTTTTAGGAGAAAACGGCTTTTGGCTTATGATGCAGAACTAAATCAGGAAATGGAGAGGGGAGAAAAAAGCATTCCAAAGATACAATTTGGAGTTAATGCTAAAAAATTTCAGCATATAGACAAAATTATAAGTAGCTAAGAATAGGAGTTTAAAAACTACTGTGCCCTCTCAGCCGTGCCATTGATGTTGCTACCATGACACTACAGTAATTTATTGTTGCAGAACATTCCCTCCTAGAAGTCTCTAAATATTTTAAGGAATTTCAATTACATATTGCACGGAAACATCTTTAAAAGCATTTGTGTTTGCTAACTTTAAGGACCTTAGAGGAATCCATATGCAGAAAAGCAGACAAAACCAGTGAGAAATGTACACTGCTTAATTAAAATACCAGGTTTTGGCACATTCTTTTTCTTGCTAACCATGACTTATTAAGGAAAAAAAGCCACGCATAAAATCCTTTAAGTGTACAGATAGAATTTTTTTTCCTTCTGAGCTTTGTTCCAGTGCCTTGTATGTCACCAGGAAAAAAAAAAAAAAACAAAACAAACCAACAACAAAAACATAGAGGGGTATATTTTTTGTTCTTTTCATATGTTAATTTTATGGACTGTTTTGGACCGTTTATGTGATCAATAATTTAAATGCTCATTGTCCTAAGAAATGTTGAATTCATTATGAGAGAAGTACTAGATTCAGTATCTTCATCTCAGTGATCAATTGTTAGGATAGGTGTTCAGTTACGGTGGATGCAGGCAGGCAGGGGAGCTGCTTCGTGAAGAGCACTGCCACCCTCGGTGCCAGCCAGAACTTGCTGGCTCTCAAGTTTTGTATGGGAACACACAGGTTATTTTTGCTACATGGGTGTACGTGACTAAGGGGTGTAATTTTCAGGCTGTTGCAACAATAGACTTTGTACTTTCAACACAAAACAACTCTCCTCTTTGCACTCTGCATGAATCTTTAACAATTCCAAAGAGTGTGATTAAGAAGGGGAGGAAGGCTTGGATGCTTCAGTGAATCGTTGAGGGCATTTTGTAGCTCAGTTATGAGTGGCTGTCCTGTATCAGCTGTCTCTGCAGTTCAGTGCAAAGTACTTTGCAGCAAAATAATTTTATGTAGAACACACTTAAAAATCTCCATCCGGGAGGCAGTAAATAGAGTTTCTGTTTTCTAACTGTGTTTAGTTAAGAGCCAAATTTTTCCTGATTTCTATATGACTTTGGCTTCTAAATTACTGCAACATTTTCTGCTTCACTTCAATGCTGGACACTGCTGTTGTCCGCTTTGTGAAGCTGCATAAGTGATACATCTCAATCTTTAGAAATAAATGGTCGCTTCCTTTCAAAGTACAAACTGAGCACACTGCTGCTAGATTAAAGTTAAGAAGGGGTTGTGAAGGGGTAAACCTGCCACCATGATGATAGATGATAGGAGGCCTTTTGGGGAGTCATACAGGTATCTTGATGCATCAGGAAAAATGTGCTCATGCCTTGTTGGAACCCAGCACTGTGAGTGAAGGAAAATCCTGGGCATGATTCTGGGCCTTGTGGACTAGGCTTGACCCTGCAGCTCAGTGAAGCAGTCCATCTCTGCCTGCACCAGTTTAGTACTGGGTACACCAAGGGATATGCACTGCAGGAGCTGATAAGTAGCCATGCCTACGTAGGAATGATCAGTACGAAAAATTTGTTCCAAGTTTTGCTCTCAGTAACACCAGTGTTCCCCTAAAATAAACCAGCAAAGAAAATGTAGCAGAGAGTACAGCGTGACTATTCATTTTTACATTCTCTTGTGTCTGTGGTCTTAGTGGTGGGACCTGATGCTATCAAGTGCCCTAACTCTGAGCACCCCTCAGCAGGCACTCAGCTCACCAGCCCAGACCAGGCTGTTTGATACTAGTTAATTCTAAAGAGGGCTAAGTGGGTTCCAGGAATGATATTACTAGTATTAAGGTAACTGGGTGACACACCAGAAGAATCTGAAATCGCTAGCTCAGTTATGAGCATAGGGGACTTTAGCTTATTCTGCCTTGAATATACTCTTTCTGTATTCCCTTGACTGCAATTAAACTGCAGAATATTTACCTGCCTGATTGTTGTTTGTAAATCTCAGCTCTTTTCTCCCCGCCCCCCTCCTAAATCTCCTTTAGATGCTGAGAGGAAAAAATAGCATACAGAGAAAGTGGCTGTAAAGCATTTCTTTTCTGTTTTGCCTCTCTGCGTAGAGCTTTTTGTGGCACTCAGGGGTGCAGTAGGGCTTGAACAGTCCAGACAGTGTGCCAAGGCGTATTCCTGTAGGACATCACTAGAGATCCCTGCTCGTAAACCCTGCCTGCAGAGCTGTAACCAGAGAGAGAAAGAGAGAGAGGGAAAGAGGTGAAGCAGGGAGGACGCAGAGGTGTGATTAAGGGCTTCCAGAGAAGGCAGAGTGGGAAAACGGAGAGAGAAAATAGCGGACAGACTGGGGAGATGTGAAACAACAACATTCAAGGGCCAGGCTGAAGACAAAGGGGCTGAAACAGAGAGCAAAGGAAAAAGGGTAATTGCAGTCCTGGGGTAATATATTAAGATGGAAAGCTGGGCCAGTCACAAGCAACCTGTGTGGCAAGTCCAAGAGCTGGCTGGGAATCAGCAGGCAGAGGCTGTGAGAAAAACAGAGAGGTGGAAGAAAGAGGTTGGCTGTGAGAGCAAGAAAATGTGCTTTGTGAGGGATTGAGAATCATTCAGCTGGGAAGGTCTCTTTGGTTGTGGACAAAATGCTTGGAAATCTACAGGGAGAGATGGAAAACACCTTTTGCAAAGAGACAGTATGAAGAGCTTCACGTAGTGGTAATTTTTAACAAAAAAGGCAGTGATTTCATTAAAAACTGCTGGATGCTTAGCACAGTTGAATCTCAGGCCACCTATCTGAGTATCTAAATGTGGATTTATGGGTGCAACTTCACACATGTGAAAGAAAAAGAAGTGGATCAGGGGGCTTGTTATACCTTCTTTGCTGGTATAAATGTATGGAAATTGGAAGAGTTACCTGGATGGCAGAAGGCAGATTACTGCTATTAAAATAGATTGTTGCCAAATCAGTTTTTCATTCTTAGAAACAGGAGAATCTGAGATAGTGGAAAGAGAAGTTGATGGAGCTCTTGCAACCCATGCTAGTGCAGAATCTGCCTGGATGTTTTTACTTACGAATCAGCCTTATCTTGGTTTCTAATGAATGATTTGAAAACTGTTGCCCATTTGCAAGAAGCACTTGTATACTGCTAATATTCTTACCTGTATTGTCTTGTTAGTCTCGTAATTTATTTCTGCATTTGGCTAGCTTTCCTCAAACACGTATAGTGTAAAACTTAACACAAATTCTATACTGCCAGTGGTGTTAACTACCAGTTTTAATGCAGGGTTTTATTGTATTTGTCTGTGACTGAACAGAAACTGAAGAATCTAGGCAGCATTAAGAGGTTCTTGAAAATTTTAGCTCCTTCTGACTTCCATGCCATGAGAAGTTGGAAGTGGATAAGTGAATGGGGCTGGTTAGGGCAGTTTGAGGGCTGCTTTTCTTCCCTTATTCAATTCATGGCAACTTTCATTAAATTATGGATAAACTCCCAATAAGAACAAAAGAGTAAAAGAGTGACAGCTGTGTTTTCAGACTCTGATGACCTAAAAAATTACTTTAAAGACATAAGGAAACATAAAGAATTGAAATGTGTGACTGTAAACATCCAGAGGTACATTATATTGTCTTTTCTCAGGTAGATTCAGCTTCTGATGTTCACGTTCATGAATAGCCCATTTCAGTGATGTTACTGGGACAAGATCCCTAAGAGTATAATTCCCGTTACTCCACTAACATCCGTTTGAGTCAACAGCTCTACAGGGATTTGAACTTGCTTGATGAATTCTGTGAGGTTTGCATTATACAGGCAACCAGATGTGGCTGCTGTCACCAAATGGACATATGTTGGAAGCTGGTGGCAAGTACTATCTGTTGGCTGCACAGGTAGAAGGCTGCAAAGTGCAGAGTAGTTCCTGACCAAGCGGCAAAGGACTCTGTGAGGTGTCCCGTGTGGGGAGGAGTGGGAAGGAAGGTTGTGAGTGGAGTCCATCACAGAACAGCAGCTAAGGACTCCCAGGGAGCAGGTACTCTAGAAAAGCACTGAATGTCCAAAACCAGTTCAGCAAACACCTTTCTATTAAGTTGAATGGAGCTTCCACAAGGGAATATGAGCAACAGACAAGCAGCTTTATTAATATGGCTTGTTCAGCAAGCTAACATTGTTTAATAAGCTAAGTGAAGAAAGTAAAAAAATGTTACCAAACCATTGCAGAAAGATGAGGAATATTGTAATTGGAAAGGATGAAACTCTGGAACCATGTGTTAGTTTCCTATGAGAGGCCAAAAGAAAGGGGGACACTTGAAACACTTACAAGATTTAAGACTTAGCAGTTGCACGGATAATTTGGAATCCTTCATTCCGATATAGATGGTAATGGACATCAGAGACCCAAACTGTGAACAGGAATGTTAGAAGATCCTGATTTAACCTTAAAAACCAGTAAGGATGCAAGAGGCGACAGCGCAGAGGCAGACAAGGCTGCAGGTGCTGGAAGGAAAACCAAGGTGACAATCCCCTGAATCGGGGCTGCAATCCATCACAAGCCCATGGGAGTGCGGGAGGCAGAGCAAAGCTGATGACTCCAAGGGGAAATCTGCCAAAATATACCCAGAGCTCTCTTTAAAGGCTGCCCTGGCACACTGCACTATCTGCATGTGATGGCTTTCAGCAGGCTGCGTGAAATGATTTGGTAGCCTTAGCTGAGTCCCACCACAGAAATGCCAAGCTTCTTAAGCTGCTTAACAGGCTTGGCGAAGAGGATAATGATTAACCGTTTATTAAAGTCAGCCCCTCCAGGTCAGGATGAGGGATATTGGTTGTGAGAAAGCCCGCGCTGCTCTTGCCTTCCCACTGCCTTTTATGCAGATAGGGGACTTCAGCCTTCGGGGATACAGTCACTGGTATTAAATTTACTTAAAAGTATGAAGTGGCTTAATTTCTGTTCTGAATGCCACTGTGGGCCATTGTAAACATCCCCTGTGCAGTTTGAATCTCCTTAAAGGCAGACATGCACTGGTTTCTAAGAATAACTCTACGGAGAGCATGCCGTGTACATGTCAACTTAATTAAATGAATTTGTTTAAAATACGATCGATGGTGTGTGAAATTATATAATTATTCCATAAATACACTTTGTTAATTAATTAATATTTTAATTAAAGGGTAATTGGAAACTCTTTGCGTTACTACCTTTTTTGAAGGACATGAATGTGTCTTTACCTCATACTCTCTGACTAGACCAAAAAAAAATTTTAAAATAACGTATTAAACTACGAGCCCGATAGAGTAAAAAAAACAACCTCAGATGACAGCTATGTCCCAGTTTGCCATAGGAAGGAATTTCTTCTCAATCAGCCTTCGTGTTTTCTAATATCCTTCGTGTCTCTTATTCTGGGAGAGTGATTGTCTCTCAGGGAGGCTTGCCTTGAAATGTCTCCCCGGAAAACGAACTTGGAACAAAGTGCTGTGGACTAGTTGTTGGTTGAGAGAGCTGGTATTAGCAGTTTGTCAGAGCTAGACATAAATCCCTCTTTTCCCCTTATTATCATTTTCCTCCAGTATCTTTCAGTTTACCTGTTTATTTTGAAGACTATCCATATTAACAAACCCAGGCTCCCTATTACTCACTGCCAGAATAGCACTCCAATCCCCAGACCACTTTTTGTAACTGCTGGTGTGGAATAAATGAAAAGAAATGACTGGAAACCGAGAAGAGAGAGAAATGACTGTGGCCCTTATCTTGCCCCTGGAAATTCATATATAATTCACACTGAAGCCAATAGGATAGGAAGGGCAAATTTGAGGCCTGTCTGTGAAAAATTATCAAAAGCTCCCAAATTAAGGCCCTGATTTTGCAAACTTGCACAGTTAAATATGAATGCTTGCCATGAAGGCAGTGGACAGGGTGCTGCTTGCAGGTCTGAAGTGAGCTCATGCTTTTGGTTGCAGCGTTGGGACATAGGCAAATATGAACCAGGAAATTCTGGACAGTAGGTAATTATTCTGCATATTTTGATCTTCTGCTTACATGGCAGAATTAAACTGATAACTCTCTGCAGCTGTTTACTCTGCAACTGCTTGCTACTCCTGAATACATGAAGAGCTAGTAAGCATTGTTTGACTGAGACTGATCTGAAATGTCAGTGCTTTTGGATTTCTAACCTGTCCTGCAGTACCATGCCCAGTGTGGACCTAGAAGGTCCTAAGAGAAATCATAGTTCTTTGCAGTGACAGTGCTTTAGTGTGTGAGATAAGAGGATTGTGAGGTTAGCATAGAAGGAACAAGGAGCACTGTAACTAGCAGAGGGACAAGTAAAAACTAAGTCAGGAGTACGTTACAGCCCATCTTAAGACAGGCAAAGGACCCAGTATGCATATATTTGCACAGAAAAAGTTGCATAGCTTCAGTGGTTTACAGAAAACAGTTTGCCAGGGAACAGTCTTTTAAACAATCTAATTTGGGATTTAAAATATTTTTTAATTCCTAATTGCAAAATTGAGCTCACTGCATTGTATCCACGTAGAAAGCTACTCTTATTTGTCTTTAGATTCAACAGTGAATCACAAGCCATGCCTGACTTATTCATGCGTGAGATGTCAGGTGCATGAGAGCTTATATCACATGCCATGCGGATGCATAAAATTTTTAAACCTGCCCTTGACAACTGAACAATTCAGCAACCTGGACGCAAGCTGCAAGGATCAAAAAGTAGGACAAAAATTACAACTGTTTATACAGCTTTGCACAATGCCATGGCAATGCTTTTTGCAAGAAGAAATATTTACTGAGAGTAAACAGAGTTTAGAATGAGATTTAATGTCTGTGTCTTCTCTGTGGGGATCTACACACAGAACGCTGGGTTTAATGCTGCTTGAAGAGGCTGCGTTTTTACCTTGGCGAGTCCTCTGTTTTTCAAAGGTACAGGAGTGACTGGGGTAAAAGAAAGTGTCTATGACATGAAGAAAAACTGGCATAGGCAAAAGGGAAATTGAATGTAAGTGCTGCTTCTGGGTTTTTTGCTGTACTGCAGATTGTTTGACAAGGATGATAGCAATTAGTGCCAAAGACAGCATAGTTTATAATACTGACATCTGTCCAACAGAAACTGGCCCCAAAACATCAAACTTATTTTGCAGATGTCACTGAATAATCATTAGGTGGGGATAATTTTCAGTTGCCCAGTGGGGAAAGGTTCTAGCATATTAAATGGACAAAAGGTTTCTGAATTTCAAAACTATTGCAGTGAGAATTTTCACTTGAGACAGTGGGCTGAGGGTTTGTAATTCATCTTCCACTTCCTTGCAAAGCATTAGAGCAGACAGAATGGTCTTTTCAGCAAGGCTGGAGAAAGTCTGAAATATTTCTGGGGATCTGTGTTCTGACTGGATTTACAGGTCCAAATTTATCTTGGGGTTAACTCCACTGGCATCTCTGAAGTCATGCCTGTTTATCTCCAGGCTGAATTTGCACCAACAGAAACCTGATCATTCTGACAGAGACATTTTATTACATTCAGGAACTATCTAAATGTTGAGGTGATTTTAGTCGATACCTGTTTCACATCTTTTTATATCATCCACAAACATTCAGGCTTGCAAAACTGAAATTATGAACCTCCATCTATAGGAAGTCACCTAAATAAATGGCTTGATTTTTATCCCGCCAGGAGTGCTGTAAACAGACAGGGCTTAGTGAAAGCTGTAGCCACACACCAGCTCTGATCATTGAGCTTCCTATTTAAGTGAATAAAAATTAAGTTAGGCGGCACTGGACATTCATGTGGCTTGCATTTAGAGATCTGAGTATGTCCTCAGTTATACTGGGGACAGTATGACTTATATATCCTTTTTGTTTGTTTGTTTAACTCCAAAATTATCTCCTTAAGAAAGAGCCTCTCCCACCATTTCCAGACAAGGCCTTAAATTTGGAAGGGACAAGTCTACGCAATACTTGTATCAGGCCTAAACTAAGAGATGAGTGTGAATAAATCTAAGATGCTATGTTGTGTACTTCTAGATTACTCAGCCTCTTCCTGACAATGATAAAGGGATTGGGATTCCTTTCCGTGTAAATCCAGGAGGAGGACAGCCAAAGCCTGCAGGGAAAATCTCATCCCTTCTCACACCCCAGTGCAGAATTTACACCTTCTTACACATCAGCTCTGAAATTAATCCTCTTGGTCTAACTGAATCTGAAGGAGTCTAACATGGAATAATTCACATGATGAGGGGCTGAAAGAGATGTGTAGCAAGAAAGACAGCAATCTGAAGGATGTAAGAAGATAGAAATTAAAGTAAGTGGTAGCTAGCTTATACCAGCTAGCTTGCTTTAGGTGGAATACTTCACATTCACTTAGATTTGTATGTGAATTTAGTCCTTACTGTGAGGCAGAAAGCAAGACCTCATTGTTTCCTGTTGCTAGATGAGAGAGACATAACAATATCAATGTTTTTTAATTCCTATATACCTGATTTTAGAAGGAATTATGAAATGGATATGATTCTTGTTCTATTTTTGAATTGTATGCTGGGAAGACAATGCACTCACGTAGATATGAACAGAAATCATTGCAGCCTGTTAAAGCAAATTAGGAAATGTCCTTTCAAATCTTAATACAATTTCTAGAAGAAGGAGCCTCTTGACTTGAATGGTAAAGGTCTGAGAATGGTCAGAGAGTCATAGAGCTAAGTAGGGGTCCCAATTACAGATTAGCAATAATGCAAATGTTGCTGCAGAAGGACCACTCAGCTTCTGCAGCTCAGGAGCTGTGGCTGTGGCTAGAGCACAGGCATAAAAAACCAGGCTCTCATTATTGTTTTTAATTATCTGCACAACAACAGAGCTGGAATACCTGCTGCGCACTGAGGCCCTTTGTGCAAGCCCATCAGCAGAGGCTCTGCAGGCCAAAGCCCATATTTTTTGCCTTCTGGAAGTCTTTCAGCTGAATGTTGCTTTCATGCAGATGCCTTTCTTTCCTATTTCCTCCTTATCTTCACTGGCTATTTCCCCTGCTCCACTGAACATAAGCAACAGATGCAGCCTCATGTGATGACACCAGGGTTCAGCTATCCAGCTGTGATCCTGAAGTTCTCATGTGCAACTGTAAGATTCTTGCATTCCCATGAGTGTGCAAGGCTGGCCTCGGAGCACAGACCTCTTGGAGACGAGCAGTGAGTATCTAGCCTCCTCCCTCTTTCATAAAGGAGCTTGCAGGCTTGGATGAAAGAGCAAGAAGCTGACAAGCTCTTTGTTAAACTCTGGAATGAGGCATTAGTCCATGCTCTGGTCTTCTCATATGTTAGACTGATAGTTGGTGTGCCCTCGTTCTTGTAGCTCATCCCTGTGTCTTTCCCATGTACTTAGTGGGCACAGTGTACTTTCATGAGGAGGATAAAGCAACCAGGAAAACTAAGAGGAAGAGGCAAGAGCTGGCAGAGGGAGGTTTACTTTCTTGCAGACAGTCACTGAAACTAATCCCTTCTGAGAAAATGTTGCCAAAGTTATATTGCAAGTTATGCTTTCAGCTAGAGGCTGCATAGTTGGAGACCATGTAAAAACTTAAAATACTGCTGGTGTACCTTTGGCTTGGACCTACTTGATTGTGTGTTTGGAGATGCTGTGCCTGTAGCACTGGGAGAAAAAAAGGGACTGACTGCAGTCTGTGTGTCCTGGAGCTGGAGAATCCGGGCCAGGGCGTGTGGACAGGTAAGCACCAGCAAAATGAACACTGAGCACAGGTGAGGAGTGGTAACTGGAACCAGTCAGAAACAGGGAATGCAAGGAAAGCTGGCCCAGGTTTTGGCCCCTTGACAATGCTTGGCTGCTCTGAGAGGGTAGGAAAGAAGCAGAAACAAGCCCCTCCCCGCAACGAGCACCTTCTTGCCCATTGCAGAGTCTTTGTCCCCAACTCGGTTGCATTGTGAGGAGTCTGAGGAAGAGTTAATAGCAAAGGATACAGGCAACCGCTGACTGATGTTGCCGAGGTATCGGGGTTTGTGATAATGCAGACACTCGTTGTTCACCTTACCTGTTTTCCTGACGGCTCTGTGCCAGAGGTTCCTGTGGCAGCAAATGTCTACTTCTTGTAGACGCATGAAGGATTTTATATATA
Organism: Falco punctatus; assembly: GCF_963210335.1. Classification (NCBI taxonomy): domain Eukaryota; kingdom Metazoa; phylum Chordata; class Aves; order Falconiformes; family Falconidae; genus Falco; species Falco punctatus. The sequence goes on from NC_137580.1 coordinate 69,430,526, forward strand.
TGAAGGCATAAGTTACCTTTTTGTCAACAGAGAAGCAGGCCGATGAAAGCAAGAGTATAACCTAGAAAAAGCAGTGTGGTAGGGATAGAGGGGGAGGTAGCAAAGCTGGCCAAAGCTGTCTGGGGAATGAGAACCAACTGTACGAACGCGTCAGCGGGAGGACTGATGCTACGAAGAGCATGTCCATTAATAAGTGAGGAGGGGGAGGAAAGGAGCGATAAGTAAAGTAGTAACAACAGTAAACTACTTTTAAAATAAAGGATGATTGGAAAGTAATACATATCTTGAGAACATAGGTCTTAGAAAGAGAGGGGATAGTGAGAATAAATGCAAATCAGCTGGCCTACATCATGCATATCCACATGAAGGCAATAAAGTGACAAACTTAGTGAATCACTAATCGCTGGTTCTCAGAAATCACTGAGAGCTGCAGCAGCAGCTCTGGAGAGAAGGAGCGGGGGGAGAAGCGGAAGTGAAATTCCACACTAAGCCTGGCAGGGCCGAGCAATTAAAGCCCAGTCAATCCAGCAGCAGTCCTCTGGGAAATAACGCAGCAAGTGAACGGAGGAAAGAAAAATCTTTAAGGGAAGAGGAAATGATGAATGGCGAGGGGTGGCCCTGTGCAGCTCTCCTCAAGGTGATAGGAACAGTGCAAAGTGAATTCCTGAAAGTTAAGATTTGAACCCTGGGCTGTGATTTGGGGCTCCGTGATGTTCTCCGGGCAATTCAGAAGGGCAGTGTAGGGGGAGGCTATGCTTGCATGTATCTGGAAGGCATTCCTAGTTTTTGTGATGAGAAAGGAATCTTGTAGAGGGTGTGTGTGTGAATTTTACTTTGAGAGTTAATAAGATGTTTAAACATTAATAGTAATAAATACTATAATAATATATACTGTATAAAACCATTCCAGCAGCATTGTGCCATTTAGGATCTAAATGAATACAGAAAAAAGGGAACAGAGAATTTGGGGTACAAAATAAGTGGTAAGGGTTTGAAATATATCTTGATTTCCTACTATAGCTAGCCCATTTTTCAAATGTTTTCCTGATGTTACTTCCTATCAAAACATCTGCTTTACACAGCAAGGGCTAGGTTTTCAATTAGAGTCTTCCTCTAAGTAACCCAAGGGTCTACCCTGAACCCCAGAAACCTTCCCAGTTTAAACACTGCCAAAATTTGGGATGTCTCTGCAGAGCATTTAAGCTTTTTCAGGGCTTTGCCAAAGTCCTTTTACTGAAATAATAAATTCCAGTTATCTATGACTGAGGATACATTTGTAGTTAGATCTAGACCATGATTAGATTTGGATATGGCTGGAAATAGGTGTCCTTTTTCATCAGGTTTGATTTTGAGCTGGATCAGGTTTTAGATCAGGATTTGGGTTTATTTGTGCCATTTCATGACTGCTGCTCCCAGCAAGAGGGGGACAAGCGGGAAAAAAGACCTTGAAGGGGGCAGGGCGCTATTGCCCAGGTGGCAGCAGTGAGGACCCCTGTCAGCATAAGGTGATGGTGTGGTTATGAGTCTGGTCACCACTGCGTGTAAGTGCTTTCAGGATTTGCTGTGTTGATGAGTCAGACAGGCCAGACAACAATTTCAGTTTGCTTGTCTTTCACTTTTTGTTCTTGCATGGTATTAGCAGCTTTCTTCTTTTTTTTCTTTTCTTTTTTTTTTTTTTTTTAATCTTTTTTTTTCCCTGGGGGTGAAGAGAGGGAAGGAAAAGGGAAGGAGAGCTGGGATTTTTTAGTTGGTTTTTTTTATTTTGTTGTCCGTTAACGTGGCTCTGAATGGCTGCAATTCAAATGCAACAAAACCCGAGTGATACAGCAAATATAACAAAGGAAGAAATACCAAGAAAGCTGGATAGGTGGAAAAAAAGAGTGGGAAAAGTAATAAAAATGGGAATTGGATTGGAAAAAGAATACAAAATACTTGATGTGAGGACAGAGCACTTGGGTAGAGAGGAAAGGCACAGAGAGCTCAGAGATTTCTAGCAGGTGTTGAGCCTGATGCGCACATCCTTTGCACAACAGCGAGTGGCTAAGCAGGGAGAATACAAAGAAGCATGACTGACATAAGCACAGTCACCATGCCAATGAGCACAAGTGCCTGTATATATTAATAGGCCAGAGGGAAGATGTGAATGCAACAGGAGCGCCAGCTACCAGAGGTGAGCTCTATCATCAGCAATATGTGGACATAGGGTGAGAATTTGACATCTGATTGCACTGCTCGCTCTCTCTGGGGAAAAAAGTCTGTTCAGACATTTTGGAAATGTGCTTCCCAAAGACAGCCCAGATGCTCTGAGATTGCAGCAGGGGATGGTGGTGCTGGGACTAGGTAACATATAGCTAACATTGCAAAAATACCCAGCAGTCTTGAGCCTGTGCAGCAGCTGGGGACAGATGTTAGAGCGTATCATCAGGGTGGCCTTTACTGACAGAGGTTAGAGAGCAGCCCACAGCCAGAAGCCCCCCAGAGCTCCAGCAGCACTCCAGGGCACCACAGCAGGGAGCTACTCCCTGCCTCTGCTTAACAAACCCAGGTTGCTGTAGCTTCTGGAGGGGCTGAGCCCAGCCAGCCATGCTCAGCTCATATGACATAGCTCAGACTTCCAGGATTTAAACTCCCTGCTTTGTGCTTTCCCTTATTTCTAAAACATAGGGACAGATGGGAGCGCACTCCCTTTTTCCTGTCCTTCATTTGAACGCCTGGGTACCTTTTCCCAGTTCTCTTTCTGTGGATTATCCTGGCCTGCCACCCTTGTGGTGTGTTAATCACTTAACACAGTAAACATGCAAATAGCCTGGGATGTTTTAGCACTGGGGACAGCTATTCTCATTGCTGATTGACAGTCGGGCCTCCACTGGCACATTGGGTTTCGTATTATGAGGGTGAATGGATATGTAGATAAACAGTTGAGCTTTCCTAAACGTTTCAGAAGCTATTGTGCGACTCTGTGCATGTACCCATACACGGACTTCTGCTGCACTCCACGTGGGAGACAGCTTTGCTCAGTGAATGCATATGATTTCTGCTTTAACCATGGCTCTTCATTTATTGCTATGGCTTTTCATCCCTCCCCTCTGGTGTTAAGGCTTTCGTCTGCAGAATTTGCTCTCGCTCAGTAAGCTGACCCCCAGTTTTGTGCTCTGTGCCTGTGCCGTTTCTTTGCTTTGCAGGATATTGGCAAAGCCATTTGCCTATTGAGATAATAGTTGAAGCGCCTCACCTAATTTAATCTTTTTATTCAGTCCTTCTACCTGTCTATGGTTGCTCCCGGTTGAGAAACACCTGCCTCCTAATTTTTTTTCCCCCAGCTGGGCTTCCAGCCCTTTTATTCCCTTGCAAAAGTCTCTGCTGTGTTTGCACACACTTTATGTAACACCTGGTGGCTAGAACAAATCTGACAGGTGCAAATATGAAAATTAAATAGTTTCTGAGATATTTAGGGGCAAATCCAGTAACTTTGTCCTCTTCTAATATTTGTGTTTCTTTGGGGAAATTCCTGGCTTTGGTTGCAAACACTTGAAGAACTCCTTGGCTGAATTTTTAGTCATCCATTTTTTAGCAGGTTTCTGCAGATCTTTGTGATTCCTATCTTCATTCTCTTTTCCTCATAGAGATGGATGAGGAAAACTTATAGGAATTTGGTTTCTAAAATGCACTGCCAAAAAAAAAAATGGGATATACGCTAGCATAATGCAAGTAGTAAAGAGGGAATTTAGTAGGCTGGAGGAGTTTTCTAAAGCCCTACTCAACATTTCATTTTATGATTCTTAATGACAAATGGTGATTGTGAATATTCATGAATTTTTCCCTGGGTTAATGTCATAACCTTTGCAGTAAAAAGGCTGTTTTCACCGGTAATAACTACCTTTCAATTTATTTATGCTTGTTTTTCTTTACAGAGATAGACCCCAAATTAACATTCAAAGTGTGAGAAAGTAATTTTGCATGTTTGTTTGCTGGGGGAGGGGAAAACATATTTTAAAACTCTTCTCGTGTGTCTTTATTGAGACAATGCAGCTCTTTCAAACTCTTGGGGTTTTATCTCAGTATTTTTAGAGTGCTGGAATAGGTGTTTCAATTCAGCTTTACTGAAGAGACAACTCAGCATGTAGTATGAGAATTTTTCTTTTTGAGCATGAGGAATTTGCCTGTCTTTGTTTTTCCTGGTTATTCTAAGCATTAATTTAGTATTTTATCAGTAATTACCTTACATCCTTTCCCCTGGTCAGTATTCTCTCTTCTCCCTTTTTCCTGCCTATGATTATATTTGGTGCCTTGCAGTCATTATGTCTTACTTTGCTGTACTGAACTAGATGTGCCCTTTATCTGTCCATAAGCCTAATTTATTCAAATCATTTTAAATTTGCTTGCTCTGTGCACCATTTTACACTTATGTGCTATCAGCAGAAAATTCCACTTTAAAAATTATATCCCCTGCAGGCCATTTATATAAAAGTTGAACAAAAGTGGGTATGGTGCTGAAATTTGGGAGTAGTGCCTTGTTCCTGTCCCTTTAGTCACCCTGAACCATGCCATTTTGCTGACACCTTGCTTCTTGTCCCACAGACAATTTTGAAGCCATTTGCTATTGCGCTTTTTCTGTGCTGTGCTTTACTGATTCTACAGATCAATCTCTTTGTGGGGTGTGACACCAAATGAATCTCTTCCATCTGGATAAATTACGCCCATCACTTCACTTTTGCCTCTCTGTTGAGGAAAGTGCTGAAAGAACTTCAAGCACATTTGACAGACATGACGTGAATCCAGCTGCCTTGCCTTCCCCGGGCTGGCTGTTTCTACATGTTGCATAACCCCGTCCCATATTAATGTTTCCAATATCCGTTCTGTGACTGCAGTTGGGATTACTGGTGAGTGGATTCCTAAATCCTCCCTTGATTTAAAAAAAAAAGAAAAAAAGTTTGGATTTTGGTTTTTTGGGTTTGTTTGTTTTGTTTTGTTTTGTTTTTTTAATATTATTATTTTTTAAATGTAAAGCTGGAGTAGCTACTTTCTAGGCATCTCGAGATATACCGTCCTCAGGAAGCAATCAAGCGGTATCACTAAAGGTTTGCCAATTTCCCTTGCTATTTCCTTCTAACTTTGGAGATGCAGTTAATCTAAGTCTTGGGTCCTGTCAACTTTTAATAGTTCTAATTAACTAACTACCTGTCCAGATTGGATCATAAAGCCTTTTAACATTTCATTTTTTCCTGCTCAAGAAAATGGATCCTTGTTTCCGGGATGTGACCTTCAGCTTCTTCTGTAAATACTCAGGCAAAGGATATTAATTCAGGCTCAGCGCAGCATCCGTCTCATCTGTCACTGACTTCTCACTCATTCCCTTTCGTGGCCCCACCGATTCCTTCCCCGGTCCTCTGCTTTTCATATATCAGATGAAAGATCTCCACTGAATTTCTTCACATCCTTGCCATTTTTTAAAAAGCATTTGCTACTGCAGTGTTTCCTGCCAGTGTTTATAATTGCTCCATTTTGAATGCAATGTCATCGGCAGACCTGCTAAGTAATATAATAATAACGCAATAGAGGAAACTGAAACCATGGTAGGGGCCCGAGTGGCGAACTTGTCTGGATCTGGATATATTGAAGTGGAAGTGGCTCTAGTTTTACAGTGTGTGGCGTGAGACCAGAATCTGGCCTTGTATGTGAAATAGCTCATAAATTACCTGAGGCTTTTTAGCACGGTATAGTGGCGATGCTGCCTGGCGTTAAGAGCTCTAAACAATGTTTTGTAGGGCATTCACAAGGAAACCTGAAACTTGCCAGAACACCTTTTGAAGGAAAGCGTATATTTCCTCAGGAAAAAAAAAAAAAAAAAAAATCTGACCTGGTTCTGAAATAAATCCCCTTTTCCTCCTAGAAGGTTATTACTGTGGTATGTCTATGCTAGATTTTTTGTGGCACCTCCATACGTTTTCGTGTTTGATTACGTGGCTGTGTTTGATTTACAGTGTCATGCTCCATCCTGCTGCTGTTACTAGCTCAAGTCCCCATGTGATAAACTTTCCTTCTATGCATGAAGATGTTACACTTCAGAGACCTGCTGTGAGGATCTCTGTGTACAAGGAGGACACGAAGCGAGTTGCCTTGGGAGGGGGGTTTCTGTTGTGCAAGCAAGGTGACTCCAACAGCTCTGTGACCCAGAAAGCACCTTTCAGAGGCAACTAAAACATAAGCAGGCCCCCAAGCCTGCAGGCGTTGCTCGCCTGCTTTTGCAGTTTATTAAGCAGATCAAGAGAGGGCAGAGGTGATGTAAAACTGTCATAGTTTATCTATGAGGTCTTCGTAGCCTGCTTGAAAGACGGTCTATATGCAGCTTTGCCAGCTGGCTGCAGAATGCACGCTGCGTGTGCTGGTGCTGTGCACTGGAGCAGAGCTGTGTAGGTTGGGTGAGAGGTTTCATGGGCCCAGCTATGGCTCCAGAGGGGACATGTAGGCATGGCAGCTCCTGTCTCTGCACTCTGCTTTGGAAGGTATGTACACTTGCAGCTGGAGTAGAGAATGCTGCTGCAGAAGCTGTTTAGCTTAGCAGTCACTGCTCCTTCTACCTTTTTTTTTTTCTTTCCCCCCCCTACCTTAATGTTCTAAATCATATTCTCTGTGTTGCTTAATACCACATCTGGCATTCTTCCCTTCCTTGCTGGTTTATGTACACATTAAATTAGAAAGCAGTTCTGTACCAGATCAAGCTTTGCTTCCTCTGCTTAACATAATCCACTCTGAGGTCTAGATAATTAAACTCTCCCACTGTCACTGCCATGGTCTTTCACATGTTTTGCTTCATAGATGCTATACTTCATACCTCCTTCCTGGTCAAGCTGCACATAATACATTCCTTTTAGTACATCTCCAGTTTAGTCATCCATATGACTCTGCTATAACCTGGTTTATTCTGGGCTTCATTATTCAAGAGGGGCCAGATTCTCTTTTGGAAACATGTCTAAGACTCTTCAGCAGTGTTCCTGCCTGCTTCTCTTAAGCAAGTATTTAGATGTGGGGGTTAACCTAGGGGAGAGGCTGTTGGATTCAGTGAAGATCAAGACAGTATGCAGAGAGTGGCCCACAGACCCTGTCCTCTTATCCTCCTCTTCTTCCGGTCCCCAAGTTCACCTCTGATCCCAAAAGAGCCTGCAATTAGGATGTTCTAGAAGGAGAGGCCCAAGTTTGAGCTCAACCTTAAACTCGGACTGAAAGCCAGGTAAAAAGCTCCAAAATAAACCAGTACTCCCTCATTTGGCACTGGCTACCAAACTCTTTCTCCATTTAAATTCAGAATTCTTCCAATTTTATCTCAAAATAGAAATAAGGTGCCATACTACTGTATACAGTTGTTTTCCCAGCTAGGCTTTTTCAGTCAGCAAAAGCATAAATAATGTAAAATGTGATGTCACATGAGGAAAAAAATTGCTGATGCTCTTTGTCATGTTCTGTAGTGGAAATACCACTAAACAGCATTAGAGATTTAAGTATGTTGGTATACCTCAAGACATGACTTGCTTCCAACTTAGTCTGAAAAAGAAATACAGAAATTTGGATTTCAGTTGGCTTTAATTTTGCTGTCTGTGAATAAGTCTTTCTGTCACCCAGTGTAGGTGGTTTTTAGTGCCTACAGGGTATTAAATATTGGTATTTATGTTAAAGTGCAAGCATTACATGGTTGTACTTTCACACAGCACTTGCTGTTTCTTTCCCACATGGGAAGACATGCTGCCTCACTGGTAGTTTGGTTTTATGAAGGTGGCTAGGGGCCTGTGTAAGCAATAGCACCATTTTGCCCTCAAGAACTGATACTATTTAGAGGCCAAAATAATAAGAAAAATTCCCTGAGATTTGAGCGTAGAGTGTTTGGTCAGGTTTCCCGAGGAGGGAAGTACTTTGAATGTTGTTTGTGTAGAAATGACATTGTCTTGTCCGTGTGGCTGACTCGCACTGGAACCCTAGGTAGGGAAGGTATCCACGCTGCTGCCTTCCCATTCTCCTGCCCCAGCTTGCCACCACCACAGCCAGAAAGACTCGTGAGGGTCCTGGTTTTCTTCTACTACTCAGCTCAACACTGAGGTTGGAAGAAGTGCCTTTTTTTTTTTTTTTTTTTTTTTTTTTTTTCCCCAGCTAAAGGGCCTTCTCAAGTAGTCCCCTGTGTCCTCTTCCTCAGCAGCAGCCAGCCCATCAAACCATGGGCTGTGTTCTTCCACCCCTGTTTGGTTGCAGAAGGGAGCCAGCTGCTTCCATACCTTTTTCTCAGTGAGCAGGTAAGTGGCTGTCGCTGTTACACATCCCAGCCCCCCGGGAGGCTGACAAATGAAGTTGTGCTCCTGAGACCTGAACATGTAATTTGCAACACGCAATTTGTGTCGCATCACACCTAGCTGGATCTCTAGCTCCCGGAGTACCCAAAATGTATCTACAAATAGATCAAGTCATGTCAAAAATGAAATGGAAGGTGATAGTAATTGTGGACTATATAATTAGAAAGCAAGAATTAGAATGTCTAACTAATGGCAACACCTAGAATACCTGCACAAAAAGCTAATCAAAAGACAACTTGAAATCCAGGGAAGCCTATATACAGCTGTTTCTACCCCTTTAAAAAACTGCTCAGAACATTGGAGATACACTTTGATCACATTTCTGCTGGTATAAACCACATGGAAATCAAGCATAAGAAAACAATCTGACTTATCAAGAAGGTCACATCCACTTAAATGTACAAAGTTGCACACAGTAGGTTTTTCTAAATGTAGACACCTGCCTATAAAATCACGGTGACTCCAAGTCTAATAAAATCTGCTTGATGTTGTGGAGCCTAACAGTCTGTCAGAAGTACAGGGGAAGAGGAGGAGGGAGAAGTGGCTTTAGGGCCATGTAAAAACAAAGCCTTTCTTCTCTCATTTTAAATATTTCTTCTGAGCCCTGATTGAACATAGGATGAAAAGCTGCTGTCTTGAGATTTGTGGAAAGCAAAGTATTTCTGTTTTCACTATTACATTGAAATGTTCTTTACTGCATGAAGGGTCATTCCTTCTAAACTTCCCCAAACTTGTGGCTTAGGTTTCGGGGGAACACAGCTGTTGATACCATGGAAATCTATTATCAATAGGATGTGGTATCTCTGAGTAGTCTGTGTGATCAGGAACGTTAGCTTTCTGTTCTTTGTATCAGTTTTACATTGTATCTTGGGTGAAATATTTCAAGAATGACGTTTTGGCTTTTAAATGTACTATGATGGCAGAGAGGGTGGTATGTTTTGACCCAACCTCTCTGTTATTGCGTGATAAGAATGGCAGAGTAATAATCTGAGGTGTTGTACTGAGGCTGGCAGTCACGGTATCAATATGAGCAATGGGCTCTTCCAGAATCAGGCCCTAAGATTTGATGTTGGTTTTGAGCTGATGTTTCTCTCCATTATTTGAATTGTCAAAAACACCTCGAGCATCCATTAGAGCTTGTCACGACAACTGTTTGAAAAAAACCTTCTAGAAAACATTCTTCTGTCAAAATACAGCATTTTACAAAAATACAAAATGTTTCATGGAAGTGTGTTGGTTTCAGTGAAAATTTCTCAGGGCTAGGCTGGAATTTTTAGGAAAGAAAGAGAAGAGAGAATAACTACCAGGGAAATAATGTGACTACCTGGAGCACTGGTGATCCCATATACTGTCCAGCCTGGGTGCAAAGATGATTTATATTACATGCCTGCCTACCTACCTGCCTTTCCCACTTACTTCTGACAGGGCTGAGAGAATTTGTGTGAATCGTTCACCATTCTCTAGTCCAAAGAGTTACTCTGCAGGCCAGTGGTTAAATTCCTGATGTCCACCACAGGGGACACAAGCCACAGTCCCAGTAGGGGTGAAGGCACGGCAATGAATTTAAACTCATCTTTTCCACTTGTAAGCAAGGAAGCTGGCCACCTGGCTATTTCCAGTCCTGTGGTAGGTATGTCCAAATATTCCTCTTAACTTTTCCACTTTTAAAGACATTTCCATTTGACACTGGAATGAAAGTCAGCTCCGAAACTGGGCTTTCCCTCCTGTGTCTGAAACAGAATTGTTGTATTACTTATCAAGTATATTGTCCATCAGGTAAAACCAAAGTGAAGCAGGCTGTAGTCTAGTAGATGCTAGATCCAGTCAGGCATGGTTTATATGCAGACCTTACTAGCAGTCAGGGTGAAAGTTTTATGTGTTTGGGTGAGCAAAGCGGGAAATCGTGCCTATCAAGGAGTATCTTGTGCTTATGTGCTCTTCTCCACAGTCTGAAGATGGTGCAGGCTTTTCTATGAGGAGTAGCTGCTATTATAAGGTTTGTAGTAAAAGCCAAAAGTTAGCTTCATTTGAAGGAAAGAGAGGGTTGAAGTCAATGTCATGTTCTGGCTGCTGCTATGGTTGAGTTGTGTAGTATGCGAAAGAAAATAATGTTATCCTTAACAATGCATAGTTGTGCTTTCACCCACATTTTCAGGTCAGGAACATCCTCTTGTATCCTCACTCCATTATGTGTCATAGTGGAGGGGACTATGTAGGACTATGTAGGACACAGTAGGACTGTGCTCTACTTCCTTCTCTCCTCATTTCATGCTATTTGTTCTTTAAAGCAGGTGGGAATAGATGAGCAGGTTTTTCTTGGACCCTGTTGTTGTAAGAGGCTGCTCCGTGGACAGTTCATACAGGAGCTGTGATCTCTGCTTTATCCTTTCCTTCCTCCCTTAGGATCCTTCATGGCCAACCACAGCCTATCCTATATTTCCAAGTATTTCGAAGAGAGTCAGGTATCACTTACATCTTCATGATAAGCCATTAAACACAGAATTAAAGACTGACCATTAGACATTTTCATTGAAGTTATTTTCGAAGAAAAATATGAAGAGGGAAACTCTGCTCTCCCTGATATGTCTGTAAATCTGGTGCAACTCTACTGAAGTCAAAACCAAAATTAAGTCCTAGACATTTTATCTTCTGGCTCAGAAAATGAGAGTGTACAAAGGCCTGATTCATTGTCTAGGAAAGCCAAGTCAACACCAAAGGTACATATTAATTTGCTAATTTGATTTAGGACTTGATTAGTAAGGCAAGGTGACCCCCTAAAACATTGACTTCAGTCATCTCAAGCTATTCTTAAGATGATATAAAATATTATTGAAGACAGGCATTGCTCTACCTGCAGAAGGGAACAGCTTTGGAATGTATGATTACTGTGGTGACTGGTCAGACTAGTCTCAGACTGATGCAAGTGTGGTGGGTGCCGGAAAAAAACAGAGAACTAGGACAAGTTTTGTCCCAGATACTTTTCCAGGTGCAGAAGAGCCATATAATATTGAGGTATTAGTTCACAATTACAGTACTTGTAGGAGGTCTGTTTTCTGTGTCTAGATGTCCAAGCCTAGCAACATGCAGAACTTCCAAGCATCTAGTCTTGGAAAGCTCAGCCACCAAAGAAAGGCATGTTTCCAAATGTCCTGCTGTGCCTGACAGCCTGGCCCCAAAACCTGTTTGCTTGACCTGTGTGACGGAAGTTGCTTGGATGGCTTTGGAATGGAAATGAAAGCCTGCTGTCTTGCACGTTGGGTGGTTGAAGCTATGGGTGAACTAATATACCAGGTTTCCTATTGTAACTCCACATAGCAGATATGACCCAGTTTGGGGGGATAATATAGGAGATATAATTTTTTTGTTTACAAATGATTTCTTTATAGCGACTGTATGAATTTGAAAACAATGATATAAGGTTTTTATTTATTTGAAATAAGAAAAAGATATATAGGATTAATGTGTTCCAAGTAAAACGCTCCAATAATCTATTATTATATCATTAAAATATTTTAAACTAAATTGATTATAATACTTTTATGAAAACCTAGTTTGTGAAGGCAGTAGTTTCCTACCACATGCAATAAAAAGCATTTCACTTGCATGAAAAACTAGTGTACCAAATTTCAGGCTATAAATAAGGCAATTGTAAAATGTAAATGCTTAGAAACACTAGCAAAATTCAGCCAACAAAGCAGGGATCAGAAATTTATACCCTCGTTACTGGTAATTACAGTCACATTCTTTACTGAACTGTATTCCCAGCCAACACATAAAAGTGTCCTGATGCATTACCTGCTTAGAACTAAGTCACCCCTAACACACATGTGCCAGAAAGAGAATTTGCAGCTATGTGGCCATGTTAGCACATGGAGCTCTGCATGCGCTGCTGTAAATGTATCTGTCTACCTTTTAAGCAAAGTAGCTGAAAGCCCCTCAGGGTGTTCTTACGAAATGTAAATTCACTGACTTGGAGACCTCAGCATAAAATCGGTGCTTTTAGTGGATGGCAGTTTAACACTCTCCTTTCCATAAGAAAGTGAGAAAAAAGAAATGCAGTCCCACAGAGGTTTTTTTACATACATTCAGCATTTATCTTTTTTCTTCTTTGACAAAATAAAACCGGTTTAGGCATCTATAAATGTAGCTTTGCACCCACCCCACCCCCCACTTCCCACCCCCCAAGAAATAAGCAATAGATTCTTAACGCCCTTGTGACAGATCCAGTTCAACCTGTCAATAATTCAATCTGATACTTCCACTTTTTAAATTAAGAAGGAATTGTGAGGAAAGGTGAGCCTTCTTTTGGGTTCAGATTGACACCTCTTGCCAAGACTGTTAATGTGCACACATGTGGAAGCTTAATACTGCATGAATCACATGCTTTTCCTTTGAATGCGGTACACACACACTTGATAAATATGTCTTTAAAAGTCCAACTAACTAGATTCAGATACATAAAAATACCCATCCACAGTGGCAAGCATCCACATGTTTGACTTCAATAGAACTGTTTTTGTTCCTTCATATATAAAAATTGGACCCTTTTCAATGCAGAGTGGGGTGCCAAGTGCTATCTGTCTGGTTCTAAGGCCACTAGGCTGTAGCCATGAAGCAAGACCAAAACACAGGTGCCTTTGGGAAGAGAGCTTCTTGCCTGGAAGACTGCTGTGACTTGAGGACCTTCTTCAAGAGTCAGTCATTCAAGTCTTAAATTATTTTTGTAGTAAGGTTATGTTCTTAATGGGACAGCAAGCCCAGGACATGTTACAGAAGACAGGAAGAAGATACTGCCTACCCCAGAGCAGTCAGGTGAGCTGAAGTCCTCCCTACTGCTAGCCAAATTCTGGATGCTCTCATCTTGGAAAATGGGGTACCCAAGACAAATCACACAAGTCGGGACCCAAAATTTTGCTCACGATCTTTCTAAGCCCTTTAAGGCTTAAAAAAGCATTAAGAATATTTAGTGCATTTGAAGATCTCTGCATGTCTGTCTTGGGTGAATAGACCCAGTGTCCTAGCAGTGTTTTTCAGCTTTTTCCAGTTTGAACATACCTAAACATTGTCCAGTGGATGGGCAGACACCCAGGGTAGCAGGTGTATGTTTCCTTACAAAAGGCTTCCTTTTCTCAGTTACTTTTTTTATCCTATTGGAAGTAGTTAATGGAAAACCACCAGGCTTAATGCATTTCAATAACCTGATTCTCTTTGGGATCTTTAAAGAGCAGTGCTAAAAAAGCCTTGAGTTTTAAAGCATAGTGACACTCCATGTAAAAACGTTCTCTGGGTTTCTTGCGTTATTGCTAGTGATGTAACCAGTCAGCTCTCTTCCATTTAGAAGTTAAAATGCTACTCTTCCTTGTCCAGTTCTCCAAATTTGGCTGGGCTCTGATGGTCACATCTCTGTACTTATTTTTCATCACCATCTTTTTTTTTTCTAAGATGAAGTAAACTATTTCATAGACTTGGCAATTAGTATTAGTTGCCTCCTGTCCTAACTGCTGTACAAACATAGTGGAAGAAACAGTCCCTTCCCTGATGATCTAAACCCAGAAGGAGCTGATGGAGATGTACTAAAACAGGTCTTGCAGGTCAATGATGTTGTCAGTAGATTTCGGCTAGTGGGGCTGATTGAACAAGCTAGCAGAAAATTTCATTGATAATGCACAAATCGAAGAAGTTTATTCAGCATCAAATCGGAGATGTGTACAGAAGCCACAGAGACTTTACCCATAATATGCTAAGGGAACAGGTCGCACTCATCCTGTTCTCCGGGCTGTGTATGAACTGCTTAACAAAATAAGGCTGTAGAAAGGGTGCGGTCCTGCTTACTTCTCAGGGAACAGGTAAGCAGAAAGCCACCTGAGCCCTCCAGTTATATCTTGCATTCTTCCTGATGTGCAATGAAGTCTTAATTTCTCTGGGCCAGTGTGATCCTCAGCTGTCTGCTCTGAATTAATCACAGCTCATTTCTCAACCCAAGCAAAATGTTATTGAAACTTGCTTCTCTCTCTCCTGTGAATGCATGCAAGAAAGTAAGTGCTGGGGGCTTTTTATGTAGTCACATTTCACATTGGAACTATATGATATAAGCACAAGACACATCATTAACTAGGGAAATCTGTTAATACCCATAATCAATAAATAGGTACAGAGCTTTCTTGTATTACAGTCACAAAATGATGCATAGTGTTTGCTAACTGCTGCTCACTTCTAAATACTGCATGTTACTCACTAATTAATTACTTCCACAGTTTGCAGAAATTATTCCATAATTAATTGGCCTCCAAAACACTCCGCTCTCTCTTTCACATTTGGGAAGTGCTACTCAACATCCTGTTTTTCATACAAGTTTTTCATACAAGCTTTGCCAAAGCTCCTTGAACATGTCATCTTGGCAGATAGAAACGTGACTTAGGAATGGCTACAAGAAATGAGATAGCGTGAAAAGTTTTAGAAGCAATGAAATATCACTATTAAATGTAAAATTAATGTGGCATTCCTACCTCATGAAATCCTTCCTACCAAACTATAAACCAGGCAATATTGTAAAAAGTTTGAATGCAGACTACTTAATAATTTATGTAGTAATTCAGCAATTGGTTCAAGTCTTAGGAAGACTAATTTATTTGAAGCCATTTGAACAATATGACTGACATAATAGCATAAATAATAACCTATACAACCCCAGCATCCTTCACTAGCATGGATCCCAAAGTAAAGCATCGGTTGTGGAAATGAAGCCGCTACTTCAGGCACCTGTGCCAGCTGTATTATAGATCCAGTCTTCCCCACTGCCTCTGTTGAGCCATTTGTGAATCTTAGGGATTCAGCATCACAGATGAGCAGGCCAGTTTCTGTTAGGAAAGAAGTATCTTCCCTACAGAGAGTTGCAGAGAGAGAGGGGCAGACAGAGATGTCATTATTTATGTGGTACATAGCTCTTTACGATCTCTAATGACTGAAAACACTGGGAATGATTTTAAGTCTCATTTGAAAAAGCATCACAAATAGTAAATAGCACAATCCCCACTTCACAGGGCTCAGTTTTCAAGAGGCAATCTCATAGTGCCATTCCACACTCAACATGAAGGGCTCCTAGAAAATCTTGGCATTTATTTAGGTGCTTACATGGGAGCAGAAATCTGAAAATCTAGTTCCAGCCGTGTTGGGGGTAAGGCCTTTGGGAAATTCCAACCAATAGCTGGATTGTAAAGCAAGAGATCACACAACTGCCTTGGAGTAAATCAGTATTATGCACTGTTAATCCACACCCACTATCTAGTCAAAATAAATAAAATAAAAGCTTTTAGTGCATTACACTAATGCAAAGCCCAAGATAATACAGGGGACGTTCTCCCATGAGCCAGCATGTCTGTTCAGCTGAGGCTGTGAGCGCTGATGATCAGGGCATGACCGAACACACTGAGGAAGTGGTGTCAGGGACAGAAAGGGGGGCAGAACAAGAGAAGTTTCCTACAGGCTGGAGGATGGTGTCACCCCATCTGTCAGAACCACATGTGCTACAGACTCAAAACTCCTGCCTGCTCTGTGCTGGTAACGACATCCATGATACCCTGCCTATTGTCTGCTCTGGCAAATACCATCTTGCCCAATCGAAACAACTAAATGGTTGTTTCATTTTCCTGTACCTCTCTCCCTAAAAATCCTCTGTCGTGAAGCTTTTGAACTGCTCCTCTTTGGCTTCAGTTAGACCAAATCATAAGTTGAGACCTTTTCTACTAAACTCTTCTAGTTTTATCACAGTCTGTTTTGTCTATGCACTGAAGTCACACTCAGATGGCAGGCTTTTCAAGGAGAACAAAATCTTCCCAGGCACAAATCTCCACAGTGCATAGTGATGAGGGCTGTAAAGTGGTTCTGTGAAAATGAGCTTCTAAGTTATCTGTGCTATGTAGTAGACACAGTTGTGGCTTTTTATTAGAGAAAATTATTCGGATCTACATATTTATTTAAAAAAAAATATAGTGGTTGTGGAGGTGGAGGAGATCAGTATTGTGGTGGCTCCATTTAGTAGTAACTGAAGATTGATACAATTGATGTGGTTTGGGTGCCTTGATAAGAGCTGAAGATGAATAGATAGGTACAAAACGAATAAATTCGTAACCATAGCTAGCATGTCATCCGCTTTCTGGACTCTGAAGGACTAAATGGGTACTGGAACTGAAGGATCGACATGTAAAGGTGGCCTCATTGAATAAAAAGTGATACACATTACACAGTTAAATATGGTAGAAGATTGTTTGCGTGTTCAGCTCCTGTAAATACATTAGTGTACTTTGATCTCCAGGGTTGCCAGGCCAGCTTCCGCTTTTGTTAAATCAGATGATTTTTTTGATGAATCTGCAGTGGATGTGGTGGGTTGTTGAGCATTACACTGAGCTAAAACTACTGAGACAAGCAATTGTGGACCATCTAAGCTGAAGAGCATTAACAATTAAGCTTTGGTGGCAGTATTTGATAAAAGAAAGATACATTACCCTAACTTTGCGGAAAGGACTGCTAATGTTGTAGAGTATTGGATGTGACTCTGAGGAGGGTATGAATGTGAACTTGGATTAAGTGAGTAAAATGGGAAGGAAGTTAGTACTGAATTCAATATGAAAATAGTTGAACTGTAGGTTTAGCCTGGAAGCTAGAGATCTGAATTTTTGCATAATAACAGAAATTTTACTGGCTATTTGATGAACGTATAATTGCAAGTGGACATGTTTGATTAGAAATGAGTGGTCAACGGTGATCCAGAGCACAAGGGAGAACACATAAATGTACTAAGGAATGCAGAATCAACTGGCTTGTATTAATACTGTGACAGCAAATACAGCTAAGCTATCAAGATAGTAGAAAGTCTTTCTAGCTCTAATACAAATTCCCAAATTGTTTTGGCACTGAACTCAGAATTGCACAGGCAGATGCATAGGATGACTCTGAACAAGATAGGAACGCAAATAGCTGCTTTTGCTGAAACACAGAAATGCTATCCTCAGTACTAAATGGAAAAAACATGATTTGGGGAGACATCAGTAAAAAAGCCAAGTGTTGTCAGGTGAGAAAATGAGGTCAAAGTAAAAGAAATGTACTTTCTTCTAATGTTTAAGGAGGCAGAACCAAAGCTGAGTTTCAAACTGGCAGAAAAAATCAAGGGAGATAAAATGATGCTGGAATCTGACTGAGACTGCAGCTAAATCAAAGAGGTAGGAATTAATGATCTACCCTGAGGTATAATACACATGGCATAGTTTAGGTGGCCCAGCAGAAGCAGCAAATCAAGCTTAGTGAGAGGTCTGGAGTCAGGAAAACTGAAAAGGGAAAGAAAAAAAGAAAAGGATCAATTTACTGCAGAGGGAGAAAAGTTTACAATAAATGGGAAGCAAGGTATAATGCAAAGTGAGTGTGTGGGATTAGCTAGATGTATTGTTTTCTTCTTGAGCAATATGACTGAACAATAATATAGCATCCATATGTGGAAAAAGTAGCAGGGCTTTGCAGGAAGAGTTTTAATGTCTTATCAATATACAGTTCTTAACCTAGAACTTGAGGCAGAACACTGCAGCTGGCCCACACCCCCCTCACCAAAATGATACCGGGGAGACCAAGTCAGACCAGCTGATACACTATACTTTCCTACCAACAAACAAACACCTAAACCAAAAGCTTTAGCTGTTTAATTATCTGTTACAGCAAATCTAAATGGTACCCCAAACCATACAATTAATGTTATTTGATCCTCTTTGTCCTTAATCTGCCATACGTATATGGCACTTGAGGACAAAAATGAGTTTAGGTTGAATGGGGAAGTAATCCATTCCCTTCACCGAGGTGTGTTAATGCTGTTAGAACGTGCATAGATGATACCATATTCTATTTGATCTACATGACTTCATCTCAAGTGTTTTAAAAGATGGTCATAGTCCATGGAGGAAAACATCAAACAAGAAGCTTTAACTGAGATGAGAGTATGACTGAAGGGAAAATGCAGGTTAAAATTGTTGATGCTTTTTACAAATTATAGGAACGGAATCGTGTATTCCCTTTTCTCCTACCATCAAATCAAACAATGTACAACTAGAACCAAGAGAACTGTCCTTTTGAGATAGAAACAGCATGTGATCATTAATATGTAGCTTATGTTTTCTATGCTGTATCAAGCCGTGTAGCCACTTTTTCCTGGGCCCTAACCAGCCACAACCAGGAGACAGATAGCTTCCTAATGAAATGGAAGCATTATGATATCTGACTTTTATCGCTAGTATTGAGCCAGCAGACTTGCCTGCTCGCTAGGTCTATTTCAGAGCCTACAAGATAAATCCTTTTGGGTAAGAAGCACTGGAGGAATTAAGTGGTATTAGAGACATACGTGTATATGCAGATCTCCATGTATTCTAAGGCTCTTCCTAACAATTTAAAAAACCCTTTTAAAAGATACACCCAGTGTACAAAAATGATCTCCAGAAATCCCTTGTTGGGCAGTCTTTAATAGTACATCTTATGGCAATTCGTATTCCAAGGCAGGGTGTTTGAAACTTGGTTGCCTTTGACTTAAATGTGTTTAGACTTTCCAGCAATGCAGGAGGTAACACTTTTTCCGTAGTACAGCACACGGACAGTACTAGGCACTTCTGTTCAGAGAAATCTGAATACATCAACCTTAACAAAGAGAGAAAAGGTGAGAATTTCAGCCCTTTTGCTCCTTTACACCAGGCAAAAAGGAAAGTATGGATTAAAGCCGCCCTCAGTATCCTGTGTCCAGCTGACAGAGATCGCTGGAAGCCTGGCTGGGGCAGCTGTGAGGGTCCCATTTTCCCTGTGGCAGGTATTGGCAGGGACAGGACTTGTAGTGACAAGGAAAGGAAAAATGTACAAGTCTGGGGATGTTTATGAAGACTGCAGACTTTCTTAAGTGCATCACTGACTTCTCCAGCTCCCCAAATTAGGGTGACCTAAAGCTCTAGGACAGCTTCTCACTCTGGACTAACTCTGATTTTTGTTTTTTTACTTACATTATTGGCATAATGGGTGTGAACTAGAATCACATAAAGTAGGGAGGAAATATCCAGGAGCTGAAGTTACTTAAAGGGAAGAGAGGTTTCATAAATATAACAATGAATGTGAACTTTAAAAGATAATATGATATTTTTTTTAATGCAATAAGTGGAAACATAGCAAGAGAAACAAATGTTGGAAATGTAATCCTGAAAACTCGTGACTCATTGAATGATACATTAATGAATTGTGAAAGCCAAAAAAAAATTGCAGAGAAAATAAACAGTAAACAGTGAAAATTCAATTGAACCATAGGAAACTGTTAAAATAGGGAAAATAGTTCCTCGACTATTGCTCTGGGATATGACTACTTTCTCAGATGAGCATTTCTACCTGTTCCTTCTTTTGCTCCCTTTTCCCCTCCTAAATGTTTTAAGTGAGGAACGTGTCAGGATCAATGGAGAACACGCTGTGATTGTACATGAATGGGTTGTGAAATTTACTTAAGAGATGCTGTACAGGCTGGGCTAGAGTAATTGCAATAATTATACATTACTATTAACACATTTATTCATCTTGGTGGCAAGATTTACTTTAAGGGGAATGTTAAAAGACATTTGATGGAGGAAGAAAGAAAGACTGACTTACTAGAGATTCCTGGAGACAGGTAATATGGTCGATCTTACTTACAACTGGAGCAGACTCTTCCACAGTGACAGGCAGCATGATCTTATGTGTCTGCTAGTCTACCTTTCCCTCCCATGGCAATACTAATTTTCTCTTCTTCCATAAGGATCTCTAATCCATCCCAGCTGTGCTTGCCTTTTAAATCCTTCTTCCAAATCCTCTTTTTACTGTGATGCTTGAAGAAAACACCTTGCCAAAGGTACCTAGCTTGACTGGTAATTGAGGAGAGATGATTTTATTTATAGTTAAAGAGATCACACATGCACCAGACCTAGTAATAACCACAACTACTTTGATTCGCAACTACCCTGTTGTGCATAGTTGCTGAGAACATATGACTGTACTAATATTACTCATATCTTCTCCAGTCTTCCCCTTTTCATTGCTTCCCACCCTTGCTTATCATATAGCTTCTTAAATTGTCTACTGTAAATCTGATCAGTGTTTGAGTTTTGAGTCTTCTCTGGATCAGTCTTGGATTGTGCTTTGGAGACCTGTAATTTCCCTGCACGTTCTGTCTTACAGCATCTGATGCGTCGGCCTCCTCGTTGTGAATGGAACATTTGGGCACTATGGCTTGGGCTCATCTCACCTGACTTTACCATTTAACACATAAATCTGACCCAAGGGAGATAGGTAAGAATCTTTAAGGTGCCATTCAGACATATCTGTGATCTGTACTCTAAAGTGGATTATGTTATTGACAGCTCAAGATTGGTCTCCCCTACGACCACTGCGCCAGCAAACGACTGTTGTGCTGTATGTTTACTGTATGTAAATGTGCATATGTGTATGCGTGTATTTATTTTGAAGTCTACCCTGGGAGACCCAAATCATTTGGAAACTTCCAGTGTTTTGTTAGTGAATGGGTTTGTTGAGTCGGAACAAACACAGATGAAGGTCAGGTGAACTGACGGTGCTGAAGTGATTGCTGTAGGGTGCAGCGGCCAAGGAAGAATATCAGCCAAAGTGAACAATGAACTCAGTTCTGGAGGCTATAGCATGGGTGTATTTAAGCATGGGGTGCATACATTATCCGTAGACTCATATATCACACTGGAACGAGCAAGATATAGACAGATATTTGAAATACAGATTTGATAACAACCAAAATGAAAGATGAGTAACCCTAAAATCCCTAAATATAAAAGAACATTTATCATGGCTGTAGTAGGAAGTGAGCCACAGGAATGCAGACAGAATTATACACAGTGATGAATTTCATATGATAGGAAAACGTGGGAGCTTAGTACCCCTGTTAGTGTGCAAAAACGTATATTCCTTAAAGGTCCATTTCTTTTACGTACTCCACAGATCTGCTGCTACTCCATTGTTTTACAGTCACAGCATGGCACAAACAGGAAGCTCGAGTGCTCCTGTTTCATTGAACTTTCTCTTTTGTCCACAATCTGTAGCAGATTTGGCAGTGATGGGTTTTAGCAGCTGAGATTCTCCAGACAGGAGAAGGAATGATGGGGGGAGCAACCAAAAGCTAATTCTGAGGCTGACTAACAAAGAGAAAGGCTAAAAAGCTCCAGTCATTAAAGTAAAAATATTTAGAAGTGTTCCCAAAGGATACATTTAATTTCTGATTCAGAACAAGACTAATGTACCATTTAACCTACAAGTTTACATGAGACTTAAATGATACGCAGTAGGAACTCTCTCCAAAGAGATACAAGGCTCTAAAATTTGCAGCGTGAATTGAATGGTACAGGAAGACATTCATGTTTTTGAGGTAAACATATTACTGGTGTTCTTGGTACCTTGCTTTTAAAGATTCAAAATCAGTATCCATTTTAGGTGACTATTTATTCAGTCATACTAGTGCTTTTACAGTAACACAGACATTTAAAGAATCATAAGAATGCCTGCAATTTCTCTAGAAGTACTAAAAGAAAATAATATATTGTTAAACAAAATGATCGGTGTCTGAGGTCTTTGACAACTGTAAAAACAACACCCTTTCACAGGCAGCACTATTAAATAATTTTTAATTTGCGGTAATAGTGGGGTTCAGGTTCTCTAATGATCCTGTGAAAACATCCACAAAAATATTGAGAGAACATTTATTTTGTGGCAATACTAATCCTAGGTGACAGACAGTGTTCTCAAGGCTTTTTTTGTTGACAAAGACAACAATAATACTTCCTCATAAATAGCTGTATAATGACTACAATCTGCAAAATCCAAAGTCATTAAAAAAATCTACATTCAGAGAACACAGTCCTCGCTTTTTCTGAAAGACAGTTTCCTTATTATGACTTCTTCCATTTTGATTGAGCCAGATGCCAAAAAATTTCTTTTGGGGCCTATTCTTTAAAAACGGAGAGCAAATTATTAGCAGAAGCCAGCAGCAAAATAACAACAGAGTGCCGTTTGCTGTAACAAACTTGAGAAATAATTAGCAGACCCCTTATGCATCTTTACTTTCTCCATGTTTCACTGCTACTGAAGAGCAGGATCATCATTGCCATGTAGGTGCCAGGGCACAGCTCCATACTCATAACTGGGCTTG
Source organism: Falco punctatus (assembly GCF_963210335.1). NCBI lineage: Eukaryota > Metazoa > Chordata > Aves > Falconiformes > Falconidae > Falco > Falco punctatus. The sequence continues at coordinate 69,453,071 of NC_137580.1, forward strand.
GTTCAGCTCAGCTGCAGTGGGGAGCGTGGTTTCACACCATCTTCATGTGCCAATCAGAAATACCTGGCACTGCAGAAGGCTGGCAAAGCCTGTGGATTAATTTCAAATAGCATCATTTTGCCCTCAGGACATCAAATACTACTGACCTCTCGTAAGTCTGACCCACGTCTTGGGATCAGGGCCAAGAAGTAAACAACAGTCTCAAATTAGCATTCTTCACTGTCACAACCCCATTAGAACTGGCTTAAACAAAAGCAAGAAGCAATACTTTCCCCTTCCCACCTCCCATTTTCCTCCTAGGATGGCTGTGGCCATAAAACAAAGATCATTAAAGAGGACTTTTGTATTAATGATTTAGTGTACGTTACAGTAATCAGATAATGGCTATATCAGCTTTCATTAGAAGTCTCAAGAAACCCCTCTTTGCTATGCATGATAATCTAATTTCTTCCAAATACTTTGACAGCATTGTCAATTAAAGCCTTAATGTTCACTTTACCTATAAAGGCAATTGTTTTTTGGTCAGTTTATTGCTTTGTTTAACAGCAAACCTGAATATTAAATGGGCTTGAGAGGTGTCAAGGAAAACTCTGCATACTGAGTGATCTCTACCCTAAAGTATTTGTATAGCGGTTTTTTTTAATATATACATATATATATATATATATATATATATATATATATATATATACTTGCATACAGTCCAGATATAAAAGAAAGAACACTGTTACTTGATCTCAATTGTCAGCTAAAATGACTTGGGCCATTAAGTATCAAGAGTAATAAAATAATAAATTAATTAACAATGGGCATTTCTATCATCCTCCTTAGGATGACGCTTTGCAACTTGGAATCAAGCAGATCCAGTGGAGCAGGGGTAACAGACAGAATTTCAAGACTGAAGGTGTGTTGGTCCTTGTTCAATTGCTTGATAATATCTCCTGGTCTGCCTATAGCATGTTTTAACAAGATCTCTGTACCCAGGGCCTTGTTTCTTCTGTTCTGCAGATGCAGTGTAAAGCAGGTGTGCGTCTGCTCGTGGGGGCTAAAGTTACACCCAGAAAGGGTTGAAGCACTAACTGAAACATAACTGTCATTCAGAGCACGTAGTAAGGTGTGCAGGGAATTGGCTGGCATGCCAGTGAGTGAGTGAGAGGGCTTTCTCTGGGGGCTCATCTAGGCGGCGCAGCACCGGCTGCCATAATAACAACTCTCTTGCTGGCAGGAGAGAGCAGCTTAAAATATTTGTGTGACTGCACATTTGTACGGGACTGTACACGTGTGAGAAAGGATAGCTATCTTGGTGAAACAAGAAAGTTTGCTCATGTCCCTTGTGGCACCTTCTGTGTTTTGTTCTGCCCTGATTTTCCTGTAAAATCCTCACAATACAGTTAATCCATATTTCTTCCACTGCTCTCCCACAGCTTTTTTTTTTGTTGTTTGCTTTTCAATATGTTCATTTATGTCCTTCCCAAGTCCAGTAGCTCACATCTTGTTGCCGTTCTTGGCATGTAGTGTATTCTTCTGACCACCCATTGGCCTACCTTTCCCCAAATCCTCTTTATTGAATGTCTGGGGCCACAGCTGTCAGTTAGGTGACTATTGAAAAGCATTCAGGGAACCAGGGTGACAGTCATAAACTGATGGAAACTGGTATTATCTAAACCTCAGCAGTTACCTTTTCTGTGAGGCGATACCTGCTGTTGAATGTCCTGCCTTACAAAGGAGGTGCTTAGTTGCAGTCATCTAGATGACAGACACTGTGCTGTCAGCTTCCAGCTACTTGTAGCATCTTTTAAACCACCTGATGTGTGAAGCAGCCAGTTGGCCTCCCCACCCCTCTTCATCTGTGGATACCTCTGAAATCGGAGAAAGAATCAAGTTCTGGGGACACCAGTAGAGGACCAACAGCACTTCTCTAGGATCATCCACCGGTCCTATGCTTGCAGCATGTGGAGTCCCGTTTTTATGCCTTCTGACAAGTAAAGCCGAGGGCTGATGAAGATGACCTCAGGGGCTAGTAAGGGAAATGACTATCCACTGCCTGCTGGTGCTTATTGCAAGTCAGAATGATGGCCTGTAGAAGGATACAAGTGCTTCTGGCACCTAGAACATCTTTGAGTCATGATCGTCATTCTTCCCAATGAAGCCTTAACCATAAATAATAGTATTGTGTGAAATCAAGTGTTTCAAAAACATAAGCTTTATTCCAGACAAGCTTGAATCTTTAACAGTGAAAATGTGACGACAGATGAGGGGAGCAAAGCAATTACAAAACTGGATAGTAAAATATACATGTGCCTTTCCTCAGAGTGTGAGAACTGAGATGATCACAGAATCCCTGGCTATTTTAATGAGAAGATGACCAAAGCTATGCAACAGCACTGCTACAGAGAAAACACTTTTCTCTAGAGAAAAATCTCACTCAAATACCTTTTCTAGAGAAATCACCTGAAGCAGATACTAATTTTTCTTTTGTTGTTTTATGAGATGCTAAAATAGTTGAGTTTGCTTAGTATTTTGGTTTCAGATGCTCTTCCAGTCCAACAGAGCCTGAAGTGCTCAAAAGCTAGGAGATGCCTGGGTTGAGTTTATCCATGCAATCTTTACTTTACTAGCCTGATACATACACCTGATCAGGCCCTTAATTGCCTGATTGCGTACTAGTCTTCCCACAGGACTGTTTACTCATTTAATCTGTGGTCCCCTTTCAGCATCAGTCTTTTTTCTTCCTTCACAAAGTTGCCCCAACTCCATACATCCATATTGCAAAATTTCTACAGCTTCTCTCTGTGGTACCTGTGTATTTCTCAAGCATCAATGAGGCTGTCTCCACACTCTGGAAGTGGGATCATCCTTGTATTGATAACTTAATAAAAGAGATCATTAGATTTGAATGCTCTGTGGCAGATGCTTACCTTCTGCTATTGTCAGATCACTTAGCATTTCCAGTGCTGGGTTACAGAGGGAATCTTTTTCAAAGATCACCCAAAAAGAGACACTTAGAGAGTTTTTCCCTGCTGCACTTCTAACAATTCTTTTATGTGTGAACTAAGATTTTTTTTCTTACAGTTCAGAAATTTGTGCAATTTGGCTGAATGAGGTATGTTCACAATGACCAATTTCGAACTTTTACAGACAAGTGCAGAGGCATTAGAGCTCCTTGGAAAAGTAGTTCTTAAATAGTTATTATTTTAGCAGAGAAAATGTGTTTGTTGAGAATGAAGTCAGGAAACCAGCTGAACAGTTTTAGAGACTGCATACCTCTCAAATAGGGAACTTCTAGTTCAAAGAGGTGAAACCTGACAAATCAAGAAATATCTGAAAATAGGGCCTGAAAGAAAAAACCCACCAACTGTCAGGCATCCTGAACTAGCAGCAGTGATACAAACCTTTCTTACAGTTTTCTTAGGGATATGCAAGTCCCAAAAGAACAAATACTTTTTCTGAGTAGCTGCCCCAGAGGAGCATTTGTACGATGCCTTTTGACAAAACAGAATACAACGCCCTTAGCACCAAGGAGCCCTAAAGCTGATTAGGTGAACAAGCCCACACTTGCTGCATACTGGCCAGGGAGTGCTTATTCTAAACCCCCTTGTTAGCGGCTGGCATAACATTTCTGGCATGTTGTTTAGATTCATAGAGCATTTGCAGCATAAAAGCCACTCCAGCCCCCCTCCAATAAAGGGCAGTTTTTAGGAACCAGAAAGAAATGAAACTGTGGCACCAACACGTGGGCCAACATTCACTGAGGAGAGACATCTGGAAATACCGAGGTGGTCTAAACAAGCTCAGGTATTTTTAGTAGCCAGCTCTTTGGACCCAGGTTTCAGAGCTCTCGGTCTGTGTCCTGTGAAGATCCCAACATCAAGCGTATGAAGATCACTGTGAGTTTTCTTTTTCCTGGGCACTGCTGTTTCTCAGATGGCAGCATCTCATTGAACACGGTGCTGCGATGCTGACATGCAACAGCAACGGATCGAGCCCTCTGGGGGCCAGCAGAACTGGAGATCAGCAACCTGGACTCCTGCCTAGGAAGCAGCAGGAAAGCAGCTGTACTTGAAGCAGAATCAAACCAGATTCAGACTAACGGAAATATTAAATCTGTAACTTTTTTAAAAAATTGCTCTGCTACATTATTTTAGTAAATATTTGTAGGTGTCTGTAATAGGAGGGTAATCACTGCGTTTCCTTTCAAACAAAAGGAGTAAGACCAGTTTTCAGTAATCCGGATGATAAGCAAGGCATTCTAATGGATGGGTTTTAACCTTATTTTTGCTGGCAGATTATGTGTTTCAGCAGTTCTCAGGTGTTTTTTCTTGCAGCACACAAAAACTAGCTCATGCCTGGTCTTTTCCTTTAGTGATACAAGAACTCCACAGTAGCTGGCAAGCAGTGAGGCCTTCCTCTTAGGCAGGGAGCTGGGGTGGGCTGCATGTGTGGAAAGCAGCAGGGGCAGGCGTGAGGGAGGTGTTCAGGAGGTGCCTGGCCTCAGCCATGAGAAGGAGGAATGGTACTTGTGGGCCAGCAGAGAGGTGGGCATCTACAGAGGAATGAAGGAGGGTGCCTAGCACTGCTGGAAGTCACAGAGGTGAAGTGCAGCTCAGGAGGGGCTGCGCTCAGTATCATGGCAGTGCAAACAGACAGCTTTCAGGTTAGATTGGAGCCCGGATCCCAGAGAGTCCACAGAATAATTTGTATCTCAACGGAAGTTACGAGGGATTCCAGGTAGCAGAGTGCAGGTGTGCTGTTGCTGTTGTGGATGGTGTACAAGACATTTCTGTGTGTTTCCATGTGTTTCTTGCACCAACTGAATAACAAAGAAATCTGTTTGGGAACTCTGAGAAAACCTGTGCATCTCTTCTTCAATTTACCTCCTGTCTCAGAAGTGGAGGACTGTACGTTTGGAGTGCCCACAAGACTGGTGCTAGGAGAAAGACTGGCAGAAGTGTCTTTCTTCTCAAGGGTGGGAAACAGCTGAGGCACCATTTCCATTTTCATCAGGAGGTGAGGCATAGAGCTGGGGGCAGGTAAAGGAATGTGGTCCTGAATGAAAACCAACCACTTCCAGTGCAAGGCAGGAGATCTCCCAATGAGTAAGAAGGGGAGCAGGGGCAGCTGTTTTTCCAGTCCCCATTTGCAGTTCTTCTGTAGCAGAGGCCCATGCCCCAAGGGCAGCCTGCTTAGGTCATGTGCCGGGAGTACCCAGGGGAGAGCCAGAGTCCCAGCACGCGTGGCCAGGGACATTTTAGAGCTCCTGGCCCCAGTGGAAGGGAACTCAAACACAGCAGCCAAGCGAGAGTCCAGCCCTGACAGCAGATCCATGGGCTTCAGGAGCCCTAGGAAAAGAGCACACAAAAGGAAAGAGTAATAATACTAGGAAAAAAGACCCAGCTAGAAGTCTGTAATGAACTGCTGCATTCCCCAAGGGCTTGCTTCACCTCTTTTTTCTAATTCTGGCACAATGCTTATAATGCTGATGGATCAGGGTAGGTTTACAGTGGCCACTTTGCAGATACACACTAGAGCCGGTAACAGAATGAGCAGGAACAGAAAGTGAATTTCAATTTGTTTCCTTTTTTTTGCAACTTTCTTTCAGAACGACCTTAATATTACAAAGGCAGGGCAGCTCCCATGTTCACAGTGTTGCAACATGCTGCTTTCCCTGCATTCCTGCTACAAATGAAATAGGAATGGTTTCTGGACAAGGACCAGAGCCTGCATTTTTTAACTTTCCGTCCCTCCCATCAAAGCACGGATTATGCTGAAAAGGACAATCTGGAATTGCTTTCTTAAGACTCTCCATGAGAAAGTTGTAGCTGGAAGGTTGGCTACCTCATTGATAAACACCTGTACATTTTCCACTCTTCCAGTCCTCCTTGGCTCCCAGGCTCAGGGCAGACTGCAGGATAAAATAGATTAATATCTGAGAGCAAAAAAGCCCTCTACTGAGCAAAAGGTTTCAGGGAAAACCCATTTGAATTGGATTCCATGCTTCTTCCCCAACACCAGAAAAGTATGCAAGTTTTCCAGGCTGAAGCAGAAAGGTTATATATAGCACTGCAATTTAATTCACATGACAATTAAAAAATACATGAAACGATCTTCCTTATGCATGAGAAAAGATTATCAGTTTCCCCCTTTTCCTCTTTTAGGTTATTAAAAATGTAACTCCTTCAAGAGTAATAAATTAACTCGGAAGGGATTGCTTAAGTGAGACCCGGGTTGTGATTAAAGGAAGTTTGGCATTCAGGAGAAGCCTGTGTTTGAAAAACATCCTCAGTGTTTGGAGTATCGCATATGGCTTTTGACAACTAATTTGGGAGAAAAGTGGTAGGGAATGAACCTCAACAGGAAAAGCGCTTGTTTTTTGTCATTTTGTGACATTACCGAAACATCGTTTCCCCTCATTTGTATTTTTTCCCCATAAGTTCATATCAAAACAGAAAAGACTTTGAAAAAGGCAGCAGAACTGTCATAAGCAATGATGCTAGCTAGTCGGAATGTTGCGCTTTATTATGTAAATACATGTTTGGGGGTATTTTAAAATGCATATCATGTGGTTAGAGGCAGGTTATTAGTTTGATAAACTGTACGGGTTCCAAATAAAGCGTACCAATCCATAACATAAATGCCAGTGGTGTGGCTTGTGGGAGATCCACCAGCCACCCGATCGACCGTAACTGTCCCTCTTCTGTACCAATCAGTCTCACTTGTTGGAGTATTAACCACAAGGCTGCTGGTCCTCACCAAATCCTGCTGCTGAAATCCACCTCTTCTTACTGCTTCTGGGAAAAAGTTCTGCGGCACTTTCCTGCGGGTAATTCCTTAGCGTTGAGCACCCCAAATTTGAATTCAGATTGGAACAGAAGGAAATAAAACTTCAGTCTGCGACTACAGCCAGCATTTACTTACATATAAAGCCAGGGAAATAGTACAATTTTCCCTTCTTTTTCTGTAATTTACAAATGGCTAAAATTATTTCCCTGGCAGAGACATCCATTTCTTAACTGCTTAGTGCCTGCACTGGCTGCACCAGGCTGCAGCAGCATCTCTGTGAGTGCCAACACTCGCGGTGGAGGTACCAAGAGGAGCTGGATGAAGAACTTGCGATGCGTTATTTATTCAGTGAATCCAGGCCCTTTTGTGTGCTTGCAAGAACTCTGGGGAAGGCAGGTGGGTTTGGTTGGGGGTGGGTTTTTTGGTTTGTTTTTGGTTGTTGGTTGTTTGGGTTTTTTTGTTTTTTTGTTTTTTTTTTTTTGGTGGGTGGGTGGGTGACACTTAGTTGTTGAAATTCCTTAAGGAACTGCAGTGTGTTTGCAGGCAGTATGTGCACGCCAGCGGCTCGACGAGAGAAGCGTGTCAGCCTTGGCAGCGCCGGTGCGGGGTGCCCGTGGCCTGCAGGGGCAGGTGCCGCGCACCCCCCGGTCTCTGGCACAAACCTCCTAACGAACGGCGGGTGTTGGGAAACCGCTTCCAGCCGTGCCGAGCCACTTGCGTAACATCCACGGTCGAGCTGGCTCCATTTCGCCTAAATACGCCTGAAACCCGCAGCACGTCGTCCGCCTGCAAGGATAAACGGCGGGGGGGCGGCGGCAGGCACCGGGGAGCCACGCTGGGGAAACTCGGCGTTGCGGGGCCGTGCGCCGGCTGGGGCAGCGGGCGCCGCTCCGGCCGGTAACGCCGCTGCCGGGCGGGGCGAGGCGGGGGCCCCCCGCAAACTTCCCGGGGCACAAAGTTTCCCGGCGGTTCCCCGCCCGCCGCGGGGAGGGCGGTGAGGGCGGCGCGGCGGGGCGCGCCCTGCCTCCCCGTGCCCGCCTGCCGCCTCCCCTCTGCGGCGCGCCGCGGCCCCGCCCCCGCGGCAACCCCGCACCGGGCGGCCGCCGGCCGCAGCGCCCCGCCGTGCCCCGCCGTGCCCCGCCGTGCCGTGCCGTGCCGTGCCGTGCCGTGCCGGGCAGAGCCGCGCCGCGGGGAGGGGAGGGGAGGAGAGGAGAGGGGAGGGGGGCTGCCCCCCGCGCTGCGCCGCGGCCCGTGCGCGCCGCTCGGCGGCGGCCCCGCCAGCGCTGGGCGGCGGGTGCCCGCATCCCTGCGTCCTCCCTCACCTCGGCGGCGATCGCCCCGCCGCCGCCGCCGCCTCCCGCCCGCCCCCGCCCCCGCCCCGCCACACGCGCGCACACACGCACACCCGGCGCTGTGTGCGAGGGCGGGCGCCGGGAGACGGGCGGCGAGCGGCAGAGACCACCGCGCACACGCACACACGCACACTCCCTCTGTGCCTGCTCCTTCCTCGCCCCCCGCCGCCTCCCCGGCTCCCCCCCCCCCCCCCCCCCCCTCCTTTCTCTGCAACGAGCGAGAGAGGGAGAGGGGGGAAAAAAGCCACTTACAGGTATTTGTTTAGTGGATCGGCGGCTTAATTTATCCCCCCCGCCCCCCCAGCCTCCCCACCGCCCCTCGCAGTTTGTTTACAAGTATCAAAGTTGTAATTGAGGAGCTGCCAAGGCACATCTGGATATTTTTCTTCTTCTTCTTCTTCTTCTTCTTTGTGTTAGGGACTGATGTGCAACTAATTAAAGGCAGACAGGCTGGTAGCGCCTGCACACTCAAGCCCCCCCAAATAAAGAGCCTGGTAAGTGACTGGTTTGTTTTTTCCCCCCCCTCTCCTTTCCCCCCTTAATCGTCGTGGATTGCTTTTTGTTTTGTTTTAGGGTTATTTTTTTTTAGGGGGGTGGGTTTTCTTTTTTTTTTTAATTTTGTGGTTTTGTCGGGAGCTTTTTTTTTTTTGTTTGTTTTTTGTTCTTGTCCTCTGGATCGTAAAAGTAGATTGATGCTAGACTTGGGCAATAAAAGGCGCCGCTATATTAATTTATTAATTAATCTGCACCCGCCCCTCCTCCTGAATGTTAAATATGACCTTTGATCTCTCTGTCTTTGGCAGAGCAGACATGCAATATTGAACATGTACGGTCACATTTAGCTTAAGCAGGGAGAGAATCGCGAAGCCCGGCTAGCAATTTCTATTTATTTCATTCGTGGAAAAGAGGGCGATAGTTGAGGTGGTGCTGGTGGATCAATAACTGCGTCTCGGGTACCCTTTTCATGCTCCGGAGATGCATCGATTAAACAATAATGACCCGGTTGGTGGGCACCATCATTTTCTCGCTCCTGGTGGCAATAAACCCCGAGAGAGGGCTGCGGGGAGAGGAGAGGTAGCCAGCGAGGGAAGCTTTTGTGGAGAGAAGCCACTTTAATGCTGGGGGGGAATAGGGCAAGAAAATGCGTACGTTACTTGACTTCTGGCATAAAAGGCTGAACGCTAACGCTTTATTCCTTACCAGATGCGTGGCTTTCCTACACATGCCTGGCAAAACTAGTTTTATTGAGTAGTTGTTATCGAGGACATGCGGCTAGGTTTTCCTTTCTGAAAACGGGAAAGGGTTGAAGGTTTTTTGTGGTGTTTGGGTTTTGTTCTTTTTTGTTTTTTTTTTTTTTTTGTTTGTTTGGTTTTTTTGCTATATGCAAATCCTTCGCATCCCTCCACAAGACGACGCTTAGCCTAGAGCTTTCCGGGGCAGCCTTTGTATTGCCACCAGCCCTCTGAAGGCAGCGAGTCTGGGTTTTTCCCTGACGTGGAAGCACAGAGGTGGCTCCTGCGGGCTCGGGGTCTTTTTTTTTTCCGATGGAAAGCCGCCCGCCAGTCCCTACCGCAGCCGAGGGTGAGGTTTCTGCTGTAGATTTACGCTCCCTTCATCTGGATTTGTTTACATAGAGTCCGCTTTTTTAGTGCACGACGTCGGGAGAAGATCAAGTTTTTGCACTCGGTAGGTTGGGCTGTAAACGGTTCATTAATCTAATTATGATCGTAATTACCGTAATTGATAACCGTTTTGAACTAAACATACCGGAGTCTGGAAACTAGACGTAGCCCCACGAGTGTCTCCCAAGTGAACGTTTCTGATCGATAGCCCTACCTCAGAAAAGATGCTGGAAATATCTAAACTATTCAGGTAGAGCATGTGGAAAACAAAGAGGCAGTGTTCATAAACTGAGGGCTTTTAAAGTTATGTTTATGTTTTGCTTTAGTTCGCGCAGGCTGCCATAATGTACCTTCCTCGTTGCCATAAACTAAAATACCCCCTTCGCCTCCCGGCGGGGGCGGGGGGCGGAATCAAGCGACCCCCGTGTCCCTACCCCCATCTAAACTTTCCTAACCCTGGGGCAGAAAGCCATCTTTCCCCGCCGGGGGCGAGTTCAGCAGGTACAACGACGTGCCCCCCCCAGCGTTCCCGGGCTGTGTCCCCCGCGGAGGGGCTGTCCCCGTGCCGGTGCCCGTGTCCCCCCCCCGCCCCAGCCCTCCCTGCGCAGCCCCCGGCGGCGGGGAATCCTCCCGAGAGGCTAGGATAAATACTCCGTCTTCAGTACAGCTGCAGGCGCCGGGATCACAAGCTGTGAAATTGCCTGCCTGAAGTATTTTTTTTTTTTTTAAACCTAGCCCCGGTTTCCCCCGCGGCCCGCAGGCAGCCCCCCCGCCCCGCGGCGGGGGGGCCCGGTGCCGCCGCGACCAGCGCCCGGCGGAGCCAGCTGTGCCGGCAGGCAGCTAATGACCGCCGGGCGCCGAAGGACACCGTGGCAGCTGGCGGCTCCCTCCCCCCGCCTCCCTCTTCTTTTTTTTTTAATTCCTTTTATTTATTTTCCCCCCTTCCCGTCTTTTTTTTTTTTTCCACTGCCTTTTAATTTTCCCCGGTGGAAAGGGTAGGTGGGCAGCTCCCGGCACCCCCCCGCCCCCCCCGCCGTGCCGCCGGCTTGTCCCGGGACCGGGCTTGCTGCGCCCGGGCCGCCCCCTCTGCCCGCGGGTACGGTGGCGGGAGCCCCCACCCCCCCACCCCGGGGTGGCTGTTGGCGACCCCCCCGCGCGCGCACCCCCTCGGCAATGACTTTCTGTGTTTCAGCTGCGGCAGCTCCCGTGAGGATGCAGGAGGAGCGGCTGCCCGGCCAGGCACCGACCGCGGGAATGCGCCCGGAGGAGGAGGATTAAGCGACCCCCCCCCCCCGCCCCGTCCCTCTCCCCCCGGCCCCCCACCCCCCCGCCCCGTCCCTCCCCGCCGACCCCCCCGGCCACCATGAACACCAACGTGTGCGTGGAGAGCGGCCCCAACCCCGAGGCGCCGGGGCTGCCCAAGGACAGCCACCTGCCCGAGGGGGCCCTCAACAGCCTTGTGGATTACAACTCGGAGATGGAGAGGTACCGCTCCTTCGCCACCTTCTACAAGACCAACGGCGGCGCCTTCCCCCAGGCGGCCAAGATCGCTCGCATCACCACCCCCATCTTCCCCAGCGCCGCCGCCGCCGCCGCCGCCCGCATCGGCATGTCCCCCTGGAACTGCGACACCGCCACGGCCGCCGCCGCCACCGCCATGCTCTGGGGCAGCGGCGGCGGCGGCGGCGGCGGCGGCGCGGCGGGCGGCGCGAGGAAGCCCTCCTCCGCCGCCGCCGTCGCCGCCTCCGCCTCCGCGGCCGCCGCCGCCGCCTCCTCGCTGCACGCCGGCAGGGGCGGCATGCACCACCGGAGCGACGCGCAGCGGCTGGGTAAGCCCGGCTGCCCGCCGGCCGAGCAGCCCGCCTTGCCCATGGCGAACGGCAACTTCCTCTCCACCCTCTCCCCCGAGCACTGCCGGCCGCTGGCCGGCGAGTGCATGAACAAGCTCAAGTGCGGCGCCGCCGAAGCCGAGATCATGAACCTCCCCGAGCGCGTCGGCACCTTCTCGGCCATCCCGGCGCTGGGCGGCCTCTCCCTGCCCCCCGGGGTCATCGTCATGACGGCCCTGCACTCCCCCGCCGCGGCCTCGGCCGCCGTCACAGACAGCGCCTTCCAGATCGCCAACCTGGCGGACTGCCCGCAGAGCCACGCCTCGGCCTCGCCCGCCTCCGCCCTGGGCGCCGCCGCCGGCGCGGGGGGCGGCGGAGGCGGCGGCGGCGGCGGGGGGGCCGGCGGCGGCGGGGCCGGGGCCGGGGCCGGGGCCGGGGCGGGCAACCCCGCCAAGAAGAAGCGGAAACGCTGCGGGGTGTGCGTGCCCTGCAAGCGGCTCATCAACTGTGGAGTCTGCAGCAGTTGCAGGAACCGCAAAACGGGACACCAGATCTGCAAATTTAGGAAATGTGAAGAGCTTAAGAAAAAACCGGGCACTTCGCTAGAGGTCAGAGGAGATGATTTCTTTTTCCCCAGCCTCCCGCCGTCCCTCCTCAACCCCCTGCCCTCCCCCCTCCAGTGCTTCTTGTCTAGCTTCAAGATGCAGCATCCCTTTTCCGAGGCCTCCTTCAGGCTCTGAGGGTGCCCCCCGCCGCGGGCGCGGCCCCCCGCGGCGCTGTCCCGCCGCCCGCCCCCTCTCCGCCCCGCAGGGAAGAGAAACGCCGCCCCCCGCGGCGCCCCGCCGAGCTCGGCCCCGGCCCCGGCCCCGGCAGCCGGCCCCGCCGAGGAGGCACGGAGAGCCGCCCCCGGGGCACCCCCGCCGGGCACCCCCGCCGCGCCCAGCCTTCCAGAGCCGGGGGGCGCCCGCCCCCTCCCCGCCAGCTCGTGGCCGTTACGAGACGCTGCTCGCCTGGTTTAACCTGCCGTGCTGTTTCCATAAGACTGCTGGCTCGCTCTGGTTTCTTTTTTGCCTTTTCCTCTGGTTTTCGTTTTGTTTTGTTTTGTTTTTGTTTTCATGACGATTCGGGGCGGTTTGTAGGGACGGGGAGGTGGGAGAGGGAAAGTTTTAGCCAAACGCCTGGCTCCCGCCGTCGGAAGTTCAGGGGGAAGTAATGGCGAGTTCATCTCCGGGTTGGCTGGTAGCTCGTTGTCCAAGACAGCTGGCCGTAGAGCCTGGTAGTCGGTGAAACGTGCCCAAGGAATCCCTTTGGCAGTATCTTTCACGAAATAACCCGCTCGTGGTGTATAAAACACGATGGAAGAATAGTGCAGGTAATGACCGGACTGATTTCTGACTAAACTGTACATACGGTTATTTTTACGACGTGTCTGCAGAACTGACAAATGTACCGCGTTTCCCAGAGCTGTGAGGACAGGTTTTCGGGCTGGCTAGGCGTGTGAGACAGGCAGATCCTGTGTCACAGACATTTCGGTTAACGTATATGGGGCACGACAGACAATGGGAACCAAAATACACAACCGTAAGGAAAACGGCGATCGGTTGATATCCTTAGGCAAAGGTAGCAAGCGAGAGGAAAGACTAGTAATCATACTTATTCCCTTGTCATTATTGAAATTATAGTGTTGCTGGTTAGACACACGGATCAGATGCGTCTCTAGGTGTCGAGGATGATGGATTTAGTACAGAGGAGTAGCGTATGCTGGGTGACACCAAGATTCGTAGTCACAGAAATTGGCAACTAAGTGAGAAATTGCAACTTCCCTCTGTCTGGGTGTCTGTGTGCGCGTTTGTGCAGAGCAGTTTATTCCCTTACACATTGCTTGCAGTTCTCTCCAAGAAGAGGTGGGATGAGGGATTTTCCAGGGAAAGATTCCAGGCAACACCAAGAGCCCATTAATTTGATCTGCATTAAATAAATGGAGATAATGGTGTTGGTATTGATACCGCCATGGGACAAAAGCAACACCCGGGGATTTAACTGACGTTTGGCTGATACCATTAACTCTTACCTAACCAGCCTCATCAAACCAACCAATTCCTCCTTGCAAGAGCGAACTGTCCTTGCTGAAAGTTTGATTTGTAGCTCTGCATCCTCTTAGCCCTTCTTTGTGAATGCGCGGTGACCCAGCATCACCAATGCAGAAAGACCAGGACGGACTTCCCAGGTGCTAGAAGCTAGACGTTTCTCAGTGATACGCCTTTGTTAGTTTCATAGCAAGTTCGCAAAGAAGATCCTTAATGCCCGAGATCTGTTAATGACAGATTATCATGCAGAGTACGGCCTAAAAGAGACTCCTCTGAAGCAGAGACGTGGAGAATCCCCCCTGCACCACCCAGCATGGGGGGTGCCTTTGTGTGCCAGGTTCCCTCATTAGGTTTGCAAACCAGGACGCTGCTGGGATTTAATGTTTGTGATAAATGATAGGTTCTGATGGCTTATCGATTTGTGCAGAAAGTGAGCTATCTCTGGAAGAAACGAATTTGGACGTTATCAGATCTTCCTGTGGGTTTGCTTGCATCTCTGAGCACATTTCCAGAACTTCCTTGCTCCTGACAGAGGTGTTCAACGGCCTTAAAAACTGCTCAGGCGTGTTATGAGAATGCCGCCCGTTAAAATTGTTTAACTGCTGTGACTAGTAAAAACCATGGTTTTATTAGCCACTTGTGTACTCTTCATAACCACCTGCCTTTGCTTCTTTTCTTCATTCTCTTTTCCCCTGCTCCCTCTCTCCTGTTTGTGATCCGTCAGATACGTAAACACAAAAGGCTCCTCTGCCGCTATATCGTGCCTCGAGCGAAGCAGGTTTCTCTTTCCAGCTGTGGGGTTGTCAGTAAGGCATCGCTTCTCTGCAGGTCATGGCCCAGCGCAAAGTTTCGTCACGGGATGTGGCTAATTTCCTTACAGAAATGTGGATTTTCAATAAGAGAGGAAGAGTAACTTTCTTGCGTGGTGGTTTTTCTTCTGTCGTCTTCTTTTTCTTCTTCTTCTCCCCCCCTCCCCCCCTTCCCCCCCAGTTTAAACTAACTAATAAAGAGTGACAGCAGGGCTGCCTGAAGCACATGTGCAGCAGCAGCGCTCTGGCTGTAAGGCCACCAGCTGGAAGGGTGTGGGAGAGTGACAGGGCCTACATGGGGGCACCGTGGCAGCAGCGGTGGCTGGGGGTGGCCGAGGGCGGCCTCCCTGCGTGACGAGCTGCTGGGGCTCCTTCGGTCTGCGCGTGGGTCATCCCCCATCACCTCCGTGGGCATGGTTCCGTGGAAACACGACAAGGATCGAAGGGCTCGCTTTCCACTACATGCTTGTAAGGTTTGTGAATTGTGATCGACGGTGGCTGCGAGCTGGGGAGGTGATTCAAGGCAGGGGGCTGAACTGTGTTTAAAAACAAAATAAACGAAAAATGAGAATAATACCAATAAACACTAAACTGGCTGGTCCCACAGAAACCATTTCTCTCCTTTTCCTTTAAATCTCTTCTTCTACGGGTGCAATGAAGGCATTAGGATATAACTCTCAAGGTTAGTACATGGAGTTGAAGACAGATTCACATGAATGCTTTCCAGTCCCTGACCCTTGCATCTTTAATGGAATGCTTCCCCCCCAAGCATTTTTTTTTAAAGACTTGAATTATTTTTTCCTATTTTTCTTGTACTGTTTTCACGTTAAAAGTGTCCCAATGCTCTAGTATTTTTCATAGAATGTTATTATTACTAGGAAATTTTATGTACGGTAATAATAAATCTATAAAAATAAGATTGACGTCACGTTGCACGCTGCCTACTTGTGTATGTATATTCTGCATTCATTCAGATTTACAGTCGGCTTAAAGAGACATAATCTTTATTTACCCATAGAGACTACTTATTTTCCTCTGATTGGTATACGTGTCTATAACTTCTGCAGGTTATGAAGATTAGGAGCCTGACGTTACTTTACATCCCCCTCTCTTTGACGTAAACCATTTTGATTCAGGGTGCGAATCTCAATTGCCCCGCTCTTTGTTTTCATTAGCGTGGCAGCAATGTCAGGCAGAAGGGCTGACTCGCATTGGCGGGGTCTGAAGGGTTCGGCCCAAACGTGAGATCCTTGCTGTTTGGGCATGCTGTCATCATAGCTGGTGCCACTTGCTTTATTCGTAACAGCCCCACTAATTGATATGTGTGCTATTAAAGTAAACATTTGCATACCGACCTGGAATAGTAAATACCAGCATCCAAATCCGAGGAAGCTCGCTGAGTTGCATTTCCAGCCAGCGGGAGTTTGAGATGGCCTTTGCCGGGGATAGGGTTGTGATGATTGATTTCAGCAGGAACGGCATCTGATCCTGAAAATCTTAACACCATATGGCATTGCCACGGGGGAGAGAGGCTGCGCTGGCAACCTCCGAACTTGCACTCCGTGTTGTGGTAGCGCGTGTGAGCGCTGTTAAGGGAGGACTGCTGAGCTCTGTGGATAGGGGTCAATTAGCAGGGGCCTCAGAGGAAGCAATTTCCCTGCCGTCTATCTAGCTTTAAATTACATGCATAAGTTAAGCGACGGCATGATGGAATTGAGTAGTGTGGAGGGGGAACCGAAAAGCGTGATAAGGAGCAGGCAGCTAACACGATCCAAGTGGCTAACTGGAAGGTGGAAAGAACGACCACCTTGTAGCCTGCATTGCCATTCTTCACTGCAGTGTTGCTGTGTGGCAGTGCTCTCCTCCCTGCCACCGCCTCGTTGCCCTCCATCTGGCTGAGGCTCCCCATGTGTGATGTGATGCAAGCAGGCGTAGAAGCAGTCCCTGTCCCTGGGCGTTTACAGCTGGAGCCACAGTTCATGGTGGCTACAAGCAGTAAAACCCTGCTCAGCCCTGAATGCTGGTTTTGTCCTCTCTCCTGGTGTGTGCACGTTGTGCTCTGCCAGAGTGCTCTTGTTTTTCCGTTCCCAGGCCTGAGCCTGCGGGGAGGGCACCTGGCGCTGGAACTGGCTGCTGGCACCACACGAGAGCCCTTGCTGGGGGCTTCCAGCACGGCGCATGATCCTGCAGCGATGGTGTTGGCAGGGAAGGGGGGGAGGCAAGAGGCAGGGCGAGTTGGCGAGTTTTGACCTTTGCTGAACGTTTTGCAATGGCTTTTGTCACTTTCATCCAGATTTTACATGTCTGCGATAAACATACATTTGGCGATGAACTCTCCTTTTGACCGCCAGGGGTTCTTGGGGATGACACAAGGGCCTCCTAGTGCCACCTCTGTTAGAGACCAGACCAGAGCAGCTGCAGGTGTCTTTACTCACCGGTTCCTGATCTCTTCTGCTGCTTGGAAATCTTGTTGACGCTATTTGACTTCTGCATTAAGATCACATCTTGCAAGGCGGGAATGCGTTGTGGTTGGTGGGAGATGTGGGGTTGAGGAAGGTGTTGAGAGCCCAGCAGAATCAAGCTGTTGGTCTCCATACAGTTCTGGCAAATTACTGAGCACAAGGGATAGCCTCTGAGATGGAGTTGGATGTCTTCTGTTGAACTGTTTCATGTGGTGTTGTTTGCCTTTCCTCATGTGATACTTATAAAGGAAAGAAAGTGCCCAAACCCCATGACATTAGCATTCAATTTAGAATATACATTATATGAACTGCTGTTTGATATGGTGTGGTTTGTTAAAAGGGAGCAAAAATTAAGTTTCTCCTGCCTCAGGTAATAGCTTAGTGGTGGGATTTGGTACTGAACTGAACAGAATTTCAAGGAATTCAGCAAAATTGTAGGTCAGGCAGAGGCTTAACAGCCTCTTTCATACAAACACTGCTTTCTACTTGCATTGGAAATTGCTTGCTTTAAATCATTGAACTATGATTGTTTGCCAGTGAAATTGTCCGTATGGTAAGAGAGGTTAACGGGTTGTGGTGCTTCCGCATTTTGATTGCACTGAATAGTTCTTTGCACGTTTTTCTAAGTACTAATATAGCTTATACAGTTGCGGCATCGGGATTCTGTGCCAGACTTTGGATTTCAGTGTCGTGACTGATCGGTTAGTCTAATTTTTTAAGCTGACATAATGAAATCTCTGTGTATTGTTTAGGCTGGACAAGTTGCACGTATTGTGAGAAAGATGATGAATGAAGCCAGGTTTTTTTCTAGAGCAGTAATTAGCATAATAAATTCTTTTTTCTTTTATCTTTCTTTTTTTTTTCCCCTCCAACAAATTGTCTAAGTCACTTTGAACTACGTATTTCAGTTGAAGGTGCATAGAGCCATCATGACTTGGACTCTTATGCCAGCTACAGGACTTCTGGAAAATCTTATCAATTCTGCATTTGTACAAAATGTTGTGGGCTGTACACATCATGCCTTATTCATGTAGGGAGCCTCATTTAATCTGGTAGATAGGTGAATATTGTGTTATATACTGCTAAGTCAGAGTGGGAAACAGCAAGTTACAGTCTCAATTTTTGTCTGCTTGTTTATATATGTTCATATAATTGGGTTTTTTTGAGCCATTTTCCATGCAATTCTAACACCTTTACTGAAGTCAGGGAAGACTTTGCTCACTTGGCGAATAAATTAGGATGTCAGAAAGCAGTCCCTTTTGAAGAGCAGCATCCCAGTACTGCATTTTTTGTTTTTCAAAATAAACGTGCTCTAGAGAGTTAAACAAAAGGTAGATACTAATTTCTGTACGCTGTGTCATGCGTTTGATGCATAGCAATGACTGAGAACATGTGCTTGCCAAATATCCTGAAAGTTTGTATCTGTAAAAAGAAAACTGGTAGTATTCCAACTCTTTAACGTGCATGTATTTTAAGGGTTAGGCTTGGTGAAATATTTCTAAGCAGGCAAACCTAGAGTGTACACCTTTTTCTCATCAAATACAGCATAATCCTTTCAATTGCTGGTTGCAGTGGGAAGCGGCTGCTGATTGTGTAGGGAAAGGCTTTAAGATTAAGCTTTGCAGATGGGCCCAGGTGGGTTAGGATGAATGAGAAAGTAACTCCTGTCACCCTAAGAAAGTCCCTGGGACTTGGCCTCAGTTGCTAAGAATTCCTGAGTCACCGACTATGTGCTTAAAAATTGCCAGCACATACCATGTCTTCTGAGGAGTACCACCATCCAAAGAAAGCATTTCTCTGCTTCTGTAGCGTCTGTAATTTTTGATAGCTCATCTGCTTTGAATGGTTGTACTGAACCATGGTGTCTTGAAGCATGCAGTTACGTTTGACACTTTTTTGCTATTTGAGAGCCCAGCCTGCTGTGTCTGTCTTCCCTCTTCTTTTGGGTACCTTTATTGTTTTCCACAGTCGTGTCTTGTTCAGTCACATGCAAACACCTGCCCTGAAATTGAATTACTCTGCGGCGTGATCTAAAGTCATCCCCCATTTCAGCATCCTGCGCTTCCTCTTGTGTGTTGAGTTATGTTGCACCATACTTTAGATGCGACAGCCATTTAATAATGTTGAAGCCTTAGCTCTGCAGGGGCTAAAAAGATCCCAGCAGGCTTGTTAACTTCTACTCTCAGACATTATGGGAAATATTTTCTCCTCCCTGGAACTCCTAGGCTTCCTCTTAACTAACGCTATAAAATTCCATAGTCAGGTATGCATGAAGCCTGTGTAATTTTTTTGCTGTTTTCCAGAGTTTCTCCATTCTTCCCTGTTTAACCAGGCTCTCCAGTGCCAAGTAAGGTATGAGGACATAAAAGGAATAAAGGCAGCCTGGGTCATGCTGGATACTACTTTCTTGGTGGGCAGCAAACTCATCAAATGCCTTTCCCTTATGCACTATAGGGTTTTATTCTTTCTCTTGCACTACTTCAGTACTTTCCTTTATCTCAGGCTCTAAAGGGTTGGACATTTTAAATCTTTGCACCTCTCCTGTCTCAGGACAGTGTTCCTTTCAGTTCCAGACTGTTGTGGTCATGGTTTCTGTTGTACTTCTGTGTAGGATCCCTGATAGCTGGTATCAGACTTCATTTGACTGGGAGTTATTTGTAACTAGGAGTTATTGTAATGAGAGAGATTATTCAGTGGTTTAGGAAGTGGAGAAGCAGTTTAGTATTTGAGGTGAAGGGAAGAACTTAATAAATACTGGAAAATTATGGGAAATCCTAGGGAGTTCAGGATGGATATCATATCACCTAAGATGAGGACAGAGGAGGAGGAAAGAGCTGCCAAGTGCTCAAATAGAGAAGGACGCAAAAGTGGTTGAGGGTTTGTTATAACATGCAAAGCCTTGGTGAGGTTGTGTCTGCTCCTCCGTAGCAGTGACTCAGTTACCTTGGAGCAGACTGGCCAAGCACGGGAGGTGATCTGCTGACGGGCAGGGTACCATGGTAGTGCTGAAGATGATGGTGAGATCTCTCCTGGTGAGAAGAGTGCAGAATATATCTGCTGCTGTGAGCAGGAGGTTTGCCACTAATAGTTCAGGTGGGGAAGCTGAAGAGCTCACCGGTAACAGTCTTCACAGCATTTCTAAGGGGGAAGGCCAAGACTTCATACAGCAGAAGGGGACCGTGGTGAGGGTGAGTAGGGCTTTCCACGTGCCCTTGTTGGCAGGGTAATCCAGTTTCTTTAATTCATATTTCAAATTGACTAGAATTCATGGAGAGAATTTGGGCATTGGGGTGAGCACATGGTATGGGAGGAATCACATGATCTAAACAGGTTGTTCAAGAGCTAAGGAAATTATAAAGGCATCTGTACAGACAAGCTGACAGATGTGAAACAGGGAGGGGATGCTTGCATATGAAAGGCAGAAAATGATGATTTGTTGCATAAGGACTGATTGGGCTTAGAAGTTTCTTTGGTGGTGTGTACCTCATGTCCCAGGGAAGCTGGAGCATGCTGACAGCACGTCAGTCTCCACTACCTTGAGACAAAGAATTTGCTCCATCGTCACGAAAGGAATACCCAAAACCAGCTGTGGTTCAGTGACATCCATCCTTCTGCACATCCTGATTGCTGGGTGGGGGATGCAGAGGTGGTGCAGCAGCCTTGGAAGACAGCTGAAGAGCTCTTAGCCATCTGTGTAGAAGGTACAGGGAGGGCAGAGTGTGATTATTGTGGTGCAGTTAAAGAGGTCAGAAATGGAAAGGGAGAGAGAAGGAGTATCTATTGTTAAATATGTGATCTCCAAAGTGAGTGGTATCAGTCAGACAAAGGCTGTTGGTTTTAGAGTAAGCAAAAGAGGAGAAAATATATTTGGAAGGGGTGTGGGTTGGAATAGCTAGCCAGCAGGGAGTGGGTGAGAGAGGACTCAATGACACAAGCTTAGTAATGATGTAAAACCTGTTCCCTCTAAATCACCAGTTCATCTGAGCTCTGGGAGGCAGTGATCACAGTTGGCTGGTTGCTTAGAAGCTGATGTAAAATAAATTGGAGGTCAAAGTCCATCAGAGGTGACAGTGTCATGAAAATAATCACTGAGATGGGTCTTAATTGTCATCCTTGAAAATTTCAGAAGACATACCCAGGAATGAATGGGGTTCAGAGCCATTTACAATCTTTTAATGTTTTCCCCTCCAGTCAGGAATTGTGGTGACCTGCTGTATAAGAGTTTGTGTTGCTGCTCCTCTCTCTGCATCTAATCAGGCAATACATGGCGCTCACCAGCTGTGAGAGAGCCAGGCTGGCCCCTGTAACCAGTCTTAGGCATGGGCTGAAAGTACTCCCTCAGCCCAGGTAACTGACTGAGTACTGCATTGGAGTGAATCTTTTTCTCTTCCCCCCCACCCCCCACCCCCTCCCCCGAGTTTTGCAGAAAAAGAAACAAGCAAGCAGAGGCCAAACATTCAATGGATATATTTTTCACTGGCTCTTTTATCAACAGCCTATGAAAAATCCCAAAGGACAGAAGGAGTTAGCTAACCAATGAGGCATCATAGCCGATTGTAGGTTCCATGCAGGAGAAAAAGATGCTGAAGCCTCAGCAGCTCTAGGGGAAAGAGATTTAAATTTAGGTTTGGTACTGAGAAACGTGCCTCCCCTCTGCTTGGAGACCAGTCTGTAAGAGATTACTGTACCCCAGAGCAGCAGTTTGGAGGATGATAGAGATGTCAGCCTGTGAGTGCAAAGATTTGTACCACTGGATGATGAACCAGCAGGGATTTCTCATTAATGGAATGAATGTTAACAAGAATAATTCTGTTTTGTGAGCTTGTGTGTGTGGGAAGGATAAATGATAGGGACTGATGGATGGTCTTCACAGAGATTTGATTAGGGAGAAGGTGAATGGTAGTGTGTGTGAGAGAGAGGGGGGGAGGTGTATGCACATGGTACATCTATTGCAGAAGGCAGGCACACTTCTAGTTGATAATGTCTGACAGAAGAGAGTCAGCAGAAGTAACCAGGCGGGTCCTAGGCGAAAGCAGAAGCTGAGCAGTGGTGTGGGTATTTCCTTTTCAGTGTCTTTTGCATTGTCGGGATTTGGGGTTTATGTTGCATGGTGGTAATAAACCTGCATCCAAGAATTTCTCGATAAAACTTTTCTCAGAAACGGAGGTTTCTGCTTTATGCTAATAAAATATTTGGCTATTTGATGCTAATTCCCACTGTCAGTATGGGAGCACCGGGGTGACAGCTTTTCTGACCTGCTTAGCATCAGTCTTAGCTCTGAAGTAACACTGTGTTAGAGACTGTACGAGCCCTTCCCCGTCCCTGAAAAAGCAGGAGACAGGCCAGACCTACTGGTTGAGAGGCAGAACCAGCAGAAACAGTCCCTCATCCTGCCTGAGGCCTTCAGATGCCGCTGGAATGTAAATAATAAATAGAAAAAGGCAAAATAGTCACATAAGCTGAATAGGCACTCTAGCAGTTCTAGCAGCCCCATCCTCAGGGATAACTGAAAAACCAAAGGGACTGCATGAAGTGCTTGGGAGAGATGCAGGAACAGGGAAAGAAGCGTGGATCCCTTTGGCAGTGAGCTAGGAGAGACCCCTGAGCTGAAACCCCAAACCTCGGATGTCTTCCCTGCTGCCTTTGCCAGAAAGCAGTTGGGAGCCCCGTCTGAGGCCGGAGCGCGGCCAGCTGGAAGGCAGCTGCCGGGTGGCAGACGGCAGGAGGAGTTCCTGACCCCGGCTTGCCCGGTGCTGCCAGCCCTGCACGCGGGATGCCAGGCACGGGCAAGCTGGCGGCCAAGCCGGCTGCATCCCTCGGGAGCGAGCGGGACGGCAGAGGTGGAGACTTGGCTCCGTCCCTGGGCTCGCTGGCCAAAAGAGCTGCGCTGGCACAAGGGAGGGAGTGTGCTGGAAGGCGGCCGCAGCCAATTACTCCCCGCCCGGGAGGGAAGGGGGAGAGGAGATGTGTACCTTTCCAGCAGCCTGCCCGCATCCTGGGGCGACGCTTGTGCTGCCAGCCTCGGTGCAAGCAATGGTTAGCGGCTCGAGCTGCCTGCCGGGGACTCCAGGGCCAGCGGTGGAGTGTGCGAGCCGCTCCGCTGAGAGCTGGCGTGGCTGCCTTCAGCTGTCGGTGCTTACCGGCACCGAGAGGGGCTCCGTCACTAACGTGTCCTGGGACTGAGCTGGTTTTCTTTTGACAGCGTTGGTCTGGATTCCCTATGATTTCTGATCTATATTTGCCATCTGTTTTCCCCAGTGGTGTTATGCATTTTTTCAGATCAAAAAAGTGAAATTGTTTACCCATTCTCCAAATTTAATCTCATATATAAAGTGAAAAAAATTAATATAGAAAATAAACTGTGGTGTGTACTGAATGTAAATGAGAGGCACATTTGCTCTTTCTTTCTGCCGTGGAGAAACGCATTACCCCTCAGACTAATCCTATTGATTTAGTTGGGGAGCTGCTGCCTGCTGCTGATGCTGAGTCCGAGTGGCAGGATCCAGCCCTACAGCGGCTGATATCCGTGACCATGGGCACAAACCCTTTACTCTCCAGCTAGCCCCACTGAAATCTGCTGAGGTTAACTCTGCACGAGCTGTTTCAGAGGAGATGGGTTTTCAAAGCATGGCCCTGAACTAGGAGCGCATTTTTTTAATTTCTGTTTGCAGTGTCCCATGGCGGAAGTTTACTTTTCACTTGGTGGAGCTGGTGGTGGAGAAAGTCAAATGAGTTTCCTAATCTGGTATGTTCTAAATCTGGTTTGTCTCAAATACAGCCTGAGAGATACGTGGTGCGAGTGGCAAAATAACTGCCAGCACACAGATGCATGTCCTCTCGGGGCAAATACAGCTGACTTTTAAAATAAGTGTTAAATCTCATCCTTGGTATGAAGGGACACAGGCCTGTAGCTCAGGTATGGGGAGAGATATTTTAAGGTGGGCTGTGGAAGCAAACTCACCACTGAGCTTCTGACCCGCCGTACGCGTCCCTTTTTATCTGCTAAGTCCAATAATAAGCTTGTTATTAGAAGACATCTGTTACTGCCTGATAACACGTACGGCGAGCAGGAGTGCAGCGTCAGTGGGCAGCCAGGGATTTTGGCAGCTGTGGGGAGCAGCAGCTTCGTGGACTGTTTCACACCTCATCCAGAGCTGGCGAGTCTCTCCTGTGGGCCTGTGGCTGGCTGGGAGGATGCCAGGAGCTGGAGGCACGGGCTGTTCCAACGCAGAGCTCTGTCATGCCAGCCGGTGTTCGTGTGTGCTGAAGCAGCAACGCGTGCAGGAGCAGCGCCTCGTCACCCCACAGCCAGCCCCCTCGGTGTGGGCACGGTGGGACTCCCAACATACCTCCCGGGCAGGGAGCGGAGCGGCTGGGGGAAACTCGCTGTGCACCAGGCTCTGCCTTTTCCTTCCTTCCGCATCGCCAGGAGATGCAATGCACACACCGGTTTCTTGCCCCCAAGCCTCCCTGCCTGAAGAAAAACATTCAAGGAGACTCTGTGTGAGCTGAATGTGAGCGTCAGAAGGTTTTCCCCAAAGTCATTGCTGTAGGTAATGTATATTTATGAGCGGAACAAAGTGGGCCATAGATACTTTCAAAGGCTGCTTTCCTCTCTGGGTGGCTCGGTATTTAGGCAAGTAAGGAGGGGAGATGCTGTCCAGACCGGGTTTAGTTTAGTGGTGGCAGAGCAGGCTGGTGCAGGGGAGGTGGCAAGCATCCCTCCGCCGCCAGCCGTGGGCACTGCTCCAGGGCAGCCGCTGCCTGTGGGTCTGGAGATGGTGTCACTGCTGTGCACCAGTATGTCCCAGTAAGGCGCGCAGCCCTGTTCAGCCATGAGGCTGGGTCCATACCGCCACGCGTGCCCTGCAGCCCAGCCTGTGGCTGGGGAAGGGGCTTTCCAGAGAGGGAAATTAGGGACAGAAAGTGAGTTTTGGAGCACGTGGATTTGCACCAGATTCTGCGCTGTTTATGTATGAGCAACGCTGTGTGTATATTTGATGTCATTTCCAGCGTGATCGAGCTGACACCTAGATTAGCTTGCGGCACTGAAAATACAAGGCGTGATGTGGAGGAAAGGCCAGTTTGCTTTCCTGCTGGCAGTTCCTTGAGTTTCTGAGGCGGATTAGGTGTGTAGCCCGCATTTGCACAGGCGTAAGAAAACTGCATACAGTCACTGGTTTGTGGCCAGTGGTGGTCAGCATTGGCTGGGCTGGGCTGCTGATGGATCCAAATTGCATTTTGTGCAGGGGCCATGGCTTTTCAGCTAATGTTTTCGGCCACTGCGGAGCACCAGCATTCTCTATCTCTGATCATGTATCTATATATGTACATATATATGTATATAACTTAGTGGGCCAGATTTCATGCTCTATGTTGGCTGGCCTAAGTGCCAAACTGCTTCTCTTGTGGAAGGCATTTCAAGAAAGGATTGTCCTCCAGGCTGCAAAACCCACATAGGGTTCTGTGCAGACCTTGGTAAGATCGTTTTTTCCTGTGGCCAGCACTGGTCCAGCTGCTTTGGGGAATACACTGGTTTCGTTTGCCCTTGCCATGTGAATTTGAGATTTGTTAAGGACAAGGTTCCTTAACCGCTGTCAATTTCTGTGGTTGTGTCGATCTTTGTAAAGACTGTCAGGTAGCCCAGATCTTGTTGAACATGCCTCAGATGCAATATACTTCCCAAAGGGCCTCTGTTGAGCTGGATTATTTCAGGCAGGACTCCTCAAGAGGAGTGAGGAATGCCACACCTGGCCAATAATTTGCTGTAGCCAATGTGTGAGTTTGCTTCAATGAAAGCAGGATTTTTGCTCATGGATCAAACATCAAAGGTTTCTTACATAATGCAACATCTTTTAACATCGGTAAAGTATTAGGTCATAATCATGTAGCACTCTGATATGTTTTATTATTCTATTTTATTTCTCAATGTGGTTCATCTCAACCCAAGTGATTCCCTAGCCTTGCAGAAAATCATAATGCAGATGACTTTATGCAGCGGTGAATTTGGGCTGCACCCCACGCTACGGCATCCCAGGCAGGAGCGGCCAGCTTTCCCGAATCCTAATCTCCACACCAAATCTTTCAGGCTGCCGTGAGCTGCGAGACTCAGAGAGCCGAGGAGAGAGGCATCTCCGGCAGGTTTTGTAGGCACGAGCCTGCCAAGGGATGGGGCTGGGCTGGGCAAGCAGAGCCCGTTGTCTCGCACCCCACGCTTTGCTCCATCAGTTGGCCAGTCGCTCACTCTGGGGGGCCGTGGGAGACATCATTCTTTAATGGATGCTTTCGCTGTGAAAATACAGAGCTCAGCTGTCGAAACAGAGTCTCTGGTGAGGAATTTACAGCACCTGCCAATGTGCGGTGTTCATGCGTTGGCAGCGCGTGCACACACGCTCACACGTAGCACAGGTCTGCTTTTATGTGTCTGTGTGGGGCAACCAGGACACATACGTAGGTATCGTTTTTCCATTGCTGCTTCATTGTAGGGATTTTCACTCTTCTGTTAGTTTCCGTTGCCTTTTTTACCTCCTCCTCCAAAAATGTAGTGTGCTTGCTTGCCTATATGAAGCTGATTTTTCAAGGCAACAATTAAAATTTCAGATTTCAGATGTTTGAGCTACTTCTTTTGCAGTGAAAGCCGGCAAGAAGGGAACAGAATAGAGAGTTTGAAAGCATGGAGGTCATTTCATACCAGGTTTGTGCAGGGATAAATTCTCTCGAGTGCCATGCTTTATGGCATTACCTGCTCGGAGAAGCCAGGGCTGCGGGTTTCTGAGCATCCTCCTGGGAGCGAGCTTGCCGTTTGTCAGCATTTGCACTGGCATGAGCAATGAAGGTTTTTACAGTAAAACCACACTGATCAGCTCTGGTTGTGCTCCTTGCCACCCCTCCCCAGGCTTCCAGGGGATCTGTCTTTCCTGTCACTCAGGATAACGATTCCCTGCTGGCAGCACAGAGATCCAGGGATGCGCTGTAATCTTGCCGAGAGTTTGATTCCCCAGCTGGGACTCCCAGGTTTATACAGCCAGGTGGTAGATGGTCATTGCACTTAAGCTTGTACGTTGGTGTGCTGAACCACTAAATGGGCTGAAGGGTCTCTTTTTGTCTGGAAATAGCCTTGTGTCTGGAAATAGCCTTGATTCTTGGAGTGGCAAAATCTATGGATTTCATCACGTAAATTGGTTTAGATTTAACTCGATCCACCTATTCGATTCTAAAAGCTTTCTTTTTTGTTTAAGCGTGGATTAATAATTCATTCCCAATTTGGGGGTTAGCGCAATGGATATTTAATTGTAAATGTGTATCTTTAATTAGAACTCGGTATGTGGATGCAAAATTCCTTATCTTGTAGTTTTTCAAAAGCACACATATTAAACCACAGCTTTGCCCTTCAAAAATATTTTCCCGTGTATTTAAATGTCTGAATGACCTTTTAATCAGACACTGCACCTTTACTTCCAGCTGATATGACAACGTCTGACAGTAACTCAACCTGATGCTGCAAGAAAATAAATAAAGGCCATCTCAGTCACTATGTCTTTAAATCTCTCTGTCTAGCTGTGGTTTTGTGTTTAGGCAGATGGACCCACAGCGGAGTATTACATTTAGTTTTCAGGTGAAGGCAATCTATTGGGTTTAATACATTTGCATGTTTGGCTGCTCTTTTGAGGTCAATTTAGTCGGATGATTGTTTCCTGTCATTCTGAACTCCAGCCTTTTCTGCAGTCAACCTCTTTATAAATTATAAATCTGTATACCTCGCTCTCAGCAGCCATCTTACAGCCCACACAGACCGGTGCGGATGGTCTAGCAACTGCATTAGCTCTCCTCGGTGTACCTGGGGAGGAGGGCTGCTGCGCTTTGTCACTACTTGTGCTTAGGCTAAACACACATAATGGGGCAGAACAGGGACTGGTAAGGGTGGATAGGAGCAATTCCTACTTTTGGACCACCGGCACAAAGAAAACTCATACTGGTGAGGGCGATTGTATTCAACAGACCAGCTCATTGTCTTTGAAAGTTAATTTTCGGATGATTTATTAAACCCTAATGTTTGCGGAGGGGGAGAGGGTATTGAATTGACCACAGGTCAGAATTCTGGTGACACAGCAGAAGTATTTTCATCTCTGGTATTTTCATGGGCATGAGCGATAAACATAACAATAACAGCTCCCTTTTCATACGGCTTTTACAAAAAGAGGAGCTGTGTACTGCTTGAGGCTGACTATCACAAAATGGGCTAATTATTCAACAAAAAATACTTGCCATACTAATAAGCAGTTCCCTGGAATTCCGAAAGATATATTCTGACTTCAAGTACAAGGCACACTGTATACTGCAGGGTCCATGGTTTGGGGATTTTTGTCAAAAAAATAGGAAAACGTGTAAAAGCTCTTTCCTGAAACAAAAATGGAAGAATTCCTTCAGAAAGAGACATGGTATTTGTATATGACACTAGCAAAATCAGTGAGAGAACTCTTTCATTACAAGTATTTGTTTGCATATTTCCAGAGTTTTGTTTTTAGGGGAATTTAATCAGATGTGATGCTACTATTTGTGGGCAGTTGTTAATGAAACAGGTACTTGTGAGCTGAGACTGACTGATACAAAGTCATCTCAGGGCTTGCTCTTGCCTCCCTGGTCAGTGCGTGGTCATTAGTTCTGGAGGAGAGACGTGGGTCTAGATGCATGGGTTCAAGGGCACTTTCATCATCTTTTGACTTTGAAGGAAATTGAGGGCAAGAAGTACCTCACAGCCCTTGCAGGCTCAGCGCCTCAGTCTCTCATGTATGTGGTACTTTAAAGCTGTGAACTCAGATGTGTATGGAGGCACCTGAATGCAAGTGGGTATCATTTGTGGGGGACAGCAGGCGGGGGAAGGAGGGAGGGTATCAGCTCTGCAAACAGACTATTTCTATGTAAGCCAGGGTCTAGCATGCATGCAAAAGGAAGCACAGGGGCAGTCTGGGCAGCCCTCCCCCGCAGTCAGCAGGATGTTTCCCTCGGTGAAATGAAGTCAAGGATGTGCTTAAGTGCTTTCTGCATTGCAACCTAAACGTGGAATGAGGTGACTGGCCTGAGATTTGAAAATGCCGACCTCTGCTCCCAAGGCGTCCGTAGACAGAGCACAGTTTCTGAATGACAGATCAATGCCTTCATTATTCCCTGATCAAAAGAAGTGTTCTTGCCAAAGCGTGTGTCTAACCTGCAAACCCACCAAGCCATGGCTGCACATCCCATATGCCAAGGCACAGGCAGAAACCATTGTACAACTGTGTGGTTGTTCTAAAAGCACTATTTTCCAGGAGATTTTTTTTTTTTCTAGCAATGTTTACATTTCCATGACTAACTTGTTTAACTAACTAAGGAGAAGAGAGCATGTTAGGTGTGGTATATACCGAGTATGATGTATCGCGTGTGATTCTAAAATGGGGTGTGTTTGGAGAAAGGATGTTTCGATTTATTGTAAAGCAATGTGAGGCATCATGTTGTTCCTAGATAACTGAAAGTATGCCTAAAATGTAAAGGAAAAGAACAACTAGAAGAACTCAAGTATGCCAATGCCGCAAAAGAAAGCTTAACTTGTTTTCTTGCTTTTTTTTTAGAGAACACCTGTTCCCAGCGCTGAAGCATTCCGATGGTTCTTTTAAGCAGTAGTGTATCTTATTTTCAAGGCAGTCCGAAGTGAATGGCAAGCTAAAGTCTTGTTTTAAGAAACTGCTTAGTCCACCATTGAAGAATATACTCAGATACTATTTTCATTTATGTATAGGGGTTTCCTCAAAAGCAAAAGACAAAAATCTGGGAGCCTGGGGAATTGGCCAGCTTCTTCACATTCAGTACACTGATTCTTTCTTTGATGTAACTTAGCTATACTAGTGAAGTTGTTGTCTATTTTTAAAGTGGCTGTAAAAAAAAAAAAAAAAAGTTTGGGTAAACCCCTGCTATAAAGTCATGTATCTTTGAAAAGTAACATATCTATACTTCATTTTCAAATATATGTGTTTCAGTACTGTAAACTGTACAGATAGCCGCTTGTATTTTGTGTGTTTAGACACAAGGAGACAATCATGTCTGAGCATCTATGGAGATTAACGGTTTGTACACAATGGTGTGGTTCTGCGAGTTAAATCCGGAGCAATAAAATTCTAGCTTTAACTATTATTTTGCTTGTTGTTTAGCAGCAGCAGCAACAGCAGCACTGTTTTACCATGCATCCTTCCATAGAGACTTGATGCCAAGTTTTCCAAGATCAAAAGATTGTGACACATCTAGCAATTACCTTCCGTTGTGGTGGTGTAAGAGGGGAAGACGTAACATTTAAAATTAATCTTTCAAGCACTGTATTAGCGTAGTGGTTTGTACACTTGCATTGCTTCTAAAGGAGCTTTACAGAGGGGTATCTCTCCAGAAATGCTGTCTGGTGTCTGACTTGTTTTTCACTGTGCTCTGACGTGGAGTGCCCAGCATAGGCAGATGTGCAAAACCAGTCGTCTATACAAAGGTTGTTCTAGGATGCAAAACAAAGTGAGTATGAGACCTTAGAAAAAACTATGATTCAGCCTAATTACCCTTCACCTATGAGTTCTTATGTAATATTTTCAGTCAATGGAGTAAATATTTTATAAAGTGGAATGCCATATTTTTGGTCCAAGTGGAACTCTTAACAGTTAAGTGAGTTTTGACAGTTGGACTGGTTTCGGTCTCGCACTTGTGTTCATTTGAGAGCCTGGATATTTTTGCAGTATAAAAATGAACTTTAAAAAAAAAAAAAGTTTTAAAAAAAGACCGCTTTTCCCTTCACGTTTCTTGGTTGACTGATCTCGGCTTTGCTGAACGGCCGGTCCCTTAGGCCCCCAGAAGAATGCTCTGCCGTTCTTCCTGCTCTAGCTGTGCAGAGGAGATGCCTGCTCCTTGGAAAGGCAGCGCACGGAGGGATATAACTCACATGTCATAAAAAATATGGAGGATACTGAACTTAGGGATACTTATTATCAGTTGATCATTGCTTTTTATTGCTTGGCTTCGTCATACCACTCATGAGCGAGAAGGCCATCCCATCAAAGTAAACGAATGCTGTTGTGCCATGTATTTGATAGATTTATCATTTTGTACAAGATAGGACTACCAGTAGTTTCACAGACAAGGTGCTGGGCATGGAAATAACCAGATAATGATGCACAGCATGTTCCAATCTGCTGTCGTTTCAGCACTTTCTCCATTTTTGGCCAAGTACTTCGGCCTTTGGCCCCTGGTCACATTCACTTGGTGAAGAACAGGGGATGGGCTGGGAATGCTGCGGTGTGGGACCTATGCAGGCGGGGGGAAACGCCAGCTTTGGCAGGGGTGGGGGGAGCTCACAGGACTGGTGGATGTTGGGAATGGCCCAGAAAGCGAAGACTGAGGGATGGAGGAGCAGCAACCTCCTGAGGTCACACGTGTTGGGTCAGCAGGGCTGGGCAGAGCATGGATGACACAGGATAGCTGGGGGAGCGCGGGCGGGCTGGGCTTACACCTGCGTCCTCAACTTAGGGTCAATGCCTGTGCCTGTGTCTTTGCGTCGTATGACCTCACATACCTGGCTTCAGAGATGGAATGTCACACTTGAAATGCTTCTATCATGGTGCCCCTCTTACAGTTTGTGAGAGATCCTCAGTTGAATACTCAACCCATACCCATTCAATGAGCTTTACGTCTGTTTGTATGGCAGCCGTGTACGGATTTTTTTTGTGTTGGAAACTTTTTGGTTAGGGCCTCTGTTACTGACCACTAGGCCAATACGAGCTCTGTAAGGCCTTCTCTACCAAAATGCTGGTTGATTTACAAACTGAAGCCTTATTTGCACATTTGGCTGGTAAGCTTGCCTTGCTTTTTTGGAAAACTGTGATTGCTCTTACAGAAGCAGAGGCAAAATTAAGTTCAGGCTACATTAGGTGTACAAAGATATTCATAGCAATGTACTTACTGTCTAATACCCTAATGTTGCATGTCTTGATGTGGTTTCTTTTTTTGTTTTGTCGTTTTGTTTTAAAGAACTGATGGATCTGTATATTGTAATTGTGGTGTTTTACATGTCAATTCAAAATTGTTAAAACAAACAAACAAACAAGCAAACCTGTTAATTACTGAAAATGAACAAGAGTTGATTTTTCTTTGATTTACCTGTATGGTTTTCATTTTGGATGTTGTTCCTTTGCACCATCAGATTTTTAGATTTTGCTGAAACAGTATTTATATGATGTAGTGCACATAGAGCATTTTAATTAGTGATGTTTGAAGAAGGAAATCCCTTTTCTGGCCTGTCTCTCTCCACTGCAGCCCTACCCCCCAGTTTATGCACATATTTGTCAATTGGATTATTGTCCAGTTCTAATTACCAAATTTGTGCTTTTCACAAGGTCCGGTACCGTTTTGCAGTGTGAAAATTTGTATTCCACTCTGTCTTTCATTCTCATGATGTAAAAAAAACCCCAAAGCACAAAGCGGGGGAGGTGGCAAAAAAAAGGCAGAACATACTTTTGCCATCTTCTAGGTGTGAGCACTAAGCCTAATGGAAGCATTTTTGGCATACCCCAGATAAACTTAAGAAAAATGGTAAGGCTGAAAGGGAGGCACACATACACATTCTGTCAATTAATAACAGACCCTCCCTATGAGGGAAAATACTCGCTTTTGTACAGAACCCCTGGTTTGTAAGTCCTACAATTAATGTTAAAGAATATAAAGTCTTTAAATGGGCTATATCTGTAATCAAATAATGAAGAAAGAAAGTAGTTAAATGAACATACTATTCAGGGTCGAATGCATTCAGCAAAAAGCAGTAGTGGGTCTTTGATCATGGTTAGATGCATAGCGATATCAAACAGTGGGTTCTCATGTAACAGCTAAATGTTTCAGATTTTGTTTTTATTAAATTTGGCAGTTTCACGCTGAGCTCTACTGTATTCTTAGTGAATAAAAGACAGCTCCTATGTTAGAAAGTACTCCATTTTCACAATTGCAGGGAACTAGGAGGGTTTTTTCAGAAACACAGGCCACAGAAATGTACTCCTTTCACAGTGTTCTCCTATTTCTGAACTGTGCAGTTATCTATTAAATTTTCTAATAGATATTTGTGTAAGGTGTATGTATGCTTGTGCAATTATGGAAAAAAAACAGTTTTGGAAAACAGTGTATTTATGAAAAAAATAATCACTTATGGGGCATGTACAAAACTGTATAAAGACATTCAATTTGCCCAGTAAAGTTGTTTTTGTGATATTTCTGTGTTGTTGAATAAAGGACTTTAGTATTCAAAATATCTCTCTTTTTCCATAAACAGGTTTTGTTTGTGGGATCTTAAACAAAGAAAACCTCTTTTAAAAAAAGAATCCTCAAAATGAGCAAGCAGGTCCAAATGCTGACCTCAGGCTTGCATGTGGGAATGAATGCTTATGAAGTGATGGTATAATAGCTACAAAACTAATTCCTTCTCAATTGGCAATTGATGGAAACCCCCTAAGTTGTTTACCTGAAGGTAACATTGTATTCTGGATTTTTTTAAATAGCAGAAAAAAAAAAATACTGCCTTTTTAAGACTGGGAATGTTACGTTGAGATTTTGAGGCTACGAGAAGGTTAGTGAAGTAGAAGCAAGATGGATTGCAGAAAAGCCTTCAACCCTTTAACACAGACCTCTGTGGTATAAAGAGTGGACTAGTGAGGGCGACGTGATAAATTAGCAGTTAGCTTTGTAGGGAAAAGCATACGACGGTGATATCTCATCTGTAACTCTTGCAACAAACAGTCTTGAGATTAGATCATCCCTGTTGCTGTTAGAGTATTTGGGATTACAGATACAGTTTGTGAGAGAATGATGTATCTTCGTTTTTGGTTTGCTGCTTCTCAGTTCAAGGTTCTGCTCTTTACCTGCCTCATGAACTACACAGTAGCAAAGGAAATGGTTTCCTCTTGCCATTTTATTTCCCCTTACTACTTAAAGCAGCTTCAGATAGGTGAGAAGGTTTGTGACTGTGCCGGCCTGATTTTGGTGAAATCTAGAATGTCTTTTTCTGCGAATATTCCTTTAATAAACAGAATGCCTGCTCTTAGGTGCCAAAACAGGATTTTGAAAGAGTTTGAAACATGAGGTAGGTCCTTTGGTCTGTGAGATTCCTTCAATGCCAGCTGGTTTTCCAGGGGAAGCCTTGGTCTAGCCTTTTGTTTTTGAAAGAAAGCAACAAAAGTGAAGGGAATAGAAGTGGATTTTCCACTGATCCTGTCTGCTTTCATTGAAATCCGTAAGGTTATGTGTTCTTGGGAGACGTAGGCCGCTCATTAGACAATGCCAAGAATGAATCTTGAGGTCTGTTTGAAGAGGAGGAAAAGGGCTGCCAGGTTGCTCAGGCGTAGTCAGTGATCTCTCTGGATTAAATATAGAATTCACAGGGAGGAAATACACTCATTTCATGAGATGGTCGATTTGGAAGCGAGAAGAGATCTCTGAGTTCCTATTCCTTTAATGCTTTCTCTTTCAACTTCTTTTTCCCCATGAGTATTGTTTTATACTAGTCTGAATGAAAAACGTCCCTCAGCTCTGGAGAAATACTCGCCCCAGATATGAACCTTGCAGTTTAAAACTACCTCTAGCTTTTTATAGCTTTTATTTTTTAATTTAAAAAAAAATATTAAAAAAATCCCAGACAACCAGCAGGTAATTCTTCAAAGCCCAAACTGACAAACTCATTACTGAGACTATTAAAAGGAGGGAAAATACCCTTTTGTGTGGAAGCTCAATTCTTCTAGGCTGTGTTGGACTCCATTTGGTTTTGCCACTAGCTATTTGAGTGCTGTCTTACATTTTTCCAAGGAGTAAGTCTGAAATTACGAATGGTGATACAGGGCAACATGCCTTCTGGGAGGCTTCAGTCCGCCACAGATTCCCATGGGCTTTACTAAGATAGCTTGTGAAATTGGAATATATTATATAGGTGACTTAGTTGTAAGTTCTACCTTCCTTTACTGTAAAGATCTAGCCAGTCACCAATGTATGGTGAGCTTGGATAGGTGGCCCCAAAATCTATAAAGGTAAGAAATACATCTCGGTAATAACTGCAGAACATACGATAAAGTTTGAGACCACTGGAACTATCTGAGGAAAGGAAGGTGAAGTTCAGCATCAGCAAAGACGTCGGGATCCTCCGCCACCATAGCTTTGTTTCTGTTTGCCATTTGGTTTTTAGGCTGGGTAGCTGGTTCCTTCAGCAAGGCACTTTTGCCTAAGGTAGGCAGAACAAAGGACATGCTGGTGGCAGGCTGTAGCCTGGCGAGACAAGGGTCTAGGTTGCCTAAATAAACTGCAATGTTTGGGATTTTTTTTTTCCATTGCTCTTCTAAGTTTTTGAACTATTAAAGGATTGTCAGTTTATTCTTAAGTTAATAAGCAGGAGGCATTTGTCGTGCTACTGCCTGTTCCCTGAAGAAGGGGGTTTGGAAATTAGCCTTAACGGGTTAATTTTCCAACAAACTTTGAAGGTACTACTTAGTCTAACATGACTTACCTATAAGAGAAGATGCTGTAACTGTGGGTTCATTGGTCTGTATAAGGTCCCTTTGACTTGCAGAGTTGAAGGTCTTTGCTAGAAAATAAATCAGCAGAATTCCTGCATGTGTCATGATGTCAGGCAAAGCCCAATTAATTATTCAGTGCAGTTCTCCCCAGCTTGGTTTATGATGTGTATAAGCATCCTACATTTGAGAAGAAAACACCTTTCTTCCCTCACTCCTTTAAATCTGCTGTCTTTACGGAGTTAATAACGCTAACCTTCTCACTACTTCAGGAAAACCCAGAAGGTTAGAAGGAATAGATGTCTTTTTGGCCAGACATTTTCCTTTGGAAAGAGAGAGAGAAGAGTTAGCCCAGGTCAGAAACCAGAAAGCCCTGTTGCTTGCCCAAATCTCCTAACACCGGTGTTCTCTGCATCAGGTGTATCTTGTGAGCAAAGTCCATGAATCAGCTTGGCAATCAGACACAGCCCTACGGAAGACCAACACCAAAGCAAACAGACCCCAGTGGGGGACATTCCCACCACTGCCTCCCTGGTACACGTGACACACACAAGTTTGTGCCACATCTACAACATCCCTTTCCCTCCCAAGGAAGGAAAGTTCATGCCCACAGGGAGGTGAACATCCCCTGGTCTGATGAGCAGATAGTACACTGGAGGGTTTTTAGGAGGAGAGAAGGCACCTGGACAATGACTAGAGTATCTCGACCCATGGGTCTCGTGTTAGATTCTCATTTCTAGCTGTGAGTGTCTGAGGCCACCAGGCTTTAGGAGAAATAACTGGACTGTTGAGTATCTCTAGTCTCTTACATGCCTGCATTTTAATAGTCATTCTTGGAGACTGCTTGTGAATTTGACCAGCTGATATGTTGACTGAGAATGTACTGTTTAATGTAAAATTGTAACAACTGGCTTTCAGCCCATTTTTGGAGAGTTAGTGGGTAAATAACCTGATCTAAAGAAAGCTGTCACCCACATTAGGAACTGTGAACTAATTATTGCTTTCTGATATTCTGCTCTTACTTGTTTTGCCTTTTTACCCTGATTGTTTGCATTCCTAGGACTGATTTGCCTTTTTGATGCAATGCCATGTGATCTGCTGATTAATTTTTGTGAGCAATCATAAACTCCAACCTATGGCTGACTCCGTATATTTTTATGCTACACTCCATAAACATTCATTCATTTCTTATGATTAGTGTGTGGAAACAGACTTTTACAGGCTAATAAACTTGGATTTTAACTGGATGAAGAGTTTCCTTGTGTCACTTCTTTCCTCTTTTTAAGAAAATAAATAATACGGAGACATAAAGGTGCAAACCTTGACTTGATTTAACCAGGTCTCTATAGCTATCTCCACAGGTGCTACCAGTAGTAAACTTGGAAAAACCAGCAGCAAAACCTTATTCTCAAGTTGGTTTAATTGGCAGAAACACTCCTCATTTAAAATAAAACAAACTTTCAGGGTTTAGGGCCAAGAGAGAGGGGGAAGGGAAATCAGGGGTTTTTCTTTAATTGATTACTCTGGTGCCTTCTCTCCTGTAGACCTGCTTCCTTAAGCACGCTGACATGCACAGAGCAGCTTCCAGCTGAGACCAATTAAGCAGAGCATTTGCCTCCAGTATGGCTCACTCGCTTTAGCCGGGCAATGCTCGCTGCAGCCTGTGCCCTGGTGCAGGGGCGGCTGGAGCACGCGCAGGCGGAAAGCCTCTCCGCAGACCGAGCTCTGGGGCCAGCATCCTCCCACGCTCCCGGGGTCCTGGCGCTCCCCGACCTGCAACGCATGGCAAAAGTCCAGCCAGAAAGGACTCTCTGGGTGGTGGAGGTATTTTCTCTCTTAGATGGCTAGTTCAAACTCAGACAGCTTAGAAGTGCCGATAGTAAGTGTGTGTAGTAAACAGAATATGAATTCCCATGTGAGCTGTTTAGGGCATCTCAATAGATGAGTGAGCTGGTAGTAATTGGTAACCATTTAAATGGCCTCTTCAAGGAGACCATTGGGATGGAAGAGCATTTCTGCAGGGAAAGGCAGCAGGGCTAGAAATCGGTTGGCCTGATGCCTGCACGCAACTACATGCAGCCCTCTGATGTAAAGAAGTCAGCATCCTTTCCATATGTCAGTCTGACGCATGTCACAAGCATGCATAAAAATTGTATTTTTCAAACCACTGGAGGCCCAGGGCACACACGTGACCTTAATCTCGCCAAAGAGCGTGCAGGAATTTGATAGCTGAAGGAGGGCTGATGCTTTGTCAGCTTTCAGGCCTTGGACACGAGCGGTGAGATCGAGTATCGCTGAACTGTGCAGCTGGGTGAGACAGGACCCAGCCTCCATAGCACCAAACCCACCAGAGGCACAGCCACCCTAGCCGGGGACCTCTGGGGCACACCCGTCTGGCCCCTGCTTTTCATGTCCTAGTTTTGCTGGAAAGAGTGACTTTTGTAAGATGGGAACGATCCCAAGGCAATCTCACCACAAAGATAAAGTGTGAGCAGGATTATTAGCTGATAGGTTTTTTCCCTGTTGCGACGCAGCACACCTTGCTCCAATAACCAGCTAAACCTGCAGCAGCTGGAAGAAGAAGGGAAGCTGGGGAGAGCTGCAGCTCCCCCAAGCCAGGCAGAGGAAGAAGTTCACTTGCTCACTTTTTCTTTGTTGTGTTGTGTTTGGGGTTTTTTTGGGGGTGGGGGTGGTTTGGTTGGGTTTTTTCCCCCTTCCCCTGTATTTCCTTTCTGTAGCTGCTCCCTTCTCTAGTTGTGTAGTAGCTGTGGCTCCTACCGGCTGGTCCCCAGCTGTGGTGTTCAGGTCCCAGGAAGGCGGTGGGGCTGCAGCTGCCTGGTGGCCTGAGCTCCCGGAGGCTGGAGCACCTGCAAGGTAGGTAGTGCACTCGGGGTGCAGAGCAGCGAGGGTGGGAAGGTAGCAGTGCTCTGGGGTTGCTGTTCTCCTGCCTGTGCCAGCAGTTTCCACGGGGAAATCATGGAGCATGATGGCCCAAAGCAGTTGATGCTGGACTTTCCACATCCCCAGCATGGCAGGAGCAGGAAGACAGTGAAGGTTGCAGTGGTGGCTGTGAATACATAGGCTCCTTCTGCCTTAAGATGCTGTTGCTGACCAAATCTAGGGGGACTTCTAAGGGGCAGAGAATAAGAGGCGTGCTTGATCCATCACTGGTGTGTCCTAAACCTTCCCCTGCCAGAGCTGAGGGTTCTGCAGAACAGGTTAAAATAAGCCAGGCCGTAGCTATTTTTTTGCCTAATTATTATCTTGGGAACAGCCGAGTTGGTTTTGCTAGGACTTTGAAAGCACACCAAGCTCAAGGCAGACATGGAGCTCAAGGCAGATGCCTCACCTGGAAGCTTTCAGCCTGCAGGATTAAAGGTCTGAATAAAGCTACAAACTGCCGAAGATGGGACGTTGTAATAGGCACTTTAGGTGACACAAACTGCAGGTGTTGCCCCCGGCTTTGCTGGGAATAAAGGAGGGAGCGAAAAGGGCATTAATTCTGCAGCGCTGCGTGGGGAGACCCAGGCTGGTTCTGCACCAGTGAGGCTGCAGGGTGGCAGCCAAGGTGGATTAGTGCTTTTTGGGTAGGCATCCCCACAGCATAGAACACCACTTGTGTGATGGAAAGCACAGCTGCTGGGCAAGCCACGTGGGTGGCAATGGCTCCTGGTGCAGAGGTAGCCCCAGCCAAACAGTTGCCCATGGTTGCTAAATCGTGCCCCAGGGAGCAGGCCGGTGAGATGCTTGCCCAGCGTGTGTGCTTTTGCCACGGTTTCTGTCTCTGGCTCGACTGAAAAGAGAAGGCAGCCCAGCTCGTCACCTGCCTGCCCCGGCACGCTGTACATAGAGGCAGGTTATATCCAGGACGGTTGTTTAAAGAAACCTCCCAAGGGTGATGGCAATGCTATGGCAGAGCTGTGCTGGGGTGTGCTGTGCCCCCCTCCTCACCGCTCGGGCGTGAGCCACCACTGTGTTTTGATGCGATGCTCCGTGCTGCTGTTCTGACACATTGCCGCTCCCACTGCAGTCACTGCGTTTCTTTTCTGCTTTATGTTAAAACAAGGAAGGTGTTTAAATATTTATTATCGCTAGAAACTCCAGAAGCCAAGTTTCATTTGTTTAAGCAACTGGGATTTTTTTTTTCCAATTGTCAGTAATAATTCATTAATTATCATTTTAAAGTTGTTGTTGTTCTCTGTGCAATGTGTCACCTTCCCACTGACTTGGTGGCAATCTGCACTAGATGTGGGATGCACAGCACCGTGGTTCTTGCTTCTGTGGGTTGTCACTGTTCCTTCAAACACCTTCTCCTTAAAATGGGTGTTGGAGTTCCCGGTGTCTGTTGTACCAAAGAGTTTTGGGTTTTTTTGCTCTTTCTGCAAGTTATTTTTTGTGTCTGAGTGCCTTCTGCTGTCATTACCACACCTGCAGAATTGGGGTCTGTTCCTGCCCTTCTGCAGATGCAGGAGGCAAATCTTGTGTGGCTTTTGGCACCCAGGGATGCTGCATTTGGTTGTTGCTATTGGATGAGCATTTTTGCTCACCCTGGTGGGTGCACTGAGCTGTGCCAGGCCTCGGTGATCCTTAACACAGGCTCTAAGCATCAAAGCAGTATAGCCTGGAATACAGAGCCGTGCAAAAGCAATCTTGGTGGCCATGGCAGGCTGGCGTTTTTCTTACTCTAAATGCAGAGCGTTGCTTGCTTTCCCCTGCTTCTGCCTGCAGATGAGGGAGGAGGTGGCTGGGGAACAGCAGGCTGCACCCATGAGAAATGGGAATGGGAAACTTGCACTGGCAAATGCTTCTTGTTTGTTTTTTTTAGCCCAGAACATGAAGATTGTCTCTTGAATTCCCTTTTTCCAGTGCCTTTCCATCGAACACTGTTGATACTGTTTGTGCTTTTGCCACTTTTGCTGGGGAAGACTGTCCCAAGGGAGCAAAGCCGACCAGGGACATGCCTGTGCCTAATGCCACCATTGCCATATTCCTATAGATCATGGCTGAGCTGGGTTCCAGTGCTGCCAATGGCCATGGAAACTGGGTGGCAGGCTGCTCAAGGCTGTGCCCTAACTGGGCTGTCCAAAACCACTGCTGGGAGCTGAGGAGAAGGCAGGGAAAGAGTCACCTGGGTTGGCAAACCTGCTTTTGCCTGTGGTAACTGCAGGTTTGGAGTCTCCGTGGTGCAGCCCATGGGGTTGAGAGGAGAAACAACTGCTTCTCTGGCCTAAAACGTGCCGCTGAGCCGCGTTTGCCAGCTCCTGACTTGCTTGGGAAGGGCAGCAGCTGCCAAGCTGGAAGGTACAGGGCTGTCCTAGTCTGTACAGATGGGGCTTCTCTGCTCCTGGAGCTTGGGGTCAGGGACACTTCCAGGCAGAGGGGCAAGGGCAGAAAGAGATACCTGTGTGGGCACGTTCTGATGCACACGCTTACAGACATGCCTGCACTTGCTTCTGTGCCCATGTCCCAGCCAGCCCGAGAGCACCAGCCACAGCCCAGAGACCGTCTCCGCTGTCGAACCCATTGGTGCCACCATGTCCTAGAGCATTTGCACTTGCTTGTCTTGTGTGTGGGCATGTGAGTGTCAACAGGTAGTGCTGGGCTGGAGATCAGGTTTGCTATTCTGGCTATTTTTTACTTCTTAAAAGATGCACCATGCAATTTGGCTCTGTTCCTGCTCCTTCCCTTCCTCTTCCTCCCTTCCCCTCGACTGAATGGCCCCATAACCCCATTTCCTTATGGGGAGAAAAAGAGGACAGACCAAGAAAAAGTTTGACCTTGATTAGTGCAGCCAAGCAATACCATCAGGTCTGGCCTCCCTGTCCCTGGAAACCCACACACCGATATTGCAGCAAGTCAGGGAGCTCCCCCCCAAGGTATTTCTGCTGGCACCCCCCAGTTTGCTGCTGGAGCAGCTGGGACTGCACTGGAGTAACGGCAAGTGTAGCAGGAGCTGGGCTCATAAGTTTTTTTCGGGGGGTGGGGAGTTGTCAAATTTTGCCTCCTTTCCATGGGACAGAGCTTTGCCTTTGCCGCAGCAACAGCTCGTGGGAGATGCTTTCTGGGAGGCAGGGCAAGCTGCAGGAGTGGGGGTGAGCTGCCAGGGCCCTGCGGGATTCATCGCCTGGATAACACATGGCCAGAGTTCAGCCCGAATGGCCGGCTCGCGTTGGGTGGTCACAGGAGTGATTTGCTGAGAAGGGCTAAGATGAATTGCTTCGCCTCCCAGTGGCCCAGGAGCGTGGACAACCCCAGCCCATCGGTGCCTCTGGTTTCTGCTGCCCTTCACCAGGGGTCCCCACCTCGTGGCAGAGCTGCCCCCAGGAGGGAGCCCGGCTTGGGGTCAGGACTGTGAGTGCCACCGGCACATCCAGCGGAGCTGTGGTAGTGAAGGAGAGCTTTTGGTGAGGGTGCATTAGCCAGGGAAGGAGTGCTGAAACACTGCTTAAAACATGCACCCCCACAACAGAGGCATGGCAGCTTTGGGGGGTAACCCCCAAAGAGCCCTGTACTGAAAAAAACCCTGAGCGCAGCCCTAACCGAATGCATGCAAGCGTCGCTGGCTGTGCTGGGAAACGTGCTGTCAA
This sequence comes from Falco punctatus, assembly GCF_963210335.1. Taxonomy (NCBI): domain Eukaryota; kingdom Metazoa; phylum Chordata; class Aves; order Falconiformes; family Falconidae; genus Falco; species Falco punctatus. The sequence continues at coordinate 69,495,144 of NC_137580.1, forward strand.
TCTGTCCCCCATCCCTGCATCAGAGGAAGGTGGTAGCGCTGCAAGGAGAGGACGTCGGAGAGGAAAAAAGCCTGACAAGCGCTGCCTGGGTGCATACGGAGGAACCAAGTGTGGGGGGGCTGGGTATGTGGCCATGCTCCTGTGGGGGCATCTGGGCTCCTGGCCCTTCCCACTGCCCCAGCTGGGCTCTCCTCACTTGTCACAGCCGCCCACGCTGAGCACCTGCCTTTCCCTCTCCCCTCAGGAGGTGAAGTTGCTCCTCACAGTCCTTCCCAGTGGCCGAGAGCCCAGTGGGGTGTAAGGGATATGGCCACATCTCCAGGCAAGGCCCTGCTGGGACGTCCTGCTCCAGCCACGGGACTGGCACAGGGGAGCTGCGGAGTGACACAGCGCACGCTCTGCCTCTGAGGCGCTGCGCTGCATGGTGCTGCTCTGGGCTCTCTCTTTCAGGTTTTGGTCACATTGTTGCTTCGTTCCTGTTCTCATGGACACCTGTCACAACCAGCTCTCAAGCTGTGTTTTACATCAACTCTTGCCGGGCCCACAGAGCCGTATGCAGCCCCTAGGCAGGGCACTGGAGGAGGATCTGGGGGAGCTGCAGTGGTGTCCAAGTGGCATGGTGGGGACTCCCTGGGCCAGAGTGGAAAAGAGGACCTCAGCCTCCACCAGGCACTGGCAGCCTCTTTCCTAGAGCATGCGTGGAAAGCCCAGAGCTGTGCAGCAATAAATGGGGAGGGAACTGCTCCTGTGTGGTGGCCACCTCCCATGCTGGTGCCTCTTCTGCACTATGGGCTTGACCTCCGGCTTCTTGCCCATGTACCAATCCAAACAAGTATTACTGTCTTTGCACCGGCCACTACCGAAGACCAGCACCCCTCTCCTGCTCCCTTCCCAGGTCCTTGGAGCACAGGCCACTGCCGTAGCCGGCAGGGCTGCAGGCAGCAGCGTGCCTTTGCCTGCACGTGCAGGGGAAGGGGCTGCCAGCTGCTCCCAGCGTTGAACCATCGACCTGCACTGAGCAGCAGAGAGTACAAGCGGGCTGATTTGCACCAGTGTGGCTTCCCTTAGAGACACCAGCTGGTTTCTAGTGAGTAGATTTAACTGTGTTTCCCTTAACAATGTGGTCGTATAATGCCCACTTTTGAAAAGGTCACGCTTACTGGAAAAGTGATTTTTCTATTCAGGTGCCGATGGTGTTTCCATTGCACATGAGTGTTGCAGGGTGGACCTGTAGTCTAGGCTTACTTCTGGTTCTGCCTTCATCCAGGAGCATCTCCTCATCAACTGTATTTCAGATGCTGGCAGCAACTGGGGTAGGAGTAATTTGCTGGGCTGGGGTGTTGCTCAGCAATGAGTGGCGGGTGACAGCTATGATCGAAAGGGACATTTATTTGCCTTTAGGATGGAAGGGACATGACACCTCTTGTCAAATCCCATCTTTGCAAATTTGGGCTGTGAGGCAATAAGGCAGAGGCCATGGCAAAAGGTCAGACAAAGCAGTGCTCTGCCTAGGCAGGCCTTTGCCCAGGTGCTACAATGGCACAAACACGGTGCAGGATAGTGGCAAGTGTGAGGAGCAGCTGGTTCACCTTCCACAGGCTGCTCCCCTCAGCAGCTCAAGTGGTTTTGCCCATTAATGGCTTACACACTGCTTCAATATATGCACACTTGATTTTACACCTTGGTGATACTTTATACCATGAGAGTTACTCATGAGGCCAAGGGATGCTTCATGTGTTGCTTTCTGGTTTGGTGGTCCCCCACGTGGGTTTTCACTGCTTTGGAGGCTTGAGAACTGGAGGTGTGCAACCCCTCTGAAATATGAGTATAGATTTTTTTAAATGGATTTTAAAAATCTCTATTTAAATATGGACTCAGATCTGTAGTTGAGCCATGGTGGTCAACACAGAGTGAAACAATGTGAACTAAAAGTGACCATCGGCTGTAGGCTGTAAGGGACTCCCACAACCTGCTCTGCTGCTGTAAACATAAAGACAGGAGACTAAATGGATCAGGAAAACACAAGTGAGTGACTTCCATGCCCAGGGGGGTGAATTGTGCTGGGCTGCAGCCCAGCACCTGCCCCATCCTGGATGTCAGGGTTAGGTCCCAGGTGTCAGGTTAGGTCCTGGGTGTCATTCCTGCCGCTCCCACTGCCAGCGACACTAAGGACACCCCATAAGGCTGTGGCACGCATGCAAGCCCTTCTCTGGGCTTTTCCTTCTTTGGCCCTGCCTGCGCTGCCGAAAGCAGCCCATCTTCAGCATTCATGGAAAAAACAAGCCTGCAGTTTACAAAGACCCACTCAGCTCCTCTTTTCCCATCAGTAAACTCAGTATAACCAGCACTTCGCACCATTACACCTCCTTAGAGATGCAGAAAACACATAGGTTGTTTGTTTTCACATATACCTACCTAATTGATGGGTTGAGAAAGGGGAGGCGGGAAGAGAACTTCAGCCCTATTAAACTGCTGGGAATTGCGTGTGTTAGATTAGAAATGTTTGTATTATAAATACTGTGAGGGGCTGAGGCAGTGAGTGAGCTAGCTCTCGGCATTGGGATAAAGCTGCCGGTGATGGTCGAGCCCTTAATAAGCATTTGCATTTTTCTGGATGCAGGGGATAGATAATCCAAACTACACGCCTAGAATTTAGCTCCTGTGGCCAGTGGCAGCATTGCCTCTGTACTGGGACCCAGCCTTAGGCAGCAGGGCTGGGATGTGCATGCATCCCTGCCTTGCCTGCCTGGTCCCCCGCTCCAGAGGAGCTGTTGGTGAGCTGCTCCCTGGCTGTAAATACCAGCAATCTTTGCAGGTAGATTTTTAAGTCTAGAATTGAGCTTTGCAGCTCTGATCTATTTATATACCATGTGTGAGGCAGAAGTATATCCAGGTGAATTTTTTCAGGGTCCAGAGAGATTTGAGGCTTATTTATAGATGGGCATAAGAAAAAACCCTTCAAAAACCATCCAGAGGGTTTTTTTTCTTTTTCTTCTCCCCCCTCCCCCCACCGCCTTTATGGCTCTGTACAATGCTAATGCTGAACCAGGAGAGTGGCTGAAGCAGACCCACGCAAGTGTCTGAAAAGCCATGTTCACATTTCTTAGGTAGCATTGATGGATCTTTGTTTCTGGGAGTGGGACTGCATCCTGTGGGGTCATGGCACCTGCAGAGAAAAGCAGAGTTATTACAGAAAACAGAACCAAACAGATCTCGCTCTGTCTTCTCCTCATTTCAGGGGATTGTGGTGAAATTTGGATGGTCAAACCCTCCTTTTTGGAGCTTTTTGCTTTTATCCTGACAGATGGGCCTGACACCATGCAACCATACAAGGTTAGAGATGGCTCTCTGTGCTTCTCCCCAGGCCCACATCCTTAACTGTGGGCTGCAGCCCCCATCCCCTGCCTCCAGCTCAGGCCAGACAAGCAGTCGAGGGCATTTCGGAGGGTTGTCAGGTGGTTTGGGCCGTGCTAAGTGAAGTGTGCAGGGGGGAGAGGGGGAGAAGAGAATTACTAGGGCTGCGTGCCAGTTCTTCAACCTCTGGTAGGGTGACAACCTTGCAAGGGCAGCAGAGCTAACCGTGGCTAAAACGGATCCTCTGGGGTGGTGACTCTCCACTTGTCATCTCCAGCACAGAGCTGAACTCAGCCTGGCTGCCTGTAAAGCCGGGGGAGCGTATACATGGATTAGTGATTACCTTTCCCCTAATAAAAAAGAAAAAAAAAAGGGGAGAGCGAGAGGTCCTTTAGCAAGTTATTGCTTTTATATGCCGCACCTCTGTGCACTGAGCTGAGACAGCTTCCTCTGTGCATTCAACTGAAAACAAAGAGTGAGAAGGAGAATGAAGCAGCAGGACGCAGCCTTCCCTGGCGCTCAGACCTGAGCCTCGCATCGGTGCCTGCCTGCTCCTGCCTGCCTCCTGCCTGCCTCTGCCTGCGGGGGGGGCACAGCCCGGGGGGGGGGCTGCAGGGGGGCACCCCCACCTTCTGCACCTCTGAAAGAGGAAGAGGAAAGGACAACAGGGCTCAGTTATGCAATAACTAACAAAAAAATAAATAATAAAAAAAAGCGCATCCCCCGACCCTCAAAATTAATAATAATATATTATTAAAACCACCACTCGGGATCACTCAGGCAATGATTTCAATGTGCATAAACCAGTCTAAAATGGAGAGTGTTGCAGAACCACGATCGGGTGTCGCTTAGGTAAAATGGGTGCGTTATCTGCAGTAATATAGCAATCTCACTCTTTCACCTCCACCGCTCCACTGGCATGGAGGCAACTGCACAGACAATGTGCCATCCCTCGCTCCCTCCACTTTTAATCCCCCCCCCCCCGTCAATCTATGCAATTTTCTGTTAATAAAAAAATAAGAAAGGAACTAAGCTCTTCCTCAGAAATCTAGACATTAGCATACTCGCCCTAATACTTTAATCCCCATCATTGTTTATAATCGGGCTACACACAAGGTTACGTGCGGCGCCGACTGATTTATGAATATATACGTGTGTTTATATATGTATTTTGTTTTAATTGAAACGGCAACATTTAGGTTCCACCTTAACAGTGCACCTTAAAAGATTATCTCGGTTATTTCACAGGCACCGAGCCGGCACTAATAGTCCAAGGCAGATATTGAAAAGCAGCACAGGGCCAGGCAGATCTATTAGAAATTCCCATCCACGCGCCTCATACATATTGATTTCTGACACCAAGCAGCAGTGAAAGCCCCCGTGGGAATAATATATTTAGCAGGGTTCGCTGCGAGGAGGTCACAGAGTGCATACAGATTAGCTACAGAGGACCAAGGCACTAGTGTTGGAGCCAAATGCTAGATTTTGTATCATTTTAATCTGAACTTTTATAATCCTTTTAGTTCTTCTTTCTCTGGATGGCAGAGGAAAGGCTCCTCTGCACGTATCATGCATCTTTTTTTTTTATTATTATTCTTTATTCCTCCTATAAATGTGCAAATGCTGTTGTAATGGGAAGGAATGCACCCTTAGCATTAGCAGGGAGAGGGCAAACAGATTTAGGGGTTTTATATAGGTGCGTGTGCACATATGCATTTTATATATATATATGTGCCTGCTTGTGGATAATAACGGTCATTTCAACTGGAGACATCTTTATTTGAAGGTTTCCTTCCATGGGGGGGTGGGAGGGGGCGCCTGTAAATCTCAGGCTCCCGCTTTAACGCGCAGAAATAAAGAACCGCCCTAAGACCTTCTTTTATTTCATTTTTATCCCGCAGCTTAATTGAGCAGAAGTTGCATTTATGCTGTTGAGCCTCGGAAACCAACAACAACAACAACAGAAATACCTCAACAGTTTTAATTACCGTTCCGCGGGGGCTGCGGGGGAGGCCCTGCCCGCTGGCTGTGCTGGCGCTGTGCGGGGCAGGGGCGGGCGCTGTGCGGAGCGGCGGGGCGTTGTGCGGGCACTGTGCGGGGCAGGGGCGGGCGCTGTGCGGGGCGAGAGCGGGCGCAGTGCGGGCGCTGTGCGGAGCGGCGGGGCGTTGTGCGGGCGCTGTGCGGGGCGAGAGCGGGCGCAGTGCGGGGCGGGGGCGGGAGCTGTGCGGGGCGGGGGCCGTGGCTGGCGCGGTGCCAGCGGCGCGGGGGGCGGCTCGCAGTTGACACACTTTGACACCAGAGTGAAACGCGCCCCGATAACAAAGGAAACCGGGAGGTTGCAGCTACACAGACACAAAAGCTCACGGGCGTCTTGCGGGAGAGAGAAACACGCTGGCTCCCCCGTGCCCCCGTTCCCCCCCTTTTTTTTTTCTTCTTTCATTTTTTAGGGAAAGTTCCCCGTGTTTCCCGAGAACCGGCCAATATTCCCGCCCGGCTCCAGCCCGCCGACGCGAGGGGCGGGTTTGGGCTCATCGCCTCGAATAATTAACCCCAAACCTGTCCCCGGCAGGGGACCCCCCCCCAGCGTCGCCGGGGGAGCCCCCGGGGCCCGGCCCGCCGCGGCCCTGGCTGCTGCGGGAGCGCTGCGGGAGCGGTGCGGACCGGTTGCTGCCCCGGGGGCGAAAACTCATTTGAGGCTCGTTTTCTAATTTGCAAAATAAGAGGGAGGAGCAGCTTTTGCCGCGCCTATAGTCACTCCAGGCGGCAAGGTGCTGCACCTCGGGCTAGGGGAGGCTGCAAGCGCTGCCTCGGAGACGAGAGTTGTCTCTCTCTTTTCTTTCTTTCTTTTCTTTCTTTTCTTTCTTTTCTTTCTTTTCTTTCTTTTCTTTCTTTTCTTTCTTTTCTTTCTTTTCTTTCTTTTCTTTCTTTTCTTTCGTTCTTCATTTATTTATTTATTTATTTATTTATCTATTTATTCTTTTTAACTCTTTGGACCTTGTTTTTCCTACTTAGAGGTGCTCCTGCCCCGGTGGAGCGGCGGTCGGGATGTCCTGCAGGAAGAAACCCGTGAGCCTGCAAGAGATGCTGGGAAAGCAGGGGCGTCAAAAAAGCCCTGGTGGGTGCTGGCATGCTCCCCGGGGCCTGGGGAAGGCCCCCCGCCGCCCCAACACCCCCTTCCCCCCGCCGGGGAGCGGGGACCGCCAGGTGCCCCGGCGCAGGGACAGCGGGGGCTGCCTTCGCGGCCGGGCTGCTGGGGCAGCGTGAGGGCCCCCGGCTCCCCGACGGCTTCGGCTGCCTCCGGCCCCCACCTGCCCCTGCAAGGCCGCGGGAGGGCGGCCCGGGACCCGCTTTCCCCCCGCCGGGCCACCCAGCCCCGGGGACACACGTACGTTCCCCAGCCTGTGGGGTCTCTGCGTTTGTCAGAGGTGGGAGGGGGTCCCCGTGGGGCGGCGGGGGGCCAGGGGGTGCCTGGGGACAGCCGGGGTGCCCACTGCCAGCCTCCTCTTCCCCACCACCTGGGTCGTGGTGCCAGCGCAAAGGGCAGGTGCTGGCCGGGGGCCTTCCCCAGCAGAAGGACATTGAGCAGCTTGGTCCTCCCCATCCAAAAACTGAATTTACACCCACTTCGGCCCCTCACGTGCATCTCAAAGCTCTTTGCAAGGTGTTTCTGCCTGGAATGGCAAGCAGTAATGTCATACGTACCTTCACAGTTGACTACTTGAACACAAGATTTATTTTCAAGGGTGGATTGTCTGCTTGGTTCTTGATACATAAAAGTCCCAGACCAGATCGACATGGGAAGGGTGACATCAGTCACCCCTTTGCTGCTTACCTGCAGCCTCCATGGGCACCCGGTTGCCAGCTCTTTGGCAGTGGGCACTTCTGATCCCATGGGTGCTAGCCCCTGTGGGCTCCTTACAGACATACTTACTGTTGATCTTGTCTTTGCATGCCTCCTGAGAGCAAAGATTAATCTGCTGCTTCCTGGGTTTCTGCATTCAGGAGAAAGGTTCATAAGCTATAAGGAAAGTGCAAACCAGCCGTGCTGTGACACGAGAGAACAGAGCTCTCCTTTCCTTGTCCTTCAAAAGCGCAATGGTTATGAGCACCTCAGCATAGCATCACGGTTTTGTCTTGTTCCCTGCTAAACCTTCCCAGGCACTGGCCTTGATGACCCTTCCAGGGACTGCTGGCTAGCACCCACCTCTGTTAGCACAAGTACCCATTTATGGACGGGGCTGTGCTGAGCTTGGCTTTCATAAGTGGTCCAAAACTGCAGTGGCACAGATCTCCCGGCTTGTGCAATGCACTCTCTTGAAAATGCCCTTTGCATCACATCTGTGCTCTCCAGGGGCACCCAGCTGCAAACTCTGTGGCAATGGGTGCGCCTAGTCCCAAGGGTGCTGAGCTGCAGTTAATGTACCCTCCTGTCCTAAAGGTGAGGTCTAAAAGAATGGCACCAACGGTCAGATCTGTACGAGACCAAGGCGGCTGTCCTCTGAATCCTCAGGTTAAAAACCCAGGGCTGCTTTCCCAAGGCTCTGAATGAATCTGTCACCTCGCCTCGCTCTGTGATCCCCCGACCGGGCTTAAGCTGAATGCCAAAGCTCTTTAGGGGGTATGGGGTACATCTTCCCACCCGAGCACTGCATGGGTTGCTGTCAGTGGCCACTTGTGGTTACCACCAGTATGTCCACAACCTTCTTATAAGAGCTTTGGGGGCATTTTTAGGGCCTTTGCCGTGGCTCTAGTAAAAAATGTAAGAGCTGTATAACAAGTGTAATCTGAATGCTCTGTCCAGCTTTGGGTTTGAGAGAAGGGATAAAAATGGGTGCCGGCTGAGGAATATCAATGGCAATTTCCACAAGAAATATAGATGCTCTTTGTGGATTATGGGAACCTTAGGTCTCCTTAAGCAGCTCCAGCAGTCATGGGGGAGGCTGGCAAGACTATGGTTTTATTGACCAGCTGCATTTAGCCACTTGTCTCTGTTTTGGGCAGTCCCAGTCAGCCCTGTACCCTCTCTCCAGAGAGAAAATAAGCCTGAGGCAGGAAAAGACATACGTAAGCTTAATTGTGTCCGAGTGGCTTTGGTTTCTTGCCTTCTGCTTTGTACTCTTGGCAGTGTGAGCAGTTCTTCACTGGGACGGACAAACTTTTTCCATCTCTTGCTGCTGTTGTTTAGTTTGTGATGCAAAGAGGCTCTGGTATTTCTGTTGCAGATTTAGTAAGTTAAAATCTCGCGGTGCACCTGTCACAGTGCGCTAGCTGGCAAAAATGAATGGCTGGTCAAGCCTTCCACAGACAGCAAAATAAACCAACCTTCTGGAAAAAAGCCAATGGAAAATGCCATAAAATCGGAGCTCTTGTTAAATCAGTGTGGCTCATGGTGCTGCTCCATGTACGTGATACGTTTGTGCCATGGTAGGAGATACCTGTTTAGGTAATCTGACAAAAAGAAGGTTGACTATCAGCTTGTTAACAATAACACTGTAGATGGCCCATTGCATCTCCTGCCTCAACAAAACCCACTTCTGAACAATGTCAATACATTTATTCATGCTTCTTACGGTCAGCTTCAATGACTGGAACTGTATCTGAACTGCTAGACCTGCCCTGGAAGACTTAGAATGTGGTCACCATCCAGTCTTCATGTGTCTTCCAAACATGATGTTTGCTCTGTGGTGTTACGAATTGGAATGAAGCAGCCAGTGTGCTCTGTGCTTCTTAAAAGGCTGAGCTATGATGGGAGCAACAAACCTGCTTCATTTGAATCCCTCAGCCACCATCGGATCTTTCATGATGCATTTTAATTAAGAATAATCTCTTTAAATGGCGACACTAGCAAAGAATGTCCAAAAATCTCTTCATCAGATTCAACCTCCCATACCATAATACCTGGCATTTATTATGAGTTGTGCTTGCTTGAGCCATGTTATGATATTTTGCAGAAGAGTTTGGTAGAAGCTGTGTCCAGCCCAGTCCTTTGGCATTTGGAAATCCTAGGCCCACGTTACATCTGCACTGCCGGAGAGGTTATTCAGTCAAGCAGCTGCCTGGAGCCAAATCCCACCTGCAAAATCTGGTCTTTGTCTGACCTGGAGCTCAATGCTTGGGTACAATGCATGTGTTACCAAGGCCCTCACTTGTCAAATAAAATATTTATAAACCCTTGATTATCTTTGTCAAGGTAAAAGGCTGGGGTTTATCCTCTGTTGTTTGCTACTGGATACTTTAAATTAAATTACAGCTGAAAAAAACCATACTCATTGACCTTAGAAAACTAGTGGAAAGGGTGCCTGATGCAAAAGTGTTTAGGAATGGGAGCCTTTACAGCAGCTGCAGGCTTGATCTGTATCAATAAGAACACTGGATGGAAAACCATATTTTAGGTTTATATACTACCTCAGACGCCTGGCCACAATTTTTCATTTACCTGGCCTCCAGCCCATCACCAGTCCATCCATGCACCACTCAAAGAAAACTGCTACCAAGAACCTGGGGCCTGATCCCCCTCAGATCTTGAATTTTTTTGTTTGTTTGTTCGGATTTTTAAGACCTCCATCTAAGTGGCAGACAGAGCCAGCATACTGAGGTGAGGTTGTTGCTGGCCCTTGGCCAATCTCTTCTACACAAGTGCCCCGTTTCCTTCTGTGTCTGGAGGAAACGACTACTCACTCCTATGTTGTGGTTGTCAAACTTCACGCTTTGTCCTCCCACCTTGGTGCTCCCCTGGAGCACTCTTTGTGGCTCCTTAGCAAGAACAGTGCAAATCATTGAAAGTGCCATCTGCTTCATCTGCCTAAAGATTTCTGGCTCCCTGATGGCACAAGCCCCATGCAATATTTCCTTGGGGCCACTCTTGAACTAGAGGTGCACCTGGAGAGGTGCCACAGGAGAGGAAAAGCTGCTGGTGGTGGGTATGGTCAGGAAGCTCCTGGTACTCTAGCTGGGAACGGGTCCTTGTCAGTAGTGAGAAAACTTGTATGCAGACCCTTTATCAGCTGCTCTGCAGGGATTGAAGTCTGTCAAGGGAGGGAGACTGCTGAGGTCAAGGCTGGGTGGGAAGGCTGGGGGCATGCAGGGTGGTCCGGGGAGCAGGTGGGAAGCCTGGCTGCTGGTGGTGGTTGTGATGTCCCGCTTCCCATGCTGCTGGTGGGCTAGCAGCAGGCACTGGCTTTGGCATGTGTTTCTGAGGCTGCTTCTGCAGGAGGAGCTGGTAAGTCAGCAGAAGACCCAGAACTGGAGTGTGTGGGTTTGACGTCATTTCTGTCAGCAGCCTTCACACGGCTTGTGAGGTCACTTCTCCCTGGGAAGCTGATTGCCCAGCAGCAGACCCAGGACCAGAATACATGGTTTTGAGGTCCCTTCTGTCAGAGCAGCTCATAGACAGCTGACAGCAGGGGACCGAGGCATGAAGTTGTGTGGTCACTCTTCATTGGGCAACTGTTTGGCCGATGGCAGGCACATTCCTGGAGTATGTGGCCATGGCATTACGCAGGAGTGACAGCTGTCATGCCAGCAGGACTGCGGCCCTATCTGGGGCCCACACCAGCTTCCTGCAGTTGCTGAGGGCTATTTCTGGCACTGGAGTGGCTCCTGATGCCTGGGCCAGTTTGGGATGGGTTGCCAGCCGTCCTCTCTCCCTGTCAGGTCCTGTCACGGCTCTGGTGGCTGATGCCTTGCTGTGCACCCAAACATGTGAACAACAAAGAGGTCTCTCCAGAATCCATGTCTTTCTATGCTGTTGTGCTTGGTGTCATCCACATGCTGCAATGCACCTTTCCCCTGCTTCTTGTTTTCCCCTCCTTCCCCCAAACTGTTAAAACCTGGAGGGCTGCGGGCTACGCTACGCGATGGGTGGGTTATGGGTGACACACCAGGATGTACCCAGCCTGTGACACCACAACAGTGATCAGGTGTGGCATTGCCCCTTGGAGAGCAAGGCCAAGGGAAAACAGCAGTCAGTAGGGGGGTGCAAGCTAACCTTACTCTCTCGGAGGTCTCGTCCCAGTGAGGCAGGAATTAATACATTCTTCTTTGTCTTTTACTGACGTGGTGGGAGTTTGATGGCTGCTTCCTTAGGCCAGTCCTTGGTTGACTGATTTTAGCTAAGATGGACAAAATTCTATCAATGCTTGTACTAAGGCAACATTTGTTTCCTATCCAGTGCTGTAATTAATCTCAGATACAAGTGGCCTGAGCTTTTCTGGCATATAGATATGATCTCTTAAGCACCACGTTCCTGAAAGATGCTTTTAATCGTCAGGAAGAGTAAACATTATCTAACAAAACTGGTCTAGTCACAGGTCCCCACAAGTATATTACAGTCTCTGAAGGGCTGCATGTTTTTTGTGGGAGTTTTGTTGCATTTGGGTTTAGTTTTTTATTTATTTATTTTATTTATAATTTTTATAGTGCAGACCTGAATGCTGTTTGCATAATTTCCAATCAAACAAAGATCTCTTATGTTTTTAGGAAGTAGACTCTGCTCAGGATTTCTGTGTCTTGAAGAGGGAGTCCCCACCAGATACTATCAAAATCTCTCAAACTAGTTTTTAATTTCAAGGTCTTGGGATAATCTAGAGATGTTCCTCCTCGGTGCAGACCACTGTTGCAACATGAATGCAACGGGCTAAGTCTAAGTTTCTGCATGGAAGAGGAGAGCAGGCAGCGGAGCAGAGAAGGCTGCATAAGTCCCTGCTCCTCAGACCCTGGCTTTGGAAGAGCTGCACCATGGCTGGATTCACATCAGGCTTACGCTTAAAAGCATCTCCACACCGGCCAGCTTCCTACTGTTTATACAGCTGGGTTGTAACACACCAAGCTTGTACTGGGCTTTTGTCTCATCACGTGGTAAAAAGCTGAGGTTTGGTGGTATTTCTTTTGGCACGCTACCTCACAGCTGGGATATCTGAAAATGAGCAGCGTTGGTAATGGAGGAGTACCCTGTTCACATGGGCATCCCACCCCTTCTGGTTTCAAAGTACCAGCTTGTTTCGTACCCACATATTTATATTTGCTATACATCCATACATTTATAGACATCCATATATAGATACATTTTATTGAGCGGTTCTAAGAGAGGAAAAGGAAACATCTGACTCTGATGCAGATATGCACATCATCTTGTCTGTATCAACCACAGCTCTACCCGATGTATAATTTTGGCTCAGATTTGGGCAAGTAATGGAAAACAGTGAAAGTTAACAGTTGAACAGTTGACCCTTGCTTCTGTTGGAAAGGGAACACAGTACGATGCAACCCGTCCTAGGTGACCTTGGGCATGCTGGAAAGAGGTGTTTGAGACAGCAAGTACAGAAAACAAGTGGACTCTATCAACAGAAAGTACTTTGTTTAAAATGTGAAACTAGAAGTTGGGTTAGGATAGTCAAAGCGTAAAATTATGTGGTTCATAATTCATAGAAAGAAAAAGAACAGTGATGGACATCAGTAAAATGAAAGATTTGTAGGTGAGACCCTGTGAGAAGTAGGGCTGAGTCAGTGAGTAGAAAAACACTGTGGAGCTGCAGGGGCAAACTGAGAAGGTCAAAGGCATAAAATGAGATAAAACCTGAAAATGACATAAAGAAAAATAATATGTACCATAGGTATTTTAGTTACTTCTCATGATGACCAGGAAGGGGTGGCTCACTGTTAAATGAGATGGAAAAGCCAGCAATAGGTAATGCCAAGAAGACAAAAGCACTTTGTACCTTTTTTTTTTTTTTTCTTTCAGCTTTACCCATGTAATCACCAATGAATGTTGCCTAGGCTGACAGCGTTAATCTCAGCAAGCAGGACATGGAGTTTAGGGTGGAAGAAGAAGACAGCAGGATATTTTCCACTAGACTGGATCAGAGGGAGCTCACAGAAACAATCATTTAGCTGTTGGCAGTATTTTTTTGAGAACTGGTGGCTACTAGGAGAGGTCCTGGAAGCCTGGGAGAGGATAATCAGAGTGCCTGTCTTTGAAAAAAGGCAAACCGAGGGGGCCAAGGAGCCGTAGACCAGTCAGTCTACTTAGCGCATGGAAAAATGCTGGAAGAAATAATCAAGCAAATTATTTATGAGCCTCTAGAATATAGCACTGAGATAAGTAACAGCCAACAGGGATTTGTCAAGAACAAATCATGTCAAACTCACCTTATTTCCTCCTATGACAGGGCAATAAGCCTTGTGGAGAGGCAATGAATATCATATATCTTTGCTCGGCAAGGCTTCTGATGCCGTCTCACACTGCACTCTCCTGAAGATGCCACAGGGTCGTGGACCAAGAGAGGAAGAAAACCACCCACGATGAGCTATTAGCCATGTGCCCTGTCCCCGTGGTGGGATGCATGGTGTTTTTGTGTATCCCTTTGATGGGCAAGGGAGGGCAGAGGGATCAAGGGAGGAGAGGTGGGGAGACCACAGGAAAGCAGGGGTTCAACATGCTTGTGGGAGGCAGTGGGGAGAACTGGAGGAAACGGGATGTGGTTCAGTAAAGACAAGGGCAAAGGACTGGTTTTAAGTAGGAATAAACAACAGACATCCTGGGTGACAAACAGCAAAATGGTGGGTCAACAGGAGAAAAGGGTCTGCTGGGGCTGGAGAGCATCACAAGCTGAATACAATGCGTGGCTGTGGAAAAATGAAATGCCTCAGCGGGTGAAGCAAAGGGGGGAATCACAGGCAAGTAAGGCTTTCTGCACCACTCAGTGCTAGCAAGGGCTCAGCTGGCATTGTCTGCCTCGGTGTGAGCACTGCTGGTCAAAAAAATATGGATTAATTGGCAAGAGTTCAGCTGAGAGCGCTGGGGGTGATGTGCAGTCTGGGGAGCATGTCCTGCATGGGAGGGGGGAAGGAACGGGGTTTATTGAGGCTGAGGCTCCCCAAATGGTGGGTGTGGGACAGCGGGGGCGAGGTGATGCTCTCCCTGCTGCAGCCAGGGCTAGGAGCTGTGGCTGCCTGTCAGGAAGGGACTGGGAGGTTGGAAATGAGAGAGATGGATGGTCAAGGTGCAAAACGCTGGAAGAAAGCATGTGACTGGAGGAAGGAGGTGGGCTGGCCGCTGTGGGGAAGAGTTTGGGCACAGCTGATCCCACTGGGTGGGCAGACAGGGTGGTCCTTGGGGCTCCTTCCAGCCCTCATTTGGGGGAGGGGGGTGGAATTGGTGAGGGGTGTGTTTTTGTCTTCCTGAAGTTTTTTTCCTTCAGCCTGGGCTTTGTGCCGCACGAGGATGCTCTCCAGAAATCAGAGCAGGCTGCTGCTGCCTCGTCAGCATTTGGGATACGCTTCTGTCGACATGCCAAAACGAGACCTGTGTTAATCAGCACAACGGGGAGATAATTAATTATTCTCAGCACCTTCTCAATAGAAATGTTAGAAAGGAGGGCTAAACCGTTCCCGCTGTCCCCCTGTAATCCTATGCCACGGCTGGCTTTATTGGCTCTAAGGGGAAAAGAGGCACATTTGCTTTCCCGCTGATACGACGTTAAGCATGCTCACTTCACAGGCGCGTACAGATGGAAGTGTAATTGCATGGAAGGTGAATTGATTGCAATTAACCTCGGGACTTGGCCTCGAGCTGGGGTGTCCCACCTTCCTCCCTGGGAAAGTGCCATCAGGGGTATAACGTGTGGCTGATGAATACGTATATCATGGCATGAAACACATACGTTATGGAAAAAAGTACATAAATCATCTAGGAAAACACATATTATACTGAAATGATCAAATTATAAATGAAGCACATAAATCATGAGATTACACCGTTGGATTGTATCAGGGACCATAAATTATGTAGTGAAGCCTGAGGTTCACTGAGAGGTTCATGAAAATAATGAAATGGGACTCATATAACTTAAGGAAAATGCCGTTATCTCCATGAAATGCAAACACAAATATCCAGCCCGACCCGCATGTATTTCTGCAACATTTTCTATCAGAAAGGCTCACAACAATAGGGCCAGTGGAGCACAATAAGCCCCAAGGAAGCCTCCCCTGCTGAAGCAAACAACGATTACACATTAAAAAGCATGTTCGAAAGATAAGTTTGTAAGGAAGATAAAAAGTCTCCAGCAGGGCTGATAGTTGGACGGCGAAGCTGCTCCAAAGGTTGGCGACACGCGAGCAAGCTGAAAAAGCCTCGCTTCTAAGTGCGAAAAGTAGGGAGAGTTATTCTGCGAGCAGTCGCTTGATTTCCTATTGATGGAGAGCGCGGGGTGCTGGGGCTGGTGGGGCGCTCGGGATGGTGGCTGGAAATGGGCTCAGCAAGGTGCTGCCTTGCAGCTGCAGCTAGACAATTAAAAGTTAACATGAAAAAAATTCAAATCGATACGCTCTACAATTGGAAGCCAATGGACTTCAGGAGAAAAAAGGGGAAGGGGATATTGAGTGCAGACATTTCGTACCTGATCTTCTGCTGCTTTTTGCTTCTATCGGTCTATTTTCCCTTCCTTGCTCACTCCCCAAAATAATTTGCTTTTTAACCCCCTCCCCTAGGTTGGTTCAAACAGAGAGAATTCAGCAGAAGAAAGGCCAATCCAATAAAATACAGGCTCCTCATTTATTTTTTCAAAATACAGCTTTGTCGTTAATCAAACAAGCAGTCATGAAAGAGACCGGCTGACCTTTGTCTGCCCCGGGATCCCATGGAACGGGACGAGTCAGGGTGTTGGGTTTTTTCCCAGTCAGTCAGTGTGTGAGTGATGTTGGTGCTGCAGCATAGCTGCAGGATTTACACCCGGCCTCAGCGTGGCTGAGCTGGGGTTATGGTTGGTACGTGTGTACTAGGGGATTCCTTAGTCATAAACAAAGTGTTTGACCCATTTCATTCCTCAGGGCAAGCGCAAGCTGGAGCCAACTGAATTTATGTACTGGGAATGTCTGGTTTATGGCTGACCCTGGAGGGGCACTGACTCAACCTGTTTCTGGCTGAAGATGCTAATAAGGTTGCAGAAGATGTCTCAGGTGGGCAGCAAAACTAACATTTCAGGGAGAGTGCCTAAAATGTTTCATGGTACATAGCCATAATTTTTAATTAGCAAGCATACCAGATGCAGCACCCGCTAATACGCAATAACAAAATCCATCTTCAATAGCAAAACTGTCTTCAACTTGGATGCTCAGCTCCTGTAAAAGAGTGCTCCTTGCTGATTTATTTTGGTGAGCTTGGGATGGGAACCTGGGTTTGTATCGTGGGAATATAAATACGCTTTCGAAGAAAGAATGTGTTTTGGACTGCTAATCCCTGGGAGGGGGAGGGCTGCATCAGCCTCCTAACCAAAATCAGTTGGTTAAAAATAAATAAATGGTTGAGCCTGCTAGGTATGAGCATAATCATTTTACTATATGATCTATGTGTTTCATTAGTTGAGGTACACATTTTGCTATAATAAATGTGCTTCAGCAAATGATCTATGCATTTCTTTCTGGAATGTATGTGTTTCACTGGAAAAGGTATGTGTTCATCAGCTATGAGTAATGCTCCTAATGGCACCGCATTATATTGCTCGGCTGGTATCGGCGCAGCATTACACATCCATTCCCTCACGGCCGCGGAGACGCCAGTTCGGCAAGACAGCACGTATCAGGCCCTGTCACTCCCGTGTGGTGATGCTGCACGGGCCAGAGGGCTCTGGCGCCAAGGGAATGGCGTGAAGGAGGGGAAGCGAGAGGGCTCATGCGCGCTGCCTGCCTGCTGGGCATGCATTAGAAGTGCGAAAAGCAGAGGAGGTGGTTGCAGCAGGCGGGCTGGGCTTTGGCAGCACACGCGAGGGGTGAGCTCGTGGGGATGCAGTGGTGCACGCAGCCGGGGGTTCGCTCTGTCCTCAAGCACTCGGCAGTCCTTTCTGCTCCCCCAGCAAAGAGTAGGGCGATTTCTTTCACTTCCCAAGCTTGCCCAATGCAGCAGCATCCTCCTACAGCTCCTGTGGGCCAGCCCCTACCAGAGGCCCTGCAGAGGCATCCCCATCACCGCTCCAAACTTTGAATTTCCCCTCGTCGTGTTCCTTGGCATCACCGCTGCCTTGTGGGAACAGCCCCGCCAGCACCTGAGGTAACTAAGACTACGCAAATAATTCAGAGGTTTCCTAACTGCTTGATAATCCCCTCCCCCAGCGAGGTTCCTTGCCCATTACAGCATTGTTATTCACTTGTAATGACATCGCTTATTACAGCAGAATACATATTAGTCTTAGCCATAGGACTAATGATTTGTATCTGAGCCTTTGTTTTAAAATCACTTTTCATCAATACATTCCTTTTTATACGTACAGTTTTATATAATTCATTACACATACTTCCCTTTCTTGACCTATTTTGTTGTACCCTGCATCTATCACTGTAGACACTATTCTGCTCCTGAAAAATTCCTGCCTTTTCTACTTTCCATTAATATGCTCAGAAGCTGCAGTTACGTGTATTTTTTGTATTATCTTATAGTTTTCTCCCCTCCGTCTGAAAAGATTCTGGAGAGGATTGTAAAATCTGAATGAATCTGAATTAATTAGGAGCTCTATTGATGTTACGTAATGCTCGTTTCAGTTTACCCAGTATGTTTTCTGATTAGTTCCATTGCTTTCTCTCTCTCTCTTTCTCAAAAAAAAAAAAAATTTAAACATTTCATGGTGTGTCATTTGTTAGCAGCAGTTTTAAAGGAAACCATTTCTGATGGAACTAGTTCAGCGCTGAAATAAGGCTGAGTGTAGCTCACACTCCAAACTGGGTCAGCTGGGAACATTGGAGACCATTAGGAGACCTGAAGTATCTGTTTTCCACGAAGGAATAAATATTTTGGGTCAGGTCCTCAGCAAGTGTAAGTTAGAATAGGTCACCAATTTATAAGCAGTTCTGGATATACGTTGTTATATGCACCTCTCGGTAATGTGCCAGTCACCGAGCAACAGGATCATCATTAAGGGCCTCATTAAGAGTGGATAATGATAGTCTCTTTTGCCTGGGAGTTTGGGAAGCGGCAGTGTCATGGATGAGCCCGGTACTCTGGATGTTTTTGTCACCCCTTGGCCTCTGTGTTGGTGTGGTACCTGTGGGCTCAGGGGAGGGAGAGACCCCCCCTGTGCTGGGCTCTGTGTGTGGTGCCAGCCCAAGGGACCCAAACCAGAGAGGAGAAGGGGGCTGGGAATGCACCCCTGGGCCTGGAGCAACGGGCTTGGGGCTGCAGTGGGGGTCCCGTGGGGTCTCCCATTGCTTTTGCCCACCACCTGGCGCTGATGCAGCTGATCCTGGCAGGAGCTTCTCACACTCTGCAGCTCCATGCCAGTCTCCCTGGAGGAGGGGGACCTGGCTGGAGCATCGTGGGCTCCTTGAAGCTGAACTTCAGGTCCCACCCTTGTCTTCCAGTGGGGTGAGCTCTCCCCTACCTCCATCTCAATGTAATTTCTCACCACCTTTTTCCCAACCTGGTGCCTAGGGGTACGGCGTGACCGTGCCTAAGGGTCAACCGTGCAGCAGCTTTGGGCCTGTGGCTGTAGGGCACAGTATGGGTGTGAGGGGACAGCGGGGCTGAAGGTGCTGTCACTGGTAAATGTTGCAGCTGCTGTGGTTGATGAACACACTGTGGACTCGCTGCTGGTCTGCAGTGCCCTCCTTCGCTCTCGAAAAGATGATGGAAGATGCTCTTGCTTCCTCCCCAAACAGCACAGCTCCCAGCTTGTCTCTTCCTTCAGCTTTTTTCCCTGTCCTATTTCATTCTGGGCTTGCAGGGCACATCAGGTTACCTGCCAAATATTTGCTGAATCAGGACTATGATTTGTGTACTGGCTTCTCCATACTCATTTGCTGACTATAAATTCTTTGCGTAGACTCTGGGACACGTTTTTTTTAATTTGCTGCGAATTGCTGTATCCTTTTCAGATGTTTTTGCTACCATAGCATTATGGTTATGAAATGAAGTTCAAAGAACACTGGTGGGAAGGAGATAGACTGAAGCATTACTTTGGCTTCTGAAGCATCTATAGGTTTTGAAAATAAAAAAATAAGGTGGGTGGGTGGGTGGGGGGAGGGGGAATCAGATTATACAGATGACCACAAATCCTAAATTACTCTGGTGTTTTGGTCATCATCTGCAACCCCAGTGGGGAGATAAATCAATGTGCTGCAGCTGCAGACAGCTATCTGAGTCAGGGCCAGGACAGCTTGACTGGAGCGGCACGGCGAAGTCCAGTGACCGCTATCACAGGAGGTTTCCTGAAAGTGTGGAGGGATGGGGGAAGGACAGGGCGGAAATGAATCCATAAAACAATATTCCAAGTTAGCCTGACATTTTTATGAATTCAAACGTATCTGCGGTGCCTGACATTTGCAAACGTGATGTGCTCCTGCCTGTTTCCAATCTCTGAAAGCGATGCAGAGCGAAGGAGGTTGTAGTTGTCCGAATCTGCTTTGCTTGGTGCACTCATCTGCGTCTTATTAGAACATGATTTAATGTGCATGGCAACAGTAAAACTACTAGTTTTATGTTCTTTTAATCTCAAATGGAAGCTAAACTTGGGGTTTCTAAAATGTGAAAAACAACTGTGATCTAATACAAGATTCTTGAAGGCCGTAATACTGGGCTCTTGTCAGGGTAGAAAATCTTTAGTAATAGTGTCCCAGATTGTTGAGATAAAGTATTTGCAATGATAATTTATTTTTTTTTTTAACCTGTGGAAAGAATGCTGTGTAAACTACAGTTGGTCTGCCTCTTCCTGCAGTTTCCTTTACTTTTCTACCTTATATGCTGTTAATTTTGGAATATATCTTCAGGGATTCTTAGAATAGTCTGAATAATTAGTGTTTAGTTCTTATGCTTTTTGCTTTGGATCTGCAAGGAACAGCCTCAATGGGTTAATGATTGTCCAATATCTGTCACAGGCCATCTTTTCTGCAAATTCATTTTCCATGTGTGATGATCACACCCAATTGTAGACCTGTGGCTGCAAAAGGGTTGAACAACATGCTCAACGCATCTCTGTAATGGGTGGCATTCTCATGCCAAATGATTTCAGAGTACTATCAATGCCAAATATATTCCTGGCTTTAAATACTATTTTCCCCCTCATTGTGCTTATAAGCTCTGCTTTCCTTGCCATAACTCAGTGTTTGGAGTGGCTAATGACAGCTGCTGCTGCTGCATTTTAATATGTCTAGTGGGCAAGTACATGTATATTCTGCTGAGATGCTCCCTGCCTCCTATTCTTCCCCCCCCCCCCCCCCCCCCCCCATCAAACAGTGGGCCGACAAAGGCAGAGATGGATTTTTATTTTTCGTCTCAGGATTGGTGATGCAATACCAGATATTGGTGGGGTTAAGGCAGAAACCCCTCCGGAAAAATGGGTTCTTGTGGAAATGGCCGCAGAGGTCCTTTCCTGGCACCTGCTCCAGGCACTCGCAATGGGTTGAGGTCTCTGGACAGAATTCTGGATTTTGAAACCTTTACAGCACAAACCAAGAGAAAAGCTTGGAAACAGCATCAGCTGTAAGGCAATTTCCATGTGGTGTTTTTGAAATGTAAGTACAGGCTGACCCCCCCACCCTTCAGGCATACGGGAGGTGAGTGGATGGAGAAAGAGAGAGCAAGAGAACATGGCACGATCACCAGTCAAATCAACCATTTCCCTGCTGATACCACTGGTTTCTCTAATTTCTTTTATACTTAACGTTATGGAAAGGATGAAGTGTTTCAGACCTCCTTTGTCAACTACTCTAATACATCATTTATAAGGACTACTTAGTAAAACCTTATTGATTGCACCTCAGATCTTGATAGACTAATATCACAGCCGAAAACTGTGATTTATGAACATTTTTGAGTCATAAGTAATACTAACAGGGCAGAGGTTTTGTGGGACAAGCCCACAGAAGAGTTAAAGAGTTTTCCCTGCGTGAACCAAGAATATGTAGGAAAAATGTATCATTGAGGTCTTTATCACTGAAAAAGATTTGACAGCGCACTGATATACCGTCTAAGACTTTTACAGGTGCTGGTATGGGGTTCTCCACCACTATCGAAAACCCCTCCATGTTTGATTTCTCCTTGTGCTGCCTGAGCAAGATGATGCATGAACAAGGAGGTGCCTGTAAGGGGGAATCGCGCCCCTCCGAACCCCAGAGAGGGCTCTTGGGGAACCAGTGTGTGCCCTCTCCCAGTAGTTTGCTGGCTGGCTAAAGGAAAATTGCTGGTGGGTCACACGTGCCTGGGGGCAAATGTCTGAAAGCAGGTCATTTTGACAAAGAGTTTTCCAGAAATTTAGTGTGGTGGTTATTCCAGAGGGGAGAAGTGGGGGAGCTGAAAGTCTTCAGAGAGCCACAGCTAGAAGTTTCACCATGATCCTAATTACCATCACTGATGGATTACTCAAGCTAAACTTCATTATTCTTCATCATCATCATCATCATCATCATCATCATTCATTTTGAAGCAGGAATGGTAAGGGTTACATGTATTTACCCCACAGTTAGGATTTTAACAAGATTTAAACCCTCAACAAGACGACAAAGCAGAGAAATTTATTGGACTGCTCTTCTACAAAGCTGCTGGTGCCTCATATCAAAAGCTCTCTCACATGTGATAACCAAGAGCAGGACTTCAATTCTATGGACCTTTCTAAGGACGGAAAAAATACCCCCACCCAACAGTCCTCAGGGTCTGGTCATAACCTTTGGGCTGCGTCTTCATGGCAAGACTGGAGAGCTCTTGTAACACCCCATTTGGTGTCTGAAATACCATTTGGAGCATGAAGCTGCTCCAAAAACATACAGTTATGTCACAGCAATCAAGTATAATCAAATCCAAGCTTCCTTCTGCAATTTGCAATTGCATTTGGATGGGGTTTTTGTATAAGCCATTGTGTCATACCAGTAATGCAGGTTGATTAATTCAGGGGATAACATGATGCCACGTTAGCCTTACAGCACAGTTGCTGCCTGGGTTTGCTCCAAGAGGAACCCCACGTAATTAACATGACTCTCACCCTTTCACTTTTAACATGCTTCCTAATTAAGCTCTCCAGGATCTGAACTTCACTTTCTGGCTGCAGTGGCTGCAAAATGATTTATCCCCTGATGATGGTCACTAGCGCCAACCTCGCTGTCAGGGAGGCACGCTGATGCATTTAACTCTTTGAATTATTTTATCCCTTCTCTCCTGTTTAAGTATAGAGGTATGGGGCAAAACCTTACATTTCAAAGCCAGGACGTAAATGTGCAAATCTACCTATAGGCCATCTCTTACCCATTTGCGTATAATGGATGTATACATAAGAAATTATAAGGATGCATATAAAAAGCCTTTGACCTGTAATTAGCCTATGTTGCTGTTTAAAAAAATCTTTATGTCACTCCATTTGCAGATTAATTAAACCTAATAGGTGTAATGAAACGCAAAGAGAGCCGATTGCTTTGTAGAGATTTAGTATTGATTTGTACGCTAAACCAGCTTTAGTGGATTTTAAACAATTATTGTCAATAGATAAATTTCTGCAATAACTGTTTTATGTATAAAAGGGTCATATTGAGGTACAAAGTCTACTTACATATATAGCGGACAATTAACCCCCCACACACCTCAGTTGTATTTACACAGCACCTCCAGATCTTTGGCCGAAAGGTGCTGTTTACACAATATTATTTTAATTTCACATGAAAAATGTGCTACCATGAAGCTAAACATTCATCATTACCCGGGCGTGCTTTCCCCTTCTGTGGGGGGAAGTGCCATCAACTACTGACACAGGCTTTCTGCAGATAGCATTGGCTGGGGAATAGCGGTCACGTACCGGAGAATTCCCATTTCCAAAAAAACACTGGCTGTGGAGGTGCCCAGGGGCCGGAGGGGCCCCAGGTACTGCAGCCCCCAAATTGGGTTGGGCTTCTGCCTTCCAGAGTCGTGATTCCCCGGCTGAGCAGGCGGCGAAGGCAGGCAGCCCTGCCTGCCTGCATCCCTCGCAGCTGCCGAAATGGGAAGGACGTGGAGCCAGCGATGATGAGGAGGGTTCGCATGAATCCCCAGAGCCAGCAAGCAGGGTTTCCTAATTGTCAGCTGTGCTGCACTGGGCTTGTTTAAAATAATTAGTGTGGCGGCTTAAACAGACTGGGGGTGGCGGGGGGGGGAGTTGGGGGGGGCTTTTTTTTTTTTTTTTTTTCCTAATCCCTCTGCATGGGTTTTTATCGGTTGCTATCAGCTCCCTGCTCATTTCTGACACCGTCACTCTGCCAGGTGGGGGGAGGGGGAGGGGGGAGGGGGAAGAAAGGTATTATATTTTAAGTACACAAACGCAGTCAGAAAGAAACAGGATGAACCAGCCCCAACATACGCGATGGATGGAAACAATACACTCAATACATGGAAACGATATTATTTAAAAAAAAAGGGGGGGGCTGTATAACAGAAAAATCTGCTTTCTCCTCTTCCTCCTCTTTTTCCTCCAAGAGGACTAGCTGGAATCTTTCTTAATTACTGCTTATTTCAATGACAGAATTGTAATTTATCATTTAGTTGTAATTTGACATATGTTCACACCTTTGCCATTTCCAATTTCCTCCTTCACTCTAATTGTCTGCCTGGCTCGCCTGTCACGCGTGCCTCCTGGGATTAATTCGAGCTGTCTGTCTGCAGCGGGCTACCGGCGCGCTCGGGGCTGCCGCCACTGTGACAGTGTCAATGCGCGCACCGTTTAGCCAAGGCATTACCCGGCCGTCATGCTCCTGCCCTTCCTCAGCCCCCAGTGTTTATTGTTTAGCCCGTTTTTTGCATTTGTGACTTTTTGGGGTTTTATAAGACTCTAATTACGCTCCCTGGCTGTCAGCTGAAAGGAGAGGAAACCTTGCCGTAATTAGTGGGAGGGGGCCCTGGCAGCGGGGGATGCAGAGACCGGTAGATGTCTCTCGCTCTGCCTCGAAAATACACACCGGCTTTAAATACTCTGCCTTCATTTTCCTCTGTGGCTGTTTATGTTCCGCTGTCCCACTGACGTGGCCTCAGTAGAGCTATCGCACCCTCCTTCCCCAGCTTTTGGTCTCCCTGGCCCCGATTACCCACTTTGACACGTCGCATCCTGCTTCAGCATCCTCTTAAAACAACCTTTCCATGGCCAGGTCCTGCTGCACCTTGGTGCAACTCCACTGGCCAGGGGTGAATTTGGCCCAGGATACGTTTGCTTGCCGAGGATGGTAAAATAGCAGGGAAGGGCACTGTGTGCCCAACACTGAGTATACACTGTGGCTAAAAATTAACCTGTGCTTTGGTCACCCAGGAGGTGTGGCCCACGCACCTTTCCCCATGGCCGGTCATGCTGTGCTCACACTGAGCTGATCTCCTCATCCTTGTACATCTCCAACATGCAAGGCTGCCGCAGCTGGTCCAGAGAGGCTGCTTGTTTCACCAAAGTGTTGCAAAGTAACACCAAAAATTAGATTTTCAGCCATGTTTTTCACAGGCAACAGCTGAACTCACACTGTGACTTGTTACCTGGGCTCCTTTTCTCCGTCCCACCCAGATCTCTCCCAGAGGCTCCCCTGCAAGTCTGTGAAGCACACATGGATGCCATATACCTTTCTTCAGCAGGGCATCTGAAGATGCACCCCGTTTCGCCCATGGGGGACCACCCTCAGGGCTCCTCTTACACATAAAGATGACAGGAGAAAGCTGTTCGGTGTGTCTGCTTTGCTTTTTTTTTTTTTTTTTTTTTATTATATATCTTTCAACCTTTGCCGAAAAGGACAGAAAACATCAATTCTTTTCCTAATTTTCCTGGGAGATTTTTTTCCACAAACATAGGTATGTGGGCCAGGGCTGTCAGCAGATGTTTCACAAGAGCAGTTTCAACCCCAGCCCCCAAAAGGGAACTTATTTTCCCCAAGAGAAACCTGACTCTACCAACTGGCTGAGCAGATGCTTTGGACGGTTTGAAGGCAGAAAGCAGGCATCACCCTCTACCTTGATTATCATTATCTTCTATTATGCAGCCCCCCGGATCCCCACGTCTTTGTTGTGGTTTAACCCCAGCCAGCAGCTAAGCACCACGCAGCCACCTGCTCACTCCTCCCGCGGCAGGATGGAGGAGAGAATCAGAAGAGTGAAAGTGAGAAAACTGGTGGGCTGAGACAAAGACAGTTTAATAGGCAAAGCAAAAGCTGCACACACAAGCAAAGCCAAACAAGGAATTCATTCCCCACTCCCCACGGGCAGGCAGGTGTTCAGCCATCCCCAGGAAGGCAGGGCTCCATCTCGTGTAATGGTGACTTGGAAAGACAAACTCCATCGCTCTGAATGCCCACTCTTTCCTTCTTCTCCCCCCAGTTTTTATTGCTGAGCCTGACACCATACGGTATGGGATAGCCCTTTGGTCAGTTGGTGTCAGCTGTGTCCTCTCCTAAGTGGTTGTGCACCCCCAGCCTGCTCGCTGGTGGGGTGGGCGAGAGGTGGAAAAGGCCTTGGCTCTGTGCAAGCGCTGCTCAGCCATGACTAAAACACCCCTGTGTTATCAACACTGTTTTCAGCAGACATTCAAAGCATAGCCCCATACCAGCTACTGTGAAGAAAATTACCTCTATCCCAGCCAAAACCAGCATACCCTCCACTGTTTCCTCTACATCGTTGCTTTTGATACCCAAGTGAAGAAAGGTAAAGTAAGGAAAAGAGATAAACTACCTATTCCAGCTGTTAAGTGAAGGCTGAAAATGCTGAACAAAAAGGTTTAAAAAAAAGAAGTAAAGTATTTATTCATTTTCCAGTGAATTCAAATGTCTCATCCATCAGTACCTGCAGGCACAGAAGAGAAACTTGCAGAAGCCACAATAAATTGGCCAGCACCGTGCCCACTCCAGGGATGTGGATGCTGAGGAAGGTGAGTTTTGGAATGGGCTCACCTGCACGGCGTACTGCATGCTCAGTCCCCACACATAACCTCTATGAACAGCAAGCTCTGACCGTTGCCTTTATTTTTATCTGCTCTTCTCAATGGCGTAGCCTCAGGTAAGTGCTTTAAGCCCACTCTTGATGGCTCAAGTGCCTTAATAGATGCCTTAAGTATATAAAATTAAGACAATACCCTGAAAACACATGCCCATCCAATCGACGCAATTCCTCCCTCAGTCCTCGCTCTGGGCCATCCTGAGCCATTCCTGGCATCACCTTGGCAACACACCATGGGAACAGCCCAACTGGAGAGTGCAAGCTAGAGGTCAGTGCATCTTGGCACGTTCAAATCCCAAAGGAATCCATTTCAGAGCCAAGGGACACTGGGAAAACAAATCAACCTAAACCACCACCCCCGTTTAGCTGGGGATAAAAAAGCTGTTGTTGGCAGCACTGTGAGAGGTTGGCAAGATGCTGCCTTTTGGAAGCGCCTGGGTCAAGGCCATTTACTACGGTGTGAGCGGGCAGGAACGCTCCTCGGAGCCCAAGTAGGCAGAGCAGCTAACACAGCGCTGCTGGAAAATATTGAATGTCTTGTAGGAGGCAAGACCGAATGGATTTACATTTATTTAGATTTTTTTTCTCCCTTTCAATGTCTGCTTCCTACACCACTGACCTTTTAAAATTATTTCAGTACTTACTGACTTTGTTTTCTGCGTGTTGGTGTTGAGCGGGATTTTTATCTTCCAGCTTCCTGCCTTTTGCCATCTAGGATGGCCAATCTTCTCAGGCAGTTTGGTTTGAACACCGAGATTTTTCTCAAGTGTCTACAAACTTTTAGGAGCCGCCATTTCTGGCCGCCTTAGCTGCCAAATCACGAGCAGCTTGTGAAAATACAAAGTGCCTCAAGCTGAGTCCTAGAAAAGAAGGTCCTCCAAATACTTAGTTACATGCTTCAGCCTTGGTCTAAAGACTGGGGTATGAGGTGCTTATGATTTAATATTAGATCTTTGCTATATTTATGGCCTATTTCATATACTGGAGCTATTTTGCTGGAAATGGTGTTGGAAATCAATGTACTCATTAGAAGTTGATGCTAAGTGCTTTTGAAAATTCACCTTCTTTTTCATTTCTCCTAGCTATCAATTTTGTTTTTGTTTTAAACCTGACTTCCTGAGGCCTTATTCATTAATAGATAAGCAGTCATAAGTAGGTTATGAGCATACAGTAGGCTCATCTTCCATGTTGGCATACCCAGTGCAGTTTTTACCTGGAAATAAATCTGATTTTTCAAGGATGGGGAACACCTTCAGCTCACAGGGGGTCTCTGAAAAATGCATGCTTTCACTGTATCTGTGACAGGAATGACAAATGCCAAATGGCAAGGAAGGAGTCAGTCCAGACCCCAGCTGGAAAACAACCTTACAGATAGTTGTCCTCTACAGTACCAGCTGCGGTGCTCCGTACTGTCAATGGGGAGGCTAAAAGGGATAAAATAAGTGGGCTGAAACCTGAAATTCTGAGGGAGCAGAAGAAGGTGCTGACTTTTGTATAGTTTTTTTTTTTTCTTTTTAAATTATTACCCTACTTTTTGGGCATTTATTGTCTCAGCAGTGTTATTCATTCACTTGTGTCACAGGAACAGCAGATGCTTCAGTACTGGCCCATCCCGAGTGGTCTGTAACACACATTTAGGAGGAAACCCCCTCTCACTAGTAACTCAAACCCCAAACCTTGCTAGTCATTCACAGCTGCTGTAGGGCTAAATAGTCAGCGTAGGTACACCCGCTACACCCCATAAACCTACCCAGAGCTGGCAGGAGTAAGGTCTGCCTGGGCAGTACACCCCGAGCCTGTTGGCTGGGCACTGGGTTCCCCAGTCTCTTGGGAGAAGTTTAGTTTCAGTTGAAGAATTTGCCCAGAGCCATGCAAGAGGATAGCAGTGGAGTGCTACCGAAACAGCCATGGGTGGCTTTTCTTTGGCGCTCCCTCTATCCTCTCTTTAGATTTCAACAAAAACCTCTGTTAATCCTATTGCTGCTAATGAAACATGCTGCTAATGAAACAAAAGAAAGGGGAAGAGACCTCAATAATGCTTGACTGAGAGGCCTTCCAAGTCCTTTGCTGTATGCTTTCTGAGCTTGTAGTAGTTTGGCATTGCTCTAGCTCCTACTTGAACGTGGTATAGTGCTCTTATAGATACTTGCTCAAGAACAGGTGTAGAAAACTCCTTGGTGTATCCTCAGTATGCAAGTTTGCATCCCTATAAATTGAACCTACTTATGTTTTGAAATAAAAAGAAAACCCCAACCCAACCAACCACAGTAGCTGTCTGTAAGAATATGAAATACTTATAAATAATGGAGGAAAAAGCCTCTTTCATTCTTGCATGGAAAAAGAAAGCTGTAATAATTTTGCTTTGAAGAACACGCTCGCCTCTGTCCCTTAACCTTCACATAGAGAACAAGCACCAGCATCTTGATCCCTAAATGTAATGTTCTGGGAAACTATAAGACGGCAAAATCAAGACGGTGTACTCAGAAATTGTTTTTGTGCACTAAAATATAGTGGTTGCCAGTGGTGCCCACTATAAAATTTTTATATGTAGAAAGTGGCAGGCTATCACACTTTTTATATATGCATATATAAAAGTGACAGGCAGAGGAATAGGATGCCTGAAGCTGTAGGATATGAGTGTTATAGGCCACAGTCCTTTTATTTTTATTTTTATTTCATCTCGATGGGGAAGTTTTCTGTCATTAGCACAAAAGCGCAACACAAATATTTTCTTCTTTTGAGGCCTGAACACACACAGAGACCTTCCTATTTTCATCCAGACATTTAGTACTGCTGCTTGCTGCTTGTTAGCATTTTGGGGTGAATTATGGCAGGCTGTGGGGCTGGTTCTGGCAGCCTGGACCCTGTGTTCCTCCCGCATGGCTCGAGCGCCCTGGGCACGGCCAGGGGGAGCGCAGACGGGAGGGTGGTCACCAGCACCTGCCAGGTAAAGCCTCACAATGTTTGAGAGCTGCTGGAGATGCTGTTTCTAGTCTTGTGGTTTCTATTCCTAGGCATTTTTAAGAACTTAGAGAATGAGTGCAGAAACAGGGGAGGTAAAAGGAGGAGATATAGCAAGGGACATGGAAGCACCACCAGCCATCCATCTAGTCCACAGCACGGTTTCTGGCAGCACCAGCAGCACTGGAGGCTTCAGGAGAATAAGTGGGAATCCCTTACATGGGGAAACTTGCTGTACAAGTTCACCACCCATTTTCAAAGACAGACATTCCCAGCCACCTTAAATCCAGCATTTGCCCAGGTCTGGTGGGGCTGTTGAAATTCCTGCAGTAGTCCTGGTATGCAGAAGGTCCTGGTCACCCCAGGGCATGCAGGTGGCTGTGGCTGTTGCAACATATTAGCTGGTGCTGTGGCAGTGACGGTGCCTGCTGGACTCCGATGTACTGTCACATGTTTCATGCCATGGTAAGAAGGCGGCATTTGCAGGATGTAAAGCTACCGTTTTGTCAGAAACGTCTCATCTTTTGGACCTGGAAATTACATTTGTGTGGAAGCTGAGTACCTCAGGGACTAAGGCCAGGTGGAGAGCAGTTTGGGTTGGGGGAGACATGGAAATCCCACAGCACAGGTGCAGACGTATTACTGATGTTTTTGGGATGTGCTGGACTTGCCTTTGTGTGCTGTACTTACATTTCCTTGTCTGGGACACCCCAGACAGAGGTATGGGAGGTCTACACATGTGTACATGTCCGTGAGCACATAGACACAGAAATACAGACCTTTGTGTGCACATTCAGACTGAAATGGTTTCCAGCCACCTACAAATACTTTGAGCTGCAGCTCCACAACTCACCTTAGATAGCAGCTCAGGACTTGCATTAGTGCATCCTGCACCCAGCAGGACGGTGCCCTCCAGCCCAGTGCAGCCTCTGGTGGGTGGGAAGTGCCTGCTGGGCCTGGGGAGAAGCAGGGAGAGAATCTCTGGAGGATCCGCAGGGAGCATTCAGTGCTTCCAACATCTGTCACTGTAAGTGCTGGATTTTTACCTTGCAATTTGTTTGAGGAAAAAAGTCGGGGAGCAATAAAGTAATAAGCTGAGCGGAAAAAGAATTGTTATCAGAAAATTATTTGTAATGTAGCCTTTAAAATAAATATCCCAGATATTCCTGTGCTTTACAGTGTCATTTCTAACTCTAAAAAGTCAGTGTATAAATCTAATGGAGTAGCTATTCATAAAAGTTCAGCTTGAGTAATAAAAGTAACAATTTTCTGTAATGATATTTTATAGATTTGAATAAGACATATAAAATATTTTTGCTTTTATAGCATATGTAAAGAGAGTAAGTATACTATGCCTATAAAACAGGGATTACTTTTAAATTCTTAAAATATTTCTAGAACAAAGTAAATAATACTCATAATTTTTTTTCTGAAAGACCAATTGAAAGCCACGTAGCAAACTTTTCAACTATTTTATAAGAAAACAATTCTCCTGCAGTTTCAGAGCAGACATAACACACTTCCCTCTTTTATCTTTTAATAAAGGAAATTTGCAGGCTTTCTTCCCCCTTGCTATTGTGTATCCCTCCCTCTGAGCCCTTCAGCCCAGTTCTTTGCTGGTATGTGTTACACGTGAGGAGAACTTGGGCTTTTATCCTCTGTGATGTAATTTTCACAAATGCCAACTGAACATTGCAGAGAAGAGATTTTTCATGAAGTGCAGAGGAGGAGGGAAAACACAAATCTGAAAGGTAAGAGGCTTGGACTTCTGATTTATTTTGTACCAAGTCTGGGGGGAAAAAATACCAAGTTTTAATGGAGATACTGTGAATTGTGCATGAAGGTAAGCAAGATCAGAGCCTTAGTCTCAGACCTGACCCTCTGGCAGAGCAGTGCCACGCTCAGTGCCGCCCTCTGAGTCACAGGGACAGCAGTGGGTCGGTCGTGCCACTGCTGCGCACTCCAGGCTCTGACCACCCTGGCAGAGGCGCCTGGGGACCACACTACTCAGCCCCTGTGGCAGTGTCCCCTGATGGTGCTGTTGCACTTAATGATGGGGTCGTGGAGCACCATCTGTGTCTGGTTGAGCCACGTGTCCAGCAGTGACACGGGCATGCTAGGAAGATCAGGTTTGCGCAGCTAGGATGCCCACGCAAGGGGAATGGGTGGGCAGCTGGGCACAGAAGTGCTTTTACAGCCACAGGGGAGTCAGCCTCCTTGCACAGAGCTGAGGGTGTAACCTGTAATCCTGTGGGAATGCAAAGCCTGGTTAATGTAAATAGCTCTAGTTTGAAAAGCCTCATGAAAGAAACCAGAAAATGCGTGGCTTGCATGTGATTATTTCTAAACCTATTTCTATAGGGTTTCTCTAAGGCATTGCTGAGCATTAATTTTTTGCCTTGTCAATAAAATATGTTTCCAAATTGCGTTGTCCAAATGTGATCTGAGCTACCTTCAGTGGATAGCAGAGGAGTGCAATTTGATTAAGTGATTTTAAAACCCCATAAAATAGATGGTAGGAATGATGGCCGTGTGTGGGGCTGCAGCCTCCTGGCCTGGGTTTTGGCTGACACCCAGGCAGTGCCCAGCACGGCCAGCCACATCCCCTGTAGTTCAAGCCTTCCCTCAGTGAACCAGGTCCTATTTGTTTTCAATCACAGCCCAGCAGGGTAAATTAGGAGCTGAGCAAGCCCATGCAGCCATCAGGCTTGGACTCGCCACCCACCAGCATTCCCCCAGTGGCCTCTCTGCTGGTGTTTATGTGCCTGTTCCTTGCCCGTTTGCTGCCTGCCTGCCTCCAGCATTATATATATATATATGCTGTAACATATATAATGTGTAATTGTATACAGTTAGCTACCCTGCTCTGAGGGCCATGTATGCACACTGGCGGGTGTGCAAGTGGGAATACACAAACACACCTGTGGGTTTATACACATACACACTTGCATACATATTTCCTTTCTACAACTACTTGTAGGGCATGGTAAAAAGGGAGTCTTAAGTAAAAATAAAATGTATATATTTTCATTCATGAGCTTACATATATGTATATATACGCCCACTAGAGATGTTGTGCAGCTATCTCAATTTGCACATCCACTCAATAGTAAATCTTTAGGTCTGTGGCATATGGTACAGCCATAAATACATATATCTGTAGGAAAATGAAAACCGATATGACTCAACATAAAGAGTTTCTTTTTTTCAATATTTTTCAATGTTTCTATTGACTTGTCTATATATTTACATCTACAGGTTGGCTCCTGTACCTAGCTCAGGAGGTATCACCATCACTTTGCCCTCATGCAAGCACAAAATACAGAGTCCTTCACGATGGATATCTCTGTACATATGGCCAGGTCATTATACAACCAAAGGTATCTTTTTATAAGGCTTTTCAAATAAGAAAACCCAGAAAAACCTTATACACAGCACATTCAAGGGCTGCTGGCAGTGGGTCAGACAGACTAATAACTATAAGCAAACCATGGTTTGGGTCAAGCACCAGGTCACCTTTTGGGGGTAAATCTTAAACAAAAAATGTTGGGCAAATTGCTGTGCTGTAACAGAGACGGCAATTCAGAGCCAGTGCTATTGAGGACTTCATGGTTTAAAAATGGGTGAGGTCTGATTTTTTATTTGATTTTTTATTTGACAGTTGGCATATTTCTAAAAAGTCATTGCACATTTCTGAAATTTCATTGCACATCCATGCATCATTACCTGTTTTCTTAGAGCTCGAGGGAGACGATATTGTTGGGGGTTTTCTCTCATGTAGGGAGGCAAGGCAACGAGGCGTAACAGAACCGAAGGATGGCCTTTGGGAGAGCAGCATAGCTTTTCTGAAGCACAAGTCTTTGGTCCAACTGAAAGTCCAAAACAAAGGAGAATCTCTGTCTCTCTCCTTCTCTCTAGCTGTACCTTGGTAATGAAAAGGAAACAGCAAAGGAAGGAAAAAAAGAAAGCAGAAGGAAAAAAAAAAGCAGCATACTATTTTTCTATTTTTAAAACTTGGTCCAAAGTTAAAGAGGCTGGTGAGCAGAAGCAAATACTCTTCAGAAATGCCTGACTGCAATGCCGGGGTGAAATATTCCAGGAAAACAAGACAGAGGAATATTTTTAGCAGTAAATATTGGAGTTGAACGGGACTCGCTCATCTCAAAGAAAATGATGGACAAATGCTGCAGGGCGTGCTGAAGAAAATAAAATGCTTACCCTTTATCCCAAACTCATTCAGCTAGGGACCATTTTAGGAGTTGAACAAAGTTCTCTGAGTTTTTTCCTTTGGCCTTATTCTTTTTCTTTTCAATAGCAAACCAAAAACATGCTAGTGTCTCTGTTGCTGGCTCTTGGACTGGGAACTCCTGGTCTGGAAAAGGGCAGCTGAACTTCATTATTTTGTCAGGGAGTGGAGATGTTCCCAAGCTCAGGGGCTACTCTAGAGCCTTGATCAGTGGCGGGACTTAAAGGTGGGGAAGACAGGGGAAAACCTGCCATTTCAGTAAGCTGGGACCTGCAGGCAGCTCTGCCAAGTCCCTCTCCCAAGGCAGCTTTTCCCTAAAACTGATTCTCATTTATTTTATATTTTACCAATACTCTTCCTCTTTAGGCATGACTGAGTTAGGTGTGGGAGGTTTGGGTGCAGGCTCAGTGGCTAAACTTGGATGGAATTTCTGGGTTTTTGGGGGTGTGGTGGTGTCATGTTATTCAGTTTTTCTCTGAGCTGGTTTCTTGTTCTGTGGTATGGCCGCGCATCCCCTACTCCTGACAAGGACCAAAGGGACTGTGCTAGAAGAGAAAAGCAGCATTTCGCAACTGGGAAGTACTTTTGCCACATTCTTCTGAGTTCTCCAGATTTCAGGAAAGCTTAGGATAGCTTTTTTTTCTTTTTTTTACATCTGGACTGAACAGGCACTATTAACCCTTTCAGATCTCCCATTGCTGCCAATCAAGGGGAAAACAAATGTCTCCATCCCACCTGCTAAACCGCTCTCTGCTCTTGGCTCCAGGTGCTGCCACTTGTGCCTGGCAGGCAGAAAGCTGAGCGAGCTGTCAGTGGCACCTGGGGTGGTGCCCACCTTCTTGCAGCTTTCCCAGGGGGACAGCTTTCCTGGGCAGGTGGGTGGCAGATGCATGGGACTGGGGAGGCTACTGCTTTTGGCCGGATGAGGGATGCTCGCTACACGAAGGCTCCATGTACCCCCGCCTACGCCAAGGTTAATGCAAACCCAAGAGGTGCTCGATCGCATCTGGCCCTTGTGTATCCACATCTGTCTTCCCACCCTCGGACTTCCCTGCCTGTGCCGGGAGCAGCCGCCCTGCGGTCCCCGCGCTCCCCTGGGCTGCGGAGGTGCAGCAGGAGTTATGTTACAGACATGTCGAAAGCCATTAATTAAATTAGAGATCTCTGACAGGGGCTGCAGAAGCAGCTGTGTCATCAATCATCACGCCGCAGGCTGACACGCGGGCCGCATCACACGGAGGGAATTTTTTTCTTTTTAAAGCCAGCGGAGGGCTGTAAGCAGGGGTGCTGTGCGGGAGGGTGGCACTGCGGGGGCTGAGGTACCAGCTGGCCTGGAGACCCCCCCTCTGCACTCAGCAGCGTCTGTGGCCGAGGCGCCTGGGTGTTGCTGCAGTGCAAATTAATTGGCTTCGTCAAATGTCATCCTGTGGCTGCTCATGTCCCTGCGCCTTAATGTGCGTTAATGGGGCCGAGCCCGCGTTTGGCAGCGGGTGAGCGTGCCGAGCGGCTGCCGGCTCACCTGCCAAGCCCTGGCTGGCGTGGGTGGGGAGCCCTGGCCCTGGGGCTCGGCATGGGGATGCCTCCTGCCCTCGCCGAGGTGCCCTGTGCTTGATAGTGTGGTGTGAAATGGAGGAGATATGTGGATCCCAACCGCGCACAAAAAAAAGTGAACTTCTGTTATTTACATGCGGCAGGCCACTCGATAACGAACTTGCCACCTGCCGCCAAACAACTGGCTTTTAGGCAGTTAATCAAATAAGAAAGGCTAAGGGTAGTCACTGCACCCTTTGCAAATAGCAATCCAGACACAAGAGCAAATAATTTGTGTCAGCATGACAAGAGAAAATGGAATGTAAACTTGCTAAACAGCCAACAGATACCGGCTTTTATATGTATGTTTTTCTGTCTCGGCCCAAGGAAAGGACCCAGGCAGGTTTAGATTTGGGATCTATTTATAACGTCAAGTGTTCTCCCCCCTCCTAGCCCCATATTGGCGAGGAGATGAGGAGAAACAGCCTTGCAATATCTTAATGTTCCCTGGGCCAGCTTCTCCACATCCACCTCTCGGTGTGCTACCTACAGAGGAAAGACAAAGCTTCAGCAATTTTATTCAGGCCTGTTTTGCAGTGTAGGTCATCTCAGCAGAGTGTAGAAACAATAGCATGTGCCAATCTCTCGGCACAAATACTGACCCACAAATAATGAATGCTCCTAGCAACCATAGAGAGAAGCAGCAAAACTTTTAACACATTTTTGCGCCAAAAAAAAAAAAAAAAAAAAGAGGTAAAAATGAATTTTGCGCCAGTGAAAAGTGGCCTGCGTGTAGATGATCTGCAAAGAGAAGATTGTCAGATAAATTATTTGTATTGAGTAATTTGATCGTCTCTCCTTGGAAGCCTAATGAATAGGTTATTTTCTGCAACAGCTGCTGTTCAAATTCTCAGGCACAAGTCCACGTGGTCTGGCTGTTCAAAGAGAATTACTGTGCTGGCTTTTTGAAAGTAACTTAAAAAAGTAAAACTAGGCACACTGTTTGTTGACAGGGAGGAAAGATGGAGCGGAGAAGATTTAAGCAGGTGGTAAAATTATCGTGAAGCCCTAAAAATGAGTGGTAAAAAGGGTAATTGTGTGAAGGCACAAATAACTCGCCTGTCACTGGGACTGTAAGAGACCGAACCATTGTGGCTGGCCATGATGTAATTCAGACATGTCATCTGCATTTCACATATGCTACTGTGGAGAGGAAATGCCTCCCAGATGGGCTGTGAGGCTGTACGGCCCCGGGGACCCTGCTGCCAGGTAGGCTATAGCCACGCAGGCACATCAGTCTGAAGCTACTCACCTCTGGTCATCTATTTATATAAGGCCAAATACCATCCGCCTGCATGTGTCAGTGGAGGGGTCTAGGAAAAATATGGCTTTTTGGGTGTGTGTGGAAAGGGTTAAATGCATTTTGCACTTGTGCCATAATTTGCTACTCCGTCATCTGCATTTGCCCAGGAGGAGCCAGATTTCCTTCTGCATTTGTTAGTGCACACTTACCTGCAGTAGGCAAAGGCTGACCTGAACGTTTTTAGGGGTGATACTTGCCCGTGTTTTTCTCTGACTAGGTCTAAATAGGGTAAAGTGTGATCTGCCAACTATAAAACCCTGAATTCTTCCACCCACAGTATAAAGGCACAGCTCTGCACGCCTGCCTTGCTCCCTTGCCCTGCCTGCCCTGCAGATGCTCCCTTCCTTTGAGGAGCTTTGCTCAGGTTGTTGTGCAGTTCAGCACACTCAACTTCCACACACCAGACCTTTTTGCACCTAGAAAGTCAGATTTTTTTGGGGGGGGTTATTTCATTGCTCTCTGCATAATCTGTTCAGAAACCCAGTGTTTTACTTCTCATGCTCTTTTTCTTCCTCTTCTTGTCAAGGTAATTGAGAGGAGACTTGCTGTATGAACAGTGTTAAGTACGGAGTACATATTGAGGTGAAGTGAAAGGTACCTCAGGTAGAAATTGGCCATGAGCTCTCTCTGCCTTGTGTTTCTGCAAGAGTAGATTTAAACAAGCTACTGTAACAGGAGACACTGAGGGTGGATGGATGTGGGCATGCGTGTCTAAGGGAAAGACAACCACCCAGAAAACCCTGAGGAAACAGCCAAATAGACATTTTGTAATGAAGGATTTGGTGGCTAGCTCTTCAAGGGGTGCTTACCACTGTGAGGACCAGCTCATTCAGGATGCTTTGGCACCAAGTCCAAGCTGGATACTGCTTCTTTATGAGGCCATCTCCATTTCTGCAGGTGGTTAAAGGATCGGGACGGCAGGAGGTGGGGTGGGGGGTTAGGAGTGCAACAAGGGGGCCTGGAGGAATGATGCAGCCCTCCCTCTTGTACCAGGACCGTAATCCTAGACTGCGGCATCACCTTTCTTTTGGGATGGAAGCCAGGTCCCACACACCACACAAACCAAGGTAGGCATGCTGGCTTTGTGCCTGCCACCACTGAGCATCAGCTCCAGCCTCTTGTGGTTCGGTCTGCTTGGCTAGTGCTCTTCTGTAAGACACATTGCGCCTGTCCCTCTTCTCATTTGGCTTGGGGAGTGCTGAGAAACCCCTAGCTGCACTGGGGGGGCAGTGAATAAAGGGGACTATTTGCACCCATTTTGCTTTCATAGCTTCTCATGATGGTTGGGCTGAGCTGTGGCGAAAGCTGTGCTTTTCTTTACTAAACTGTCACAGCACTTTCAAAACTAGCCAGCTGCAACAAGGTCTTTTACCATCACATACCAAGTTAACTTCAGTAAGTAGCTAGCACGCCTTGCCCTAGCATTTTCACCAATCCCCAGCACGGTTTCTAAGATCCATCTACTGTTTGTGCCATTTCTTCATACTCTTCAGGCCAGTCCCTCAGCTTCTCACCTCTGCCACCTTCTCTTTGTCTCTCCTCGTCCAGGGTGCTCTTTCTCCTCCCTTTCCAGATCTCTCTTCATTGGCTACTCCTATTCCATACCCCTTAGAGCTATTTAACCACTTAGCAGGAACCAGCCACAGCTGCACCTTATCCACATCAGCCAACCCACCGCCCCTGAAGCCAGCCCACAGCTGTATATTATCAATGTTAATTAACCCAGCTTCATTCCTCTACACTAACCAACTGTAAAGTGAAACCCCACGCCTCTGTCATTTTGGGGGCAGAATCTGCTTTGTTTTTCATGAAGGTCATTTGGCGTATTACAAAGTGTGCTAGTTCATGTTTCATTTGAATTAGCAAAGTGTGCTTATAGATGTCATGTATATTGCTACCGAAAGTTCTCTTAATTATGAAAAAACCTAAAGCTTTTTGCTTTTTAAAACCACATGAATTTTAAGTTTGCTCTTGTGATGAATTCTGAGTGTCTTAATCTCAACAAATATACAGTCTTTGATGTCACCTGCGAAAATTGCCTTCCTGCCAGTTTCAGCGACAGCATTTTGGTCTGAGTGCCGCCTGCCATCAGCAGTCAAGGCTCTCTGCGGCCAGCAAGGAGCACAAGTCCTTCCATACCTGCTCACTCCTCTCTTCTTGCTCACAAAATCACCTTTGATCAAATCATCTTTTGGAAAAATAACCTCCTATCCCATCTTTTTTGTGCTCCTCCTCTTAACCTAGTGCATAAGGATACCGAGGAAGGGCTTCATGACTAGCAAATCTCCCGAGTCACCCCACCACCAGTACCAGGCAGACTAACCACGAGCCGCAACCAAAAAACACTGCAGCACTGGCTTGGATTTTAGCAAGGGGCTAGCACAAGTTCAGAAGCCATCCTTAATGATGCTCCATGCTCAGATAATTCTGCTGAGACACACAGCCAACCCAGAGACAGGTAAACCTTAAGACTGAAGGAGCGTGTGCCAAAAATATGGAGCAGGACAGCACTGTGGCACTTGAGGGCAGATATTGCCACAGGTAGAGTCATCTTTGTCAGTGCCACCAACTGATGTGTCCAGCTATGAAAAGGTGAGCTTCTGGGCATTAAGTTTAAAGACAGGCAGCTGTAACAAATGCTGGGACTTTGAACCAGAGAGAGGTGCATGAGATGCTTGTGCAGACAGTGGGTTACAGATATTGAGACATTCATAAACAGGCTCCAACACAGATCTTGGACTTACAGTCCCCATTTGGTATCCACTAATACCTGCCCTCCTACTGACTGCAAGTCCAGCACATGGAGTCTGACACTCACCTGAGTCACCAGTTTGCAGACATTACCCGTTGTGGGCTGAAACCATATGCAGATCCAAGGGGTCATCTCCTCAAAATGAGGACCTGGATATTAAAGCGGCATTTGCATGTTATAATTATCGTTCAGCGTTGGTACATATGGGCAACACATATAGTAGAATAAGCAGGCTGTAACAGCAGGTGGTGCTTGGCGTTCTCTGTCATATCAGTCACGTTTTGGTTTTTCTGTGCATTTGGATTGATATATATATATATATATAGATATTCTAGACAACTGGGATGCTCTTGTGCAGCAAAGAAGCAATTTTTGTGATGGCTGGTCTGTGTATGGTACCTTTTTTTATCTGGGCTGATTAAGATTCATGTTTCTTTCCTCCAGAAGTGCTAAGGTTCCTATTTACACATGATACAAGATCAATGGGCTAATAATTAAGGCAGTAGTGTGATGCTATTTCAGGTCTATTGCCTGTTTATTTGAAACAGCTGTCTATGGATGTGGGCTGCATGATACAGAGGTTGCCATGGTTAAACCCCATGTTTACTGAGTGTCTGGTAAATAGTTGCACAACTTTCTGTGTAAATGCCAGATAGCACATTAGAGTTTCTTTTGCACGGTTTTACTTAGGCACAAGCCTTGTCCCCATTTTCTGTAACCCTACTGATCTTATTTGCTTGCACATACCTGTACAGAGTGAGGTGAGAAGGAAACATGCCACAGAGAAAGGACTGAATTTATGTTTAGTCCAGACAGGTGGGGACTGAGAGGAGGTGTGAAGCTGGTTTTTGCAGAGATGAAAGGCCACTGCAAGGGAGCTGGGAATAATCTCCTCCATCTCTAGTGGCTAGGAGAAGAGCGGTGGCCTTCAATTGCCGCAAGGAAGAATCAAGTCAGGCATCAAGGAGAGACTTTGTAATGGTAATGATGGTGAGGCAGCAGCCTGCGGAGGCTGTCAAGTCTCCATTGCTGCAGATCTTGAAGAGCAGATTAGATCTAGCTTTGGCAGGAATGATATACTGTAACTGATCCAGTCTTAAATCAAGGAAACAGGTTGGATGACCTCTTGAAGTACTTCGTAGTCCATAAGTCTATTTATGCCATTAATATTTGGAGGCAGAGTCTGATTAAACTGTGGCATACATCAAGCGCTGGAGCAGCTGCTGTTTCTTCCATCCATAACTTGGTGAGAGAGGGCTTAGCAGACCTCTGTGGGAAGCAGGTTGCTCCGAAGGAGGACGGTACCCATGTGCCCGTGTTATGCAGCTCTCAGCGCGGCTCTTTGGAGAGGGACATAAAGTCAGCAGGGTCTGCTGGGCATTGCCAGAGTGGTATCCAGTGCCCACCAGAAAAGCCTTCTCCCGTAACCTGGAGTGAGTCCGAATCCCTTTGTGGGGCACTGGGTACCTGACTGGTGCCAGCAGCGTAGTCCTGCTCTCCCCTGTTCTCACGCCTCATCAAAGGGCAGGGAGATGCTGGCCCTTAGCACGGCCATTCTTTGTTTCCCACGCTCCAGCTGAAGAATTTATTTAAAAAAAAACAAAACAGGAGCAATAACAAATGTAAAAGAGGTGTCTCCCCCAGCAATGGCACACGCTTTCATTCCAGGCGTGTCTTATTTGCGTTCAGTTTTCCAGATGTAAAACAGACCCATGGGGTCAGGCGGCACAGGTTTTCTATTTTTCACATCACTGCACCTGCAGAAGGACAGAATTCGGTATTGCTCACATTAGATGGGGGGAAAGCCTTCCTATTCATGCCATTTTTGAGAATACAGACTTTTCTTGCAGTAATACTAAGAAAAAACCACCCTTTTCTGCTGCGAAGGGCTGCTGTAGGCCCAGGTCAGGCTGTGGGCTGTGAATGACCACGCTTCCCTGCAGCACGTTCTTCTCTGTGAAACAGAGGGAACCTGTGAAAGGCAAAAGCAAGCGGTACAGATTGCACACTGGAAAATGGATTAGCAGATAGATGACTTCTTGAAATGGAAAGGGCTCGCTTCTCACAGGGGCCTGGATTTGCTTATCTGCCATGCAAGTACTTGCATAATAATAGCTAATCTGCATATGATAAATTAATAAAATAGATTTAAGTGTTGAGGAAGCAAAAAAAAAATCTAGGTATTTGGCTCTCTTTTAGGTACCTCAGTTGAAAACATCGGTGGGGGATCTGAGACAAAATTAGTAACATTTGCTGGAAGAGAAGTTTATGCACGTGTGATGGATTCCCAGATTCTTTCTGTGGCAGCTGCATTTTAGCCATCTCTCTCCTGAAATGAGAGCCTGTCCTGTTTGCAGTGCTTTGCAGAGCTGGCTTTATATGCAGCCGCCTTCCTTTCAATATAATAATCCAAAGCTTACAGAGCTGCAAATAAAAAAGCAACCTGTGTAAGCCAGCGTAGAATTTTTTCCTGAGTCCACAGATGATCAAAATGATATTTGTTGGAGAGCATTATTTAGGCTCATTCCTGTCAGCAGTTACTCTAATGCTCAGTAGCTGCGGTATAAAAGAGTTTGGGCAGATGTGCGGGCCGTGGCATGGGTGAGCTCACTTGGACAGTGGGAGGGAGCACAGTAGCCAGGGGAGGCTGGGGAAGCACCCGTGTCCATTCCTGTCTCTGTGTTTCCCAGCTTCGCGTAGCAAGAGGTTTTGATATTGCAGTCACCGCTGTCCTACCGGATCCAGCATCTCAGCTGGCTAATTTGTGCCAGCGCAGTTGCATTGACTGTGGCAGTAACTAGAGGATGGTGGTGGGCTATATCCCCAATTTCCCCTGATTCTCTAGTGGGTTTTGGAGTCTTTTTTTAGGTCCTTGCTGTGACGTGTGGCTGTGTCACAGCTACCTAGCTTGGATAGATCCATCTGTAACACTGCAGCCTCTGCAGAGACAACTGAGCAGCAAAGTACTGGGAGCTCATTTCTATCATGGTAAGAGCCATACCGCCTGCTGGCTGGCCATTTCTAACCAAGCAGTGAACGTGACAGTAAACATTTTCTGCCTTACTTTGCTCCAGCTCTCAGACCATTAAGAGAACACCTTAAAATGTGGGTCTTTCATCCACAGATCTCAAAAGATGTAACATTAATTATGTAAACTTCACATCAGCTCTACATGGTGTTGGCTTTGTAGCAAAATAAAAGCACAAGGGAGGTTTTTTTGTGGGTGGTTTTTTTCCCTTCAGAGTCATATCGCTAGCCAATATGCCAGGCTGGCCCAATGGCCCTGGTCGAGGACCGTGTTTTGCTGTGAGAGGCTGTAAAATTCTGCCTCTGGAGATTATGGTCTAGAAAGTAGAGCAGATAGAGGCAAACGAAGGACAGAGGAGAAAGTCCTAGCAATTAACTCTTCTTGTAAATATCTGTACTTGAAAAAGCTGTGCTTAACCCATCAGGGAACTGACAAATCAGGTGAGCTATAGGCCCAAGGAAAAAACAGCTCAATTTTTAATATCAAATACTCTAAGCAGTAATCACAGTGAGCAGCTTACCAGCAATTCAGTCTGGAATATGTTTGCATTGCTTGTCAGATAATTTTGAGCTGTGGACATATTAATGGAAATTGTGATCTGTTTCAGGACAAATCACAAGCAGGCAAAAGGACTAAATTCAACAAATTGATTCTGTGCCACGAATAGTTCAACTAGAACTAGTTCCTCATTGTAAGATATTGTGCCTTTCTCATTTCTAACTCAAACAAACGTGCTAAGGTGCTGTTGCATTGCTTATCACCAGAAATTTTGATTTCATAAATACTGAATCATGAAACTGAAATTGCATAAAACTTTCTGCATGTGTAAAAAAGGAGTCCTGCATCATCTGGACTCCCTCCCCTAGTGCTCTTCTGTTCTGTGAAAAGGGGACAAGACTAGGTGAGCTTGTCATATTTGAGACTATATCCTTTTCTGCTTGGACTTCGGGGTAGATACTGGCATTAATTGTGGTCCCTTGCTGTAATGCTATGACACGATTATTTTTTCAAATTCAGAAAGATTGGAGGGAGGGATTTTTGACCCAGGTGCCCACTGAACCCTGCTGTACCACTGTTGGCACCCAAGCAGTAATAGATACCAAATTAACCAAACACTTTTTGTAGGTTCGTTTTCCCACAAGTCTGTAAGGAAGTTTCGCAGAAGCTGTGACATTCGTGGTGGGTCTCTGCATTGTAGCTTGCCTAGCCCATGGTGACTTGCACCACGTTGAACCCAGTGGGTTTTCCAGCTTAGCAGGCAGTTTTGCCTTGAAGATCATTTATTGGAGGGGAGCTGAGTCGTACTTGCTGGAGGTGAAAGCCTGTTTTGGGGAAACGCAGTCACTGGGCTCAGGTAGGTTTGACCAAAAGTGTGAAGAACTATTGCTGCCGGCAATGTCTTTCCCCACAATGGAAAGAAGTGAGCATTTAGAGCTGGAAGGGGGCACAAGATGCAGCCACTGAGGCCCTATAAATGTGAACCTGTGAGAGTCAGCTCCCAGGGTCAGGAGTCAAAATAAATTGGTGTGTCCTTGACTCATCCTTTGTTCTCCTATAAAGCCAATGAACAAAACTTAAAACCCCATCAGAAAATTTCAGGTTGATGGCAGCTTAGTGTCTGACTGCTGTAGAACTGGATTTTACCCGAGCAATGTTTTGTCCACACATAACACTGTCTCAACTGGGTTAGTCATTACACATAAATGTTTTCTCTTACACTCCTATAATATTTGCATGTTTCTGTTTGTACTGCTGGCTGCATTCAAGGAGTCCTAAGGGCTGTAGTATTGCGGGGAGGAATAGACCAGCCAGCTCTTACCCAGCAGTCAAGCTCAAGTCATGAAGGACTATGATTTTCACTTACTTTTACTCCACTTGCTGCTCCCTTTTGGCAGCCTGTGCAAAGGACCAGGCCTGCTGATACGCGTCACTTTTGGAAACAGCTCACATCCCTCCAGAATTCTTGCTTGGTGTTCTTTTTTTTTTTTCTTTTTTTTTTTTTATTTCCTTGGCTCTCCAAACGCACTAAAGTGTCATTAAGACAAATGGCAAACATTTCTCCTTTTCTCACATCTGTCAAAACTTCAAAATCTACTTTCATGACATTTCACACAGAATTTTTTTGCGTACCACTCAAAGGACATAGAATCCTCATGAGCCTTGCTT
Organism: Falco punctatus; assembly: GCF_963210335.1. Classification (NCBI taxonomy): domain Eukaryota; kingdom Metazoa; phylum Chordata; class Aves; order Falconiformes; family Falconidae; genus Falco; species Falco punctatus. Next base: position 69,539,441 of record NC_137580.1, read on the forward strand.
CCATGATTTTCATCTGCCGCATGCTGCTGCCCCTGTATTAAAAATAACAAAAGGGAGGCAGGAGGGGAACAAGTGATCTAAACAGCTGTGGGGTAGGAGGAAAGAGAATTAGGCTGGTACCCACAGAGGGTTTGGAGACGCTCTTTGAATGAAGTGTCTATGTATTACTATCAAGAGGATGCACTCCTGAGCACCTGAGCAGAGTGTTTCCTCAACCTGCACCCCACCAGCGAGGAGGCTGAGCTCTTCCATAGTAAAGAAACCAGAGTCACCAAAGAAAACTCTGTGAGGCTTAGGAGTAGCTTTGCATTTCCAGTGCCCGCAGAGTGTCAGGAACTGAAAGGAGGCTTCATTTTTGGCCCTTAATTTTAAAAGTAATTTGTTGTTTCTGAAATTGCATGCTTGGCCTGCAAATATTAACTGATGTGCTTGCTTCTATTGTCTCTAAATGTACTATTTGCTATGTAATAGTTTCTAATGGTAGAATGAGAACATGGCTTTTTCTCATCCAAAACAGAAGGAAAAATGTACCAAAAATTGCTTAAGTGCCTCATTTATGGAGGAAAAAAGTGGACAGCCATTTGTCTTAATTCAGGGCTGGGAAGCTAGTGGTGCTGGTAGCTCAGGTTCTCCCCTGTTAAACACTACAATACAAATAGTCGCTACCTCCTCCCCATCCTATGCACAGGGGAAGTACATCTGCAAATGGACCTGCTGGCCTGTGATAGCTTGGATAACCGCAATGCAGGGAACAAGGTGCTGGGCAAGTCTCCATTAGTTTGTTAGAGGCCACCCATGAGCAAAAGACCTACTTTCAGTCTGAGAGATGCTGAGGAACAGCTCTGCTAGCAGCAGTTTGAAAGCACCCAGGCATTATGTAGGGCCACTGCTGCCAGGAAAGAGTATTTTAGCTTGATTACAGAATACCAACAGCTATAGTTGTTGTAGGATGGTTGGTTTTCCATCTTCAGGATACATACTATTCCATCTGAATACAGCCTTTACTTATAGATTGAATGATTTATTTATAGTTCATTTTTATTTATTTATTTATTTATTCATTTATTTATTATTATAATACAGTAGCCACTGTTAGAAAACCACAACAGCTACTCTTAAGGAGTAACCATTAATGAAGACCCTGAAAGGTCAATGTATGACATCAGAAGTGTTAATTTTGTATAAAACGTGGAACTTGGGTTTGGTACTACACAAATGAACAGCAATAAAATGATAATGTTTGTTGTCAGGATAGAGCACACCATCACTGAAGTACCCAGTGATTGGTCCTTTGGCACCGGTACACCAGGCAGTGTTTCTGGTCTAAACCAGATATCAGAAATTCAGAAAAAACCCAATCAGCAATACTAGTACTGCCTAGCTACCAAACTAGCCAATAAAGAAAACTACATCTTGTTATTTCCTTGTCTACTTCTTTCACTTTTAACCTTGTGTGTCAAGACCCATATGTGCATGTGTGTGTGTGTATATGTATGTATGTACATATATACATATATGATGGTGCTGTACATATATATTCAGGTTTTTTTATAGCCCTAACAGCGGACAGTGCCCCATGTCCATCTGAGCAGCGCAATATGCTGGATGGCAACTTGGCAGTCACTTTTTATGCTCCTTTAAAGTAGGGAAGGAGACCATCACCTCCAGGTGACTTCCAGCCTTGTGGGACCGCTGGTGCTTCATGGCCCCTGCCCAAACCACCACAGCTCTTGTGAGCGGCCTCACAGGTCTGAGTTAGGTGAGACCTGCACCTCCCTCCTACCTGAGATGTGAGGCACAGACCAAATTACCTTTCGCTGCCTCCACTGAAGTCAAAGTTCAGCTTTCTGCAGCAGCAGCGGCCAGCAGGAAGCCTAGAAAACAGTTTGACATGGTAGGCATCGGCACAGAGAAATGCACTTCTGACTTGATACGGAGCCTTGTACAGGTTTTCTAATATGTTTTCCAAATGCAGTGGGTACGGCAGAAACTGATGAAAGCTTGATTTTACTTGGAGTGGGGGGAAGGAAAAAGGAAGATTGGTTAATGTGCTTCAGAGAAGAAGATCCTCCAGGAGGAATGTTTCCAGGTAGTCATCTACCCTACTTTTACCTTTCATGTTGGATGCCATCTTTTACTAAATTGCCAAGATTTTAATTCACATGAATAGAAGCTTCAGAGTGCTCAAACTTCAGGAACTCGGTGCATGTTTGGGGGGCCTAAATCTCAACTAAGAATAGTTTTGTGGGTTTTCATACCACTGGCAAAATGTAAATGTGGTTGGTGCAATGTCCACTCATTATCACTGAACCAAAAAGCAGTCTCAGTTTCTGCTGGAATCCTATTTAACAGAAAAATAAGAATGTCTTCTGTTGCAGACATACTATGTGAATGGATGCTTCTGCCTTGATCTTCGTGTCTCACATTCCTGTTGATTACCTGTCCTATTTCAGGACTGTTTACATTAGGCCATAAGCTAGTACAATCATTAGTGTGCAAATAAAAGTAGGTATTTACCTCAAGAATTAAGCATATAAAACACATGATTAAAATAATGGAGGTTTATAGAAATGGGGAAAACTGCATGAATTGAGTGAAAAACTGTGGTTTGGGGTGAACAAGCTTCACTGAAGATAAAAGACAGGGCTAAATCACACAAGTGAAAATAATCAGAATTCCTGTATAAAGTGATGCTGATATATTCTGAATGTCACATTACACTGCACAGTGCTATGCCTGCTCTGAAAAGGCTCTTTGATTACAGTTGCTCAACCCCTCAAGTATGGGAGAGGTGGGCACTGTTTAAGCAACAAATCATGTTATTGAAGATGCAGTGCAAATGGGAAGTTCATCTCCTAGATAATTAGCAAGACTTACCTGTGATATTTAATTATCTTTGTGTCTATTTAAGGCTAACAGTGGGAAGGTTTAAAGGAGGGGGTTCTAAAATTTTTTGTTAAAACTATTACCCTTTTAAAATATTTCCTTCTGCATTATCTTTCCTTTCCAATGCTTGTACAGTAAATTTCTTTTGGCTGTTTTGTACTTCTGAGCCAGTGACCTCCTCTTCCCATGCTGTTGTCAAGGGTGGCAACCGGTTCTGGAAATCTCTTCCTAATTATCAGCCCTTCCCAAGGATCTGCAGATGGTGCCAACGGCTGCTGACTGATGTCCGAGTTCAGCAGTCCCGGGGGAGTGGAAACACCTCACATGGGGCCGAGGAGCCGGGAGTGGGGGTACGTTGGAGGTTTTGCCGTCGGGGTCGGAATGGTGGCGTGTCAGCAGTCCATTGCAATTTGGCAGGCAAAAATGATTTTGGCAGCTTCATCTTCTCCTTCCTGTTGCCTGTCAGAAAGGGGACCCATCCCCTCAGGCGTCACTAGAGACATCCTGCACTGGGATACGGTTAAACAGAGAAGCGTGCACGCAAGCCAAAACTCAGTTCCTGAATTGAATGAGAAAGCTCTGCCCATGGTGGTTTGAGTGTCCTGGCGAGTGCAACCCGGGCCTTTGTTAGCTTTGTGAACTGCTGGCCTAGCTATTGAAGCTAAAAATAATTCTTTCCTTGAGAGCTTTTCTCCCACAGTTTTCTTTTCAGGACTTGGCACTGAATAAAGTAACTTTAGAAAAAAATCAACAAAATAGGGCAGAGTTTCAAGCGGAAAAACTGAAAAGCCCTCTTAAGCTGCGGCCACACACAGACGCATGCTCCCAGCTGTCCTGGATCCCGCCCCTGCAAAGTGTGCTGCCTGCTTTACCCTAGATGTTTTCTTTCTTTTAGATGGTACTAACACATTCATTAGCAGAGCTCTGAAGAATGATTTTAGATCTGATATCACCTCAGCCACCAGTTCTCTTTCATACCCTCGTACGCTTTTCCTATGCCAGGCATTCCCAAGGGAGTCAGATTTATTAGTGTAAGGCTGGGAGGGCTTCTCTGTGCTGCCAAAAATGCATTGCTCCTTTGCAGCCAGGATCTCCAGGATTCATCTGGCCAGGGTGCCCTCCTGGGACACCTCCTTGGTCGTCCTGCCACTGCCTGCCTTCCACTGCTCTTCTTCTTAAAGGCAGAGTCAACTCACCTCTGTGCAGCCCAGCTCTAACAACTCATTGCCTTTTTGAAGGGATAGCCAAAATTACTGTTGTCCTCAGCAAAGCTCATCATCTCCTTAGGAAAGTTCAAGGGCTAGCTGTGTGGATTCAGAAGCTACTTGGCTTTGCAAAACATGTTTTGCAGTTATGAAGAAATTCATAAATATCACAAGTGATGATTTGACAAGCAAAAAGAGCCGGGTTCCTTAAATAAACTATTACCAACAAAAATCTGTGATTGTCTCAAATATTTATTGAGAGAAAAGCATGAATGATAAAATGAACTAATATTCTAAACTAAAATGTTTTCTTGGCAGATCCACACAAAAAAAATCGTAAAAAAATTGTAACATTAGTGGCAAAATATTAGAAATCATTCATTTTTTCCTAAACAAAAATAGAATATTGAAAAATATGTGAAATGTGAGGAAAGAAATGCTTTTTTAGTATTACAGTGCCCTGCCACATTCCCCACAAACAGACGATGTGTTTGTCAAAGACCTCTAGGCTTATGTTCTCAAGAGCAGCTGGATGTATGTGCCATAATTTACTATTAATGAGCAAGAATGTGGTGTTTCAAGTGTTTTATGTTACATGGAGGTAGATGTTTAGAAAATTACATTGTAGCTGTTCAAAATTAAATGAATGTTCCTCCTGCCACTGCTCGAAAGGTAGAGTAACTGAACTCCTTGCTCCCGTTTGCCTTTAAAGTGATACCCACTTCTTTCTGGTTTTTGATTTTTAGATGATGCATTTCTTGCATGGAGAGAGAAAAACCAAAAAAATCTTTCCTGAATGTCTGCTTTTGTAAAGTGTCAGCTTTGCTTGTCACCCAGTGACAGGTGTTAAAAACTCAGGAGAACCATTTTGGATGATCAACATCCCAGGATGCATCTGCATGGCTGGCTTTGTGATCAATGCATGCTATTTTATTTTTTTAAATGATTTTATTTTATTTAGCTGTAAACCTTCTCTGCACCCACACTTGGAGTATTGCATAGCAGAGCGACACACAAGAAATGGCTTCTCTCCTAGAAAACCAACGGTTCATTTTAGTTGAGAAACCTGGAGCCATGCATAAGCACTTAGGCTTGCTCGGTCTCTCTCACTTCCTTTTTTTTTTTTTTTTTTTTTTTAATATCTTTCTGCTCTTATAGTGCCAAAGGAAAAATTCAGTCAGAGCTGAGCCTCTGCACAAAATACAAGAGGTTTGCTGGAGTCCCCTGCTGTGCAGGGAAGAAGCATCAGCTGATTGATCCACCATGTCATTTTACCTTCTCCCAAGATTTCACAGCCTTAAATGTCTTTGTCTGTAAAGATCCTAAAGCAGGTGTAAATATGATTGAGGTTTTACATTGGAAGAGAAAATCAAATGTAAGCTTTAAGGGAAAGAGAGGTGTGTGTGGAGGAAGCAGTAGCTGCATTCATAGGTGACATTTCTGGATCTGAGAACATACTCGCATTTTGCAGTTTTAGAGATCTGGGAGTGAGAGGTTTTGAACATCTCCCCCTCTCCTTCTGATGAGTCTCAATTTACCACGTTTACATCCTTTTTGTTTGGAAAAAGCTTGCTGCTGTGTACGTCGCACATGCCACGCTGCATCCTTGCAGCCCCAGCCCTTTGTGCTCAGTGTTTGCAGATGGATGGCTTTTTCCATCATACATCACGGCTGTGACAGCAGACTGATGATCTACAACTCCGAGTGCTGTAGCTCTGATGATGTGGCTGTGGCTGTAGTAATAATGTGGGCCTACTCCAGGGACAGCAATGCTGCACGGGGTTTTTTTAAAGGCGAAGCGAAAGGTTTAAATCCCCTCTTGTTTCCTATCTGCCTCCCTCCCCAAAGCTGTTTCAAGTACCAGATCAATGGAAAAGAAAAAAGATTAATCCCTTTTCTGCAGAAATATCATCACTGGTGTGAGAGAGCTCACTGGTTTAGGCACTGGACAGGTTATCACAAAATCAAGCTTTGTAAATACAGAATCGGGCAGAAATGCAAAGGGAAGTCTGACTTTTGGATCTCTTACCCTGACAGGTAAATATTGTCATATTGGAATCAGAACGAACTTGTCTTCTGTGTGGCTGCAGTTTGATCGACTCTTGCAGTTTTTCCATAGGCTCATGTCTCTAGCCTTCATTAAAACTCCAGCTCCTGCAGGCAAGTGGGTTTGTTAAATCACATCTTTCCTAAGTAAATAAACATTACTTTCTTTGAAAGGAAATGTAAACTCTTCAAATCGTGACATCAGTTACCCACAGAGGTTCAGAAATAAAAAGGTCAAGGAAAGGACTCGCATTTTATTATCATATGTCCTGGGTTTTAAACCATTCCACTGATGTAGGGTTGAGCCGTGATGCTTGATTGCTGGGGGGTAGCTCCAATACGGAATTCAGATCCTCACCTGGCAGTCACTGCCTCGCTGCAGGCTGGCAGCTGGCGGTGCCAAGCCAGGAGCCAAACTTCTTTCTCTCCATCTCCTAATGCATTAACCAGAAACACACTGCCTGCTTTTAGCAGGACGGATGGTCCCAGCGCTGGGGCTGCCTGTTTACACACAGACCCCAACCCCTGCTGCCAGCCAGGCTATGCTTGCAGCCACGGGACACCGCACCTCATCCAAAGCCCAGGCAGATGAAAGGGGAAGACATGTATTGACTTCAGCAGGATTCAACTGGAGCCTGAGCGTCACGGAAAATTTGGGAGTACTGCCTGTGAACACTGATAGAAACAGTGCAATGTGCTTTTCTTGTGTGTGTTTTTTGTTGGGTTGTTTTGGATTTTTTCTTTTTAAAGCATGGATTTCAGTTAAGGCCAAAGGGTTTTAAAAAATGAACTCAAAATCAGACTCTGAATTAGTGAAAGTAAAGTCATTTCATCTTCCCTCTGGGAAATGAAACAAAAAATGCACTAGCAGATGTATCTGATAGTGTTAATTAATTAAGCTACAATCATTTGCAGAGGACCTTATGCACATGTGACACTGAAAAGGAAAAAGCAGTGCAGGTGACCTGAACCCCAGCTCTGGCTGAAGGAGGGAGGAGCTCCTTGCATGTCCTCTACACAAGCTCCTTCCTTTGCTAAGTTGCTGTCCTAGTACTGTAATAGGAGCAGTAGTAGTAGTAGTAGTAGTAGTAGTAGTAGTAGTAGTAGAGAAAAGGTAAAGGATGAGGTTTATTTGCCCATATGAAGCAAAGTGCATCTTTTGGTAAACAGGGAATATTCACCAAACACTATTGCTTTGCTAAATTGCATATGGTCAAGATGAAACATACCATGTTGTGTGCTGGCTCCAGAGGGGTCAGCTTGCTTCTGATCCAGCTCTTTTGCTGGCCTCAAGGCTGCTTTCCTGTTGCCTTCAGCTGGCAGAGGTCAAGCCTTGTCCAAAATGTCCACACACACCCTCAGAGAGTAATCTGGGATTTGTAGCAGTCAAATTGTTTCCTCTGCCATCTGAGAACAGGACAGAAAGACCAAGAACTGCCCAAGTCTGGCTGCAGTCCCTAAATGCGTGTCACAGCCAGGCATGGGAAAGACCAGTTGCAGGGCTGTCTCTCTCCATTCCTGGTGAGAAAACCCAGTTGGGAACCAAGGACAGAGTGGCTTGACAATCCCCGTCACTACTGACCCTGCTGCAGCAAAAACTGCCTGTTGCTGAGATGCTCTTACCTGGATAGTTTCTATCCCTCCCACATCATCTGCTCTTTCTGGGGTGTCTTGTCCTACTCACAGACAGGTGAGAGGAGGTCCTCAGTGGCTTGGCCACAGTCTCCAGCCTGGCTGCTAGAGGATGGCTCGGACAGTTTCCCCATGGCCTTTGGGGACCCGGTGTCTTGTCCCTCCTGGCATCTCTGCAGTGGTGGCCACTGTCTGGGCTCCCTTGGCAGACTGCTCCTTTACCCATTTGATCTTGGCGAGTTTTCTGTAATATTTAACCTAATTTTTGCCTACTGGAGTGAAAAACCTGTTATTTCCCATTCTGTCCTCACTGACTAATGAGAATTGGTCCCAAACTTCTTCATAATGTCTCTTAACATGCTTGTAGACAGTTATGTGTCCCTTCAGCCCTCTCTTCTCCAGTCTGAACATGCCTTTCTCTGACAGGTCTTATCTTCCAACTTACTACCTTTGTTTCTTTCCTGTGAACTCTTCTCAATTAATCTTCAAAAAAATGTGCCCCCACACCAAACACAGTGTGCCATTGCCTCTGTTGCTGAAGGAAAGCAGCATAATTAGCATAATTATCTTGCCTGTTTTTCCCCCAGCTCTGCTATTAACCGCTTTACTGCTGGGGCACCTTGTCCAGCTAGTAGCAAGGAAATCCAGATTTCTCCCGAGCATGGGTTGACGTAGGGTTTGACTGGCTGGCTGTTCGCTAGGACTCACTTTTACAAGTCCCTGCAAAGGCAGATAGCACCTTGCAGGCAGAGTTCAGTCCCTGCCTTTGGGCAGATCTTGGCTTCAGAGAGCGATGAGGAAAGTATTGCAACCTGGGAAAAGCCCTGGGGAGCCCCTGCCCCAAAGATGCTCAGGGTGGCGGATGGCTCCATGTTGGACGCCAGCCCAGGCAAATCCAGCAGCTGTGCCGATGCCTCCCTGGCATGCCTCCAGGGTGGCAGGGCTGCAAGGTGTGATGGTTGTGAAAAGCTTGCTGCCTCCGGCTGCTGGCAGGGAAGCTGGCTTCAAAATGGCAACACGGAGAGTTCACACGTGTCGTGAAGTGCTGCTGCCTGGTTGCAGTTGTGGCACCCAGCAAAGCCCGTCGCAGCCAGCTGGATGTTGCATCTGTCAAAGAGCAGCACTGCAGGCTTGCATTGCTCTTAGGGTTTTAATGGTGACCTCTAGATCCTATAGCAAAACAACACTCTTCCCAGCATTTTCTATTGCCATGCTATGGTGGTGCTTTTCATGATTCTCTGTACTTCACTGGATCTCAGGACATTCCTTCAATTTCCCTCCCAAACACCATGTTATACTTTAATCCTTCCTTCTCAATATTTGCATATTCTACTACCATTTGAATGGTACCTAAATAGGGACTTGCTCTTAAAAGCGCAGGCAGATTTGAACGTCTGACTATGCCAAGAGCTGCTAATGAAAATACCAACTAGCATGGGGGAATAAACTTGCCACCTGTGGAGTCTTGTTTGGCATCCTCATTCAGCCTAATAAAGAATCATTCATGTTTAATTGCTACATTTGATTGTTTAATTACAGTTATTTTACATGCCATCTTGTAGTTTTGTCTTGGCTTTAGATACTATCTGCTACCTTAGTCTTTTTGAATAGTGAATTATACTACAATAGAAAATTATTTTAGCCAAAAAATTAGAACTATGCCTTTAGATTGTAATCAGTTTTAAAAAAAAGTTCATAAACCCCTTTCTATTTGATATTGCTGTACAGATTCAAATCTAGGCTTTTTTCTGTGCAACAAGAATTGTACGAATAACTCTCTCAAATGCTCTTGCAGGACCACAATATGAGTAGCGTCATCTTCTCACTGAAGTTTTATCAAATTAAGTTTACTTTGTTTAAATGCCAATTCATTTTAACCACTGCAGGATTTTTTGTACAGGCTTAACTTGGCATAAAATTAGTTTATTGCAGGTTCACTTAGTTGGGTAATGTTCTGACTTCAAATCAATACAAATCTGTCCTAAACTTCAATAAGATGGTCTGCTTGCAAACCTGACACCTGTTTAACTAAACGAATGGGAAGGAAACCAGAAAAACTCCTCTGCTTCTTCAGCTGTGCCTTTTTGATGCTCCCATCCTGTGATTAAACAGTGAGGAGGTATCTACCAGCTCGGCCCCCCGGGGCAACCCCTTGCCATGGTAGCTGGTGGGTTTCTCTCTGCAAGAAGGCCTCCCTGAACCTAATTCCCAGGGCAGGTATTGATGGCCTCTCTGGCTCAATGATGGACCCGTCCTGGGTGAACGGCTTCATCACGCGCTCCCTGATGGCAGTCCAGCTACCAACCACCTGCCCCTGCCTTTCACTTACCTTTCAATAGGGCAAACTCCCTTTTAACTGATGTGCTTAAGGACTTCTTCCAAAGCAGTGAAACGCCTCCAGTTCATCGAGCAATCCTTTCTTTGTGTTTCTGTAAATCGTGCTGCATCTCCCCCACAGGGCAGACATCACCACACAGTGAGCAGTCCCTAGCCCCCCTCTTTGCTTTCGAAGCAGGGTGAGGTGTCATTGCCTTGCTCTGAGCTCCCGTGGTTTTGCTTCTGATCTTGTGCCTTGGCTCATGCAGACTTTCTGCCCCCAGACTCCTGTCCATGGGAGCATGTTATGCTCCACCTTGCTGATACACGCACATTTGTTATTTCTGATCTTTGTTCAGAAAATTGCCCAGCATTTGGTCAGTCACCCCTCCTGGGGTGCTGGTGTCTGACAAATTTATGTAGAAGCAGCTGAAGAGGTGCCCAGGCCATCCAAGGTCTACCCTTCCTACCATCTTTTTCGTCAGCCTTATGATCTTCCCAAGTCTTCATCCCAACAACCGATACTCTCAGGCATTTGCCAGTCCCCTCCTCCCTTGGACAGCAGCATCCCCCAGTGTGGCACCATCTTCTCTGCCACAGAAACACTTAACGACACAGTGCTCCCCCCCTCCCATATCCAAAAATAAAAGGACCAGGTGACTGCAAGTACCACACATGGTATCTTGTTTTACCTCTGGCTTGCTCACCAGGGAGCAGATTTCTCCATGCTTAAACTCTGGTCTTGGACAAATAAGCACAAGCTGCTCTTTGTATGCCCAGGCAACCACAATGGCAAAGGCTGCACTGAACCTCCTCAGACTGGGCTGCAGTGAAACACAGCAGCATGGGGAAATGTGCCCACTGTAGATGGTTCTCTGCCTTTCAACTCTCATGTCTCCTAATTGTAGTCACCAGATTAATTCTTTGCTTGAACCATTTCTGTGTGACCAGTATAGGTACAGAAGGAGGAAGGTCTAAGGTCTCCCTTTTACCCCTGCTTTGCTAATGCTTAAATCTGCATTTGAGCTGGTTGCCTGGGTGCTTTGCACATCCAGAAGAGAGGTGGCTTTCTTAGATCGAGTCTTTAACTATATTGTTTAATAGGAGAAAACTTTAGGATGCTAGCAACTGGTGCCCAGAATTTAAAGAAAAAATACAGAAAAGGCATCAATCAAATCAAATCAAAGAATTAATAAATTCAGGGCACTGTACTGTGTGAGGGTTCTCCATATGAAAGAAAGAAAGTAAAAAAAGAAGATAAGTGAGCCAAAGAGCTGCAGGACAGTTTAATGCTAGTTATTTACCTGCTTGGAGGCCCTAAGGGATTTCCCTTTGGATGCATCTTGAGCTTGTTCGTAGGAAATTCTTCCCTTGCTTGTACCACTGCCTTGTCTTTCCCCTTCTCACCTCATACAGCTAAGAAATTACATGCCACCTGAGTGCTTTTTTTCATGATAATTTCAGCTACTTCTTGCTCAGTTAAGATTTTTGAATAGATCAGGCTCATGTACTCAAATCAGTTTAAAGTGCTTTGCAAGAATGTGGCACAGGAATACTAAATCATTATTAAACATTTGACCAGACATGAAAATAATCCACACTCACACAGTTTCTTAAAATGGCCAGTGTAATTACTAATATGTAGAATAAGAAGGTAGGAAACAACTACTATTTCTGCAGAGAAGGAACATCTTACTGAGAAAGAGCTACAGCGAAGCAGGCAATTTTCAGTTCTTTTTCAGCAAGCTTTCTACATCCTTTCTTCCCTTTGCACTCATAGAAAGGCAATTTTCCATGTCCTTACTACACGCAAAATGGGGCAAGATTTTAAAGATACAGCTCCACTCCATTTGACTACAGCAGACTAAAAGAAAAATGAAGTTCAGCACTTAACTGATACCTCTGCAATATTTCAGGGTAAATTAAAAATCAAAATGTCAAGAGGTTCAATATGTCAGTGGGCCTTTTGACAGAGCAGCCACTTTTAAAACCTAAATGGGCACTTTTTGTAAAAAACAAACCCAAATGTGTGCAGCTGCTGCTCAGTTTCGAAATTCAGGCCCTTCATCTTTGTATTTCTTTAATAATAAAATGAGTAAAATATTCTGGCTACTGTTCTACTTACTCTCAGAGTGGAAAGCCTCCATTTCATAGAACAGTTACCTATTTATTAGGATGGCTATTCTTCATTACGCACATTAAGGTAAAGCCTGGGAATCTCACAGGCTGCCTTCTTCCACTGAGCAGAACTGTATTTACTGCCCACAATGTGTTTATCTTGCCTGGCCCTCAGCAAATCATTTTTTGTTTTGCCATCTCAGTTTGCTTTTGTAAAACAGGAAAGATAATAAATGATAATACTTACCTTCTTCACAAAGATGTGGTGAAGATTAATTAGTTCTTGTTTATACAAAGATCAGCAATAGTGATCTGCAGGTTTGCAAAACACTGGAGTGATTGCTATCACTGCCACGCTTGACAAAGAAGCACAGTCAAGGACAGGAGCTGGTGCCACTGCAATCATTTACAGGACTGATGATATATGTGGCCTTGAAGAAAACTCCCCAAAACCATCTGCATCTGCACCTAAACCCAGGAACAAATGCATGTCAGGACACTCAGAAGTGGAGTTTGAAGAGTGGTGTTTGCAAAACAACACGGCGGCAGCCCCCTTCCTTTGCATCTCAGCAAAAGCGGTGTTACCAGCTAGTTGTAAGGGGGTGATTTTATCTCGGAGCCTGCAAGTAGAGTCACAAGCCATTAGCACAAAACAAGAGGAAGGGTGTCCGGGTATCATGAAAAGGCTTGCCACCCTGCATGGTCCATGCTTCTCCAGCCCTGTGGCAGGGGCCACGGACATGGGGCTCAGCCCAGCATGGCACTGGTGGTCTGAACGTGGGCCCGAGGCAGAATATGGTGAAGCACAAAACTTGCTTTGAACAATGCCCAGAGCAGCCAGCTGGCTCTGAAGGTGCTTCCCGTGGCCCAGTAGGCTGCTCCCAGCCTGGCCACATGCCCTCCACTGTCAGCCCGGCAGTGTGGGTAGGCACGGACCTCGCCATGGAGCCCACCTCAAGCAAGGTGCTCCTTTGCCCCCTTGGCCGTGGCACCCCTGGGGTCTCCATTACCCACCAGCAGGGACCCCCTGCTTCTCCCTGCAAACCATTTAGTCTGCTGGAAAAGGCACATGGATAAGCAATCCAAATCGCTTATTCAGTAACCTAGGTAGTGTTAAACTTCTTTCTCCTGAACTTTGCTATGGATGCAGTGATGGATTCAATCTCTCCCACTCACGTACACCTTCCCTGCCAGTTGCTGTGTACATGCATTGCGCTACGGCAAATTGACACCTTTGGCGCTCAGCCTGCTGCGTTAGTTAGATACTTGCAGGCTGTCCAGTCAGCAGGTTAGGCTATTTTCATAGCGATGCATCCGCAGTGAAATGTGTTTTTCCCCACAGCTGCCCAATTTGTTCTCATAGGTGCTTTTGAGCATGGCCAGCTTTCAGCCCGAGTTTGCTGCAGGCAGGGCTGTCTCCGTACAGAAGTCTGTGTCAGCCTGCACTCCTTGTCCTCCACCTTCCTCCTGTTCCCTACAACTTTCCATAGGCTCCAGTGTCACTTTTCACCTTTCTCAGCAGTTCCTTCCCACCCTGACAGCCACCCCTGCCCTCCTGTGCTGCCACACGGCCTGTAGCGAGGAGGAAACATGGCACGTCCAAACACTATGACGCAGCAAATGGCGAACTCTTCCTGGACAAAGCAGGGTCTGTGGCTGGTGATGGGAGTAGCCAGCAGCTGGTGACGACTGGGTCTGGGTGCTACAGGTTGCTGACACGGCAGGTGGGATTTTTGTGGCTGAAGCTTTGTTCCTTCTGCAGCCAAAGCCGGGCAGGCAATCAGCCAGAGCCAGCTGTGGGAGATGCCGGTCCTTGCATAATTGGTGACTTCTTTTGTCAAATCATCCAGTGGCACCTGGGTAATATTTTGGGTTTGATTTTTCTGCTCTGGCAGAGACCAAAACACTCTGTTGAAGAGAAGTGAATTTAGCAGAACATGTGTGAGATATAGGGCACTGATACCCCAGTTACCATTTTGACCGGCAGGTCCCCAGACCGGATGGTTTGTCCGTCCTTGGATGACTGGGTATTTATCACAGTATCCCTTGATTCCCAAAATCTCATTTTGTGCTTCTTTACTTGCAGTTTTTCCTGCACAGCTGTGTATTTGTGCTGGTCCTCTTCAGCAGTCCACTTGCTCCTCTCTTAGCTTTGTTTCTGCTACACACCTCCCTAGGTACAGACTACAGCCATTTGAATAAAAAAATGCAGCCAACACCGACTGTTCAGTAACTCCTTTCACACTGTAACACAAGCAGCACTGATAAAACTTCCCTGTTCAGTAAAAGATATAATTTGTCAGCTAGGCTTTTTTAACAGCAGAGGTTCAGTTAATATGGTGGACATTTATGCCATTAAGGTCAAAGTCTACAGGTTAGATTGTGCAAGGCCAAAACCACATGCCGTGTGATTTCAGGCTAAAGACATCCATTTAGTGGTGTGAGCTTAAAGGAAGGATGTATTTGGGGCAATTTGCATTGCAAAGTATATGCAGGTGACAGTGCTATGTAATAGGAGATGTTATTACTGAGATTAGAATGTACACTTATAGCCCAAATTTGGATCGTATTTGTGTGACAAATGATGGTACCCTAGAAAAAAACACTAAACATGTGATAATTTAATATTGACTGTGTCCAGTAAATAACCCTTTCGTTTCCTATTTCCAGGTAAGATTAATTTTCCGATCAAAGAAAATTTGATCAGAACTGCATAGACAGTGCAATAGCAGTGATATTACGTGGCTTGAGGATATGTGTTGTACCTTTGAATATACAGGAAAGCCAGCCAGGAGGGGATGATGATGGCTTGTGGTAGAAGCTCTGCAAGAAATAATAACTCTTTGGTTTTGGAAAGGAGTTATTTTTATGTATTTCTTTCCCACTGTCAGGTAAGTCCTTTCCTCTCTTTGAAAGTACAGACATTCTTTGTTTTATGCCTGTAAAACTCTTAAGATGCTTGTGGTTGAACCCTGTGCTAATTACAATTATTGCTATTCTGATTTCTTAAAAAAATACAGAAGTAGAGATAAACGCTACCACACAATTTATTTTGGTGTTATAAACTATGTTAACAAGATTAATCTCCGTCCTCCCATGTTTTTGCCCTGTCTGGCATGACAGATAGCCCCCTTCTCCTTCTCCCCCCACTTCCATCTATTCCTGCTAGATCAGCTTTTCCCACCACAGGTGGATGTCCCACCCATACATGTTCTGAATGGTTTCTGGTTAGCCCTTCACCAGTCATTTTGCAATATTGCCTTCCTTGCTCTTCTGCTACCATACATTACATATTCGCTGCTTCACAGTGCCTGTTAACTGGCTGGTTTGCTACTAATACCTGGCTCTGAATGGAGACATCTTACTCAGAGTATTCCCAGCACCATCTGCTGCCTTTCTTTATTTCCATTTCTAGAAAGGGTTTCAGTGATATCTGAGAAGCAGGGGAGGAATCTGGATACGGTTGACACAAATCCCAGAAAACATTTGTCTGTTTGTCTTACGCGCTAATTAGCGCAGACTTGGTCAAAAGTGTTCTGAACTTTTATTTATTTATTTTACTCGTCCCTACAGCATCTATCACCATGACAGCAATATGCTCCAACGGCAGGAAATTAAAACACATAACGCAGGCAGCTAATCAAATGCAGAAGCAAACAGAAGAATTTTGCGCAGAGCCCTCGGTGTCGCTATGGTCCCGCTTTGACAGGCAGTTGAGTTTTTCTTTCTGCAGGAAAAGAAGATGTTTTGTTTGTTTCAAATTCCCTTTTCCCTTGGAAGCGTAAACGTGAAATTACTCTACCTTCCTCTTTTGGGATGTCTTATTTGTTTTCCTGCTAATGGCTGTTAAAGTAGATGATGTTTAATTATTTCCTGGGTTGAATTCATGGCTCGCACAGTTCAGCCTGGGGATTATGGTAGGACTGGCACGGACTAACCTGCGCTGTTGAGGCACAGCCTGGTCTTAGCAGCTTCATAGCCTCTGTGGCCAGGATCCATCTCGCCGTAGCCGCCCTCCCTTCTGCGCCACGCTGCCTCTTGTTAACAGAGGCTTATTTCACTCCTTGCCCTTCTGGGGCTGCGCGGGGGTCGGCAGGGCTCTGCACAGGCGGGGGCTGAGTGCTGTCTAGGCGCTCCCGGGTGCAGCACGCTTTCCTGGCAGGGGCAGGTGAGAGGGCAGCCATGCAGCCTGGGCCCGTGCTCCCAGCTGCCTGCTCAGCCAGGCAGTGGGGCTGGGAAGCGGTTTCAGCAGCCGCGAAGACCTGCTGAGCACAGAAGATAGGTTAAACCTGCCTGGGTAAGAGGGAGACCCCAAGCTGGCGAGGCTGTGTTTTATTGCTTTGCCTTTGAGGCAGCAGGTACCAGCAGGGAGGGACTGGGAACTCATCTCGCTGGTTAGGAGTCACTGAGCTAGTGACTTAAGATTAAATCATTCACTTAATGAAGAAACACCGAGGGACTGAACCAGGATGAACACAGGAGGGTTGTGCAATGGGGCTGCAAGAGCCAGAGTTGCATGGATGGTTGGACCACCAACTTGCCCTCTCTTCACCTTGTGGGGTGTGGACAGGGGTAACGGAAAACCCAGCAGGAAAACAATTCCATGCAAATCTCTCAAATCTTTGAAAAATGTTTGTTTTTCAGGATCCAAACTAGATCTCTTGTCTGGGCATCATGAAGCTTTTTATTTTAGGAATATTTGAATGCGAGTGTTTCTGCAGTTCCCAGTGTGTCATGACTTTTCTCCAGTTTCCTCTTTCTGGGCTGCAGCCAATTCCTGTCTCTGCACATTGCACTCTCTGCCATGGGCATCATTCACACACAAAGCCAAGTCCCTCCAGTCCCAGTGCGTGGCAGTAACAAGTGCCAAATCATCAGGTCAGCTGGTCAGTGGCCACGTGTGAGTAGCAGAATCAGAGCTAAAACTCTGCTCATTTGATGCCTCTCATCTTCACCTCCACACAAGGTGTTTCTGGTGTGAAGCAGCTAGCCTAAAATTAGGACATATGCGTATCACTGCATCTACAGCTTTGGGTGTTCAGTACAGTTGTGTGACTGGAGCAGCAGTTTGGGTTTCGGGTGTTTAGGTAGCTGCTATGTTTAAAATTGTTTAAAAAGAAAGGTCTTTTAGAAAAAGATTAAAAAGAATGAATTTCAAATAAGCCATGGAAAGAGCCTAGTAAAAGGGTAACAAAATCATCTTGGGCTCTTTTTAACCTTGACAGGGACCCTTTGAGCCCTTTGAGCTCTTTACGTAAGGTATTGCACATGTCAATCACAGTCTCGACGCTATTAGAGACTTCAATCAGAAGTCTGCAAACTTCTCTTGAACACTTTCATCAAATCATTATCTTATACTGGAGTCTTCAGATGATTTCTTTTGGGGGCAACAGAATTTTACAAAAAAACAATCTCTGTATTACTCCCCTTGCACTTAAATTAGTTTTTATTTGTATTCTTTTGAGTCAACAGTTCAAACAGCTAAGTATTCCTACCAAGGATCATCCTAACAGGCTCCTTTCCTAATAAGCCTTCTTTAGTATTGAAAACTGAAATGCATTTTTCTTGATTAGCACTGATAAAATGCCTGCCATGTGAGTAATGAATCACATAGAGCTTGAGTCCTTCTCTGTGCCCTGCAAGTCTAGGCAGGTGGGTAGATTTTTTTTTTGCTTTGCTCCTGCAAGGTAAGTCTGGATTTCACAGAGTCATTAAGTAACTCATCTCATAAATCCACATACTAATATTAGCAGTCCAAGTCCTCTCAAAATAATTACATTGCTCCTACCATAGGTTGTAAACTTGCACGTGTTGTTAAATGGCTGTTGTGTTCCAGTCTCCAAATGACCAGAATAATTCAAAGTGCAAAGCAACTGGATCTTCTCCCAGGTGAGAAAGGCTCTACAAATCTATGAGACCTATTATTCGCCCATCCATCTAGATACATATAGGAGAAAGTAATTTACCTGTGGGGATTTTTAATCAGTGAATCACACTACTGAATGCATTAATCTCTTTTTGAGTTCTCTATCCAGCTTTTTGAGTTATTTACTTGATATTAATTACTGAAAAGCCCTCACTATTTTGTGGAACCTTTGTACCCAAGTAACATTATTTCTTGCCATACAGGCACAGCAAGGTTAAATACCAAATGCCACTTGATGTGATTTTGCAGAGATTTTAGGCATATGGAGCCACGAAAGTGCCTGAGGCTGTCATCAGATCCACTTGGCATCCCTAATCAGGAGGAGCAAGCTGATTGTCTTTGCTTTTCACGGCTCTGCGTTTGAGTAGGAACTCTCCAAACTATTTCATCCGATAACGTCTTGGGGAAACTTTTGTTTTGTGTATGTAGCTAGGTAGTCTCTCCTTGCTTTGAATACTGATTATGACATTTTTCTCTTGTCTTTGTTTTATATTTGTAGGTGTCAGTCCAGAGGCTTCTATTTTAGTTTTTTCCTTTCCCTTGTATGCTTGCTTTAAAATGATTTCTTGGCATTGGGTAGGATGTATTTTACATGGCTAAAATAGACACATTGAAGTAGATTCAATAGAAATTGATTTGAGACTGCAGCAACCATGGTACCTTCATATGCTAAAATGTGAACGTATCATAGTTTCTGAAGTAGTGAACGTTAACACCTGAGCAGTACTAAAGCATTTTGATTTTATTTATTTATTTTTAATAGGTATGTTATTCTCTGGGCTGCAGATACTTACCATTCTGTACTTGGAAACAAATCAAAGTTTGTTTTCCCGTCATCCAAGGAGAGTAACTTTACGAACCCTACACTGAATATTGCTTTGGAAACCTGTATGAACATAATCACGTGGCACTTTTTAAAAATTAAAGCAACCTCAAAAATGCTTTTGCTGCATAGAGAATGGGTGGAGTTCACAAGTGACTACTAAGGGTAATGGGCTCTAAATATCAGCTCCGTTTTCTGATCCACAGGGGCAATTCCTCTCAACCAGATCCCAAAGTCTGTGGCAAACTGTTGTATTTAAGAGCCTTGGGAGAATATTTCATGGAATGGAGAT
Source organism: Falco punctatus (assembly GCF_963210335.1). Classification (NCBI taxonomy): domain Eukaryota; kingdom Metazoa; phylum Chordata; class Aves; order Falconiformes; family Falconidae; genus Falco; species Falco punctatus. The sequence goes on from NC_137580.1 coordinate 69,558,685, forward strand.
TAGAAAGCAAGAACTGAAAACTGGAAAGTGCTTTGTGGTGTCTCTTTAACAGCTTACGATATATTCATTTTAGTATTTGTGTCTGGGTTGTATTCACTGCTACTTCATAGATCAATGGTATGACGGAGTCCCAGCTCTTGTTGATGTAGCATATGGGAACGGGATCCATTATCTCTAGTTCCCAGGACTATAAAATGTCTAATAAACTCAGCAGCAAGAGTGCCAGGTTTGTGCGGCACTGCCAGCTGCTCTAGCCTTGTTGTCTATTAAACTATGTTTTTAGTTTCATTATTGATGGGGAAAGCTGATAGTCAAGCAAATGATGTTGCTTGCAGATTTGAGGCATTTTACTAAAGTATCAATGATATTAGAGGGTTTAAAGAGGCTAACAGTAAAAGAAAATCAGTCAGAAAATAGCCCCTGGCACCTACAGATGGAATTCATCGTTCACCTGGCTTACTTCTCCTTTGAAAACTAGGAGGCCTCCAAAGTTGTGCCTATGGGATTTGTACATGAACACTTGTTGCAGAAGACAGGAGAAAACAAAAACTGTGCGTACCAGAGCAAGAAGGAGACCCAGCCATGGGAGATCAGGGCTCATAGCAGGAGCAAAGCCATTTGGTGGAAATCTCATTTGCCGCAGCACTCTCCTAGCCGATCCCTGTCCTTCCTCCTCCTTCTCCTTTCTCTTTTGCCAGACAGGATCTGGATCAGAAAACAGGAGAAATCCTCAGTTCACCACCTAATTAAAAAATATTTGCTCATTATCTCATAAGCCTCTTTCTCCCATGTCAGCATGACTTGTAAAGGTGACTTCAGCTGCTGTGCCTCCTCCTGCAGGGAGGGAGGGAGGGATTCATGCTGCAATGAGAAATCAATTTAAATTCACATGCACACAGTCAATCCTTAATCATGTCAGCAAACTCAGGCTGGCTGCAGGAATCTGAGTAGGAAGTTCAAATGCCTCAGTCCCAAATGTTCATCCCCTATTGCAGAACCCGAGTCAGGGTGTCCCTGAGCATTAGTTTACTGCTCCAGCACTTTTGTCAGCCTCTTCTCTAGCTGTTTACATTACAATTTGTGTCTCCCCTGTTTTTCCCACCTACTGCTCTGTGGCTCCTGCTATACCTTTGGAATAAATTCCATAATCGCTCTGAAAATGATACAGAACAGGATCTTGCATATGGACATTGTTATGGTGGGCTGGGGAACAGCTTCCTACTCCGCTTCGTTTGTTCCCTGTGCATTGTCATTAGGAGCATGTTGCGGTTCCTGACCAGCATTAGGTTTTTATTGCTTTCTTTACTCCTCTGGGACACAGAGATTAAGCACAGCTAGGGGAACTTAGGCAACATTTTCAGTCTTCAGTGTCTTTACTTTAGGCACTTCCAAACCAGTAGCAGGTGCTCAAATGGAAGCAAGCTAATATGAGCCAGCATCTACAGCTTCCATTTAATCCACTGACTATTGATGCCTTTGATCAATCTCCGGGTATTATTTCTTGAAAAGAGAATCCTGTATCCCACGGGCAGGATCAGTTTTTCTATCTTGGACATCTTGGACAAGGGAAAACAAAATCTGTAGCGTTGATGCTGGCATAAATGCAGAAGAAAATGTTCCTTTGAGACTTAACCTGGGCTAAAGTCTGTACAGGTGGTGATTACAGTAGCTATCATCCACGCTTATAGTGAGGCTGCTCTAGGTTTGCAAGTCTGCTGTCACTGCCCAGTGTCTGCTGGCTCTTGACAGCCTTCCTAGGGCATTTCTGGTCTCTCAGTCTTTGCCATCAATAGCTGCAGCACTGGGAAAAACCTGTTAAATGCTGGTGTGTTTCTGCCAACATTCCTGCAAGGAAGAGAAAGAGGGAAGCTTGTGAGCCAGGAGTTTCTTCTAAAGAATGCAGATCAGAGGTTTTATGCAAGCTACTTTCTTCAATTATTTAAAATTTGCTATAATTACTGGGTATTTAAAAATATCCTGGGGAATAATTTCTGGGCCCTTCTGGTTTTTCCTTCTCTTTACTGTTGCATTAGCCATTAGAAGTGCTAAAGGATGACTTTCATGAAAATGAGGGAGATGGCAATGGCATGTTTGACAAAAACACAACTTCTGCTGGGTGAAGCTGTATACCCTGATCAGAAGACACTATGATGTAGAGGATTTATTACTTCCATTGACACCTTACTCAGAGCTTTTTACCATTCTTCTTAAAAATACATTCCTACCATCTCAGATTTGCCTGACTCAAGTTTCCAGCCACAGGGTCTTGTTATCTCCTGTGTTAAAGAACTTCATGGTTCCTACTGTTTAATGAAGGTAATAGTACCATCAAGCCATGTAGAAGAATGAAGCTGGATTAATAGCATTGATAATATACAACTGTACGTTGGCTTCAGGGGCAGCGGGTTGGCCGATGCAGATAAGGTGCATCTGTGGCTGGTTAAGTTAAGTGGTTGAGAGACAATAAAGAGAGAGCAGCCAAGAAAGAAAAGGTAAGACAGGAAGAAAAAGAGAGAGGAAGAAGCAAGAGAAGAGAGAACACATGCCCTGGAGGAGGCGAGATGAGGAGAAGGCAGTAGAGGGACTGGTGTGAAGAGCATGCTGGTATGAGATGGTAAAAGACATTGTTGCAGCTTGGATAGTTTGGAGAGTGCTGCGACAAAGCCACTTCTCGGTCTTCTTTTTGGTAAGCTAAACAGTTTGTGCCCTCTCTGTTTCTCACTCTAAAGCACTTTCTTAATCTCTTAAACCATTTTTTGTGGTACTTTCTGTGGCTTTCTTTCTGTGCAGTCACCAATTTTGCTGATTAGAAATGATGAACTCTGGAGCTGAGTGCTGTCAGGATCTGGCCTCATCCAGACTACACACAACTTAAAAAGCCTGTGCCTGAATCTGCCCATGTTCCCCTCTTTGTATATAGGAATTATTTTACCCCTTCTTAGGCAGGCTTTGCCCTGACACCCTGTCTTCGGTTGCTTCTCCATCACGACCTTAAAAACCTTTGCCATTGTTGTGGGATTACCCTGCTGCCCATCTCCAGGAGTGGTGTCCACTCCGTGTCCCTGCCCTTTACACCTGCTTGTATTTAGATTGATATTTGTTTGAGTGAGCCTACCTTACAAAATGTTGTGCCATCTTCCAGATGATTTAAAGTTTCTCTGAGGGACTTCTAGAGATTGCTAGCACCTAACAGGATACTGATCTAGTGCTTCCTGTCCCAAAGGTTTGCCCCAGGAAGGGACTGTGGTCCATGAAAGATCATAAAATAAATCCCCCAGGCCTGTCTCCTTCAGGCAGTAAAATGGGGAAAAAATGACTCCTTGGTTCCATCAGTGTATTAGGTGCTCTTGGCCACATACTTGTGACAGACCTGTTGCTACCTGTCACATCTTTTAGATTTCATGAAGAGTCTTGGGTGGAAAATGTTTCCAGTGTCTTGCTCACTTCTGACCTGCAGTGGAAACATCTCTGTTTGAATCCCACTGAAAAATACCTCAGTTCTTCATCCATTTAATGCAATCTTTACTGATATTGTGGAGTGTTTACTTTTTAATCACCGTGCTGTATCGTACTAAGTGAAGCACCTGACAATGGAAGGAGGATCGCTGTATCACCAAATCCATCGTCAAAAAGAAATATTTTTTGAGACAGGGTTTCTTTTTATAATAATGCTGACTGACATTAATTATCACTTAAAATCTGTATCAGCACTTCCATTTGGCATAAGAATGACGCCAGGAAGCTCCTTCAGCAGTAAGAAAAATGTAATGCCTCCTCATTAGGTCCCTGGTGGCTGCTCTGGTGTTATCCACAGCCGTGCCCGGGTGTTGCTCTGTGACAGAAATGGAAGGTATTGCCCTTCCCTTTTAAAATCCCTTGATCTTCCAATCGAGTTTGCATGCTCAGGCCTTTGCTTTGCTGCTCAACTGCACTTTATGAGCGTGGCAGGGTGATTTATTAAGGACTTCAAGAGGGAGACACGAGGGTCACAGCCGTGATGCTCTCACAGGGCTGGCCAAGCCCCCCTCCCCACTTGCCTCTGAAGCCACGAAGCAGCTATTCGTGTAACACGTGGTGGCGGTGCATTAAGGCACTCACCCATTAAAACGCTTTCAGTGCTTGTCCTTACCACTTAAATAAAGGCTTTTGGTTTTGCAGGCAAGGGTTTTAGAGATGTCTGTCTCTTCATTCATTTTTTTGTCCTTTGTGTGTTGTTACTGCTTACATTTCTTAAAGCTCCACAAACTGTAAGCCTGTGGCTTGCAGTGAAGGCATGCTGGCAAATGATTTATAGAGGGTCCTACAAATCATGTTGCATAGAGCGCAACCCCTTCCCCCACAGCAACAGTCATCATTTCAGAACAGCACGGTCTTCAAGGGAGCTAAGCTGGTCTTTCCCTGCTGAGATTTAGGAAGCCAAACAGTAAAATGCAGCTAGAAGTGAGAGTAAACATGCCACAATAACAACCTGGCATTTAAGTTTCAGTAGGGCTTAAGGTGGCCTCAGAGAAGCTTTTGCTTATCACTGGTATTATATTATAACACTAACAGCATTTGTATATTGTTTTAATGCTTTTACAGATATGGATATATAAAATCCCAACATGTAAATATGTCAGCAAGGAGTTAAAATGACTTCAAGGATTAAAAGGCAAGCAGAGATTTATAGCAGTTAAATGAACTGCAGAAATCTCCATTATTAATTGTGGTCTTGGCTATACCAATCCAGTCAAACCTCAGAGCAGTTGTAGCAGACCTGAAAGTGCAGTTTGGCTCTGTGACACTAACCTCAGGACTCAGAGCCCTCAGCACCACCCCAGAAAGGCATCACGTATAACGCCTCATAGGACACATGGCAAAGCCCCTGTGCACAACAAATGCTTAAAAAACCCTCAGCCCTCCCAGTCTCCAAAACATGAAGAAGGGCTGATCTTACCAGGTTGCCCTCCCAGTGGCTGGTGCAACTCCTGAGCATTGGTACATGCTTGGGTAGAGGCTACCAGTGTAGGAAGTTTGGGGATCCAGCTTGGTCTTGGCTGGCTCTGGTTGATGGTGAATATGAAGAGCTTGTAAAATTGCCTGTGCCGCTTTCCCCTTTCTCTCGTTCTCTGCGATCACAGAATCGCAGAATAATTTAGGCTGGGAGGGTCCTCAGGGGTCATGTAGGGCAAGTCCTGCATGAAGCAGAGCCAGTTAAATCAGGTTGTGCAGAGCCTTGCCCAGATGGGGTTATAATATTGCTGAGGATGGAGACCAGTCTCAGTGGGCTCCTGCTCTAGTGTTTTGATTGCCCTTCTTGTGAAAAAAAGTTTTTGCTAATATCTAATCTGAATTTCCTGTATGCCAGCTTTCATCCATTGCCTCTTCTCATACCCCGCTGCACCTCTGGGAAGAGTCCAGTTCAGATTTCTCTTTGCCCAACTTTCAGGTAGCTGCTCCAAGTCAAAAAAGCAGAGCCCAATATTTTGTCAGCTCTGCTGAATTTAGTGGCTCCGAAGTTAATGCCATAAAACATCACAAGAAAAACAGTTCTGGTGCCTAGAAAGGAACTATTTGCTGTGCAGTGAAACAACTGGATTAACAGATTGCAATTTAGACAAAATATTTTGCCAAGGAAGTTGCCAAATAGTAGAAATGAAAAGATTTTTGGTTTTTTACTAAATTAAAAGTTCCTCTGGGGCTGGGAGGGGGATGTTTATCACAAAGTTATGCACTCTTCAAAATAATCAAAACATTGCTAGAGCTATAAACTAATGTCTTAGCAAGATGCACCATCTCCTTAATGGAAAAGTGAATTCTAGCCACTGTGATACTCCATCTGATGAGGACACTTAGCTGTGATGGGATGGAATAAAGTGCTTTATTATACTAAAGTGAACCACACTGCGAGTGTTGGGGATATGGTTAATGCAAGTACAGAGAAATTACAGTGTCTGTTTTGACTTTCTGATTTCCTCTAATGGATACACAGCCTCCAGGCCAAGTGCTCGGAGAGTTTTGTGCCATGCCATTTTCTCCAATTATTAGCTAGGCTTTTCCTCCAAAGTACCTGGTGGCAGCAGCTCATTCACAAACACAGCGTTTGCAGCTGGGAATTTAAAGGGCTCGCCGCCCGCATCCTGCATCCTTCATTTCGATCCCATTTTCCTTTAATGATGCATTAGCCATTTTAATGCATTAACCGATGTCACCTGTGCGGTGCGGGAAATACAGCAAAATCAACACCTGCCTGTGGGGTTTCGCCTGTGAATTCTGTTAGTTCAGCATTCATCCTCCAACACTGGCTATTTTTTCTCTCGTTAAGATCCACCTTAGCTCCCTGTTTAGTTGGTGAAGGCAGCGGCGCTGCTGACGGGGAGATGGCGGGTCAGTGCGGGCAGGGCCAGGCTGCCTCTGCCAGAAAACTGCTTTCCTGGTGTCAAAGGCTGCTGGGGGGGGAGGGGGCGGACTGTGGGTGTGTGTGAGGCAAATCCCCCAGGGGAAGCACACGCCACACCCCTGTGCATTCAATTAGAGGGCCCTTGAATGCGGCTTCATAAGAAAGCCTTTCAGTTTCTGTACTGCTGTGGCTGGTTTGGGCTTGGTTTTCTTATTTGTTTTTCCAGTTGGACTGCCTGGGACAAATGTATCTGGGGGAGCAGCAGGACCATAGGAGGAAAGCCTTGGGTTCCAGTTAAACACTTATGCACTTTACATATTGGATAAGAGAGGGTTTTAATCTAAATATTCAGCATAAGTTCATATATACCCGTACAAAGGGATTTCTTTGTCCCACAGCCTCTTTTCCTGCTATCATCTTCATTTCCCCCACCACCCTTCCAGTTTCTGCCAGTTTACGTTGAAAACCCACCGAATCCCCAGCCAGTGTAAGATACTTTACTTCACCGTTTAAATCTCTCTTCCCATCAATCCCCAGACTGTTTGTTTTCCCTACCGCTACTGAACCAGGCTTGTTGTGTGGAGTTGAGTTATTGCAATGGTCTGGCTTCAAATTTGTCTTGGTCTTGTCCAGGCAACGAGAAAATACATGCAAAAATAGTCTCCTAGGAAAACTGACCGTGGAAAATTCAGCTTAAGGAGCAATAAAAGAATTTACTGCCATCACGCGGAAACCAGTAGGAGAATTTACGTCTCCCACAGCAAGCTCCCTCTGGGGGCATTTCTGCCCTCAGGAAGGGAGGGGGTGGTCCTCAGCAAGGCCACCTCAGAGGCCAGCAGCTCCCTGCAGTGCGTGGCCATCCTCACCCATCAGCCAAGGACTCCCCTCGCCAAGCCCACCAGAGCACTGCAGCATCTCCTGTTGAGGCTTTGCCAGCCAGCTTTGGGAGGAAAGACAGCAGGGGCTCTTTGCCAGGATCTGTCGCACCCAGTCCGTGTGAGGGGCAAAGGGGATTTTATTTCCCCAGCAGGCGTGGTGGTTCCCCCTGACTGTCCTCACCCCCTGTGCTTCCCACAGCCACACTGCTCTGTGTCCTGGGGGTTTCTCAGCGTCCCCTCTGTCCCCTGGTAATTTTACGGTTGTTGCCTTTTGTCAGGCAGAGCACAGGATTTGCACTCCTTGTTGACCTGGAGGAGGTCTCAGAGGGCTTTTTTGACTTCTTTCATCTAGGCCCTTCTGCTGTGTCCTACTTCCCAGCCCAAAACTCAAGGTAAACCACCAACATTCAGGCCTGCTGCCTCCAAGAACTGCCTGAAAGACCCAGACCAGCCTGCAGTGTGTTGGCACGGGGTCTGGGCAGGAGGGCCAGCAGGCAGCCCCTGCCAGTTGCAGCCCCTCATGGATGCATCCTCACTCTCTGGGCCAGGGTGATGGAGAGGCAGGGAGGTATCCCTGCAGGGGCTTTTGAGGAAGGGCTTTCCTAAGAAGATTACTCCTGTGTGCATGACTCCAGGAGTGTGCACTGCTTCTTGCAGAGCTGGGTGAGAGCAGGGAACAGTGCATAGCCCTAAATGCTTATTGTTCCCAGTGGCCAGCACATAAGCACCCTGAATGGCTGACAAGCTTGTATACAGGCATCTTTTCCTGCAAACTGTTTCTGCAAAGTCTTTGTAATTTTTGTTTCAGGTTTTTTCAGTCTTGAGCTCTTTTTCCTGCTTTACGTCATGCTTTCCATTTTAGCAATGTCAGATGATCTGTGATAAACTGACAGTATGTGCAGGAGCAGTGAGGAGACGAGGTCCATTTTAATGAGACTAACTCTACTGGGTAGTGAAAACTGTGCCTCGACAAGTGCCTAGATCTTGTTTCTCTTTGCAAAGCATCTTAATGGAGTAAAAGGATTTTTACACAAATAAGGAAAGGCAATTCCCAAAACAGATTTCTTTCAGTAGCCATTGAAATGGAAAGTTACCACTGAGAATTGTGTGCTCCCCTTTAAGAGGTAGGCACGATCAGAAATCAGTATTCTCTTGGCTCCTGAAAACAGTCTGAATTTTTTCTGAATAAACAGTGTGTTTGCTTGGGGTTCACTATTCACCCAGCAGATACCGCAAGCACCCTGTGTTTCCTCTGTCGTTGTCTGTAGGAGTCTGAATAACCAAAAGCAGAAGGGTAGGGAAAGAGCAAGAGTGTGCGAGGGAGGACTAAGCTGTGGTTGGACTTCAGTAAACAGAACCTTGCAAATAGATATGGAAATAAATGCTCATTATTATCACGCATATGCCCTGACTTTGTTACTATGGCTTTTACCATCTCTTGAGAAGGCTATTGGTATAGCCCCTGTCCGCTGGCACATTTAGTCACACATATGGACAATGTTACCCAGTCCTGGCTCAGTATGACCCACTTCTTCAGTGGCACAGAGTTTGGATGCTCACGAGGTAGGGTGGGTGGAGACATACAGCAAAGCTCAAGGTAAAGGTGAGGAGGCACCACAGAGCTCTCCAGTCCTTTGTCATTTCAGGAAAGGACTCGGGTGCCTTTCATCACCTATGTAGCATCGCTATTTCTGGTGGATGAAGAAGTCAAGTCAACACAAAACTTTTGATGCTGTTACCATAACTAGCATGTTGGTAGGCAACTAAATGCAAAGGCAGTTTGGTGTGCATTTCAGGGCTGTATTCCTTTTCTGACTCCCCATGGAAACTACTGCTTGTTCTTACCTGCAAGGCAGACTTGAGTAACATGCTACGTGAAGCTGATCTTCATGGCTAAGTTAGTCATCTTTCGGGAGGCTGGGCTCATACTTCATGCTAGTTGCCAATACTATTTGGGTGAATTTTGGAGAGGTAATCATAGTTCAAATAGGGTCAGCTGTACAAGGCCAAGGGTATTGATGGCTGTTTTCTGTGGTCAGGAATGCCCGTGACATCTATCTCAATTCAGATTCCTGCAGAAACCAGAAAGACATCTTCACTTAGGCCTTTACTTAAGGAGTCCCTTACCATAGGATAAAGGCTTGAACTGCAATGTACAAACCTTCACCCATTAAGTGATACACAAAATAATTTATGCATACCAGCACTAGCTAAATGCAAAAAGACAGCTAGTCCTGTTCCAAGTTGCAAATAAAAGCTCTCTTTCAATGGCTTATTTTTAACCCAGACACCACTAACTTAATATGTTCTGGAGCATCTACAGACAATAATTTTTACGGAATATATTTTTAAAATCTTGCTTTCCAGGGAAGTACTTTTTAATCTAGTACTCTTTCTTAAGCTATTTTTGGACCTAAATGCATGAATTCTAACATTTTCTGGGCAACACTGTGAACAACTGAATAGATGAATAGGAAATGCAAAATACTCTGGACTGCATAAGAGTTATCCGGTCCAGTTTTCCTGTTCTTTATTGAAATGTGGATTTAGTGATGATTTGTTCAAGCCTGCAGGAAATCTTATTTAGCTATGTAGTAACAAAAATAAAACGTTCTGATCTTAACTTGTATTTCTGACTAAAAATTACTCCTGTGTTTTTTCAGCTAGGCCTGGAATATCTCTCCAAGGTAACTATGGTCTATTATTGAATTTGCTCTTTGTTTGTAAAAGTCAGATTTATTTAAATAGGTGTAGGAAATTCTATATAACCAGTGATGAGAGGACATTACCTGATTTTTAAGGGCCTGATTGGAATGACCATTAGCTTGATGGTCATTCCAAGTATTAATTTTGACTTCAGCAATATTAGGTACTAAAATGGGTTCCCAGATAATAATTGTAGATCTTTTATTTAAGAAAAAAGAAAGTGTGATCCTAGAAAACAGATGCAACTTTCTCCACATCTCTGCAAGTATCCAATCTTTACACATCTGATCAATAGCTTTAGCAGTGGGACACGTGTGTGATTTATTCACTTTCAGATCTTTCTAAGGAAGGCAACAAAACAATATTAAAATCTCCTGTTGTTAGTCAGTGAGTAGATGATATTTGCCGTGGGAAGAGTGGCAAGGCTGGCTTGTGAAGGCACAGACAGCTGTAGCTACAGGCACCTTTTTAGATTAAGGTGAATGGAGTAAGGTGACAAAGAAAGCTTTGACTTCCATCCATCAGGATGGCAAGCAAACAAAACAAAGAGAGCAGGTGGGCTCACACTGTGACACCAAGGCAGACCAGGGCAGTATCAGCTCAGCACAGCATAGCTGCAAGCATCACCAAAGCGATACCAGGGTAACGGCAGTGGGACGGACACGTTACTGTGGTGCTCCAACCCATGTGATAGACCTGGTACTTCTCTCTTCAGCTGGCTTAACATAGATAGCTGCCACTAGGGCTTCTTCTGCACTAAAGGCCCTCTTCTTGCTCCTTTAGGGACCCTAAATGTTGCTAGCAGTACATTGGGGGCAAAACCCCCCCAGACTCTTTGGATACCACAGATCTCATCTATAGCCATGAAACAGCAGGGAAATGCCAGTGGCAATTACTGCCCAGGCCCCTAAAAACAGCTGGCCTGGTTTCAGCTAGGATAGGGTTAATTTTCTTCTTGGTAGCTGGTGCAATGCTGTGTTTTAGATTTGGTGTGAGAACAATGTTGATAGTGCAGTGATGTTTTTAGTTTTTGCTGGGTGATGTTTATACTAAGTCAAGGACCTTCCAGTTTCTTGGGGCCCTGCCAGCCAGAGGGCTGGAGGGACACAGGGAATTGAGAGGGGACGCGGCTGGGACAGCTGACCCAAACTAGCCAAAGGGATATTCCATACCATATAATGTCATGCTGAATATACAATCTGGAGGGAAGAAGAAGGAAGGGGGGGACATCCAGCATCATGGTGTTTGTCTTTCCAAGTAACTGTTATGTGTGACGGAGCCCTGCTGTCCTGGGGATGGCTGGACACCTGCCTGCCCATGGGAAGTGGGGAATGAATTCCTTGTTTTGCTTTGCTTGCGTGCACAGCTTTTGCTTTACCTATTAAATTGTTCTTATCTCAGCCCTCGAGTTTTACATTCCTTTCTGATCCTCCTCCCCATCCCCCTGGGTGAGGGGGAGTGAGTGAGTGGTTGCATGGTGCCTGGTTGCCATCCGGGGTTAAATCACTACACAGCTTTGTAAATGAGTTAACAGCATCACAGCAAATGCCTGTTTGTACTTTCTGTGCCTTATTGTGGGAGCTGTGCACCTAAGTTTGTGCCACCTTGTACAATTAAGCACCAGTAAAACCGCCTATCTGTCATTTTTCTGAGCAAACTGGCAGGTGCCCTGCCTCACCAAAGCAGCATGGCAGCCTGGATTGGCTTCCTGGCCCCTACCTCCTGGGGGGAGCCTCTGCCAGGCCTCCACACCCAACAGCCAACAAGATATGGAAAAAGCGCCAGCAGCAGAGAGATTACAAAAATGTGCCAAAAAAGCTTCCCTGTCTGTCTCCCTGCACAGTGGACCCAGCAGATCTTTGATGGGTTTGAAGCCCTAAAAGGAGATCTCTGTGTTCTGCTACTGCTTGAGCCTCCACAAAGGAGATGAAAAGGAGGAATAAAACATCTGAACATCCCAATCTGGTCTGAACTGCATGCATTCATTACTGCAAAGACTGATTTCTTCTGGTTCCTCCTCCGTATCCTCCTCCTCAGTGGTGGTAGCAAGAAGCTTGACACTCCAATTACAGGATATTCGCGTTAAACAGAGAAGAGGGAAAGCTAGTCAGTGGCAGACGTTTAGGATATGGCATCCAAGGCTCCATGCAGCCAGCAGAAACCTGGAGGAACAGATTGAAACTACTCTAATGGCCCAGCTCTTCACAACTCTTTGGTATAGACTTAAATTAGCTCCCAGCAGTCAGTGTTACCCATGACTTAAACCAGGGACCAAATGTACTCACTTCACCAAAGCTACTGTGAAGTGGCACTGGTGTCCTGGGGGCTGCAAGGGGCCCTGTCATGTGGGGCTGCTGTTGCAGTATGCCATAATGAAGTGCCTTTTCCATGCCTTCTCCATGCCATTTTTTTCCTCTCCAGGTTTGCCACTTGGCTGTGGCAGGGGCTCAGGCCAGGAGAGCAGCTCGCTCTATCCATTTACAAAACAATGCGGATGAAATCCATTCAAAGGCTTGTGCAAAAGCCTTTGATGTTTGTGTCTCTGAGACCGCTTTGTCCTTTCAAACTTGAGAAAAGTTTTTGTCTTTTTTCCCCTCAGATGGAAATGGTAATGCAGGCTGAGAAAAATGTCATTAATAATACAAACTGGGGGCCTTTGGGAAAAGATTTTCATTTTGAAAAGTGACTACTCTGCATGAGTATGCCATCAGAAGTTTATCTGGATTGTCTTGACTCTTCACATGCATATATTTCTTTTCTGCCACACATGTTTTTTTTCCTTATTTAATTAAGGTATAATTATAAGTGCATACTTAAATTAGAATAAATAAATAGAGATTTATCCATTCAATAAGCATTTTTCTAGGAAAAAAAGTTTTCCTTCAGATATTTGTTTTCTTCAGATTTTTTGTCTCTCTTTTTAATTTAAAGGTACTTCTCTTATGTTTTATTCACTTGTTTTCATTAGGTAAAGGAATGCCTTGGCATGAAAACCTGTCCTGAATCCACTGCCTGCTTGACAGATAGATACAAAGACTTGAAACATGAGAGGAAAAGTGGATGGTTGCAAGTTAAAAAGAAAAAAAAAAATCTAAACAAAAGAAAGGAATTAAACCCAGTGCAGGGGCATGTATCAATACTGTGTGAGTGGCATTGCATGCATTGGTGAGACTGACAGACCTCGACGATGAATCTCTACTGCCTTCTTAAAAAGGTAGGGCCCTCTTTTTTATCTCTAGATTGATCCTGACCAGTTTGCTGCAAGTAGATACTGCTTGAATTTCAAATATTGGGTGTTGGTACCTACAATTGGTCCCACACAGTAAATCACATGCTAATGTTTCTCTGTCTTGACTGGATGAGAATAAACATAATAATCAGGAAGAGGCCTTGGAGAAGCCACTACGGCTTTAAATCTCTCGGGGAGCAGCAGCAGTTTAGGGAGAAGCAGCTGATAAAGCGGATTAGAGAATTCTAGAAAATTTAAAACCCGCTCCTTTCTGGGCCACACAGGCTCTGCCCAGGGCATCATTCCTAGGAAAATTAGGCTGCTGTGAAATTTATTGCCGGGGTGCAGAATTTACATTTCAATTTCTCTTGTCACAGCCTGGGCTGTGGTCAGATCCCCTCTGTCTGCCTCAACTGCTTCTGTACTGCACGTGCCTCTTGCCCTGGGACAGCCCTGTGCAGCCCCAGCCCAGCCTGCTCCCCAGCTCCTCCCGGGCTCTTTGCACGGTGCTGGAGACCACCACAAAGCCCTCTTCTAAAAGGAGAGCAAGGCTGGCCCGCGGGGCTTGCATATGTTGGTTGCTGCTGCTTTTCACTATATTGCCCCCCTCAAGGCCAAGCAACAGCTTATATTCTCGACCCTACAGAAATTCAATGGTATTGAATTTTTTCCATTGCCAATAAATTACTGTCAGGGTTATTACCTGAGAAGAGGTAGGCACAAGCAAAGGCAGACTACGACTATCTCTAGATCTGTGGGAAAAGACCTGTTATCCTCTTCCAAGAGTCACTGGGGCTCTGCCGGGCTCCACAGCCAGATACAGCCGGATGCTGAACTGCTTCCACCCCGTGGGAAAGGATGGGGTAGGACAGTAAGTCCTGACAGTGTTGTCTGAGGAATTAAGAAGAAGAGGAAGTGGAACACTTTGATGAGACAAATTTGCAGGGAGAGGAAAAGAAACAGTGAGAAATGGCAGAGTGCAAAATAATGAGATTGCTGATGATAAAGCAATTCCTGAGAGTATGTGGGTGAACTTTTTAACAGGGCCATCCCTGCCCCTTTGTGCTCTACGTTACTCTCCTTGTCAAAAAGGTCACTAGCAAGAAGGTTTGCAGAAATGATGGCCATTACGTGGATATTCATGAACAACCAGTGCGCTGCCGGTCACAGGACAGGAACAGGCTGTGTTACCTCTGAGCCTGAACCAAATTAGCCAAAAAAGCTTGAAATTAGCAATGTGTTCCTTTGCGGAGGAGTCTAAGTCCTAACACTGATGTCATGACTAGCTGAAATCATGTCCAAATATGAAAAGAAAAAAACCCCCAAACTTCTCAGAGGTATTTTGCAGCTGTGAATGAGGCATAACTTGCATCATCTATGAACTATGATGAACTGTTGTTAGCATTTGAATTACATTTCCCTTAGAAAGCCAGGAGGGGTTCTGACCCCGGATTAAGGGTCCCTTCTGGCACTTCAGTAAGAAGTGGATATGGAAATGGAGTCGTCCAGGGTGTTGCCGCCTTGAGGTGAACGATCACTTGAGGTGGAAGGGTGGGGAATAGATGTTGCTGCAAGAAAAGCTACTGGATTTCCTTTTGAGAGACTGATAATCCCACAGGCTTCTGCAGAAGCACCTTTTGATTATCATTGCTGATGGTATTAGAAGACATCTCTGGAGTCTGTCCTTTAAAAAATGTTTCCCTCGTGCTACTTGAAAACATATGGGTTGGTAACTGAAGTGAAAAACTGATGTTTTACTAACTCTCTTGGTATGATGGAGGCTTAGAAAATGATGTGCTTGATACCAGAGATGCATTTTTAACAGTAAACGAAACCAGATTGCATAAAAATTCAAAATACTAGACTGGTAAATGTAGATGAGAAAAGAAGTTGGAACAAGAAAAAGGGACTAGTTAAAGTACCAAATGATAAAAGATGAATAAGACCTACGATTGGGGTTAATTGGAGCAGCTCCACTAATTTTAGTGGATCTGTTTTGAGTTGCATGAAGTCATTAAAGATCTAGACATATACTAGCAATTTATACAGAAGGTTTGATTAAACCAGGTCTAACAGTTGGACAGTGAGGTGGATTGAGAACGGGCTGAATGGCAGAGCTCACAGGGTTGCGACCAGCAGCAGAGTCTGGCTGGAGGCCTGTAGCTACCGGTGTTCCGCAGCTATGGGTCCAGTCCTTTTCACCATTCATCAACAACCTGGATGAGGGGACTGAGTGCACCCTCAGCAGTTTGCTGATGATACAAAACTGTGAGCAGTGGCTGACACACCAGAGGGCTGCGCTGCCATTCAGTGAGACCTGGGCAGGCCAGAGAGCTGGGTGGAGGGGAACCTCATGAAGTTCAGCAGAGGCAAGTGTAGGGTCCTGCACCTGGGGAGGAACAACCCCCTGCACCAGTACAGGCTGGGGTTGCCCTGCTGGAAGGCAGCTCTGCTGGGAAGGACCTGGGAGTGCTGGTGGACAGCAAGGTGACCATGAGCCAGCAATGTGCCCATGTGGCCAAGAAGATCAAAGTAGCATCCTGGGGTCCATTAGGAGGAGTGTGGCCAGCAGGTTGAGGGAGCTTATCCTCCCCCTCTGCTCCGCCCTGGTGAGGCTGCATCTGGAGTGCTGGGTCCAGCTCTGGGCTCCCCAGGTCAAAAGAAACAGGGAACTACTGGTACCTCAGGTGCTGGTGTTAAGAGGACGGGGCCAGGCTTTGTTCAGTAGTGCCCAGTGACAGGACAAGGGGCACAAACTGAAACAGAGGAAGTTCCATCTGAATATGAGGAAACACATCTTTACCTTGAGGGTGTCGGAGCCCTGGCACAGGCTGCCCAGAGAGGCTGTGCAGCCTCCTTCCCTGGAGATACTCAAACCCCACCTGGACGCGACCCTGTGCAACCTGCTGTAGGTGAACCTGCTTTAGCAGGGGGTTGTACGAGATGGCCTGCACAGGTCCCTTCCAACCCTGACCAGATTCTGTAACAGAGCATTTTCAAATGCAATGACATCCTGAGGGCTTTATCAAGTAATAGTGTGGGGAAGCAATTTGGAAGGTTAAAAATTTTGAGGGGAAAGGAACAGAGAGGTGGAGCCAGTGTCTGTATTTTGCCAGCCCCAGTTATTGCACCAGCAATGCCTAGTGAAGAAGTGGCTTCCTGGCTTCAAAACAGGCACATCTGCATGGGTTACTGAAAGGAAACAGGAAGGGAAAAAAGGTAAGAAAAAGGAAAGAGGAAGGCTCCACACCCTGGTTGGCCCAGGCTTCTTCAGTCTAGTATCTTGGGAAACTCGGCCATAGTTACAGTACCTGACAGACACAGCACCTGGAGAGAAGTTGATGCCCCAGTTCCAGGGGATCTTATCTGTACTTATCTCTTTCCAAACAATATACGTGAACACCTGGGAGATGTTTTATACCAGAATAAGCGTGCCGTGTGCTGTGGAGTTGGATCAGGTTACCTTTGCTGGTTTAATAGGAAGTTTCAGAAAATAAAACTAACAAGTGTTATGCTGATACTGCTTCAGTGTATTCATTGGGCAAAATGCTGGCCTTTAACAAGGGAGAAAGCTGGGTAGACCTCATCCCATCAGCTCCACCACCTGTGGAAAAATTAATGCATTTTGGTTGCTGCAGAAGAGCTTTTCAGAAAAAGCTACTTTGGTAAAGTGCAGAATCATTGCATCTCTTGGCTGGACATGCAGTTTTGAGCCCCTGTCAGTAATTACTGATTTTGTAAACTTAGTGAAGCAAAAAAATCATTCCCTTTCAGTGGCTTTCTGCTCTACCTTTGTCTCTTTTAGACCCATTAGTCATCACTCTCCATACCCACAGGAAGAGTCAGATGACCAGCAGAATTTTTGCCAGGTAGGTGCTACAAAATTCCTTCCCCTTCCAAACTGCTAGATGGTGAACTTCAGGTTTCTGCGTGCTCTTAAGAAAAAAAGCAAACTGCTGCTGAGGCTGGAATCCTTCTGCATCAGTATGGGCAAGCTCTCAGTCTGCTCCATTTCTGTAAACAGGTCAGATCTTTTGCCCCCTGGAAATAATATTTAGATGGCAGAGCTTACATTTTTGCTGTATGGTGGTTACAGTGTCTGTTGAAGCTGTAAGGTTCTGCAGCATCCTAAAGAAATGGTAGATCCTAAAGACAGCTTTCATCTTTAGTCACAATCAATTAAGATAATCTATATTTCAATTTTCCCAGGCCCTCTTTACAGTCTCTAGCTAGGAGCTTAACCTCTTTTCCAAAAACCAACATAGCTAAAAAACATTCAATATTGCTCTCTTTTCTTACAGAAATCAGAACAGGTTTTGCATCTGGCTACACAAAGAAGTTTTATTTCAGTGACTTGAGGTGCTAGGGTTTTTCCAGATGTGACTCAAGCTATGATTTCCCATTGCAATAAGCTTTTATCCTTTATCCAAGAGATAGATCATGTTATGAAAAAATTCAAATGATTTTATTCTAGACGATGTCCAATTAAATTGAACAATAAAAACTGTTATCCTTTATGACTGCCAAGTAATTAAGTGACCTGGTGATAGGGAATTAAGTCAGTCTTCTTCCCTTGAAATGACAGCTGAAATGAGAGGCACTGTTCTTTGTCTACTGTATGTGTGCTGGAGAGGAGGCAGAGGAGGAAGGATAGGAACAGAGCAATACAGTCATAAAAATCCTGCCCCTGTTGCAACTGCTGAATTGTTTTCCCATCAACTTTCCTAAGGGCAGAATTTCTCCCATTGTGTCATACCTTCTAGGGCAGCTTCATAAACAAACAAACAAGCAAAAAAACCCCACCTTGCTTCTACTGTGATTTATAATATTCCCTGAGTTGCTAATCTAAAAAGCTCTGAGTGTATTCTGCTGCCTTCCTCTTTCTTTTCCTTTGACATCCCTCAGTGTAAATGACAGTGGAGCAGGAAGAGTGCGTGCTAGCTCATTGAAGGTGTGTGCCAATGAACTTGTAATTTAAACATGACACAGTAGGAACTGGATTAGGGACATCTGGGTATAAAACCAGGAGCATCTAAAGTGCCAGGGCTGTAGCAAATTCACCAGCACTGAAGGCCACAGTGTCCCCATCAAAAGACGGGAGATACAGCCTGAGGGCAAGGTGACAGTGCGGCTGCATAGAAAGTTTTCCCTTTTGCACCACTACAGTTATCTTAGTTATAGGAACTTAATTCAGTTGGCATACAGTTGATTTCATTCAGTGATAAAAGTGTCCAAGGTGACACAATCCAAGACAAAAAAGGAACATGTATATTGAAACAAGTGAGTCTGTTTGGAACGTTATATCAGCATAACTTTTTTTTATAAATATCATGCCCCATCTAATGCTTTTTCCAGGGCATCCAGTCTTTGGGTGGCTGTTGATTATACAGCACTGTGTGATAGGACCATCATGTATAAGCATCGATGTGTGTTTGCCTATCCGATAAAACCATATACAAAAATCAATTCTATACAAATGATCTCAAATTGGCTGAAAGCTTGCAAGACAGTAACAAATGGACAAAAAATTTGCATCTATTTTGGTGCCACTTACCTGTTAATGTTAGTTTTTTGTCACCAGACATCTCACTTGCATGGAGGATGGATTGTTTTGTTCCTTCTCCCCAAACTGCCATAACTGTGAACTACCATTGGACTCCATTTGAAAAGGAAAAAGTCACTATCAGCTGTCCCTCATTACACGTCAGAGTCCATCTGGAACAAAGTTTCTGTTAGCTTGCATAGATTTGGCTTAATTGTTAATTACTGTAAGTAATTAACTTCCATGGATGGAGAAAGATTAAAACAAGCTAAAGAGCAAGACAGTTCCATACAGAAGATGCTTCTACAGCAGCTGAAGACTCCCTGCTTTCACACCACAGTTGCAAAAGTTTCTGGTTTGGGCTTGTGGTTTTCCTTGATGACAGTGGCATTAATAATTTCCAATGGTGACTGACTTCAGAGTGTCAAAAGAATTAGGGCTGTAGTGTCAGAAAATAGGAACGTAAGCCATGCAGAGTGAATGTAGAATTTTTGTAATGTATTTAGATTTTAAATCCTTTAAAGGGATAGCATTGCAGGCTTCAAGCGCCCTAGCAAATCATTAATGATAATATGAAATCCCAGCAGAATTATAGCAGCTATTTCGTCATGAACTTGGCCATCCAAGCGTGTAAAGAGGGTCCTTTCCACCTCTGAGTCATTGTGAAAAAACCATAACCTTTCCACCAATCTAGCAGGGTAGCATGATCAGAAACTAAAACTAAAAGAGTGACCCATATTGGCTGTATTTCTTACACAATATAGAATTAATGAAAAAAATGACTGGACAAATTCACACAAGAAGAATTCTTCAAGGACTATTAAATATTTTGAGAAGTTGGTGAGCTGCAAATACTTGCAGGCTGGAAAAGTCCTTGGAGGGAGCAACCCTACATGCCTGTCCTGTTCTCATGCTTCCTAGACACCCGCTGTTGGCTGTCAGCTGCTTCTGGACTTGCGTTCAAGACAGCAACTTCAGAGGTGGATCATAATTACTGGTCTATTTTTAGATGCTCTAATTTTGCCAGAAGGCCAAAAGTTGTAATAAACCAGTTTTGGTATTATCTGTCAACTCCAGACAGGGCAAAGGGCCATGAATTCAGTACAGGGGTAGATAATGTAGATATATTAGAATGCATTATTATCTGCAGTGTTGTCTATTGCCAGTTTCATTTTTATTGCATGGCAAAGGTCAGCACCTTTAAGCAGTTCAGAGATCCCAAAGGGTGAAAAATTACCAAGAATTCATCTATTCAGCATATATATGAAGCCATTGAAAAAGACTGTCAGCATGATGCTAGCACTCTCTAATGTACATTATAGGTTTGTTTTGGCGAAGAAGATCTGTCTGTCATTGATGGTGGACAGATACTGAGGGCTGAAATAAGGTGACACCTTATTGTTCTTCAGCTGAAATGTAGCTCATGGTAATAAGATTCACGAGTCTCAGATTCTTACTGGTAACTGAGCTGTACTTGGTTCTGAGAGATTGCAAGAATATTTTTATTTCAGAATGTCTTATGTTATTGCTAGAAAAAATCAGATTCATCCAGACTTCTTCTTTTCAGTTAAGAAGAGGAAGAAAATGGAATTAAATTAGCAATCAATATGGATGAAAAAATGGGTCATTCTTCCACAGCTTGATCTTACAGGCACAGATCGCTCTTATGGGCATCAGACTCGACAGTCTTTGCTGGATCCTTCGGGACAACTTAATCTCAGCTAGTGGAGATTGCACCTAGCTGCTTACTTAGTGATGCTTAAGTGAGCAAACTATTATACTAGTGCTGCAGTGCATTGGGTTTCGATTAGTCTGCAGGCTTAATTAAAGCATTTTGGATATGCTTTAGACCACCTGCATGTTCTAGAACCGAGATAATTTTGGCATCTGTCAGATGATGGGAAAAGAGGAAAAAATACACCACATCAGACAGAGTTCAAATACTGTGTTTTCAGGTAAAGGTGCTCTGTCATTTTGGCCCAGAGGTTTTATTCTGACTAGGCTGATGTTGTATCACCTCATTATATTATCTCACATTATATCACCTCATCACTGTTGAGTTTTCACTCCTCATAAAGTTCTGGCCTCAGTGGTGTCCTGTCACAGCCCATTCTGAAGATTGCTTCTCCACGCTGTAGAAGAGTTTTTAAAGTTTGCTACCTTCTGAATACTTTGAATTTCCTTCTTGTTGTGGGATGAGAAGTGGTGGCTAGAAATGTCCAGCTGACCTCCTCTCTTGCCTCTCTTGCTTCCCCTGTAATTCATTTCCCATGCTGGTCTGACAGAGGCTGAGATGGTTGCACTTCAGGCCGTATTGCAAGACCCGTCTATTATCCTGTCTTTTGCCAAGGAGGCTGATTTGAAGGGGTGTGAATTTTTGTGAGGCCTTGGAAGTGTTACATTGACTTTTCTGTCACTTTTGCTACATTTTACTTTCCATGGGTTACAGCACTGACGGAAATATCCTTATAGTCTATGATAGGCACATTCTATAAATAGCATGTTAAAGAAATTGAAATGTTTTTAAAAATTAAAAATCATCCAAAAGTTTTAAAAATGTAGGTGCTGCATGTAATCAGCCAAAAATAACCACTGCAGTTTTATTTTTGGCAAAAGATACGTAGTAAGAAGAAAAACTATGCAGTTTAATTTGCTCCTTGGTATTAGTTCTCATAGTATTTGCCAGTAATGGCAACATTATAATTTGTAGAATTAATTAATGATCTGGCATCTGATTTTGATTCGTTAATGCTTAAGCCAGCTAAGTCTCAATTATCCTCTGGACTATTTATTCCTTAACAAGCTTTTAGCTAATGTGATTTTAAAAATACGAAAATAGGCCTTAACTTGCCTTTAAGAAGTGGCAATATTTTAACACTCCTCTATAAAAAAAAAGGAACCTTCATATTTTTTGTTCTATTATAGCTATGTTCAAAATTAGACTTGGGGATTCGCAATGTATTCACTAAATATATATTATATTTATATGTACCTGGAACCTGACTTCAATTTAGTCTTGATTAAAAAATGTACTGAATTGGAAACTGTGTAATAAAGGATGCCTAAATCATACTGACCCAGAATAGCTCACTCAGTCAGACAGTTAGCAAATAAGTGCACAAGCAAGCAGATGATACGAGAATTTAAAATTAATTCTATTCTCAGAGGATGCATAGACTACGAGATAGCATCTGATTCTATCTGCAGAGGTGTAAATCCAGAGTAACACCTTGGCTTAAGCCTCGTTACCCTGAATTTGATTGCTTATCCTGCAAATGATCAGAATTGGACCTTCTGTGCCCAAGGCTAGGTTAAAGCAGCTGAAATATCCAGTGCTACTTCATGACATTTTTGTGATGCAACTGAAAGTCTCTACCAATTTCCAGGAATTTATTATTTATAACTAATCCATTTACCAAAGTAATTTAAAGACTCCTGAAATTTTCTCCAAATGGCTGGTATTTTTAAAAGTTCAATCACCACGTCCTTTAGGAAAATCTGCCCAATGCAGTTATGTATTGTGCTGCAATTGTGTTATGATAGGGGGCATTCAGAAACTACATCCCCCTTGGATTTGGGATTGTCAGGCACCAGTTTCAGATCTCACCTGAACTGATCTTGGGAAGATGCTTCTGTTGCTGCTCTGTGATGTGATGTTGCTGCCTGCCATCATTCTACCTTCTCCCTGCCCACATCAAACCAGAAATGCGTTAATTACAAAGGTGGGTTAACAAATGAATCATGGATATTTTAACCAAATAATCTTTGTTATACTTCAGTTACTGAGATTCTGAAAGATACTGAGTTACTTCTGAAAGCTTTCAGGCATTGTGTAAATGGTAGAAAATACAAAACTGAGCCATCAGTGTTGCTGTATGTGAAATAACTCATCTTCTCCTGAAATCATGCTTCCTTCTCCTAAGAAGCCATTCAGTGGCCTCCCAATACCTGCATGTCAATGTAATATTGGTGCCAGTGTAGTTGTTCTCAGTTCATACTGCTGTGACAGCTAGAGCTTCGCCCACCCTTCTCATTCAAGAAAAGCCCAAGATTACCACCTTCCTGGTTTTGGATCAGTAAATCTAGCTCCTTTCAGTCCAAGCTGGGAAGTCAGTCCAGAAGGGTAGGACTTTTAATGGAGTGAACCGTAATACCAGCCACTCTTGAAACCCAAGGAGCTGTTAGCTCGGCCAGCTCCCAAATGGCTACCCCAAAACTACCAGGTGGGGGGACTGCTGAAGTCACAAGCTGCCTATGGTTTTTATAAATCAAAACCCATCTGCTGAATGAGATCCTCCGGCCCACTGAATCTGCTCCGCGATGCTCCAGGGACACAAGGCATCTCTAAATCCAGCTTACGCAGTCAGGGCAGAACTCCTGGGTGGACACAAAACCAGCTACCAGAGAAGTATCAGAGGCAACAAACAAAGGAATCAATGTCCAGTTACTGAAGCATGAGGAAAAGTCCAAGGTACCTGCGTTGTTATGGCAAGAGTTCATTTGGACTAAGAGGTAAATAGAGATGGCTGAGCTCGATCTCTGAAGCTAGGGCTGGACCGCTGGAAGCACAAGCTTTCTCAATTACTTAGAGAAAAGGATTGAGTTGAGAAATCAGAGCAGCCCTGATCTCTTTTAATCAACTGAATGAGGAGGAAGGAGGGGAGGTGGAGGCTTGGGAAGAAAAATATGTAAAGCTTAAAAAGTTCCAGCTGCTGTTCTCTAATGGAGTCTTGGTTCCTCATGAACGGTGGAATAGTTAGGCCACCTGGTGGTAAACAGCAAACCAACAACCTTTGCGATTTCCAAGCCACAATAAATATCCTGAGGCTCAGAGAGCTCCAGGAACTGTCACAGGCTGCGAGCCCTTCATTCCCAGGTGGCTGGTGCGCAGCCACCGCTGGGAGACAGCAACCAGCAATGGCTCCCATCGGCTGCTACGGGGGTGCAGTGCGGAACGGACACGTTGGTCTGGTGTCTGGCCAAGTTTTGCCAGACAGCTGGCTCCATCACAAAATCTTCCACCACAGCCAACCCTCTCCTTTGCCTTAGGAGGGAGGCAAAGGAAAAAGCAGTCCAGGACAGCTGAACTTAGGTAAGCTTGTGAAGTAGGAGCTTGATGTGATGTTTTGTTAAGTCGCTGAATTAGTAGCTTTGTCCCTAAATGCAGCAAGCAGGTTTGTGCAAGTAAATCAAGTGAGGCTCACGTGAATGGCTGTGATTACACATTTAGGATTCATATGTTCATGAATGTTCTACAATATAGTTTTCATTTCTGTGTCTACAATTTGTTTCTTCCAGCAACTCTACTCACCAGAAGTACTGCAAAGCATCAAACATAAACGGGGAGTGCATGGAAGGTGCCAAACCTGTTGCGGAAGTCCTTCTACAGAAGCACTTCTGAGTACTCCTCTTTAATATCCAAGAATTTAGCTGAGCTGGACAGTGGTATATTGCCAGAGGGCTTTCACGGATGTGTTCAGTACAGGCAAATGCATATAAAATGAAAATTATTTGAAAATGTAATTCTTCTTAAATTAAGAACTGTCAGTTGTTTTTCCCAATTCCATCCACTGGAGCTTTAGTCTGATGCTAGTGAAAACAAGTAACCATGTCCAGCAGATGCTGTTCTGCTGAGCATTGCTCCTAGCTGCTCTCTCCTTGCTGTTCTTGCCTGATTCCCTCACAGCATTCCCTAACACTTGAAAACTCACCAGACTTGTGACTCACATTTTTAATCTTATCCAAGTCACAATGTTTATTTCACAGGATGCCCAATTAAACGGTAATTCAATCTGCTCTGGAGTTGTTTCCTTCCCCTCTGGTGATTAGTATAACCTGAATAATGTAGGAAGCACAATAAAAAAAAAAAAAAAAAAAAAGGCAGTAAACAACTTCAGTGACACTGGGAGACCAAGCTGCAAGTTTTCCCACTGAAGAGGGAAAAAGGGCACGCACAAAAATATTAACATGGGTCGTAATTTCTAATGTTGTCTGACTGAAGAATGGAAGGGAAAATTAGGCTACCTTAGTACGCGTTATGGACATATGACTTTAAGCCTGGGGAAACATGAGTAGGTGTGGGGCTGTGCAAGCCACGCAAGGTGAAAGAAAATCTCTGGCCCTATTTTCCCTGTCGTTTCAAGTGCCTGCTGTTGCCCTTCATCGAAGCTAGTAAAAGTATGCCAGTTCTTCGCATCCTGCCTCCAATGCAAGTGCTGGAGCCCCACGTTGTCAAAGTGAAGGAGCAGACTCCTGCCTATCGCTTGCTGCACTAGTGTCCAGAAGCCCTAAAAACCTATCGGCTATCAGCTCGCTGATTGACTGAAGGGGATTTTTATCACAGCACAGACTTGCATACTTTCTTGAGGCTTTCTTTTCATCTCCACACAGATATGTCAAGTGCCATGTGATGCACATAGATGTAACTCTACTCATTATCTGCTCCACAAGTGCTCCACAAGTAGCCTTCTGCATGGCTACACTGGAGGCATGGAGGTAGGGCTCTGCATGAAAGGAAGGGGCTGTTTTTCAAAATAAGAAAGAAAAATTAGCTAGACTGTTAAATGTTACCTGGTGTCTAAAAAGCAAGCAAAACCTCTTGGGAAATGCCAAAGGTGAAAAGCTGTGTAGGACCTCAGCTCAGAGCTACCTTCCTTCCCAACTTGAACAACTGCTAAGGCAAAGCCAGCCGGGAGTTGAATATCACCGACTACTCAGGAGAAATACCCTGGTTTCAGACCGGCCCTTTGCTCACTGGAACAAACTCAACGCTGATGCAAGCATGGGCAATGCTACCGAAGACAACTCCTCCCCACGCAAGTGCTTAAACCGACATGTGCCACTGGTTCCTGACCTTCCCAAAGCATGGCATGCTAGTTACTGAGTAGAGGCCACCTTGTGCCTCTAGGCTTTTCTGTGCAGGTGCTGAGGCAAACCATGAGCAGGGGCCCACAGGCGGTGAGGGGTGCCGGGGCTTCTGCAGAGCCAAGCAAAACCGTGGCAAGGACCCAGAGTCCATGGGCACCTTGTGGGGCAGCTCCCTCCAAAAGCCAGGTGTTCTCTCCACCTTGCAAAAGGAGCAGTTTTATGACTTAGGAAGAATTTTTTCCCTGCGAGCTCCTGCTGTGACGGTGCTCATTACTCTCGGCTGTGCCTAAGTGGCGTTACAAGGAGCTCCTCCAACAACGTGTCCTCTGCCTGCCTGCCTTTTTTTCCCTCTGAGGGGGGAGAAGTTTGGCACTTGACTTTTTTGGTGATAACACTGTAAAATTGTTCCCAAAGAAATTTTCGATGTGCTTTGCTGAGACTTTCTAAAAAAAATATAGATTAATTGTGATAATTAAATTTCCCTCTGAGTGATTCCTTTGATAAATGGGTCTAGTTAGGACTTTCAATTAAGCACCAGGCCCTGCTGTGAAGTCAGACTGAGCTTCGTGTTGCAAGCATTTATTGCCTCATTTACACAGAGACAATCTGAATTATTTTACATTACACTGTTTTCTTTATCTGTCTTTTTTTTTACACAGGTATTAGAATTCCTATTAACCCTTCTATCAGGGAGCCAATTAAAAAGGTATGGTCAAGCAATTTTTAATTATTTTGTTATGGTTTAAATAAGCCTCCTGGAAGCACAGTACTTGAAATTTTTCTCTTATCCATGCAGCAGTCCTTTGCTGCATGAACTCACTGGTTTGTTATTGTGCAGATTCTCACAGACTCCAAGCTGGAGATAAAAGAATATAAAAATAATATAAAGCGGGGAAGAAAAGACACTGACCACAAAGACAACACTTTGATGAATGGTGGTAATATGCAACAATTCTGGAACCAGCAGCTTTTATGTTTTTGCATTGTCCGAAATTGTGAGTAAATGGTAACTACTGCTTGGAGAATTTCAGTTATCAGGGGTGCATTCCACCTTTAAGGTTGCTATGTTTTAAAGTTATATCCATGCACTCCAGCATGGTTGCATGGTTATTTTAAGTGTGGGTTGAAGTATTTAAGATACACAATTTCTACATTTTATTACAAAAGTGGAACTATTTGCTTGTTTTTCTAGTTACTGGTATCAATGGTTACAGTAAAATATCCATGTCACTGTCAATCACTCCTGTTAACCATGAAGAATGAGAGGTCCACTAATTTAATAAAACCCCCAATACTCATCCAAAAGAAGGTGTTTTTAAACAAATCCACACCTAGACACTAGAATTCACTGTCATTGACAACAGAGAAGACAAAGTCTACTAGACTTAGAAAATGGTTTTAAATTTTCATGAGAATTGTGTAAAGCCATCCACAGCTACGCTAGCTAAGGTGAAATTGTAAGGTTTACCAACTGATGTGTTTCAAGCTATAAATCAGAAACTAATTGTCTGACATTAGGGAAAAACATGTTTTTCTCTCCTCCCACACTACCCAACAAAAAATATTTCTTTTATACCATGTAGCATGTTTGAATCTATGTAATGAGAGTATATAAATTTCTGATTATACTTTTGAGCTTGGTTTTGATGCAACCAACGGAAGTGATAAGCTTCCCAAACGAGAGTTAGTCAGATGCATACTTTAATTCATATTAAACCAAACCTTTCTTGGGAGGTGGGAGGATTTCAGGGGAATCTCTGCCATGTAACAAAATCATGCTCTCTCTCCATATATGAATCCAAGCACAGTCAGACCTCAGATTGTCTGCATGGAGCAAGAGGTATTAAATGAGTTGTGACTACTGAGAACCTGAATAATTAACTAAAATTTCAATGCAATTAATGTAAAGCAAAGAACACAAACTTATTTCTGAGAAATTAGGGTTTGTGGATGATGGAGGTATGACAGTAAATCCAAATGTCAGGCCCCCTCCCCCCCATTTTTCTCCAACATAAAACGGCAAACCCCATGCTACTAATGCAGATTTGTTATGCCCTGGCATATCTAATTTCTTAATCTGGTAAAACAAAAATGACCGATACCAAATAATGTGTGTACATTTTTAAAAACCGAATGCTATTCTAAATGTAAGTTAAAATAAGAACACTGGTTAATATTTATCTAGCATACTCTCTCTTTGAGGCACATCTTGTCATATAGGACTATGCTGTTAGAGTGGTTCATGGGAATGATGTGCATGACTCCTTTTGCTAATGGGAGCTGGGTGCATAGAACAATTCAGCTGTTAGGGCTCTGAGAAGAAGAGAACTTGAATAGCAGGGGCTTGGAAAGCAAAATAAAAAGAAAGCTGCTAAGGGCATTTGAAAATACACTCACTATTCTTTTTCTTCCTAAGCGTTGCTGCAGTAAACAACTGCTTCGAGATTCCTCTTTAAATAAGTGACATGAAAAGGAAAAAAAGAGCATGACTTTGTATCAACAGCCATTCAAAATGTACCCAGGGTCCCAAACTAACCTTGGGGATAGGAAAAGCTTGCGGGGGGAGGGTGCTGCCAGGGCTGTTGTTTGGGTTGGTTTCTTTCTTTGCTGGCCAGTGGTTTAAAGAAATTATCCCTGGTGGGAGCATTCTGACCCAAATATCAGGGACGCTGTGTTTCCTGTGGGGAGTGTATTTAGGCCTGGATTTTAAAAATACAACTGCCTAAAATTAGACTCCCAAATCCATGTAAAGTGCTAAAGAAATGGCCTGGTTTTCAAAAGAATCAAATATCCACGGGCTCCGGGTCAGGGTCCTGACCCAGCAAAGCAGATGTATATTCTCCGTAACCCCCTACCCTGAGGCAACATGATTGCTCATGCATTTAAGGCTAAAGTGCTTAAGTGCTCCCTTAGGTAGGGGTTAGAGAACTTAAACATGGGTGTAGAATCAACTGAGTGCCATCCACTCTTTTAGATCTTGGCCAGAGGGAGGTTTTTTCATTTGATTGTTTTTTTATCACTCTGCTTGTGTAGAACTTTCCCAACCAAGCCATATGCTGCAAAGTGCTTTTAAACACATTGCAAACCTTGGTCCCGAACCCTGCCAAGAAAATTTCCTTTGGGGGGTGGGCTGCAAACATAGAAATCATTGTAGGGCTGCATACAACTCCTAAGGTAGGGCAAATGTATATACCACACTGGAGAGCAGCTTCTTTCAAAGGCTAAGCTAATAGCAAACTCTTCCTGATGATTAGTCGGAACTAGAAGAACCTGAGATACTTAAAAAGGCCAAACAGCATTCTGCACCACACAGCCCTTTCCTAAATGTTACAGTGCACATCTGTTAATGGGTAAAAAGATGGCTTAAGGTACTGAACCAGGACACAGAAACCCTGACTCCAAGCCCCACTTCCACCAAAAGATTTATGTATGAGCCTGGGCAAGTCACTGACTATTCACTTCTAAATCTGTAGAAGGGCAATACACTTTTTTGCCTTTGGAGTGAAGGGAGACTAAAATCCATTAGTGATTGTGAGGTGCTCAAATACTAAATTCTTAAGTGCTTAGATACATCAGTAGAGGAATTTTCCAAAGAGACATTATTGAACAGATCTGTGCATGCTTTTTGGTAATATTTGTCATAATGTGTTGCTGTATATCTCTATTCCTGATGTTTTATTTATTACGAAGTATTAAAGGTTGGGTTTCCTTACGGGAGTGGATTGACTCGGAAGAGTTCCACAGGGAAAGAAAATGTTTTCCACGTTATAAGACTAACAACAGGAAAAAGAAAAAGCTTATGTTGCCATTTGATCAAGACAATAAATAAATACTTTCACCTTGGCCCATAGCATGCCATCTAACTACTATGTTCTTATGCCTGTTCAGTCTCATTAACTGCCTTGCTTTCCACCTATTGTGATTCCTTCAACAAAACCCAAGCCAAAAAAGCCCCAAACAAACCCTCCAAAAAAATCATTCAGGCCATAACAGATATAATTCCGTATTTCCCAAATTGAATGTCACTGTGGGATGGTCTCTGTGACATCAACAAAAATGGCATATTACTGTTTAATCATCAAGTCCTGCCTAAGTCTGCCCATTAGTGACAGTAATCAGGACAGAAAAGGAGCCAGGTTACAGACACCAGGGTCAGCTTAAAGCTGAGGAAAGACGGGCATATGACAGGAAAAAGAATTTTAAATAGTGACTTAGGGGAAGCTGAATGTTTCTCATACTTAAACCAAGGCTATATTTAAAGATTATGCTTAAGTTCTCACAGAAAGATTTTTTTTTTTTGCTGTATTTTCTGTTTGCTCATGCATCTGTGTTCTTTCAGGCATGTAACTTTTGGTCATATTTTGGCAATCAACATAAACCTGATGATCCTCCTAAGCCTCAGTTCAGAGCAGTTGACAGAGGCTGCATTGCTTTAAGGTCTTTAGTAATTCTCCCTCAGGATGAAATCTTCCTTGGACTGCTGGCTCTGCAGGGGATCAGTACCAATGAGCAAAGCATTTTCACTGAGGATGAGCCTGACTTTACAAACCAGTATCTTGTGTTACAGGTGTCTACTGCATCATGCTATCTGTCCCATTACTCATCCTGGCTTCTCTTATGCACACTGAGGTTTGTTTCCTGCGATCTTCTTTTGAGGCCCTTTTTGTCTTTTATTAAGAATCCCTTTGGGAAACAATTCAACAAGTGGTACTTATCTAGCTTTTACAGGGTGATAATCATATGTTTATTTTTTAATAGTATCATTGACTATGTTCTGTAACACAATAGAATACCTTAACTTTCTTAATCACTGTTCTGAAAGTGTTTGGGGAGCTTTCAGATTAAAAAACACTAAATAAAATGTAAGGCCCTATTATCACCCTAAGCATGGCTCAGACTAAAACTTCAACTTTCTGTGGTTTTCGTACAGTTGCTTTATATCCCACTTGATACTTGTCCTATATATCCAATACTTTGACAGAGCATTTTTAAGACTGAACCCTGCTTTATTACTCCCAGTAATTCCCTTCTGCCTGCTCTTGGCTGGTACTGCAAACCACACAGGCTGAGGTTCTGTGGTGTATTGGTATTGCTAAGGTACTTTAGCTCACTTTTGCATAATTTGGATTCTGATCTGATCCCAAAGATTGCTTACTTTATGACTTATATCAGCCTAAAGAGAGCTCTCTATGGATAACTTTGTAATTCAGAGCCACAGAGAATCCTTTTTGAGTGTTTTGCTATATAGTCCTATCTCCTTTTCTCTCTAGCAAGCACTGGGCATTTGCAGAGGTTGGTCAGAGCAGGCAGTAGAATCAAATAAGCTTTAAACCCATTTTGCTAATAAAACTGAACCCACGTTATCATAGAATAGTAACAATTCATGACATACCCTCGTCAGTCTTCGAAGGACTTACAATAGAAGGGTTACACCCCCTGTGTTAGTTAAAGCAAGAGATGCTCAATTTACAGATTAAGAAACTCAGGCAAAGATTCAGTTTACCACTGGCTATGAAAACAGCTGAGGATTAGGCTGTTAAAGTAGTTTTCTACCAACTACAAAAGGCAAAAGGTGAGGTCTAAGGATCTTCAAATGTCTGTTCTTTTTTCCTCCTTCTTCTGTTTATAGCCCTTCTGTTGCATTTTTCAGAAAGAAACAAAAGCCCATAAACTTTTGCCTTCTTTCCCCCTCTGCCCTTTCCTAGAGGAAAATGACATGAAGCTAAAAGGTTGCCCCTGGATCTGCTCTACACTGCTTGACAAAAAAGAAGAAGAAAAAAAAAAAAGGGTGGAGAGAGGATTTGATTAAAGGCATTTTGGCCAGCATTTAGAATGGAACACACAGCACTGCTCTTCTGTTTCTGCCCTTTGCTCAGTTACCCGCAAGACCCAAGCCACATTCATGCAATTTGCTCAGCCCACAGTCTGAAATCAATGAGGTCTATGCAAGAAGAGAGCACCTGCCGCAGGCTGTTACTGTTTTTATTTATTGTCTGTATTATTAGACCACACAGGAACCCTAAAAACAAATATTGTCTGAAGCGCTGTGTAAACATCGAACAAAATGATGGCCCTGTCCCAAAGTGATTACAAACTAAACAGAGGACAAGAGACCACAGATGGATACAAACAGACAGAAAGAGAATAAAGGAAATAAGAATGCTCCGTGCGGCTGACAGCCTCACTAGCAGTCTAAGGGTTATCAAAGCTTTTGCAGACGTCATGGCAAAGGAGAGCTTTAAGGAGATTCTAAGTGCTACCAACATAAATCTGAGGGCGTTTATGCAGGGTACCTTCCAAGTATGAGAGAGAAAACGAGAAAGGGCTTGCTTTGAGCTGAACACAAGAGGATGGTAACTCTGAACAAAAGGAGATGGTCCATTTTAGGGTTTTAGCAGCATTTAAATGTTGCAGCTGACTGCCTTTAACAGTGACCCCCTTTCTGTGCTCCTGACCAACCCTGTTCACTCACATCCTGTTCTAAAAAGGCATTTCAGGACCAAGCACGGCGGAGCTGGAAGTCTGCTCAGGCAGGGCAGTTACTGGAGCTGCTCTGTTCCCTGTTCCTGCCTCCTGACAATGAGGATGATAGGTAGGATCCCAGGGGGCCTTGAAAATGAAGATAGGCAGCTTATGTTGATGTGAGAGAGGGGAGGGGGGAGGTAGTGCAGGGATGCCAAGAGAGGAGTGACACGTTCAAAGAGACAGGCTGGAAAAATGATCTTTGAAGCAACAGCAGCCGCATGCAGTATGATTAGGGCAAAAGCAAGCCTGCATGTGTCAGGGCCAGAGAAAAGGATGTTGCAGCAACTGAGCTGTTAAATAATGAGAACTTAGGCAAGAATTTTAGCTGCATGGAAAAGTGGAAAAAGATGCCTTTTAAAAGCTGGAAGATTTAAGAATTGGAGGTGGGGTGGTATAAGCAGCTGAAAGATTGAGGATTTACGTGCATGTAACAGAGGTCAGAGCTGATGCTCCAATACAGCCGTGAGTGACAGATAGCATACTACGTTGTCCACAAGGAAAACAAGGTGGCAGATGGCTTGGGGGCACAGCAAATAGTAGCAAGGAAGAAGTTGAGCCATTTTCTCCCTCTTGTCTCCTGTTCTGCTCTTCTCTCTGCAGCTATTAAATACAGGCAACTACAGAGTAGCTGCCTAGGATAAGCCAACAATTCAGCAAAGAATTTAAGTGCAGTCCCATTAATAATTCTTTTCTCATGTGGTTTAGATCCTGCTCAATATACCCATGAGGTTGTGTCTTTCATCTAACTCAGAGAATATGAATCCTTTCCTCCATGCTCAGTAATAAACTGCACAGACCTTGTGCAGTTTTCTGCTGTATTCCTGGAATAAGATTACCAGCAAGATTAAGGCCTCTGGATGTGAGAAGGGAGATTTCATAGGATTAAATGTTATCCAGTCTACTTCTGAAACAGAGGATAAAATACAAGAAAGGACTATGAATTATATTACTGAAAATATCACAGACCATGGTGGTGGTAAAAGGGATAATGAAAGACCGAAAATTTAAATTATATACAGAAATAAAAATCAACAGGGAGTACTGCAGGGCCTACAGTTACCATCTGTTGCCAGAAGAGGGCACTCGTGGCTTTCTTTTATGACGAGAGATTTAAATCAAGATTTCCCTCGGTAGCATTTCCCAGGCATAAATCAAGCACAAATGAATAACCTTTGATTTATCATTCCTAATGGAGATGTACATCATATTGGCGTGTCATCACATTTCAACATTGGCCATTATGATGCCAATCATATAGTAATTTTCTTCCGTGTCATAATCAGCGATGAAGATGTACGTTTCCATTCAGTACAATTAGATTTTCACGTTTCTTAATGGTAGCTGAGGGCATTAGGCAGAATACCTGCTTTTGCTGCCTCTAACTCTTTTGTGCCCATATTTTTCTGATATTGTATCCAAACCATTACCCAATCACCACTTTCCTGTAGTTAAATGCCAGCTCTGCTCATATGGGAGAAGGTGGGAAAGATTTAAACTATTTTTCCAAGCTGCAGAGGAACAGGTATCAAGATCGTAGGCAAATACACGCTGTTGTAAAATGCCTGACCTTAGCTATTCACCAGCGCTTTGGTGTGCTTCATGAAATCACTGTGGGCTTGTCAGGAGTGACCTAACCCACAGCACGAACCACCGGGCAGGTGTCGGGCTGGGCCTGATGTGATGGTGTGACGATGTGATGATGATGATGGCCAAGCCCAGCAGTACTGTTGGGAATAACCCCCTGGAGAAAGAGCTACTGGTGGCAGTTATGAAACTCCACTGTGGGCACAGGCCTTCTCCTGGATGGGTGGGTAGGTAAGGTGTGTTACTGGCATTTAGAACAGCCCCTGGCTTTTCTACATAACTGCTCTTCAGGGCCAGCATGTCGTGGGCACGTACAAGCTGAACGATGGAACACGAGCAGCAGTCTTCAAAAGCACCTGGACCTGTCTGCACATCCCCATCGTGCACCTATGGCGGAAGTTTTGGCAGTCAAACGCTTCCTTTCCCAAAAGGATGACCCAGTTTTTTGGTGGCTTTGTGCTCC
Organism: Falco punctatus; assembly: GCF_963210335.1. Taxonomy (NCBI): domain Eukaryota; kingdom Metazoa; phylum Chordata; class Aves; order Falconiformes; family Falconidae; genus Falco; species Falco punctatus. The sequence continues at coordinate 69,592,858 of NC_137580.1, forward strand.
GACCAGCTGGCCGGGTGGGTAACGCTTGCTCGCAGGGATGCCAGCCTGGCCAGCGGGTAACAGGGACACACCGCAAGGGAACCCCAGCCTGGCCCTAACCCCGACATCCACAGGCTCCCAACGGCGCGGCCAGGCACGGCCAGGCACGGCGCGGCACGGCGCTGCGCACCCCGCAGCGGGCGCCTCTGGGGGCCTCGGCGGGAGGGTGGCAGCGGGGCGGCCACCGCGCCGTGCTCGGGGCAGCTGCTTCCCCGGGGCAGCACGCCGCACGCGGCTTGAATGTCGCTGGCCGCCGCCTCCCGCTTCAGGCTGCGCGCGACCGGGTCAGCAGGCTCATGGCAAACCTCGCCGCCGCCGCGGGGCTGCCGGGGAGCGCCGCCGGCTGCCGCGCCTGGGCGGGCGGAGAAGATGGCTCCCGCGGGGGCGCGGGGGGGCCGGCCGGCTGCAGGGGCACTGCGGCAGGGGCGGGCGGCCGGCAGGGGGCGAGCGCGGCCGGTGGCGCGGCCGACAGGGGCGGGGCGAGGTGCCCGAGGAGGCGCCCCTCGCCGCCCCCGCCTGCGGGGCTGCCGCGCGAAGGCGAGAAGAGGGGTGGCCCCCGCCGCCCGCTCTCACGCCGCCTTCCCCCTCCTATCTCGGAAGCGCTCCCGCGCCCCCGGCCCTGCAGAGGGGGACCCTTCCCGGGGGGCGCTTGCCGCCGCCCCCCCCGCCCGGGGCGGAGGGCCCAGCGCCGTGGCCCAGGGACGGATCCCCGGAGCCCTCAGCGGGCCCGTAACGGCATAAACGGCGCCTGGAGGCGGGAGAGACCGGGTTGCCTGGCGGCGGCGGCGCGCCCTCTAGCGGCCGCTCGCACCACCGCGCCGGCAGAGCCCCGCGGCCGCCTCAGACAGCGCCCCGGCCCCTCTCCTGTCAAGCCGGCGGGGGGGCAGCGGGCCGTTCCTGGGGAGCCAGCCGAGGAAACCTCGGCGAGGAAGGGCTAAAGAGCAGGGTAAAAATAAACACAGCAGCAGCAGCAGCGAATCGCGCTTTTTGTATTCCGTTTCTCCTCGACCAGAAGGCGCCGTCGCAGGCCCTCTGGAGGGTCTCTCCTGCTAACAGGTCTACTCAAAAGAGGAACGTCGTGAGGAACCCAACCGGTGTGCCCCGAGCGGCTGGTCTCATCCCTCTTGTACCTATGACCCCTTTCTTCTCACAAAGGTCATTTTTTGTGATCAGCCGCAGTCGACGACGATCGTGGCCTCTAAATGGAGCTGTGGGAGGACAAAGCAGCCCCCTCAGCGTGCACTGGCGCCAGGCCTCGCCTGCGAGGGCAGCTCCATCCTGCCGGGAGGCACCGGGGCACGGCGCTGGCAGCATGGGGGCAGGGGTCCATGGCCGTGCTGCCTGCAGGCCCCTCACCACATAATGTTATGTTCCAAACACGTAACGCCTGAATCCCTGTCAAGGAACCGAATTTGCATCCTAGCAAGACAAAACGCGAGTTTTCTGCTTCATCTAGGGAATACTTCCCAATGATGTCGTTATTAAGTAAGCCTGGAGGTTTTATCTATTTATAAAGCTGGAGAACTGGTTTCTTCCCATGTGTAGCAGAACTATGCTGGAAACTCAGGTAGAACCAAACAGGTTTGTGCCTGGATTTAAATCACAGGTTTTAAACGTACCTGTTGACGTTGATATGGCAAACGGCTTGACCTTTTCTACCTCTCTGTCCATAAGCTGTGAAGCTTTGTAGTCTGTCCTCTCGCAGTGGGCAGACCAAAGCATCCTGGCTATAAATCCACTTTCCTGAGTCAGACAGCCTCAAGAATTGATGTGGCCCTTCTAACTGCCCGTGGGTCTGCAGCTGGCTGTAGAGTCACATTTGACCTGTTTGCTGATGAATGAGGCTTTATTTGGGGAGCTTGAAAATGTGCTCAGGTTCAAACAGAATCGAGGCAATGTCTAAAAAGTCTGATGGCAATCCCAGTTTGTTTCCTCGTAGAACATGTTTAACAAAACTAGGATGCCTGACAACAGTAAATATAAACCAGAAAATGTACTCAGCAACCAAAGCCCCAGTCTTCATTGGGGATGACTTAGGCAATTACTTACTTTTAAGATAAAACTTGGGATGAAATAAAAACTACCCTTTTGTCAAAGAACAGAGAACAAATGCAAATTAACGCTGCCTATATAAGGCCATCTTGGTTCCCATTTTGAAGATGGATCATTTTTCCACTTATACTAGGGTGAGTTAGGGATAACTCCACTGAAATTAGTAGTCACAACAGTGCAGAAGCAGGCTGAGAGAAAAATGAGGTTCTTTCAATGCCTGCTTTATACAAAATGTGTTACTAATGAATGGCTCTAGCTGCAAATGTTACTCTCAGCTTCGTATTTTCACTTTCAAATTTGTCAGGAGTGTCCTGATTAAAATTGTACAGTTCTGTAGCTGAGTCTTGGATTAAGTTAGAGTTATTAGGATTAAAAATGGTGCAAAACTAGAATCTCAGATCTGGTCCTCTGAATTTCTATGGGAAGGAGTTTGGATTCAAATCCCTAGATGTGAACCTGCTTGCACGTTTAATTCTGGGTCAGTAGGAACCTAAATTCCTGGTCCAGTTTTGTGTGGGTGTAATCCTGCAAGAGCATTTGATTGTGGGGTTTTATGGGGTTTATGAGTGACAGAAAGTGAGAGAAAAGAGGCATTTCATGGCTGTTGATGAGACTAGCTTCCTATTCACAGTCTGAAGGAACAAAAGGCAGTTATTACACTAGGTTTTGTAAATCATTTAGAATACAAGATGTGGGAGGAAAAGTGCCAAAGATCATTCAGGTGACTAGAGGTTCAGAAGACCATTTCTATACAGTGTCAGCACAATGGAACTTCATTTTTGGTTAGTTTTTAGGCATTATTTTAACAAACGTGATTAACATTATAAAAGGAAGTCAGAGTTGCAGGTTAACTGCTTTACTTGTTGCCATTTAAAGCTAAACAAAAATATTAACATAAATTCATTTACACTCTGTTACTTTACCTAACCCCAGGATTTGGCCTGCCATGAAAGCTGGAGAAAATAAAGGGTGCAGAAACACAGCTGGTGTTTTGGGGACTGACAGCAAGTAGAGGAACAAAACCATGCTGCCAGCAGTTACTAACCCAGGAGAAGTATTCTGGGCAAAAAAGTATTACTTTCTGTAAGCTACAGTTACTATGCTTAGGATGTCGGCTGGTTGTAAATTACTAAACCCTTATTCAGCTTTGTCTTTCTGCATGTAGAATTGCTTTTTCAAGAAATGAAGTCAGAGATTGCTTATTTGATACTGTAATTAGTTCATGTGATGCTGAGAGAACATCTGTCGTGTGGTTGGTAAAATTATTATGCATTCTCATTTTCTTTTTCTCCATTTTAGAAAAGTGTGTTTTCTCCTTGTTGAGCTAAAGTACATCTATAAGCTTTTTCTTTCCCTCACTACATCTCCCATCATGGACTAAGGGCATCACCATTATCCTGGAGCAGGAGGAGCCTTGGATTGGATCAGCCATTTCACTGCCTGTGTGTGTCTGTGAGATAAGGACACAGTATTCAGTCTTTGAAAAGATGTTCTTCTGAGTAGCTTCTGTATGTTTCTCTGTGCCTTTAATTTATTAATTTTCACATGTGACACACGTCCAAAAGCCAATATGCTGTATTAGTGCTCAGTCCCACACTACTGACGTCAGTGAGAGTTTTATCAATTACTTTAATGAGCACAGGATTAGGCCTTTGTGATTATACGAAGAACCAATTATTGGATTTTTCTATGAACCTACATTAAAACCTCCTTACAAACGTAACTTGCAGGGTGTGAATCAGAGAAAACATTGCTTTTCTGTTTCAGTTAAAATGTGACTTTGGTACTAAGCCTATTATATTTAGGTTTTGAAATGCAGTGCATTAGCAGAAACAGACACATTTTGCCCTCTACTCCAGCTCCCAGTAATAAGGCGTTGTGTGGTTTAATCTCTTCCTAGGCATTTCTTGCTTAAGGACTCAGTTACTTTCACAGCCTCTGTATTGAAAAAGACTTTTAGCATCTTGCATGGTGAGACCCCCCCCAATATAGTCTTTACATAACTCTGTTGTCAAACAAGCAAGCAAATAATATAAAACAAAATAATAAAAAAAGAGAAACAAACCTAAGCTAGAAAAAAGCCTGAGCCTGTGATTTATTCTTCTTGGTTTTATTCACAGTCTTGCAAGAATGACAGCTGTGATGTAATGACCTGGCCTACATATTGCGCAGCACAATACTGCAGATCTTTTCATTTTCCTGTTGTTCCTAATCATTATTTATTATCTGAGATGATTATCAATAATTTCTTGTACAACTCTGAAGAAAGCAAGAACATCCTCCATGCCACATAATTTTTGTATTTGAAGTTCAGAGTGTCTAACTTTGTAGCTTTCTGAAAGTCATTAGTCCACAGTGCAGGTGAATGTAATTTCCATGTAAATATAGTCTCTGCATCAGTAATTTATGTTTAAAATCTGAAAGACTAAACATGAACAACTGCCTTTCAAGTACAACCTGTGATGGGGTTGATGCACAGCTAATATTTTATCCTTTACTCCACCACAAATTCATGCTGATATTTCGGTATGTTCCTGCACATCCAAGTAAAAAGATGGTTTTAATAATCATTACTTTTGTCTTGTCTTCGGACATATTCTGCAGAAGGTAGATACAAGCTGCATCATATTTTGTCTTGGAATAAAAGTTACAGTGTTGTTATGGTGGAGTAGTTGGGGCTGAACCTTACTGGGGCAGGTTATTTTTTGTTTATTGGCATGATAGGAAAATACTATATAAAGTTATAAAAATCACTGAAAGATACAGTAACAGAGTCTTACTGTATGACACACACAAATGAGAAATAGTGTGTCTTCACCCTGGCTAAAACACCATTTCCTAGAGCAGATATTTTGTGTTGGAACATATAAATCTTGTTTTAAGCTGAGGAAACATTAAATAAGAAAGGCTTTATATTTCAGTCCATTAGGATTCAGTATAAAGCTCCAAAGTAATCTCATGAAAGTAGTGGTGTGATCTAGGGGAGAGACACCAGCTTAGGAATCAGGGGGCTTGTGTTTCATTTCTAGCTATCTGTCTCACTTAATAGTTCTGGCCTCTTCATCTCAGCTCTTAGTGATGCCATTTTTCACTGGTTGTCTGTCTTCACTATTTAAACTGTAAAATTGTTGTGACTAGCATTATTCTTCAGTATGCATTTTTACGGTGCTTACCACAGTGGAGCTCTGTGGACTAGGTCAGGCATTTTTGGATCTGTTCTAGCACAAAAATAAGAGTCTCCCCTTTAACTGTATAAAAGGAGCAACATGATGATGTCAGAAAAATAAAGGAAGGAAACTCATATCTGAATTTCTGATACTAATCTTAAATAGAGCAGAGTTTTCTTTATTAATGCCACGTGGTTCAAATGGAGGTATTAACCTAAAATTATGAAGTGAATGAGGCCAATTTATCATTGCTGAGAATATCCATAAGTATATTTGTGCTTTTCTCTAGATGCTGGAAGATGTTACTCAGATTTACACCAAACATGTTCACCTATGAGTTAATGACAAGACCAAATTGACCAAGATGGTTTGGTTGCAAGAGGTCAGATAGGTTTCCTGATAACACCTCAGTTCTTTCCTGCAGCAAACCTCCCAACACCTGCGGTGTCAGTGCACTGACTTTCACATACTGAATCTGGTGCCCTGAAATACCTGAAGTTACAACTGAAGAATTGATTTTCTATTTCTTTTCCAAAAGTAGTTGCATGAAGCAAATAGTTTTGATAACATACATAAATGAGGCAGAAATGTAGCTGAAGGTGATTAATTTGAGACTGTAACAATTCAAATGAAAGCATTCTTCATAACTTTGCTACTGGTAGATTTAAGTTGGTGACTTCACGAAATGTCATCTGAATAACTTGCGCTATTTGATAGACAGGTATAGTTATTGGGTACTACTGCACAATAGCCTTAATAATTTCTTCTTCCAAATCTTTAAATTTCAGCTCTTTTTTGTTTTGTTTTCTTTTTTTCCTTTGATTATCTCAGATTATTTCTATATTGGCCTTTTTGCAATTTCCTTCATAGCATCTATTTTTGCATCTATAAATTTTAGTGTTGACCCCTGGTCTTAGGACATCATTGCTTTAATGAGGGAGGGCTAGATCTACCCGTGCTTTTAGCTACTTTGTGCTGTTCAGCTGATGCAAAGCATCTATAAAGCCATCTTAATCAGTTAAGCCTGCTTTATGGCTGCTTTACATTGCCAGACCAATACTAAGAAGCCAGAATGAGAACCTGGCCTCAATGCTTCTTTTCTTGTTTCTCTTCTATTTTAGTATTCTTTTCTGTTTTTCTTGAACATATTCTCTTATTCTTCTATAAAATACAGCCAAGTGATTAAAGAGTATTCAGGAGTTGGAAATAATTTCTAGAGTTAATTAAGTAATGTATTCAATTAATAACTCTCTTCGTTATTCAAACAGCCCAATTACCACTGTATTCTTTTCTCCATGGTTCTCTTGTCCTATTTCACAATGGATTTTCTTACTTTCTTTCACAACAGTTTTCTTACTCTACCTCTTTATAACCACTAATGCAGAAGTAAAAACTATCACAATAATCATAATCTGAGTAAGGCAATACAAATACTCTATTTGCCAAATTAACTACTAATTTCTTACTCTTTGCAGTATAAAAATACTTATGCCATAAATCTTTGCTTACTATTTAAAAGCCAGTGCTTGCTCAGTCCAGGTCTTCAGAGCCCCCACAGCTCATGCATAACCTTGGAAGTGCCTGAACGTTGTCTTAGGTTTTTGTCAGTAAGATCCTGCTGGCATGAGTGTGTGTTTGTTTGTGTGCACATTTAGTGGGGACCCGAGCTAGCAGGCATTCTCAAAGACTCACTGGAAGGCCACACAGCACACATGTAGTGGTGATGCTATCACTGCCAGTTGATGACATCTCAGGGATGCCTTCATTACCAGTATCCAAGCCCACAGAGCATTTAGCCAACACTTGGGACATGAATACAATGGTCTTGGGGGGATCTCAATCATTGCAACAAATATGTAACAATGCCAATGTGCAAAGCGTGTTGGGATGAAAGAAGACAAGGGCTGCTCTTCTTCAAAAGGCAGTCAGGCTTCAGAATAATCATATAGAGTCATTGATGCCAGTGAAAGCCTAATGGATGGAATACTCAACTGGGAGAAAGCAACATGGGTTCCAGCTCTGCTCTACCAAATGTTTTTGTATTAGATGTTCAGCAGTGGTAGAAACCAAGACTTTCCTCTTCAGTCAAGCACTCCGGCGTTTCACTATAGCATCGCTCTTGCTCTGCATTTATAATCAGCCCATGCGAGATGGAATACCTTCAAAAAGGATGTTAAAAATGGTCCTTTTCTAAACCTGGAATAACCTACAGTCTTACAGAAGGGATATTCCTGTGCGAGCCATAGGATTCAACACACATCTACTAAATCTAGCGTTAGTACTCTTATCATAGATTTTTAAGAGCCACCGAGTTTAAAGAAGAAAGGAACCTAGCTGTAGATTATTCTGTGTGTATAGGAACCTCAAGAAAGAATGACATTACTGCTCATTATAACTACATCTCACCTTCACAGATCGTGGAGACTATTGGCATCTCTGTCTTGGGAGCAATACAATGAACATCAGTGGTTCATAAATTACTACTTCCAAGAATGCTTTCCTTAGTGGGCAATGTTGGATTCAGAAAAAATTTACTTCTCAGGGATTTTTTGAAAATGAGAATCTTTTCCATCATGCACTGATTCTTCTTTGTATGGATAACAGATGTCAGTATAGTGACAATAAGTTCATCATACTCATCTCTCTGCAACACCATCAGCTTTGATATCTTTTTCAGACACAGTTTATCAGCCTTTTAATTCCAAGTCAGTGATCTATATGTGGAGCTACCTGTATGTTTCTTTTTATATTGTCTCTTTCCCATCTTGACTCATAAAAAATCACCACTACCACTTCTTTCATTATCCCTCTATGCTGCACAGCTTGCACACAAGATTTTGATGTACAGTGCAACATTTTCTCATTTTTCCTCTTTGTCCCTTCTGCAGAGATTGCATCCATCAATATTAACATTTCAGCTCTCTGATTTATCTCATTACATTTCTGCATTACCAGCCAAGTCATAATTTCCTTCCTGTAATGTCACTTTGAGCTCATTTCCCATACACTCTGCATGTGTATATAGACAATTACCGGGTTTATTGCTTGCTTCCTTCCTACTGGCCTTGGCTTTTCTCCTTTGTCTTTATCTTCCAGCATTCAATATTTATGGAAAGAGCTCTGCACTGAATTCTAACATCCCAGTCTAAGTTTGTAGCTGCCTGAAACAGCATGACAGTACTAGCCTCCTGCATTTTCTTGTACTTGGGTGGCTGTTCTTTAAATATTAACTGCCTACCCTTTCCACAAAGAGCAGGATCCCGTCATGTATCCAGTCCCATCTGCTGTGTAAGGTCCTAACAGACCACTAGAGTTGTACATGTGAGTGAAATCATGCAGAGGGCAGTGAAACCATCACCCACCAGTTAAAGGTTGCTCATTCTGCAAAACAAGAACAAGGGGAAACAAGAACAAAGTCAGAACACTGACTTTGCACTAACAGTTTGTGAGAAGACACTTCATAAACAGTGACCTCCTGGTGGTTTGAAAGGAAATAGGTTGCAAGAAGGACTCCTTTTTCCAAGGACAGCAAATCTTTCTCTCTCAGAAGGCCACATGCACCACAGAGGCCTCCTGTCAGGAAACAGCCCTCTGTACCTTGTGGCTAGAGGGGCAAATGCAGCAGTTGGAAGTGATGCCTAAGGGGGTGCACAACTCCCTCATGCCTGCAGGCCAGTCATATGTGGACACACACAGGGGAGATGAGGTTATACTAGACGACTCATACCATTTCTGTCCTACCTGTTCTGGAGGTAACTGACCATACAGCTGGAGTAATGTCCACAGTGTGTCCCTGCTGCCCTGATAAGGATGGCGTTTTAAACCTTGGCTCTATGTTTTGTCTCAGTGCTCATATAAAACTTTAAGCTCAGTACTTGGGCATCCACATAGTTCCCCATCCTCAGCTGAATCCCTTCCCAAAACTTCAATGCCATAGCTCCACTCAATGAAAATAAGGGCTCAAAGCACTCTTGCAGCCCCCTTTTCCAAAAAGTGTGTTTATTTCATTGTTCACTAGAGGGCAACGTTGGCTTAAAAATCAGTTTCTTTGCCCTCTGTTGCACAGGAAAGGTGTGTTAACACCAACACGGACAGAGAGAAAAGACACAAGAAATACCCAATATGCTGCTCCAGGGGCAGAAAAAAATACGGTCTCTAGGGCCATGCTAAGGAAGTTTCTCAGACTGTAACAGAAATCAGTGACTATAGAGTGGGGATGAGAGAAAAAAAATGTTTGGAGAAAATAAGGTTCTCATTCAGCAAGGTATTTAAACGTGCTTTATTAATCTGAAGCAGGGCTTTAGCTCTGTTGTCCTCAACCAGATTAGACATTGTTTAGACAGTATTTTAGATATATTATGTAAAAGCTTTGCTGAAAGCTAAGGACTCAGGAAAGGTTCCTGACCTGGAAAAAGCCATTCAAATGAGGGAGAGACTGTAGGTGGGCTTCCTCTGTTCTTGGGGAGACCAAACGGGATGTGGGAGGGATGTGGGCTGGGCCCTGAAGAAGTAGACTCTTGGGATAGGAACCTAGTATGCAAATAAATAACTTAGAGGGAAATGGAAAAGAGAGACACTAGCGAATCTGGTGGCGAGAAGAGCTAAGTGAAAGTTTCTTGGTAAGAAGAAAGTCACAGGTGTGATCAGAGCCAGCTCTGTGGTCGAGAGTCAGTCCTCTTTGGGCTGGTACAGCAACTGGCACAGAACGGAATTTCTCCTGCTTTTGTCTGACAGTTTTTACTCGTCTTTTATCCCCGCTGAGGGAGACAGCTGCTCTTGTTTATTACCTTTGCTGGCACAGTAAGATTTTTATCCCTTCTCCCTCATAACACTGATGTAATTATGTCCCCAGAGAGCCGTGCACACGGTCAGCAGTGTGAGCCTGCCAAGCCTTTCCCAGTTGGGCTGTGTGCTCCCACGGCTGCAAACTGTGCTGCTGCCCACCCATTACCTATTACAGATACTTGTGCTGGGGCCCACAGGGTAAACAACAAACAGGCTGTGTGCCCACTTAGCAGCTGCATGCTGGTAAACAAATTGGTGTTAGAAGTACCTGAAGACCCTTTTGCTAACAACAGCATGGCTTGTCAGTGGCTTATAATACAGTGTTATAACAGGATTTGAAATAAGAGGCTAGATTCATGCAGTCCTCTGTGGGGAGCATCCCTTCGTGCTAGTCTGCGTTGCTGAAGAGATGCAGGAGGAGTGGGACATGTGTGCACCCTGGTTCAGGTGGTGTTGGTTAGCTGGGGCTGGTCAGATAAGCAGCAGTTGTGCCTCATCTGCAGTCTCATTGATCCTGCCTCAGGGCTGCGGTGGCAGTGACAAGCACGGCTCAAGTGCCCGGAAGCAAAGCGAGCCTGTTGTGTTGCATATCCTGTGTGAAAATCCTCTGCCTCACTGCACTTCATCTCATGGAGTTCCCCTCCCCTGCTAAAACCTGCAAAACAGGTTGCAACTGCTGCCTCTCTGCTACGTGGCCCAATGCATGTGCCTGCCTGCCATGCTGCATCGCCAAATGCTTCAAACACCTCCTGTCCCCCTGCACACCCCCTGGCACTCAGAAATGGAAATGTTTGCAGTAGGGTGGAACTATAAGAAATGATGAGTGTGATACTGGCTTAGGTTACTGTAATATTCCCGTTCACTTTGACTAAAGAGCCCCTAATATCAGAGTGCCAAAACCTTACAAATCTGGGAAAGCCACTGTCTCTCCTTAAAACTGTCTAGCCACGTACTCCTCCACAAACAGCTCAGAAATTTGGTGTTGGCAAGTGTTTTGCACAGCCAAAGCATGCCTAGCACCATGTAGAAGCCAGAAAAGCCCCCTTAGATAATACTAAGGGGTGTGAATAAACACAGATTTATCTAAACCTGACTATACCCTGTATTTGCCTCCTTACTCCACCCATACTCCCTCGCATTTATCTTTTTGTGGACTGGAGAAAGTAGGAATATATGTCTTAAGCCAAAACCTCATGCTTTTCCCACAGATGAAAAAAGATCAATCCATGAATCTAACAGCTGCCTTGCTGCGTTTGTTCTGGAAATGCAAAGTGAGCATACTGGCTCCATTCTGCCAAGAGGCACCAGAGCTCAAGCCTATGGGAACTCTCACATTGAGGGGTAGCGAATTTGATGGAAAAATGCAGCAAAGAAACAGTTCTTGGGACACACAGATTCAGTTCTTGGAAGGTCAAGCCCTCATTTGCTTACCTACTTGAAATTCACAACCTGTACAGGATTTTGAATACGAAGTACCTGCTTATTGTCTCAGGACTGCGGCAAGATAATCAGTCACTAAACACGTGTGAATACAAACTGTCAGGGTGGGTGCTTCCCAGGGTAGCAAGCTGGTGGGTGGCTGCTGCTTATGGCCTTGTGCTCTGCAGAAATGTCATATGAAGGGTGACCCTGAAAGGCAGATTTGGCTTCTCACACTGCCACCAGGGACTGAAGGTGCACATGGTGCTGCACAGAAGCATGGCTGCTGTTGCACCTCATTAAAAGCACAGAACATGAGTGGCCAGTAACACTGTTTTGAAAGGAACCCTGAGAAAAATACTACTTGGTCTGAGGCTTTTCAGAAGGGTGCAATAGCAAAGCCACCCAAGGAGTTCCCCATATGTTGCTTGTAAGCAGTGTGGGAATGGTTTCATGTATGCAGCAGAGCAGATTTATGCTATTTGCTGCTGAATTATTGTGGCTGATACCAAGCACTTCCAGAGTATAATTTGTGGGTCAGATAGCCTGTTTAATAGCCTATCCATAATGTTTGATCACGTCATCACTGCTTAGAGAGACTAATGCACAGGGATTATGCTTCTAGAGCCAATACATTGGGCTCTTCAGATTGCATGCATAATAATTCTCTGGGCTAATAGCTGTCAACATACATTTATTCCAATAATACTGACTGCTTACTGTTTTGCAATTCCTTAGTAATACAAAGATTGATCAGTTCAGCTACTGTGGTGACTTCCTCAAAGAATCAGGAGTCTTAAAACATAAACGTTGTCACAAACAGAGCCCGGATCTTTGGTTGATAGCAAGCTGCTGTGAAATACCATCTTTAATTTATGACAGTTGCCCTCCGTTTCTTCCTACTCATACTCTTTTTCTTATGGCTGAAGCAAAACCGTATCATCAGAAGTATGAAATCTGCTTTTCCACTTCCCTCAAAGGCCCATGCACATCAGCTAGTGCAGGTGTGTGTGAAGAGTTCCCAGAAGCTAACTGGAAATGCACATTCAGCTGGTAAGATCAAGGGGTGCCACGGCCAGCAGTCTGACTGGGGAGGAGGCAGGAGCCAGTAAGAAAGCTCTCTTCACCCCCCGCTTCCTACTCACCTCCATCATCATCCTTCTCCCCCAGTATAATCTTTTCATTTGCTGCCTCAGATGTGGCAGAGCTTTGTAGCAGCCATTTCAGTCAACACTTTCAAGGGGGCTCAGGGGGACTGAAGTCAGCAAAGACAGAAAAGGGGGGTATAACCTATGGCAAAGAAAGCGACAGCTGCCACAGTCTTTCATGTCACAGGTTTTCAGGCTCCAGAGGGGAAACGTCTTGTAAAAGATAACCGTGTATGTGTATTTCCAGAAGGTTTGGGGGTGTTTGTGTTCCAGGCAAGATATCTCAGCTTCTTTATTAACACTGAAAACAGGATGGATTCACAGAAGCTGTAACAGCGAGTCATCTCATGCTTTGCTTTGGTGACAAAAAGCTTGCCAAGGCCAATAAGGGACAGCGGCATGCACCCCTGATGCTGAAGAAAGTCAGTATCAATACTTATTTCAGGTATGCACAGTTGCCTCATTAAGTGATATGCATTCCTTTGAAATGTAGGGCTTTATGCTGCATGTGCTCAAGAAAATAAGTTAAAAATGCTATGTGTGCTCTGGGTGGAGTCTTGTTCCTTGCTTTCCATTTGGAACTTGCTTCCGCCCAGTTCAGATATACTGGATTCATGTCACTTACAGAAGGAAACCTCTCTCATTTTTGTTTTTCACAAGAATGACAAGGTTCTTTAAGCAGACATAGTGCTATTTTTTGTATTCATTTTATGCAGAACAAATCTGTTTGGCATAATTGCTAGGGGTTCTTTTCATACAATTTATAACGCAGATGATCAAAGTGTCCCCTACCTCAGGGAGAGGTTGCCATAGCATATATCTGCTAAAGCCAGGCAAAGAGTATTTGACTGATCCTCAAACGTCCTCACTAGTAGAAACACTGCTATTATTCTCAATATAATCAATTACTGTACTTTAAATAGTATTTCTGCCAACTAAACTCATACATTTTGTAAAATACCACACTGGAAGACTCTTTAACAAAGTTTTTTCTGTAAGCCTCAGTTTCTAAGCACAGATTAGTCTGGGTGATGTGTTTAACCATTTTTTTTTTTTTTTAACTAGTTGTTAAGTATTAAAGGCAAGAGTTACTAAGAGGATACAACTGGTTTATCTTCCCTAACATCCTATGGCTGTTGCCAGCGACCATAATGCTGAACTGGAGGTCTTTGAGTCAATTCTGTACAACAGGCTGCTGCATGCCCAACACCCACAGTGAGGATACGATATAGGCTGAAATATTTTTACATTTCCAAGTGAACTGTCTTTTACAGAGAGTCCAACTGGCATTTCATCCTCAAGGTTATGTGCAGGCAGAAGGAAAGCTTTGTGGGCAGCATGGTACAGGCAGGGACACACTGCATGCCCTCTGAGGCTTTGCCGTTTTCTAGCCCTATAGTTCTTTTTGTGTGTCTCTTTTACAAATGAAATGAAACAAATTCACTTGGGAGAATCAAAAAACAGCAGGGGAACCGGGTTTGTGAAGATCCTTAATTTCAAACATACATTTCTCCAACAGCATCAGAGGAAAAGTGAAACATAACAGCTGATTTGTTTTTCTGAAAGCATCCATTTTGCTGTGAAAGCCTCTATGTAACAAAGTGGTGCTACGCTACACTCACAGAGCAGAGAGGAGAGTTTGAGCACATTGTTTTCTGTTCCCTGTAACATCTTATTTTTCTGTGAAATAATACGTAGGGTGGCTATTTTACAAAATGTTTCTAGCTGGCTCCTGTGCTCGCCTATGCCTGCCTTCCCTGAAGGCACCCAAAGCGTGGCCCATGCTGCCTTTCAGTCCCCATGCTCTCCCTGCCATCCAGCTTTGGCACAGTCTGGAAAACGAAACACTTCTCAGCACCGTGGGTATGTCCCCGAGCCTCTGCCCCGCTCAGGATGCTGTCTCTCCCAGGGCCTGTGGGGCAGGACAGCAGGGGGGACCCAGAGGCAAAGCAGTGGCACCCATTGCCCCAGGGCCCCGGTTATTGTGGGGGGCACTTCGGAGCCAGGTGGGTTGGTTCAGCCCGAGTCAGGGCTGCAGAACCTCCCACCGCAGGCACAGGCCAGATTTCAACCCCTGTGGCAGCGGGAACTGCGCCCCCGAAGGGGTTTGCGTGACTGTGCTGGGGAACGCTGATAGCGGGTAGAGTTTAATGTGGATTTTTTGTGCCATGCTTCATTCCCAAGAGCCGTACCTGAGAAATGGATTTGTGACACAAGAATAACACAGTTTTCCATTCCCTTTGTCTCTCCGCAAGTGAATACAAGTATCTCTAGATGGTGAAGATGCTAAAAATCATTTACTCTGCTTACCCTTAACTAGCCTGGAAAGCATTCACACCAATTTCTTTTTATTTTCTCATAACAAAGATCCACAGTGACATCTGTGATTCATTCAGTAAAACACTGTCTGGTGAAGATAAAGTCACTATAGCTGACATTATCAGCATGGGCCACAGGTAACTAATATTAACTATTATTAGCATTTTATCCGACAAGGACCTTGGTGCAAATTAAACTCATGTTTCTCCCACCTTGCAGGAGCAGCTCAGTGTAAATAGTGTAAGTTTACCCATCACTGTCAGTGGGTAAAGGTTTCTCAGCCTTTGAGCTTATACTGCATAATAAACCACAAGACACACAAGAATCCAGTGGTTTTGGCAAGGGAAATCAGAGAGATAAATTGTGATAGCTTTCACAGATAATTAACAAAGACCATTTCTGATATGTTTTGAAGCACAGTTACTGGAATAGCAGGACCTCTGAGCTTTACAACATACTCTTGTGAAATGCCACTGGGGATCTAAAAGCTATAGGATGAGATCGGGAGACTTTCCTTGGCATTTTCTTTCCCAGGAAATCACAGACTGTTGAAACTCCAGTTCAACAATGGTTTTATGAGCAATGACAGGATCATGACAGATTATTTACAGAATATTGGGACTGTACTTCCTGCTTGATTGAGAGCTCCATCTCACCTTTGCTGCTGCTTTGGCAGTGGCACAAGATTTGCCTGAGCTGTAGCTCAACCAGCATGAAGTCATCCACCAAGTTCAACAAGGGGCAACCAGCAAGACTTTCTGCACCATCAGCAAAGCTCTTTCTGGTTCTTCATTGTCCAACAACTTCTTCGTGAAGAATATAGTCAGTATTTTTTTGAATAGAAGTCACAAATTCATGCATATTACCAAACAAAAACCACCACACTGACCTGTGGCAACTTACTATGCCTATTTTGTAACAAGAAAAATCCATCAGGTAGAGCCTTTTCTTTTTCTCTCATTAACTATGCAAACATTTTGGTTAGAATAAAAAGAATTATAACTAAAATAAATTAAATGTAAGTTGTGGAAATACAGTGACATTTATCACTACTAATGAATTTCTGGGTGTTGTGTAGAGAGTCTGTATGAAGTGACCATTATCTTCCAGTCCTGAGACTGAAATTTTATGCAACTTGCATTATGGTGCCCATAGGAATGAAGGACACTCAGAAGTCCTCATGAAGCAGACAAATTCTATTTCCCCCATGACTAATACACTCAACTTTGAAATGGATGCTGGTGTTTTGCATTTCAGAGATTTGTGTCTACCTCCCAAAGGAGATCATTACTAGATTTAACAACAGCAGAGGTATATTTTCTTAAATATATTCAGCTATCATTGTAGTATTTAGGATTTATTTTTTTTAAAAAAGTGGCTGTCTCTTAGTCACCAGCTGAATTCTGTTAGCAACAGTAAATTGAAACTGTCATTGATTTTTCCCACTTATACAGTCAAATGACTGAAGTGGAAAAGCACCTAGGAGGCATCACAAGACTGAAGGTTAAAACAGATCAGAAAACTTATTTTCTGTGATGGAAAGCAACACTGGGAATTGGGCTTCACTTTCCAAATGTTTTATGTACACCAAAAACTTGCTCAAAGCTGGACATAGAAGAGAAATAATGGTAATGGCTAAAGAAAAACTTCTTCTGCAAATGTTTGGGCCAAAGTTTTGCACTGACTTTCAGAGCTGGTCTAACAAGGGTGTATCTGGGTGAGCATCTCTTAGGGCAAGTCTTGGTTTGACATTTCCAGTTCACTGTGTGAGCTGAGCACAGGATGCAGAGCAAAACCCAAAATGAGTTCCCTGAACTGGGGAACGTGCCCTCCTGTTCTTTCAGCATGAGCCCTCAGCATGGCAGGAATTGGAGATCCCTCTTCCCCACTGCTCTCTGCTAGTCCCTGGCTGGGAGCTGAGGCAGCACACCCTCAACTGATGACAGCACCACTGGTCTCTACCAAGGGCTGAGAAGCTGAAAAAGGCAAGAATGAATAAACAACTGAAATCCAAGGGAACACGAAACACTGCACTTTTATTGCTGACTGTAATAACTGTCATCACTGTCATTTATAGGTTCAGGTTGCCAGCTCTGCACAGCCCCTGCGCAGCCTGGCCAGAGCCACGCTGCACACTGCCAACAGCTGCCAGCCAGCAGCTGCCTCAAAGCCATGGCCATGCAACTTAAAACGCAGCCTGCATAGCCATTTCTTACGTCCTCTGTGTTTTCTCCTACTGCTGCTGTGCCGTGTGAGTGGGCTCAGCCTAGCACATGCACCAACGCTGCCTTCTCCTGCCCACAGCAGTGGGGAGGGGGCCCTGCCTGATGGAGATAACCAGCGCCAGTGTTCCCCTGCCAGCAGTGGGTTTCTGGTTTTGAAACAGAGACAGCGGAGGCAAAGCAGGGGTCTAAATCAAAGTGCCTGCTGTATTTCAGGAGATCCCAAAATTAATTCTGGATAATAAACATGGCCACAGAAGTTGTAACTTCTGAGTATCATTTTTTACAAATATTCACAGCTCTGTTCACAATGTATTCTTGTGCTCACAGATCTTGAGCTGTACCAAAAGAGGATTTTACTTTGCTTGTCACCTTGATGCAGGCAAGCAAGCAGATAAAAAGCAAAAGAGACTGCAGCTGGCAGTAAATCATGAACTCTATTTTTGTCCCTTACTCAGGATTACAGGGAAAGAAATCTCCAGTTTAGAATGCTTTCACTACTTTTAGTTAGCAGAAAACAACGCTAGGAGGCTTTAGCCACTTTGAAAGGCTAAAAGTAAACCATAAAGCACAGTGCTACAATTGCAAGGAATGCAGGGTAATGAAATTGTGTTGCCTGATGTGAAATCGCATACTCCACCATTTTCTTAGCTTTAGTTGTAACATTAAGTAACATTTATCCTAGCTCCTATTAGATCTCAGTGGGCCACTGCAGCGTGTTTGACAAGCACAGTGGAAGATTAAATTTGCAGGGCTTCAGTTTGCCTGTATTTACACCTCTCTTACTCCATTCACATCACAGTGTATTTCACCAGTTTGGGTGAGAGGAGAGGCAAGCCCCTGGTGTATTCCTCAGACAGTTATTTCCTAAGGGCTCAGTAGTACATGGAAGGATAATAATTCTTCCAGCAGGTGCCGATATAAAGTTAGATGTCCTGTGCAAATACCGTGTTGCACTGGGCTGCAAAGTTCTTATACTAGAGGAGTTGCAGTCAGTTAGTTTGAACTGTTTGAACAAGCGTGTGCTGAATCCCTGCAGTGTGGTGGCCCTCACTCTGACCTACTACCTTTGTCTCTGCTGAGCTACAGGAGCATATCTGTCCCTGTACCGTAGACTCAATGGTTAAAATTCCAGTAGAGTATTTCCAGTAAGGGCTGTCCCTGCACCTGCTCCCATCCCTAGACCATGCTGACTCCATTTACACCACAACTGCTTCCACTGACTTTACCACTCTGCAGCCAGGTGAGTGAGAACAGAACCAGACCTGGACTTTAACAGCTTTTGTTACACCATCAAAGCAAGCAAATGAGTTATTTAGCCAAATCACTTTTCCTATTTTAATGTCACCTGAGATTACTTCAATAGAACTACCTCTTCTACTGAAGCTCCTAAAGATGAAAAATTTCTAATTTGTTCCTGCTCTGATGACTGTGAAGGAGGGAAAAATCTGCAAAGAGTTAAATGCAAGGTATGGAGTGGTGAACCCATTGTTATGATATATGAGATCTGTGATATGTCTATAAACAGGCTGAAATAACTAATGCATTATAGAAAAGGAATGTAATCTGAAAATTAAAGAAGTTGACTTGTGTGTTTGTCTTTACTCTTTGAAAAGAGTGCTGCTTTTTATTTTTTGATGTGTTTTTCTCCATTTACCTTGATTTTTTTTGTTTTGTTTTACAAATTCAGTTCTTGAAAGTTTGAAAACCATGGGAAACTTGTTAAATGCTGAAATAGGAAGGGCCATGCTGAACTACCCAGGAGGCTGGATCAAGAGGTGGATAGGAAAAGATTCCTAGGTACATTACAAAAATGTAGAGTTTAGGCATCTTGTTAATTCCAATAAATAACAGACAGTAGAAAGAATAAAACTTCATTAAGTATTTCACAGTTAAGAGATCATAATGCATACGCTCAGAGGTATCCAGATGGTCTTCCTGCGAGAAACTGGAGATGACCAGCACTAACATTTTAATGCCCAATGGGATATTCCAGGGCCAACAAATACTCTTTTTAAGCTACTTTTTACACACTGTAAAGCAACTAATAAGGTGACAGGCTCAATTAACAAGAATTCTTTGCCAATCAGCTTTAAGACTCACATTATACTTTCACATCCATGCTATTTATTCAGCCACATCACAACGCGACTAGGCCAAGTAGAACAGAAAAGGTCCTGGCTTAGCCTCCTTTACTATACCTTGTACATTTTTCATTTTCTTAGTCTAGATAGCTTAGTCTGTGATCACCATATGACAACTACTGCTAGAAATAGCCAGTTCCTTTTGTTCAGCAGGGAGGTGGAAGACAGGGCGAGAGAAAGGACTTTGGATGCTGGCCAGGTCCAGAAGAGCCCCACTGAACTCTGCCATAAGAAACGGTGCGATGTTTGTCATGGGCCAAAGCGCCCAACACTGGGTTTATGCTGGCTGGCTGGAGATGTTTTGATGTTTGGCATGTAATAACATCCTGCTAAGACAGCTGCAGCTGTGAGCATTACTAGCAGTACAAGACAGCCTTCATGTAAGGTTGTCTGCTGTTCTGCTGCTGTTTCGGCAAGTAGATGCTCTGCTGTGTCTCTTGACTAAGTGTAGCAGGATGTTGCTGGAGCTCAGAACTGCATGCACTGACTCGAACATCTGTGTTTCCGTAAGATGCCCATACCCCTTGGCTGCTCTCCCAGCCTTCTGCTGCACGTTACTGCCTGGCCTCACAGCAGGGGCAGCAAAAGTAGAGCTGTACCCACTCACACCTCAGCTGCTGCGGTTGCAACCTGGTGTTTTGTGCTGAAGCATACTTTCAGCTAAATAGCTACAGCAGCATGTGTTGGGACAGTGAAGGTGATGTCTGGGGTCACAGTTCTATCCTGCTTCCCTTATGGGGTCACTCACTTCTGGGGGACAGATGGCCAGGAAGAACCACATCTTCAACCACTTCACAGACATATGCAGTCCCTTATCGTCACACTCAGCTGTACACTGACTTCAGCTGCAGGAGAGTAAGAGGGAGGAAATGGGGAAACACAAAGTCCCTGCTTAATTTGGCCACATAACACTCTGAGACACACCAAAAGGTTTGGAAAGCTCTCATTGTCACACCTCTTGTTCCAGTAAACAGACTTCTCTTACAGTAGGCCTGATCATTTCAGCCTTTTTTTGTGATGAATAGCTCCTGAAGGTCAGTGCTTGACCCTGTTACCATCTCTGAATATTACTTTTCTGCAGAAGCAGCTTTACTGTGTCACTACGCCCGTTCCTGCCCCGTGCAGAGAGACCTAGGGAACACACACATACTAATGTCCTACTCAAAGGCAAGTGTCAGAATAAGCCTCTAACATTTAATCTGTTTGACTAAAGACCAAAATCTGCCAAAGTAAATGGAGTTGTACCAGTTTGTCTTAGGGAGAACTGAACCGACTGAACCTCTGAACCACAATAAAATTAATCTCAGTTAGAGTACTATGCTAAGAGCAGCAGCAAGAGATAACAGTTTCAAATATGTTCCATATACTGTCAAGTACTTCAGAATCAAATACTAAGCAGCCTACTAAACTGGAATACCTATGATATTGCTTGAGAGTCTGATGTATTTGCTGGTCATATTGGATTCCAAAAGGCTGGATTACCTCATAAGCAGTCTCTGCTGGCTAGAGAGGTATTCAGCCATGAAGTAATGATTAAACAAGTGTTAAATAAGATAAATATGAGTTTTTCAGGCCAGAAACACTAATGTATGCACCTTCCTTAATATAGTTTAAGGGCCTTATTTTCCCTGATTCCCAAATAAGTTAGTGTAATGATTACAGTCTGAGATTATGTCCTGGGATCCTCAGTTACCAACGATGATGTGAAGGAACCATCGACCCTGATGGTTTGGGCCTGTCTAATTTAAAAGCTTGGTTTCTGTTCATGAGGCTCTGTTTAGAAGATTTGGATGCTAAAATGTTTCCTCTCCTACCTCTTTAATTCATTGTCAAGTTTGAACACTTTAGCACTCAAATTAAGAAAAGCTGTGACAAAGCTGAATGTGCAGCCTTAATTATAGTTTGGTATGGATCATATTTAATACACACTTCTACAAAGGCACATTTTATTCTCTAGTTCTGTAACTCTTGGTGTTTAGAGCTAGAAAGTTTCTTTAGTATTACCCAGTTAGGTTTTAAGTATAATGATGCCTTAGCTATGGGTATTTGCCATAACATCCCACACTCATTCCAGCTCTTTTTAATAAGAAACAGATAATTTCTTCCAGTGGAGCTACTGACAGAAATCTGTTTTCACTTGGCACTTAGGCCAGGAACATTATTGCCACTCCTGTCATAATTGGTTGCCAGCCTCTATTACTTTGTATCGATCCGAGACAAACCTAATTTTTGAAAACTTTCTAAATCTCTCTGTTCAAATTCAGCCTAAAATGAAGCAGAATTCACCCCATCTTTTTTTTTTCCTCCAACACACCCCTGAACCATATAAAAATAGCTCCAGTTCTTTTACAGTTCAGGTTTCTCTCTGTGGCAGACTTTGGTTCAGTTCACTGCTACACACCTCCAGGGCCAGGCCCAGCAGCACAGCTGAACAGAATAATAAATACTGTGGGACAAAACAAAATAAAAAAATCATAGCACAGCTACAACTGCTCATTATGAATTTATCTCTGGTGCTGCTTATCTACTGGTCCCGGCCTTCTGTCCCATCCCAGCCAAACCACCTGCACACATAGCAACAGCAGCCACCCAAAATACGTGGTTGCCGTGATGAGCTGTGAGCTGCACACTCCTGTATCACTCCTCAGAAGTCAGGGGCTAGCTTGCTTTGCAGCCTGCTTGCTTTCCTCCCCATTTGTTTTCAAGGGGATAAATATGCAACTGGTTAACTGCAGGACAGATCGATATGGTTTGCCATCAGATTCCCTTAAGGCTTTTGACTAGTGCTGTTTTACTGTCCCGGTCAGAAGTATCAGCAACATACATTGAACGTGCAGGCATGGCACAAGGCTGGAAACCGGGAGACACCGGCTTGGCCAGCAGTCTGCTGCACGACCTTGGGTAGCTACTTCAGCGTATTCAACTTTCATTTCTGCTTCTGCCCTTTGTCTATTGACTCCAGTTTTGATAATATAATCTGGGACAGAGATAACCTCTTACTGTACTTATAAATGGCATCAAGTACAGCATGACTGGAACTTCTTTGTGTTTCTAGATGTTAATGTAATATAAAGAGTAATTAAATTAATCTTTTGTCCGAACAGTGCCATTAGCTCACTTAAATCATGAAATGGTTGGTAGCCAAATGATGTTGAGGCCTGTGGCATCCAGCCTAAACTCATTACCTTCAGATTAGCCTAAACTGCAGAGAATCATCTGAACTCAAAGTACTTTTAACTTCTGGGGGCTTGAGCTCACAGTACTGGAAAGCAGTTAGTGTTTCTCAAGGGACCTTCAATGCTGTGCGATGACTAGTTGTCTCAAAAAATATTACTGGAAAGGAAGAAAAAGATTTATGGGTTACTAGGAGAGAGGTTTATATTAGCTTTCTGAAGCCATTTCATAGCTCAGTATCTCACAGCCATCTGGACTTCGACAGTGACAGATCTAACATGACTATGCCGCCTTGTACATTTCCCTTTTCAGTTCCTCACAGAGATGATGGATTGCCAATCCAACCTCTGAGGCATGCTGGCTTCTTTGGCTGACCCAAAAAATAAAAGCACTGCATAAACACTTGGCCACATTAACTTTTACAGAAAGCATCTCATCATTTGTCTCTTTTAATGCTCTGAGCCCCAAATGCTGAGGCCATCCACTCTGTAGGGCTAAGTGGATAACCTCTGGCAAACTGAGGGCTGGTCTTAAACCATTTCCAGTCAAAAGGCTTTTCCTGGCCAGCCAGAAAAGAAGCAGCACATGCTAATTTCTACCAGCAGGCTCCTGGTTTGATTTTCAGGCCACCTGTGCATCTGCACAGGGTCCATAAATGTTATGCTGTCTGTACGATTTCATATGGACTTAGTTTCGTGTGTGCATGAGGCTGACAATTATGTTATGGCTTGCCTTTTTTTTTTTTTATCCCTGAAAACCTACTTGTTTTCTTTCTTAGTTGTTTCTGTTTAATATAAACTTCCTTTGCTAATTGTGAGAGCACAATTTGCATTACATTTGGGCTCATTTACTTATAGGCTTAACTTTGATTTGTCCATTCAGCAGCTTGTCCCAGACTGTATGTATTTATGAAGGAGGCCAAAGACCACTGTCATACCACTGTCAATACCCAAATTACCTAAAAAAATAATATCTTTTTCTTTTCACAAAGAAAATATTTCTAAGTGTTAACATTTAAGGATATGTATTATCAATTATTAAGCATAACAGTCCATTCCTTCTACAGAAAGACCACTCAGTCCACAAGCACATAAATTGACAAAAATATTTTATGGAGCTGTTCCCCAGTAAACCTGGCTCAAAAAGCCTCTGTGCTGGTCTCCTGCCATCAGCAGCCTGTGTAAGGCTGATTTGCTTATTTTATGCGATGTCTTCCCCCGGCCTCTCATGCCCTGGTTCAGCGCTGGTGCACCAAGGCAGAGCAGAAGGCAGCGCTCCCTGGCTGTTTCTCCCAGCCTAATGGCAGTAGTGAGCTGCTGGGGCACAGCTGTACCAGTGGAGCTGGGGGTTCACTGTCTGTGCTGGGGGGCTAGCAGCTGCTCCAGCCAAGCTTTAATCCAAAAGCAGCTGGGTACATATTTCACTGAAAGTTATTCTAAGAAAAAGCATCAGAGGTGATACTGAAGTGAGGCTCCTTACTCACTTTCAAGTTTTGCATTTGCCCCAGGGGCATTTTGTGTTAGGGAAGCACAATTCTTCATAAAAGTAACAATAAATATTGTTTAATATGGAGTAAAATAAGTAACAATAAATATGGAGGTATTTTCAGCCTTTGCAGCTTTGCCATTACAAAGGTGTCTTAACCTGCATGAGAAGTTCAGAGCAAAATTTTTGTCATGATCTCTCTCTACCTTCTTTTGCTGCTGTATTTGCAGCTTAATTGCTGAACTGCAATATCCCAGGTTCAGAGACCAGGGTGCTCTGGTTTTTCTGCCTCTGAAATGAGGGTAAAGATTCTGCTTTCTAGCAGAGTCCTTTTGCTGTGCATGTTTTCCCCACATAGTGCTATGGAAAAATATCGGCATAATTTGCCTCATGTATGTAATAAACCAGAAGGGTTGGTAGACACAGTGCAAGAGTACATAGTTGCTTGGTGTATTTTAACTGCACAGTATCAGGAACTGACTCCAGGGGCCATTGGTCGTCATCAACATGACACAAAAAGTGGTGCTAGTAGATACTTCCACCCCTGAACTATGCTGTACTCAGCAGCAAATACACAAGCACTGCATATTCAGGACAACCAAAGCTGAAGCAGAGGTTTCGCCAAATAAAACTACAGGGTGCAGCAGAAAATGGAAATTGGCTAGGAGCAGCGACGGACACCAAAAATGAGGTGAGAAAAACAGGAGCAGTTTCCTGGCAACAGACCTGGATGTAGTGGTCCGAGAACTCTGCAAGCGTAATTGCTTGTACGCCATTTGGATCACCGCACCTCTGTTTAAAGAGGCCTTGTGTACGCTGTAAACACATTATCCTAATGCATGTGCTGGGCCACGTCTTAGGCCACTGGCAAGAAGAGCCACCTGCCAAATGTCTTTCTGCTTGGCAAAAAGAGAGATTTGTTTCTGCTTCAGGTGATAATATATTGCCCACAGTATTATTTGGCAATAATTAGGAATCCAGAAACAGCAGGTGAGATGGAGCTCTATTGTGCTAGCTGTTTTCCAAAGCACAAAATAAGAGAAAGTCAGCCTTTTGATGACTTTACGTAAGTGTATCCTTGTGTTTTCAAAAGACGAATTCAAAATAAGAGAGATTCAGGCTGGATTTGAAAGCAAACACCTCCTGCCAGGTAGGAAACCATTTAATCAACTTGTTCAGATGTACCCAGGTGAGGAGAAGGAGCTAGAAACTTGAGGACAGTCCCAGTGTAGTTCTTAACCCAAGACCTTATTTCCTCACTTTCTTTGATAAACCTCTGACTTAATTTGTGCAAAGGAAATCCTTTACTGCCTCACCATTATGTACCAGACTGGATACAACCACGTACTTTGTGCTGGGTCTTCTGCTTGCTGTCAGAAGGGCTGGCATCTTGCTCCAGATTTCTACCCTCTCTGGGCACCACAGCACTTGAAGTGTAGCCTGGGGAACGAGCACACAAAATGCAAAGTCTGTTTTCAAGCTACTGTCCTTTAGTTTGGCTTGAATCATGTATCTGGAACTTCAGATAAAGTTTCCAATTTCATTTGAGAAAACCAGGCAGCCAGTAAAACCCACTTTGCAAATCCTGTCTAAAGTTACAGTGCACTGTGGCAGCACTTGCGTCATTGCTGGTCTTCTTGTTTTGCCTCTGCATAGTCATCCTTAATTTTCCCTACTTACTATCTGGAATATACTTCTGAATCAATCCTCCTTACTCCAGCTCACCCATGTGTATAATATTTGTATATCATAACAAACCAAAGGCACATTTAGTCTAGTGTGCTATGCCCAGTGACGGCCCATACGAGACATTTGTGGCTGCATGCCAGAGGAGGAACAACAGTGATATTTACATACTCTCCCAGTCTTCAATGATTTTTGGATCAAAATCCCTCTGCCAGATACAGTGTCTTTGTATATCATAGCCCACACTCATACCTGGTGCTAAGATAATTGCAGAAATTTCACAGCTTCTGTTTGTGGGGAGGAGGTATTAACATTTTTTGTGACAAACCTTATCAGAAATTATATGGTTGTACATTTTCCAGTGGGTTGATACTAAATGTGTTATTTACTGATCTGCCCATCGCTGTTGGTTGCAGTTGGCAGGGTTTTGATCTATACTTTACAGTGACTCTGATGAATACCGACCATACTCCAGGATTCAGCTGTTTCTTCTGTATTTTTTAGCTTGCACAAATGTTGAACTCTGGACAGTTTACTTTAAAACCCATGTTTTTTCATTAGTCACCTGTTAGGGGTAACAATGTCATATAACTTTCTACTTATATTCCCAATGTAGGTGCCAGAATTATTGATCATTTTATAATTACTTGATTTACAGTTTTTGCCTTTCAAAACATTACATACTTCTGAGTTTTTGAATGGTAAGGATGAGCAACATTTGAAAGCTAAGATAGAATAAAATAAGGCATAATTATAATACATGACAACTATTCCTAAAGTAATCCATGTGTAGAAAATTGTGTGGCAGAATAGGAGTATCTTATTCTGGTAGAATTAGGAAGCAGGTGGAAGTGAAATAGAAGTGTGTATAGACAATGCGAGTTATTTGGGAATTTCTGAACTGCAATTCCAAACTAATTCCATGTCTCTATGTCATGTCTGAATGAGCTCAGTCACCAGGGGCCAAGTAGCATAGCTAATCTACCTCGCTGAGCAGCACAGCACCATATTAACATCGCAGCGTTGCTTTCAGTATCAAGCAAGCTCACTTAAAGCTCAGGTATTTCTATTTCTATGCAGTACTCCATGAAGGTATATGGTTAATGGAATATGAACAAACACAAATACAAATATCTAGGCAGTTAAAAGCCTTATAGTCATCTCAGCTGGAAGGTTATTTTATCTATGGCTGAGTCATGGTAACTGGCTTTACTCGCACTTCTAATCTGTTACAGGGCTATGTTAGACAGGTAAGTATAACCACCTTCATGCCGAAGAAAAGCTATTTTGTTGCAATTTGTGGTCCACCCTACATAAGGTTCCAGATGTCCAAATGGATTCTAAAACCAGTTTTCCTCACATGGCTTTTGCAAGTCAACTTCTATCTCAATCAGTGGTCAATGGTGTGAATCTGTTTTATTTTGCATTGCAGCAGATTAAGTTTGCACACACCACAGTCAGTTAAGTGCCTGAGTGGGATCTACAGCAGGATAATGAATCGCTAAATTACTGTGAAGAACTCCCCAGTGCTTAATAATCCTAGCATATGTATGCTGTAGATCCAAACACTTGGCATAGGTTTGTATCAGAAATGACCAACTTAAATGGCTCCTGAAGAAAAGTGTTTCTAGATAATTTTTTGAGAGGAATTTTAAATACCTGCTAGTTTCTGCTGCTAATTTTTCTGCTCAGATCATCTTGATTAACACTTAGTTGCAAAATATCAAACTGGGTGATATAATTATTTCATGATTAAATTCTGAATACTGACTAAGCAATATTAGGATACAATCTACTCATTTGTTTTGAATTATAATCCCATAAACCTTTCCTGCATCCATAATTTTGTTTAATATTTATTGTCCTGATTATTCCATCAACACAGATGCTCTACCAATTTATTTCTTTGTAGAAATAATGAAGTGACAATTGCCATCTCAGTGAGTTTCATAGAGCAGTCAAAAGAACCTGTGATACCAAGGAAGAAGAGGAGTATGGGGGTAGGTGGGGTGTGTGTGTGTTAACCAGAACCTACAAGAACCAAACATCTTCAATGATTACTGAACAATACCAGTCTCAGATTTGATTCTGTGAATTCAGCCCTGTGAAGCCAAGAAGTTTTAACCCACAAACAACAGTGAAAGGAAGATTGCAGACACAAAATATATCCTGTCTAAATTTTAATATCAGTAGCAGCCCTGTGGATGAACAAAATAAGCTGTGAGAGCCCCAACACATAATCTCCAGTTGATGCTAACTCCACTGATTTCTGCAACATCAACTATTAACAGACCAATCTAATTTTGCACCTGAGCTGACTGTAGCTTGGAACATCAAGTAGTGTTCTGAAGCGTGAAAAAATGCTACGATAATAAAAAGTTAGTGCTAGCAATAACTTGTTAAAGTTCAAAAGCTTAGAATTATTTGAGCCCAGCTTCTCTCCAGTTACTAGAAGGTTCAAACACAGCTTCAATTCCTGATAAAAAGTGTATTGACAGCTGGTCTCTAATTATATTTATTTTTTTTTGGAATTAACAGACTGAGCTTTGATGAATTGGTATTGATTAATCACACCTCATGAAAATCACGTGCAGCATAGAATTTCTACCTGATATTTGGTTGATAATAGATTAGGGTAAGGCTGCCATCAATAAAGAAATATTTGTGTCATCATCCAAACTTCAAAACAACAAATAAGTACTCCGTAACTTTAAATGAAATAACTTCAGAGAAAAACCTCACTTTTAAATAGATACACTAATGCAGAAATTAGCTTTTTATTAAGTGTCATTATTAGCACAGAAAGGGGTTTTCTGGAGGAAAAAATGCCTAGGTCGAGGCCGCACCTTGAATCCCGTGTTCAGTTTTGGGCCCCTCACTGCAAGAGGGACACTGAGGTGCTGGAGCGTGTCCAGAGAAGGGCAGTGGAGCTGGGGAAGGGTCTGGAGCACAAGTCTTCTGAGGAGCAGCTGAGGGAACTGGGGTGGAGAAAAGGAGGCTCAGGGAGACCTTATTGCTCTCTACAACTACCTGACAGGAGGTTGTAGACAGGTGGGGTAGGTCTCTTCTCCCAGATAACTAGCAAGAGGACAAGCGGAAATGGCCCCAAGTTGTGCCAGGGGAGGTTTAGATTAGATATTAGGAAAAAAATTCTTCACGGAAGAGGTGGTCAAGGCTTGGAAGAGGCTTCCCAGGGAGGCAGTGGAATCATCATCCCTGGAGGTGTAAAAAACACATAGGTGTGGTGCTCAGGGACACGTGGTGGTGGTGGACTTGGCAGTCCTGTGCTAACAGTTGGACCTGATGATCTTAAAGGTCTTTTCCATCCCAAGTGATTCTATGATTATATATGAAAATATGCAGCAAATAGAGACTTACAATAGCCTTTATTAAGGCAGTTTCTGTTCAGCAATGGTAACAGCTTGATTTTGCTGCTGGTACCACTGGCAAGGTAATGTTTGACCACATTGGGATAATGGTGAAACCCATGTCTCGTCAGAGACAGAGAACCAGAAGGCTGAAGTGTACCTTACTGAGAATAAAGGATCTTAAGACAAAACTATTTTTTCTCAGAGTCACAATTAATTCAATAGATTCTTGGTAAACAGAATGCTGACTACTTATACATACCATTCAAAAGCCTTTAACAGGCACCCAGAAGTAAAGATTATGTTCATTAAAGCAAACCAAAGTTTTTCGCTAAGCAGCTTGCCTTTCTTGTGCTTTGGTACTAGTGTTGCTACAGGAGAAGCCCCTCTGAAATACAGTAGCTAATACAGCTTTTAAAACTCCTTTCCTCAAAATTATGACAGAAAAGAAACAGCAAATTTACAACCGTGTTAGACAGACGGAGTAGCAATTTAGTATCCCCAAACCCATAAAGAAACATTGGGTTGGGCTCACGAAGCACACTGCATGACCTGTTGTCATATACATACCCAGCACTCTCTTCCACTGTCACAGCATTTTTCAAAGGCTCAGGCAAAACAATCCAAGCAAGGTGATAAAAGACTGCTTAAATGGTAATTATGAAAAATCCACTTGTACAAAAGATATACAACAGGTAGGTGTATTTTCAAGCTTCCATGTGCTGGCTAAAAACGTGAAGGTCTGTATTCTTGCAAAACAAAACTGTTCAGTGGATTAGACAGTAATGTTGCAATGGAGCTTCTAGTTTAGGTACATATCCCCTCACTGACTTCCCTGGGCCCTTGCAATATCATGTTTTCCCCTCCAAGTCCCATGTTCTCTTACAGAAGGAGAGGACGTTTCTTGCAAACCTTTTAACTGAGATGGCAAAAAAGCACTATGAATTTTTCTCCCTGATTGTAGATGAATGATGCACACTTCCAAGTACTGTCTGTCCTTTGTCATCTGAGCCTATAAATCAGCTGTAGAGACAACCCAGAAAACCTTCCTGAAGGGTTTAAGTATGACAATAAATTTACTCAGTTGCATCGTTACAGAACATTCACCAAACTGAATTATCCCATTTCCAGCAGTGCTCTTCCTTTAAGAGCGGAGTTACACTAAACAGAGACATAATTGCATTGACGATAATTAGAGTACAATTACTCTCTTGGCTTTTAAAATTACATACAGTTTTTAACAAGTAAAAAAATACTAGAGACCTAGTCCAACCTGCTCTGGTGTCTACTGACATAAAAGCATCTCAGCATTGTGACATACCAAAAGAAAGGCCAAATTTGCTTATCACAAAACACACAGCATCATTCAGACCTAATTTTCCCACTTAGTAAAGTCTCTTCCACCTACTGACACGGAATATATATTAAAAAACTAATGCTCTGACATGTATTCAAAAGCACTGAGTACATAAAATAATAATTTTTTAAAAAAAATCATGTTACGTGCCTAGCAAACAACTTCCCTGGTCTTGCACAGCATTTTTTTGAAAGATTACATGCACCTGTAACTTCCTAAGCATTTCTACATCCATGATTACATGTGTTTCAGGACTTGACAAGCACTAGGATATGTAGATCTTACGAGCTCCCAACCTTGTTAGCAAGGTAAATAGTTGACTATATGCTGAATTTTGGACTTGTGTGATTTTGTGATGCCTGGAGATGACCCACTGATGCCTCTCCTACTCTTCTGTCTCACTAACTAATGTCATAGCAACAACTGCTATTCCTCAGGTAGTCTTTTCTCTCTGATTTCAAGAAGACAATCTTGACAGCTGAGAGATTGCCCTTTAATTCTGTGAGCCATGTGCAGCAAGCACTGTGCTTGGAGGATTAATATTCAGTCATCAGAACTCCGCTATTTTAGGTTTCTGAACTCAGCAACGTTTGCGTTGCTTCACGTGAAGCGATGCGCTGTACTTGGAGTCAATAGAATGAACTGCATCGACTGTCTGCTCTGAAACACCCCTGCTCTTAAAGAAAAACCAAACAAACACGGGAGAGAGGCAGTCTTGCTGTTCGCTTGGCAGAGCTCAGGCTGACCTGCTGCAGGGGGACCAGCCCGCCCCTCTGCAGGGGTGGGGAAGCTGCTGAAGTGAAGGGAAAGGGAGGAGCACATGGCGCCCCATTACAGATCACCCACCGCACAAACCTGAAAAGCTGGAACACAGGGGCACAAGAATACAATTTATGAAAAACAAGATGTCATCACTGTTTCCTTTTCCTCTCCTCTGCTGGCAATGTTGTTGGTTTTGTCAGAGGATAACCTCCAAGTCTTTCACCTGTGTTTATTCAGCACAGGACAAGGCAACCCAGATCCTGGTGCTGTCTTTTGGCAAAAACACATCACATGATAACGTTTACTAATGCGTGTTTAAAACTGTATGCTGTACAATGATTGAAGAAATGAGCATCCAGATTTGATCTACTATTAAACAACTACCCATTCAGGTTTTGATGACTCAACCCTCCACCATACGGGCAGCTTCTACAATATTTTGCAATCAGACACAGTATTTTCTTAAATATGAGAGAAAATGAGCAAACCTAAAATGTTCAAGTAGCCAAACTGAGGAAAAGGGCACGAGCTTCAGGTTCTAAATCAGAAATAAAATAGTCTTGAAGATGAGAGATATGACCCTATTTAAATGGTAAGGACAACTATTAACAGGAGGAGGTCAAAAAAGGAGATGTCAGACCAAGTGCTGTACTTTTATTGCCAAACCTGTTGCCTCAGTCTTTTCAGTGATTCTCACAGTTAGGGAGGTGTGTAAGTATTTTTCCTTCTTAAGTGTTGAGAATTTTACAGCCAAAGGATTCCTTTAATCAATCTGAAACCTGTCTTCAACCATTGTACTAGAATCTCATCCTTACACTTCCCAACACTTTTCAGAGAAACTCCTAGATACTTCACCTCTTCAGATATTTATTATTATTATTTTTTTAAGTCCAACAAGAACAGTAGTTTGGTTCAGGCTGGTATTATCAAAGCATCTTATGGATGGTATCGCCAAGGGATCAAGGTGCTGTGTGCTAGCCCCCCCATCCCAAAATAATGATTCATTTAGAATTAATTTATAAATACAGAAGTTTACGTAAATATAGATATAAATTCTATATAAATATTATCTGTAGTTCAGAAATTATTTTCATACATTTATAACCACTGTTTAGGCTAAAATATAGTGAAAATGATGGTCAGGAAATATTTTCCTATTCAAAGTGTAGGACACTGCAGTGTTTTGGTCTCTCCCAGTCCAAATTAGCCAATACAACTCTGCAACTACAGACTATTTCCAGAGAATCTCCATTGCATCCCATCTGCTAAAAGGACTTGAACCCTTTTTACAACAGCTTGTAGGAATGCCTAGGCACAATGCTGTCATCTGTCTTAAGGTAAACGAAGATCTTTCCCTCTCTCTTGCTTATTAAAAAAACTCCACTGTCAGAAGTTACATGGGGTCCTAAAGAAAATTGCCTGGAGCCACTTGACCTCTGAACAGCAGCTTAGGTTCTCGCAATAGCATCCTGAAATCTGTCAACACAACTGCATTTTAAATGAACAACAAATACTCAGAAATAAAATACATTTCAAGAATGCTTGGCTAATGAAACCATGTGCTACCCAAATTAATGCTGTTCCCGAAGTCCTGACAGCTTTCTGGAACAAGTGTCCAAGCTCTGGCTGTTCCCAAAAGACAAATGCTCTTGTACCTGGAGCAGTACTCACAGTTCAGTTATGGCTGTTGCCTTCAGAGAAGCTTTGGTTTGTGCTGTCAGCAGAGTCAAATGTTTAAACATGTCATGCAGTCATAAGATTTGCTGTCTTTGCACAAGACATGTATACAATACCACATTCCCAAAAGACATGGTTCATGTCTAGATTCGCTACATCTGGCTATGCCACTTCAACAGCCTAACAGGCTCCAAAACCATAGTTGTGGGGTTTTTTCTCCATTAAAAATCTTAGGTGTTGTAAGTGTGACCTGTCTGTATTATTGCTATATGGAAGGAAATATACTGGGTCTATTTGTCTTCATGCTTACTTGAATGTACAAATCCCATAATGTTGTTCCGAAACAGTGCCTCCCTTCAATAAAGCATCATGCCTTAAGTATTACAACATCAGGAAGCACTTTTTTTTTTTTTTTAAAGTGTCTAAATATCCTTTCATCATTCTCAACAAACATGAGAGAAGAAAACAGTATGCAAGGCAAAACCACGAAGTTTTTGCAACAGGTAATACTGCCAGTTCCGTATACAAAGACAAGTTGCAAAATGCACTAATAACCATCTCTACTGGGCACCAGCCAAAATGGGGGCTATCAAAGTGGGGAAATTAAAGGCCCTGAACAAAACCTACTGACCAGCCTGGATGCCAGGAGTTCTGCATTACAGAACTCTCAGTTCCAGTGTTGGCACTGTGTGAGGTAAATCATTAGCAGACATGTCAGATCTGTGTTTTGACACAACTGTTCTACTTATTTACCACGTTATATATTTCTATGATAGATTGCCACAAAACATTATAGGATCAAGCTATTAAAAATTCAGCAGTAAGATATTACATATCAGCTTTGTTCTAGTTTGTAAGGAAAGTTCGTAAATGTACACAGTGTTTAAAGAAAAAAGTTTGTTTTCTCATCGATTTTTATGACAGCACCACTCCATTCCTTGCATTCAGTGGTATTACAGGGAGGTGGCGGCTAGATCAGGTGTGAAGATGACGATAACATTAGAACATGTCTATGTTATGTTATGTCACTATCTGCCTTACAGTATTGTGTAGGAGTATCTATTGGCTTTATACATCACAAGAAAAGAACAAAGATGGTCCTTACCCCAGCAATCATTTAGACTATATAATAGTGTCCCTTTCAGGTCACTGTTGTCAACAGGAATCTCATTGGACACCAGGTTTAAAAGACCTATCTGTTAAAAGAGGCCAGGCAGGCAGATAAAAGGCAGGCATCTTCCTATGCCAATCCAGGGGTGGAGACAAAAATTGGAAGGGTCAAAAATTCTGGGAAAACCCTTTGCCAACAGCATTTGAGTGACAACAGAGACTGTTTCCCCCAGTAGCAGGGCTGGCAGGAAATCCACAGGCTGAGCTCAGAAATTCCTGGGAGAGGGGAAGGGAACAGCTGTGCTTGAACCGTGCTGCCCTGGCAGGAACCTGGACCAACTTATGCTACAAGCTGTTCGGCCCCATGACGCACTGCTGCTGTGCTGGTGCAGCCATGCCGGGGGTGGCCAGCACGGAGCAAAGGGCATGAGGGTCCAGTTACCAGTTTCCCACACCTTGCCAAGCATAAGGGCACATTAAATTGTAATAAAGGGGTGGGGCATAATCCTAGGAAGGTTAAAGTTACCTTTACTCATCAGGCTTTAGACATTTAGACTTTAGAAAAGTGAGTTTGGGGACAATTTCTCTTCAGCCACTCATCTCAAGATAGATCCAGTGCTTCACCCTTTGATGTAGGTTCTCGCAAGAAACTGAGAGTTACTTCAGCTTCTGAAAGTCCTGGTAATGCACGGGACAAGCTGTGTTGAGCGTCTGGTGAGACTTCATCAGAAGTTAAGGAAATATTAATACCTGTCCAGTGCTGACCCTTCCTACAAGGAATCTACAGATTTTGCCCCTCCTTTGGCTCAAAAGCCATCCCCAGTGAGACTGTTGCCTGGGAAACTGCTGCAAATTTTTGCTCAAGTATAGACTGCTCATCAGTTTTTCTACTATAATGCTTTATCTCTAGGTTGGACTAGATAAGAAATTTTACATCAGAAAAGATCTGCAGGAAAAACAGTCAGTGGAAGGAAAATACTACTTAGCCCTCATGAGAAGGAGTCCAAGTACATACAGTGCAACACAGAATTATATTTTGTAGATCAGTCTGCTTGAGGAGGAACTGGAGATTAAAGTCACCTCTGTAGTTCTTTGATTACTGGATTTATTTTCATTTCAAAAGAGCAAGTTTGACAGAGTTTATTGCACTTCTCTACTCCCAGCTTGTAGCTGCTGCAGTTTGGTTCCCTGATATCACACTGCCTCCTTCCCAACCTTCCCCAAAACTCCTCATTTTGAATAATTAAAATTACCCTGCAAAAGTGAAGCACATTTATAATTCAAGATTGCTCAAGAGCAAACTGGCATGAGATGGCTCAGTAAAATGGCATCACAGCATCAGGCCTTGTTTGTACCTCATACTCTATTTCAGTGCTGTCACGGCATTCTTCTCGGTCGAGCTGACCAACACTAACAGAGTTCAAAACGAGATTATGATGTGCACTTTAATATTCCATACACAACTTACCCTCTCCCATACACACTAAAATTTCTTTCTAAGACAGTAAGCAAGAGTTTAAATTGATGTGCTCACACTTGAACCTCTCTGGGCCTCCTGTTCGATTATTAAAAAAAATAAAACCCAAACCTGGTAGTCTGTTTGCAAGTTCAACCTATTCTTGCAGTTATTCCATTCAATCAGATCAACAGCTGGGTGGGGCAGCTTGTCAACAAGACTTTTCCTTTCATTCCCCTCATTTCTCCTCTAGTGTCTTAATGAAGGGATGACAATTGGACACACTGTGAAAGAGGTCTTGGCAGAGGAACGTGACAGAAGATGCTCACATGGAGCTTTATGGCTGCGTGGTCCTCTCAGTCTCATTGCCTCAGGATGCAAAAAATCCCAGGTAAAGGAATGGACTAAAAGGGCTGACCTAAGCTAGAGAGGAGAGCTGAAAGCTGCTGGTTCCACTGTTAGCTAGACTCTGATAAGGAGGTAAGTTGATGGGACCAAAGAGAGCAGCAGTTTTGGCCCTAGAATACCAGCTCCACCATGAGCAACGCTTGAAGGAAGCGACTTATGGGGAACACGAATGGGAGAGGAAGGAGTTTTGAATTGTGAGTTAGTGGGACCTGGAGCAGCCACATTTGAAATATCTGGGAGCTGCTACCAACCTGCTCCTTTTCCAAAACCAGGCAGAACCCGGCTCTGTTGTAGAGGCTGAAAAGGCTGCACCTTCAGTCTGTCTGCTGCAGGAGCAGCTGACGTGCTGCTTTGTTTTCTTTCCTTACTGACACCCTGATTCCTGCCAAGGACACCCACCCCATCCAGTGGTGCGCAGGGTGCCCTAGGAGCACCGTGACATCTAGCTCCAGAAAACAACAGGCTCTGCTCTAAGGCAGCAAGACCCACGGGACTGTAATAACGGCTAGGCTTTATGTCCCCAAAGTGTTTAATCTGATAAATTGCTCTGAGTTTATGCAGTGAGTAGCTACAGGTGGGAGTGACAGCATTAGGGAAGACTTTCATACCAATACAACAGATAGCACTTACTGCTCTTAGCGTTATTTTTTTTTTAAAGGTAACTTTCTCAGACCATGGCTTTATTAATCGGATAATAATTCGTTGACAGATATATCAGAGTGCTCAGAGGGGCACAGGTGCTGCATGAAATAAAGGTTCATTTCCAGTAGTTTTCCTAGTTACAAGAGCAGTTGAATCATTTATCTTATAACTACCTTGGTTTTTTAGTGCTACCCTAGGTGCAAGGGGAAAAAAAAAGTTGTATCCAGCTGTTAAACTTTAAATCCATCATTTTACTTGGATTTAAACTTAATGTACACTGTGTAGCCCAATTCTTTTATAAATAAATTTTAATATTCACTTCAAATCTGCTACCCAATGACCTTAACCTTCAGCACTGTATTTCTTTGCAGGTTCCTGGCAGTTTTGCCTGACATTTAAAAGGACCTTAGTAGTAAACAGTCTCTTGTTGCTAATTGTGAAGTGACTGTTCACAGCAAGCTGTCAGTGCCCTTCTGAAGGATTAAATCCCACCCCAGGGGAACTGGTTTG
Source organism: Falco punctatus (assembly GCF_963210335.1). Taxonomy (NCBI): domain Eukaryota; kingdom Metazoa; phylum Chordata; class Aves; order Falconiformes; family Falconidae; genus Falco; species Falco punctatus. The sequence continues at coordinate 69,629,788 of NC_137580.1, forward strand.
TGGTGATTCTGCAAAGCACTGAGGTGCCCAGCTCAAGTTCTCCAGTCTGACCAGTGTTATCCACCCCAGTAGTATTTTAAAGGCACAGACATTTTAGCCTACTTCATAGCAGCGTTTTAAGATGTGAAACACATTTTACTGGAAGGATGTGAACAGCGAAGCACCAGAAAGTTGAGAGATTTGCTCAGGTTCAGAGGACAACTTGGGCACATGAGCAGAAGCCTGCCAGGGTCAGTCTTCTGCAGTCTGTAACCTCTCACAAAAACTAATTCCCAGCAGGGCTTCATTCATGTTTAAAGGGGTACTTCCCAAGGTGGCACTGTTCACATCTACGAGGACGGACCAGAGAGACAGGAGGGCTGGTGGCAGAATAGATACTAAGCTGTTTGGGTCCGGGCCTGCCAGAGCGCTAAACTGCAATTACCCCCAGCAGCGTAAGCAAATCCTTGCCTCTTGCTTGAGGCCTTGGCAGCTGTGCAGTCCCACTGTCAGCAGCAGCATGGCAAAACACGCAGAGGAAAGGAGCAGCTCTCCTAGTGCCAGCCTGGCCGAGAAGATGGATGCCCCAGTGCCCTGGGCCTGGGGAAGCTGCTCTGCAGCAGTCCCTGGCGAGCAGCACGCAGAGCTCCCTGGGCTGTTGCAGGGATCCCCTCTTCAGGGAAAATTCCTGGCACCCCCAGAAGGGTCCACCTCACCAAATGGACCAAACCAAGCTTTGTTTTAAAGGCCAACTCTCCCTCTGTAATAAATTCCCATCCAGAAGGGAAGCTCCCTTTCCCCAAATGCCTCCATTCATAGTGGGCAACAGCACAGCAGCAGAGGCCCTTAAAGAGCTATTATACTTTAACTGCTGGGCAATCACTGATTGCACACAGGAAATTAACTCTAATATCATTAAAGAAGTTCCTGCCAACACATGTTGGAAGGAAATATCACTATTGTGGTGTCTAGACATTGCCAGGCTGCCCTAAATCACGTTGCAAATGCAGGTTGGCACTATGAAGTTTTATCCAAATGGCTAAAATGGTGGCTTGCCACGAAAGGGGCTTCAGCAGCAGGCAGTCTCCCGTTGCTCTCAGCACAGTGGTGCCCGAGTCACCCATTGTTTGGACATTGCCATCAGAAAGGCAGTTTGAAAAACTCAAGAGCAGAACAGGAGCTCCACAGCTTTAGTGGCAGACTTCTTACTCTGGCCTCGTCACAGGCACACAGCAGATAAACCAAAAGACCGAGGATTTGCCTCATTCTAGCCCTTTTGAAACAAGAACTTCTGCTGCAAGGGATCCGCAGCTGCAAGGGAACTCCTGCCACCGCCACACCTCCAAGCAGGTTTCCACCTTTCCTGCCCACCAGCCCCAAAGCCCCCCGAGGCACATGCTGTACAAAGGAAAGGACAGCCCTGGCACAGGGGCTGCTGAGGGCTGGCAAGATCCACTAAGGTGTTTCTGTGCTCAGTTACTGCAGGAGTGATCCTGGCTCCCAGCTTGCGGTCTTTAAATCTTCCAAAGCATATTTGAAAGAGGCAAGGTGGCACTAGGACAACACCAGTGAGAACAGCGGCTGTAACAAGCACTGATAAGGACAGGTTTACAATGTCTCCTGAGCTGATAAGGATGCAGACATCCCCCTCCTTTCTGTGCCGCTGTACCACTGGTGGTGCCACCAGCAGAAGCAATGCCGGTAGCGGTTCTCCAGGGGCTGCGAGCAAAGCACAGCGCAGCGTGGGGAGGACTGCTCCCATGGCGGCTCCATGCTGCATGGCTCAGCAGCGGCCAGTGGTGAGAGCAGCCATCTGCATGCAGCAAGGCAGCAAGTGGAAATTTGTAATAGCTACCTGCAGGGAGGGATCTTCCTCCAGAGAATGTGTCTTGTAGTCTGCATCACAAGACTTTCCTGCAGTAGCTAGCAAACATTAAAAGATTACAGGCAGCTGCAGGGAATTAATAGGTACTGGAATTTGCCAAGGCTTCATGTATTATAACAGGATCAGCAATAAAACACCCCCCTCCTAAACTGAAGCATAAAGGTGCTGAGCAATAGTTGGCGCTCAGAAAATACACTTACAAGTAAGCCCAGAGCCACACAGAGGCCCTTCACAGGGTTTGGAGGTTCTAAGGAGGTATGGACCCACTTGCTGCTTAACTCATTTTACAACCACCATAACCATGCAAAACTGCACCTTACTACAGACCAGAAGTCCTATTGGATCATTTCTGTGCACAGTATGCCTTTTTATAGACTACGTAAACATGGACTAGAAGAAACCAAAGGAGAACAGTGGTACCTGCCGGAGGAGCTGCTAACTCCAGAAGAGCTTGGAGCACTGGCTGCAGAAGTGTGCTTGTATGTAAGCACAACGTGACTTTACAAATTACTAAATGAACAGTATTCCTGTAAGGTACTACTGTTCTTTCCTTTCACTTTTAGTTTATGTGCCTTACTGCCCTGTAATGGCGCTCCTGAACAAATGGATCAATAAATGAAATTCTGCAGTATTTTGATTCTGCTCCAGTCAGCAGCTGGCACCATCATCTTACTCCCCACATGGGAATTAGTCTACAAAATTTACCTGTGCATACATTATCCATACTGAGGTGAATCAGTGTTTAACCTTTTAAAGAAAAGCTATACAAGAATGAAAGAAAAGAAAAAATAGAGGCTGTATGATGTATGTCAATGGTTTACAAATTCCCTCCTACAATCATTTAACTGTTTTCCAATAAACACTCCTACTGTCACTGGAATATTGCTGTTCTGAGAAGTTAGCCTCATGCACAGCGATGTGAGAAAGGCTGATTTTTTATAGTTATTTGTGAGAGATAGTTGATAACTGCTTGAGAAGAAAGCATTACAATTATGTTTTTCTTTATTTATGAAAAGCAGTTCTTTGTTGCAGTTCAAGAACCTTGTAGAATATTGTTTTTTAATATGTATTCTTCTGGTGAGGTACTTGGGTAACTTCCTGCAATGACATTTTAATAAGAAGAAATGCAGTCAAGTGTCAGAGCAAGCAGTGAACTGTGCTGTCTAAAACTATTTGTAAATACCTTCAAAACAGAGCTACTTTACCTTTGCCATTAGATTGCCAGGCCAGGTGAGGAAGTTTAAGCCTGTACGAATAGATTACAATAAAAAGTGGTTCATGCTCTTTGATTAAATGAAATTAATTAATCCTGATGCTGTCTGGTTATTTTATTAATAACCATTCATATGTAATCATAATGAAAGACTATCACAACTCATGCACAGGTGGGATTGGTTAAGGTCTAGGATCATTTGCATTTCCTGACTTCTGAGAATTTGATTTTGTACGCTTAGTCATACTTTATTTTTGGGCTTTTTCAATATATATACACACACACAGATGTATCAATATTTCCTCATAGCTTGCTAGTAGTTTAGTTAGATGAAAACCAACAAACAGCTCTTAAAAAGCAAGAGTCAGCAGCTAGATAAATAATAGTGTCTCCCTCCTTTTCTAAGCATCTTGCTGCTTACCCATGTTCCCACATGCTCTTTTCTTATATCAACAATTCTTTTCTGTTCACATTTTTATCCTTCTTTTCTTCTCTTTTCCTTTCTAATGCAGGCTTCTCATTTGTCCTTCTGTACATCCTTTTGTCCTTTTCTCATTCAGTCTAGATTTCACACCCCTCTTCCCAAACCTGAAGACTTCTATACCTTTTCCACAGGCCTTGGCACATGGGTTTAAGCAAGAATTTAGAAATGTTCAAAACATGGTTTCTGGTTTTGATTGCATGGTATCATTTGGCAGCAGATGGTATTGCGTGCCTGTTATTTGCACAGTGAACTCCATCAGTTCAGACACCATGTAGATCCATGGCATACATTGGTAAGGTCTCCTGTACAGCCATGATGTTGGCTATATCAAGTTATTAAGAATGAGATATTTACACAAACAGACTCCCATAAAGAAAAAAATAATTAAGTGTTTCTACAGTAAGACACAGTAACAACTGATGCAAAACACATAGCCATTAATTAGAGCATAATCTCTGGTTAGGATGCACAATGAAGGACAAGTTAACTTCTTTTTTAACTGTTTCTCCTCATGAAGTGACTGCAAAGTCCTCTACAAAGATCATTTCAGCAGAACTGGGAATTACACTTGAACATGGAGGCTGAAAAGCCACAAAATTTGATTGTTCACATACACAGATTGCTAAATTGGCCACATAATTTTGAGATATTTTTTCCTCCATATTATTCATTAAGTTAATGCTAAAAGAAGTGGGCTATGTGAGAGATGACTACACAGTAGATGATACAATTTATGACACTCATTACATAATGACAGGTTGAAACAGCAGTAGAGAAAGAAATACATGGCATCTTGACAGTTTAGCCATATTGTCATTACTTACACTAGAAGAAAGTGACAAGCAACGATGATTACAAAAGCAGTCAGAAATTGCCATTATGCCGTTTGAAAATAATAAAAAATCACCACTTCCAAAAGACAGCCCATTATATAAGATTCAAAGAGAGTTTGTGAAATAGAGAGACAATTTAAGACTTACATTTAGTAAAGTCATGAATCCTTTGACACATGCATTTGAGCCTAGACTTTAAAAGCAGTCGTGAAGCAAAAAGGGGTGGTGGGGGAAGAAAAACTGCAAAGAACTTCCCTTAGTTTGCTTGGGTTTCTACTAGTGACAGAGCTGAAATAAAAATGAAGTTGGGGGACTAAGCAAACATTCTCACTTAGGAAAGCCATTTCTGTCAATAGATGGTGCATTTTTATTTATCTTTAAAAGGGTTGCTCTGCTTTCTTGATATTCACATCTGCATTTTCACTGGATTCTCCCTGTATTACAACACCTCTAAGCACAGTCCTGGGAGCTAAGACCAGATCAAAAAGTCTCAGTTCTACACTGATTTCCTCTGCAGGATGACACCTACTGCACTGGTTTTCTCATCCATAAAAGCAGAGACAATAACATCAATCCATTGGTAGATGACTACTATTCCAGTAGTTCTTTACTGTTTCTGAAGCGCTCCAAAGGCAAGCTCTCAGAGGGAGAACCATTAGCAGCAGCATCTTTCATCTGACTTTCTTAATTAACACACTAGAAATTACTGAACAGCATTGTTGCAGTTGGCCCCAAACTTAGGGCTGAAAGCAAATGCTCCTCAGCCTGTTTTTCTCTCAGTATAATTAATAATCATCTTATCTGATCTCAGTCAAGAGCCAGCAGTGAACTACATGCACTAATCCCAGTTAATATAAATCATATCTATATGATTAGAAAGTTAACACGGTACAAAGAAGATTTAATTTGTAAAGAGGCTTTATTCTGCATTTTAAGCAGCCTGATCAGAAACAATCCAATGTCCACAGCGAGTCAATAGAGCACAATCAGCCAAGCACAAGACTTGGCAGTGTTCGTTTGTAGTGCAGAGAGCTCCAGAGAGGCAGGCAGCAAACAGTTTGACAGGAGTAAAGCTTCACACCTCTCTCATTTACATTTTTAGCTTTGTCTATTGAGGAAACACTGAGAGCTAAACACCGCAAGGAACCAGTATATCCCAGCACCACGTGTAACGCAAGGAATAAAACCTGAAAACACAGTGTGCTGTAATAACTGGCATCCTCTGTCAAGAGGCCTAGGAACTTGCCACTGCTACAGGTCAGATCATTTGGTACTAATGAGCCAAATATGAAACACAAATTTAGGGTGTGCATGACTCACGTCCCCACATCCCTCCTTGTTTCTCTGTTGAGACAGAGACTTTACTCAGGTTGTACCTTCCCAACTTTTCTTTGGCACTGCTCAGACAAATGCTTCGTTAAAACACTCCCTGAAGTTCATCCTCATTAAGTTACCAGCAGAAACACTGACCAAAATGGGGCACTACAAGCAAACACCTTTAGGAAGGATCCACAGACTAATAAAGAGGTGAAACAAATTTGTAGAGAAGTTTCAAAAACATTTTCTCCGCCCCCCACCCCCCACCTTGGCAGTACCTCTCACATAATCAGATATGTTTTGCACCTGAAGAAGCCTACAATACAGCTCTGAGACCTCTCATACATGGTTTTCCGTGATTATAATTTCATCTAGGTATACAAAGGCAACTTAGCATTGACAAGTTGTGTGTAAGAATTCCTGCTATTTACTATACAAACCTTGGGTAAATAAAAAGAGCAAGAGCAAAAAATAAAACAAAAAAAGCTTGTGAACTTTATCATGCAAGCTCACAATTACAGTAATAATTATTATATAGTTAACTGATTAGTAAACCAACTAATATTTGTTGGTACTACCTTTGAATTTAAAGTTATCCAAGCAGGGGAAAAAAAAAAAAAAAGTACTAAAACCTACTATTTTCTAACCATAGAGTGTCTGCTTCAGAGCCACATCACATACATCAGTAAAAAGCAGCTTCTGTTGCTCAGTGAGAAGATAAGGCAGGTGGCTATGTGATATTTGCAATAGTACATGAAATTAAAGTTTTTCTACTGTTGCTATGAAGTCATGCTTAAGACTCGGAACAGCTAGGCACCACACCTCTCTGCAATCAGGATTCCCCAGCTGACATAAAAAGGAGTAAATCCTGCTGGAACACCACCACAGAACAGGTGTTATTAAAGGGAGCAGCGGAAATCAGCTGCAACTGTTTTAACTTCTGCATTTCTAGACCTAATGGCAACCCACATTCCAAGCTACAAGACCTTTCAGCAAATAACTTTCTTAAAAATACCCAGTTACCTAACCAAAGCAATTTAGCTGGAAAAAAGTAAACTAGAAGAAGCTTCAGTAGAATTTAATACTGTAACAGTCAACTTTCCCGTGCTTATACAGTTTTCTCCATTTTTTTTTTTCTTTCCCTTGGGATTACATTTACATGTAACATAAATGCAAAAGCTTAGGACAAGATTTATTGCAAGTTTTCATTGTTTTTAACAAACTTCTTTCCTCACCTAATCAAGAAACACCTAAGCTATTTTAAATGCAGTCAGTTATGCAGAGGGTACAGATAGGTTTTACTTGCACATGGAAAACATCACCAGTATTTCCCAGCAATGTATGTGATACAATTTAAACAGATCTGAATTACACAGGATGTGCAGAGAGCCTGTTCTGAGTATCAAAAGTGTGTTAATGTTGAAGAAAATTTTTCTGATCGCTCCACCCTGAAGCTGTGTTTTCACTGCTGATTTACATGCTTTAAGAACCCTGGGGATTTTTAAACTACTTTATAATCTTTTGTTTGCAGGAACACGGAAAAGAACAGACTACATGAGCTTTAGTTATTTGTATCTTCTAAATACATGATATGGTCAAAGGCCACGCTTACCATTGATAGAAAGAAAACTGCTAGGAGCTGCTCTGGTCCCCCACAGTGGTCAGAAGAATTCATGAGAATAAGGTCATCGTTGATTCAGAGCCTTTAGCTACAGGTAGGAAGACAACTCTCTGCTCCACATGCTTCTTGCATGGGGCGTTAAAGGCTTTGTCTTTGCACAATATTCCTGTTTCTTCAAGTTCTTTAGTAACCTCCTTTCCCAGCCTGCTAATAGCCCAAGGCAGGTTACTTGAACCATACGCTCTCCTTAGAAAAAGGCACCTCTAAAGTACTGAGCAATGCCTGCTCCCTTGCCCATCTCAGGACTATTCCACATCTCCCCAGAAGCAGCCCCTCCAGGTGCACCCACTAATCACCACCCACGCAGCCCTGATTGCCATTAACCCTGCTCTCCACCTGCTGCTTTGAATCATCGCCAGGCAATTCAGTGCATTAAACTGAAGTCTGCAGTATGCTAAATAGAAAGATGGAGAGAATGCTTTTTTTTTTTTTTTATTAAAATAGAGCAGCAGCTTCTCTCTTCGCTAGTTAGACTCATGCATATGAAGCACGTCATCTCAGAGCTGGTAATGCTCACCTCAGATTCCCTGCTCCTTGCAAAATCCTGAATACTCTGAATGTTTCTTTTCTTTAAGATTGCACTCGGGAATTGCATTTTGTCATAAACACAGCAAAGGGAACTTCAACTGAATTTGCTTCATTTATTAAATTCATTATTGAACTACTAGCAAATGAATTTTCAGCATTTCAATTAATATAGTTTAAAGATTTGCTTCTAGCCCAGCTACAAAACCTGTGATTGCTTCTGTACGAGTAGTACCTGGCCCATTACCAGGGAGGTAACCAAACAGGAGAGGGTAACTGTCATATCTAGGAATCTCACTGCAAGAACGTGGGAAACTTGAGTAAAAAAATAAACCCAGGAGACTCGGTTTGAAACTGATAATCTTAAAAGTTTTTTCCTTTGCATGCTCTTTCTCTCCTAGTCTCCTCTTTTCTCCACCACGCTCCTACCCAGATGGGTACCCAAATCTCTAGATTTCCTGTGCTCCTGTATCACACTTGATGTAAGAGGGCCCTGGTTAAAGAGAAATTTCCAGCAAAACAGTAGGTCCTATTTTGTACTATGCCTCTCTTCCCTCTTCCACACTACCAATGGTTCAAAGCAAGTCTCCTAGCTCCAGTCACTTTCAAAAGCAAGACAGGTCTTTCTGCTACCTTACTTATACCCCTCTCTATTATTGTTTGTTTGTCCCCCACATTATACTGTCACTTCCACATCATCCCCTCCATCCTGTCACACCCCCAGTAATTAATTTTTATAGAGTGTCACCATGGAAGCAGCTTGCAGAGAGATGTCTGTGCTAATTATTGAAGTTATTCTGACTTTTATTAATCACATGCAATCACTTCCCACCTCTTCAAAACTAAACTACAACACACTATCCTACAGCAAGAATTTCAGTGCCCTGTCCCAGTCCAGGTTGTGTTCCCACAGCTGTAACATCCTCAGGACATATGTTAGTTCATTTTTGAAGGACTAAGGGACACTTTGCCAATGGTGGAGTCACCACCAGCAGCAGCAACACTGAGATAAATGAACTGAGAGGAGCTCTGTATGGCTGCTTGTCTCTCAGACAGTGAAAAACCAAACTGAGTTGGGACAAACCAGGCCTTGACACCAAGGGAGTGTACTTTCTGTTTGAGCTAGTTCTTCAGCAGCGGAGTCCAACCACTCTGGCATAACAGAATAGTTGTTTTAAGACTTCAGTGAATGTTTCATAGTGTCACAGTTCAACCCCAGCCAGCAGCAAAGTACCAGGCAGCCGCTTGCTCACTCCCCCCACAGTGGGATGGGGGAGAGGATCGGAAGAATATAAGTGAGAAAACTCGTGGCTTGTGGTAAAGGCAGTTTTATAGGTAAAGCAAAAGCTGCACACACAAGCAAATTTGTTCACAAAAACACAAGGAATTCATTCCCCACTCCCCACGGGCAGGCAGGTGTTCAGCCATCCCCAGGAAGGCAGGGCTCCGTGTAATGGTGACTTGGGAAGAAAAATGCCATAACTCTGAATGTCTGTGTCATCCCCCCTCCCCACCCATTCCTTCTCTTCCCTCAGCTTGTATACTCAGCATGGCATTCTATGGTATGGAATACCCCTTCGGCTAGTTCTGGTCAGCTGTCCTGGCCGTGTCCCCTCCCAATTCCCCGTGCCCCTCCAGCCCTCTGGCTGGCAGGGTCTGAGAAACTGAACAGTCCTTGACTTAGTGTAAACATCACGCAACAACAGCCAAAACCATCAGTGTCCTATCAGCATTGCTCTCACACCAAATCCAAAACACAGCACTGCACCAGCTACTAAGAAGAAAACCAACTCTATCCCAGCTGAAACCAGGACACATAGTTACACTTTTACTTATAAAACAATAAACAAATAATGCATCTCCATCAGAAAAATGCCTTTCAGGCTTGAATCTTTCACCTGAATTCAGATCACTCTTCACAATAAGCAACTCCTTGTCTTGGTACCAGACCATTTTGAGGATGAAAACAAGGGTTCGGTGTGTTTTGAAATTAAGTATGTATGGATTTTTCTTCTCCTTTTCCCATTTTATAAGTTTCATGTGTCTACATACACAGATACCTCTACATGCAGATATCTCTGTGTTCCTGCCGCTCACCTCAACAGTGGTTAGAAACCATAAATAGTCATTTTTAATGTAGCTTTTCCTCTCTTCTCTGCACAGCTAGTTAGCAATAGATTTCAGAGACATACTTATACCAGCATATCAGATATTTGAAATACAAGGTAAATCATATCCTTCCCATGTTTAGGTTTCACAGAGGCAAAATCTGCACAATAGAACTCTCTTCCTTAAACCCAAACCCATGCACAGAAAACAGCGGTGTGAGGTGTCCTATTTATTACCTTTTTACAGCTGTCATTCTTCAAAGGTCAAATTTTCCTTCATACTTTGATCACATTATAAATTCCATGAATTGGCTTCCTTGATATATCTTACTCTTGATGTAGCAGTTTTGTATGTACTTAATTTTTAGTCATGTATTTCCCCTTAACAAATAGAAAGAGGAAAAAAAAAAAAGGACATTGGCATGATAGTAGATGTAGAGAACAAAATGTGCCCCTTCACTATTTTGTTATCAGTAATCCCAGTTTATGCAGCAAAATTCTGTAGTTGCCCGCTACTGACATCCATTCCCTTCTACATTCACTCCCTTCATATCATTAGCTGATAACTATACAGTGATGACATGGTGACGGCTTTTTATTTATTGTAGTTTGTCACAGTGGTGGACATCCACATCAGACACATGGAGGAGAAAACCAACAGACTAGAGATGCTTTAGTACTGAACTGAAAACGGTGTTTAAGAGTTACCTTACGTCTGCTATTCATGCTCTATTTGCTACCACATACAACCAGTGTTTCCCAAGAATTTTTAATTTCACAAAAAAACCTTTGCAGTTAGCCACAGCATCTTTAAATCAGAACGCTGGCTCTGTGCTGCCAGATGCTCTGGCCACATGACGAGGAAAGATCTGGGTGTCAGAAGGCCAGGTTCTATTTATGGATGAGTACACCAGATGTGAGCATGTTCAAATCATTCACATCTTTGCCAATTCATTTCCTCATACATAATGGAAATCCTAACTGATCACTTACCATTGCAAAAATTATTCTAAGGATTAGGTATGATTTGGGTTTGAATAAATATGATTTAAGTGCTCTAAGATCAATTATTACTTCTCAAATATATACCAGTAAAAATTTGGTTTGCTCTTTTCTAAAATTAAAAAATAACTTCCCTCCAACTACTCATCATTCTGCAGTTTCTTAAGTCAGTTAGTCTTCTCATTGTTTTTCACTTGTTATTATGTGGTGGTGGTAGCAGTAAGAGATGTTACAGGGTTGTTAGTTTGTTTGGGGGGGTTTGCCATTTATCTTGTACACTGCTTGGAGACAGTTACTTTTCTTACTGAAAATAGTGAATATAAATGGCACTATAAATAGCAAATCCTTCAAATACTTTACTAGCGCTGCTTTGGGGCAGTCTAATAGGCAGAAAGCCAAAGGCTTTTGTTCTTTGTGCCACTTCATTGTTGATTTAGGAAGCTTTTCCATCAGATCATGCAGTAACTGTCACAAAGGGAAATACTGTTTTCAAAGTGGTTTTGTCTCAACTCTATTAAAAACAATTGTGATAATGCCCTACAATCCCACATAAATCTTTATGCAAAGAAATGGGAATATTATATGCTTTTTTCTGTGAATGGAAAGTCAAATCTACACATACTTTAAGAAGAATCCTATTCTTCTCACAAATGTGACAACAATCTGTTTCCATACAGGGGCCCTGACTGGTGATGCAGTTTGCACCTGATTTATGGTCACAGAAAGATGAAAAGGTGTGTATTCAGCTTTTGTAACTGTCTGATGTCAAGCTAGCTTTCTATCCTGGGCTGACAGACCAGCCTAGCATCTACAGCCTTCTCCTAGGCTCACCCCCTGCAGCAAGAGAAAGGGCCAGTTAGTTTTAACATGCTTTGACTGTTAAGGAGATAAGTGTCTAGGCTCATCCATGCATCTATCCTTCCAGCCTCCATCCTGGAAGGTGAGAAGTTCTGTTCCTGTCGTTGGGTTTGTACCACACCAGCTGGCTCTCCCCTCTGTGCACAGCCCATGCACAACACGGCTCCCACAGGAGCTACAGGCTGACAGGTCAATCTCCGTTGCCTCTCCCAGTGCTCCTGCAACACCTCACTTCACTCTGTTCCTGTCCCTCTGGCCACCTTCTTCTCCCTCCATTGCCCAGAAGCTGGGGAGCACCTTGTGACTCTCGTTTGACAGGAGGGGGAAACTTTTCCTCAGGAAGGCAGGCGGGCAAGAGGTTGTTCCCAAGCAGTAACAAGGTGTAACGCACTGTTTTGGTGAATGGAATTGCGAGGAAAAGGGATGGCAGAGGAGACCACTCAGGTGAGATTACTGGGGAGGGATGACATCCTTTTCCTGGCCGGAAAGTTATTTTATTTCCAGAGATAATGACATTACTATGAAAGGAACTAATGATACTACATTAGGAACCAACAGACTGCAAATGATATCAAGGAACGTGTCAAATACTGCCAGGTAGGTAGAAACTGTGGAATCTCTGATCAACATAGGGAAAATGTTAGTAAGGATACCGATGCCTTTTTAATGGAAAAGTACTAGAATTTGACTGGAATTAGGAATTTAGCAATTGATTATTTAACCTCATTACTGCTATGGTGTCCAAGGGAAATGAATTCAAATAATCTGATATATTTTGTTTGAATACACAGGATACATCACACACAATAACACTGGCTAAGGTAAAGAAGTGCAAAGAGTAAATCTGCTAGTTTAAAATTCAAGTTAAGAATGAGACAGTGAATAGGCATAACTGCTAACAACATTGGAAGGAAAAACCAAGAGATTTCAAGGGTTAGTTTTGACAGCTGTTAGTATTGTAATTACTCTAACAATATCATTTAGGAATTCTGTAGCTTCTAACAATGCTGATTATTATCCTTATTTGATAAAATATATGAACTGAAATAACAAAAATGAAGTGTGGGATTTAGTTTCTATTCAAACCAAGGTAAAGGCTGCAGGTGACTTTCAAGGAAGCAAGAAACAGAAGTGTTCCACAATAGGTTACAATAAAACAAGGAAGAAACTCCAGACCCTTGAGATAAGCTCTGCTCCCCACTTGCCCCATTTATTTTGACAGGTAAGTTCTCACGGAAGCTCTCTGTTCTCTGTAAGTTGGCCACAAACATTCACTGAGTCTAGTTTGAGCAGCACCCAGTTCAGCTTCCCAGTCAAACACGTGATCCTCTCTACTGTGTCCCGTGCCTGGGTCTTGCAGGTACTATCGGAAAACAGAGAAAAAAATAGGTGAATATATTGTCATCCATAATGGAGGGCCAAGACATAAAAGAAGTCTAAGCAGCTACCAAAGAACACAATAAATCCGTAATTGGGATTCCAGTCAGCAAAGAGGACAGCTTTTCAAAACTATCATGAGACAGTTGTCCATTTTCCTTCAGCGTTACATAAACCACAGTGATTTAATTCCATGCAATCAAGTGAAAACCTTTTTATATTTTATTTTTTTCCTTAAGGGAGTGGTTAGAATTACACTAGTATGATGATATCAAATAATAACTAAAAACATACAATCTTATTTTTTTATAATCAAAACACAATGATGGTTATGATTACTAATTGGCAATATTTCATATTTAATATTTGTTATGAAATGAAAACCTGGTTTATCCTAATTGATATTCCCATTTATATTCTGCAACTTTATCAGAAAAAGGCTAATGTTCCTGAGCAATTGACTTGTTACCTAGACCTCCCTTTCCTGTGCTTGGGCAAGCAATTGAGGGAGACTTTTACAGCTGGGAAAGATTCCTTTCCCAAGTTCACGTATGTTATAACTGCATAAAGGTTTCACTGTTATGTCAGCATTTACAAGGTTAAAGACATTAAGTGAAATTCTAATGCATTTTTACATTTCTGTATTTTTATCCTCGTGCAGTTGTTCTTCGAGTAAAAAAACAATTGGTCTCTGAAGGAGGAACTGTAAAGCTACTTGTGCTATTCATTGCAAATATAGTAAAGGCCTTTCCTCCTTTAGGAACCCTACATCTTGCTCTCCCTAACATACTTGTTAAATAAGTAATTTTCAGCTCAAGGAGAACAAGTGAAAGCAATTTAAGCTAAGCCAGCCACCCTATGGTAAAATCCATTCGTGTGGCTCAACAGTGTTCAGGATTTAAATGATTACAGCTGTTTCTGAATAGTCATGAGACTTGGATCTCAGTTTGGACTTGTCTGTCTGAGACATTTATGGTATGATTATTTTTTTTTTAATTGTATGTATAGTGCTGTGGCAAGCTGCGGCAGAGTCTCATCTCTTGCTACTTGCAAATTAACTTCTCTAGAGAAAGAATGCAGGGGAGGGGTTGAGCCTCAGAGAATTTGCACCAAAAAATAAACAAGAAAATCCTGAGCATTTTCTTCTCTGAGCTGAATGCAACCTTATTTCTTTCCAGAACAGTACAGAACAGTTGTGTAGTTAGGATCTGCTTTCACATGGAAAGATTTTCTGTATTTGCCTTCTTCTTTTGTTTGCAATGGACAATTAAATATAATCCCTAAATACAAGCATGTGAGGGTGGGAAAAAACTATTTACAAGACCCTAATCATTATATATCAGAAATCTAATAGAGTACATATTCTAAAAATCAATTTACTTTAGACAGTAAAGGTAGGAAAATAGAGCAGGGAATGTATATAATTCAATGATTAGAACAGTTGACTGTTGATGTTAACCCAGGGTGAATCGATTTCAATCAAATAAGCATCACAAATGCAACACTCCACATATAAATAATAAATAACAGAGTCATTAGTATTGTTTCATCAGCTGTTTTGTAAGTGCTAGTTTTCAAGGCTGTTTTACCACATGCAATGAGGAATGAAATACAGGATTTGGCAAATATATTTTTATTCTGAGACAGCATTATCAATAATAGGTAAGATTGGCACACTACATACCTTCCCAAGAAAAGAACAAGGGAAACCAGTCAAAAGTTTAAGCAAGAGAAATTCTACCTGTATAAATGGAAAAACAAAATTCACACTTATGATTGTCAGGCACTGGATTAGGGGCCCAGAGAAGCTGTGGAATCTCCACCCTTGGGTATATTCAAAACTCAGCTAGACAAGGCCCTGTATTTTAAAGTTTGCCCTGGCCTGCACAGGGGATTAGACAAGAGGCTTAAAAAAATCCTGATGTAGCAAAGTATGCCCTAATGCCAAATACTATTTTTTACATTCTGAAGAATAGCTGAAAGTTTTTCACATGCACACACGCTGCAATTTCTCAGCCCTATCCAAGAGACTGACAAGTTACATTAGATTATAAATGGAAAGAGTAACTTTTATAGCTGGAAATATATCCATACCACATCAAAAGCATAGCAAAGATAAGAGGGCCAAAGAACTATTTAGAATAAATTAGTTCTGTCTTTACGTATTTGGTTTAAGTCCAGTATTTTTGTTCCCAGATTAACAAGAATACAGACCTGAGGAAACAGGAAACAGCATGTTAAATTTCAGTATTTTTCTCTCTGCCCTTTCTAATTCACAATTCTGATTACAAAAGTCATATGAGAAGACATAACAACTACAGGCAAGGAAAAGTTTCCACCAGCTCTGAATATTTTAAAGTAAAGCAAAGCAAACCAGGAGGGAGCACAAATAAGCCATGTGTTAGTTATGGTGTCTTTTAGGTCTTTGCACAGAAAGCTTTTACCATGGGCTCTTTCTGTGAGATCATGTCCACTGTGCAGAAGCCCTCTTTTCTAAAGACTTACACCAAAGTGAATTATTTCCTAAACCATCTAAAACAGTGAAACTAAACTTATTCCTTCATTGAACATTGATAAATCCTGCTGCCTAGGTACAAATTTTTAAGGGAATAGTAATAGATGCTCTTAACTAAGGATGTAGCCATGCTTTAGCTCCCTATATAAACCACAGTAAAAATTTGCTGCTTTTGTAGCTACAGATGCTTAAAAATCAGCACAAGCAGCAAAATACAGTTGAGAAACTGCATGGGATGTGGTAAAATTCCTGTCAGCGCAAAGAACAGCATCAGAACAACAGATTTATTACTGGGGTTGCATTATACAAGGCAGAATGGACCAACAGAGGGGAAGGAGGGAAGAAAGGAGTACCTGGAAGTTAAAACAACGTCATACAGAAAATTAATCTTCCTTTTTTTTACAGGCAGCTTCCGTTTACAGCTACAGATGTGAAATGAAAGAAGGGAAAACAAAACATAATAATTTCTAGCATACTTAATAGCCAACATGAAAAAAGTCCACAAGTATTTCTGAATGTTTACATGAACTATAGATAAAGATGGTAAAACAAGCAATAAGAATAATTAATAGCATAATCAACTAAATTGAACAAAAACATTACCTGGAGTTTTGGTCCTCTCAGTTATGTTCATCACTAAAACAACTGAAATTCTATTGATTTTTAAAAGCAATGCAAGGAACAGGTCTGCTGATCTCTGATGAGGTATGATTTTTATTATTTTAAAAATTAAATCAAATACATGGTAAATAAATCACCTGACTTCATCAAATAAATGGTAACGTTTTATGCTTTTCCAACAAAGCATCACTCTCACATTCTAGATTTTTCTGTACTGCCTGCAATGCATAATCTTGCCAATAGACCTTGCTACTGTTCATAGTTCCACTCATCATTAGACGTTCCACAATGAAAAAAACCCTATAGTATTATCTAAATAAATATTATACACATGGCTGAATTCTCACAAGACTAGGCCAACACTACAATCTTGAATAATGAGGTAGAAGATTCCCTTTTTCAAGAGGAATACAAACAGTAGTGTGTATTTGAGTTCAGTTTATTAAGTGGACAAGAGTCTCCACTTGACTGTAGCTATTTCTGAAGATGCTCATCGAAACTCTCTGAAATCAGACGGAAGCAACAGGATCCTCTTGGGGATGATTCAGCTCTGTTTATGCACAGCACCCTGGAGGTGCGAACTTATCTCACTTGGCTACACAGGGAGCTTAGACAACTAACTTAGATGCAGAAATCCACCGTGCAGATATCTGAAATCAAGTGAGATCACCTTTGCTGGCCACAGCTACTAAATGAGCAGTGAGAATATCTGTTTACATCCTATCCTGGAACAGGGAATACTTTTTTTCCCAGGCCTATGTAAGATTGTTCTTATATGAGCAAGGTACTTCCCTCTCCTCTGGTATCTCTCTACATGACCTGCATGAAGCAAACATTCCTGGGAGACTCTTCTATTACCAGCTAACCCTATGACTGCTTTATTTTTGGTTGAAAACTGGCTGTTGTTATTGATACCTGACACAGCACAATTTATGTCTGGTAGCCCACAGAAAAAATAAGGAAAGCATTCATAAAAAGTTTAGCACCTGAATCATTGACAGTATCCAAGACATCACTCTGTAACAGTGTTAAGAACCAACTTAAATGCTGCTTAAGGCTCTGATTATATTAGTTCTTTTACTCCCACCATGCAGAGTCCTATCAGTCATTCAGTATCGTGCCCACTGCTCCCGTTTCCAACCTGACATTAAGGAAAATCATGAAGAAAAACATCAGAGGAAATGAAACCAGCCAACATCAAATGCCTCCAATTTTTGTTTTCCTGCTAAACTCCCTTATTCCCCTTCCCAGATTATCAATTTGCTGATGCATGGTTGAATCACACTGCAGAGCTGATGGGGATTGAAACACAAGAAGTCTTAGTAGAGCATTCTGTGCAGTTTGTCTCATACATGTTGCAAGCAGCTGGAAGGGACTGACCACAGTGTTTATGCATGACTGGTAAAGTACTTCCATGTCAATGTGTGTTATTACAATGTTTACATAAACATTATTCCTCTTAAAATATAGGAAACCGAACTCCTCTCTAGCATGAGAACATTTAGCACATTTATGTTTGCACATGTGTTTTTGATTTTGTATTTCACCAGATCATTAGCAGGCATTGAACCAAAACAATTTCGGCTTTTATTATGAACATATTATGAATTTATTATGAAATTCACCTTTAGTAATTAAATTCACAACTACTATTTCTGTTTTGGAATTAGATGTACATTAGTTCTGTTTTAACTGGATAAATGTTTCAACAGCAGCAATATTCCATGGTATTTTCATTTTGTCCCTTAGGATACAAAAATGCTGTTTACTTTTTGAATTAATTCCTGTCATTGGATGTAGAATGTAGGACAGCATCCTGTAAGTTGTTACCATAAAAGTTACTTCCCAGTGTAGACTGTAGCACATTGGCACTCAGTTCATACTTTACTAGAAGAATGGTTCATATAATAGCATGTGCAATTAGGAAGAGATCACTTTTTTGTAGTATCCAGTTAGAGATACTGAAGATGGATAGAATTGTTTTAGACTTATACCAAAATAATAAAGTAGCTTTCATGAATTTCAGTATTATAAAAATCCCACTTGTGCCTTCTGATGTTAATTAGACACAAGCAGTTAAACGCATCTTTGTAATTACATCTAAAATTAGCTCAGACCCTGCAGGGAGTCTTGTAAATTTGTCATTGTGTCAAGCTTCTACAGCATTCAAAATTTCACTCAAATCTCCTGTGACTTTTCTAGGAAAGTAATATGTCAGCACAAGTGCAGAATGGCATCAATAAGAACATCTGCAGAACTTCAGTTTTCAAGTTTATCTATATAAAGCATTGTTTTTCAAAAATTATTTCTGAAAATCAAGCAGACAGGATAATTGCTACTACCAATAACTCCACAATGGAGCCAATTTTAAGCTAAGGGATACCTGCTGGAGACCAGTGTATTATAATAATATTACAATTCCTTCTATTTGAAATGTTTAGAAGGAACACAAGCATCACTGGAAATCAATGGACACTACTCCTATCACTTGGCATGAGAAAAGAGCACAATTTTGAATAGACCATGTTAAATTTGTTCAAATGACCTGTTAACTTTGTTTTCCAAACTTCAGGTACAGATGTCAGACTGCCAGCACAGTAGGAAAAAACATTTAAAAAGAGCTTTCTTATTTTAAGCAATAATTCCGTAGTCATTTATACATGAATAAACATGAGCAGGTAAACAGAACAGTTCGGTGACAGCAGCCTGAACCTTCAGAAACAGATGAAATATGTGTGCAAACAGGAGAGCTGCTAAGTGATTTTATTATTATGTATGTTTTGTTTTGTGACTAATACCTAGGTTAACTGTATTATTGAGGTGCATGCAGCATTTTAATAACTGGTTACATTTGTAGGTCCAAGATAGTCAGACTTATTCTCCTGGGACAAAATATAAATCTGGCTTCAGTGAGACAACTTTCTCTCCCTGAGCCCTCTCATTTTCTAACAGAGATGAATAGTGATAAATTATTGACATCTTCCTCAGAAATTATATTAACAAAACTGATGTATATTAAAGGAGAAGAACAAACCAGAAAGAATTTAATCTCAATTTTGACATTGATTTCCTGAGGAAATTGTAAAATTTGTATCATCTACATGATAAAAAGAGGGAACAGTTACATATATCTGATAAATAGTAACATGAAGTGCTCTGTACATGCAAAGCACAAATGGCCTCTGGCATTAGTGGAAATCAAATACAGACATCTTGGTTTCTCTTCCCTTTTTCACTGTACCATCTAGTTTTGTAGCAGTACCTTGCAAATGGGTTTCATATTCATATTCATAGCTGTTAGGAATTAATTGTAATATATATTTTATAGGAGGTAATGGAAAGAGGGGGAAGATAAGCTATTTAGAGATCATATCCATGATCAGCATTTGTGTGACAAATGTTCATCTGAGTTATTTAATTCCCTCCACCAAGTTTCTTTGAGAAACATATCCTTACTTCATACAAACATTTGCAAGGCAGTTTGAAATGCAACAATCTCCTGTTCCTACGCAAAGAAATGAAAACAGAGGAAAAAACTTCCTGATACAAAACTAGCAAGGAACTCTCAATATTGCAAAGAAATCAGCTTTACAAGAAATACAATGTCTGGAGTATCAACAGTATTGCTAAGGTGTAGGTGGTAAGCAATCTTTATAACAGGAAGAGAAGTAGAACTCAATACAGCAGATTTCTTAAAAAAATTAACTGGAAATCTGCTAGGTGTCTGTATGTGATTTATTACTTTGCTACTTAGGTCATTGGATGTCTAATAAATATACTGAATTAAGAGCCAATAAAAATATTTGTCTGTATTATAGAAGATGCCAACCCTTGGCAACTTTAGACAGAAATTTTACTGACAGCTTTCTAGAATCTTGACACATATGAATAAAGTCAAACCAAAGAAAAACAGCAACAGCTGAGCTTTCTGCTGCTGTTTTCAAGACAGAGTAGTTTAATTTGTCACTGAATATAGCCTTGCAAAATGTCAGTAAGAGCAGGGATGACTTCATGCACTAGAATTCCCATAATTCTGTTTTAACTCCCCCCATGCAAAAGTTCACATCTCCTTGGTGTCTCCTCCCTTAGTATTCTCCCAGGACCCCACAGCCCTGATCTAAGGGGCTGCAGTCCCAGAACATAAGTACACCAACAGCTGTGTCAAAGGTCACTGAAACGACAGGGAATATTGTCGTTGCATTTGTTACAGTTTAGATCTTTGAGTCCACCCCATTAGAAATCCGTACCAGGGGAAAGGCTTAGCCTGCATAGTGATAGCCTCGCCCAACATCCAACTAAGCACAACGAAGTAAGGATTGTCTGTGAAATAATTCTATCATAGATTAAAGGACAGGTGTGCTCTACTGTAGGACTACAAAGAAATCAACTTTCCTAGGAAATTGTCTGTATCGGATGCACCTAAATTTATCTGGAAAGCAGAATGTCCTTTGCATGATGAGAATTCATCAGAGCTATGTTATTTTACTCAAAATAAAGCACACTATTCCTCAAGCAATATCAAGACCCTATAGGACCAGGAGCTTTTTTCTAAGTCAAACAATTTCTAGAGCTAGTTCCTGTGCATAACTCTATTTCAATTTTTAAAAGGTCAGGAACATAGACAAATGGAAACTTGCAAGGAAGGAATGGGAAACGTGTCAGAATAATAAATATTTTTATTGTCCAAAAGTGCATATTAAAGCAAAGTTATCTTTGTTTATTTACAGTCACATTCTTCCCAGAAAATGCCTTCCTTTTTAAATGAGACCATTTTATGAAAAACAGGTTTCATTGTCTTATGGACCACGTGAACTCAGTGAACACATCTATGAGCCCTGCTGATATTTCCTGGGAGGTAACAGGGAAGATCTGAGATGGTGAGGAACACTTGCTAGGTTTAAATAAAGTAACAGCTTTAGGTTTAAAAAGATTCAGTGAGAAAATGGGACCAACCGTAAAATGTCAGATGAAAGATCTGTCTGGTTTAGTATGCTGTACTCAGCTACAGCCAAGAGAGGATTCCTAGGGAAAAGTAGAAGGAAAATGAGAGAAACATATTCCCCAAGAATTGCCTCCCAGCTTTCAGCCCTTTGTTCTGAAATTTCCTGAACCACAATTGGCATCTTTTTTTTAAGATAATTTTTTTCTTCTATTAATGTATCCAATCAGTTTTGAACACCAGCAAACTTCTAGCATCTCAAACAGCCCGTGGCAAGGAATTGCATAGCTTAGCTCTGTATTTTGGGGGTTGTTTTTACTTCGTTTATTTTCAGGCTGCCATAAGCAATCTCAGTACATGCACATCAGTATTAGAGTAGCTATGGAGAACAGTCCTGACAGCTTAATTATTTTTTTTGCCAACATTCTTAAACTTCACTCCTATTTTATGCACTCTAGAATTCACTGAACAGATTATTTTAGAGTCTTTGAACCTAAGTAATATAACAGATATTGAGATAATCTGTTTCCTTAGACAATGAAAATCCTCTCAATAGATTACTTTGAAATGTCTGTCATTTGCACAAAACTTTAATTATCTGAAACTATTGAGTAACCTTCATTACATCTACATAATTGAAGTTCACCTGTAATTAGCTGTTGCACTAACAAGTCAGTTGGAGCAATTAGAGCAGCCCTCTTCGATTTTGATCTTTACCACTTTTAAACCTTTCCCAATAGCTAGTAGTACTGACTTCTGACAATTATTTCCTGGGAAGAACAGAGAAAGTCAGCTAATTATTTTCATTGTTACTATTGGTGGAGGTTTTGGGTTTTTTTTTTCCTTTTTTTCCTGTATCTACATTCAACTTCTAAACTTTTCTGGGAAAATTTGTTCTTCAACTAAGTGAATTAGTTACACATACCTCCCAGTGAGTTGCTTTCCTCTGATTTAAAATTTGCCTATACAGTTGTGTAGCGCTACACTGGTTATTTAGTCTATCACCGTGTTTCAGGATCTCAGGAAACAGGTTTGGGTGATTCATATAGTAGTAGCACTGCTTTGATAACCTAGGATTAAGTGAAGCAAGACTGTTTTTGTAATATAAAATAACAGCTCTCCCTGCAAATCTAACCTTGGTACGATAGCCCGATTACTGGTATACAGCACACAGTACAGATGCAAATTGTGCATGCTGGGATCAGCAATTTGGTCTGGGTAATGAGGGGAATCACAATGGGAAATAGCAATAGAGATGTCAGGAAAATTAAAACTGTTCCTGAAGAACCAGACAGGACATTTTCAGGTACTACTGATTCCAGTAGGCAGCAGACGGCTGCACACAAGACCAGTGAGTTAGGCCTAATGCATCTTGGCCTGCCTAAACCTTTGACGGAAAAAGCTGTCTTAAATCAATGACTGTAATATTGGTTCTGTAAAAAATCAACAATCCAGGCCTTTTTTTCAGGTTTTTCCACTGCGGATAAGATTAAAGCTATACCCTGTTGGAGGAAACTTCTGTATCACTGGTCTCGGTTCTTGAAGGAAAGATCTGCAGATGACCAAGTGCAGGGTTAAAAGCGTTGTCATTTAGTGTACAGCACAGTTCTGTTGTTGAAGTAGAGAACAACAGCACTCCAGCTGGAAGTGCATAAACCCAAGAAACACACTACCTGAAAATGGCACATGCAAGATCTAGAAAGCGGATGAAGGAGCATTGGGCTCCATAACATATATTTAAGTTTTAAATTCATCTATCCATCTCTGGTTCCAGAGTCTTTAAAATTCCTAAGCTTTGTAACTTCTCTGATAATAAATTGCTCCGAGCTGTCACATCTATGTCATACAAGAAGAGTTTCCTACCTTAGATGTTTTTGCATGGCAAGTCAACTTTGAATGGATTCTCTCTGAGGTCACATCATAAGCACATCGTTTTCAATCACGTTTCTGTCATCCTAGAACTCCTTCATTATAACTGCTTTTCATGTGAGTCTCTTCCTACTAACATATATTATTATAAGGTATCGCTGAGATATCATTTACCTCTTCTTTTTATTATTTCACCAATGTTCGCCTTGTTATTTTTTCATCTATATATAACTTCATACTTTCTTGAAATTATCATTTTATTATCTGCTTCAACTAGTGCAAGCATCTCTCTTTCTCATTTCAATACTAGCCTCAGATTTCATTAAACTACTGATCAATACCCTCTCTGAATGCTTAAACCAGGAGACATTTAATAAAACTGTTCCTAATACTGATTTCTGAACAGACTGCTGTTATTCATTGCCTATTACTTTCTGTTCTAGCTAGCTTAAGATATATTACTGTAACCCTACCCAAGCCAGCTCATACTCACTTTCAGCTAAAATTTTATAGGAAATACAATCAAGTTCCAAGCAGTTTATATTTTTGTGCCACTACCTTCTCCTTTTATATTTCTATGAAGAAACAATCAATTTTGATTGGCAAGATACAATCCTATTTATAAAAAGAAGATGCATAATAATATTTATTTTCTAGTGTACAGAGTAACTATTAGTCATAACTGTTAATATTTTTCACATGCTGAAATGCAGTGAAAAGCAGTACCACTGATAAGTCTTTCAGAAGGTAATGCATCATTCCTGTCTGGAATTTGAAAGGTCTTGCCTGACCCTAAGGGTTAGACCAATTCAACTGAAATCAGCCTTAAAGCTGACTTAGTTGAATCAATGTATATTAATGGCAAACAGCTTTAAGTATCAATTGCAAATAAATTGCAATTTCACGCTTATCTCCTAACAAATAAACTGATACAGAACAGATTTGAATGCCAGTAGGTGTCTTGTATGGGTTTGAACCCATTTCATGACTTCAAAATTCCATTGTAGTTGTAATGAAGTTAACAGCTACTCTTTCTCCTTTCTCATCTCTGTTAAATAACTAGGTCTTCCCTTCCTCTCTTAGGAAGGATCAATCATTTGCTTCTCCCACTGTTGACCAGACTCACACACAAACTTTTTGATGTTCATCCATCCAAGTTCTTCTCGTCTTTCCTGGCAGTTTGATTCAGCAAGACTGTTTAGTGGAGGGGAACCCAGTGACCACTCATAAACTGACTTGCCATGTCGGGTTTGATACCATATATCAGATTTCTCTCTGTTCCACAACCTGGTTTCTTCATTTGTACATTGTCATATGAAATCTTTTGCTACCCTCAGAGTGGATTTTCCCACAGAGGATTATCTTCAAGGAATTTTGTGAAAATGCTGCCATTCACTTGTTTAAATATTACACTCTCCCATCATCAATGGACTGTAATAATTACCTGGGTGGCTCTTACTACACTGTAAAATATTTTGATAGCCCAGTATATGAACAACAAACTTTCTTTGTTGTTTTATTCCTGTTTTCACCAGAGGTTGGACTGGATGGCCTTCAGGCATTCCTCCAACTGACATTTCTATGACTCTAAGAATGTCACCTTGGAAGTGAAGTACAGAAGTGACATTAAAATTGCAAATCAAAATATACAATTCAGAAAGATTCACCTTTAATTCAGTCTGCATAATGATGACCATGATGTACGCCTAATCATCCAGCATCACCTTCCATTTTCTTTTTAAAGAACAGGTAAAAGAAAGATATTTCTTCTATGAACATCTATGACAAAGTCAGTATGAATAACCATGTTATTGATACAGCTGTCGATAGGTCAGCATTCCTTAGGTCCCTTCTGAGCATCAAGCTGAGGATAACTGCTAAAAGAATCATGGGGATTTGAGTCATCACAGCAATGGGGTTGGGACGGTGTTTGGAGACCAATTCAGTCAGGTTTCAACCCGTATCTCTAACCCTACACCCTACCCCTTACCCTAGCCCCTTACTCTAATTCTTTTCACTAGTCCCTAAAGTAAGCCCTTGCCTTGGAGCCCCTAAACCCTATCCCTTTGCACTAATCCAGTCCAACAGCACTAACCTTAACCTGTTTGGCCATTGGGAGGCAGAAGTGGAGGGATTTTGAGGTCGTGGGGCAAAGAAGGAATCCCTGCTGCCCCAATTAATTCCTAGCAACGGGACATACCATTTTTATGCAAAATGGCCTTTTTTCTCTTTGGATGTGTTAAGAAAAATGGTGTAGGATTCAGGTCACATCTTCCTAATGTCAGCGAGACTTTTCTTACATTGCGGTTAGAGTGGAATCCCAGCACTTAATTTCTCAAAATGAAGTGAATTTGTCCATTTCCCTTATCTTTCCATCTGTCAGATGTGATTATATTTTCTCTACTTATTCAATGCTGATGGAAAACAAGGCATGCCTGAGTTCAGTGTTGCTTCAGTGACTGCACTGCAGAAAACCTGATATGTTTGGGAAATAGCTGCTAATCCCACTGTGGTACATGCAGCTTGCAGTCAGGAATTAACACAGATGGGTTTGGTTGAAGTGATCTATGCAGTAATTTTACACATACATTTATACAGCATTTTTTAAAAATCTGTATTTAGGCTATATATGAACTGACTTGTGATGTGAAATGGTTATAAAGCATTAGTTGTTCTTTCCAAACCCATGCATCTACTTCACTGCTGAAAATATTCTTTTCCCTTTGAGAGGACTTGAACTTCAAAACATAATTTCAAAATACAACTAATATAATGGGCAATGGTCTTATCTTGGTGAGCTACCTAAGTGGAGAAGTAGCCCAGTCACGGGACATCTGCCAACAGAGCCGGTCATCAACACTTTCTATCATGGGACACTGATATTCTTGTTGTTTAAAGTAATATGCAAGGTTTTCTTCACTTTATCTTAATAAAAAGCCCTTGGATCATTAATCTAAGCAGAATTTCTGATACTGCTCTTGTAACTCTAAGTATCTGGTTTTTCAGTGGCGGCAGCTCTAAAAGACAAGAAAAGTCTGAAGGGACATTTAGGAGATAAAGGTCTGGGTTGCAAACAGGCTAAGGAAGATTTAATGTTTAGCAGTCCAAGGTAGAAGCTCCTGGTTGAAGCTGTAGATTTACTCTGTGACTTTGGATAAATCAGTAAACAATCAGATAAATGGAAGATCATTTGCAAACGATAGCTAGCTCGTAAAAATATTGCAAAAATAGCAATGACTGTGTCACATAGATAGATGCTATATAGGCACCATATACATATAAAGAATTTTTTACAATGTGTAAAAGTTACCTGAAAATATGCTTTGTCTCAAGACACAATGTGATCTAGACAGTGACTTGGGCTATTCAATTGAAAAGGTTTGTGCTTTGATATATTGCAAAGGCTTTCTGTAATGTAAAAGACAGCTAACATTCAATAACCACATAGTTTCTATTTACACTTCAGAAATCATATCTTCTTCATGGTTCAGAAGAATAGGAACTTTTTCTTAAACTGTAAGGAATCTAATAGAGTGGATATTATCAGTGTGTGTCTTCTAAAGAAATATCAGACCAAGGCATGACAATAAACAAGTTGTTCAATGAATGAAAATTCTACTTCATATTGACATTCAGTTAGTAAACGTAAAGAGAGAATGGGAAGGGAGGATGGACAGAGAGGAAGAAAACGTAGAAGTAATGCCTCCAGAAAGAAATCTTAGAATTCTAAGCCAGGTACAATTTATAGATATGGACCAGATGTAAATCACAGATACAACATTGATAGTAGTGGAAACGCTTTGATTTAAAATAGCCAAGGATCTCATTTAAATAAAAAAAAAGTCACAAATTTCCAGATTTCTCCCAGCAGTATCTCACAAAATTCCTTTTACTCTGTGAAGATTAGCCTCAAAAACACACTTTAGGAAGATACATATTCTAAAGGAGTAATAAATAAGTCACAGTCAGTCTTAAGAAATTCTCAAGATACCGTATTCATGCTGCAAGAGCCAGGGGTAAAATTAATATCGGGGCTGTATGACAACTGCATGGTTCTGCAGAAGGAAAACAAATCATTGCAATCTCCAGAGGACTAAGACACCAAATAATTACTTCAATACATTAGTCAAACTAATGAATTGTAAATGTGTCCTCCCCTCCTGCCCCCCAGCACACTTTATTGATATATACACCATTTCCTCCCTGCTCAGAAGTACCACCAAATCCTCCTGCCAGTGAAGGAAGAGTCCTACAGAGGGAACTGCAGCAGCCCAGCACTATTTCTGCCGTAATAACACTTCCATTTTCTACCCCTGGTCCCATTCAAAGACTGACCTCTTTCCAGAAATATACCATTTTCTAAATAATACATAAACTTTAGGCCTAATCCCACAAACATTCAACTATATGTGCATCTGCTAGCTTCAATAAGACATAAATAAAAAACCTTATGCTTGTATACATGTGTTCATAGCATCAAGTCCACACTAGTTAAATTAGGTTACTTTCATGGTATATAGTGATTAGTCCCAACTTTGGATCTTTTGAGGGTTGCAAGGGGAAGTTTCAGATGTTTCACAGGAGATGACTTGGGAAAATACGTCATTTTGCCTAAGCTGTTTACTGAAAATGTCTAGCATCTCTTGATGCAGAACAAAGCCTTGAAATCTGGCAGCATTGTTGGCTTGCTACAGCTCCTTAGGGTCTCAGGTCCCATGTGTTCCTTAGACACTTGATAGAATTTGATAGCAAATTGTACCAGGACTGTTCAGGTGTTAGTCCTGGCTGCATCAAGTTACCAGGACTGATAATACAAGATGTGAGAAGAATGCTCCCATTTCTCATATAGGAAACAATGTAATGTAAACACAGAGGAAATAAGCCATACAAAAAAGTAGAAGAGGCAATTGAACAGATGTAAATACTGTGCATGGGCTTGGAGAATGGTAATAAAAGAGGGAACAGTTTGATGAAGCTTGAACGAAAGCAAAGATAGAAGGAGGGACATCAGGAAAGGTGCTGTGGATTTAACAATCCCACAGCTGAGGGCTGGTAGAGGATACTACAGTTTCACATAATTGCAACCCTGACTGGAAGACAAGAACCAACTTTTCTGAAAGGGTACACCTAGGTGACACCAATAGAAGTGGTCAAGGGAATAAATATTTGTAGTAGGTTACCAGAAGATATAGTTGAACTTGAACCTATTGAACTGAAATGGAACATTTTTCTGAATGAGGTGGTCCTGTCAGCTTTGGAGGGAGCTCATCTTCTTTCCTGAAGGAATTTCTGGGTAGAACTCAGTCACCTGAGATACTCAGAAGAAGGACAGACAAGTTAATCATAAGTCCTCCTTCTGGCTTCCTGGTTATAAAAAAAAAAAAAAAAAAAAGTGATCAGTGCCAGTAAGAACTTAGGGGTTTTTTTTCAGAGCATTATAAGGATCATCAAAAGGCTGAAGCATACTTAGAATGCAATAAATGTTGTAAATGGCTTATTAGGGAATATCAGTTAATACTACCTTTGAATATGCTTTTGGCTGTATTTATAAAAGTATCATCAATTAGTTAATTTAAACAGTAAGATGGAGTATTATCAAAATATTAACATCCAATATATACTGATCACAGCAGGAATTTTCAATTGCAATAATTACTCAAGACCATTAGTGCTGCTTCCTCCCAGCTAAAGTATCAAAGCATCTTTCACTTAATTTCATTTGCTTCTGACACTAAGTGTCAGCATGTTAATTCATCTTAATGCATTTATCCTTCCCTTTGTCCAATTTTAAATTGTTGTTTATTTCCACAAATGAATGCCATATTATCATTACTCTTCTTTTTTGTTTTGGTTTTGGGTTGGTTTTTTTGTGTTAAATCTCAGAACAGCAATGCATGCAGCTATAGACTGCTAAAGATAGAAAGTGTGTGGGAATATTGAAAGAAACTACAAACATCGAAATTTCATTCTCTCACACTTTCTCTGGGCATCTGTCAGCTACCCTCTGTCATTTTCTTCCCTTATATCAGGTCAGTTTTAGATCCTAAGGTAGTTTTGTTTCTTGAAATCTTAAAGACATAAAGATGTAGTTAGTTTTAGTTTCACAGACAGATAAACCTGCTTGAATTGAATCTGTAATTTATTTTAACTCCAGGTGATGTGAAATTTTTTTTGTACAAAACCTTTTCCTCACTCTGCTGGTGCTGGTGGTGTTAGTTTACCAGCCATGTAAATACCTTCTGCACACTTCAGCAAATGACACCTTTGGAGGAATTATTCTGTATATGAAATGTTTCAGCCTTGACGCTTGCTAGGGTTCACTTGTATGCTTGCTTAAAATAAAGAAATAATATCCTAATACTGATGGAGACCAGGGTAGAAGCAGAAAAAACAGGATTACTGAGTAATGGCTCTCATTTTTTTTCCTCCCCTTTCCCCTTCTAACATGAAGTAATTTCTCCAAAGAATCTTTATTTCTTTGGTTTGAAATGTAAAGTCAAACCTCAATAGCAAGAAATGCACAAAATGTCAGAAATTGCTGCTAGTCTTCTACAGGTTGTCAGAGCAACTGGCCTTTTCACCAAGTACAACTTACTGGGATGAGAGAAACAAACATGTTTTGTTTTCTCAAAACCAAAGATCTGCCATAGAGATGTATTTGATATCAGATACAAGAAGCAGTTTATTTGCCAAATTGTCTCTGAATGCACATAGAAGTGAGAGACCAGACCCACTCATGGCAACTGATCCATGGGTCCTCTGGCGTAAGACTTCATCAAACCCTCTGCCTGAGTAACAGAGGTGGACCTGTCAGTTTGTGGCTGTTAGAAACACTCCATCCCTCTCCCCGTCACATCGGTGTCTCAGCTGCATGTATGTTTCTTGTCAGATGGCTCAAGGCAGCAAGTATCCCATGAGGAAGAAGAATCCAATGATTCCAAACCAAGAATCAGAGCAATCTGAACTCCCCATCTGTTGCTGGGTATGGTGGTCAGTGAAAATCTCTGCGCTCTGAGGATGAGGTGCAGAGTTCTTGATGTGATTAAAGAGCCTATGAAGATTCAGGCTCTCTACTGCAACTTTTCTAAGTTTTGGGTTTAGGATAATTTTTCAGCCTTGAAAGAAGAAACCCAGCTCTAACGAGAGACAGACACTGAATATTTTCCTGCTGAATATTGCTACAGTATAAACCTCTGTGAATGTATAATAAGTAACAGGCATATCATAGGTACCGTGGCTCTGATAAACACTGTGTCTTTAGTGAATGTTTTTGTGTTTTGGTTTTTTTATGTTCACTCGAAGCCCAGACAAGGGTAGTGATATCTGAGCAGAGAGAACATACAAGACATGTAGTGATGAGTCTTTTGCGGGGAACCAAACACCACACAAACTACTGGCTGTTGGGAAAAGAGTTCAGTAAAACATAAGGCCCGAGGGCTGAGGGGATGGTTTTCAAATCAGAGTTACAGACTAAGGAGCTAAAAGCTAACTCAAAGTTGTTTAGGGTCCTTTAGGTTTGAGTTACCTTTTTTTAGTTTAGGGTCTTTTTGATTTGAAGAACAGATGTAAACCTATGTTAAGGCTTTTCAGTACTGAAAAACATATATATAATACAGCTATTTATTAACAAAAACGATCAAACAACAACAAAAAAGGGCCTCCTAACAAAGACATTATTCCCAGAAAGTATAGTTTGCTATTTTTTATTTGACTCCTAGAACAATTAAACTATTTAAAATTCCTAGGATATAGTTTGGGGTGTGTGTGTGGGTGTGTGTGTAGGTGGTTTGGGAAGTTTTGTGGGGTCTTTTTTAAGATTTATCCCTCTCCCTGGTCACATATAAAGAAGTAATGTCTGCAGTTGCGTGTGCATGGAACAAAACAAGACACAAGCTAACTTTCTTGAGTTAAAATAAAGCCCGTTCTAGCAACAAACTAGTTCTCTCACATGCAGGCAGCATGGCAAACACTAGGTGAACACTGTCATTTTATGAATGGGATGCCCAAAGCCATTCTTTAAAATATTTTTTGTCTTCAAGCTAGCTATCATACACAGTAATTGGCTGAGAACACACATAAGGCACAGTACCAGAAGAAACAAGATACAACTTTTGTGGACTTTGCATAGCTTTCTTTGGACCCACATCACCATAACTTCCCATGACACTGCTGTCTTTAGTTTTGTGCAGAAATATGTATGCAACAAGTTGTTTCATCAAATCTTACCAGCTGTTTTTCTTCCCACTCAATCAATTATGTTCCAGTCCTAGAGAATAAACACTTCAAAAGGTGTATTGCCCAGCTACCAAAATAAATGCTTTTAATGTCTAAAGCTAACCGTTCTCTTTCATCACCCCTGACACATGTTAAGTCACCAGCCCACTGCATTTGCAGCCTTTTCCATCCCAGGGAACACTTGATTCTGTGATATATATTTCATTAATCATTGCATCAAATACAATGATGAGCACCGAGGTAAGTATCTGAACACAGATCATTCAGACAAGTGCTCTCACCTCTGGGCTACAAGCCCACCCTCTTCCAGTTTCACTTCTTCTTCAGCCTTTTAGTGGACACTGGCCCAATTGCAGCAGAAGACTGCCAAGTCCAGAGCAGCCTTGTGGTCCAGACCTTCAGGAAGTTGGAGATAGATCTGATTCACTACACCCAGCAAGACAGACTATTTCACAGTGATGGCACACTTTGCAGATGAGGACTCTTAGCTAGCTGGCTATGACATGGTCAGCAGTAACAGCCACATGACTGAAAAGCATAAACTCTGTTACAGAACAATTAGAAACATTATTTATGATACATTAACCCCCAGGATAATATTCTGGGTTGTAGATCCAAGTTCTGATAATTCTGTGGGAGTCATATAATTCCTACAGAGACATGTTTCCACACACTCGCCGCTTACAGCTCTTAGAGTTACCTTTACGCACTCCCTGCTGTTATTAACAGTACTCTAGACCTATATCTATTTTTAACTACAAATCACATTAGCATCTGTTGCAAATCACATTTGTATCATATAGCTGCTTTTGCTGACCCTTACAACAGTGTCATGGAAATGCACAGGCAATCTTCAAAATCCTACTGGCGGCAGTTTTGAGTGAGTTGGAGTCTCAGTCTTCCCAACTGCAGAAGCAGATGAAATAATAACCTTACCTTAGGTGGTATAAAGGACACTAGAACTGCAGTACCCTTTGGTATTGAAACTACTTCTAAATCTAGCCAATTCAATTTCCAAGTAATAATTCAAGGCATTGTAGAACTTGCCAGACAGTAAGCACATACTTCAAAAAGCCCATAGTGTATTGCCTTTGACCCTTCAAAAATAAATAAATAAAATTCAGCCACAGATGCAGACATAAATTCAAGAGACCAATTACACTAAACTTTTAGAGCATTAAAAAGAGAGAAGAGGTAAATCCTATTCAGATACCCTCTGAACAGAAGCAAAAAATGTTCCTATTCAGGGTGATACTGAAAAACCAGCAAGAAGACAACCCTCTAAGACTTCATTTTCTAAGTTCAGAATGCAGGCATTCTTTAT
The DNA here is from genome assembly GCF_963210335.1 of Falco punctatus. NCBI lineage: Eukaryota > Metazoa > Chordata > Aves > Falconiformes > Falconidae > Falco > Falco punctatus. The sequence goes on from NC_137580.1 coordinate 69,662,553, forward strand.
TGCAGCTTTTGGGGGCACGGAGATTAGCATCTCAAATCATACACACTTATCTGACCAGTGTTTCTCAATTTATTTAGAAAACATACATATTAATCTAATACATATTATAATTACATCCCAGAAGTTATTAACATATGCATACGACACTTGTGTATGAATTTTTCACTCCTGGGGGATTTTCCCGGGGCCTTTCGAGACCTCTAGTGGTCGACAAATTGGTGAATTTCAGTTGAACTTTCTTGGGGAACATGCACACTACTTGTATGTTTGGATAACTTCATTTGTCCTCTGTGCTATATGGTTTTCATTGCAATGGTCTGTGACCCCACTTCCCTATCTTTATATCCCAGGTGTCTCAGAAAGCTTGCTACTTCTTAGTAAGCTTATTCAATAGGTTGAGTTAATCATTGCTTTAGTTTCTGTTAGTGATTCTTTATCTCTTAATTATATCAAGAGGATATCTGCATTCAATATTTTTAAGAACAAAGAGCCTATCTAAGCATATTCATAAACAGAATAACAAGATATTATAAAATAAACTGAACAGAAATATCTCAGCACCAAAGAGGAGACACTTCCATGCAGTATTTGCAGAAAAAATCCCTAGTGTAGGAAAAGACTCAGTTAATGAATTATGTTTATATTTCATTGAGTTTTTCCCTTCAAGAAGAGACAAAAATGCAACCACCGTGTAGTCATCAGACAAAACGAGCTAGTGCACATGAGCACCTCGTTCATGCAGGGAATAAGACCTCCAGTAGCAGCAAGTCTGGCAGTATAATGCACATCACATTCCTAGTCTAGGAACTATTACAATATAGCCTGCATATTCTCCTTTGAAAGGAGATCAAGAGGCATAAAGAGATGGTGCTCATGTCGCTCTTTTAACAGAATACATCAGGAATAGTGCTAATGTATTTTTCTTAGTAGTCTAGCTTTGGTACTCAGCATAGACTTCAAAGAATTTTTTCAAAGAGTATTGAAGAAAAATAACTGTCCAAGGTCAGTGGGTAATCGAATGGCGAAGTTTTCAGTACAACCCTGGGCTCCTAGCTCCACCTAGTCAACAAATTTTGGGCCAACGTACTCTCCTTACATACTGGTTTCATGTGGACCATTTATCTTCTTGCCACTCTTCTCAAACATCAGGTTGCTTGGTGGATGGCCATTTACTTTCCTGGCAATTTCTATGTTGCTCACACTTTTCCATTGGAGTAATTAATCACTTCTTGCCTCCAGAGCAAAGCTAAGGTCCTAACATGGCTTCAGCTGAAATAGGCAGCAAAACCCATCCTGGTCTTTGCTGCAATAGGAGCTGGATGCAAATTAGCAGACAGTTATTCTTCTGCTGTAGTTCATCCCAAAGGAACTACCTGAAAAATGGTACTGAATGAAAATAAACTAGGTCTTACAATAACACTGTACTCTCAAGAGCAAAGTAAGGCACTCAGGAATCAGAAGAAAGCTGACTGCAGCTTTTTTATCTGTCACTACCACCTCCTATCTATCCTTACAGTTGTTCACAAGGTTGTGGCACAGAGTGGGGATTGGTGCCAAGGGTTAAGCAGGACACAGGAGGTAGCACCTCTGAATCACCTCCAGGCTGTGCTTTATTAACTCCTTAGCAGCACTGACAGCTGCCTTTGTACTCTGCCTCAAGTTCCTGAGCTCCTTTTTCCAGTCCTCATTTACAGAAAACTTTTCAGTCAATCGATTCAAGGAATGAAAGCTGTGAGAAGCATGTCACTTCAGCTGTAACAGCAGCATACTGTGTTATTTGTTTCCATTGGACAACAATGACAGGGATGGAAATTAATTTAAATTTGGCTTATTTCTTCAACCATAAAAGGTATTTTATTGTTGGTCCTACTTTCATGCAAAGTTTCCAAATGCTGCCTTCAGTATTTGTTGTTAGTTGTGTTTCCCTAAACAAATCTTACAAACCAAATTTCTGCAAGTAGTTGTGTTTGCACAGGTCCCTACCCCACAAACTGAACACGGGTGATCATCTTTGCTGTTGAAATAAAGGTCATTTCTAATGATGAATTTCATAACTTTTAACTGTAGCATGGCAGAAACAGCATGAACAGGTACCAGCACTTCATCACTTTGAAGGAAAAGAGCTTCATAAAAGCATTCTTCAACTCCTCTCTTCAAGCTAGGAAATTTTATCAATAATTTATACAACTGTGTATGGTTGCCATAGCTGGCAGTTTAGTGTTGCTTCATTTGCATTTGTTACCAAATACTAAATATTATTTTTCATGCTCTGTACTTTGACTCATTTATCTTTTTCACTGCCCTCTATTTCTCCCTAATTATGTATCTGTGGAAACAGTCACCAGAAATGCAGCTCCCGTTTGATCTTGTGGTATTCTGTATTTAGCCTGTAATGTGTGGCTTCAAATGCAAGACACAAAACCTTTTCTTTAAATACAAATGTATCTTCTGAAATTTTGTATCTTGAACATGAAGGGAGCCAAAATCACTGCCAAAGCAATCAATGACTGCTAAAAGTCTAAGGTCCTGTTATCTTGACTGGACATATAAATGGATAGGTGCTAAACCAGCAAAGCATTATTTTTTTCCAGAAATTGTAAAAGACTGTATGTTCTAATACAAGCAATTTAAAAATCATGATAATTTCTTATAAACTAAAATTATTTTTAATTCACTATATATTTAAAAATTTTACACCTAAAAAAGTGTTTTATTTTAATTTCCTGACATTTCTGTGGATTAAATTAAGTTATTTTAAAGCCCTACAAATCCAGTGCCAAGCTTTTTATGGTCCAGGAATTACAAGGGTTTAGTTTTCTTTCATAGTCTTTGTTTAGAGCAAGCTGAAAGTAAAAAAGTAGACTTTGTAAAGCAACAGAGATAGAAACTGATTCAGATACTGCACAGATGTCATAATTGGTATTTTATGCCTTTCATGTCAGTTTATGGAGGAGTGGAGAGACGGCTGAGAGATAAAGCAATTGTACAAGAATCTGTTCAAATACATTTCCTAACACCGTCACCACCAGCTTACATCGACCTGGATAAAACAGATCTTTTGTCTAGTCTCCCAGATGTATTCTAACAGGAGGCTGTTCCAGGCAGCAATGGCACAGGGAAGGAGAACAAGGGGAAGTCAACTTTTTCAAACTGTTAAAAAAAAAAAAAAAAAAAAAAAAAAAGCCTATGTTACTTGTTGAGCTGAGTACAAATAGGACAGGAAGTAGCTTCAAAGTAGTATCAAGCCTTATTTAGAAAATGGAGCTCAAAAGGTACTTAGGCTCAGGCTTTGATTTACCACAGAAAGTCAAGTATGAATTCAGCCTCTGACTCACGGGCAGCAACTACCTGTATGACAAAGCATGCCAGAGAAACAGCCAGAGAGTGACCTCAGGCAAGCATGACAGTAGTTAGCCTTCGCACACAGACTCTTCCCTCTCCCCACAGGTCCCTGTGCCACACACCCCTATCTCCTGTTCAGTTCTGCAAGCTTAACAATGCTCTGGGTGTGCACTGATGTTACACTTGATTGCAACGTGCAGCTGAGTATTCTTAATGCTCTTCTATGGTAACATCAGGAAGGGAAGAGGCAGCTAGTGCTCTTGAAACACATAAATCACAAACATTTTGCACGGTTTTGAGACAGGGCTTAATGAATGCTATTTAACTTTCCTGTTTATGAATGCTAAAAAATGCTGGAGTTAAGAGACATCTGATTGCTGGCACGTTTATAAAGGAAAATAAATGTCTGCTAAGAAAAGAGAAACAAATTACATAGCACTGTTATATAGCAAACATCAATACAAAGTTGTTGTACATAACAGACTGGTAAAGTCAGAGAAGCACTCTTCAGACTTTTAGTAGAACAAATACAGATGCGAACACAAGTTTTGCACTTGCTGGTGACATCCATCAGAAAGCAATACATTGAAAAAATCTGCTTTTAAACATTTATCTTCTGTAATCCCACACTGCAATTACAATGCTTAAGATTTTCAAACACTGTGACCGTGGCATGCTACAGAAATATACAAGTAATGTCCAAGTGGGCTTATACTATCAATATCTGCTCCAGTCAGTGTGAATAAAATAGACGATTCAAGAATTTCATTTTTTCCTCTTTGCTAAATTCAATTTCCTTACTCACCTCCTGCAATGAGAAAAGTTTTGGAGTATTAGTATGGGCATTCTAGCACGTCTTGAAGGTTTCTTAAGCCATGATGCTTAAGACAATTCTGTGTTACAGCTTGTTCTATTATAACAACTGGTGGAAGAGACAAGAAACAAAGCTCCGTCAGAGTAATTTTCCACAGTAATGAATATTTCTTACAACAGGAACAGCTGAGAAATGGGATTATACAGCTGCCATGTGTTATCCTTGAACCACAACTGAAAATGTAGAAAGGTAAGCAATTGTAATCAACATTCCCAAATTGCAGGGATTTCTGTTCACAGTCTTTGCCAGGAAGAAATGTCAGTGTGCTGGTGGGCCAATGATGCCTCAAGCCATCAAGGGAGCGATGCAACATATAGATGCACTGGTGAGCGAGAAGCTGCGTGGTGCTTAGTTGCTGCCTGGGACTAAACCACAATGGGCAGTCTAAGGTATTATTTCAGTACTCTGAAACAACAATATGAACTACCTGAAGAACTTAGCTTTGAGTTCAGGGAGGACATGTTGTCACCCCTAAGCTAGTTATTTGTCCTAGAAAGACTGGGCTTTCAGTTTTATTTCCAAGCCAACACATCTTTTTTTGCACCATTTGAACAAATAATACTTAAAGGACCAGCTTTTATACATAAAGAAAAAAGGCACAGGACTGTTATTAGAGTCCCTGTATATAGTGGTAATGTTGGGAAATAAAATGTTTTTCTCCTGAAATGACATGGAAAAGTCAACTACTTTGCCCTGCTCATTAACCTAGAGGAAATACATCCTAGCAAAAACATTAGGAGCTGGACTGGGTCCATAACCGAAAGAGGTGATTGTTGTTCTTAATACAGTGATTCAGTTTGCACAGTGTTTCTACTTACATTTTTCAAAAAGCTCTAAACCCATTTAATTCACAAAAGAACCATTCAAAGGAAGTGATTACTAGGTAAACGCCTAAAGAACACAACCCAAAGATATTTTCTTTAACCTGTCTCATGCTTTGACTTCCACATACTTCTAACATAAATCTCTTCTGGAAAATCATTTGGATAATTGCTGTTAATTATTCTTTGTGAGTTTATTTTTCTGCTTCAGCTGCTAAGTAAACCTTTTGAAAGATAGTCTGTCTTACCCTATTTCAAAAGATCTCCCTATAAACTAGAATCTTTGCATTCAAACAGCATAAAAGGACAAGCAACGGATGACCTTGTGAAAGGTGGCTGGTGTTCATTCTGAATGCTGTTGCTGTCCTAGCTGGCCTGTACATTTCTGAGCACAGCCAATTAGACACCATGCTAGACCTTATTAACAGCAAAATGAGCTGTTTCTGCTCTAAGCCAGCTAAATATCTTCATACAATCTTATTTGGGGAAAAAGATTTTGCCAGTTTTTTCAAAGGGAAATAACCAGATTGACTAACATTTAACAAAAGTTTAGTTGGACTAACGTTAATTGTCAATTATACTATTAAATATATGTCAATTAAAACATTTTTTAAAAAAACTTGGTTTGAGGATGGGGGAGTTCTTTGAATTTAATTCTGCTGCTTTTACAGATGCTTGCTTTAATGGACAGCAGCTACAGAGTGAACTCTGTCCTATGAGCTACTATAGATGCACTAACTGCTTCTTCCTCAGGCCAAGTGCTTTACATTTTCTCAGTTCTCCTCCTTCTAATTAGCACCAATCTTTCAGGTTTCTGCAAGGACCTGAAGGTGCCTCCTTCAGCCAGGAGGCACCACACACAAGTCATTGTGAGAGCAATGATGAACCCTCTCAGGCTGCACAATTTATTCATGGATTTCCATATCAGAGGCTCCAAAAGGAAGGACTGGGGTGTATTTCCCCAAGGCATAAAACCAAATTAACAAACCCAAAACATATAATGACCAAACATGCAGCATTCTCTTCTAAGAAGTACAATTCTGAATCTCAAAAACATATAATTTGAAGTAATCTGAACACCTGTCTTCAAGTAACTGCTAATAATTTTGCTTTACTCCAAGCTCAGATCCAAACATCAGCTCCTGAGCAGTTCCTTACACCATTTTATTAGCTTCCACTGGACTAGCTAGGCTGACAAAGGGCTCACAGTTCTACATTAGCCACTCTAAATCAAAATTCAGCCCCAAATGTCTTAAATTAATGCCATTATTGAACTGCAAATATGTTCATTCTCCTGAATGATAGTGTATGTATTTAATAAAAAAAAAATCCACTAACTCTTATTAATGTTTGCAAGTACATAATTTCCCTTCTTCAGTGTTTTCCATTGACAACTCCAGCGCCTCTTGGAAGAAGTCAGCATTCTTCTTCAATGACAGTATATATTTTGTTACAGTGTTTGATGTCTTATTGTTATACCATTTACCTTATTGTTTTCTAAAACAACTGTGTTGACCTTTAAGAATTAGATATGACTGACATTAATGTAAACACCCTCCTGCTTTTCTGAAGCAAATGGTAGTTTTCCTCCTTGTCATTTAGGCTGTCTTCAGTTTTCTCTCAGTCAGTGTAATTCTTAAATGTTTATCTCAAGAGAATGACTTCAGTTATGCAATCAAGGTGTTTCTGGCATAGACTGTTCTTCAGATAAAGGCAGATTAGAAGATCAAATTAATCAACAAGCTTGATTATCATAGAATCATAGAATTGTTTAGTTTGGAAAAGACCTTTGAGATCATCAATTCCAAGTGTAAACCTAGCACTGCTAAGTCCACCACTAAACCATGTCCCTAAGTGCCACATCTTCATGTCTCTTCAGTAATTCCAGGGATGGTGACGCAGCTGCTTCCCTGGGAAGCCTATTCCAAGGCTTGACCACCCTTTCACTGAAGAAATTTTTCCTAAAATCTAATCTAAGGCTCCCTGGCCATTTTTCTTTTACCCTATTGCTTGTTAATTGGGAGAAGAGACTGACACCCACCTTGCTACAACCTCCTTTCGGGTAGTTGTAGAGAGCAATAAGGTCCCCTTGAGCCTCCTTTTCTCCAGGCTAAACCACCCCAGTTCCCTCAGCTGCTCCTCAGAAGACTTGTGCTCCAGAACCTTCAACAGCTTCGTTGCCCTTCTCTGGACACGCTGCAGCACCTCAGTGTCCCTCTTGCAGTGAGGGGCCCAAAACTGAACATGGGATTCAAGGTGCAGCCTCACCAGCGCTGAGTACAGGGGGACAATCACTTCCCAAGTCCTGCTGGCCATGGCCACAGGATCTCACAAGCCAGGATGCTGTTGGCCTCCTTGGCCACCTGGGCACACTGCTGGCTCATGTTCAGCCGGCTGTCGACCAGCACCCCCAGGGCCTTTTCCCCCAGGCAGCTTTCCAGCCGCTCTGCCCCAAGCCTGTAGCCTTGTGTGGGGTTGGTGTGACCCAAGTGCAGGACCCGGCACTTCTCATACAATTGAACCTCATATAATTGGCCTTGGCCCATCGGTCCAGCCTGTCCAGACCCCTCTGCAGAGCCTTCCTGCCCTCAAGCAGATCAACACTCCTCCCAGCTTGGTGTTTGCAAACTTACTGAGGGTGCACTCAATCCCCTTGTCCAGATCATCGATAAAGATACTAAACAGGACTGGCCCCAAGACTGAGCCTTGGGGAACACTACTTGTGACCTCATTATGACTAACAAGAGATTAAGTATATGTTCTGTCTCTTTTTTTTGATGCTAATTTTGCCAAATAAAGGATACATTTATGCATTTATAATCCATAGTCCTACCTGTTTGGAGATTTATTACTTAAAGCTGTTGTTTGCTTTTCATCTGCCATACTGCATATTGCTTACAGAGAGATTCTATACATTTTGCACATGATTATCATCTCGCTCTGGAAGCTTTAAGCCTACCAATATTATTCAAGAGTTCTCTTCTACATTTTGTGGTTTCTGTAATTCTGAAAGGCATTGCTAAAAACTCCAGCTAAAACACACAAAATATTTAATTTCAAAAATTCAGAATACTGTCCCTATGAGAAAAATCATACAAGATTTAGAAGAAATCAACTCATTTTTATAGGATGCAAAAAACAGGTAGCATGTAATAGGGAATAGTATTTTTCTATGGGTTTTAACAACCTATTGTTTTCCAATTTGTATTTTTTAAAAAGCCCTGTAGGAACGCTTACATGTTCTTTTAATACTCCAGGAAAATGTAAACAGGTAAAGTCGTATTACTGCCTCAGGTATAAACCATCAACTCATTGTACAACAAAAACCTGCCCCTTCATATCTCCTTAGCTGACAGAAAGATAATTCTAAAATAAATTAATTGACAGAAGCCCCAGCTTTCTTCCACCAGAGCAATTCTTATGTGTCATTTACTTTAACCTATGCCTTCCCCCAAGGGGTGGCTCCTTCAAATTTTCCACCGCCAACCTGTCCTAGCTTCTCTCTCTGGCCACTCATCCCTTCCAATTCTCTAACACAAGCACAATCATCTAAAGGATCCAAAAATTAGGATTCTGATCTTAGAAGGCAAAGCAGGCCACTGATAATCCTCAGCTTGTGGGAGGAAAGCTAAATATCTGCACAGCCTTCTCATTCCATTCTGATTTCTCAGGGTACGTATGTCATTTTTTTAATTCCCTTCTCTAGCTAAGGGTAGTATATTTTTCAAATGAAATTAACTTAAAATTCTGTAATAACAACATAGCATGTATATAAAGATCCTTTGCTACCAGATGAGTCAGTATCGACTCTTATGGAATAAAGAGCTTTCACTACACACCCCTGTGGCTACGGGCCCATCAGGTTGGACTTTAACTGGCTGTCTTCACTCAGAGACAAGATGGCAGAATCAATGTAAATATTATCAGAAAGTGTCAGCTCAGTAGCACCCAAAATTCAAATAGGATGCTAAAAATAGTTAAGGTATAAAGAACAGAACACTATTATACTGTAGTATGAATCTATAAGGCAACTACAACCATTCAGAAAAAAAAGATACAGGTAACTAAAAGTTTTGCAGAGAAAGGCAACAATATTTAAGGGAAATGAGAGATATGCTGTAGTTAACACATGGGAAGGTTTAAACATATCAGAAATCCTCTGCTTGCAAATGAAACACATCTAATACATCTTAACTGATTTGGAGAAAATGAATAGAGAATGGCTATTTCTTGAGTTTTAGAAATTAAAAGATCAGAGAAAGTCCAAAGAAATTATCAGGCCACAAATTTCAGAGACAAATTGAAATATTTTTTGGCATAGGATATTGTTTACTCACAGCCAGATGATGTATATACCAAAAGTATAAATAAAAACCCTTTTCCTAGGTCTCAGCATGGTATTAGACATGGTACCTCAGATGTGATCTCCTCAGCAAGTTCCCAGGACACCACCAAATAACAAAAAGTTGGATAACACCAGGGGAAAGATTGTATTACACTTCTTTCATTCTTTCTGTTTCTGACACAGAAAGCTGCAGCTGATCGTAGTCACATAGAGGGTTCAGCTTTATCCATCTCTGTACTGGAAAAGACCTGGTGGCCAGGTCTTCACCCAGAAGCTCATCTTTACAGAGGCATCATAAAATCATCCTGTACTTATCTGGAACTACTGGGGCCTCTTTTATTGAATGAAAAGAAAAGCAGTGACATCACTTCTTACATGAAACTCTCAGTGGCTGTTGAAAAACATTTTTATTGCAGTGGGAATTCAGGAGAGTAATTCAGTTCACTGAGCTTCCTTTCTCTTAAAAGCTGAAGATTTTTATCTCTAAATCTAGTTTCACAGATTCTGTGCTAACCAGGAGATACTCTGTATAGACATTAGAATTACAGCTTCTGTATCTGTGTGCTTTTCAAAACTTAACATTATAGAACTGAAGGAGGCATTTCCACTGGGCCAATTACCCAGTGAAGTCAATGGTAAAGATAAACAAGCTTAAAAAAATATATGTATATAGTGGCACCTTTCCATGGGATTTGGAACTAGTGCCTGGTAATGATTCACCAGACGTTCTAGATCTATCTAAGAATATATGATTCCACCACAGATGCAGAGTATATACAGCAGAAAAGTTTATTTCAGTTTTCTGTGATGGAAGATGATTCCTGGATTAGCTGATTAATTGCATTAGCAAAGTGTCTTGCAGGAAACAAAGCCTATGGGATGCAGAACATTCTCTCAGGAAAGAACTCAGTAGAAAGGTGACAACATGCATTGATTAGCATATCAATATGAATTTGTCAGTTATATAAACCTGGAATGCCAGTTTGCACTTAGCTTAAAAAAAGAAGAGTTTGCTCTTCTCAAATAAGAAGTGCCAGCAATGAAAAATACAGTTGATTGCTGCAGATTGATGGCAGTTGGGGTAAGGGAGATGCAACTAGATAAAGAAAATGTTTACTTTATTAAAATCTTTAAGTGATCTTCAAGTGAAAAATACTATTTTCTGTCCACAGTATCAAACCACTATTTTCTGACCTTAAGGCTTTGGGCTGCATGTAAACAGATGGCAGGAACTGAACAGTATGCGAAAAACCACCAGCCTCCAGTGTACAGCCCTGAGAATTTTCAGTATATATTTTGGTCCTGAATCAAAACAAAAGCATCACCAGAGATTAAGAATAATTTTTTTCCAAGTAGAAATTCTCAAAAGTTTAGATTTAAAGGAAAAAAAAACCTAACAACAAAACAACAACAAAATGCTTTGTTGTATTTCACAAAAGAAATAATTTCCACATTCTGCAAGTCAAACGCTTTCATTTGAGGTCTGGAGACACGAGAAGCGTGTAGACTCTGTGGTAATGCAGTCTGAGTAAAGTCCCACTAATGAAAGACAGGGGCCTAAACAAAGCTGCTGGGTGTTGACAGATAAAACTGCAATATTTTTAGGTCTCACTGTGGACGTCTGATAAAATGTATAATTATACAAGTGTTATTATAAACACAGTAAAGATCAGTGTTTTTCAGTCCTTTCTGCTCCCCCCCCCCCCCCCCCCAAACAATTTGGTTCAACTTCCAATTATCTGCAGTGCTCTCTTTCCAATCTCCTGTTTCCTGGCTGTACGTTGATTTGTCTTTTACCCTTTTGTCCTTCCTTCTGTCCAGTTTTCTGTCATTCTGTCCTGAATGGAAGTTGGATTTAATGGCTGTCATTGACTACTGCCCCAGGCCCAGACTCCAAGTACCTTTTGCTTTGCCATGTTGGCATCCCGTACGCTACCTCAGTATGAAACAAGAATATGAGGCAAAACCACTGCTTAGCAGCAGGGAACACTAGTTCATCTTTCTGGGATAGTGGTTTCATTAGGGAAATGCCAGAATTCATTCAAAGTACATATGCCAGCCCAGGATTTCCCTATCTTTCTCATCCATAAAAGAAAATGTGTGCTTTACAGCAAGAGTGATGAAGGGCCCTTTCTCTGCCAGATTAATCTGGAAATAAATCCATTAGATAACACGCTGAACACATGAAGTCAGATGCAAGAAATTAGTTTCTTCAGCCTGCAAATGCTACCTCTACACATATTCCTGCCATTACAAATCCTACTTGACAAAATTAAATTATCTGAACAATTTAGTGAGACAACAATCATTTTATCAACACTCACCATCTGTATTGGTTTTAAAAGAGCAAAAGATTTATAAAACATCTTCAATCCCAAGTGCTTGCTACATGAATGAGAACAAATCATTTTTAGACAATAACCTGAAAGGAATATGGGAGATTTAATCAAAAGATTTTTTTTTTTCCTGCCTGCCTCAGGAAAGCTAAGGAAGACTCATATTTTAATTTCAGAAATCCCAGATCTCTGAACTCCTTTTACAGTCCTTCTTGTAGCTGCTTTCTTATAAGAGCCATTGCATTGGGGAAGGGTAGTTGCCTCCGTTTTTTTTTATAGCAAGGCTTAGTTTATAAGTTCATAACACCATAGAAATCATTTTAATTTGACACTTGTTGCAATAATGATTCAACTGCAAGGTAAAAAAAATTGGCTTTAGGACATCCATGCTTGTATCTGTTTATATCTTTGAACAAGGGGGTGGGGGTGGGGGAAAAAATTCAGGCAGTGAGCCATTTCCTTTGTTATTTGCATAAACAGGGAAGCGTTTTCACCTTTATTTTTAAGAAGCTGAGCAAAGCTAGAAGGCATTCTTACGAGATTGTTACTTTGTGCCAGCCCTACATGAATGGTATCCATTAAAGAGAAATCTTACCGACAGATTAATATGGTTAGAGAAATTGCCTGATTATCAACTATCAGCATTGTGGATGCAATAACACATTATGGATGTAGATACAATGTCCATCCACCTTCCTCGAGTCTGTAATCAGGAAAGGAGCAGCAGCACTATCTACTAACTTCTTTATCATTTCCACATAGAAGTTGTTTCCTTGTTCCAAAAACAGCAACAAGGATCAGAAGTGGCTTATTAGCTGCAAATTAGGGAGCTGTCACAGCTCCTTCATCACTAAACTTGCCACAGTGTTTCAGTTTTACTTCTGAGTACTCTGTCTTCCAGGAAAAACAAGCTATCCAACAAATAGATTGGTTATAAGGCAAACTTGGGTCTGCAAAAGTTGAAGTCAGTTAGTTAAGGGAACTTAAATTATTGCAATGTGCAATTGGGGCAAAACATGTCTAACCCTGTGGCAGGGAAAAAAAAAACAATCTTGTGCCAATTTACTGAATATTAACTTGTTAAAATACCAGACATCTTCAGGAATTTACAGTCAATTGGGAGTTTAGGACACATCTCTGTTCTCAACATCAGTCTTGGAACAGAGATAGCTCTTCTATGAAAAAAATCTCTTCTCTGAAATCTTTTCTTGGCAATAGAATATTAAACTGTATTAAAATGTCTTCTGTGTTTTTTCAGTTTTCTCAAAAATACAGTATCTTTACTACTCATTTGTATTGTACAGAATGGGAATATTTTAAGCATTTATTTGAAAATCTACTTGCTTGATAAGAGTTTCTTTTCAAAAGACAAATTACATATACTTCTTATTTATAAACCAAGAAGAACCCAAACCAAAAATCCTTATTTTATTTTGTATATTAAACTGTATTTATTTCAACCCATGAGTTTTCTCATTTTTTTTCTTCCAGTTCTCTCCCCCAGCCCACTGAGTCAGTGGTGGGGGGAGGTGGGAGGTGCAGGGAGGGAGTGAGGGAGCAGCTGTGTGGTGTTTAGCTGCCTACAGGGGTTAAACCACAACAGGCTCATAATGGGATGCTTACAAGGATCAGGTAGCCTAGAGGAAAGAATAAATGCCAAGTATCCTCATGAAAAATTGCAATTATTCTCTTCCAGGAATTCATGTCAAAAAAAAAAATAATGAAAAGGCAAGCATGAAAATCTCTCAGCTGATAGACAACAAATAAGAGGCTAATGAGAGTATTGAGACTTTGCTACTTGAATGCAAGAAGTGGCAAGGCACAGGCTGGACCATGACAGCCTGCAGGAGCTGCATCAGTATCCAGCTGCCACAGCCCTTCCTCAAGATGTACCCTTCCACCTAAACACATTAGACAACTTTCCTACCAATAGTATATTCAATTAATGTCCTATGTGTATGTGTTTATTTTGTGTATGTGCATAACACTTATTACAAACATACATGAACACACAAGATTCATAGTAGAATGCTTTTCTGTTATGCCCTAAAGCCAGGCATTGCAGAAGTGAAAAACTAGGAGCAAGGTAGAGTTGACCACATGTTTTTAGTCCTTGTGGAGAGTTGTAACTGAAACAGAAGGGCAAAGAAATATTTTAACCAATTGCTGTCCCAACAACAACAGAAAAGTTGATATTCTGTGGGGATGCAGCTTACTATATGAGTCCTTCCTTGAATTCTTGTTAATGGTCCAGAGCAAGTGAAACCTTTAAAGTAAGAGTCTTTAGGTCCTGGCCTGGTACACTAATAAATTGATAGCAGCTTCTTAGTTAATCCATCAGCTGTGAGCATAACTATTTGTCATGGTTTAACCCCAGCTGGGAACTAAGTACCATGCAGCCACTCACTCACTCTCCTCCCCCGGCCCCTCCTTCCAGTGGGATGGGAAGGAGGAATCGGGGGTGGGGGTGGGGGTGGGGCATGTAAAACCCAGGAGTTGAGATAAGAACAATTTAATAATTGAAAGAAAATAAAATTATAATAACAACAATAATAAAAAGGAGAGGGAAGGGGAGAGGAATAAAATCCAAAGGGAAGGGAAGAAAAAAACCCACAAAGTGATACACAGTGTGACTGCTCACCACCCGCTGACTGACGCCCAGCCAGTCCCCGAAAGCGATCGGCAGGCCCTGTCCAACTCACCCCGCTTTAGATACTGATCATGACACCATATGGTATGGAATATCCCTTTGGCTAGTTTGGGTCAGCTGTCCCAGCCGTGTCCCTCCCAATTTCTTGTGTCCCTCCAGCCCTCTGGCTGGCAGAGCCTGAGAAACTGAGAAGTCCTTGACTTAGTATCAACATCACCCAGCAACCACTGAAAATATCAGTGTCCTATCAGCATTGTTCTCACACCGAATCCAAAACACAGCACTGCACCAGCTACTAAGAAGAAAACTAACTCTATCCCAGCTGAAACCAGGCAACTATTCAAGTTCTTTAAAGATTTGAGAAGGGAGCCCTGCTTTGACAGGAGAGTAGATCAGTGTCCACCTGTGAAATGTTCAAGCCTGCTCACAGCAAAAATACATATATAAAATTAAACAATTATGCATTTCAAAAGTATAGCTGAATTAATAAGCAATAAAAACTCTGTTACTATAAGAGATCAGTCAAAATATTAGTTTGAGACAGTTTTTGACAGAAATAAACATTCTAAGTAAGTAATTTCATAGTTTTGTGGAAATGTACACTGAAATTTTCAAATTTTTGCTAAGAAAAATTTCAAATTTCAATACTTTTTTGTGAAAATGAGAAGTAAAAAAATAGAAAATTGCTTCTTTTCTTTATAACAGGCAAGTGTCCCACTAAAAAAAAAATGTTCCTATTACTACAGAAAATAACAAAAGCTGTCTGATCAAATCATGCTCACGCTCATGAAAATAATGCAAGAAGGCATTTGCCATGGACAGTTTCTACTTTTCACTGTAATTTATGACTGAAAGCCCAGTCAGTGAACATCAGTCAGTAAGCTGGACGGCATAAATGAAGAAATCAACCAGTGATTAAATAATATGGTAATTACACCTCTCATAAAAGTAAGATGATAATCCCTTTAGAAAGAGTATACAAGGAAGTAATTTTGCCATCAGCTCTTCTCAGTATTAGCTATAGTGCTGCGTAGTACAGCATAGTTTAGTATAGTACAGTACAGCAGAGCATAGCACAGCTGAAGAGCATGCAAGATCTGTTTTCACATAAAATAAACTGAGATTGAGTCTAAATCAGAAAACAATATGTGCCACATTGTTACTTGAGAGTTAATTAAAAAAAGGAAAAAAGGGCATGATGATAAAAATCTAAGTACCTTCCACAAAGTTCCCAAATAATTAGTCACCAAATGTGAATGCTAATGTTTGGAGCTTGTCTAAATAAATAAGATGCATTCTTTACAAATTATATTTAGTTACTGTCTTGCTTTCATGCTTCTTTCCTCCCTCTTTGCTACTGGTTGTTCAAAACTCATGTGGTGATATATGTTGTATCCACAAAAAAAAAAAAAA
This sequence comes from Falco punctatus, assembly GCF_963210335.1. NCBI lineage: Eukaryota > Metazoa > Chordata > Aves > Falconiformes > Falconidae > Falco > Falco punctatus. The sequence goes on from NC_137580.1 coordinate 69,678,334, forward strand.
ATTAGTCTAAATAATTTCACCCCAGAAAATTAATTGCCTTCCCTCTGTTGTCTTCACAATGTCTCCAGAACATGCTGAATTATTGAGAAAGGTCAGCTCATTTGCAACAAGATTCTTTTTCTGCCAAATGAGCCTGTCTGACACTAGAAATAGGAGAAAGGTTTTGTGATTTAGTGCACAAAACAGCAATAGTATTTTTTGCAAGGAGTGGCATACACAGAAAAGCCTGGGACAAAATTGCTGACATTTGGTTTGCAACCATAACAGCAAAGCTTTGTTGATGTAACTGGTAATCTCAGACCACTTTAAAAATCAGATTTAGGAGGATGGGAATTTTGAAGTTGAGAAAGGAACTGATTTCTCCAAGCTGTGTTGTGCCACAGCCAAACTTAGAATGCAGGTCTCCACAACCCAGTTCAATGCTCTTAACACAACTGGTTATCTTTTGCCTGCCACTTCTCTAGGAAAAAGCATAAGATTAGCTAAGAATATACTTTTCCTTACTTATTTTTTCAAGAAAATATAGTTAATTCCACATGTTCAAAACCAAAACCTGCTGGTTTTAAGCAGTGTCAAGAATACTGAACAGGGCTGATGTAGCACAAAAATGTGTAGCAGCTACGTGATTTTATAGGTCAGCTCAATTAAAAGAAAAGGCAATAGGAACACTATTCCATGCTAAGACAAAACTAGTACAACTTGGCTCCCTTTTCCCCAATTAACAGAATATATCACCTGAAGAATTTATGGCACTGCAGATCAGCCACAGACTAAGCGACCCAGCATACGTAAAATACAACATGCTAAAAGAGGCAAAAAATGAGAAATACCCTTACTCTTCACTCTCCTCCTCTCCATAGCACAACTAAGGCTTATACAAAGCCAAAAAATTAAATATTCTCACCAAAAGTCTGAAACGAAAAAACTCAGGAAATAATTTGGAAAATAATTTCTAATTAGAAGTTACTTTTAGTCAAACTTCTGCTCATTAGTTGCTATGTTAGAAGTATAGAAACTAGTAAGAAAACACTTTCTGAACTCTGCTAATTCCTTAGTAATACTTCATAAATGAGAGAATAATGTAACCCAGAAAATACTTTTCTCTAGCATATAAGAAGAGGAAATCACTGAGAATAAGAGTTTGATGGATCAGCCTCCCATAAGGGAGCTAGCACATCCTATTACATAAGATGATCAAAGCAAGGAAGATACATTCAGCACTACAAATTATTCCTCCAAGTATGATGAACCTAGAAATCACGGCCTGATTCATATCTAAAATATATCTGCTTTTCCTGGACTATCTCCACTATAACTCATTTTTGGTAGAGAACTGCTAAGAACTTTAAATGATGGGTAAGATAAAAAGAGAAACTAAAACTTTACTTTTAGGTGCAGAGTTAAAAGCTGACTTTGCTCTTTAGTTAAAAAGGCAGAAATTTAGAGAAATTAGAATAATTCTGGATCAACATCAGTGTAAGTGAGATTGGAAAATGTCATGTATACCAAACCTAGCATCAGCATGTCCTTTCCTTCTTCCTTACAGTCACTTCCGTGAAGTTTAGACTGTGCTCCTTTTAAAAATAAATAAATTTTCTGTAATAATCCATTTTGCTGTAGTGCTTTTCAGTTTTATTATTACTACTGTTTGTAATGTTCATTTCTTCTTGATTCCTTAATCTGCTCTGGTTAACCTATTTGTTTCACAGGTTTTATGGATATTAAAAGTGATGACCTACTTTTTCTAAAACTTCGAAACACAAACATTCTGCTTTTTCTTAAACTCTAAGCAATATAGAAATACAAGTGCAGCAGGAAACTTCTTTGGCCTTGTGAATAAAGCTAGAACGTTTTTTAAAAAAACAGTTCACTGAGCAGCAAAAACAGAGTAGAAATTTACAAAATCAGTTGCAGCAAAAAATATTTGCCGTCTGGAAGGCTTGGAGGAGGGCAATTGCAGTTAGCATATTTCTAGAAAATCTTCTATTAGAAAAACAAACAAAATTACTTTCTTTATCACTCATCCTCTTTTTTTGTTTTTCCTATCACAGCTTCTTGGAAGTCACAATGACCTAGAAATCTTCAAGTCAATTTGTAATCAGTCATATTTTCTCAAAATTTTTGGACTGTAATGCAGCTTTCTGAACATCGACCAAGTATGTGATCTTCAGCAGTCAATGAACAATTGGCCAGTCAACTTCAGAGTGTCATTCTGTGGGGTAGCTACAGGAATGGCTCTTCTCGTGCTGAAAAACTCTAATTCTGAATAAGGAAAGAAAAATGCCAAGTATATTGTTCCTACATAAATAGTCATCTTTCAAGATGAATATAGGAAATCAATTTAATAAGAACATTTTGTAAATATATATCATAGCAGAAATAAGATGGTTCAATGGTTTGCAGAAAGAGTGCCAGAGATTGACTGACAGCTTGAAGCCAAAAATTGAAATTCACTGATATGGTCATAGTTGTTCTTCCTTTCATTCCAATTCCAAAGGGAGGAGTAAGATCATACAACAGCAAACAGAAACTAAGTATTAGGGAGAAGAGACAAGGAAAAAAAAAAAGTTTGGCAACATGATAATTGAAAAATAATACTTCTTAAGACATGATTATTTCACTAATGGGTTTCATAAAACTCTATGTAGGCAGATCATATTGTGTTTTGGACAAAGAATTTAAATTATTATTTCTGCTGAGAACCAGATGACTAGCAGATATTTTGGCTTAAGAAACTCTGTAGTTTAGAAATAGAACATTTGTGATAAAATGTCACAAGAATACCATAATACTTATGCATCTGTTTTGATGGGTTTTTTCCACTGACAGTCACATAGGCAAATGCACATAACATGACATAACATTGTCAGCATGTAGGCCACAACAATGGTTTAGGATGCGGAAAAACCAAGTTCAGATCCCCTCTCCACCTGCATCTTAGATAAAAAAACTGGATTCTGAAGCAGACAGGGCACAAATCTCAGATTCCAAAATGTAGAATAGGAGAAAGCAAATGTTTTCCCACATTTGAGACAGTAGTTGAGAATATTTTCTTTTATCCTTTAATTCCAATGCAAAAAGATACATTTCAAGACACAAAATTTGCTATGTTGCAAAAAGGCTCTCTCCTATATTTGCTACACAGCTTGCAGATACAGCTTTTCTGCTAAGTTGTTATATGCGTACCACATAAGCAGTTACAAAATTCACTTGAATCTGATCCCACTCTAACACTGGAATTTAAAATTATTTTTGGCCAGAAGTGATAAGAATGTGTAAATCCATACCTTTTTTTACTTTTTTCCTTGTATAACAAAGACAAGAGTTGCAAACTATTTCTATGCTGCCAGAATATGGTCTCATATAAGCATCCCAATTAGATAGTCTTCTAAAATGGATGAGATCACATACATTTTTAGAAATATTCTGTAGATGCTATTCTAAAACTGTGAATTGCCTGTAATGCGTTACAAAGAAGAATCCATAAAAATTCTTTTTTTAATGAAGGAAGCAAGTAACATTGAATATTCTCTTGATATGACAGTGACAGAAAGATAATATGTCCTGTTATTAAAAGTCAAGAAGCTTCCTTGTTTTACTTTTCAGGTAACAGTGAAACACAGATTTGTCACCAACGTTCTATGAATAACATGGATAAAGCTACCTGAAAATCTTATTTCCTGATTTCACTCAGCACTGAGTTACCATGATTCCACTCACTCCTCCTTAAGACCTTAAAATATGCATTTTATTATGCATGAATACGTATGTTCATTTTGTTATATATAACATATATTCAGTAACCAGGAGAAAGAAGTGTCACCAATAAAATTCCCCTTAATTTGGATGTTTGGAAGGAAACAAGTCATTGGAAAGAGTCCTGTGGGAGACAGAGGAAATTGTTTTGCCAGTAGGTGCCTTTTCTATTGACTTCAGTGGACTTGAAAACAGGAATTTCAGGTGGCAACAGCAGCTACCCATTAGTTTCAAGACTGTAGGTTCATAACCTGCAAGAACTAAGAAAATACATTCTTTTCACCTCTGATTTATGTGACCTTATAATTCTGTGGTTAAATGTAACTTTAAAAAATTATTAAATCAATTTTAAAAAAAGGAATATGCAGAAATCTACAGGAATTCACACATACATGTAAGTTGCTAGTTCATCTCACCTATGACATTAAACAGGCACTTGAGCAGTTGGAGAAAGATGAAAATGCAGAGGTCTCTGGAATTACAATTGCAAATAAATTGTCTCCCACTGGAGAGAATAAAGAATGTACAGTGGTTAGAAAAAAAAATAATTCAGTGAAGATATCACACTAATTTGTGTCAGGGGCTGCAATGAATAATGTGAAGAGGATAAGAATAATAGCAGGAAAGAAGACTAATCACAATAGCCCAAGAAAATGTTTATTATATCATGTCCCATTTCACTTTGCCTTTACCTCCTCTCCAGATGCACTGCTGTCAGGTAGAAGAACCACTTGAATCAATCCACTTAATTTTTTCAAAAATATTGCCAGTATCGCACTTTATATAATGTATTTTCCTCTCAAAGCCCTAGCTGACCAAGAAAGCAAATTATTAAGAATTATTTTTCACAGAACTATGCCCTACAAATTACATTTTGATGCAGGCACCTCATTGTACCAGCTATTCAGGCCCTTCAGCCATGCCTTATCTGCAGCAGCTATAAAACAGAGGGCTAAACTATGCTGGTGACAATGGAAACCAAGGGTGTTTAGCCTTTCAGGAGGATCAGAAGATCAAACTCTCAGTGGCTGAAGAAATCCTACTGGTTCTTTCTTTAAAGAAGAATAAATACTTTGTGAATATTATCTATAATTCAGAATAGTGTTCATTTCTATTTAGTGTTAATTTACTATAACTCATCCCTTAACTCAGACCTGCTAATTTTTCCTTTAAAAGTAGTTTCAGCGAAGCTGCACCTCAGCATCATATTCCAGAAGAAAACTTGTCTCTGATCAGTTCTTTGGCTCTGATTGTCCCCACCCTTCTGGCCCCCTCTAGCTATGATGGGGAACCACATACAATACTCCTGGTTTTGGTCTACTCTGCTGCAACATCCTTACTCACATACTTGTGTAGTGGCCTGATCTCCTACTGAGTCATTTTCAGTCAGTGCGAGGAAGAAGACTTTTGCATTTATAAGCAATAATCAGAAACCAAGTTTGAACTGAGTTTTCCAGCTGTGTTGTAAGCTACACAAATATGAAGCAAACAGTTCAAAACCCAGGTAGGCCGACATTGTAATGACAGCAGCACAATGCTAACCGGCAGCCATAATAAATAGGACAGTGTTGAGCATCTAAAAATGGCAAAAAAATGTCTTGCCATAGCTAAAGGTTTGCATGACTGACTAATGAACAAGAGAAATAAAAGCTGAAGGAAAAAAAGAAAAGTTGCTGCTGAAAGGTCATCTCTTCCAGCTGGGGGCTGGAGGAAGGAGGCAGGGAAAGAGGTCATTAGGCTAAGCCTAATCAAGCAAGCAAATCCAAAACCAAAAGCAAACTCAGCAATGCCCTCAGTGCTAAATACAAAAGAAAAGAATCATAGAGGACAGGTCTTGTGAAACAGAACTGTCATTAACAATGATGTAGTTAGCACCCATGCTAAATAGATATGCTGTGCAGCCTGCTATTTTACTACAAATCCCTGTTGTTTGTGCACTACAATGTTCTCTGGCTCTCTTTCCCATAGCACACATTAATTTAGTGGAAGAGTAATTTCAGATGAAAACTTCAAGTACACCAAAAAACCTGTAGAAGATTATATCATACTCTTATATATAGCAAATAGAAAAATGTCTAAATCTACCTTGTAGTCAAGATGCTAAGCCAAAAGTTTAGCTTCCACTCTAGGCCCAGTAGGAAAGGTTTTGCTGGAACTGTGAAAAAACAGCTTCAAGCTATATATCATAAAGAAAGTACTACAATCACAGCTACTTTCCTGATCACACTTTGGATATTTCTTTGACATTTCTGTTTCTGTGAAGCTGGGAAATGCAGAACTGCTAATAGCCGCAAGTTTAACCTCAGCCAACTGTACAAGCACAAACTTGCTATCAGTGGAAGGGCAAAAGAGAACAGCAGATAGCAGATGACCAGAAAGCAGTCACTCTAAAATTAAGAACAGTCTTGCCCAGAGGAAAATGAAATATTCCCACTGGGAATATGCATAAGCTGGAAAGGCCAAAAGTTAACATAAGAATTCATGTACATGTAACAGTTTTAGAACAAAATGCCTCTACAACTATCCTCTTTTTCTACAGAAGATTGAGAAAAAAAACAATGTTTGTCTTTTGTACCACTTCTTTGCATAAGTTTCACCACGGTCAGGCAGGTTTTGCTAATCAGAAATTATTAATAAAAGTGTTTTCACCAAAGTTGCTATTGCACTTATTTGAGAAACTGAATGCTGATGATCTTCAGCTGACAAAACTTCAATCAGTATATGCATAATCAGTACAAATTTTGATGGAGAAACACAGCTGACTTCATTGTCCAAGTGAATTTCCTCTCTAGGCAAGAGCCACTTACTGGCTGCCTAACTTCCTTCCTTAATTAGATGAATAAAATGCTAGCAACACAGGTGCTAGAGGGCAGGTCAACCTATTTCCTTGCTGCAGTCTTTTGGATGCAGGAGGACCTGGTTTTGCATCAATTGATAGTACTAGACTACTTCTCTAGGATTTCAATAAGAAGAAAAGCCGGAACACAGATAATTTATTCTAGCAAATTTTTACAGTCATCTCCAAAAGGAATTGAAAATGTTCCCCATGGGAGGCTGCTCCAGTTGCCCAGTGTTTGCCCTGTACTTTTCAGTGTTACACCTCGTGAAACAAAACAGCTCCTGATACTCAGCCACCTCTTCTGCCAGGTTTGGGCACCTGCTGCAGCACAGCAGCTAACATCCAGCTTACTGAGCAAGTGACTAATGAAAAATCTAGATTTTCCATTATGCTAATGGTACCCCACAGTTTTTCCTCTCCTCTCCACATGTGTGGAAGAGAGGGGATGATGAAGAGCACAGTGTACAAAAAGTTCCCTACAGGAGTGCAATATTTCCTGTTTACTCAGGGTATCCCTGAAGAGGAAGACAGGAATCAATACTTCCATTTCTACACTGCAAATCTGACACTTTTGTTCACATACTGTGTTGGTGGCCTGGCTGACGGTTCACAAACAGACTACAAAAAGCTTCCCAGTTTTTGTTTAAAGTCTCAAAGACTCAATTTACCTATAGCTTTTCTTGCATAACGAGATGTACTGACTTCTCAAACTGTGACTAGGAATGCATAGAGGAGAACAATTTCCCTTGGGGTTACCTGTAGAGGATTGGAGAAAGACACGTGGGAACAGTCTGTCCAGAACACCTCAGATGCAATGGCAAGCAGTTTTCCAACACAGAGACCTAGAACAAGCATCATTCCTGTGAGAAAAGAGGAACAAGAAATTAAACTCCTGCACTCAAATTTAAATGCAGCCCCATAGTTTGCAGCATTGCTGCAGAACTACTGCATATTGCACATTTTTCAGGGGAACTCACCACTGAGACAGAACTTACACATGTGACCAGAATGTGACTCCACGAACAATACAGCGCAAGTAGTTCAAACACAGATCCTCTATGTTTCTGTACAGGAGAAGTTACCACAGGTGCTATACAGTATGTTGTTCCTGTATGTTTTCACTCTGCTGCATGCTCAGAAGTACCATGTGTAAGAAATAAGGCCCTTGTTTCTCTGCTGAAGCTGAGGAGAAGGAGTAACAGAGCTGGGGTTGGGAGAGCTGGGTGGAAGCAACAGAAGCATGTGGGACATAAGGACGTGGGCAGCTGATGTGGAAATGTGAAAAACACATCGGCATAGCAAAAGGTTACAGTCTGGAGTCCCTACTTTGGACATAAAGGTGGAATGGTATAGGGCACAGGTCTGGGTTTGTGCTTTCTGGCTCAGAGCCATATGAAAATCTTGAGTGAAGCTTCCAGAGTCAAGAGTTCAGTGTCCAAGTTTCTGCTATAACTAGTCAGTCCTCACTCATTCGAACCACCATGTGAATTTTTTCAACACTCAAAACTCATAGAGATTTTCTTTACCACAGTTAATTAAACTTCTTACTTGGATTTTGCCTCTGATTTAGATAATTTTTTACAAGTCAGACTTCTTTGCCCAGGTATGGGATTCTCTCAGTCTATCCCAGTGGCCTATTTTGGACAACATGATACAAGAAGCCCTAGCTACTAACCCTCTGGCCAGCACCTCAGTGATTTTACCAGGACAGTGCACCTGAATTATTCAACTACTTATTCTTCACTGCCTTCCCAAAGTCCCCTCTATATGTGCCCAAAAGGCAGAGAAATATATCCCACAGTTTGCTGGGGAGCTAACTTAAAGAGTGGTTCAGCTTGCTCAGCACTACTATAGTCTTTGCTTCTTACTATGGGATCTCTTGAGAACACGGCACATAGCCTGTAGGGGAAATGCTGTGGGAGCAACTATTCCCTTCTTCAGACTTGCCTCTAGGGAGAGGATGAAAGATGATGCAGACAAAAGATTTAGGACTTGAAATGGAACCGTGGGATTAACTCCAGTGGTTTTCCTGTGGTGAGGACCTGCAGCACATGGGTAGGCTCTAAACATGCTGTAGCAAAGGGTGGTTTCCAGCAGAGCTTCTAAGCCTGGGGTGGGCTGCTGTTTGAGATCATGTTAGCTGCTAAGAGCTGAGAAGCATATAGAAATGGCCACAATTGCAGTCATTCAAATTAAAACTGCAGTGAAGACCTGACAAAGTACAGACACTACTTCCACTGGGTAAATACAGCAGGGAGGAAGTGGCACATAGAAATATATGAATTTTGTATGAATATTTTGTTTAAAAAATGTAGAATGTGTCGTTGCTGATAGGGGTATTGAATAACTCCCACTGCTGTGATACAGTTGAAATCTGTGCTGATGACAAGTAGTAGCTCTAAACCATTGAAGAATGGAGCAGATCAGCACTAAAACATATTTTCTCCCTAATGATTGCAGCCTATTGAATAACAGAAGTTTGTCGGTTCAAGTCCCTTGCAATCAACCCTTGCATAAAGCATGCATCCCCAATGCCAGCTGTTCTTAACATATTAACAAGAAAACTGATTTCTTGGATGCAAAAATATCAGGTGTTAAATTTCCTCATTTACCCTTTTCTACCAGTATAGAAATCACTGCATATAAAAATATTGTTTGCTCAAAATAATAATAGTACTAAGTGTGGAGTAAATGCAAATAAGTAAAAAGAACTAAAGAAATATTTTTTTCAAAGACACAAAGAAAACAAACCCCTACCACTTTACCCATATTTAAGGTCATCTGTATGTAGGGCTGCATAGGGTTTTCACAAAAATCAGTGTCTGCTGGACATGTAAATGGCTTTACAAGCACAGAAGTTACTGCTGTAAGAAAAAGATAGTCACATTTTAGTTTTGTAAGTGTTTCTTTTTTTTAAATTACATATTACAGGTTGAAAAGTGAAATTAGAGAGCAACAGGATGTATTTATTTATCTGAAAGAGGTTGCTATTACAAATCTGTAGTTAACAGAAAGGTTAAAAGGAAATCATGTACCAAATGAAAAGACAGCAGCAAAAAAACCAGATCTAAACTCATCTGGAAACAGCATTAAATAAAAGCGGTCTCAGTCCTGGAATGTTCAACCAAACCAGCTAATGAGCCCTGCAAAGACAGGGCAAGCAGACTATTTAAAAAGGAAGCACAATAATGAAACTTAAGGCAATATGAAACAAATCTCTCAACATAAATGAGACAAGAATTCGTTTTCCCCGTGGCACTCTCCGCAGCTGCTGAAAGTGCCTGCTGCTAGCAATGAATGAAATAAAAGTGGAGGAGGGGGAACAGAGAGAAAGAGGTGTTACCTTACCAGCCCTCGGAGCTCATCACTCCACTCCCTTCATGACGCTGGGAACTCACAAGCCTATAAAATGTGCCTTAGCTCCCAGTCCCCTTCTTCAGCAAAATCAAAAGCAAGAGGTGTCTGTACAGAGGAGGAATAGGATGCTGTTCTACCCAGAGGTAGCTCTCCTGACTCGGCTGGTACAGCATTTCTAACAGCTTGAACAGCGTAGCCAAAGCTTTTCTGACAGACCTCTCCTTCCCAGTACCTGCTGTGCTGCCTCACTTCCTTTTCTCTTTCTTTCCTCTTCCTTATCTGTTGGTGGGGATTTTGGAGGGTTGGGAGAGGGAGGTGGGAGAGGACATAATTCCTGGAAAAGAGGAGAGGAACATCCAAGATGACTTCTGTCCCCAGAGCCAACTGGAATGTGAGCATGAGCAGCAGGTGGAACGTGAGCCTTGCTGCAGCGGGTGATCCCTGGGGACAGGCACTAGGAGCACCAGCTGGAAATACTTCTCCTCCTACAGCATCCTCAGCAGCCAACTTCTCCAATCAGTTTGTGCAGCCCTCTTGGCGCATTTTCCTGTGGTCTCTGGCTTATGGTGGTGTGGTGGCAGTGGCTGTTTTTGGAAATCTCATTGTCATCTGGATTATCCTGGCTCACAAGCGCATGAGGACAGTGACCAATTACTTCCTGGTGAACCTGGCCTTCTCTGATGCCTCCATGGCTGCTTTCAATACTCTCATCAACTTCATCTACGCGCTGCACAGCGAGTGGTACTTCGGGGAGGCTTATTGCCGCTTCCACAACTTCTTCCCAATCACAGCTGTCTTCGCCAGCATCTACTCCATGACAGCAATAGCTGTGGACAGGTGAGAAAAGAGAGGAAAAGTTTAGGGGTGAGAAATTGAGATCTTATTCTCTGCTGTAATAAAAATACAGAGATAACAATCGTTAAGTGATGAGAGGCAGAGCCCTCAGTAGTTCACTGATTGTGGTGTTCTGTACTTCTTTAAGGACTCTCCCTAACACTCTGGTTTTCTCCCTGTCTTTGGTCTTTCTCCTTCAGCCTTTCACTGCTTTTACACATGCTTTCTTTTACAACAAACACTTCCTCTCTCTGACTTCAGGTGCTCTCTGTGCTCCATCTTTTAATACTAACTCTGTAACAGCAGCCATTGCTCAGGGTTTTGCTTCTGCACATGTGAAAACAGTATCTGTTCCAAAGGCAATGTCATCTAATTCATACTGATAAGGAGTTTTAGAGATTGTGTGTGAAGGGAGAGGATTTCAAATTTCCCTCCTCTTTGTATTTCTGCAGCTGGCAGAGGCATTTGCCTCCTCCTTGGAAATCACTTCAGACTGTTTTTAATAGCTCTTATCACAAACAGCTCTGAGCTGCTTGATTCCTCCTCATTTTAACTAATGAGACTACTTACATTGCCATCTGTGCATATCCAGAGGTCTGGTAAGAACATGGTTGATTTTTTTCTGATTACTTGCAGCAAAGCAAGCCTTTGTGACTGTGAAAGAAAACAGGGCAGGGAAAAACTTTACATTTGTGCTCTTGAAAAGAATGGAAGGATTACTCGGCTACTACTACCACTACTACAGGACAGCTGTAGTCTCCATAAAGGGGAGAAGTAGTTGTCAGATTTCCAACGGAGATGCTTTGATGGACCATCTTTCTCAGAAGGTGCTGTAAAGTCTCCCCTAGGAAATGTTCCTTTCTTTATGATCACTTTCACATTTGCTGTACTGGAGAGATAACTTACCTCAAGCTTTAGAAATCCAATAAATCCCTGAATTTTCATACAGAAAAACATATCGCTTTGTATTTCAGATCTTTTATTTCTATTAGCAATGTGTTGACATTACTCACAAAACTCCTTCCTACGTACTCAAACCATGATATGCATCTTGCCTGAATTGACTTGGCAGAACTGCAGCACTTTCTGGTGACAGTAGTTAAGATTTTATAAGGCTCAATCCATCTTCTGACACTTATTTCTCATTTCCAGGTGCAAAGACTGGGAAACATGTTGTACCTTTTGTTTGTGCTGTGGACAAGTTCATAATAATGCTTTTCTGTTTGCTCTAGTAATTGCAAATTTTAGGTGGCATTCTTAGCCAGATGCATTTCTGTTCTGTAAAGCTAAAAATGAAAGAGAAAATTAGATTCTTAGCCACTCTTCTATGTCTCTGCTTGAGGGATGGGTGAAGACAGGAGGAAATCAGTACACTTTCCTCCTGCCAGTGATGTATCTTGCTCCTAGCTGTTACTTCCCATTAACAATGGAGGAGGTAGTGCAAAGCCAGTGATGCTATCTTTAATCAGCCAAAGATTTCTTCCATTGTCAGTTTGGGTTTAGCTTAATATTCTCATCTAGCTTGAGGATCTCAGAAAGTGGAAAGGTTTTTAGTAACAAGTAACCATTATGCGTGATGGAGCCCTGCTTTCCTGGAGGTGGCTGCACACCTGCCTGGCGATGGGAAGTGGTGAATCAATTCCTTGTTTTACTTTGCTTATTTGTGCAGCTTTTGCTTTACCTATTATGATGCTGAGGATTTAACTGTTACTGCTGCAGCTGATCATGTCATTAGCTGAGCAGCTACTAGGATGCTCAGAGTAAGTTTTTTTGGGTTTTTTTTCTGACAAAAATATCAACAGAGACATTGCACTTACTACCCTGAAAGTTCCTAAATTTATGCTAGGAAAAGGAAATGAAGGTGAATAGCTCTTTGGGAATTCCAAGGGTGCATTTCCAGAGTAAGTAAAGAATAGCTCTGCTCCACAGTGTCTGAAGTGCATAGACACAAAAATATTGGAAAAGTTTTCCTTGGTTTAGCAATGTGAGATGCTGGTGCTCAGAAGTGAGTAATTTACTACTGTTATTCACTCTGGTCTATTTCTTGTTTGAAAATCCTCTGGAGAAGTCACGATGTCCACCCCACCGCATCTCCCAAGCTTACCTGCCCTCAAAGAGCAATCGAAATATTCCTTTGGGTAGAGCACAGTGAACAATGCCGCAGCTGTGTTTAGGTGAGCAATCTGTAGTACCAAGGAGCATCATGTATTGCTTTTCCTTTTAGACTAAATCACACCTAATGCATTCAGTAGCTTTAAGCATTTCCTGGCTACATGTGCAGAACAATTCTGCAGAGTCAGGAGGAAAACTGAGGGTCAAAGTGAATGCCAAGAAATGTCCCTGGATGTACAGGCTGCCCTATTGCAGGGCACACATCTGCTGGGCGGACATTTTTCAAAATGTTGATTCCCATTTACCTTCTGTGAAAGTTCAGTCAATGCTTCATATATGACACTCTGCTTTAGTTTTGACCCAGTAATCTCACCCTTACATCCTTAATTCATGTTTAAAAATTAAAAAAAAAAAAAAGCTTGAACTGGGATAAAGCTACTTAGGGAACTGAAATGATGGGATCATATCAGATATTTTCCAGTAGAAATTGTTAACGTCCCAAAATACAGAAAGGTCATGAATTGCAATTCACTAAAAAGTACATTGTTGTATGCTCCATTGATTGTTTTAGAACATCCAAATGCTCACAAAGGGTGAATGACTCACTGGGATTCTAGACACCACTGAGCAGAGGTCAGGGGCAGTACATGTTTCTTTCCACATCTGATTCTGTAGGCCACATTGTCTAAGTTGTATCCACTGTGAAATTACTGGACTGACATTTCTGTGGAGTAGGCAGTCCCTGCAGCGGGATAAGTGTGCTGCATCTGAAGCTGAGTATGAAAGTATACAAGACCGCTGTATGACCTGGTCATTGATCATAGATTGAAATTTATGTGGGTTTATTCACTCTTCTGGTGGTCTTTTTGCCTTGCCTTCTGCTTCTTTTCCAACAGGCTGTTCACAGTCTACTGCAGAGATGCCGCAGGTAGCTTTAACCAAGCCAGCCCAAGCATCAGAAGCTGCAAAGATTTTACACTGTACTGCTTCACAGCAATTTATTCATGCATTCTTCCGTAGCTCATGCTGCACAGTACCACAGTTACATTTCTTCTAGTGCAATAGTTCCTTTAGTTACCTTATGGGGATAAACTTTTTTAATAGCCTAAGATAAACTGAATTGAGGTTAGTTCTTGAGCCAATATGCCTGTACCACTGGCCAGTGCATGATCCTAAAGGGTCATGTGTCTTAACTCACCTGTGATTACTGGTGGTGGTACAATTCTTGGACATACTGAAGACAGACACTTGGGCAGAATTTAGGCCATCTGGCCCTGCCCGCTGTCCCTTCCTACTAGTTCTTCAGCATGCAAAAGAGGTCATTCATGTACACTGGCAATTAATTTCCAGTCCCAAGATTGCCTCATACAACCAGTTCTGCTTGTAGACCTAGAAATTCTCTGCAGATACCTGATGGTTAAAGTGGAAGTCTGGAGATGTAGCAATATAGCACAAAATAAAATACCTTCAGTAAAGCACTTAATGTATTTTTTCCATTTTTTCCTGTTATTAGTACATCTACAGGATGACTTTCTCAGTTATTGTTCTCTCAGCAATTTCATAATGATTTCCTCGTTGCAACAAGTTTAACTTTTCGTGAAAGCAACTGCTCTGGAATTAAACAAGGTATTCTAACAGTGACAGTGAGTGATTGCTGAGACTATTCACATCTTACTATTTCTTCTCTTCCTGGTATGCAAGCAAGCTTTTGGTCTTTGAAGAGCTATTACATACATATTAAATTTATTTATATGCAAAAGTGATTTAAAAGAACTACCTATATATGCCAATATTTAATACCAATGTAAATAAAATTGCATTTATGATAAACCAGTGTTCTGCATTACTGCAAAACAGCCTACAAGGTTTACTGCTGCTCAACATACATCAATATAATAGCATCAAAAAGACCTACATAACTTTTTTTTAATAAATTATTAGGAAAGAGAAAAATGATGGATTTTACCTAATCCTTTCTAAAGATCACATTCTGCCAAATGTTACCCATCTAACTTAGCCCTATACTCTGCAAAAATCCCAGTCCATTTTTCAGTTCAGATGCCTACAGAGTCAAAGATATTGCAATAGAAGAATGACAAAATAAAGTCCAATGTTAAAGAGAATTCCACTTTCATGTACTTTTTTTTAACCACAAAACTTTCCCCACACGTGTTGATGTAAACTCTGGAGCTGTCATAATTGCTGTCTCAGTGAGCTGTCAATAATGAAAGCCCAATATTTAACTCCCAATCTGGAGATTATCAAATTAAATCACCATTTTTAAAACTGAAAACTTGATCATGTCCCAAAATCTCCTTAAGATTTCAATAATAATAATGCCACTTTTCCCCTCTTTTTTTGGTCCTTCTGATAGAATGAAATACCCACTTTTTGACCTACAAGTAGATAGAGAACTTTAGTCTATATTTGTCTAGTCCAACAGAGCTGTTATGAAACTTCCTGTTTGTATTTATTCCATAGAACTGTGCCTGTGACTTTATTTTTAGAAGGAAGAACGCTATTAAAATCAGAGCTAACAGACAGGTATATTAGCACTCTTACCTCTGGTACCATAGACATCATCACATTGTTGACATGGATAACATATTGACATCAGGATGGATGTTTTTAAAAATTTGATTGAAAATTCAAATAATCAAACGATTTGCAGCAGCAGCATCCAAGAGCTGCAGGCCCAGGTTTCTCTTTCCTGACACCACTACACTCACTTTGGGAACAACAGACTCAAAATCAAATTAACCTTCACTAATAATAGATAAATATAGAATCTCCATGTTTCAGAATATGATTGGATCTTGTTATTAGCAGTATCTGTTTCATTTTGGTTGCCCTTCTCATTTCTTTCCAGTAAGCTTCCTCAAGTTTTTAAAATTTTAAATGAAACTCTACCATAGCAGCTTTTTTTTGCTTTTATTTTTTCTGCAGAGATGTTAAAACCAGCCACACTCTAGATACTGTTTGAAGAATAATGACATTTAAGCCTGACCATAGGCACTGTTCAGGACCAACTCAAGAGCTCCTTGTATACTTTGGGCTTCTCCTCGTAGATGCTCTATAGAGCAGTCGTTAATGTTGACCAAGAACATATTTTATGGCTAAGAAGCTACCGATATCTTCTATTATTATTGCATTACCTGCTATCACAGCCTTTCTGATTTCTTTTCGTATGTCACTATGATTACTACGAATTAGCTGAGTGCATAATCTTGAAGTTTATTTTTTCAGAGTCACGCAGAGTTTCAAAGTTTCAAACCTTAAAATTCTATATTGTTCATGAATACATTTGTTTTACCTGACTTGATTTTAAACTATATCTAACATTGAGTTTTATTCCTCCTCTTGCACAATCTCCTCTCTTTTTTATGAACCTTACTATTACAGTGTTACATTCCTTCTACCTGGTTTCTAGTATACCTATTACACCGATATCCTTATTCCAAACATGTTATTCTAGTTTCCCACTTTATTTCTTAATTTCTGATGTCTACAGAAACACACACAAACTGGGGTTTTCTGTTTTTCTGTTACATTGTTCAGTTACTGATGGCTGTTATAAATCCCTCTATATACTCATTAGTCTCCAGCATAAGTAATATGATCAAATTTGTAACAGGCAGTTACAAGGCATAAACACATGAATCAATTTATCAAATGAAAGCTAAATTCATCATGTCTACACACAGAGATCCTCTAAATATCACTTAGGCTCTTCATTCTCTTCAAGGGTATGCTGCAAGAGCAGTTACCATCATAAAGTAGTACCAGAAGCCCTATAAATGAAACTGTTACTGAAATTCTGAAGTGGGCAGCTGGCACATTGAAGAACATATAATCTTTCCAGTAGAATACATTTTGTTATCTGTCTCTGCATTAGTTTCTAGTCCTGGGACAAATTGCTCAAGGCCTTCATGTGCCATAAACATTTTAAACCGGAACTCCTGCCAAACCATACACAACCATCTTTGATGTAGAATAACATTATCTGTATTGGGAGTTAAATATCTGTTACCTGTGTGGTCAGAAACACTGAAGTATAGGGAAATGTGCATATGAAGAAATGACCTCAAATATGTCTAACGATAGGATGTGGAATACACAAGGCATGACCTATATTGTGGTCATATGGTAGTGGCATCAGCAAAAGATGCACACCGAGATGTACACTGGTACTTGCATTCTTGTACGTGCGCTTGGTACCAAGTGTATTGTGCTTGGCTTACCAGTGAACAGAGGAGGCTGAAGCAATGGCAGGCAGGAGACATGCATTGCACAGCCAGCTGCCATCCCCTGCACAGAGCTCAGCCCAAACACAACTACAGCCTTTGGCCCCTCTCTCACACTCCCCTCTCAAACTATTGTCTCAAAGGAAAGGTTCCCATGTAAAAGAAGAGAGAATTTGCAATGAAGACCAGGGAGAGATGAGCATGGGAACAAGAAAATTAAAAAGCTAGGTGGATTTCTTTTCAGGTTTCTCATGGTTTACATGTTCTTTTCCCCAGAGAGATCTCCCTCTCGTATCTGAGAATATTTTCATCTGAAGAAACGGATGGACTTGCTGTAAACTCAGTGTGCTGTTTTCCCCACAAGATGCCATTTTATTATTAGTTAGCTTTACCTGCCTCTGGCGTCATGTAACTACACACAATACTACCCACCCTACCCCCAAATTGAAGTTCAATACAGCTTTTTTTTCCAAACCAATGGATGACTTCACAATCATGACTTCGTGAATCAGCTTTGATCACTGCATATCATGAAGGGAAAAAAAGCAAGATATGCTTTTAAAATTATCACTATGATTACTATTATTACTTTGCCAGTCAAACTATAGAATTCAAACTAAAAATATTGTGTTTCCCAATTTGTACTTTAAGATAAAGCACATCGTATTTCTAGATTCAGCTAGCTAGGCTGCCCTCTGAAAAATACTGGTCCTCAGAACTGAAAAGAAAAAGTTGAACGGGAAAGCATTACGGGTTAAAAACTCAAAAGGTGAAACATAAAGGACTTTTTATGACTTGAGAGCCTAAAATGATTTTCTAGGTTTGACAATTCTCTTTCTGAGAAAAGAGGTGAAATAGCTTCTGCAGAACATTCTGATGCAATGGCTACAAGATTCAGACTGTCAGAGACTAAGGGAAAGTAATCCATTTCTTGCTAGGTGCAAACTCATAATGACCAGGCACAAAGCATCTCTTTGGGGTTTGATCAAAATTTGTATCAGTTATTTATAACATACTGAGACAGTTTGGGAATAAATATAGGCCTAACAGCTATTTTTTTCCTCTTTGTTTTATGCTGGTAAATATTCTACTTACCAAGCTGCTTTCAAAAGAAAAAATGGGGTTGATACGCCAATATCTTGAGGAGTATAAGCAACATGTACAACTGTGACTAGCCTCAAGTCTTGTTCCAGGCAGAAAACAACAACTGACAAGTTCAAACCATATGTTAAAATAAGAAATTCATTTTAGACAGAATCGTAGTCTTAAACACATTTTCTTAGTGCCCTTACTTATAGCTTAATGAAAACTCTGAAAAGATCTATCTGTGGTTTACTAGGTAATGTAGCCTACAGCACTTTTCAAAGTTACCCAAGGGTTGGGTTTTTTTGGTTTGGTTTGAGCTTTTTCTTGAATATTACTGCCTATATGTATGTATTTCTGACCAATTTACCAACCAGGAGAAAAATTTGTATCATTCACATATTTATGTTTACCTAAATTATTATTTCTTTCAAAATAACTGCAGAAACAAGAAGGAAGCCATTCAGATGACAGTGTCAGAAATGTAGGCAGAGTGGGTTGTAGTCTGTGCAGATGGAGCTGTTTGCATTGATACTGGTCCTTGATAGCCCAGGTAGATTGTATTCAAATAGGAGAAAGAGAAGCCCTTCTATAAGGGGAAGGCAGTCCATCATTTTATGAGACAGACCAAAGAAAAGTGTTATCCCTTTTCTATCAATATGCATAGGTATGGAATACATTGTATAAAATCAATTACATATTTAGAAAAGTCTAGCCCATTGTCAGTTACCAAAATGTTCATCAAGCAGAAAGCATTGGACTTTTTATGAGAACTCTGCTGTAATGAAGAATTTAAATATTCCTCTTTCAAGGTTTCTTTTAAGAGGTACCCAAAAAGCAACATGTGGGACGCTCATCCTGATTTCAGAAAACCTGCAGTGTTACCCCCTGCTCAAAGCACAACAGCCATTCACCAAGAGCAGCACACGTGCCTTTGGGTAAATCAAGGCCAAGTTATCCCTCTGGGATATTGCCCACTGATCTCTAAAATGTACAATGTGTTTGTTTAGCTATCATTCTGTCCTACACTCTCTCTTTATGCTGTTACCTTTAAGGTGATCACTGTTTAACTGTAGTATCATTGTTCACTGTAGATCCTTCCAGCCACAAAACCCAGTCTTATTCAACAGTCAGAGACAGACCTACAAAAATGCCCATAGCCATTCTTCCTGCAGAGAGAGTCAGTCTAAATGAATGAATAGAGACCACTCCCACAAGAAAAGATGGAGCCTTGCACTAATAGGTAGAAGATAAAAATTAAAGAATGCAAAAGTTGAAGATTGGGTTTGCATCATACAAAAAAATGCCTCCAAAATCTATCTTACAGTTCACTTCATCCACTTTAGTCTACTGTATCTACCTTACAGAGACACTCTGCAGTATTTCCCAATACAATGTTTTAAATAAAGGCAGGGAATCATAGCAATTTCCCTACCTAAGTTTCTTAATTATCAGTTGATTCCAAATACAAAGTTTTAAAACCAGCTTCTGTTTTGAAAAGGGAATAACAGCGTCTCTGCATTCACGAAGGATGTGCACTTTGCTATCTGCTGTTGACGAGGCACTTACATGCAAGCATTATGATTTTATCTCAGTCTCTTCCTTTGTCAAGCCCCGATTTCCTGTTACAATCTGTGGATGAATTGACTATTTTTCCCTCCATATGAGTTTATAAACACACTGTAAATGGGTAAAACAAATCACTTTGGATGATTAAAGGGTTCCAACTGTGTTTCCAGATGGGCATTTGTAGGATCCAATTTTGAATCTAATTATGTTTTAAAAACATCTTACATATTTTTGCTACAATTTTCTAAATAATGTGTTAAAGAGGGAAGATTTTCCTGCCTGTATTAGTCAGTGTATGCTGTTTTACAAAAATATAAATTAGGATTTTTTTTTTAATCTTTTCTACGGTCAGAACCATAATACGCAAACTTCAGAAGCTTTTATAGTACTTACAGCTGTTTGTCTCATGTTATTTGCAAACTGTAACAGAGCTACATGACTATGCTGTCATTACAACCACTGGCTTAAAGAATTTATCTATGTTATTCAAATGAAGACTGCATCTATTATTGTTTCAGTGAAAACACACTTTCTTGATTTGATGATCCCAAGAAACAAGTACCAAACAGTAAGTTGTATGCTCCAGCCCATCTGAGCAGTTCTGAAGGAAACTAGATCTATTCTGACCCAGCAGATAAGAAAAGAGTCTTGAAGGAAAAGAGCACTGCAGCAAGCACACCATGATGCACCAGTCACTATATCTTGCATCCTGACTGATTTCTCATTAAGTTCAATGGAAAGATTCTTGCTGACCTCAGTAGTAATTAGCTAAAGACAAAGACTAAGACAAGCCAAAGCTGGAAGAAAAGCTATGACAGTGGGATATAACATGATCACAGCAAACAAAATCATGTGCTAATGATTCCAGTGATGA